>NC_132868.1:8457500-9820000 GCF_048164855.1 Canis lupus baileyi
TAAGCAAATATTGATTTTCATGACCCCCCCAAAAAATTAGTGCTGGTGATTTAATACCCATAGACTTAAGCCATAGAACTACTGACTTGATTTGTTTAAGCATAAATATATCCACCTACTAAATTGCCAAAGATGTCTGTTTGCTCCCCAAGTGCAGCAAGCACCTGTGTGGGTATCCCAGTATGAATGACTGCCTCAGCATTTGTCCCCAGGACATCTGTATGGGCTGGGTTTCATCATGCAGAGTGAGAACATAAACATTACAGTCTGCTAGGTTTGAGAAAATGTGCTTCATCCTATTGTTAAAAAATGAAATTCAACTGAGTAAATTTTAAAGATCTTACAGCTTTACTCAACAATTCATGAATTTGGGAGTAACCAAGCCAGTAGATAGAAACGAGTTTAAGGGGCTGTACAAAATGAAAGACTTTTATAGGAAAAAGGGGGCAGAAACAAGGAAGTTATACTAGACCAAAAAAGTCAGTTTTTACAAGAAAATCATTTTCCTTTAGGGGATAACAGAGTCTATTAGAAGGTTACCGAAATTGTGCTGATTAAGTGATTCCTGATCTACTGGCTTAAGATTTCCTTTCTGGGAGAGGAGAAATTCTAATTAGGTTAAATTTCAGTGTGATGACATGAGGCTTAGCACAAGTGACTCCATTTGGGGCTTGTTTTGTTTTTAACACTAACAAGTTTTGAAATACATAACTGTCACATTCTATCATCAACAGTTTTATTTCTCTCCTCAAATCTTCTTTAAAAATGAAAGGAGGGCAGCCCTGGTGGCACAGCAGTTTAGTGCCACCTGCAGCCCAGGGCGTGATCCTGGAGACCCTGGATCAAGTCCCACGTCAGGCTCTCTGTATGATGACTGCTTCTCTTCCCTCTGCCTGTGTCTCTGCCTCTCTCTCTCTCTCTCTCTCTCTATGAATAAATAAAAAAACTTAAATAAAAATGAAAGGAAAAAAATATAAAGAATCAAAGTCCTGAAACATCAAAGAGTACACTAAGGGACAAGCCATGCCTGGAGGTCTTCTGCCCTTCATGCCCTCTGGGAATTGTGTTTGATTTCTGGGTGGGTTTTGGGGCTTTCCTTAATCTTGGGCATGGCCTTAGTCACTTCTTACTCTAGAGTTGTTACAATTACTTGCAGCACAAATATTATAGTGGTGACATTAATGAGGTAACTTGTATAGCTATGAATATAGCAGAGATAGAAGTCTGTATCTTTTTCACTACTGTGTCAAAAAACAAAAATTTTTCACATGTATGACTCCTTAGACTTCATAGTTACCTTTTTCATACTTATTTAATATTCTATCAAGTTAAGGTACTCTATTTCATTTTCTACTCCACGTTTTTTGTATATATTTTGTTTGTACAATTTGGATAGCATTTCAAAGATTACTTCTTAAAAAGAGATCATTTTTTTTTCTCTCTCCTTGGATTAATCCCTGAGGCAGGTTTTGGCTAAACTACACAGTTTTCTTCCATAGATTTTACCAATTTCCTGCCAGTGGCCATGTATAGGGAATAAGGTCACTAGTATTTCATTTAAATTAGTCATTACTCATTTATAACTTTTGTCAAATTCATAAGTACAAATTGGGCTGATAATCACTTCCCAGATATGGAAATAATGACTCCAGCCTGAGTCAGAAAGAGAAAGAGATACTGAAACAGACTTTTCTCTACTGGAGCTTCTACAGATGCTTCTGTAAAAGTTGACCCAGTGGGTCATTTCATTGCATCTTGTTCCAAAAATATGGATTCAGATTAGATATCTGATTGCCTTCTTGACCTAAGCTAGAATTTGTAGAAAAGTCATTTCAAAAAAAAAGTTTTAAAATCCTCTGTAACCTAATCTTCAAAATGCCAGCGCTGAACGAATTTCCACAGTCCTTCCCGGAGACTTACCTCCAAGGAGCTCATTTCTCTTGTTTTGTTTTTTAATTAACTATTTTGTTGTTTTTTCATTTCTCTTGTTATATTAAAATCAAACGTCCTTAAAAAACCTGTTTGAACTCTCTCGAGTTATCGCGTCATTTTACAATTCCAGAAGAGGGGGTGATTTAAAAACAAAATGCATTCAATTGAAATCCGATCATGAAGTTGCCACCTAGAAAGAAAAAGGGAACTACAGAGCCTAGAGATTCATACAACATCCACAAAGCAAATGTGCAGTGGAGACAGTGATGGCATTCATTATAAAGATAATGATGACTTCTTTTAATATTGTGTAACTTTTAAACAGAAAACACAATAGCACATGTGAATTTCTCCAAAACTCAACTTATCCCCTAAATGTTGGGAATACGTGGATGTAAAAGGTAGCACTATCATGCTTTGTTTATTGCATTTTTAAAAACATTAAAACCTAGATTTGAGACCCACCCGGTTTCCTCCCCAAATAGTGAAATTTGTCCACTTTCCAATCATCAGTTTATCTAAACTAAAACCCTATTATGGAATTGGTTTCCATACCACCAGTCTTGGCCAGCCTTAGGAAAATGTCTTAAGTGAGAAGGTCTCCAACCATCCCTACTTGCTTTTTCTTTGACTCCTTCCCCCTCCCTTTTCAGACCTAACATCTTTAACTCTTTCTTATTTTTATACAGATATTCATAACAACTTTGAAGTTTTTAGCTTTATTGAGGTATAATTGATATATCAAAATATTGTACACATTTAAAGTATATATCTTGAAAAGAATGGAGATATGCATCCACTCATGATACAGTCATCACAACCAAGATACTAAACACACTATTGATCACTTCCAAACATTTCCTTGTATTTGTTTTTTTTATAAGAATATTTGACATAAAATCTATCTGAACATATTTTAAAGTATGCCTTACTGTTAACTCTAAGTGCTATGTGTCCAGAACATTTCTAGAACTTATCTTACAGCAACACGTTGAAAACACATTCCACTTTTGACTTTGTTCCACTGCCGCAAGTGGTCATCTCCCCTTTAAGTATCCATTAAACTTATTCACTCAATGAACACATAACTGAGGCATGTCTGTGTGGGAATGGAGTAGGAAACCAATGGACCTGGACTCGGCACTCAGTGCAATAGTTTCTCAACTGGGTGAGCCTTTTAAAGATATTTAACTTCTCTGAATTTCTATAGAGACAAATATCTACTAGCTGCAGAGGTTTGCTGTGTGGAGCAAATAAGAAAACATGTAAAAGTAGTCTGTAAATTGAAAAGCTTCGTCATTTTCATTGTAATCGTGACCAATGCAATTGAAGAGTTACATTCCTAGGAATAGTCTGATATTTCTGAGTGTGGCTCCAGAGCAAGCTTGTCCCAGTGCTCAGTAGCTCCACCACTTTGGGAAATGAGTAACCCCTGTGAGCCTCAGTTTCCCTACCTGTATGACAGAGATAACAACAATCTCTACTTCTTGGGTTGTTGCCAAGATGAAATCAGCAGTATAGTGCCTAGTCAATCAGATCATCTGTACACACTGGATTTCATTATTATTGTTCTTCCTGCTATTGAATTTCAGACATTTCTGCAGGAGACTTTTGGATCTTGGTCTACTTTCAGATTTTCAAGTTACATCACATAAAATTTCCTACTCTGTCCCATTAACATGAAATGGCCAGCAAAAGACATATCATAGTTAATCAGGAGTTATTAAGAAAATTGTTCTTTTTAGGATGGAGGGAAATTGCCATATTAACAGTAGTAGCCAAAGATTGCCAGCCCATCCATGTAATTCATTGTCTGTCTGAAAGAGGGTATTTCAGAGAAAAGGGAAGCATTTCTGAGAAAAGGGAATGATGATTAAGAAATGTGTTGGAACAATAAGTGCAAATGAGGGCTGGGTGTGCATATGGCCACTGAGCTGTCAGCTTATTCTTCTAGATTCTCTCCCAGGATCTCTCAGGGTAAACCTTTCCATGAAACAGAATCAAACCATTCACCACCTCCTGAACATTCCACCACTGCTTTTCTTTGGAATGGCCTTAAGAACCTTCCCTCTGGCTGCAACATCTCTTCATAGTCTATCTATCAAAACCTGACCTGGTGCCCACTGTCCATCTCCAAATGACCCTTATGGAGAAAATGCCTCATATCTTCATCCAACTGATCTCCCTCCTGTGACTGACACCAGTATTCCCCTCCTCTCTCCCTCCATTCCCATGTTCTCCCTTGCATTTTGACTGTCTCTGAGTTTGTCAACTCCTTCATATCCATGTGTCTTCAACAGCAGTCTGTGTCTTACTTGACTATAATGCTTAGCATCACACGTGGCAAGTGGAAAATGCTTGATTAATACTGGGAAAATGAATAAACTAAAGTGCTTCTTGCTTGAAACAATAGTGAACATGGAGTTGGCTTTTTCCTGATGCTCTACTCCCCAACTTTAGAACTCCATCTCACGCAAACCACAAGATTCACCATACTCTTTTATCATGCTCATGTTCTTCACTTTCCAACACAAAATCTCTAAAATCACACTTCTCTGAGTTTGGGAAGTGTCTACTGTTCTGAGAGTAATGGTTATTTGGATGGAATAAAGCACTTTCTGGGAGAGAAATGATCCAGTATGATACATTCAAGGATTTTATGCAATTAACATGCTATTCAATTTCATAACAGTCCCAAGAAGAATCAGAGTGCTGGAGAGACCATGGCAAAAGTAACTATTGCAAAGATTTTATAAGGTAACATGTGCTTGCTGCTGAGGTGGAAAGGGACAATTCTGGCCATTGTAACTTTGCAGACAAAATCTGAGTCTATGAGACACTGCTCATCCAACACTCTCCAAATTCTTAGACATTGCCTAGAATAATAGATAGCTACCATCTAAGATGAGCAAATATGGAAAATTTACTTTGGGGTTTATGCAATTGATCTACCAGAGAGCACCTATCTCATCCCTCATCTCAAGCACCACACCATTCCCAACATCCATCAAGCTAATGATCTAGTTCTGCAGAGAGAAGATGATTCTGGATTTACACATCACATTATGCCTTAAAGATTCTAGAAGTTCAATGAGATATTTTCAAATCTGAGTCAAAATACCTACAAAAATCAAGCACGGCAAAATGGTTACATCCAAATAGCCAACTAAAAATGTCTCATGCTGAGCTGAAAGAGGCTATCCTCCCCCATGCTCATCTTTATTTTACCGTAATCCAAAAGGAATATACATGCAATACAGGGTTAAAGCAGTATACGGCATGCTGCAGTCTTACCAGAGTAAATACGGCATGCTGCAGTCTTACCAGAGTGGGCTAAATCATACTACACAGAGATGGGTTCACTGCAGCATTTTAATAATTCTCAAGCAAACCCATGGTGCCCCATCATGGTAATCTGACAACACAAATACACACACATCACTTCTAGGGAAGTAAGGACATTTTCATTGTTGATGAGAAGCAGGTCTTTGTTACTTTGCCTCTTTGAGTAGTTAGGTAGACTTAGTTGTACAAATGTCTGGAGGAAGAATTAATTCTCCTACGGAATGGCTGTGGATAATTCAACCTTTTTCTTAGGGATTTAGCACCTCACTCTGTGGTAGGCAGAGCTATTCATCCAGGAATTGGTGAGTTACTTTGCATAAAAAAACTCTAGACCTTGTTGGTAAGGAAGAATCTGGATATTCAATGTCTGCCCCCCCCCCCCCCCCACCAAATTTGACTTAACAAGCAGAGTGAAAAAGGTAAGTTCCAAGTAAGGGCCAGTACGAGGAAAAGCAGCAAGCCCTGAGATGAAACTGCCCTCAGCAAAAGTGAGCTTAGCCTGGGGCCCAAACCCAAGAACAAGGCCTGAGTGCTCCTAAGGGATGACTCTTGAATTCAGCCTCATAATGACTTTCAGGAGCATCTTGATGTTGCTGTGGTATCCCAGAATGGGGATCACAGCAGAGGAGGGCTCTCCATCTCAAGCAGGACTTGTGATCACTGTTCTTGGTAAGTGTGTGCACTTCTCCTGGGGAGAAGGTGCCTAGGCTTCACGAGATTTTCAAATGTGTCATGCTCCAAAAACACTGTAAGAATGACTGATCTAGGGGCACCTGGGTGGCTCAGTCAATTAACTGTCTGACTCTTGATCTCTGCTCAGGTCTTGATCTCAGGGGTCATGAGTTCAAGCCCCATATTGTAGCATGGAGCCTACTTAAAGAAAAAAAATGAGTGCTCTAAAGGCAATATTGATCAAGATGATGTTTTTAAATACCAAACTGATTAGGATTAGGCATACTAGCAAAGACAGCAGGATCCATCACAGAGTGAGGTTGCACTCTGAGAGATGAGCTTGGGACAAGGTCTGCAGGTCAGGGAGGCCAGAGCCATGGGAGGACCCTTCCATTTGGCAGTATGGAAGCCAGAAGATGCTAACCCAGACTTCCTGATGCCAGCCACTCTAGTGCACAGAGGTTCTCTGCATTTCAGTCACTTAGGAAATACTGTAGGTAAATTCCCACAGCCAGAGAGGTGGCTGTGTATTTGCTGCATGTCCCTCCTTGACCTGGATTCTCCGTTTTCATTCCAAGTTCTAATCAATGCCCATGTCTGGTTCCATGAAGGATATATTTTCTTCCTTTTTATATAAACATTTCTATAAAACCATGCATTTCAAACACATCTCTGCTTTTGAATAACTTTGATTGAAAAACATTTTTCAGGGCCTTCTAAATTGCTGTCTCCTGCTTGTCATTTTAAAAAGAGGGAAAAATAGGGATGCGTGGGCGGCTCAGTGGTTGAGCCTCTGTATTCCACTCAGAGCGCGATCCCTGGTTTGAGGATCAACTCTCACATCAGGCTCCCTGTGAGGAGACTGCTTCTCCCTCTGCTGTGTCTCTGCGTCTCTCTGTGTCTCTTATGAATGAATAAATAAAATCATAAAATAAAATAAAAATAAAAAGGAAAGAGGAAACTAACAAAACTCACAATTCTTTGGGAAGATGGTACAAGGTTACATGTGGTATATTTCTCCAAGACATCAAGGCAGAGGCACTAAGATGTGCAACCATGTAACTAGGACCAGGCTGCCAGGTGCCTAGGAGCCTCTTGGAGCAGCGGGCTTCTCTCGGTTCTGCAGGAGGGAACAGTCACAGGGCAGGAGGCACCCACAGGATTCCCAGTGCTGCTGCCTTCCTAGGTTTTGTTTAGCAGTTTGGTGAGTTGGAGAAGTACTAAAGAAATGTCCCTGGACCTAACAGAATCAGGCACTTGCTTAACTGAGCCCTAGGAACCCAAAATTGCATGCCTAGGGAAACTGTCCAGAAGAATGCAGTGGATAATTTGTAAGGTGGCATCTCCTACCCATCTTGTGGCTTTCCAGTCCAAGGGTCTTGATCAAGAAAGAATGGGCGGAGGGCAGGGCCCAGCACTTGTATTAGATGCAGTACTGCTATTGTCCTGGGAAAACCAGACAAAGGGACCTCAGCCAAGGCTCAGCAGGCAGCCCCTGGTGCTCCACCTCCCATGTGCTTATGTAAGACAGCCCCCTTAAGATGCTGTTATGTGAGGGAAGCCAGCTGCCTTCATGTTCATCCTCTCTTTCTTTGCAGCCTTTCCCAAGCCCTACCAAGTGACCTGCTCTGAACTTAGTGAGTGTGAAGTCTCTTCAACAGAAATCCCTTGAAATCAGAGTTGACCTGCCATGATCCCATTACGTGGGCATTCTCCTACCTGACCTAGCAAGTGGGCTGGTGGCATCTTCCAAAGATGCCCAAGAACGAGATGGCAGCTTGGATGTCCCCGTTGCCTGAATCAGGAGAAGAGCTACATACCTTTTGATTCACAGTTACTCAATCTAATTCACAGGTATTCAAAATTGTCTTAGTTTTGGTATTTTTCAGAGCCAAAGTGGTGTAAATATAGTAAAACCTCAACTACATGAAAGTCCAGGTCATGATAAGAGATCATTCAGGACATCTCCACACAGTAGAATGTGTAGGCTTCAGGTATAGTAGGAGGCGCTCCGATGCACAATCTGGTGATTTGGTTCAATTCAACACTTATTCAAGGGTACACAGCATGTATCAGGACTTGCGTTACCACTGGAGATAAAGCCACACATACTACAACCCTCTCTGTGCAAACAGAGACTGTCACCGAAATGAATATTTGTTATACAGGGTGAAAATGCTGTAAATTCCTACAAGAAAGAAAACAGGCATGGAAGGGAGATGTAACTCGGGGCAGAGGGACAAGTTTTGTTTCTGAGGAGGAGATACCTAGTTTTGAAGGAACATCTCCTTCATAGACAGGATTCCTAAATCTTCTTGTGAAGGGAAATTTGTAGGGGCGCAGGGAGAGATGGACAACCTGGAAATGGTCTAGAGAAATAAAGATTCCCCAAATGAGCAAAAGTATGACAGAAATCTGAAATGAAGATCCTTTCATGTATCTACTGTAGGTTCCCCAGCATTCGAGGTGCTTTGATAATGATAAAAGAGAGATAAAGGTGAGCAGCTGGACGAGCAGAGGGCTGACTCCAGGTGGCCCCTCATCCTGCTCTTCGAGAGCTATGAACTCAGGGAGGCTGCCTCCCTCTCCAGTCCCTATATCCTCATCTCAAAGCAAGGACACTAATAGGGACCCTCCTGTGGATGCCAGGAGGATGGACTGAAGCCAGCTTTGGGAAGGATTCAGCATGTGGGGATCCTTGGCAGATGTTGGCTATTATTACTCAGTGGTTGTTGTAGTTACTGTGTCAAGAAGAGGGTAATTTCTGGGTGATTTCCTTATGTTCCTTTACTTTCATGAGTCAGCTAGTCTAGGATACCCATGGAGCTTTGACAATTGTTCCCAAATAACTGGCAAGTTCTGGACAGTGGAAGACCCAGGGAACATGCTCTGACATGGAAACATGTGTTCAAGATAAGCCTGGTTCCAATAGGTCACAACTTATTCAACCCACTTTGCCCCAGTGTCCGGTCTGCCTGTCAACCAGATGCAAGAGGCAAGAACACAGGGCTGTGGCCCCAGGCAGTAAGGTGAGTCCTTCAACAATAGGATCCGCCCCCTCCCTCTTACTATGGCTATGGGCCTTTTATGTTGGCTTCATCTTACTATGGGATGTAGCAGCAATAGTGCCTGTGGAACAGGCTCTGATGTCCTACTGCTGCAGGTCTGTCCCCGAGCCATCCTGCTCAGCTGCCTGGACACATTCCAGAAGCACCATGGTTGCCTCGCTGTGCTTGTCAGGATGGCTGCTCCCTGTATCACACAAAGGATGGCCCTTCCTGAGACGGAGGGTAACTTCTATACAAAAACCATGCATGACAGTCTCTGCAACTGGCACACTGAGCATCTATGACTTGCCTCCTGGCTCATTCCAGAAAGGACCTAGTGTGTGTGGTCCATGAGTTCTGAAGGCTGGGACACATGGCCTGAGTGAAGGTCAGTGCTGGGTCACCTTCGAGTCAGGCAATGGGATGACCACCCCCTTCTCCCTCAGTGGACCACTAAGGGTATTGTGGTCTGACACCCACCAGGTTGTCCAGGGTGCCCCCTAAGACACCATCCTAGTCAGAAGGCAAAGTCTAGGCACAGAAATTATTAAAACAAAAAAAAAAACCTGGCCTAGCATCTGTCAGAAATGAGCCCCCCAGAACTCTCTGGTGACCTGTTCCCATGAGCTTGGCCACACCCAGCTGGAGTCAGAGAAATGATCTGCTACACTCAGAAACCATCACATGATTTAAAATCCAAAAACTATTAAACTCCCACGGAATTCTGTGTTGGAAGAAACTGAATCAATTCAATCTGTCCCTTTCGGTTATGAAATGTTAGCTTTATATTTCTTTTATGTCATTTTGTTGGACTATTTTCTTGGACAGCTGGGAAGGCTTCAGGGAAAAGTGACTATTGTTGCCTGTTCGTTTTTATCTCACTTTCTTCCTCTAAGGCTTTGGGCAAGAGTTAGCTTACTCAGTGTATCCCAAAATATGAAGGGTTCAGGTTTGTGGGAATAAATAGCTCAATGCCAGTTATTAACCCCCCTAGTACACCCTCTCTCCCAGACCATGCCCTGCCCATCACCCACATGCACACCATACACAGAACTGTGCTCAAACGTTCAGAGCCCTCAAGCCTCCTCACTGCAATTTGACTTCTATAGTGAACTGTTTTCTTCTTCTGTAGCAACTTGAAGAGGTCTCTGGCCAATTTTGAAGGTGTTTGTTAGCAAATATGTTGTGTTATTATAGCCTGGCTAACAAATTCCATTTTGGCATAATGCACGCCATGGCTAAGAGAATTTAGGAACTCTAACAGGATCGATGAAGACACAAAGTCTCTTATTTGGGTGTTTTGAAAAAGTAGGTACAGATTTCTGAATGGCTTCACATGAAAAACAACATTGTAAAACCAGAAAAGCCCCAGAGGATCTCAGTCTTGGGGTACACTTTCATTCCCCACTGAGGTGAGGCGCCCACGCCATGCCAGCATGGATGTGGTCAAGGGGCAATGGAAACAATCACAGAATGACCCCGACCCTAGTGGAACTTTCCCTCTAGGAAAATACGGGAGGCCCCTTGTCTCTTATTGGCTGCCCTTCTAGTCCTGCCAACACTACACAACCTCTGCTCTCTTGCACCGCCAGCTGCCAGTGTTGGCACAAAGTTGGCTTGCAAAGGCCCCAGGACCCCACAGTCCGCAGCCATCGCCCTGCACTGAGCCCCGATGTGGTGCTAGTTTTCACACCATCACTGGGTGCCAAGTGACAGCATGGACGAGCCCCTCCCGCAGGCTCCCACAGCCACTGACGGGGAACAATGTGCACTCTTGGGTTGCCATCCATGGTGTGA
This sequence comes from Canis lupus baileyi, assembly GCF_048164855.1. Lineage (NCBI taxonomy): Eukaryota > Metazoa > Chordata > Mammalia > Carnivora > Canidae > Canis > Canis lupus. The sequence continues at coordinate 8,468,294 of NC_132868.1, forward strand.
GTGGCCATATAGCAGAGTGGCACTGCCAACATGGGGATGGGGATGGGGATCACTGCTGAAGATAGACAAGCAAAGAGAATCTCTCGGGGCCAGCTGATTGGCCATAGTGGTGGATAGAACGGTGAAACGTTTCATCAAACACACTGCCCTCTGCGAAGTGTGAAGATCAGCCTGGCACCGGCTCCTCTTTCTAATGCCAGGTTACAACCTGCAGATCCCTGGAAAAACCGACATCAGGATGGTGGTCTTTAACTCGTGGCTTAGTGTTATTTTTATTTTAACTAACACACATGATGATAAAAATAATACTAAACCATGAGCTAAAGAAAACCAACACTGATCGATTCCTTCAGTGATAAAAAAAAAATCTTACTTCTTTTCTTTTTAAAGATTTTATTTATTTATTCATGAGACACAGAGAGAGAGAAAGAGGCAGAGACACAGGCAGAGGGAGAAGCAGGCCCCATGAAGGAAGCCTGATGTGGGACTTGATCCCCTGCCTCCAGGATCATGCCCTGGGCTGAAGGCATCGCTAAACAAACCACTGAGACACCTGGGCTGCCCTAGGTTTTTTTGTTTTGTTTTGTTTTTGTTTTTTGTTTTTTGTTTTTTGTTTTTTTTAATGCCAAATATAGTATTCTTTGGAGAAAAGTTCTGTTTCAAGTTTTGGTGTCTCTGCCCTACTATTGCCCAGGGCTTGTGTTCACCTTTGTCCTTCCTTTGTTCTCATCTCCTGAGTCAGATGATGGACAAGACAGCTCATGACCTCGAATCAGCCAGAGAAAGAGCTGAAGGGCCCAGCATGAAGTCTCTGTTCCCAAGAGGTGGTGTGGTACCTGGGGATCATTATGACAACATACACCACCTAGGGGGCCCTCTATGGATGACAGCTCCTCCTGTGAGCCACCCTTCTCCCTTCCCAGCATGGGTCTCGACACCCTGTGCCTCTTTGCTCCTGTTTTTCTCCTATTATCAGAATCTTGTCTAGATGCTTGAGCCCCAAACACACTTCTCTACAGCCCTGGCCCCTCTGCCCATCCTAGCGATGCAGGAAAGAAGGCAGAAAAGAAACAAGAGAAGCCAAAGCCATTGGCTTTCATGTATTTCTTCTTCTCTTTAGAGTTCATAAATCTGAAGTTTATCTAAAGTTTTCCAGTGTTTTCAAATTTGGCACCCCAGCAGCAACAGCCCATGAACACCAGCTCTGCAGACTCATGTACACACTTGATAAGATTCGCCCTGGAGCTATGCTGCCAGTAGTCACCGGAGCTGATGCGCGGAGCCCAGAAGATCCGTTGTCTGTAAGCAGGAAATGTCTCTCTGAGCTTTTCGTTTTTACAAAATTTAGTTTAATAAGAATGGGTTAAGCAAATAGCACCAACATATTAATAATAGATTAGTAATAATGTAGTAATAGAAACAATGTAATATAAAATTTAATATATGATGGTATATTAATGACAAATACAATATAAAATTTCTAAATTCAGACAATTTCTGAGAAGAAAAGACTCCTAGCAAGAGATAATATAGGCTCTGTTCTTATGGGTATCAAATGAACTTATCAGAGTGGAGCATCAAGTATGTCCAAATACTTACTGAAGCCTTGTTTTTATTTTTAAGTGAACTAAGTGAATTCAAAGAGTCCGGGAAAGATTAAATTATTTTTTAAATAATTTAAATTTTTAACTGATTCAGGGTTCATTTGAAATTCTGTAGGCCGGAGGGGGGGAAATGCACTTTTAATAGGTTTGTTTACTGACGAAATAAAAGGCAGATGGTCTCCTGTGGTTTCTGTTAGAAACTTCTTGGAGCTCCCTGAGGAAGGGGGAAGTTATAATTTAACCACATTTGGATGAAAGGCAAACAATCGACCTTAAAGAGCAAAGCCACCTCTCTGGGCCTCCTGCCTGTCTCTCCCAGGCAGGAGTGACTGCATTGCTCCCCGGGAGGACTTTTCTGGGCCAGGGGCTCAGAGCCAGGGAAAGCCCTTCTTGGGCCCCGAAGCCACACCAGCCAGGGAAAGCTGGTGAGACGGGGCGGAGAAAGGCCCATGAGACGAGCAAAGGTTACGGTAGTCACCAAGCTGACTTGATTTTCAGAAAAATGAAGAGGAAACCCACTATTTTCCACAAGGGCCCTGCACTGCAGACAGGTGAGTATGCCTCTGGCTCAGAGCCGGGCCGAGGGCCGACATCGGAGGGAGCCCCTGCCGGGTCCTTGCTCCAGCCAGCCCTGTCACCCTCCCCCTGGGTCCCTGTCCCGCTGTCCTAGGACAAGGACCTCCTCTCTGGCTTTCCCTTGGTTGCTCTATTCTGAGAAACGTTTGGAGGGGGCCTGGTGCCCCGAATCACGGTGAACTTTGTCTCAGACAAAAACAGGCCCCAGCTAGTGTGATAAAAATGTTTCTGAAATAGATAGTTGTGATGGCTGCACACCACTGTGAATGGGACTTACACCACTGCATGGCACACTTAACAGTGGTTATGATGGCAGATCACGTATACATAAAGCCACAATGACATGATATATATAATATATATTACATAGAATATATGAACTGTATATAATACATAAACAATAATATTGTATATCTTAGATATTATTCATAATACATAAATTATATATAAATATACAGAATGTTATATATTATTATATATCATATACAATTACAGCATATAATTATAATTATTATATATGATTATATATATAAACATAACTACAATAAAAATGTTCTTAAGGTTCACCTGGGTGGCTCAGTGGTTGAGCGTCTGCCTTCCGCTCAAGCAGTGATCCCGGGGTCCCAGGATCGAGTCCCACATTAGGCTCCCTGCAGGGAGCCTGCTTCTCCCCCTGCTTGTGTCTCTGCCTCTCTCTCTGTGTCTCTCATGAATGAATAATTAAAATATTTTTTTAAAATGTTCTTAATTAGTAGGCCACAGCAACAAGATGGTCCATTGAGCAAAATGAGAAATTTACAAGAAGTGAAAAAATAAAAACTCAGAAATGAGCTGCTCCCTTCTGAGAAAGGTATGCACCCTTTTTGAGAATAAGCCAGTATCTTGCTTGCACATCAAAAAAAGAATAAATTAGACATCAAATAAACCACAATTTAAAAAAAAAAAAGACCATTTTCTAACCAGGTTTTGTTCCCTTGAGAATCGTAAGAGTTGTCAGCATTCCTTAAGATGACAAATCTTTTTCCCCTTAATTAGCATCTCTGCAAACTGCCCCCAAACAGATGGCTCTAAAGCCAGCTGCATAGAGTATTTTTTCTTTTATGGAAAAACAAACAAAAGGAAGAAAATCAACAACAGTAAGACGTGAGCCTATTAAATTGCACTGAATTTTATTTCCAGTTCAATTGATAATGTATTCTCTAGCTTCAAAATAATCAGAGGGCCCGCAGCATCACGTCATGTCTGAGTCCTGGGTGGTAGCTGGGGCTTACTGCACGCACTGCTGAGTTCCCAATTTCAAAAGCGGTCAAGGCAATGCTCGATATTTTATTTCCTGACTTTTTTTTTTTTTTTTACCCGATTACACTAAAATGCACCCAGGATATTTCCTCCTAAACGTGCACATGTAATAATTCTCCACGATTTGCGATCCAATAGCAGACTCCATGCAGTTAGAAGGAGGCAGCCAGTGCCTATTTCAAGGTAGAGCTCAACATCCAAACGCGATAATGTGTTTCTGGCCAGAAGGTTATAAGGCAGAGATGCATTTTAAATAAGTGGATTCCTCAGAAAACCTTGTCTCTAAGCGTGTAGACAGATTCCGGAATTGGTTTAAATTTAGCTTCGGCGGCTTATATTCAGGGGAACTGACTAGGAGCCAGGCACAGTTCTCACTGGATTTTCACACCCGTCCCATTAGGTACGTGACATTATGATCCCCACTTCACCCATAACAATGGGGGCACACTTACATCATTTGCTCAAAGTCACCAGGCCAGTGAGCGGGAGGAGGGATGATTGCTAACTTTGAAGTGCTGTCCACCACCAGGCTGTGCTGCCTGGCTGCATGGATTGTTACTTGGCAGATTATGCCTGCCTGCAAGTTCTTGAATCTTCTCTGATTTACTTTGGGTTTTTCAAATCCACTAGGGCTTTACCTCCCATAGGTATTTATGTTTTTAAATATGACATTATATAACATTATAATGATATTATAAAATAATGTCATATATTACATATTCTAGATTATATTATGTTATTTATTTTATATTACATATTAATATATTTTCATTTTTCGTGGTTTCAACATGATCAAAGTAAGTCCCATTATGCATACTATTTCAGAAGGGCCTGCTGAGCTTTGTCATTGTTTATTCTGTTTTGCTTTGGTCATAAACAATTTATTAACCTCTTATGTCTTTCAAAGTATGAATGTATGACTTTGCTTAGGTCTTTATTTTATTCTAGAGCATTCCTTGTATTTGAAGGGAAAGCACTTAACTGTCCTGGCATACATGAAAATAGTCTCATCTTTATCCTTTGGGGGTCTTACCTGGAAATACCACTTTTGCCTACCCCCTTCTTCACCTTAGCAAGTATATCTAGTGGACTGACTGTCCATGAGCAGGTAGGATATATCCATTTTATTTATATAACAATAAAACACCAGTACTTACACTTTTGAAATCCAAACCCTTGGACACCCTTCAATTGACAACTCAGAACATCTCCCCTCGGAGCTTCTAAATTAGACACTGCCCAACTCCTGACAAAGCCTCATTGTGTCTGTCACTTGCTAATGTGAGAAAGACAGAGGGGTATGCAGGGACATGCCGCCCATTCATCCCATGAGGTTCTGGAAGCTTTGCACTGACCTACAAGGTTGGGAAGCAGCACAGTCAGATGACATGAGCTCATCTCCCTAGGGGTAAGCCTCACAGACTGCAGACTACAGTTTAGTAATATACTCTCAGTTCTATTCGTTAAAAAACAGTGTCTCTCCTGGGCCAGACTTCCTCTTCCCCTGGCTGCCTACCTAAAACTAGCAAGGGAAGTTTGGCCAGTGTGAGTATCTAAGGCATCAACCAGAGAAGGTCTCATGGATAGTGTAGACCTGCCCTACTCAGGTTCAGGCATATCCTCTCCTGCTTTGCCTGGCCCCCAGGCTGGACTTGTTTTCTCAACTGGAAGCTGGGACCCCAAGATTCAGGTGTGGGCTCTTGATGGACAGGCACCCTGACAGAGCCTCCTCCCTGCATGGTCCTGGGCTGTGGTACCTGCATGGCCTCACTGGAGGATGCTCTCCTCTGGGCCAGACCTGGTCTCAGGATTTCCAGTTACTAGTCTAGGCTGACATATCAAGGAAGAAAAGGGACTCTTTGCCATGCTCTTTGCTCAGTGCTCATATGTCCCTTGGAATCCTTGTGGAGAGACATGGATTGTCTAGACAAGATGAGGAACCTTGTGTCCATCCATGGCACATCTATGCGGCCCCTGTCTACACCAATCTGAATATGACCTAACAATTAGAAATCCATTAAACGGTACTATCTGTAGATTTGCTTTTGCTATCAAGAAATTCTGAACCAAATCTAATGTTCAGTAGAAGCTCTCTGATCCTTTATTTGTAATATCCTCACCTTACCCCCTCCTGTGGTGGATCTTGAACTTCTGTGTTCATCTGAGTGGTTCAGCTTCATTTATCTGTTCCCTTTTCTTTTTAAAGCTTTGTTTAAGGGGAGGAGGGTGTGAGGAGCAGAGAGAGAGAAAGAGAGAGAGAGAGACCTAAGCAGACTCCACACTGAGCCCCACATGGGACTCAACAGGGATCATTCCTATGGCCCTGAGATCAGACCTGAGCCAAAACCAGATGTCAGATGCTTAATCAAAGGAGACACCCAAGTGCCCTTCATTTATCTTTTCTTATAAAAGAACTCAGGTCTTTTGGAAAACGAACCAAAGAAAAAAATTTTAAGTAAAATCTCAAGTCACTTCCTTTTTCAAGATTTAAAGGTAAATTACAATTTTGCCCGTGTATCAGGCATGAAGGAGTTAATGAATGAGCTGCAGCAGCACAACAGAGCTGTAGGCTTTTTCAACGTGAGAGGAATAGGGATGCTTCCCCTGGTTCTGGAAAAGAGCCGCCTTCCACGTGGGTGTCCTGTGGGCGGGGTTTCTCTGGTTTATTCCATAGGATCCGACTCTTCAAAGCTCATTATTCATTAATTTGTTCATTTCTTCCGTTAACCACCTTACATAATGTATAGTCTAAACGTGAACAGAGAAGCGTGCTTCCAGAAATTGGAACAAAGTCCTGGGAAAGCAGAAAGAACTGGCTTAGACACGGGATTTTGATTCTCGAATGGACGTTGGTGAGGAACAACACAGGAGGTAGGAGGTGGCATATGCCGAAGGGACAGGGACGAGAAGGCGTGGGATGTGTGTGGGCTGAGACCCCAGTGCTGGGGACCCAGCTGGCTTCCCAGGCACGTGGCCTCTGCAGTCGCCGGGCCTGAGGCACAGAAGGCCCCTGTTCCTGGTGTCACCCTCTTGACAGCCCTCATTTCTTGAAGTGGTCCCGCACCCTAATTTCGCAGCGAGCCCCATCCATGAGGTAGCCGGGGACAGGGGTGCTTGAGGAGCCGCGGACACCTGGAGGGGCGCGGTGGCCGGCCGGGCGCTGGGGGCTCGGGGACCGGGTCCGTGCACCTGCCCAGCGCCCCCCGCCCCTGCCCTCCGCGCCGGGCCAGACCCCCTTCACCCTCCGCTCCGCGGGCCCCTGGGGCTCGGGGCCACCGTCCCGGCTTCTGCACCCCAGGCCTGGGCGCAGATGTGGACCCTGGGGTCGCGGTAAGTCCCCGTCCGCGTGGCCGACAGCGCTCCATCCCGCCTCCCCCGGGCTTCCCTTCACCGCACCTGCAGCCCCCGCCCCCGCCCCCGCCCCCGCCCGCACCGCCTCCCTGCCTCCTCCTAAAGGACCGTCCTTCCCTTCCCTTCCTTGGCCCCCAGCAGTCGCGGGCCACCGGCCACCTTACGGGGGAGGCGGCCGGGCTGTGGGGACGACCCCGGGGACGACCCCGCCCCCCCTACGGGTCTTCGCGGGGCTGCACCCTGTGCCGCCTCCTGCCTCCCGCGCCTGAACTCCTCCCTCTTCTGGAATCTTCTGCATCCGTTGATAAGCCAGTTCTGCTTCCTCTGATGGGAATAGATGAATGCGCACGTGCAGACGCAACCCTCTTCCCTGCCAACTTCTCCGGCCTGGTGGGCCTCTCCTTCCTTGAACTGGCCGACTGTCACTCTCCGAAACCCACCCCTGTCTACACTGGCGCTCTCCTCCCAGCTGCTTTATTCCGCAGCTCTTGGTCACAGCTCAAGAGTCGCGGGTCAGCAGCCAGTGAGCCAAGCATGATGCTGTCTGACTCCAGAGCAAGACAGGAGACACCCAACTAAGGAAGTGGTCCGCAAACATGCTCCCCGCCCACTTCCTTTTTCACCTGCTGAAGCTTTATTTTTGCTGTGGCTGATTGCATTGCTGTTCACCAAATATTCCTTCTCCTGGCCCTTCTCCGTGTTGGGCATGCACTTTCGAGTTGTTTGGGTTGCTAGAAGGTGAGCCGGCACCATGCAAGTGGCAGCTTCGTATCGTATGCCACGGCACGGCTCTGCTCAGTGCTGGCGATCCTGTCCTCCACCATGAGCAAAACCTGTCCCAGGGGCCAGTGATCCAGAATGAGGAAACACCAGGACAGAACTGACCCCAACAGTCTGGAGCCAAGCGCACTCAAGCCCCGCAAATGTCAGCCAACTCACTCTTCCTTAAGCAAGAAAAAGCATTTGCTCCCAGAAGCCATTGATACTTGGGTTTCCCTGATGCACAACATTATCTCAGCAAAGCCTGACTAATCCACCCTCCCACGTGTTGGTGTGACCAGCGAGCAGTAAAGTATATCCATAGGGCTTACAGGAAAAATTGAAAGAGAAAATGCTAAGACCTTAGAAAATTCACAGATTAAGTCAGCTTTTAGTGAGAGCTGTGCTTATAGACAAAAACTTCCAAATTTACTTTCCTAAAAACATGCACCTAACTGGCTGAGGCATAAATCCCCTCCTGAAGACAGTCCGGAAGACCTTGTTTCCTCCTCCTTGTTTCCACACAGAAGGAGCTCTGTGGGAGTACCAGTCCTGCCCCCAGACCCACCCGTCCTCATTCCACCCCAAGGGAGGTGACCCCATTTCTGGTACCAGTGAACTTGAGAGGAGAAACTGGGTAGCCTAAGAAGGACCTTTTTTTCTCCTTTGCTAACTTTCTGCCTGTCTGAATGAAGTACGTAATCGGGTCTATTCTCTCTACCCTGCTATAAAAGGTCTCCCCCAGGGAAGAAAACTTAGTGACCAGGTGAATGTATAAGTAGAATTAAGGTGTGTTACATTCAATAAAAATCATATTTTATTGTTTAAGAAAGGTTATAGGGTATCAAAAAGTAAAAATATAAAATAAAAGTAAAGTACATCACTGACCAATACCAGAGGGGAAAAAAAAAAACACTTCAAAGATTCAGAAATAGCTTTTCATTGTTCCATCTCATGGAAACTTGATTTGATTTAGTCGATTTTGAAAAAAGGGACACATTGTAAATTTACACCAGTTGCAATGATATTATAATGTGCCAAAATCCTTTAAAATATTTCATCTTTAAAAAAGTATAATTCATAAAAAAATCAAAAAAGGGTTTTTGGTAATAAGGTTTGGTCCCCAGTGGCTGGACCCCTACATTATTTCCCAACTGATTCCCAATTCAGGGAGGAAAAGCAAGGATATTAATTACTGGTCCTCTAAGATTTTCAACCTAAAATAATTTACTGTGACACAACTTAGAATAATATAAAAATTATGTCTGGCAGGGAGCAAACTACTGGGCTTGAGTCTAAGATCCACGAAGGGGTGAGCAAGACATGTCCTGTATTCATGCACCACCCACCATGGACCAGCATGGAGCATATGTCTCAAAGACCCTAAGGTAAAGCAGGTTTCCACGGTAGGATGTGAAACAGGCTAAGCTATAGAAAACTGCCGTAAGTCAACTCAGCATGTGGCCACTCATCCTTCTGTGTTGAAGCACAGATCAATCTTAGCATAAATAACAGTTGGGACCTTGAAGAGAACTGTCAATAGTTCTTAACAGTTAATGGTACTGAACTCCTGCCAGAGATGGGAAAAAAAAATGTCTGCCATTCAGACATACATGGTGAATTCAAAACACAGCCTCTTGCTGAGACGACTAGTAACAGTAATGAGCCATGGAAGTTTCTGGAAAAGGCCCATCAAAACAGCTGACAAAGGGGGACGGAGCTTAACGAATGAATTACTAGTTATTACTACCAATTTTCTAGGCTTTCCCCAAGGTTATCATCTCCAGCTGCACCTTCCAGCTTCCACATAATGAAATTTGGGGGAGGATGGAGACTCCATACAGTGAGAAGTTTTTCTAAGAAGGTTCTGGAACATGTCTCACTGGCTCTGTGCAGAGGGGACTTTCCTCATCAGAGCCAACCTTCTAGGAAACCACGTATCCAGCAGTCTATACAGTGATTTTTAACAAAACTCTATAAAGTAATGAAAAGTTGCTTTCTCACTTGTATCATAGATAAATATTATATAAATAATTATAGATAGTCATTGATCTATTTAGAAAAACCAGTTAGGCACATCAAATTTCTACAATTCTAGTCAGCAGTGAAGCTTCACATTGTAGTTATTTCTATGCTCCTATCTAAGCAATTGTGTTTTAGTTGTTGGAAACATCTGTTAAATAGTTCAGAGACCTCCTTTACTGTCTTCTCTGATCAGGAGTCTGTGAATCACTTATGTAAAGAGCCGTCCTGCTAAAACCCTGTCTAAGTAGAGTCAGAATGGCAAACAAGACTCCTACTACAATTAAATGCTGCCAGAACTGGGGAGAGAAACCAATTCTTATCCACTCACTTATTTGGATAAGGATTTCCTAATCTACCGGGTGGTCACCTTGGAAAATTACAGGCTGGCCAGTGAAGGAATGAACAATGGAGAGATGGGGCTTAATGAAGCGTCCATGGGGACGTCACTCTCAGAGTTGACTTGTGAGAGATTCCATAGCGAACCTTGCTGGATGGATACACAGGGGCAGGCAGAGGGATCCTAGGGACCAGGGAAAAGGATTTTAGAAGCAAAACCCCATGCCCCAAGCCTTCCTTGGACCCCTAGAAATCTAAGCATTTAGATGAGCTCCGTCTCTGATAACTCCATAATGAGTCAGTTGATGAGAAGTATTCCAACAGGTTTCCAGGGAACATCATAACCAAGTGGTTTTGTGCAGATGATGAAGAACAACTTTTTATCTCTTTGGAAGTAAGAGAAGTGAGACTAGAATACATTTTCTATTTTCATGTTATACTATTGAAAACATAAATACCGAAAGAGAGGGGGAAGAAAAAGAGGGAGTCAGGAAGGAAGGAAAGAGTTTTACGTATCTATAGATAGAGACCAGATTCTGCTGCTGGGAGTGTAAATCAGGAGACCTAAAATGTATACACCTTCTGATCCAGTAATATTATTTCTAGGAACTTCTCCTAAGGAAATAGTCATAAATATTAAGCTTAGAAATCACCTAAATAACCAATATGAAGGGGAAAGTTAGTACATAATTTACTTTGCAGTTCCTGGCAATTATTATCATAAAGGATCTATAATAATATGGAGGCTTTTTATGAAATTCAGAGGGACACACAACTGTAAGCGTGTTACACTTTTAACTGTGGAAATGGACAGTAAAAAACTCAAAGGAAATATATTGATAGCAATGAAATCCTGAGGGATTTTTAAATTTTCCTTTGTGTAGATTTCTGGTTTGCCAAATTTTCTTCAAAGAGGAGACCCTACTTTCTTTATTATTATTATTATTATTATTATTATTATTTATTTATTTATTTTTATTGGTGTTCAATTTGCCAACATATAGAATAACACCCAGTGCTCATCCCATCAAGTGCCCCCCTCGGTGCCCGTCACCCAGTCACCCCCACCCCCTGCCCACCTCCCTTTCTACCACCCCTTGTTTGTTTCCCAGAGTTAGGAGTCTCTCATGTTCTGGAGGAGACCCTACTTTCATAACCTCCATGTATGGGAGAACTCTAAGATGTCCCTCCTCATCCCCGGGACTGTGAGCTATGCTGGCCACGATTGTGGAGGTTACATGGTGAAAGGGATTTTGCAGCCATAATGAAGTTTCCTAATCAGTTGAGAAGGGAGGTTATCCAGGCAGATCTCATCTAGTAGGGAAGCCCTGAAGAGCCCCGAGTTTTCTCTGGCTGGTGGCAGAAGGGGTGGTCAGAACAATCAAAGCATGAAAGGACACCACCCCTGGCTGCTGGCTGAGGGGATGGAGTGGCTGCATTAACTACATCTTTTATTGTTGGGGTGCTGATGCCTTGCCGACCCTGGAGGGACCACCCTCCCAGAATTAGACAGTTCCTAAAGACAGTAGATAATTCATCTGAAGAGCACCTTCTAAATGCAAACCAACTGATCCAGAGCCCAAAGCCCAACATCTTCTGTTGGATTCTTACACTCTAGGCCACTGCCCACCTGCCCTAATCACCCCAGGGCCAGACACAGGACAGCTCCTGACAGCCCCTATGCCCCTGAGTCCTGAAATGATTCAAACTAGCCAATCCTGAGCGTGCTTGCCCTGCGTCTCTTGTTCCTTCCATTGGAAGCCACAATAAAGGCTCTGTGCCACTCTCCGCCCCCACCCCCCCCCTCCGCCTCCTGGCTGACCCTGCTGCTTCCCTGTGTGGCCTTCCCTGTGTGCTGTGGGCACACCCTTGCCTCTAGGGAACCATGAGAAACAAGCTGCTTTTCGATGGAAATCATCTCCTGCTCAGATGGCCTGATTGAACCTCAAATTTTCTATTAATACACTGTATTTTAACACAGCAAGGAACTGAATTCGACCAACACCCAGCGGAGCCTGGAAAGGCCTTCTTACCTGCCTGGCCACAGATCAGAGTCTTGTTGGGCCAATGCCTTGATTTCAGCCAGCTGGTCACTGAGCAAAGAACCTGGCCCAGAATGTGAACTGGTGCAGCCACTCTAGAAAACTGTGTGGAGGTTCCTCAAAGAGTTAAAAATAGACCTGCCCTATGACCCAGCAATTGCACTGCTGGGGATTTACCCCAAAGATTCAGATGCAATGAAATGCTGGGATACCTGCACCCCGATGTTTCTAGCAGCAATGTCCACAATAGCCAAACTATGGAAGGAGCCTCGGTGTCCATCGAAAGATGAATGGATAAAGAAGATGTGGTTTATGTATACAATGGAATATTTCTCAGCCATTAGAAACGACAAATACCCACCATTTGCTTCGACGTGGATGGAACTGGAGGGTATTATGCTGAGTGAAGTAAGTCAATCAGAGAAGGACAAACATTATATGGTCTCATTCATTTGGGGAATATAAATAATAGTGAAAGGGAATAGAAGGGAAGGGAGAAGAAGTGTGTGGGAAATATCAGAAAGCGAGACAGAACATGAAGACTCCTAACTCTGGGAAACGAACTAGGGGTGGTGGAAGGGGAGGAGGGCGGGGGGTGGGGGTGACTGGGTGGCGGGCACTGACGGGGGCACTTGACGGGATGAGCACTGGGTGTTATTCTATATGTTGGCAAATTGAACACCAATAAAAAATAAATTTATAAAAAAAAATAAAGAAGACATACAGATATCCAATGGAAAAAAAAAAAAAAGAACCTGGCCCAGGCTGCCTAGATTTCTGAGCTAGAAAACAGGGAGGTAATAATGCAGTATTGGTTTTTTTTAATTAAATTGAATTTATTTATATCAAGGAATCTCTACACCCAACATGGGGCTCAAACTCAGGACCACAAGATCAAGTGTCACACGCTCCTCCAACGGAGCCAGCCAGGTGCCCCGGGGTATTGTTTAAAGATCTGAAGTTTGTGGTAATTTATCACACGGCACACAAAACTAACGCAATATTTATAAAGATTAAAGCTGCATGGATGCAGTCATAGATTATTTGTAGGCTGCTTTAAATGCACATACAATTTACATTCGGGATAGTTCCTCCAATCCAGACAAATCTTACTATCTTGTTTACATTCTCAGGACACAAGGAGCATGTTAATTCTGGCTTTTAACAGACTTCAAAATCACAAAAAACAGTCACCGAAACCCTGAGCAGAGGTCAGCCTGTCCTATTTGCGTGTCTCCACTTGGCGTATTAAAGCTGCAGGGTTGCCAGGCTGGGATGCACATCCGGGGTTCTTCACCAAGGTACCAGTTACTCACCTGTTTCACCCCAAGACACCTAAGCCAGCTGGAGATGCCCCGTCCCCACTCCGGCCCTCGGTGACATCTCACCGCAGAGGCTGGCACACCAAGGGCCGCGGCCACCCCCGCCACCCTCACTCGTTAGCGCAGACCCAGGGAGACACCTGCGGGGTCATGGGCCAGCTGACGTGGACACAGGATGTGTCACTGACTCCATCAGAACAACAGTCCCATCTCTGGAAGCATCAAGAATTGTGCCTTCTTGAAAATTCACCCATATTGACAAATTGTTGTTTCCAATCTTGGGTTATGCTACAGATATCAAATTTTAAAAGCAAATTCTAAGATTCAATGAATGGCTATCACACGCCCCTCGTATCTCAGGTGCTGGGATGGGCTGGTGTCAGTTAGCTTGGGTGTGGCCCCTTCTCCCTTCACACCAGTGACCTCCTCAACCTCTTCCTGGTCTGCAAGTGCTCTGTTCGGGAAGATCAGAATCCAGCACCAACCCCCCGCCCCAGGGGAAGGCAGGCCCCAGATGAGGGCCTCCAGGGTCTGGGGCTCCAGGGCTCCAGGGTCTGGGTCTCAGTGGCTGGGCAGCCCTGGCTGGATTGAAACACCTGCTGTTGTTCTAACTCCCCTCCCCCACACTAATTGTCATTACTTAACCTAAATGGGCCCGAGACCCTACAGAGCAACCACTGCCAGGCTCCCTGCGGGCCTCAGCTGCTGCCAGGCCGCGTCCTGCTCCTGCCTGCACGCTGGCCACCTGCAGGGGCGGCCGGCAGGGCCCAGGTGTTCCCTGTACCATGCTGCCCTCTGTCCTTCGTCACAGGCACTCACTGACAAGACCCAGAGCGGTCCGCTGTGCTGGGGACCCCGGGCTGCCTGGCTCCCAGACCTGCTGGAGCAAAGACGGGCTGTGATTTGATCATGTGGTTGGGGGAGACCCACAATCTTCCATTGGTTACTCCACACCATGTGTCCTGCTTTCTTCTGAATCTCTATTTGTGGTGCGGGCAAGGTAAGGGCGATCCGAGTAGAAACCCAAACACAAAGAACAGGGGTGGGGAAGGGTGTGAATCCACAGTGGGTCCACTGACCTCTGAACACCACTGTGAGATCAGTCTTGCTCTTTGTATCAACCTGTGGTGGCCTATGGTCTCTGCCTGTGGCTTGTCACTTGGAACTAGCCTTGCAGGCAACACACTCTGGTGGCAGGATGACCCCATACTCTCAAACTCTGTGCAAAGGGAAATAAATCTTCTGCAAAAACAAACAAACAAACAAAAAACAAAAACAAAAAATCGCACAATGTATTCTGGTCTGGAAGAAATGCAAACCAACCACAAAAATTCAACTGGGGGCTTAACATTTCTATCTGGCAGGAGCTCTGCTAAAGAAAGACACAGCAATAGATACAAACCGATCATCACACACACACAGTCTCCCATCTCATCTGAAGTCCCTATATGAGCCCCAAGGCCTTATGTGACCTGACCCCATCATCTCCAGAACTCCTACTACTCACTCTTGAACCCTTTGTTCCAGCCACACTGGCCTCTTTCCTGTTCCCTGGATATGTCAATCAAGTGCAGACCCCAGATCCTTTGCACAGCGGGTCACTCACTCTGCAATACTCTACCCACCACCCACAAGGCTCTTTCCTTCCCTTTATTGAGGCTCATGCTCAAATGTCACTTTCTCCGTAGGCCTTCCACAGACACATTGTCTAAAGTCACAGCCCCATCCCTGTAGCCTCTATCCCTCCTTCCTTGCTCAGAACAAGAAAGATTGGAGGGGAGGGGACATTGGGACCAGAGGTCCCTGGTGGCCTGGATCTGACCCTATTACAATTCCATTACCAACCACGAGGTCCATCTGTTCCTGCTAAGGGTCCTTCCTGGCCCTGTGCATTCTCTGTAACTCCAGCCTCGCTTTTCCTCTGGACTCATCCCCTTCTCCTCGACCCCCCGCACATGAAAGGGAGATTTTTTTCATGTGTTTATAGAATAGACACTACAGAGGAGCAAGGACTGTGTTTTCCCCACACCCTATCCACACACTCAGAAGATTTCCTGCACCTCCAGAGCTTCTTTTGCTCATGAACAGGTGAATGGTATGACCTAGATTCCCCAGGACCCAGAACAATAAGGGGGATGTACGGACACAAAGAAGGGGAGGGCAGCTATACAGGGGACAGGTGTCCAAGTCCCAAGGCAAGAAAGCCAGCCTGGCAGGAGCACCTTGCCCCAAGACTGGCCACATAGGATGGGGCCAGACCACACAGCTCCTTGAAGAGCCTGCAAGAGCTGTGGACACTGAGCCCATGGGAGCAAATAGAAGCCAGGTATAGCTTTAGTCAGAGAAGGTGCTGGGAAGCAGGACACTTTGTGGCAGAGATGACTGCTGTCCTAATGTCTCTTCCTCCCTTTCTCCTGAGGAATGAATCCTAACTCTATTCAGGGTGACAGTGTGCTCAGCTATAAGGCTATGTTTCCCATCGGCCCTTGCAATAATGTGTGGCCATGTGACTAAATTGTGGTCAGTAAAATATAAGTGAACATATGTGGAAGATTTCTGGGAAATCTTCTTAAAGAAGATTGATACTCTCTTTTCTCCCTTCTCCCTATTCCTGTTCCTGCTGCATAGGATGCAGACATGATGGCTGGAGCTCCAGCAGCCTGTTGGACCATGAGTTATACATGGTGATAGCAGCCACATGCTGACAGAAGCCAAGTAGAATGAAACTGGTCCCTGATGACATTCAGGCACTGTCACACTTGCCTGGATTGCAGCCCCCAACTTCTCCAGAGAAAATAAGCCCTTATTGTTTAAGTCACTATTATTTGGGGTTTCCTGTTAAGTGCAGCCAATATTCTCCAGCTAAGGGCCACTGGAAGTTCAATTAGAGCTGAACAAGTGTGTTTATTACTCATCGCAGTGAGAGACAGCTCTCAGCATGGAGAACCATGGGGCATCTCAGTAAGAGGATAGGAGAAAGGACCCATAGGATTGGGCTTTTGTGCCAACAGAAAGTTAATCCTACAAAAATGGGTGTTGAGTGAACAGAGTATAAGAAAAAAACCTAAAATGTAACGGAGTTCTTTCATATTTGGCAAATACAAATTTAGATTTCTAGTTGAACAGAAATTAATAAATTGCTAATACCACTCTGACTTCTGGTTATGTTCAAAGCTCACGTATTGGTTCTAGCAATATCTTTTGTTAATTTTACATTCCTAAAGTCCTTCCTCTGGACATGAATGAATTTTGGAATTTGCTAGATTAAAGTTTATGTGATTCAGTTAGCACCAGCTGGGATCAGAATATGGAAGTGTTTACTCTTCATTTTTCAGAATAATGAAAGTATTCACATAGGTTCTGAAGTACACTAAGTCAAAATTGGATGATATTTGAATTAATTTGGAGATCACATTAAGAAATCTATTTTGAGCTCATCGTTTATAGGTGAAACATAGTTGTTCTGTGCCTGAGGCAAAAATCCAAGAATAACAAGGCTCCCATGTAATTGTCACCCAATATAGACGCTGTTGAAAGAAAATAAATCATATTGATCCAAAATGTGAGGGGAAATACAATATTCTACTCTAACCTAGCTATTAAAGGAAACAAAGATGGTCATAAAAGGTAGAAGAAAATTGTTCTGTAAATGGTGTTGAATGTGTGTGTGATTTTTAATACATTTTAGAATATGATGATATAATGTTCTAGAATTTCATAGCATGAACTGGATAATGAAATGCTACTTGGAGGCAGTCATCCATACCAACACCCATTCATTGATTCAACAAATATTTATTGAGTATATAGGATGGAGTTGGTTCTATTCAGAGAGCTGAGGAAAAAACATCTTGAATTCAGGGAGCTTACAACTGATGGAAAAGATAGAATAAGGATAAATAAATATTCACCCCCAAAAAAGTGTTCAGACACTGGTAGAAGCAGTATGATGGGAATGCAGTGTATGAGCACCCCATCCAGGCTGGGAGGTAAGGATGCTTTCAGGGCTGGATCTAGGGAGGCAAATGGGGTGCTTCCAGGACTAGTCTCTCCATGCAGCAGGAAGGGTATGTGTAAAACACAGAGGGAGCGATGCAGACGTCGTTTCGTGAACAGGATCCAGTGCGGAGAAAGAATATGGAGGCCACACAAAGATGGATCCGGATGGGTAGCAGACCAGCAGGGATTTCTCCCACCACACACATGCAAGCCACCATGTTTTGTGACATTTTGTCAAGAAGTGTTATTGTGGCAAGAGCTAAGACATATGCTGCATCCTAGGCAAGTTAGATTTTGCCCCGAAGGAGATGGGGAGCCCAGCTGAGAGCGGTGAGTCAGGGGAGGGACCTGGCAGGTGCACACTGAGGAATCTCTCTTCTGGAATTTGCAGAACAGTGAGCCAGAGTAGAAGACAGAATCGGAGTGGGTAACAGGTGCATGGCCATCTGAGCAAACTGAAGAGCCATGACTTGCAGCAATTGGGCTGAAGAGTTCTGGTGCCATGGAGGGAATGAGGTCAGAATTTAATACAAGGAATGAAGAGAAGTGGGGGCCTGGAGGCTCACATGATCTCATGATTTGGAGACCCTCAGCGAGAAGGAGGGCGGGTCTGGCAACTGAAGACATTCTGTGGAACAGAGCAAGTGTCAGCATCTTTGTTGTTGAGAGACAGTCTGCAGGAAGTGCAGAGAAATGACTTACAGCGGACAGAGGAGGAGACCAGAGATCTGGGTTGGGCCCCGTGGAAGGTGGCAGAGTGAGACAGGGCACCTGGGCAGAGGGGGTGGCGGCAGAGCACAGGACAGACCTGCTCTTCGGGACAGGGAAGAGGAAGAAATATTGTGTGTCAGGCCCCAGGTAATCTGTGAGCGGGAGAGGAAGGACTTTTGGAGCAAGTTAAAGATGCTAGTTGACCTTTCCGTGGGCTGCATAGAAGAGATCCACTTAGAGACCCGAGTGAGGCCAAAATGTTTGGAATTAAAAGCTACCTGAAAAATAGACAAAAGACGGTTGTATATGTTATACTAAAGCCAAGGTTTGTTTCTGATTTCAGCAAGACAATTAGCAAGGCTATTTATTTACTTACCTATTTACTTGGCATTATATGAACAAAAAGCAAAAGGATGACTGGGTTGCCCTAGGGAAAATGAGGATGGCAGTGAGAAAGCCCGGGGTTCACCAGCGACAACGTGTGTGACAGATGATTGACGAGTCAGCTGAAAGGAAACAAGCAAAGCCAGAGACAGGCTGGTGTCACCAGTGATAAATCACATCTTGAGGTCACCTGCCAAGCTCAAAAAATGGGAAGGTATGAAACCAGACATCCAGAATGGGGGCAGGGGTCAAGATTAGAATGAGTCAAAGCATGGAAAGAACAGTGCAAAGGGTTGTATTGGGAAAAGGTACCTTCAAAAGCTGTGGTCTTAGATGTGAGGTCTTGAGCTGCAGCCGTGCCATGTGTGTGCGCCCATGAGATGCGCTGCTGGAGGAAAGAGTCACCTGAGTTGGCAAATTATGAACAGTTAGGTCCTATGAGAGGCAAAAGTTGGAGAGATAATCCAAAGGGGCGTGTAACTTGTGAGAAGTTATGGCAAAGGCTAAGGAAATAGCTGAATATTCACAAAACTCAGAATGAAAAGCGTGGTGATCTTCAAAGTGCATTCTTTCAATCTGGTCACAAGGAAAATATCAGACAACACCAATCTGAAGGACATTCTAGGGACACCTGGGTAGCTCAGTGGTTGAGCATCTGCCTTTGGCTCAAGTTGTGATCCTGGGGTCCTGGGATCGAGTCCTGCATCGGGCTCCCAGGAGGGAGCCTGCTTCTCTCTCTGCCTGTGTCTCTGCTTCTCTCTCTGTGTCTCTCATACGGAATAAATAAAAATCTTACAAAAAAAAATGGAGGACATTCTACAAAATTCCTGACCAGCATTCTCTGAATGTGTAAAGAGCATAAAGACAAGGAAAGACTGAGGATCTGTCACAGATGGAATCCACCAAGGACATAGGCCAGCTGCGTACAGCACGGGTCCTGGGTTCGACCCCGGGGCAGGTAGGACTCCAGCAGAAATACGGGTGAGGTCTGAGGGTCTACAACCTAGCTAACATTTTTATTTCTTAGTTTTTCTTAGTTTTTTTAGTTTTCATGATTGTACTGTGATTGTGCCTGAGAGGATGCTAGGTGAAAGTTACGGGGGAACTCAGTATTCTTTGCAACTTTTTTGTATGTTTAAAATTATTTTAAATTTAAATACTAAATGAGAGATGGATATGAAACGAGCTGTCCATTTGTCCAAGGGAGCTGCAGATAGCCCTGGCCCTTATAGCCTTAAAGCACCTCATCTGGGTCCACGATGAAGCCTTCCACACGAATTCCACTATAACACTGCAACTAGGAGAACTCTGTGTAGCTGCTCCCAGCACCGCAGTTACTGGCAACCTGAATGTCACGTAAATATTCCACTTTACAATCACATTGGAAACTCTGCATTTGCATTGTAGCATGCCAGCCAGGACCACGGTAGCTCCTCCCAACGTCAGCCGAGCTGCCGTGATTTACAACTGCATAAACACCAAACAATCCAATCATGAAATGGGCAAAAGACATGAAGAGAAATCTCACAGAGGAAGACATAGACATGGCCAACAAGCACATGAGAAAATGCTCCGCATCACTGGCCATCAGGGAAATACAAATCCAAACCACAATGAGATACCACCTCACACCAGTGAGAATGGGGAAAATTAACAAGGCAGGAAACCACAAATGTTGGAGAGGATGTGGAGAAAAGGGAACCCTCTTGCACTGTTGGTGGGAATGTGAACTGGTGCAGCCACTCTGGAAAACTGTGTGGAGGTTCCTCAAAGAGTTAAAAATAGAGCTGCCCTACGACCCAGCAATTGCACTGCTGGGGATTTACCCCAAAGATACAGATGCAGTGAAACGGCAGGACACCTGCACCCCGATGTTTCTAGCAGCAATGTCTGCTATAGCCAAAGTCTGGAAGGAGCCTTGGTGTCCATCGAAAGATGAGTGGATAAAGAAGATGTGGTCTATGTATACAATGGAATATTCCTCAGCCATTAGAAATGACAAATACCCACCATTTGCTTCAACGTGGATGGAACTGGAGGGTATTACGCTGAGTGAAGTAAGTCAATCGGAGAAGGACAAAAATTATATGGTTTCACTCCTACGGGGAATATAAGGAATAGTGAAAGGGATTATAGGGGAAAGGGGAGAAAATGAGTGGGAAATATCAGAGAAGGAGACAGAACATGAGAGACTCCTAACTCTGGGAAACGAACAAGTGGTGGTGGAAAGGGAGGGGGGCGGGGTTTGGGGTGACTGTGTGACGGGCACTGAGGGGGACACTTGATGGGATGAGCACTGGGTGTTATACTATATGTTGGCAAATCGAACTCCAGTAAAAAATATACAAATAAATAATAATAAATAAATAAATAACTCCAATTAAAAAATATACAAATAATACATACATACATACATACATACATACCACGTGTGTGGCAGGAAGAATAATGCCCCCCAACCAAACAGGTCCATGTCTCAATGCTCAAAACCTAAGGATATGGCAGGTTATGTGGAAAAGGGGGAACTTAGGTTGTAGATGGAAATAAGGCCTTGCCATCAGCTGACTTTGAGCTGAGATTATCGTGTTATCCAGGCAGAGCCAATGGAATCACAGGGACCAGAAGTAGATGAAGAAGTCAGAATGGGGAAGCAGACAGATGGCCAGGCAAGAAGGACTCAGCCCAAGGTTCCCAGCCTTGGGGATGGACGGAGGAGCCTGGGGACCATGGGAATGTGGGCAGCATCTGGAAGTTTGTCTTGTTAGATGAGGATTGTTCAGGAAGGAACACAACCCTGCCAACACCTGGGTTTCAGCCCAGTGGGACCCCCAGCAGACTTCCAGCCTATAGAACTGTAGGATAAAAATCTTTTGGTTCAAGACACTACCTCTGCAGTCATTGTTAGGACAGCCATGGGGCACTGCACAGAAGACAGCAGTGCCCCCAGAATGGTGTGGCGATGTGGAGCCAAGAAAAACGGAGACCAAAGCTGGCAACGGCACCACAAACCATATGTTAATGTCTGGGAAAATTTCCTCTACCTACAGCAAATATGGGGATGAATTTTAAAGGCTATTCTTAGAGAACACACCACATGTTCGACCCTCCGTAGCAGAACCAGAGCTCCAGAGCACTGACTGCCTCGTTCTGGAATGTAGGCATTGGCACCAGCCAGAAGTGGGTAGCTGCCCCCGGCTTCAGGGCGGCTGAGTGACCGTCCCCAGGAAAGAGGCCTCATGCCAATCCTGACACTCTGTAGGGAGAGCTTCACCCTGCACTCACCACGCAGGTCGGTAACCTCACTGGAGCCTGAAGGCTTTCTGTGAAAGACAGGCTGGTGCCACTCGACTTGAATGTTACATTTAAAATGTAAATGTGTCATTAGTGTTTTGTATTCTATTTCTCTTTTTTTTAGGATTATTTTATTTTATTTTTATTTTATTTAAATTCAGTATGCTGGGGCACCTGGGTGGCTCAGTGGTAGAGCATCTGCCTTTGGCTCAGGTCATGATCCTAGGGCCTTGGGATAGAGTCCTGAATCGGGTTCCCCACAGGGAGCCTGCTTACCGCTCTGCCTGTGTCTCTGCCTCTCTCTGTGTCACCCAAGTAAATAAATAGAATTTATTTTTTAAAATAATAAAAAATTAAATAAATTCAATTTGCTAACATATAGCATAACACCCAGGGCTCATCCTGTCAAGTGCCCCCCTCAGTGCCCATCACCCAGTCACCCCAACCCCCTGCCCATCTCCCCTTCCACTATCCTTTGTTCATTTCCCAGAGTCAGAAGTCTCTCATGGCTTGTCGCCCTCTCTGATTTTTCCCACTCAGTTCCCCTCCTTTCCCTTATAATCCCTTTTACTATTTCTTATATTCCCCGTAGGAGTGAAACCATATAATGATTGTCCTTCTCTGATTGACTTATTTCACTCAGCATAATACCCTCCAGCTCCATCCATGTTGATGTAAATGGTAGGTGTGCATCATTTCTGATGGCTGAGTAATATCCCATTGTATATATAGACCACATCTTCTTTATCCATTTATCTGTTGAAGGACATCGTGGCTCCTTCCATGGTCTGGCTGTTGTGGACATTGCTGCTAATGTTCTGTTTCTAAGGGATTGGTGGTTGGCCAATGGACAACCTCTGTATTTGGCCTCACAAGAGTCATGGATACACCCAGACAACCCAGAAAAACAAGGTCCCATGACTGTCTCTAGGGCACCCGAAACAAAGGAGTTCACACCTTCACACCTGCCTAGTGCTGATGCCACTGTACCTCCTAAGGTCCTGGGGGTGGCCCCCAGCAGGAAGACCTACTTCCTACCCTGCTTGGTTGACATGCCATGGGTTATAGGCTTTTAGAGCTTCACCTCCACTCTTGATACCATCCTGGTCTTACATAGGAGAGAGCGCCCTCCCCACTAGCCAGCGTAAGCAGGAAAAGGATTTGTGAAAGTATATCCAGGGTCCAGATAGACACTCAAGCATGGACTTGGTAGCTGGGAATAATGCCTGAGGCCACACCGAGGGTCAGGCCCTATGGAGATCCTAGTGCTCTCCATAGGTAGCAGACCCCAGGCTGGTGAGCACCGGTGCCTCAGACCCGGGCCCTCCACCACTGTCATCACCTGAACAAGAAAGCTTGGCCACTCCCTTCCAGAAAGTGCACTCCATAAGGTCCCCCACTGCCTCAGATTCGAAGTCACATGGGCACATTGGATCCCAGGTCCAGGTCATATGTCTGCATCCAGGCCCAAGAGCAGCTGGGAATGTGCTTTTCTGGCTTCTACCATGTGGAGGTAGAACCAAAAAATGGCAAATAATTATCGCATTTCCTTCGGAGGTGGGCCTCCTCTTTCAAAGGAGAAGAAAGAGAAGGAGAAGCAGAAGATTGAAGATAATTTAAACATGCTCATAGCAACAACCTATTTAATCAAGCAAAACCCCTACCCAACAGGACAAAAACTCCCTAAACTGCGTTAACAAACACTATCAGCATATGTGCTGCTTGCAAAAGACAGACGAAAAATAAAATAATGCAGTTAGGTTACAAATAAAAGATGAAAGAAGATCAGGAAAACATGTGCAAAAAAGAAATTGGAGCACAATTAATATCAGACCAAGCAGAGTTCGAGACAAAATGAATTCAATGTGACAATGAGGAGCATTTATATCAATTTAAGGGATGATTCATAATAAAAGGAAAAGTGTCATGAAATCCTCAAGAGACAAAAAGCATCTCTTCAAAAATCTGTAAGGAAGAGGAGATCGAAATACAAAGAACATTTGACTAAAAACAACCGAAATGGAGCAAGACACGAAATTCAGTGTGAAACAGGCCACTCACGCTGAAACCAGGACACAGAAAGTGTGAACATCACACGAATTTACTAATGGGCTCTATCCTGTGGACTCACAAGGAGAAGATAATCTGCTAATGTGTATCCAGAGTTACTACCAAAAACATGACCTTAACTAAAGACAGGAAGAAGTTATGTATTAACAACAGCTTCAATAAAATACTTCCTTCCAGAGATTGTAAAACATCCCCACAAATAACTTTTGATTAAAGGGTAAACACAAGTACGCTTTCTAAAAATGTCGGTCCTATTCATTAGGGCTGTAACACCCCAGCCATAGGGTATGGAGTCAAACCTGTATTGAAAAGCAAATCTTTTTCTTTGAATGCTTTCACTCTTATAAAAGGAAACACAAAATCTACACGAACTAAGCATTTACTCAAGAGTTACAAACTTTGGAAGTTGGAAAGTTAGAGTCCCGAGGAAGCTAGAGGAATGCAGTAGTGAAGATCAACTCAGAAATTAATGAACTGAAAGGAAGAAATCGATAGAATAGCTAAATTAATCCCAAAGCTGATTTTTAAAACAGCTAGAAATAACATCTTAAAAATGATTTTAAAATACTTTATACATGGAAAGCTATCAAACTTTAAATGGGGGAAAGAGGATTTTAAAAAAATTTAATTATCAAAAACAACTTAAGAAAAAGTACAAAATGTTTGTCGTCAAAAATTACCTCTGAAAAAGACCATAAATCTGAAAACCATATCTTGGTTTTTAGTATCTTTCTCCTTTAAAAGCAATCAAGGTTCCTTAGCGAAATGATAAATTTGAGGACAGGATGAGCTTGAAGCATCTTATAAGATCAGAAAGTAAGGAAAGGCTCAGGGAAAATTTTAAAAAAAAGACAACTCACAATGTCAAGGGACAGAGGAAACAACAAAAATCACTTCCAATGGCCCAAAACTAGAACAATTTGAGCAACAAAACAAATAAGGTACTATTGGATCATAACCCAAAATAAAAGATCAATATTTGTGAGTCTATATGGGTATAAATAGGTAGTTAAGTAACTAAATTAGAGAGGGAGAAGAGACAAATCTCCCATGCAGAATTCCAAATAAATTACATAGATACTCTGTCCCGGAGGAGATGGAGTATGGCTCTCCACCTGTCAAGTGTGGGTGGCATAGAGTGACTTCCTTCCCAAGACCAAAGAATGGAAGGAAGGGGTAGCTTTACAGTGGAGAAACTGGGCCAACAAGTCCTCAACCAGAAAATCATGATGTCCTGTCCATAGTGTGTATTCTTGATAGGATGTGATGAGAAATGCACTTAACCTCTGTGGTCCTTCTCCCCAAAACCCACGATCCTTGTCAAACCATGAGAAAGCCTTTTGGAAATCCCAATGGGATACATGACCAGTACTCCCCAAAACTATCAAGATCATCAAATCAAGGGAAATCTGAGGAAGCCAAGAGGAATCTCAGGAGACATGATGACCAGATATAACACGGTATCTAGAACGGGATCTGGGACAGAGAAAGCACAGTAAAAACTGAAGAAATTGGAACAAAGAATGGAGCTTTGTTCATAGTAATGAGTAATATAGGTTCATTAATTGTATCTATGTACTATTTCCATATAAGACTTTAACAATAAAGGGAAGGTGAGGTGTGAGGTGTATGGGGACACTCTGTGTTAGCCTTTGGCTTTTTTCGTAAATCTGAAACTGTTCTACAAATATATAAGTCTTCAGGTCATTTTTTTTCATTTCAAGGAAATGATCATCGATGACAATGCCATAGAGCACAGGAAAGCATACAAAGTTTTAATTCACTTTAAGTACATAAAATACTCTGATACCAAATTTAGCAGAATTTCCATACGTATAGACAGAGAAATCCTAAAACATTGTCAAGTTGAATTCAACATTATCAAGAGGACATTACAGGAGTGCCTAGGTGGCTCAGTGGATTAAGCACCTTCCTTCGGCTCTTCATGATCCCAGGGTCCTGGAATCTGCTGCTCCCTCTTCCTCTGCCTCTCACGCCTCCCATGCTCTTGCTCTCTTGCTCTCTCACAAATAAATAAAATCCTTAAAAAAAGAGAGACAAAGAACATTACAATGAAATGTGGAATTTAATATTGAACTACATTACTATAATATCAATCTGTCAGATCAAATAAGCAAACAAATATTTCAATAGACATTGTAAATGGTTTTTGATATAATTCAATATTTATTACCAATTAACATTCTTAACAAAACAAATTTAAAAAATAATAGTTAGCATGATAAAAAAAAATGGCTGTCTTAAATTCATGGGCAAAATGCTATCTGAAACTCCAGTGGCATTCCCAGTTAAGTCAGAAATAAGATCATGATGCCTCATAAGTTCACTAACTAATGTTTCATGTTTCTGCAAATTGAGCCTGAGCTATTATAAGGTGAGCTTTGGGAAGAAAAGGAACCCCAATGGAGAAAAGGCAAAAGCATCATATTTTTAAAAGACATCATTGCCCTTTGAGGGGAAAAAATGAAAGGACCTATTTGGAAAAATGCATCAGAATCGATCAGGGAATTCAGCAAGTTTTTCAGGGTCAATATTGATATAAAATGCTATAACTTTTCTCCATATTGCCCATAACCTGCTAGAAAATATACTAGAAAAAAATCAACAGAAATACAAAATACTTGTCTACAAAGAAAAGATATGATACCAGATAGACTCTATGAAGATGGCCAAGGGCCCATGAGAGACAAAAGAATCCAGCCAACAGCAGAAGTTAGAAACAGAACAGGGGAGGGTCTTATGGGAGAAGCCTGGCCAGGAGGGAATTGTGAACCGTCATATGTCGCAGGAGCATCACAGAGGGCGGTGAGCCAGAAGCCTACTGGATTTGGCTGTTAACCCTCCATGACTACCTGGGCTCACCGTAACCTCTGTGATCATGTGACTGCAGGTGCCTTTGAGAAAAACAGGAAACACAAAACTTTTGGGGATTTCTTCCATCCAGAGTCAGATGTAAGTCTCAGACATTCCAACAGTTTGACCACTTCAACATGACCACTCAACACCCCCAAAGTAAGTAATCAATGCCCTGGGAAATGAAAACACAGCCTGTAAGTCTGATGGATCACTTCAGACCAGGAAAGAATAGGCAGTCTGGAAGGTCTCCTGTAAGAAAAAAAAAAACAAAACAAAACTTTTTCGCCCTTTTTCTGATGTGTTCAATATTCCATTAGTAGCAGTCTCCCTGCTGACAGGCACCTCAGCTAATGACTTTAAGGAATCAATTTCTTTTTCTGAAATCTGACTTGCTCCAAACTCCAGCAGTCAAGACTTCACCAAAATAAAGGACTAGACAATGATCTATTCCAATACAGGTAGTGCTCGTTCAGTTCCAAATTCAAAGAACTGACACACTGGTACCAACCATTAATACACTTATTAAAAGAAAAAGGCATCTAGACCATGAACATGACTTAAGATCAAAGGGTAGTCTTTGCAATCAGTAACTGTGGGAATTATTTCTTATATTTTTGACAGTTTTGAGGTATAACTGATATACAAAGAATCATACGCATTTAATGTGTGCAAATTGATGAACACAGACAGAAACCACCTCCTTTGTTTTAGATTAGAGTCATTTATATGGTAAAAACGGTAGCTAATTTGAAAACATCATAAAGGAATAACGTTGTAAAGACATAAAGATAAGAGATTCACATTCCCTGAATGAATTGCTTAAGTACCAGATCCCTCTTTATCTCACATTATCAACATAAGAATGTGTGTGAAAATAGTTCATAATGGTAAATTACGACACGATCAGGAAATGTAAGCATCGCCAACCTGTCTACCCACTTCACAGCAAAATAATAAAGACAGGAATCTCTAGAAGAAAAGTGTTTTAAACTATTTTTAGAAGCAGAGGAAAGGCATAGATGTAAAGTACTCTGAATACGTAATGTCCAAAAGCATCCGCACAGGTAGCCAAAGTTTCCGTGAATTAAATTGTTTTCCTCACTCACATTTGTAGCATGTTATGATGTAAACTTTTACCAAAATCTAACTTTATTGCAAAAGAAGTCAACCTCTTCCAACGTTGTAGAATGCAATCATTTTCCCCCTAGAGGTAGAAACCAAGGTAATTTGGACAAATTAAAGCAGATGAAAGTTGCACCGGGTGCCTTGCACATACAAAGCATTGATACTCCCTCAGAAAGAGCAAGCAGTCTGGGAGAAGAGTGGGACGCAGCCCGGCAGGCTGGGGGTGGCCCCACAGGCCCAGGGGCTGGTCTCGGCTCCTCACCTACCTCCAGTACAAATACTACTGGGGCCCACAGGGGTTCTGAGTAACTAAAAAAATGATGTGTAGGGGGCTGCTGGGTGCCTCAGATAGTTGAGCTTCTGCCTTCAGCTCAGGTCATGATCTCAGGGTCCTGAGATCAAGTCCCACGTTCAGCTCCCTGGTCAGTGGGGCGTCTGCTTCTCTCTCCCTCTGCCTCTCTTCCTGCTTATGCACTCGCTCGCTCTCTCTCTCTCTCAAATGAAGAAATAAAATCTTTTTTAAAAATGATGTGGAAAGTTCTAGCATCACACTGAGAACTTAATGGGTTTCAACAAAAGTAAAGTAGCTGCTTGACAGGAAAGTTGGAGGTGCCAGGAGAACCTGACAGATCCGAGCTAATGGAGCCTTCCAAGGAGAAAGGAAGTCTTTGGAGCGCCAGGACTAGGCGGCTGCGAACAGAGTGGGAGCAGGCCAACAGCATGGAGACCGTTCCAGGGAACTGGGAAGAGAAACGTGTATGGCAACCTTGGGGTGGGGGAAGGAGAGATAGAACCCCAGAGGACCCCACGATTCTGAACACAGAGAGGGTCTCAGGGCTAGGTCAACAACCACCGTTGGCCACAGTCCTGTGACCCAGGTGGCCTCCGTGTGGGGTCTGCCTCCAGGTCCTCGAGTGCACCACAGTCTGCACAGGGGCCCACACGTGGTCACCAGAGGTCACCAGTCAGCTTTGCTCACCTCTTCGGGGCCTCCTACCACTCTGAGGACCTCTCAGAGGGACATCCGAGGGACAAGAGTCACTTTAGCAGGTGCATCTCGCAGCCCAGGGGTTTTGGGTCCCATGACCTGGGTCAGCCGCAGGTCTGTGAGGAGTTTGCAGGTGGTCCATTTGCTCTAATGCAGCACTTTAAGCATCAATCCAGACTTTCCACAAAATCCTGCTTAATCTCCCACTTGAGGTATACACACTATTTTTATGTTTTTTTTTTTAATGATAAATTTTTGGCCTGGTCAAAGGAAAATACTGCAAATACTCTATAATAAGCATAAAACTGATAGGAGGAAAGAAGCTAAACCTCTCCATGCAAGTCCTTGTCGACATAAACGTCCAGAACACTTACTGTCTGTCACCAACAGGTGACTTGGAAAGGCACAGATGGAGCCTTCTGGTTTTCTGCACTTTTTCCTCAAAACTAATAATCAAAATATTTTTTTTAAATAATATGACATAAATAAGACACAAAATAAACAGATTGGCAGGAACTGGTGATGGGCCAAGTGTCTCCTCAGCCCTGGATAAATGAATGACCCTTCAACTTGATCCAGACCACCAAACTTCAATACCCTTCGATGACCCTCTGTAGAGCCACCACACCTCCTACCCCCATGTCCCACCACAGCTGACCCTCTGGGCCATCCACATCTCCTGGCAGCCTCCCTGGAACATGACAGGTTGTGTCCCAGTCAGTTCAGGGGCCACTCCTCAGCTGCCCAAGAACAGAGTCTCTTCCCACTGCTTTGAGCTGTGGCTACACCAGCAGGATTGGGGCAGCTGTCATGACCCTATGGAAAGAAAGACAGCCACCTTCCACCCTATATCTACATCTACAAGTAGATGACCAGCAAGGCTCCTAAAATAAAACAATAGTAACACACACACCCTGGAGTCTAACTTAGGCCAGCCCTGCTGTGAGCATAGGAATCAGAAACTTAGCAAGTCTGTGTGGCCAGCCGCCCTTGAGTTGTCAACAAGAATAAGGGACAAAAAAAATAAATAAATAAATAAATAAATAATAATAATAATAATAATAATAAGGGACAAATGATGTTCACAGGGGAGGAAACTACCCTGCAGGCCCTACCTGGAGACCATGGTCAGAAATGGGTCAGCTCTGCTCAGGCGACAGTGCTGAGCCAGCCTCACATTCAGCAAAGAGCAGTGGCTCCAAGTGGGGCAGGCCCCTGGCGGACCCCTCTGCCTACAGCCACAGTCAGCAGGGCTGGGCGCAGAGTCAGGGAGGGAGATGGTTCGGCACGCGGCCCCTGAGACCAGGATGCTCCGCCCACACCACCAACCATGTGGAAGCACACGCACCATCTGGTGCCAGCTTTTCCTTTTTCTGCACAACAAAATTAAGCTTCCAAAAACAAGCGCCTGTGCTGGATCCTGTGTAAGCTGGCGGAGCACTGAAGGGATGATTAACTTACCAGCACTTTCCAATTCAAGCAGAGTCAGAGTGCAGGCATGCACACATATCCCACACATGCCCAGACATATATGTGTGTGCACACACACTCACACTCAGGCATGTATACATGTGGAACACGCACATGCTCACACAAATTCTCACCTCCCCACGGGCACACCTATGCTCACACCTTCACATGTACACATACATGCTTACATACGCACACTCGTGTGCACACACACACATATGCATGCACACACACAACAGAAGACTAAAGCCAGGAAGTCTTCAGCAATTGGCTGAATGAGGATGAATCTGTGGAATCAGGATGATGGCCAGGGCTCTGGTGCAGACCGCAGAAGCATAATGGAAAAGGAAGCTTTGACCTCTTCCCTTTTTTTTTTTTTTTTAGGTTATGTATTTAATTATTTGAGAAAGAAAGAGCAAAAGCAGAGGAGAGGAGCAGACAGAGAGGGAGAAGCAGACTCCCTGCTGTGCAGGGACCCCCCCCCACCCCCCAATGTGGGGTTCAATCCCAGGACCCTGAGATCATGACCTGAGCCGAAGGCAGATGCTTCACCGACTGAGCCCCCTCTTCTACCTGTAATGCGTGTACTAAATGCCTTCTGTCCCTCTGATAGGCTCTGAGCACACACTGTCTTTGGCTTCATGTCACATACCTTCCAGCAGAGGACATGGACATCATTGAATATTCATATAAATCCAGGACATCTAGGAAACCAACCATTTTCCCAACAAAAGGGA
This sequence comes from Canis lupus baileyi, assembly GCF_048164855.1. Classification (NCBI taxonomy): domain Eukaryota; kingdom Metazoa; phylum Chordata; class Mammalia; order Carnivora; family Canidae; genus Canis; species Canis lupus. The sequence continues at coordinate 8,499,260 of NC_132868.1, forward strand.
CAGACTTGGCTAGCAAATGCCTTTTGCCTTTTGCCTTTCTCCTTCTTCCTGCCTGGAATTTGACTGTGATATCATCTGAGATCAGAAAAAAAGTAGCTACATACTAAGGACAGAGGAGCAGAAACACAGAAGGAGCTGGGGACACTGACACCATAACACCTGGCACCAGCCCTGGACTGCTTCCCTCCTGGCTTCTTGGTACGTGAAAGAAAAATAAGCCCCTATTTGTGAAGCTGCTGTGCTCAGCTGTCTGCCTCATGCAGCCAAAGCAGCCCCCCATAGATACCTTGTAGGCTTACATGGTGACAGAGAAGGTGTGCACTGACTCCTCCTGCACTCATGCTAACCGAGCCAGACTGAGCAGAGAATAAATTTCAAATCCAGAATAAGTGCCATCCAGTTAGAAGAGAGGATTGCCCCATCAAGTTGGAAAGAGCCCAGGGAAATCCACCTGCTACCAAATAAATAATGCCTCCTGGAGGTATGGTACCAGCCTGGTGGCGGGAAGAACACAGAGAAGCTTACGAGAGCCAAAAAAATCTCAGAGAAACAGGCAGTCAGGCTCTAAGGGGTTCAGAAGATTTCTGGTAACAGAAACCATGCTCTAGGCTTAATCAAGGTGTCTACACTGCAAGCAGATGAATCCCCATCCCGGCATCACTATGCTCAAGAGCAGAGTTCAACACAAAGCTCAGCTCCTGCTCATACTTTGTGGCTGCATTTGTCCATCACAAATGTCTCTAGCATGGTCTCATACCCAAATCCCAGAAAATTGCTTTTCATCGAATTTATTAGAAGTCTGCTCTACACTCCAGCCAAAGGGGGGAGACGGCCCTATGAGAATATGATCCGCTGACTCAGCCCCCGGGCCTCTGATTCCCTGAACCTCTACATCCAAAATTACAAGTTTCCTCTTGAGAGAATCTCATTAGCACTGCTGTCTGGCTCTCATAAATCAGCCGTGGCTGCAGGCCAGGGTCATACATCACAGACCAAGGGTGGACATTGTGGCCGGAATGTGGGGCGTGGCGGCGATGGACACAGAGCCCGTACCAGCAGGGGTTGGGAATGAACACCCAGAAGGTTAGAAAGTGCCACCTTACACACCGTCTTACAACTAACCATTGATATTTCTGCGGGGTTTTTCCCATTACTTCCCTGAGATGGCCCAATGTCAGCTGTGACCACAGTGACATGTTCTTGTGCTTCCCGAGAACTCGGGTGAGAAGTCTCACATTCGGAGGAGGTTACCTGGAGGAGTTACATTGACAATGCTCCTCATTCCCACCCTGGCCATGCTTCAGGGAAGCTCTGCTGTGATTGTCCCATTATTTTTTTTTAATTTTTATTTATTTATGGCAGTCACAGAGAGCGACAGAGAGGCAGAGACACAGGCAGAGAGAGAAGCAGGCTCCATGCACTGGGAGCCCGACGTGGGATTAGATCCCGGGTCTCCAGGATCGCGCCCTGCGCCAAAGGCAGGCGCCAAACCGCTGCACCACCCAGGGATCCCTGATTGTCCCATTATAGAACGAACACAGTGCAATGTTTTCTTAATTACGCAGACTTCTGCTTTTTGCTATTTGGGCCCATGAAGGAGAGAGAGTAGAATAAGCAACAGTGGAGAAGAGACCCCATTCGTGAAGCCCTTGGCCATGGGGACAGGCAAGTGCTCAGGCATCTACACTGGGACGTGCATCCAAAGCATGCAGCCGGGGTGCTGGGGAGCATGAAGAGCCACACCTAACCAAGTCTGAGGCATGACGCTCCGCAAGGCGATAATGGCTAGCCTGTGCTTGAGAAAGCAGGTGGAGTCATCCAGCAGAAGCACGCACGAGTTGTACGTTGGGTGGTGAAGGTGTATTAACTACCAATTGCTGCATAACAAACTGCTCCAAACTCAGCAATGTAAAGCCATGAGCATTTATCGTCTGTCAGGGAGTCCAGCGTCAGGAGTCCAGGTGCAGCTTGGCTGAGTCTTGTCGGTCAGGGTCTCAAAGGCTGCAGCCAAGGGGTCGAGGGGTCAGCCCCTCACATGACTGTTGGCATGATTCCTTTCCTTGTGGGCCATTGATGAGAGGCTGCCCTCAGGCCCTCGTCCCCCAGGCCTTTGCGCTGGGCAGCTCACTACACGGCAACTGGCTTTGTCAAACAAGCACCAGAGCCTGGGAGAGCAAGATGGAAGTCAGGGTCTCTCAGGAATCCAGTCTTCCCGGGAGAGGTCAGTCCCAGAGGACATAGGACTGAGTTGTGAGCCGCTGCCCTGCCAGCCCTAATGTCGAAAGAGCAAGAAGAGTCCACTCACCCTGGAGAATGACCCAGGCAGTGAATCTAGTGCCAAACACTGCAGCTATGGAGAACACGTGCCCAGGTAGGCATGTTTATTATCCATCAAACTCGAACCTGCACTATTGAGTTAGAAGACTGTGAGTCAGAGGCAGGGGGCATTTCCCAGTTTCCACGGCTCATGATCGTGTGCCTTACATGGTGCTCATGGAAATCCAGAATTTAACATATTATAAATAAAAGTTGCACTTAACTCCTACCAAATTGATTTTTTTTTAAGATTTTCTTTATTTATTCATGAGCGACAGAGAGAGAGAGAGAGAGAGAGGGGCAGAGACACAGGCAGAGGGAGAAGCAGGCTCCATGCAGGGAGCCTGACATGAGACTCGATCCCAGGTCTCTAGGATCACACCCTGGGCTGCAGGCAGCGCTAAACCACTGCGCCTCCGGGGCTGCCCCCAAATTGATTTTTTTTTAATGCAGATCTGTTTTTACACAATTCAAAACCAGAGAGAAATAAGCAATTAACATGTAACAGCATCTGATTCTACAAAGGTAAAGGCCTGTGCAGTCTCCTAAAGCTGAATTCACAAACACTGAGCAGTGGGTGTTTTATGTCAAGATAATGAACTGCAACTCAATCAAATTATCATGGAAGCTAAAGGTTAGAATATTGAGAATCACCATATGAAGAGAGAAAAGCGATTTTGACCTGCTGAAGAACCAACCGACCACTTACAGACCACCTTCTCCGTCAGCCTGCTTCTCTGTGGCCTGCTTCATTTACCAGCCAAAATTGCTATCAGAAGTGATAGTCAAGCTAGAGGTAGGAAAGCTGGGAATCAAAATCCAATTAAGTCCACTGTAGTCCAGAATCCTTCTGTATATGTGGCTCCAGAAGACACGGTGGAGATACTGGTTTAAATTGTGTTTATAAACTTGTAAATTAAAAATCATTATTACTCCTAAATGCTGGCTCGTTTTCCAAACCTATTGGAAAAAGAAAATGCTTGTATGCAAAGAAATTGGCTTTCTATCTTGTTCATTTGTTCATTCCCATAGAAAATAAGAGAACTTCAACGCAGAAGACATAAAAGAAAGATAAATAAATTAGACTGCAGAGAGAAAAAAATTTTTAATTCTAAGGAGTAAAAAAAAAAAAAAATCCAAAGTTATAAAACAAATGGATAACTAGAAAAAATGTTTGCAATTCTTTTCACAGACAAGAGTTTATCTTCTGAACATATAATGAGTTCCAATAAATCTTTAAGAAAAAGGCCAACAACGAAATAGCAAAAAACAATAGGCACAGTATATAAGAAGGGAGTTTGCAAAATGAGAGGCAGAAATGGCTCTGAAATGTCTGGAGATGCTTGAATTGGTCATTCCACTTCTCTCCTGAAACTTGAAATCTTCTTGACTCCTCTCTCTCTCCCCTCACATCTAACAAGTCAATGCATCCTGCAGCTCTGTCTTTTAGATGAGATTAGCATTTAAAGCAGTGGACTTTGAGTAAAGCAGACTATCCTCTAATAGTGGGTGGGCCTTGTCTGATCAGTTGAGGGCCTGAGAAAAAAAGACTGACGTTCTCCTAAGGAAGAAGGAATTCTGCTTCCAGACCGCCTTTAGACTCAAGCTAAAACATCAGCTCTTTCCTGTGTCTCTAGCCTGCCAGCCTGTTCTGTAGATTTCAGACCTCCTAATCTCAAAATTGTGTGAATTCCTTAAAACAAATTTGTCTCTCCCTCTCTTTCACACCATAGATAGATAGACAGATAGATGATAGATACCTATGTACCTATCTATCTACACATCCTATAGGTTCTGTTTCTCTGGAGAACCCTAATGCATCACCCAGTAGTGTGACCTTATCATCCCTCCCACAAAGTAGCATCTGTGTCCCTCCCCTGGGTGTGTCCCTACTTTCACCAACAGAGTACGATTTCTGAGATTAGGTCATAAAAAGCCTACAGGTTCCACCTGATGCTCTAGGAACGTTTGTTCTGGGAATGCTGTCCCTGAGAAACTGCCCACTAGGCTGAAAGAAGCCCAAGGGTCATACCAGGGCCACATGCAGGCACTGCGCTGGGGCATCCCAGCAGAGCCCCACTGTCAGGTCATCTCAGCCCAGGTCCTGGCATGTGAGCAAAGCCTCCAGGTGATCTTTGCACCTGACCTCAAGTCACCCCAACTATTCAAATCTTCACAATCGAGGCCCCAAACACCAAGGAGCGATAGGAGCATTCCCTGCGTGTCTGAATTCCCGACTCACACAATCCACAAGCACATAGAGTGATTGGCGCTTTCTTACACCCTGTCTGGGTTAGTTGCACAGCAGCTGGTAAGCAGCACAAATGCCAACCACATCTCTGAGCCTTTATGCATAAGGCACCATCCTGGAGGGCCCTCCTGGACACCTGCATGGCTCTCTCCCTCCCCCTAGCAGGTCTTTGCACAGGTGCCGACTACTCAGGGGCCTGCCCTCACCTCCCATTAAAAGTACAGCCTTCCCCCTGCTCGGTTTAGCTCCCTCCTTGCTTTCTGTGTCTTCATAGAACTTACCACCATCTTCGAGGCGTGTCGTTTCCTTGCTTACTTTTCCTCTGCCTGCCTCCTCTGACTACAACATCCACACCGTGCGCATAGGGGATGCGGGGTTTGCTCTGTTCCCTGCTGCATCATTAGCATGGTGCCCACACGCAGTAGGTGCTCAACTAATATTAACAAATGGATAAACGAATGAATGAACAAATCTCACCCAAAGAGGTCTGCCAATTAACTTCAGTGACAGAGGCACCTGGGTGGCTCAGCGGTTGAGCATCTGCCTCTGGCTCAGGCATGATCCCAGTGTCCTGGGATTGAATCCCACATCGGGCTCCCTGCAGGGGATGCTTCTCCCTCTGCCTGTGTCTCTGCCTTTCTGTGTGTTTCTCTCATGAATGAATAAATAAAATCTTAAAAAAAATTTTTCAGTGACATTTGTTTTTTTTTTTTTTTTTGTTGGTCAGATTGACAAAAATCCAACCATTTGCTCACCAGCACGTGGGGAAACAGGTACAGTCATTTGCTGGCAGGAGTATAAACTGGTACAAATTCTTCAGGGAATGATTGGCAATGAGATCTAAAATGTAAGGTGCACATCAATGTTGACCCAGCAACTCCATTCTTTGGAACATATCCTACAGAAATGTTCATACATACGTGAGATGGTGAGTCTCTGTACAGATATTCACAGGAGCATTTCTCTGTATGAACAAAAGATTCAAAACCAGATGTCCTTCAGTAGGCCACTGTTAAATAAAGGTGAGGATATTCCTGCTAAGAGCCCCAGGCAGGGGTAAAGGATAAGGTGGCAGTTCCACACTTGGATAGAACCTAGAAAAGCCACAAGATGTAGCATCAGAGAACACAGCAGAGTCTAAATACGATGTTGTGTGCCACCACCTTAGCTGTGAGATAGAACATCTCCAGAAGGACAGAAGAGAATCCAGTAACAGTATGTTGTACTCCCTGCATTCAGGAACCACTGAAAGACAATATGCATCTATTCTTTAAAACAAAGATAATAAGCTTGAAATACTTTCCTTCAATCTCTTCTACAAAGAGCAATCACATGACCTCTTGCATCCCTTCTTCTTGTCTCAGGGCTGGACAGGTGACATCCACTGAGCACAGCATCAAGGCCTCGTGGACCCGAGAGAGGCAGAGAGATCTTTGGCTGTTTCTCCAGACACAGGCAGGACGGGATGATCCATAAATGTGCACAGCCATGCCAACCAAGCCAAGGACTTAGTAACCCATGAAATAAGCAATAAATGCTTCAGTAAAATTTGTAGCAACAGATGTAGCTGACAAGATGGCAGGAAACTTTCTCAATATAAAATATTATGGATAAACTGATGCTTATGTTTCCACTTCATGATAACATGTGGGTCATGTTACATGTTACACCTGCAGATGGTTACTTTAAATAAATAGAAAACCAGGTAGGGAAAATATAGATGAAAATATATTCTGGCATATATTTTCGCTTATATTCCCTTTGGGGCTTTTCTTCATCAACATTATTAAGCTGAATGAAGAAGAAACACTTCAAATGCATTGCATTCAAGACTTTTTTTAATCGATGAAGTTGAATAACTGTTTAAGAGCAAAGATAGACTAGCTTTAAAATGGAATCATGACATGTTACTTAGTAACAAACTATAGTGTATCTTTATCTTTCTCCAAAAGCTTTAGGGTTAAGAAAGTGAGTCTCATTCATGCAACTATTTTTAACCAACATCTACACTTCACTTTTAGGGGGAAAAATCCACATAGAAGAACTTCAAAGAGAGCCATCCTCAAGCACGGAGACGCCAGTCCATTCAGCAGCTAGCCTGCAGCAGGTCCCGGGAGGGAAATCTCAGGCGGGCTAGGGAGGGAAATCCCTAGGCGCTCCCAGTGTCCCCCAGGGGAGAAGGGAACCACGCAGGGGGGGCAGGCCTTTGTGGAGGGGACAGGACGTGACCTGTGCCTTGAGGGACTCAGGGGATCAGAGGGGAAGTGGCCTTCCAGCCATGGAGCAGGATGGGGTGCAGTACAACCCACAGCTGAACCCCCAGGAACCTGCATGAGAGTCGAAAATCATTTTCTGCCTACAGAGGGCTGGACTGCAACCCCTCCGGGAAGCTGAGTCCAAGTCCTAAACCTGACAGCTTGTGAGTATGACCTGCTTTGGAAACAGGGTCTCTGCAAATGTAATTACATGAAGGATCATCTTGGGATGAGCTTCTTCTGGATTCAGTGTGAGCCCCAAATCCAATGACCTGGGTCCTGATGAGGGGAAGCAGAGGGAGAGCGAGCCCACCAAGTCCCAGGAGGAGGCCATGCCGAGAGGGAGGCAGGACACAGGGACGCAGTCCCGACAGAGAGCCCTGGGGACAGCCGGCAGCCACCCGGGGCAGGGGAGACACCGCAGCAGGCTCTCCCTCACCACCTCCAGAAGCACGGATGCTGCCCATACTTTGATTTTGAACTTCTGGCCTCCAGAAGGGTGAGAGCACACACTGAGCAGCCACTAAGCTCATGGAAGTTTGTGGGGGCAGACGCAGGCGTCAGACGCCCTCTCTGCTGACCGCCTACCCTGGGTACCACCCAAGGGCTCACTGAGAAGGTGCCCAGGAAATCCTGGCCGAGCGGATGACTGTGATGGGTCGGAGTGCACACAGCACAGGTCTGCAGATTGGGAGGGATCCTAATGATATTCTTGGGGTTTGTCCTGCAGGCCTCAGAGAGGCAGGAAGGGGGAGCTTCCACAGCAGCAGCGGCAAGTGGGAGAGTTAGGAGCTTGGGGCACGGGCCTGGGACCTCGGGCACGGGCCTGGGATGGCAGTGAGGAGCCTCGAGCCAGGGCAGTGGCAGCCTCTGCAAAGAGAACCGGTGCAGGACCAGGCTGGATGGTGGAGGGAAGAGGGCGGATGTGTCCATGGGCTACCACAGAGTCTGGAAGCCTAGATGAAGTTTGGCAAAACTAGGAAAGGAGACCATGGCTGTTAGCGAGGTCTGAGGCCAGGTTTCCTGAGACACAGAACAGATCCAGCCCAGGACGCCGGCTGGGACTGTTGCTTTCTCGCATCTGCCTGTCAGAAAGGTGATCTGTTCCTCTCATCCATCTCTAGGGGTGACCACACCTCCTGTGGCCCTTTGAGCCGTAATCAGGTGGGGGGTCTTCTTTGTTTCTTGGTACAAACAGAACACAAGCCCAGAAGGACAAAATGCTGGGGCCAGGCCTCACCCGGCACCCTGGGCCACGGCCGCTGTCCTGCGAGCAGTTGCTGCTTGCCTGGGGATGCTTCACGCCACCGTCAGCAGCAGCTGCTACCAGATGGCATATTGGCAAACTAATAAAACAGACCATGCACGCGGAAAGAGCTGGCACTGCCTTCCATGATTTAGGCTGACGTAGTGCAATCGGGCCGTGCACAGACCCTGCTCAGAAAAAGAGAAAAACCGCACAAAATTAAGTATCTGTTGTTAAAGATGGAATTTGCGAGGAAAGGTGAAGGGCTTCATGGCCGATACTCCCACAGATCTGGGCAAAACGTCACACGTTTTAAGACACTTGAGAATCTTCTGGAAATGTCTTTTTCTAAACATTATCAAATCTGGGGCATTCGTTTGCTTGCTGTACAAAAAGACTTCAGGCAAAAGGCTTGAGAGCACAGACAAGGTATCAGGGGAAGGAGCCAGAGATGGTCCACCGAGCTAGAGCAAGGAGTGGGGTGGGGGCCCATGGGGTGGGGTGGGGCTCATGGGGTGGGATGGGGGGGCCTATGTGGTGGGATGGCTCAGGCCAGAGCAGGGGTGAGGGAGCAGAAAGGAGAGCCAGCATCCCCGGAAGAACCCTCGAAGAACAAGAATGCACACGATGGGGAAAATTACTATTTTGGGGCACCTGGGTGGCCTGCTTCCCCCTCTCCCTCTGCCCCTTCCCCTGCTCATGCTCTCTCTCAAATAAATAAATGAAATCTTTAAAAAAAGGGGGGGGGGAGTACTATGTTTTCAAGTTGCCCGCATATTGCCTGTGGCTTTAAGGAGGTGATGTACTGTATCTGGGAGAGATGCTGGGCATCGATTCGGGTGCAGTGGGGGCTGCTGTCCACTTTGCTGAGGTGAGGAAAGCTCTAGGGACCCTTTTGCTCATGTAAATGCTACAGGCTGTTTCTTTGTGTCTTCCCCAAATTCAGTGTTGAAGCCTAACATCGAGTGTGCTGGTGCTCAGAGGTGATTAGGTCACGAGGGTAGAGCTCCTGGGATGGGATTAGCACCCTTAGGAGAAGAGACGGGAGAGAGATGAGCACAGTCTGGGCCATGCCAGGCCCAGGAGAAGAGGAAAGGCCCCCAGACACCGGGTCCGCAGACAGACTCGGCCCCCAAGACCGAGAGACACAGTGTGTGCCATGGGGGTGCCCAGGCTGGGGTGTTCTGTTACAGCAGCCCTCCTAGGGCCGTAAAGGTCAACCTCAGATCCGACTCCGGGAGGCAGTGAGTCAGTGTGTCTAAAGAGGACACAACATCGCTGAGGACGTCGTTGGATGGCGAAGACCAATTCTCCCTACTTCTGCGGTCTGGGCCAGGCCGAGAGGAGGCTGTTGATGTGGTTTCGGATACAGTGAGGTTTGGTGGCATGAGATCGAGGTCGAGATCCTGCGCCCAAGAAATGATTCTTTTTTTTTTTAATTTATTTTTTATTGGTGTTCAATTTGCCAACATATAGAATAACATCCAGTGCTCATCCCGTCAAGTGCCCCCCCAGTGCCCGTCACCCAGTCACCCCTACCCCCTGCCCACCTCCCCTTCCACCACCCTTAGTTCGTTTCCCAGAGTTGGGAGTCTCTCATGTCAAGAAAGGATTCTTGAGACTTCTTTGGTGCAGATGGCGGTTTTATAAAAGCCCAGGAATGGGACCCGAGGGCAGGGAGAACTGCTGCCCCGGGGGCTGTGAGGGGTGGCTCATTAGATACCTGGGAGCTGCGGCAGGTAGGACGAGGAAGGTTTGCAAAAGGATCTTTGTAGGCTAAAGAGGACCTACAAGATGCCGGAGGCCTTGCCATGGTCAGGTTAAAGCTGTTTTTCCCTATAGTCCAGCATTAACATAAAGACCGTTGGGAGTTTCCTTCTGGAAGTCGGGTTATTGAGGAGAATGCTTTCTTCTCGTACGTCACTAAGACATTCTGTAAACTGAGGAAGACTCAGGTCTACAGGAGTATAATCTCTGCAAGTCAACTATTTGTTTTTCCTTTCCATCAGCGCTAGGGCAGCCAGGAGCCTGAGGAAGGTCACCCACGTCCCACCGGGGGTATCGTTTGAGGGATGTCAGCTTGTGCTCAGGCCTCAGTGGGCTTCTGGTCCCTCATCACCATCCCTGGGGAGAGAGCCTGTCACAGGCACCCCCATGTGCAGCGCGTTGGTGGCTACGGAATGCCAGTGGCGGAGCTGGGCCCGGACAGGTGGTTACTGTGCCTTAGTGGTGGGCTTGGACCCACAGCCCCAGGAGCAGTGAGCTTGGAAAGCCAGGACCGAACCCCATGGTGCTGGGCCTGACGCCCCTCCGCAGGTGCGCTTGTTGTTGCGTCTGTGAGACCCGGGACACGGTCTGCGTGGGCAGGTCTCTGTGGCAGAGGCTGGGCCTCTCCAGCATCCCCAGGGAGCCACACACACCACCGCAGAGTGACGGCCTCTAAACAACGGGACTCTGTTCTCTCATGGGTCTGGAGGCCGCAAGGCCAAGATTAAGGTGCCAGCAGAGCCACACTCCCTCCAAAGTCTCCAGAGTGTCCTTTCCAGCCTCTGGGGCATCCTGACATTCCCGGGCTTGTGGCCACACAGCCTCCAGCTCTGCCTCGGCCCTCGTGTGCCTCCTCCTCTGAGTCTGTGTCTTCTCTCGGCTTGTAAGCACCTCCCACAGGGTAGTGCCTGCCAGATAATCCAGGATGACCTCCTCCTCCCAATATCCTTAATCACATCTGCAAAGACCTCTTACCAAATAGTCACAGCCACAGGTGACATCTTCTGGGGAAAGGGACATTCAACCCACCACACTTATTAAGTAAGCCCAAAGGGGATTTTTATGAATTATTAAATGCTCACTGAATCACTGGGAAGAGTCAAGAATCAGATTCCAGGATGCAATTGCAGGAAAAACTCCTAGAGCCATGAGGACGCCAGTCCCCAGGAGAGTCCCACCGTGCTATGACCACAAGCCGCAGGACCGGGGAGTCACCTGCTGACTTCGGAAGTTTCCATGGCAGCTGCCTTGGGCCACGCCAGCAGCATGGAGATCCTTCCCACGTGTCCCTAGACGTGAGGGGGCCATGGTTAGCTTCCTCGCCTCAGCACCGGGCAGGGGCTAGAGAGCAGGGGAGGCAAGCACCGCGGGACCGTCCCACTGCTGGGTCAGCACCTGTCTTACAGTGACCAGCAGGAGCCCAGCAGAGCTGGGTGACAGTAAGATCGTGACAAGCAGCAACCACGGAGGGTTCCTGCAGCCCGCAAACCAGCATCCCCAGACTGTGGTGACGGAGAGCCGCCTGGGTAGCTGGCTAAAATCGCAGGGCACCTGGCTTTGTGGAAATAATGACCCGCTGAACGAATGAATGAATCCCTGGGAATCCACTGTAGGGGAGCAACACCACCAAAGAAGCAAAGCCCCCAGGGCTTCTGCCTATAACCTCCAGGCCTGACTGCTCCCGCATCTACTTTTGTTCCCCCAGCGCACACCCTGAGCCACTGTTCACTTGTGTGTGCGATGGGCCCCAGGGGACATGGGGTCCATCAGCAGCTCTACACAGGGGATAATCTGGGGACACCTGGGTGGTTCAGGGGCTGAGCATCTGCCTTCAGCTCAGCTCAGGATGCCAGGGTGCCGGGATCAAGTCCCACATCCAGCTCCCGCTGGGAGCCTGCTTCTCTTTCTGCCTGTGTCTCTGCCTCTCTCTGTGTCTCTTATAAGTAAATAAATAAAATCTAAAAAGAAAGGAAGAAAGAAAAAAAAGAAAAAGAAAGAAAGAAAGAAAAGAAAGAAAGAAAGGAAGGAAGGAAGGAAGGAAGGAAGGAAAGAAAGAAAGAAAGAAAGAAAGAAAGAAAGAAAGAAAGAAAGAAAGAAAGAAAGAAAGAAAGAAAAAAAAAGAAAGAAACTGCTTGTCTGGGGCTGGCTGCTACTGCAAAGCAACCCAGCAACGGGGAATGCATACGACCACTGCTAAGGCACGATTTTAGTGTTTGCATTTGGGTAGAGATAAAAGAGAAGTAGCCATCTCTGTCGCATCCCTGACTTTAAAATATATTTTATTTCCTAACTAAGCCCCAGCTGCTAAGAAAGAGCTTGAAGGAATAAAACAAACGGTGCTCCTGAAATTCTAAAGGCACCACAGGCGTTCCTTCAGGTATAATAGGGAGCTCCTTCTAGACCTCAGGCCCCAAGGCCGCCGACCCCAGCAGAGTGACCTTTGTCATCAACAGAGGCCAGGAGCAAGAACAAGGAGAGGAAGAAAAGTGTCAGTGTCTGGGAGCTCACGGGTGAAGCTGGGCAGGGCTCCCCGAAGGCTGGAAATGTCCAGGATGATACAAAAGAAAAAATCACATAATATTTAGAGAAAGAATCATTTTTAGACCCAAAATGGACATTGTGACACTAGATGGAAATGAAAACTATTCTCTTTCTTAAGCGAACTAATTTATTCAAAGACGTGTAAATATAGGTCCCATGGCCCATTTTAAACAAGCTGTGCTATGTTTTAACAAATATTCAGAGATCTGTTTCATAACTTTTAGAATTTAATTTCTAAAATATGTGTGACTGTACAAACTAAAACTTCCTTGTGGTCGTGCTCTTCAGGAAATCCCAAAGAAGCGGGGTTAGCACTGAACTATCGATAATCTTGCTCCGCGTCGTCACTATTGGTAGAAATTCAAGTCTTCTGTATTTACCATGTTAGTTCCCACAACTGGCATTTCCAGTAAGTTCCGAGGAATAAAAATAATGGGCGTTCAGTGTGTTGTTCCTGAAATGGCTTGGCATATTCCCACCTAGAAAGGATCTTGCTTCCCGGATTTCTGTCTACATGGGTTCACCAAGCAAAGACCCACACCCTGGAGGTCACGACAGAACTTGGCCATTCCCAGACCTAGAGGCTGAAGCCCAAGCCCAAGGTGTGGGCTGGGAGGGTTCCTTCTGCTCCAGCCGCTCTGCCCTCCTTTCTGGTAGTTTGTGGGTGACTTCACTGGCTCAGGCTGCCTTAACAAATACCCCAGACTTGGGGTGGGGGTGCTTACCTAACAGACGCAATTCCTCACAGTTCTGGAGGCCTGACATTAACATCGAGGTGCCTGCAAAAGCAATTTCCAGCAAGAACCCTCTCCCTAGAGTGTGGAGCGTGGCCTTCTCACTGTGTGCTCGGGTGGCAGAGAGCTCTGGTGCCTCTTCCTCTTCTCAGGAGGACACCCGTGCTTTCAGAAGGAGCCCACCCTTATGACCTCATTGCACTTGACTGCCTCCTGCTAGGCTTCATCTCCAAATACAGTCATCTTAGGAGTTAGAGTTTCAACACAGGACTTTGGAGAAAACACCATCCAGCCCATATCGACTGGTAGTCTTGGGCCTTCCCTGTGTAGGCACACTGCGATCTCTGCCCTCAGAGTCACACGACGTGCTCCCTCTGTGTCTGTATCTGAATTTCTTCTCATATGGACACTGGCCACATTGGTTTAGGGCCCTTCCCAATGACCTCATTGTAACACGATCATCTGCAAAGGCTCTATTTCCACATAAGATCACATTGTGAAGTACTAGGGGTTAGGACTTCAACATACAAATTTATGGGGACACAAATCAACCTAGATCACCACGACCTTGAGACTAGCCCTTTGCGTGCCATCACCTCACACCTTCAGCACTGTTCCTTTCTGATTCCACTTTGCACACGTGATTCCCCATCAGAAACTTTGGATGGTTCTCAAAACATTAAGAATAAGCCAATGCCCTCAACCCTGACACCTAAAGTTCCCTTGGTGACCTTGCTAGCTGCTCCAGGAAGACTGGATACTGCAGAAAGTCCATGGGCTTGGTCCTCATGACACCCTTGCTTCACTTCTTGGCTCTTTTCTTTGATATCTGTGTTGGGATTCAGCGTGGCCATGGAGCTCACCTCTCCAGGCACAGCTGGCTCACTGAGGGTGTTTTGAGGTTGAGAAAGCAGACAGCAAATCAGCCCTGGAATCAGGGGGCAGATGCTCATGTTCCAGCCCCACTAGCTTCTGGCTGTGATCTGGGAGTGGTGGTGTGGTCTCTCTGAGCCTCAGTTTCTCACTCTGTAATACATTCCTGCTCCCACCCAGAGGGTTATTAATGCACATGGAAGTCTTAGAATGGCACTAGGTGCCCAGCAAATTGCTCTGGCCAACTCCATACACCGTATGCATGCCTACTCATGTACCCATCACCTTTGGAGAAATCTCACGCAGCCCGACCCCATCTCACCCCATGGGTCTCCTCTCAAAGGCTATGCCTCTGACACAGCTTCTTGGATGCCCCAGTCTGGCTCTGGTTCTCCCCCTCTCCCACCACTCCTTATCCCACTATACTGGGCTGTTTTCCTCATTACCATCTGAAATCATGTTCTTTATTTTTTATTTTTATTTTTTATTTAAATTCAGTTAGTCAGCATGTAGTACATCATTCATTTCAGATGTAGTTTTCAATAATTCATCAGTTGCAGGTAACACCCAGTGCTCATTGCCTCACAGTCATTGTTAATACACTCATGGTCCATCCCCCACGAACACTTCGGATTTCCTGAGACTGGCTTCTTGTCTGTGCGCCTCACCGCCATACACCCAGCATCCAGCAGAGCGCATTGCTGGCTCAGTCTGTTGCATAGATGAACGAAGAAGCCCCAGTGCCCAGGTGCTCGGTGAGCCGGGTAGGCCTTGACTGCTCCATCCCCCAGGCCGTCTGGCTCCATGTCCTTACCCCTCCCTCCTCTGAAGCTCTTTGACCTGTAGCCCAAACTCTTGCATGTGGTTCTCTTTCCAATTAGATGGCAAGTTCAGGAGTCTGACTGGGCTTCATGGTTCTGAATCTCAATAGCTCAGTTCGATAGGCCCAGAAAAGCTAAGTAAGATAACAACGTTGCCACATTGCCCTCCCTCCCTGAGGTCTCGTGCTGTGCCCATCATGACTCTAGAAAGGATTGACATCCCTGCATGCTGCTTTCAGATTCTAAGCCCGCGGGAGCAGTGCTAAACCAGAAGGCAGAGTGAAGACCTGCAGTGAGGACCCAGGCCCTCAGGGAGAAGGGACCCTGGCCCCACCCACAGTCTGTCCCCATGCTGCCCCCCACTCCCAGCGCCCACCATGTCTCCATGGAACTCACTCTACCCCAGACACTGCCCATGCCATCAGCTGCCCTTTGTTCTGGCTTTCCTTCTCCCAATCTCCCCATCCTGCCAACCACTTGCATGGGCTTCCTCTCTCTGAGTCTGGCTTGATACCCACCTTCTAAAACAATCTGACACCCAGGGCCTTTCTCCCCCTGCAGGCTGTTAGCCATGGCCTGACTGCCTCCTGACTGATGTCCTAGCCTCCTGTCCCCGCAGAATGGGAAACCCTGAAAGTGTGTGCACTCCGTTTAGCACAAAACATACCCAGGAAGGCCTGGTGAGCGGGCTTCGTACTTATCCTGGGTATCCTTGATCTCTGCACCACTTGCTCCACGCCTGTGTGCTGTGGAACTCGCCCCGAGTGAGTCACCCCTCGCTGGGCCTAGCGTCCCCTCCCGCACTGGGTTTGCTGCGCAGCTCGGTGATGAATATGGAAAAGCTCGGCCTCAGGTCTAATGAGCAGTAAGAGAGAAAGACTTCAAGCTGCACATTTGAGAAATAAATTAGCACTTAAAGACATATTAATCTATTCCACGTTATTCCTCTGGCCCCTCAATTACGTCAGGGGCTCTGTAACGTCTGCAGCAGCTTGCAGACCTTCTCCCAACCTTGGCGTAAATCAGAGAACTGGAAAACTCCCTTTGGAGTATAAAAGGAAATGCAATTAAAACTCTTTTGCAGAAAGCCCTGGCAAATGCAAAGCTCGGGATGAAGGCAGAATGAAGAAGTGGCCGGGCCCTCTGGGCCCAATTCATTCAGGAGCCAACCCTTTCCAAAGGGGAAACCAATGTGCTGGTCATGTTTGCAGAAAACCATTTCCGAATCAGCTTCTGAAAATAAAGAGAGTGGGCCATGCAAGCACACTCCGGTTTGTTTCACGGTAAGACCGGGCCAACAGGCCTTCCCGCCTTCCCCATGCGGCGCCGGGGCCCCATCCGCTGCGCCCCACTTCACCTGCCTGCTGTCCCATCTCTCTCGCTACCTGCCGCTCAGCAGACCTTGGCAGGTACAGACCAGAAACACAGTTATCAGCAGGTCATGATTCTCTTCCCTACCCTTGCTTCCAGCCAGGTCCCCGAGGGCCCAGAACGAGCACAGCCTCTCCTCAGAGGAGAACACGGGGTTCCCTGCAACACAGTCTCAAGGATGACAAGACTGTTCGTGTCCATGACTCATCATGCTCTCGGACATACGTTCCTGTTCCAATACCCAGCTCTGTCCTATTTCAGTAAAACGAAATCATGCAAGATGCTTGGCCAAACTCTTCCTCCCTGTTTTTCATACCCAGTCTCAGGACAGGTTGCATCTTAGTCCCTGGCTGGCTCCCTTCCCGGCCCACCCTGAGATCTAAAAGTCTTTTTTTACGGAGGCTTCTCTCCATGCGGGGCCTTTAAAGTTCAGGGTTAACACTGCCTTGGAGATAAATGTCTTGAGTCTCTCCGTTCCTGGCAAACTGAACTTTAAAATTCCTGAGACTGGTACTTCCCCCAAAACAGCTTCACGCTACTGTTGCCAGAGAAGGAAAGAGCCCAGACCCCCAGGTAAGGTCACCAGGCCCGGTTCCCTGCACCCCGCCCCTGGGCAGGTGGCTGCTGGCCTGGCCCCCATCACTCAGGCTCACAGGGGGAACAAAGACAGCAGAGCATCAGAGGAAGGGGATGAGACAGGAGCAAAGGGAGACAGTGATTCCAGCAGCTTCTATCTCTTGGTGCAGGCAGCGCTGACTCAGAACCAGAAGGAGGGGAAGCCCTGAATCTGAAGGCAGACGCCACCTCCTCCTCCTCTGCCACCTCCTCCTCCTCTTCTTCCCCATCATTGGAGCTGGGAGCACAGGGATTCAGGCAAGGACTGCAAATCCCCCACCAGCTAAATGACAGTTGGGGTCGTTTCTGCACATCAGAATGACCTGGCACCGTGCTCGCCACCTCCCCAGTTGAGCCCCGCGTAATTGCCTTTTTTATAGAATCATGTGAAATGTGTGCCCCTCACTCCCTCTCTCCTCATCACCATCCTCCGAGAACAAAACCACCCTGCAAGGCCAAAGAAAACGCAAGTGAATTGCCCCCAGCAGCCTGGGTTGTCTATTTGCTCCAGAACGGCAAATACGGGCTATTCTCCTTGAATAAGCAGTGAATTAGCAAATGTCTTCCTCTATCATAAACATTTGCTGAAAACAGCCCCTGGGCGATTGCATGAAGGATGCAGAACAGCTATTTTTAACTAACAAATGAGAACAGCAGCATCTAATTTTGGAGTCCTGCTCTGTCTTGGTGCTGGGAGCTGGCTCTCTGAATGGAAGGGAAAATGCAAAGGGGAAGCTCAGTGTGGCTTGGCCCCCATCAACAGCTGTCACACGTTCGCAGAGACGGCCAATCCTCAGGCCTGGGCCCCTGGTCACTCGTCTCCTTGTTCCAGGAGGTCACCAGTCGACGAGGATGGGGCAGTGCGATTGAAGAATGCCACCACCTCCACTACCTTTGTCCCCAGGTGATCGAGAAAAGGAAATGTGTATAGTGGAGGGACACCATGTGCCGACACTCAGGGTATCAACAGAGGGGACCCTGCACAGGGAGCAGGGGAAGGGCCAGGAAACCAAACTTCCTGGAAGAAAACTGGCAAGAAGCACAATATGATGAGAAAGTAGGCCTTCAAGATGCTTTAAAAGAATGATCTGATGCTACATCAAAAATATAAATAGATGGCATTGCTAGTGCTGAAAATAATGAAAACTATTGTCACCCCAGAGATGAACCCCCACATTAGCAGTTGTCCACAGAGCACCTTTAATAGGCATTTTACTGCACCGGACAAAGGCCAGGCTTCCTCCTTCAGGCTGCGTGAAGGCTTTCTCCTGGGGGGAGGAAGCTTCTGGCCCCAGCCATTTAGCATCTTCACTGCAGCAAGAGAGACGGAAGCAAGAAACAGAGGGAAATAAGATCTAGGTGGGGGTGTGGGGGGGGTAGGACATTTCCAGCCTGACCCTCTTGCTAAGTCTTTCTCAAGATATTTTAGACACTTGAATATCATGTGCTGTAGGATCTGCTAGCAGATCCATAAGAGAAACAAGCAATGCAATGTTAAGGAACGTTAGCTGAGCAATATATTTAGGGAATGGGGCAGGACCATCCTCCACAGGCCTTTGGCATTTCTGCAGATGCCTTCCTTCTGGGCGGTGTGCTCAAGGGGAATGAACCGCCTTGGCAATCGAGACAGGTCTCCTCCAGAGCAAGGACAGGCACCCTTCCTGCCCTCTGGAGAAAGATTGGGTCCCCGAACTCAGTACTACCCCCGCCCCCATAACACAACCCACTGTGTGGGCAGGTGTCCCAGGCCCCCTGCAGTTCTCTGTGGAACTGGGACAGGGACAGGCACACAGGCACTCATGCTCTGGCGATTGCTATCACCATAAGAAACAAACTGCTTTTTTACTGATCCAGGAGTTTCATATTTCCCACGACCATCCATGACATTGCCACAAGCCCACATTGTAGCTTGCAAGTAGGATGAAACCTTGGACCACCCACAGTTCTCGCCACTGACTTTGGATAACCGTGGCTGACAGTTTTGAGGAATATATTCTCAGGTGTGTAAATGGTACTGAGATAAATGGTACTTCAGGCAGAGGCTCCTGGCACCCTCCTTCGAATCTGCTTTCTCCTTCTTTCTATAGAAATAGAACCGGGCATGTGGCAATCCAGAATAAACATGACATTTGTCCAGCTCCTCTTGTCGATGAGTGTGCTCGCCTGACTACGCTCTGGCTGATGGGATGCAAGCACGGTAGTGAGGGCAGCTGCTCCGAGGGCTGGTGTGCACATCGTGCCCGTTCTACCTCCTCTTTCTCCATCCCTCTGCCTGGACTACGGCCGTCACAGTGGACACTACCTCCTGGCCTGTGAGCTCGAAGGTGCGCTTGGCAGCATGAAAAGGCAGGAGTCTAGGTGCCCGATGCAGAGTCAGACCCGGCCTGGACTTACTTATGAAATAGAAATCAACCTTGTTCAAGCTCTTGGCATCGTGGCTTTTCTGCTACTAGCAGCTGAATCATCCCTAACTGGTGCCAAGAGTGGGGTGCTTACAAGGAAAGCCCCAAAACATGGAGCAAATTGCAGGAGCCATTCAGGCTCACCGTGGCCTGTGAGAGGTAGGTGACGTCTTCAGGGGCCACCTGCATCTGCACCATCTTCCTCCCTGTCCCTCCTCCCCCCCTCACCTGCCAACAGCCTCTCTGAGCTCTCCTGCTGCCCACTGCAGGGTCCGCCCCATCAGACCAGCTCCCGGCTAGCTCCACACGGAGACAGCCACATCTCCACAAGATTTATTTCCATGTCAATGTCGAGAAGAGTGGCTTTCGGTTTCCTATTGCTGCTTCCAAATGACCTGAAAATGAACCAATTTAGAAACACCTGCCATAAGTGTTTGGTATATGGCAGGACCCTGAATGGAGGCATGCAAGTCCTCCTGCGAGTCCTCCTGTGACTCTCAGAACAGGCCACTGAACAGGCAGCCCATTCCTGACACCAGCGGGGCACATAATACAATTGGCCAGCCCTGTGCCAGCACAACAATCTTCCCTGTGGGAAATAAAATCCTGGATTCACTACCCAAAGGGAAACTCCAGAATCTAAGAGTGGGTTTAGTCAAGTGACATCATAGCAGTGACATCAGAGTGGAGCCCATTTCATCCCCCACCACCCAACCACATCGCAAGCTGAACACGACACCACGTGTCATCTAAGTCTGCTTACTCACTCGTTCCCCTAACGCACTCTTGCTGAGCACCGACAGCATGCCAGACCCTGCTACACACCGGGAATGGAAAGATGGGTTGAGCAGGATCCACACTCTGAACCCTGGGTGTGGGACCTAGTGAGCTGCAGGCTCCCCCAGGGCCAAAACTCAAACCTGAATATCTGGAGGTAATTACTTACATTGAACGAAAAGAGGTGGCAGTGAGGGTGAATCCTAGTGAAGTCATGGGAGACAGTCCTAAAACTTACAGTTCTCAGTAAGTCCTGCGCCGATGATCATAACACAGTTTCTCAAAACAAACCCACTTCTCTGCTCTGCCAATCAGATGGAAACTCCTAGGAAATACCTCTCAAAGCACGCATTCCCGCACGTCTGTCTCCCGACAATCCAATCAGAAAATCACAGACAGTGGGCCTGTGAGTTTATATATTTACAGTTTTGTGATATTTCAGTTATGAATGTCTTAGGCTGCAAGTAAGAGGCCAATTTCATCAACTGTGCTCTTGAAACATAGAAGCTTCTGGGGAGGTCTGACTCAGGCTCTGGAGGAGCCACTGGTGGTGTGTCCGTGGCCATTCCTGGGTTTGACGCTGTACTATGGCTATGTAAAGTGATGCAAATAATATGCGGGAACTTGCTGTACTATCTTTGCCACTTCTTGAAATTCTTAAACCTTTTCAAAATAAAAGAATTTTGGGGGCACCTGGGTGGCTCAGCAGTTGAGCTGAGTCCTGGGATCCTGGGATCAAGTCCTACCTGTGGCTCCCTGAATGGAGCCTGCTTCTCCCTCTGCGTGTGTGTGTGTGTGTGTGTGTGTGTGTGTGTGTGTATGTGTGTGTCTCATGAATAAATAAATAAAATCTTTAAAAAAAAAGTATTTTTTTTTGTAAAAGGCCAGGAGTTTATCAGTACTCACAATTAGAAATCCAAAGGTTACCAGTTCCCAATGTGCGCCTAGAGGTCCCACAGTGCTGCCAGTGACCCAGGCGGCTCTCACCCCTCTCTGTCTCCACCCTCGGCTCATTGGCCTTGTGCCCTGCTCCCTAGGATCTCATGGACGCTTCATGGTGGCTGTGGCTTTAGGCCTCATGTCAATGCGGCAGCCAAAGAGAAGGGTGAGGAGAGGAACCACAGATGCTGCCCCTACTGAGAAAGCAAAGTTTTAAAAACATGCCCATAAGCTGACACTCCTGCCTTTAAAATGTGGAGCCTTGTTCCACCCCTCTTGACTGTGATCAGACTTAGCACTCACTTCATATGCGTAGGGACCATATGGTGTGGCCAAGTAGCTGTGGAGACAGACTCGGAACTGCCCCGGTGATCCTGCCACTTGCTAGTCATGCCTGAGTATAACCCCCCCTTCCCCACCAAGTGTGGGCAGGACCTTTGAATTGCCCCTAACCAGCAGAACACAACCAAGGTGAGCAAATGTCACTTCGGTGCTTGCATCACAGAAATTACATTAAAATTTTGACTTCTATCTTGCTAGATGACTCTCTTACTGACTCTCCTTGGCTGGCTTTTATACAGTGGCCATGTTGGAGAAGCCCACCTGGCAAGGAACAGTGGGTAGCCTGCCAGGTGTGAGTACTGATCACCTTAGAAGTGGACCTGCCAGCCCCAGTCAACTCTTCAGATGACCACAGTCCTGGAGACATTTTGACTGAAATCTCAAAAGAGATCCCAATCTGGAACCACCCAAGTAAGCCACTTCCAAATTCCTCACCCAAAGAAACTCTAAGAAAATGAATATTTGTCATCCTTTAAGCCACCATGGTTGGAGTAATTTGTTACAAAAGATAGATAACTCAGACAAGTCCGTGATAGACCCAGAACTAGGCCCAGGGTCTCCTGGCAAAAAGGAGAAAGAGGTCAGAATGGCTGGCTTAGGCCAATTGTGACCCTTCTGGGACCAGCCTTCTCCAGGATCAAGGATCTTCACACGCTATAGCTTGAGATTTGATTAGCAGGGAAGAAGTGGAGGAGGTGAGGGAGGAATGGCTTTTGATGAACAAAAGCTTGGAATCTGACACACACAGATGCTTATGTAAGGGTTAAAGATACAGGTTTGGCTATAAATTTGCTCAATAAACATAAAAAGAATAAAAATAAATGTATGCAAAAAACCCACAAAAAATAATAAATATATGCAACAAATTCAGGAGGAAGATAAACTTAAGCCAAACAAGCAAAAAAATCCTAGGAGCTTCCGAACTAGGATAATAAATGGAACTGTGCTTTCTCAGCAACCTTTCTCTTCAGTGCACCATGGAAACATACTTACTCCAAGTCAATGACATAATTTTGGGATCTCATCCAGCTTAGTAAAATGTGATCCCACCTTCATAGAATGTCTCTGTTGTTGGAAATGGATACACTGTGTTTTACTATTACTGACCTGGGAACCTCGGAAGGGAAAAGTTAAAGGAAAGTCAATATGTGTGGAGAGGCATGTGGGGTAGTAGGTGGGTGGGTCTTCCCATTCTGCTCAAGCCATTAGGTGAAGGGCATAAAATAACACATAAAATCATTTACAATGGTTCCATGAGACATTATAGCACTTGAATTTCAGTGACATAAACACCACAGACAGGCAAAAGACGCTTTAATACAACAGTCTTAGTATCCAAAGCTATCAACTAAACGGTGTGGAAGAAGGTGGGAAGAATTTCTCTTCCTAGGAGGGAGGCAGAGGGCTAGCTTGAGGGAAGGGGGTGGGGGTGAGAGACCCAGACTCTTAGTCCAATCATGTTGGAAGGGTGGGTCTTGGGAATCATCCAGGCAAACATGTCCCTGCATCTGTGAGCAAGAGCCCAAAGTCACAGCCAATGTCAAGGAAGAGTGCACTTCCAGGCACCTTTATTAAAATTCATCTCCACCTCTACTCACTGCCTTGCCCAAGTCCCCACGGGTACGAACAAACGCTGAATTCCTCTGCCGGCCACCAGCTCCACTGATTTTTCCTGGCTTAAAGAACACACACGAAATGCAAGCCATACAAATGCTCACTTGTGGATTAAAGATACAGGCTTCGGGATCCCTGGGTGGCGCAGTGGTTTGGCGCCTGCCTTTGGCCCAGGCCACGATCCTGGAGACCCGGGATCGAATCCCACGTCGGGCTCCCAGTGCATGGAGCCTGCTTCTCCCTCTGCCTATGTCTCTGCCTCTCTCTCTCTCTCTCTCTCTGTGACTATCATAAAAAAAAAAAAAAAAAAAAAGATACAGGCTTCGCTACAAATTCACCTAATAACCATAGCTCGGACTCATGGACAAGTTTATTAAAACGTCTTTATGAAAAAAATCTGATTTCCAAAACCACATTAGACAAGTTATCTGATAATGACGATTTAACTCTCAGAAGCTGATCACAGTATCACATTTTTGAAGGCAATTGTTTTAAAGGGGGGGGGGAATAAAAAATCTGCCAATAAAGAACAGATTTGATAGGAGAAGTATCTAAGAACGTGCTCCTCAGCTGACTGCTAATTTTGACCCTTCGTAAGGTCAGATTTCCGGTAAGGTCTTTCTGCCCAGTAATTTTGCAGGAGTGTTTGGGTTCATTTTAAGAACGAAAGCAGGGGAATCCCTGGGTGGCGCAGCAGTTTGGCGCCTGCCTTTGGCCCAGGGCATGATCCTGGAGTCCCGGGATTGAGTCCCACGTCGGGCTCCCTGCATGGAGCCTGCTTCTCCCTCTGCCTATGTCTCTGCCTCTCTCTCTCTCTCTCTCTCTGTGACTATCATAAATAAATTAATTAAAAAAAAAGAAAAGAACGAAAGCAGCCGGAGACAGTCATAAAACAACACTGGCAAAGATCTTCCAGGGTGGGGAGGCTCAGCTCAGTGGGTGACCAGGACGCAGCTTTTAATAATGACCCACTGCAGCTGTGATAAAACCAATGAAGACTCCTTGTTTCAGTGCACAAATGTCAAGCTGTGAAAATCTCCAGCTCCCAGAACAAGATTAAATATTTCTTTAATGCTTTTATCGGCTCTAATTAATAGTAGTTCTTGGCTGCGATGATCTAGAGTCTTAACACATGGCTCCATTAGGCAGGAGGGTCACGACGCTCCTCTCTCACTGTACCCTCAAAGGCAGCCTCACTCTGTACGGAGCTGAACTGAGCTGACGTCAGAGAGGGACCCAGGACACTTAGGGGAGACCCCTCCCCGCAACGCCAGGAGCACACGGCATGCTCTGGACACATGCCGAGCGCCACAACCTCTGTGGCTGAGATCATCCTATTCGTCGTCCCCATGAGCCTCAGAGGCCCTCACCCGAACAAGACTTCTCATTACCCCAGAAGGGACCAGAACCACTCCCGGACACAGCCAGAACAAGACAAGGAAAGTCACCTGGGTCTCCTGGGAGGCCAGAGGAGGCAGGAACTTTGAGATCCTCCTCTGGGTGGGAATAAATGGCATCTGATTGGTCTTAAGACATTAACCAGCTCCTGAGCCATTTTTAAAAACATAAATTTAAGTGCCGCCAATTTTCCGGGATCTCTGCTAATGCTGAGGAAGAGAGGCGCACACGCAAAATAGTAGGTGCTGAAAGGTAGTTTGTCTCTGGCCTGGAAAAGCAATTTGCATTTACCTTTGAATGAGAGCCAGCCCCACAGGCTGAGAATGTTCGAGGCTCCCGTGCAGCAGCGGCGAGGGCCCCGGGAGGACAGCCCCATGGCTCATAGTGACCTCTTCGGCCAGACAGCTGGGCCCGGAGCGACGCGAAGGTCCTGAGCACGCGCGTGGCCACTCGGGGCTGAGCCCGGAGGAGGCGAGGCCACAGCAGCCCACGGGAGGAAACGGGTTTGTTGCCACAGAAGAGGTACACGGCACACACACGCCGCGATTCGAGCGGGCCCTCGAAGCCCGACCCCCCAGGAAATCCTCTTCCTTCCCGCCTTCATTTTTGCCAAAACACCTGCTCAGAGTACCCGCTCCCGTCCACGCGTGACGTACAGACCCCACGCCCAGGCCTGCGCCCGGGGCGGGCCCTCGCACCCGGACAGCACAGGTGCTCCTGCAGACATCATTCTCGGGCCTTGGGCACGTTCCTCGTGGACCTGGGGGAGGACAGGAACTATTTCCTGGGAGCACAGAGATGTCGGTTTGCTGATGCTCTTGTCCCACCAGCGAGCGGGTGTGCTTTGAGGTGATGGGCGCCAGAATCGGAGGCCCGTGGCCCGCCCCGGCGGGAGCCCTCCGTCCCACTGTCACGCGGCCGAGTTCGGAGCGGGGCCAGGATGCTCTGCCTCTCATCCTCCCAAAGATCAGGGCGCCTCCCGGCAGACAGCAGAGGAGCCGTGGGGCTCCGAAAGGTGGTTCGCTGCTTCCTTCTTCCCTAACCTGCAGACACCGGAGCTGCCACTTGCTCCGCCCTGGCAGAGAGCCCGCCCGAGCAACCTCTCGGTGACAAACTCTCAGACCCGGCGTCACCCCCATTCCTACCCTCAGCAAATCCAGGTCAGCCAGAGACAGCCCTCCTCAGTATCTGCACTGCTGCCACCCTGGTCCCCACCCTGGTCCCCACCACCCTGGTCTGGTCCCCACCCTGGTCCCTACCCTGGTCCCCACCACCCTGTCTCCACCCTGGTCCCCACCACCCTGATCCCCACCCTGGTCCCCACCACCCTGATCCCCACCCTGGTCTCCACCACCCTGATCCTGCACTTCCCGGTCCCCACCCTGGTTCCCACCCTGGTCCCCACCCTGGTCCCCACTACCCTGGTCCCCATCCTGGTCTCCACCACCACTGTGGGCCCACTAGCCTCTTCCTTCCTCATCCCCTACTCCCACCCTCCCCGTCAACAGGTCAAAGTGAACATCCCTCTGATGGTCTTAAATCCCATCCACAACACAGGGGCACACACACATGCACTCAGGCTTATACACATGTGCACGTGATATATACATACACTATATGCTCTTCTTTCTCCTCAGCACTCAGCACCACCCACATACGTGTGTTACACTAATGTGTCTCCTCTGGCAAGTGTGCAAGCCCCTCATGGGCCAGCCTCTGGCCTGAGCACTCGGATCATTCACTCCTGTACTAGGCCAGCTGTGCCATTGGTCAATATGTTGCCTCGTGGCCCCAAAGTCACGTCTCCATCTGTGCCTGCTTGGGACTCCTGACCTGGACCCTGTGGACACCTCATCTTGAGCACCTTTGTCAGCGCTGGAGGGCCACTGCGGGAAGGAGGGGCTCTTGCCGAATCTGGTGGGCTTTGACTGGGGGCTTCCTGATTCTGGGGGGCCCTTCTTGGCCTGATGGTGGCATGCAGGACCCATCATGACACTAACCCCACATACTGAGCCTCCCACGGTGGCTTCCTAGCCAGCTTCTTTGGTACCCAGCAGGCAGGTCCCTGCTTGCTGCCCGCACTGACACCCCAGAAACATTTCCCCATGAGCGAGCCTCCATCACAGTCCCCCCAACAAGGCCAGGATCCTGGGGCAAGGGAGCCTCTTCCAGATTTGCTCCTTCCCTGAATACACCGCCTCAGCACAGGGCGTATGCGACACACTGTGTCTGCTGCGTCTCCTCTCAGTTCTCCTTACCTGTAAATAGTCAATCCCCTGTTGCTGGTTAATATTTTCTATATTAAACTTCTCCACCTGGTCCCCCACCACCCTGATCACTGTTGTCATCCCCTGACCAGACCCGCTTGATGCTTTAGGGTTCGGCACACAGTAGTTCCCATTAAGCATTTGCTTGAGATGATGAATTACCCACATTTATTCATTTGAGGCCATCATCGTTTCAAGTTCACAGAGACCAAATCTTCCTAAGCTTCTTTTTCAGAACAGGGCAGGAGGCAGCACCCGGTGGCACAAGGTTGGACGTGCGCTCTGGTGCTCGTCTGATCCCTATCATCCCTTTTGGGCAGGGGGTTTATTTTTAATTGTGGTGAAACATGTAGAACGTGAAATTCACTGTCTTAATCATTTTTAACTTTTGAGTTCAGTGGTTTTAAGTGGATTTGCTGTGTAGCCTGTCTCCAGAACATCTTCTTCCCCATGAGACTCTGTGCCCGTGAAAGATGAACACCCCAGCCCCTCCCCACAGGCCTGGTGGCCTCCCTACTACCTCTGACTCTACGCGTGTGACTACCTCGGGACCTCATATAAACAGGCTCATACAGCATTTGTCTTTTTGTGACTGGTGCATTTCACCTGACATGCTGATCTCAAGATTCCTCCAAGTTGTAGCAGATGCCAAAATCCCCTTCCATGTCCAGGTTGTACAGACAGACCTCCTATTTTCATCATCCATCTGCTGACGGACACTTGGCTGGCTTCTACCTTCTGGCCGTTGTGCACAATGCTGCTGTGAACGTGAGGGCACAGAGGTGGGGTTGGGGATTTTTGTTTCCATTTTACATTGAGGAAGTTTGGGTTCAGACAGCCGAACACATTCCCCAAGGTTCCATATCTCTGGATGATTCAGCTGATTTCCAACATGTTTCCATATCCCACACGGTGGTCTCACTCGGTGGCTCGGGTGTGGGATAGTCAGGGGGGACTCAAATAAAGCCAACCCTTCCCAGACCTGCAGGAATGCAGCATATGCTCGCTGTCCGTGCCCCAGGGGGAAGTTCACCCCAAAGAAAGTAACTGTCCTACAAATCTAGGTGTACCCACTAATACTGGTTAGTACTGGGGAAGGGCACTGAGGGTAGGGAGAGGGCGTCTTTATTTTTGTCAAAATACATCCATGTTTCTTTAATGGCTTGTCACGAGCAGCTGTGCCATTTCTGCCTGCAGCCATGAAACTGGGCAGTTTTCTTTTATACTCCAGTGTCCGATCCCAGCTTGGGTTAGTACAGCATCCCACCCACCCACCTGCATCAGCAGCCACAGAGCTGGGGCAGGTGAAGGTCTGTGAGCATGGCTGCCTTGAGCTTCCAGGAGCAATCCCCAGCCCACCCTGGTGGCAGCCAGCTCGATGCTTACTCCTCAGGGCCCACTAACCCGATGACGGGAAGAAGCCTGGTCCTGCCACCTCTCAGCTCTGCAGCGGGCCACGCTGCCCCTGACCCACCTTAAACACACTCAGCCTCCCCTCCCAGAATCAGTATCTCCCTTTTCCTTAGCATCCTTTGCTCTCTGAAACTCTGCCCCGTGAGACCTCGGACAAGTGAGTTCCCTTCTCGGAGTGTCCACTTTGTCGTCTGTAAGTAAGGGAGCCAAATCTCTCTTCCAATTACAAACAAATGCAACCAGACCAAGCATTTAGAAATCGAAGGCACGTGGTGTCTTAAAATTCTTCAAAAAACTTGAGTTCGATGGCACCATTTCTTAGGAGGGCTCACTCAGTAGCTCCACGTGCTTGTACTTTCTCTGCGTAACATCTTGTTTGGGTGGTTCTTTTCAGCCCATCATACAAAGATTTGCTCTTGGCCGGAAGATTCTTAGGTCTCACCTAACGGTACCTGCGTCATCATGCTCTTACGTCCAAATCCAGGAAATTGAATTTTAGCCCTAGTATCCCTATCACAAGTAAAATGTTAGCTACAGATGGGAGTGCTCAGAGAAAGCAGTGCCTCCGGGGCTTCGGCAATTTGTAAACAAGATTCTGCAATATCCTTCCGAAGAAAATTTTCTAGCACTGGAGCAGCCCAAGGGCAGGTTACTGGAAAAGCAGCAGGTGAGAAGTTCAGAGAGTTCTGGGAGCACACTCACCACTCAAAGCCACATCCTGCCGTGTCCTCATCATACGATCACGGCGAGACACCTCTGCCTATCTCGACGGGTCCTGAGATAGTCTGGACAAAAGAAAGCCTCAGAAGGCGATGTTTTGAACTAATTTGGGGGATCAGATCCAAACAGAAATATGATGTTTTAAGTGATTTATGACAGGTCTGGGGAAGCTGTATCAGTGGCACTCAGGACCTGACAGGTGCACAAGCCAAGATGTGCTGATTAAACCCCACTCCCTGCAAGATAAAGAAAATTAAGGGGTGGTGACAGACGAACCTGACTCATCTGCACTGCTGCCACCTGGTCCCCACCCTGGTCCATCGGGAGCAGCCCATCAGGAAGAAATGCAAACGATTTGTTTCCTCTTCCCAACGTTTGAAGCTGCTTTTGCTTAGAACTTCATCTTCTCCTGACCCCTGGCACCCCGTCTGGACCGCAGCCGACGATAGAAGAGCTATGAGCCAACATCCCTGCAACGCCCACATGTGTCAGGGCTCCTGGCAAGTGACAGAGGCCCACACCAACATGCCAAAGCCACAAAAGGGACACATCGCCTTACCCACCTGCAGAGACTATGGTAAATCTTCAGTGGGGCTGAATCTAAGAGACAAACACTGCAGTCAGGACATTCTCTCTCCCTCCCTCCAAGCTCTCTTGTCTTTCCTCACTCTGTGTGTTGGTCGCAATGGCTCCCACGACAATTAAACAACATACAAGTGTTGGTAAGGACACTTCCGACACCCCAGCCCACGTGCTTGCAGACAACATGACTAGAGTAAGAGCTGCCACTTCCCATCCAATTCCAGGAAAAAGTCCAGAGCGGAGCTCTAAGCAGGCTGGCTTTAGTAAAACGTCTATCAGAGTGAAAGATTTGGCTGCTGTGATTTTATTTTTCCAGGCTATCATGTACTGGACACAATACCTGTGGGGAGGGGGTATGACTGCCACTCCCACAGGACACATGAGTGAGCAGTGCATCTCTGCAACAGTGTCCTTGAATTTGTCTGTGTTCCCAAGTAAGGATGTGAGGATTAATTTTTGGAGGGTGGGGAAGGGCAGAGGGAGAGAGAGCATCTCAGGCAGGCTCCACATTCAGCATGGAGCCAGACGCGGGACTCGATCTCCCAACCCTGAGATCACAACCTGAGTCAAAATCAAGAATCAGACACTTAACTGACTGAGCCACCCATCCCCCCACCCCCAATGATGACTGATTTTATGTGTTAACTTGGTTGGGCTAAGATGCCCAGATATTTGGCCAACCATTATTCTCAATGTTTTTATGAGAATGTTTTTAGGATAAGATTAATGTTTAAATAAGTGGATTTTGGGACGCCTGGATGGCTCAGCAGTTGAGCGTCTGCCTTCAGCCCAGGGCATGATCCTGGAGTCCCAGGATCGAGTCCCACGTCAGGCTCCCTGCATGGAGCCTGCTTCTTCCTCTGCCTGTGTCTCTGCCTCTCTCTGTGCGTCTCTCATTAATAAATAAATAAAATCATAAAGTGAATGAATGAATGAATGAATCAGTGGGCTTTGAGCAAAGCAGATTGCTCTCTATAATGTGGGCGGGCCTTGCCCAATCAGTTGAAGGCACAAGCGAAACAGGGGTTTCCATCCCCAAAACCCCAGCAAGAAAGGAACTCTGCCAGCAAACAGTCCAAGGACTTGGTGTCCTCAGCTGCAGCTTTTCCCTAAGTTCCAGGGAACCCAAAACCACATGATCTAATTCCTTGAAATAAGTGAACGACCTTTCTTCGCTCTCCACACACACACACACAGACACTGTTGGTTCTGCTCTCTGGAGGACCCTGACTGCTACAACGGGGATGCTGTAAAGAGGGACAAAGAGGTGCATTTGGGAAGTGTATTTGCTAAAAGCCTTTCTCAGAAAAGGAGGAAGTAGGAACATGTTTCCTCGAAATTCTTGCTGGGGCTCTGGTTAGCTGCTTTCTCCTATTTAGGGCCCTGACAACGAACACCGTTCTTTTCCACAGCCGTGTCTCCTTGGCAAGCTGAATGAGCCCATGGGCCTCCTGAGGGAATCCAGTGTGTCACCCCAGGTGGTTCTCTGCGTACCATTTTCCCATCGGGGTCATTTATTTATTTTTTACCACTCCACACAATGACTCTGACTATTGTCTTATCCTGTGGTTTTCCAGAAGAAAAAAATTTTTTAATAAAAAAAATGCCTCTCCTTTAGCCCTCTCCCCACACACTGTTCCTCTATTCCCGTTGCCAGGAATATGAGGGGCTGACCCCAGTGAGGTCCCTCAGATGGGGACGATCCCTTTATTTACCACTAATACACTAATACATTGCACTAATACAACTAATACACTAATTGCACTAATTGCACTAATACACTAATACACTAATACATT
The DNA here is from genome assembly GCF_048164855.1 of Canis lupus baileyi. Classification (NCBI taxonomy): domain Eukaryota; kingdom Metazoa; phylum Chordata; class Mammalia; order Carnivora; family Canidae; genus Canis; species Canis lupus. Next base: position 8,530,303 of record NC_132868.1, read on the forward strand.
GCACTAATACAACACCAAGAAAGGAAAACAAGCTCCTGCTCTGATCTCCTGGCAGCGTTCACCACCAAAAACCAAACCCAAACCAACCTCAGTTTTATCTGATTAATGAAATAGCCAAGTATCCTCTCAAATCCAGAAAGTTCTAGGCTATAAGGAGAACACAGCAGTCAATGCCAACAGGCCCAGCATTTACTATCTCAATCAGTCGTTTGTGACGCTGGAGCCGCCCATGCTGGACGGATACTGACACCAACCCTCAGGGTCATGTTGATCTCTAAGCTGGCCTGCCATGACTCAGTTTCCCCAACCATGACACTGAAATTAGAAGACAACACTTGCTCCCATTTCTTGCCAGGACCTGCTCCCATTTCTTGCGTAGGCGCTGACAAAACATTCCATACGTGGAAAGTGTCTTCAATCACATAATACGAAATTGATGAACAAAGGTGACCTCCAAGAGAATTAGACCATCCTTCTTTCTACCTGCAGCCACTCGCTTCAAAATAGGGAGCCTGCCGTTCCTCCAAGCCTGCCGGTGGTCCCCGTCTGTTGTTACGGGGTAATGCCTTTAGACATCGTTCTGCACCACTAAAAATAAAACTCTCATGGGACTGAAGAGAATCAATGCCAAATCACTGGAACCAAACAGGGTTTTTTTTTCTTTATTTAAAAGAATGCCTATAAAACCATCTATAAATAGAAAGGCTTTCCTGTTATTTTTAATTACTGTGTTTTAGTGAAAACACAGTCCGCTTGGCTAGGATTAGGAGACCGCCTCCCGGGGTTTGCAGCCCCAATGTCACGGATTAGCACAGGGCCCACCCTTGCAAGGGAAGCCTGGCTCCAGCCAGAGGAAGCCCCGGGTGAGGGGAGGATGCCACCGCCCCTAAAGTATCTTCGGTGAGTTCTCAGTCCAGGTAAGTGATTCTGGAACTGCTTAAAGCACGTGCATACGTCTAGAAGTCGAGTGAGGGCTTGATTCACTCGTATTGAAAGTGAACAGATCGCAGAGCATCTGTCCAGGAGCCGCAGTGAGAAGCACCCCGGTGGCCTCGAGGTGCCGGCTGCAGCTGGTCTGCTGGCAGCCGGGCCGCTCTGAGAGGGGCTGAGCCGGGGCGCCCTGCTCCTTGCTGCCTCCCAGGGAGGGGGTCACCCTGGCCTTGTGCTGGCCCAGAGAGGACAGGCCTCGGGCGGTGCCCCTGCCTCCACCCATGCCTGAGCGGGGCATTGGGGTGCAGGCTAGTCCTGCCTCGGGCCCCCTCCGCCTTTTGACACCAGGGCCCACCTCAGACAGGCAGAGGAAATCCATTCTGCTGCTTCTTTTTTTTTTTTTTTTTTTCCCATTCTGCTTCTTGCTGTGAAAGCTTGCCTCCTGTGTCCCAGCCGCATGCAGTTCCGTTGCCCGATGGGAGCTCTGGCCCGACAAACCAGCTGCCCTGCAGACGTGCCGAGCTCCGCCGGCCCCCTTCTTAGTCTGAGGCCCCGGGGCACTAGGTCCCACTCCCCCAGCTGCAGAAGGTCACACAGCTGCCAGTTCCCAGCTGTGTGAGCTCGGGAACTATGCTCACCCTCTCTGGGCCTCAGGGTCCTCACCTAGACAACATGAAGGGAAAGCACATCTCCTCAGGTGAGGGTCCTAGAGGACTTCCTGGCGCAGAGTCAGCCCTGTGCAAGCACGGAGCTGCTGTGGTCAAGTACACACGTCGAAATAATCGTGACTCAGGAACCCAGAGGATGCACTGATGGCACCCAAACGTCGTGGATCTGGCCTCAGCATGTCCTGTCTGAGAAGAGAGAAGAGAGAATCCATAAAATGTGGAAGGGCTCCCGTGCATGTTCCTGTTTGCACGGCATCGAGGAAGGAACTTGCAAGTATTGTGATTCGCTTTCTTTGTTTCCAGATGGTGATTTATATTTCTTGTCTCTATCTCAAAAGAAGCAGGTGGCAGGGCCGCTCTTCAGTCCGTGTAAAATAAAACAAACCTATGCAGGAAGATCTAGAGACCAGCCAGGTGTGCTTCCACCGTCCTCCTACACGGGGCCACTCTCTGGATGAGGAGGACTCCCTCTGTTCTCTCCTGGCGGGGGCGACCCCGCTGCCACGTCGGCAGGGCTGGCGGCCACCAGCACCCCAGCTCAATATGAGGATTTTGACTAGGTGAGCCCTAAAGCCCCACACCGACTTCGACATATTATGGTGCAGAATGAATGCTGGTCAAAAAGGAAAAAGAAGAAATAGAAGTAGAAGAAAGGGTCACCAATCGGTGGCACTTATGTCACACAAAGGGAACTCTGAGAGAAGAGGACCTGGCTATTCAGCGGCAAGTAGAATTTCTTAAGCACCATGGGCTGCCTGTTCCTTCGAGCTTTGTTAGTTGTCTGCTTAGGTGAGGAGCAGAACATTGCACAGTCCCATTTGGAGTATTGATCAATAATTTTATAAAACGTACAGTTCTAAAAATCAATCAGGGGTTATTCTTCAGTGAAGCAGCAGCGTGCAAGTGCTCTGCTCTGCTCTTTGTCACCTGGCTGTCCTTCCCCAGGATGATATATTGCAGGTACGTGTCCCTCTCCTCCGGAAAGCCCTGGCTCAGCACAGTGGCCTGGATCTAGCCCCCGCCCTGAGGGGAAGCAGGTGCCACCACGACTGGTGCAGAGTGAGCCACCCCATCTCCACGGCCGCGAGGTTAGGACCCTTCCCACGGGTATGCTGTGGTTCGTCCATCTGGACTGATGTTGGAAAACACCCAATAGCCCCCGAAGCACACTGAGTCCCACTTCATTATGGGCTGCTCGCAAGGGCTACCACCCTGTGACCCTCTAGTACGCGGTCCCTGCTCGCCGGGGATGGGGGGCAGCCCCAGCCAGGGGCCCAGGACTCACGCTCAGGTTCTCCACATCTTCCCCTGAGACACGGGTCAGCGATCGAAGATAAAAGTATTCAACAGAACAGATGAATTCACGTCCCAGTTGTGAGTATTCCCACGCCTTTGTTACAACAGCTTTGAAGGTACATCAAGTCAAGAATCTGAGAGCAGAAGTCAGCGAACAACTCCCGAGGCTCCAATCCAGCCCGGCGTCTGTTTTAATGTGACCCGTAAGCCAAGTGTAGCTTATACTGTTCAATGGCTTTAAAAAGTCAAGTGATGTTTTACTCTTTGTAACAAGTAAAAATCATATGAAATTGAAATCTTGGTACCCAGACGTCAAGTTTTATTGCAACACGGCCACACCCATTCGCTGACATCTGTCTATGGCCGCTTTCTTTCCTTTTAACTTTATTTTTTCAGCTTCATTGAGGCATAATTGACAAAATTGCGAGATGTCTGAAGTGTAGGACGTGCTGATTTGATACTGACTTGATGGTCACATACATTGGGAAAGCTCCCCCAGTCGAGATCCTCTCTCCCACAAAACAGAAAACAGTAACTTCCAGCCCCATCCAGAAACGTCTGTCGACCCCTGATTCAGTTCGTTTTCCCCTCTATCCATTTTTGCCAGCTGATAAAATTCCACAGACTGAAAAGCTGAAGGGTATACTCGAGAGACACAGGTTTGAAAGTGAGAACACTACAAAATACTAGTTTCAAAAAAAGACATTCGGGCGAACTCATGATCCTCACTCATTTAATTTCCAGGGAAAACTGATTTCCAGTGGAAAACAGGAGGGAAATACTAAACCATAAATTTTTCTGAAAAGAAAAAAACAGCATAAAAGGGCCGTCTTTCCTATGTCCTCGTCCATTGGACAAATATTTTGGGTTTTTAATCTCTTCTATCTGATGTATATATTCATGAACTCTCAGGAAGAAATATGATCAGATGTAAACTTTCTTTAAAAATCATAAAAACGGCTTTAGCTGCCATCTCGCGTCCCCGCGTGTGTGCGCCTAACCTCAGCTGGTCCGCCCGAGACCCCCCCCGCCCCCGAGCGCCAACCCTAGTCCCCCCCCGTGGTCCCATTTGCGCTCCAACAAGATGAAAGAAACTATCACGAACCAGGAGAAACTCGCCAAATTGCAAGCACAGGTGCGCATTGGTGGGAAAGGAACTGCTCGCCGAAAGAAGGTGGTTCCTGGAACAGCTACAGCAGATGATAAAAAATCTTCAGTTCTCCTTAAAGAAGTTAGGGGTAAGCAATATCTCTGGTATTGAAGAAGTGAATATGTTCACAAACCAAGGAACAGTGATCCATTTTAACAACCCTAAAGTTCAGGCATCGCTGGCAGCGAACACTTTCACCGTTACAGGCCATGCTGAGACCAAGCAGCTGACAGAAATGCTACCCAGGATCTTAAACCAGCTTGGTGCAGACACTCTGACTAGTTTAAGAAGACTGGCTGAAGCTCTGCCCAAACAGTCCGTGGATGGAAAAGCACCACTTGCTACCGGAGAGGATGATGATGATGAAGTTCCAGATCTTGTGGAGAATTTTGATGAAGCTTCCAAGAATGAAGCAAACTGAATTGAGTCAACTTCTGAAGAAGATAAAACTTGAAGAAGTTACTGGGAGCTGCTATTTTATATTATGACTGCTTTTTAAAATTTTGTTCATGGATCTGATAAAATCTAGCTCTCTAATATTTTTAAGCCCAAGCCCCTTGGACACTGCAGCTCTTTTCAGTTTTTGCTTATACACAATTCATTCTTTGCAGCTAATTAAGCCGAAGAAGCCTGGGAATAAAGTTTGAAACAAGGTTAATAAAGTTCTTTGCCTAGGGAAAAAAAACCATAAAAACTTTCCTCGGATTTGTTACATTTTTTTTCAAGCCCAGTGTTTAGCGGGTTGTTTTTCGTTTTTCTTTTCAATTTTATTTATAGACATTACTCATCTTTAAAAAAAACAAAAAAAAAAAAAACAAAAAAAACAACTTTTGCTTTTCTTTTTTCAAAACATCCCCCAGAGGAAGCACATATAATGAAAGCAAGCTCTTTATCTTCTGTTCATTTATATGTAAATACATAATGTGCACGCATGTTTTACATACTGTTTTCCATGGAGTTATGTTGTTTTCATTACTGTAAGCTTTCAGGGGTCTGGAAAGAGGGAGGGGAATCAATGCTTACCATAATCTTCCAAGAGCTGGCATGCATGTTGGTTTATCTTGCAATGAAGGACGCAGGGGCTTGCCATTCTCATGGGGCCCAAAGATAAGAACTCCTCCAGGTACACCAGGGAGAGACAACTTAGCAGCTCTAGCCTCACGTTTTCATTAAGGCCACGAACATCAGACGGAATAATCGTTTCATGAGTAGTAATGTTGTGATGTTGTTCCCTGTTAGGGACAAGACTCTCAGGTAGCCCCAGAAAGACTCTAGCCAATACAATTGTGTTTGACTATGTTTTAAGGCGTTGACATGCCGTGGAGCCAACCGTGGGCAGTCCTCTCATGAAAAGCACCTACCCGACAGAGGTCTTCTCAGAAAGCAACTCCTCCTCGGCCTCATGGCCCTTGGAAATGAAACTCAGAAGCCAGCAGAGGCCCCTCGGTTCACCCTGGAGTCCCTCCCCTTCCCGGGGTGACCTGGTGTCTTAGGGCGCTGGCCTTCCGACACTGGCCGTCCCCTCGGTTTCCGGAGAATCTAACACCGAAATCCCTCATAAGTTGGCCACTGGAAGGAGTAATCTTTGGTTATATGCAAAATTCAATTATGTGAACCCTCTCAGTGCATAAAGGAGGCTTCGCTATGTGCCCAGGGTTGATTAGCACCAATTTATGACTCTGCGTCATTCATATGAGAAAAGTAATTTAAGCTGAAGTGTTCATGGAAAAGAACGAGGTCCCCGTCCCCCCCGCTTCCCAGGGAACATTTCCCATTGAACAAGAGCTTCAGTGTCCTGGATGATTATCAGCCCAGAGAGGACAGAGGGGACAGAGCCCCACACCTGTGGGAGGGGCCGGGGGAACAGGTGGAGGAGTGAACCCAAGGAGGAAAAGCAATGCCGAAGCATGCTGAGCATGCTGAGCCCAGGAAGCAGCCGGATCCTCTAAAAGAGACACTGTCCTGTGAGAAAAAAGGAGCCACAGGCAAAGAAGCCCCCAGACAGCCACGCTGAGCCCCCTTTCCACAGGACAGGAGCAGCTCAGGTGTGGGTGGCCTGCCTGGAGGAGGAGGACCGTGGGGCAGTGAGAGGCTGCAGGTGAGAGTGCAGGACACCCCGGGGACAGGCTCGGCAGGTGCCCAGGGACAGGGACTGCTTCCATCAGAGAGGCCAGGCCACGGCCAAGCCCCCGGTGAGGAAGGCTGGAAGAAGCTATGTGGCCTGGGGTCAGTGTCCGGCTTCTCTCACACCGCAAAACTGGATTGGGAAGCAGAGCGACTAAGAACAGGCCGTGCTTCCATCTGGAGCAATGCTGCTTGTGAGGATGCAGAATAGAGGAGGGAGAGGAAGCTTAGGACTTCAAGTCTTCCCGGGCTTCTGATTCACGCCAGAGACCCCAAACGCCCAGAGTCCGGGAATTCTGGTACAGCCATCATAGGCTCACACCTGGTACGTGAGGTTGGAGCTGCTGATGTACTTCCCACCTGATGGATCCTGCCCCAGCACTCAAAGCTGGGGGGGTCGGGAGCATGGGGGTCATTTCTGGGCATCACACTTTAAACGCGGTAAAAACCAATCTGCAGGATAGTATTGGATTAAGGTGACAGATCAAGATTCAACTCTGTCCCCTCACCCTTGCCCTAAGTTCCTAGAAATGTTTAAACACACACACACACACACACACACACACATTTAAAAACAGAACACATCCACTAGGCTTGTGACATGAAAAAGAATCCCAGCTTCCCCCATGAAGCCACTGAGATTTCCAGATTGTTACATCGGCTCACTTAATTACATTAAGACAAAGCATAGTGACTTGAAAGAATGTCCTTCATAATATTTAAAATAATGAAACCTAAAATATATAGCATTATTTTAGCAGGTGGATGGTGAGAAAATGGATATTAAAGACTGCAAAAAAAAACGTACCAATGTTATCCTGTGGCAAGACATTTCGTAAAGCCCTTGTCTTTTATTGCTTGGAAGGCAGGTCACACACCAGTGCATGTCGCAGTCACAGAGAAGATGAGCAGAGGTTAGTGGTGCGTCCTGGCTGTAGTTTCTCTCGCAAGGCAATTAGGAGAAGGAGATGAGTTCAGAATCTGAACGACCGTGCAAGCATTGAACCGCAGGGACTGGGCTCCAGGGCCGCTCAGCCTGGCACAGCTGGAATGACAAGAACTAAATCACTGCTCAGATGAGGATGATCCAACTTACATCAAATTGTTCATCAACAAGACATAAAATATCCTGGTGTTAAAACACGGGGGCTCCTTGTTATAGCAGCTAGCATGCATTACCCTGGATGGCTTTCTAGTACTAGTCTCAAGCAATTAGAAAGTATAATGGGGATAAAGATCTGGATCACAATAAAAAGAGAAAAAATAAACTAGGATGCATCCAGCAAGAAATATGCAAGAATTACATAAATACCTATAAAGGTTATAGAATATTTAAAGAACCAACCAGTAAAATATCTTTTGCAGAATATTTTTAAACTGAATAAATAGATACAACACCAGAATAGACAATGAAATAATGTCAGTTCTCCCCAAAATTGCTTTACAAATTCAATGCAATTCTGATCAAAGTTGCAACAGTAGTTTTTTTAAAAACCTAATGCTAATTAGGTTAGCATTAAAAATGCTAATTCTCCTATTCATTTATCAGAGTAAATGAATGTACCAGAACAACTAATTAATAAATATAACAAACTAATGAAGTTCTAATTTAAAATATACTATTAAGGGGAATAGTCAGGCCAAATATCAAAACATACTGTTTTGTTAAAGAAATTAAAATAATATATTTGGGGAAGAATAAAAAATACCTCAATAGAACTGAACAGAAAACCTGGGAGTATCACTACTGTGGCATTTCAAATCAGTGCAGAGAAAATGCTCTCTTTGATGTGGTACTAAAATAATTGTCCATCTCTGTGGAAGAAAAATAAGATTAAATCCATATACCATGACCCAACCATACATTCTAAGTGAAAGAATGAAAAGAAAATATCAGGATAATTTTATAATCCTATGATGGGGAAGGATTTTCTGAGCTAGTCACAAAACTCAGAGGTCGTAAAGGAAACACTGACAGAATGGCCACATGAAAACTTAAAACGTACATGAAAAAACAAGCAGGAAATTAGAAAAATAAGAGAAAATGTTTGCTATATATGCAACAGGCTGGAGGTTAATATCTGGAATATCTGTTGGAAACCACCCACCACTCAAGAAGATTAAAAAGGACCCCAGAGAAAAATGGGTAAAATTATGAACCAGTGGAAAAGAAAGTTCTAGAAGTGTGTTCTGACAGTGGAAGGGTCCTGGAGATAGAGTTGGTGGAAAAAATCAGCAAAGGGTTGCAGAATAGTAGGTCAGCATAATCTTGTCTGCACGCTATCATTGTGTGTGCACAGGTTCCTGCATCTATATCTGAGAAGGCATAGGAAGGACCTAGAAGGATACAGAGAGGATTGGTAGTCCTGGCAACTTCTAGGGAGAACACTCTCTCCAGAGTCATTTAGAGAAGAAACTGGCAATGTCTGTGCTTTATTCAAAAGCCTCCGTATTATTTTTTTAGTTACACGGAGAAGTGTTAAATATATATGTATATGTTTTTAATAGACTTTGGTTTTTAGAACAGTTTTAGGTTCACAGCAAAATGAATGGGAAGTACAGTGAGTTCCTAACACCCCCATCGCCACAAATGCACAGCCCCCTCACCGTCAACACCCCCTAGCAGAGGGGTACCCATGTAACAGTCGAAGAACCTGCATCCACACGTCATCATCACCCAACATCCATGGTTTCATTAGGGCTCACTCTTGTGGTGTGCATTCTGCGGGTTTGGACAAACGTTAATGACGTGTATCCATCACTATAACATCATGCAAAGTATTTATTTTCACTTCCCTAAAATGCCCTCTGCTCTGCCCCAATCTCTTGTGACCCCTTATCTTCTTGCTATGTCCACAGTTCTTTCTTTTCCAGGGTGTAATATGGTTGGAAGCATACAGGATGTAGCATAAATGCCTGTTTTAAAATCTTCAAAAATACATATGCTGGAGCTGTGTCTGAACGTAGAAGCAGGCAATCGGAAGCAGAGGTGAAAGCTGGTGAGGCCGGAGAAGGTCAGGGGGACACCAGGAAAGACAAGACGGCACCTCCCCGAGCTGATGAGGCCCCAAGGCAAGAAGGGAAAGATTTGCCCGTGCTGGGAGGAAGTTACAACACGGACTGCACAGAACGTAATTCCACATTACGCTACATAAAATATAAAAAATACGCCCCCAAATTTTGAAGTGTAGAATTAACTGGGGAGGAGATGGAATCAGTAATAAGCTAAGCTTCATAAAATCCCTGAATGCAGGGAAAATGTCCTATAAGATGATAAAAGATTAGATTAAAAAGATAGATACAGGGGCACCTGGGTGGCTCAGTGGGTGAGCGTCTGCCTTTGGTTCAGGTCATGATCCCGGGGTCCAGGGATCGAGTCTCTCATCGGGTTCTCCTCAGGGAGCCTGCTTCTCCCTCTGCCTGTGTCTCTGCCTCTCTCTGTGTGTGTCTCTCATGAATAAATAAGTAAAATCTTTAAAAAAAAAAAAAAAAAGAAAGATACAGAAAATAAACAAAGGAGCAAAGGCTATCTTGTAAATGGAAACTTGGGCATGCCTGCAAAAAGAAACAGAATGAATGCAGACGAAATGCGCTTGACCAACACCAAGGTATATCCAAGCTATTCTCTTAAACAATAGTGGTAAACTTCATTGTTTGTCATGTCCTAAAAAGACAGACTTCTAGGGATCCCTGGGTGGCACAGCGGTTTGGCGCCTGCCTTTGGCCCAGGGCGCGATCCTGGAGACCCGGGATCGAATCCCACGTCGGGCTCCCGGTGCATGGAGCCTGCTTCTCCCTCTGCCTGTGTCTCTGCCTCATTCTCTCTCTCTCTCTCTGTGACTATCACAAATAAATAAAAAATAAATAAATAAAAAGACAGACTTCTAATCTTCTGCACCTAGAATTGACCTCCAGATTGTAAACCCAAGTGTAAACATTTATTAATTTTTTAAAACATAATTAGCCACCAGGGACTGTCTTGGGGACATTTGATTATGTGAAACAAAATGTTGCCAAATCATTTGTAACAAGATCGAGAACAAGTATGTCTACCAGGCTCCCTCCCAGGGACAAGACTGTCAGGATTCAATTTCCCCAGGGGATAAAAGTGATGGGGGAGGGTACGTGTGTACTTCTGGAAGGCAGAGGAATATTAATGGCACAAAATGAGGATGAAGAAAATCGAAGGGTTCGTGGGTCCTGCCAGGGGACAGCTGGCTCACTGCAGGATCCGTACGGAGGGAGTCGACAGGGGGCACCGGTTACCGGTGATGGAGGAGCTGAGAAGCCAAACGGGGATGGGCTAGATCCCAGACAACAGCAGCGACAGAAGTGGATGGAAGTGGTCCATGGGTGAGGCCCGAGGGGTGGGAAACTGGAACCTCAGCAGGTCCCTCTGACGGAGGTGGGAGCCACAGAGGGTTCCAGCTCCTGCTGGAGACGCCGCCTGAGCGAGGCCTCTTCTTCCAGCCTCTCCTCTGTGGGCCGTGGGTCTAACCAACCAGAAGCCAGCTGCCTGGGCGCCTTCCCCTACACAGTGAGGGGCGGGGCGGGGGCAGGAAAGGAACTGCCACCTGCCCCTGAGGGGCAGCAGAGACCAGAAGGCTGCACTCCTTGACGCAAGCCCTCACCAAGGCCTCCCGGACTTTGAGAAACCCCGCCGAGATCCAGGTCTGGTTTGATTGGATTTCCCAGGGAAGGCAGTCTGGGGGTGGGGGGAGGGCAGGGGAAGAGGCTGCTGAGCAGTAGTGTCCTCAGTGGTGACCGAGAAGGCCGGGAGGCGAGGGCTGCGGATCTGCAGAGAGGCTGGAAATGATCCACCCAAGGAGCGAACCCGCCAAGTGAGCTGCGTCCACCTAAAACCACGAAGACCACCGTCTGGGCCCCAAGCCACGGACGGCTGTGTTATGTATGGGAGCCCCCAGATCGTGGTCTAAAAAGGAGCCCTCCAAAAACTAGGAGTAAGGCCATTGTCGGGCAATTACGATTGAAAAAGTGGCTGGATTTCCTAAAATCGTGCTTTCATCTTCCCTGGTAGACATCACTAGCTTATCATTTCCTGGACGCCGAGCTGGGGCAATCAGGGTAGCGTGTCCAAGCACAGTTATTTTCAGCCTTTCACTCTTCACAAGAACCCTGCATCATGCTCATCTTCTCAGCACCGTATTTTCAAATGTTAAGGTGCATTTGTCATCACCGCTCATCCCGTCCTCTTTGGCTGTGTTGCCAGCAGGGGCAGCCGTGGGACATGCATGCTGTCGGGGCTGGACCACACGCTCCCACATGGCCTTGCATGGTTAGGAAGCACAGGCTTCCTCTGTGATGCCAGACAGGCATGTGTCCAGACCCTTGCCCCTGAACATGACACGCCTGCCTGCAACACGCGGCCTCTTAGCTCGGATCCCACCTAACACACGGTGGTGACTGTCTGCACCCTGCCGTGTAGCACAGGGTGTGTGCAGCCCAGCAGCAGACCCCAGTCTCCCCTGCGTGGAGCCCCACAGGGCCTGCCATGTGGCATCTCCGCACCAGGCAGGGCTGTCCGTGTTTTACGTACTAGAGCAAGCATAAATGTGCATAAAGAAATCAGGTTCCCCATCCTGACAACAAGGTTGAGGTGGGGAGTGGGGGTCAGCACAGGGGACAGTCCCGACCTGTGTGTTTCTTCTCAAACCCCTTTATGCTTGCTATTATGTGAAGCTTTCCAACGCATCCTGCTTCGTGTTTTCCTCGGGCTGAGTTCTGTGCACGAAACAGTCTGAATCATAACGAGATGTCCCAAAAAGATGAAAACAAGCAGCTCTAAGTAATAATCCTGGTCCTCAAGAGACAAAGTGAATAAATGTGAACACATCATTTCCTTACTTTGCAGGTTCTTAAAATTTTTCTAAAGGATTGCTTTTACCCCAAACCACATTTTTAATGTTTCACACTGCATGAAAGAAGCAAACTTGCTTTGGATACACACACACACACACGCACGCACACGCGAACACACACACACAGATCTTATGTATGTGTGTATATGCTATGTAATCTCAAAATTTTTTCAAGAAAATTTTGAAAAAAAAATTTGTATAGAACATGATTGGCCAGCAATCATTAACTAGAAAGTTTTTAGCATCTACTATGGCTTTGTGATGAGCAAGGACACATTCCAAATTTGTGTTAACAAAATGTGCCTTTGGGAAGTCACCCGAGGCATGGTTCCTGTTATGTTATGACAGTGGATAGTCCATGGAGGCCAGAAACCTCAATACCAAATCAAATCAGATTTTTACTGTGCTCCTAAACTTGGCTTTATGAAATAAATCTACTTCTAAAATGTTGCCGTAAAGAAATTATTACAAATTCATTCAATAAAGTAAGAAGGTTAACATCTGAATAAATTCTTATGTAAATTATTTTATAAGGCCTAAGGGTCACTTTTGGTTTGTATTTTGTTTGATATGGACTTTTTCAAACACCTTGGGTGTTCTTAGGAAAAGAAATACCCAAGTATTTTTTTCTTTTCTTTTCTTTTTTAAAGATTTTATTTATTTATTCATGAGAGACACAAAGAGAGGCAGAGACACAGGCAAAGGGGGAAGCAGGCTCCTCACGGGGAGCCCGTTGTGGAACTTGATCCCAGGACCCGGGGATCATGCCCTGAGCCAAAGAGAGATGCTCAACCACTGAGCCACCCTGGCGTCCCAAAGAAATATCTAAATTTAGAGGAGAATTTAGGATGCATCCTCTAACTTTAATTTTTAAAAGTGCTACATGGAAAATTTGCTTCCAGAAGGTAAAAACAACCTATTTTTTTTATTCTCTGTGCAAACAGCAGGTCTTTGTAGCCGGTGGGGTCATGGACTCAACAACCATGCTGCGCTGGGATGGTGGCGCCCTCTAGAGGCTAGGAAGGGAACCGCCAAATTTTAAGTCCCTTCAACATCTCCAGGCTCTTGGAAGTCAGAAGTTAGGACTCGAATCAGGACGAGACAAAGCCTCTCCTTTCTCTTCTGCCCCTGCTCACACCCGTGGCTTTTCTACCTAAAGAAATCACTTGCTCACACCTCCATGAAAAATGCGTCCCTTTTTCTGTTTTACTATTCTTGTCTAAGGAGAATACATTTTCTTTTCCTTTATACTTTGTGAGCAGAATATAAGAATGGCTCTAATTATGCTTGGAGCCTGTATCAAGGTAACAAACATGGAGGCATTTGAAATTAAACCAAACAGCATCACTAATACTAGCCTCTGATTCTCCCTGAAAAGCCCCTTCCTAGAAACATCACAAACTCCATTTCCTCAGCACCAGGATTCCAACTTTCTAAAAGGCCATTAAATCATTGGTTACCTCTTTTTCATGCATTACTTCATTTATTTGTTATTGCAGATACAGTCATTGGCTAGCACGCGATCGTTTTGTGTGTGTTTGCTGCAGTCGCAACCTCCTCTGGAAATCTCAGTGGCTTTGTTAATAAAGATTCATTTGCCAGGGCTCCTGGGTGGCTCAGTCAGTTAAGCATCTGACTCTTGGTTTAGGCTCAGGTCACTATCTCAGGGTCATGAGTTGGAGCCCTGTGTTGGGCTCTGCACTCAGCAGGGAGTCTGTTGAGATTCTCTCTCTCCCTCTCCCTCTGACTCTCCTGCTTGTTCTCTCTCTCTCTCTCTAAAATAAAAATAAATCTTAAAAAAAAAAGAATCAATTGTCTTCCTCACAAAATCTGTGATTTCTGTCACCTTTTCTAGGGACTCTGACTTCAGTGACTCAGAGATCCCAGCTAATTGATTCTTACAGCCACCATCTGTGTCCCTTGGCCTCCAGCTCCCTGCACACGTGGTGAGGAACTGGAGGGTCATGCACCTGCTCTTAAGTGCTTTAAAAGTTCGGACGTGATCCTTATGATCTGGGACCAATGGCTAGAACTTGCCACATGTCCCCACCCAACTCCAGGAAGCCAGAAAATGTGAGTATGATATGGATAGTTCCTGAGCAGTAACAGTCTCTGCCACATGACATAGTTCAAAAATATTAAACTTTAAATATTAAATTCAATATTTTGAACTTAAAAAATATTTTAGGTTTAATGTTTTGAGGGAGACATAAACCTAACCCAGAATCTCAATCCCACTTATATACTATCCAGGAGAAAATGCAGTCTTGATCCATTGTAAGCTACTGTATTTCTTTAGTAAATACAATGGGAAGGGAATAAGAAGCTTCCTTCAAAGTAGAATCCTAGAGGAGGAATGTTAGCTAGGTGCCAGGATGGGCAGATCAGCCCAGAGACTTGGAGAAGGTGTGATTGAGCAGAAAAGTAACAGACAGTAACAAGCCAGCAGGCAAGAGGTGGCAACAATTCTTCATAGACTATGAACAGTGTAACACAGTTATGAACCCAAAGGAGAAAAAATTAAATAAAGCTACGAGTCTGGCTGCTGAGCCACTTTCAGCCTCAGTGGAGAAAGAGCACCTCCCAGTGATGCCTCCTCGCACATCCTCCAGGTCCTCGTGGGCACGGGAGATCTGATCTCGGCAGGACTGCAGTGGTTAAACTCTAATGCGTTTCTGGGCATTTTAAACAGCTTCCAGAAGACCTGGTGAACCATGATCTTACATAACGGGCCACCGCAGATGATTTCTCGAGGAATGTTTGGAGCTAATCCGTGCCACTAAAAAGAGAGGCGGTAAACTGCAAAATAATCCACAGGGTCAGGATACTCTCCGGGGGAGCCAGAAAAATAGGGCAGATGTGGAAAGGGGGGTGATGAACGAATAGCAGCATTTGTGAGGGTGGGCGGTGGGGAGGAAACTGCTCATGTGTGGAGCTGACTAGCATCGAACACGACCGAACATGAGTGTAATAGGGAGACGGAAAGCACGATCTCTGGCAGTTTGCAGGAGACGTGAGATAAGTGCGACTTCCCTTCCTGCCTGTCATCCCCACGGACACGTGTGTATGTCTGCAAGCATACACATGAATGCACACACATGAGTGTCATAGATGAACAGCTGCTGTAACTAGCCATTGGATTCAAAGAGGAGATAGCCCCCTCTGACGTCAGGAAGGGGGCCTGGAGCTCACTGCCAGGCATGTTGCTCTCCCGTTAGACAGGATGTAACACAGCACCCGCCCCAGACCGACTCCTCTAAGGTGGCAACACAATGAGACAGGGCACATCCCTTTAAGGTTTTGTCTAAGCGCAGACAAAAACAAGGTCCCTGTGCCACGCCCACCCCAGATAGCCAACACCCCTCCCCGGGTCACAGAGCAGGACCTCATGTCCACACCAGCTGCTTCCTTACCCTTGCTGCAGTCCAGCCTCCTCGTTGACACGATGTAGCAAGACGCCCAAACATGCACCTTCCCTGCACTCTGACGGCCTCCCCTACCAGGGCAAACGCCCACTTTTTCAGAACTCTCCCAAATCCCGTACCCAAGGCCAAATCCGATGTGAGCTCTTTCTAACACATGTTTCTGAGACACCCATTGGTCCTCATGGAGTGTGTCCCCTCTGCTTCGTGGGTGGTAAGCCCAGCCTGTTGGTCCACAGGTGCCCTCTTGGTGGCAGTGGCCCGAGAGCACCTGCACAGGAATGAGAGGAGCCAGGAGCCAGGTGAGGAACTCTACTTGGCACCCCTGCCATCCTGCAGGAAGACGACAGGTGAAAGCAGTCAGGGAAACAGGAGGAAGGACGCTGGAGGGAAGAAGATAAGGAGATGGGACTTTATGCTCTCCACGACAGGTTCTCTGCACTTGTCCATTACTCCGTAAGTACACACGCATCCACAGGTGTGCACATGCACACATGAGGACACACAACTCAGGAGGATGGGAGTGGACTTGGAAATACAGAGCTGATTCCCACTTCTTGTCTGCGGTTCCTGAGCATGGGCCCTACAAACGTATCGAGCTGTGCCAGGCAGGGAGGGGACGGCGAGGAGGTCAGATTAGCTTGGCGTAGGAGGGGAGGCAAATATGAATGAATGGCACAGCGTGGAACCTGTTTTCAAGAAACCTGTTTCTCTCCACGTCCTGGGGAGAGCACATCAGATACCCGGGAGAAATGAGCCAGTTTCCAACCCCCACGAGGCAGCAAAATGATGTGAGAGCCCTTTCCTCAGTGGCTGCTTTCTGCTGGAAGAGCAGAAAGGCCCATGAAGCTTGCCCTGGCCGGGGAGCTGTGAGAACTGCCTGGTTTTCGAAGGAACAGGATTGGCATCTGGTGCTGCTGAAGCCAAGAAAACAACAGTGGCAGAGCCAGCGTCAGAACCCAGAACCGTGTGAACCCAGCCGGAGCCTGCTGGGACCCCTGTAGTGACCATGGGTCCTGTCTGTCTGTCCATGCCTGGTGCTCAGGCCATCCTTGGGCTCACACACTCTCCCACCCTGGCCCAGTGGCAAAGGACACTTTCCAGCCTTGTGGCTTTAAAAGAGGGAGATGGGAGAGGAGACGTTCTGAGATGGCAGGTGGCACGGACAGAGCAGTGGGATTTAACCTACAGGGTGCCCAGAAAAGGCTCATGATCATACTAGAAATGACTAGAATATCTGCAACTCCGCAGCAACAGAAACACCCGAAAATACAACAGAGAAATGAAAATGGCACACCAGCCATGTCTGCCTCACATAAAGGAAGACGGCAAAGAAGGCTCCGAGCAGAAACCACATGACACGTACAGAAAAAAAGTATTGGACATAATTGCCATCACTTCACTGGATCAAACTCTCCAACCAAAGGGCAGAGGTTGTCAGAAAGACGAGCAAGAGCCGGCCCTCCACTGCCCCCAAGAGACACATGTTAGATTTAAAGATGCAAGTAGAATAAAGTAAAAGGATATATATATATATAGTAAAAGGATATATATATTGAAAAGAGTAACCAAAAGGGAGCTGGAGAGGCCATGGGAATATCAGACAAAACAGACATTTCAAGCAAGGTATGATAAAAGAGCCAAAGAGGGGCATTTTGTAGAGATACAAAGGTCAATTCATCAGGAAGATAAAACAACCTTAAGTACCTTTTCACTTAATAACAAAGCCCAAAAATACACAAAAGAAAAACCATCAGATGGAAAGGACAAATAACGAATACAACAATAAAATTGGAGACTTCAATACTTCTCTCCCTAACTGATAATACATCTGCACAAAAATTCTGTGAATTATAGAATAGAAGAGCACCATCAACCAGATTGACCTCACTGACACATATAGAATTTTCTGGTATATCTAACACCACAACACATATTCTTAGGAAGCACACATGAATTCATTTCCAGGATGGATCATATTCTAGAGCATGAACACATTTCAGTAATTTAAAAAGGTCAAAGCTCTATAAAGCATCTTCTCTGACCACAATCAAATTAGAAATTAGAAAAAGATATAGGAAGTCCCCAGATCTTTGGAAATTAAACCACACCAGGTCTCCAAAAAGCCAAAGAAACAATCATGGGGAAATATCATGAACTGAAGAAAATGTGCAAAAACTCCTTCAGAAAATAGTAACAAACCAAATTAGGCACTAGATGAGAAGGGCTGGATCCCACGACCAGGTGGGGTTATCCAGGAGTGCAAGGACAGTGTGCATCTGAAATCATTATTGTTGACAAACCATATTAAGAGAATGAGGAACAAAACTCACATGATCATCCCAATAGATACTGAAACGTCAGCCGTCATCCATGATGCAAACCCTCCAAAGACAAGACATGGAAGTGAACTTCCCCAGTTTGATGAGGGGAAAATACCAAAGCCTATAGCTAGCGTGACAACTGCTAATAAAAGACGGCATGCTCTTCCCTCGAGATCGAGAGCGGGCTACGGATGTCTGCTCTCAGCACTTGTAGTCAACACTGTGCTAGAGATTGGGGCCAACCTCATAAGGCAAGAAATGGAAACTAAATGCAGCCTTCTTGGAAAGGAAGGAGTAAAACTGTCTTTATTCTCAGACTAGTTCATCTTTTAGGTAGGGCAATTCCAAGGAAATTGTAACAACAACTAGAAGAGTGAGTTTAATGAGATCACAGGATACAAGACCAAACTCTAAAAATCTGTTGTGTTTCTGTATACTAGTTTCAAACAACCCAGAATGAAATTAAGAAAACAATCATTTTCACAATAGCATCAAACAGGAAAATTGTAATAAATTCAACAAAAAGAGTGGAAGACCTGGAAACTACAAAACATTGTCCAGGGAAAGTAAAGACCTAAGTAAATGTAGAGTTAGATCATATTTGTAGATTTAAAGGCTTCATAGTGGTAATATGGCAACACTCCCCCAAATACTTTCTAAATGAAAAGAAACCCCTATAAAGATCCAGCAGAATATTTTTTAGAACTAGTAGAAGACATATGAGAAAATCTTGGTGACCTTAAGACCTTAAGTTGGGCAAAGTCTTCTTGGATATGACACCAAAGCATGATCTATGAAAGAATAAAAGGATAAATGGGATTTTATCAAAATTAAAAACCTTTACCCTTCAAAACCTATCAGTAAGATAATAAAGATGCAAGCCACAAACTGAGAGAAAATATTTGCAAATCACATATCTGATGCAGGACTTTTATCCAGAATATATAAAGAACTATTACAACCAAGTAATAAGAGAAGAAGTCCAATTTTTTTTAGATGGGCCAAAGACTTAAATATACACTTCACCAAAATACTGTACGCCATAGGACTGCCTCAGGGAAGTCAACCCCACAATGAGACGTTCCTGGATTCCCATCAGAAAGACTATAATCAAAAAGATATTTTCTTTTCTTTTTTTTTCTTTTTTTTTAGATTTCACTTATTTATTCATGAGAGACAACAGAGAGAGGCAGAGACACAGGCAGAGGGAGAAGCAGGCTCCATGCAGGGAGCCCAGTGTAGGACTTGATCCCGGAGCTCCAGGATCACGACCTGAGCTGAGGGCAGATGCTCAACAACTGAGCCACCCAGGTGTCCCAATCAGAAAGATTTTAAAGTAGCAAATGTAGGCAAGGACATGAGAACGTGGAGCCCTCACCCCTCTCCAGGGGGAATGCAAGGAAAGCAGTTTGGTAGCTTCCTTAAAAAGTTATACTTAAGACACAACCCAGCCATTCTACTCCTAGCTATCTACGTACCCAAGAGAGATGAAAACTCCTGTCCATGTGAAGACATGGACCCACGTGTGCACAGCGGCAGCGTCTGTAACAGCCCCAAGCTAGAACCACCAAATGCCCACCTGTAGGTGATGAGCACCTGTGGAGCATCCATACAGTGCGATTCCACTCGGCTGCTAAAGAAACAAACTATTGAAAAATATAACAACAAGGAGGAAGTTCCCAGCATTATGTTAAGTGAAATAATCTGGACGCAAAGAGCTTGCATTTATATAAATGTTGCTACAAGAGACAAAAACACGGAAAGAGTAAGAAGAGCTCTAGCTGGCTGTGGCCAGGAGTGGGAGTGGGACTCCCTGCAATGTGCAGGAGGGAACTCTTGAGGGAGATGGAAATGATCTAAAACTGGACTGTGGCGAAAGTTGAACTACACACTTACAGCCAATGGATTGTGCATTATAATTTAATAAGTTGGGGGAAAAAACCTGCAAACAATGGTTATACAGTCAAGGGTGCATTCAAAAAAGGCTTTAGGACTCCCTGGATGGTCCCCTCTTTTAAAAAATTTTTAAATTTACTCATTTTTACTACTAAGCTTGTGTCAAGGAAAGCAGAAGTGTCTATAACTATCAGTAAATTAATGGGCAAGACACGCCTACATCCCAGACGTGAGCCTCTAGAGGAGGTGTCTGTTCTGGTGCCTTTTTCCCACAGCCTGTGCGAGCACCAGCCACTCACTCATAGAGGCAGACGGGGAGCTTACATTTCCCAGCTCCTGTGATGGTCAAGGTAGCATCTAGAGCTCTCAGCAAGTCTTATTTGCCAAACCCTCTTTTCATCAGGCACTGAAACATGGTTGTTATTTTTTTGGTTGTTTTGGTTTGTTCTGTTTTTTTTTAAGATTTTATTTATTTATTCATGAGAGACAGAGAGAGAGGCAGAGACACAGGCAGAGGGAGAAGCAGGCTCCCTGCAGGGACCCCGATGCAGGACTCAGTCCCAGCACCCTGGGATCATGACCTGAGCCAAAGGCAGATGCTCAACCACTGAACCACCAGGCATCCCAGAACTAAAACATATTTACTTTGACATTGTCATTTGGGCACCATGCGACACAAAATGAAGAGTATTTGTTCCAAATGTTCCAAACGTCCAAATGGATGGGCACGATAGTGCGAGAGCTGTGAAGATAGAAAAGCCCATAACAGCAGCCTCCAGTGACCCTCAGACAGGGCATCCCATCTGTTAGAACAGTGCTCCCCACTGCATGTGCTCCTAATAACACCAACAATCACCACCACGTCCTTGAAGAGATTTCAAGGTTTCACGTGCAGATTATAGTCACCATCCTGAAATCGGGCTCTTGCAAATACTGGAAGGTAGATGCAGTGGTGTGTTGATACATGGCTAATGACCGGCTCCCCCGAGGATGAAAAGGACCTCGTTTGTAGCGTCTGCTGATGGCCATGGTATATACCTGCCACCTCAGCTGATGTTAAGCTACCGACTCAATGTCACTGAATGTAGAGTTGGGAAGAGACGTTCACAGTGTCTGGTGAACCAGGGGGGAAGGGGCTCCAGCACACCTACCCCTATGCCTGGGGGCACAGGCACACAAATTACAGTTTTTGCTCCAGATTTTAATCAAGACCTAGATTGTCTTGCTCCAGACTTTAATCAAGACCTAGATTAATTAAGTCTTTTTTTCTTTACTTAAGCCATTCAAATAAATTTAAAGGTATTTCACATTAAATAGCTTACTAATTATGGGTGTATGGGTGGCTCCATGGTTGAGCGTCTGCCTTTGGCTCAAGCCATGATCCCCGGGGTCCTGGGACCCAGTCCTGCCTTGGGCTCCCCGCAGGGATCTTGCTTGTCCCTCTGCCTGTGTCTCTGCCTCTCTCTGTGTGTCTCTCATGAATAAATAAAATCTTTTTTTTAAAAAAAAATTACAGGTTTATGTATACTGTTTCTCTGTATTTGGGTGTTCTAGGTACAAATATTCCATAGTCATTGACAGAGATGTGTCTTATAAACATATACCCACACACATCACATGCTTACACTCCTATGTGTGCGGACATGCATGTACATGTTGGAGTTCACAACCTGCTAGTGATTAACAAGAAAATGGCTCATTGCAGCTCTTAAACAATTGAAAATATAGCTCCCTTCAATAAAGTTAAACACCCTAAAGAACCACATTTCAGGTTTGCTTGAGATGGCTAGGAAATGCTGCCATCTGAGTGTGCTGGTTAATTATACCCTGATCTCACAGGTTCTAGCCTGAGAAACCTGCCCAAGAGTCTGAAAGGGACCAAAGTTACAGCGTGGGCCCTGGTAAAACTGAAACCAAGACAGAGGCTTAGCATGGACGCCAAAATGGATCGTCTCGTCCTGTCCCCCAGCCTCACATCCCATTCACCTCCAGGGTAGCTGGACCATCAGTAGACAGCCCTTCTTAGGAAAACAATAAAATCTAACTTTGTGTGTCATGCCTTCCACTTCAAAGGAAGACAAAGACCCTCTCATATTAGGCAGCTGGTCTAAGATGAGCTCAGGTCCCATCCGATATGGGTAACGTCAGACCAAACCAGAGCACGGATTTGGGTACTGTAGCTGATTTTGATTCAAGTTGTAGAGTAGTAGAATAGCAACGATAGCTCCCATTTATTATGTGTCTACCATGCCAGGCTTTCTGCAGGCATTGCTGTGAACCCTGACAACAACCTGTCAGGTATGTTTACCTTCTTTGATGATGTGAGTGTTCAGAGTCATCCTAATTGGAAGAACAGGATGCCAGCTCACGACTGTCTCAATCCACAGATCTTTGTGTGCAGTAAAATACTCCACACTTGGCTGGCATCCGGGCAGGTAGCTGGTAAGATTTCAGGTGTGCAGTCATCGGGCACAAAGCCTGGCCAAGAGAAGTCCAACAGAAGACATCTAGACATCACAACAATCCATTGGGCATTTATCCTATGTGAAGAGTATTCGAATACCTCGTGCACTTCATTTCAATCAATGCCCATTGGTGGAAGTAGCTCTCCATTTTACAGCTGGAAACCTGAGACCTAAGCCAGCCAGGCCAGCTAGGATTGCACAACTCTCCAATACCCTCCGCAGACTGTACCGTGAGTGGCCCAATGTTCAGATCAAAGTCGTGAGGCCTAACTGAAGATACTTCCAGTTCTGAGGTTCTTGTAATTCCAAGGCTATTGAGTTAGTCTTGCTACTAGACAGAAATTCAGTTGTTAGAAGGCCTTGCTCAGTTATGATGGATCCACCCACCAGGGAGTCAGCATTTTTCCAAGCGTGGTGCTGAGTTCCATGTCCTCAGGAGCAACCATCTGAAAATGGCTAAGGAAGACCACATCTTCTCCCTTTGAGCCAAGAACAAATGGCAAAGGCTTGACATGCAGCCAAGGGCAAAAGAAAAGAGGTAGGGATCACATGTAACTATTGCGGATACCCAGGGTCAGTGATGCACACACTGCACACCTGCTTATTGATACCTCAAGGCTTCCAAGCTCCAAGACTTGAGGGGGGAATCAGCAAGTAAAGATAACCTCTCACACAGGGGGTGAGTTTCACGAGACGTCCACCTCCATTCTCCTGGGTCAGTGATGGTTCCCGCTTGTCTTAGAGGCCCCCAGGGAGAAATCTTGGTCTCTGCACATGAGTGGTGGTGGGTCCAGACATCAGACAGCCATGCGCTTTCCCTTTAGGCTCTGAGGATTGGTCCATGGCTAGCAATGAGAGACACATCTTTGCAGAAATGATCAACAAAAATTTCAAAGCTCATGCAGAATGAGGACACTTAAGAATCTTATTGTTCTGGCTTAGCTGAGGGAGCAGAAAAACCAGTCATATTATCTTGTAAAGATGCTTTCAAATATAAAAGACATTTGTAAAAGAGATTTTGATCGTGACCTTTCTCTAAACCATATGAAGAAATACTCCCATCTTAAAATTACCACTGCCAGAGTTCACAGCAGGGGTGGGGAGCGGTGGTAGTCAATAATTCAGCATTCATGTAACATCTGACATCTGCAAAGTGCTTTGCCATCAGCTTTTCTTATCTCTACTCATAGGGACAGCAGGTGGGGGTCAGTGGTGGTCATTCTTAGCTTCTTAGAGAAGCAAATGGGACAGTGACTGGATCCTTAGGCTAAGAGAGCGTAATAGCATATAAAGCTCGAAATACATGGCAACCCTTTCATTAGATTGCTACTTTTAAAAGTGGTCAATAGAAGTAAATTTTGTCCTCTGTGCCAATAGCAGAGTGATGGTGCTTTTCTTCTTATCATATAAGAGCCGGATAATCAAAATTCATATCTAAAAGTACCACCAACAGCAAAGGTCAAAAAGAACCATTGTTTCAATTAACACTTTGGAACATAGCCTTTGCTATTTAAAAACAGAGAAATAAAAAAAAACAGAGAAATATGAATTTGTGTGTGCCTGTTCTCCATTTTTTGGAGAGACAGACTTTAAGACCACAATCCACGAGAAACATGAGAGATGTTTGAACTATTGCAAGATACAGAGCAAGCCAACACATTATCAGCCAACAAGCAAATTTCCCAGTCTTCTGCACCATTGGAAAATTGAAAGACTAACCAGTGGAAAGAGACTCCTCACTGCTATATTAAGTGAGCCCCTGCCTTTGGCATCACGCTTGTACATGGATGGCAAACCTGGCCTGCTCCCTCCCAAGGGAGCAGTAATTCCATTTACATCCTATTTACATATTTATGAGATCTATGATAAGTGACATGGTGGTGGGCAACAGAAGAACCGAATTTAATCTGATGGAACAAGGGAGGCATTCTGAGAGAGTGACATTGAGCTGAAATAGAAAAGCTGAGTAGGTGCTAAGAGGGAACAAAGGGAGAAGGGCGGAACAGCATCTTCAAAGGCCCTGTGGTGGTGGCTGTATGATTCACTGCAGGAATTAAAAAGTGACCAAAGGTCCAGAGCTCAGTGATAAAGGAGCAGGGACAAAGGTGAAGAAAGCTCTGACCAACCTGGAAGCCGATGACAGCCCACAGAGGCCTGGGCTCAGCAGGTTGGTCTCGGGAGGTAAGCTCAACTGCTACTTGGTAGCAGCCACCACGGACAAGTCCCTAAGGGATCTCTGTGTCCCAGTCTCCTCACCTGTAATCTGGTTCCTGCCTTACAAAGTTGTTGCAAAGATTCAGTGTTCTGTTGCATATAAAGCACTTTATAGGCAATTCGATCATTTTTATTTAAAGCTTTCACTGTCCCCCTCCTGACATCTTCTTACCATTAGGCCACTATGTCTTAGCCTCTGTTCTGTGGGGCACTGCTTTGTAACATGCTCCAAGTAAATTTAATAGAAGTAAATTTACTTCAAACAAACAAACTCTGATTAAATGCGTTTGAGAAGCACTGCGCATTGGCATACTAAAGAATCTGAAAAGTCCCACAGTTAGAAAAAAAAAATTAATTTTCTCAACCAAGTGTGTACAAAACTTGACTTCCCCATGCCACTCCCTTTTTGTTGGAGGCAGTGCTGTCACCTCATAACCAATGTCCCTAAGTCTCCAAAAGTTCCATGGAGAGAATTGAGAGGCACCAGCCAAGACTGATTTGAGACTGGTTCATACATTTGCAAGCCTGCAGCAGAGTGATTTCTAGGTTGTTGTTTAGAAAACAAATCATTTCAAAGCTCCCACTTATAACACATTCTTAAACAATCCTCATTTCTTGAAACCTTTTCCTGACCTATGCTTATAATTTTCAACTTATTCAGCAGATGCCTTTCAGGGAACCAGTTTGTGTTACTAGATTAATATGACCTTGTTAGTAGCTTCATTTCACTCTTGAGTCTCAGTTTCTCATCTGTAGACCACAGTGTTAGACGAGGTCATCTGAGAGCCCTTTATCTGATTCTATGTTAAAAATCTTTCCAGGTTAAAAAAAATCTTTCCAGGTTACATGTGTTATGTTCTTAGGTGATTCCTGAGACTAGTCCAGTATCCATATAAGTGGATAGACACACATCCAACCACAACGGACAAACCCCTAGGTCTTTGTCTCCTTACTTTCCCATTATTTTGTCCATCCTTTGCTGGAGAATTTCACCAAATGCATCATCACGATCTTTTTGTGATTTTTCTATGTGTCCATTTTTCTAAAAACACATTAAATACAGAGAAATGCAAAACGCAATATAAGATAAATAAGTCATGAAAGTGTGATATAGAGCCTGGGGAATATAGTCAATAACATTGTATTAATTTTGCAAGGTGACAGAGGTAACTGGACTTGTGGTGACATTTCACAATGTGTACAATCATCAAGTTACTATGTTGTATGCCTGAAACTAACATAACGTGGCATGTCCATTATACTTCAACAAATAAAAAAACACAACACGAAGGAAAAGCACCCAAACGTTAACATCTGTTAAATCATGAATGACTATGCCTTTGTATTTCTTTCTCTGTTTTTAAATCTTCCAAAATGTAAAAATTACAATCTTCAGTGAGTGATCAATTTCTGTTCATGGTGACTTCAGAGAAATCATCTTATCTCTCTCTTCATCACGTCCTTGAGCTGTCTCAAGGCTTAAATTTACTAACAGAAATACAAACTTGTTTCTTGCCCTGCAAAGTTCAGGTTTGGGCAGTTATCTCACAGACGAAAGCATTATTTAGTTAAGGCCCAAAGTGACTGCAGCCAGAGGTTAACAGCCATTCCCAAGCTATGTGATCGAATTTCAAAATTAATTCCATAAGCTAACTGTCAGAGTCCTAGAAAGAGACCTTTTCCCACCAACTTTAGCTGAAAGGAAGGTATACTTCAGTTATTCTATCTAAACCATCTTGAGAATGGACACAAGCCAAATGCCACTTTGATTTTATTGATAATAAACATTCAAAGATACCTCATAAAACATCTCAAACTCTTTCCCAATTATTGCAAACTTTGAAGTAGGCCTGGTTCTGGGTGGAGGCCAGCTGTGTTTACCTGTTTGGGAACATGGTCTTTGTGGCCCTTCATCCTGTACAGACAAGTGAGGCTCTAATTAAAGGGTTTTTTTTTTTTTTACATCTTTTCTTTGTAGAAAGGAAAATTTGGAAATTTCCCACCAAATGTGAATTGGCGTGACCCCCAGGCTCCCTTGATCAAAGTTAAGTTGGAGAGCTCTGGAAATAAAACACCAAGGAATGGAGGTGGGTTAGGGCTGTTTTGAACTCCGAGGAGTGTGGATGGGGGCTGGGGCAGCCTGGGTGCTGTGGGAGGATTGACACCAATGGGGATTCTAGAGAGTTCTGCTTGCATCTTCTGACCATCCTGTTGAGGCAGCACCTGTCCCCCAACCTGGGGCGACTCTGATTCCCAGTCCCAAGGCCACAGGAGGAACTTCAGGGCTAGATGCTCTATGCTTACAGGGAGTTGATCATAGGTGTGGACACTGACCAACTGCAGGTACCAGCCTCCCATCTTCCCAAGGGCCAGTGAGTTCCAATCTCCCCTCCCCTCAGGGAGGCCAGGGCAATGGAGTCAAGGCCTTCCTCATATTCTCACTCAGCTGGCCCATAGGGTAGCCAGTGCATAGGGGAAAGGAATTTCCAAAGGACCACTCTGGTGATGGGCATGCCATCCCTAAGGAAAGCTTACTGGATGACAGACTTTGCCAGAAGCAGAAATAATAGACCAAGCATTTACAATTCAATGAATAAACACTTGAAAAGAAATAGGGACTATATTAGCAATCTGAAGCAAAGAAGAAAAAAATCAGAAAACAAACATTTTGTATGAAAAATACAATCATTGAAAAAGAGAACATAATGTCTAGGTAGAATAACAGGATGGACAAGCGGAGAAATAAAATAGCAATCAGGAGACACAGTGTTGCAGGAATACAAACCCCAGAAAGAGGAAACAAAGAGTTAGAAAATGCTGGGCGGTGGGGGGGGGGCGGGGAGAAGAAACTGATATGGAGAAAATGAAACAATACACAGAAATCCAAACACAAGGGAACCCTGGGATGAGGGGGGGTGGTAATTAAAATGAGGCTAGTGAATATTTGAAGAAATGTTTACCAAAAATTCCCCAGAATTAAAAAATATAAGTAAGGCAATGGCTCATATTGACAGTTAACCTGGAGTGCCAAAGAAGAAAATAAAGACACATTAATAAAATATCAAAATATCAGACAAAAAGACAAATTTTAAAGCCTCCTGCGAGAAAGGACACGTTATCTACAAAGGATCAAGAATTGGATCAACGTCCGATCTTTCAATAGCAATAGTAGATGCGAGAAAAAATAACGGGGTCTTGTCTTAAAAATACTAATTAGTCTTAAAAATACTAATTAGTCTAGATCGTTACATCAGGTAAGAATTCACAAGGTTTATAAGGTTTCAGAGATGTTGCCACCCAGAGGCCCAAGTCAATGAAAGCTTTAGACCAAGCACTTCAGTAAGGGAAGAGATGACCAACAGATGCAGCCAGTGATGTATGATGATATGAGAAATAAATGCTATCACACATTTCACTAAAGTTTGCTACAACCTTTATTAAATCGTTTAAAACAAAATAAAAAGGTAAAATATGCCCCCTAATAATACAGAATTAATAATATAGATCCTCAGTGTCTAATGTAAAGCCACTCTCCCCTCACATGGCTACTTAAGTTAAATTTGGGTTAATTAAATGAAATTTTAAGATCTGTTCCTCCATCACACTAGCCCCAATTTCTATGATTAACAGCCCTATTTGGCTGTGTGCTGCTCTATCAGGCAGAAAGTTCTGGAAGCCAGCCCTGAAATACAGAACATCAATACGATGCAGTGTTTGTAGGGAATGTGAGACCAGTGAATATGAAAGAGTACAAGAGTTCTAGTCTCATTACGAAAGAAATAAAAATACCATTTTTTCAAATGTGGAAAGATTAAAAGTGCAAATGGGCTTTGCATAAGTCTCTCCCCATCAAACAAAATAATAATAATTAAATCACAATAATTAAAGTCTTGGTGTTCTTGTGTTGTTTTTATTCCTTGCTGATTTAGGCATTTTTCCAGAATAATTGCATTGGGTTCCAAAAATAGCCCTTTTTTGGGATAAAATATTAGTTAATAAATTCTTGCGTATCAAAAGGCCCTGCATCTTATAAATGTTTTATGAACATTTGCCAGTTTATTTGTTTTTCTAAAGGATTTTTTTATTATTCTTTTTTTGTTTAAAAAGTCCTGAACCAGGAATCTATCGTATCTTGGAACTATAAGATGAAGGAATGTTCTTCTCTAATCACATTGTTCTCTGCAACTTGATTTACCCCACCATGTAACTCAATTCCTTGGCCTGGGGACAGCTGTCCTGCGGCTGTCAGACATTGGGCAGAGCGATGAGGGCCCAGGGCCCTCCCACCTGACCTGGCACTCCCAGCATCCCCAGTTTCTGCCCGAGACAACCCTCAGAGGAGTGCAAGCATCACGTGATCCTTGTTTGCAGCTGCAGGTGGATCGGGGAAAGGCGGACTCCTGAGGACCTGAGATGACAATTTGTACTTTTATCCTCACCTGGGGCTTGGAACTCATTTATTCAGCAAATGTATTTTGAGCATCAGCATAGCTTCTTGTCCTCCAGAAGGTGAGTCAAGAAGCCGCAATGCTTCCATGAACAGCCTCAGAGGCCAGTGTGAGTACGGGTATCATGGCCGTGCACTGAATTTCCAATTCCCACACCATTTCCCACCATGACTGCTATCTCCCTGCCTCTCCTTCCTTCCTCTGGTTCCTCTCCTTAGGTGTAACAAGTCTTGCAAATCTTTCAGGAAACTCTAAACAGGGAGCCTGCGAGTGAGCACACATACCCTTTTTAGACTTTCAGACCTTGGCACTCATGGTTCGGGGTAAGATACATGTGTGTCTGGAAGCTTAACCATCACAGTCCCTCTGATATTTTTCCCTGGAGACCACAAGGCCCTTCCACTAAAAATGCTTAGTGACCCTCCTAAAACCCCAGTGGAAGAGCCACTGTAGTGCCTTTTACTGCAGGTAAGACACAAGGTCTACCACCAAAGCACCGTCAACTAAGAAAAATAGTTGACTTATTTAAGTAGTACACTTATTTAAAGGTTATGTATTCTAAATGCTTCTAAATGTGTATTCCTTCAATAACTAGTAAGAAAAGTAGCCTGCAGGCACTATTGAATACAGAATACATATATTCTGTGTGCTTTGTACATATTAATTAAATTAAATATAATGATGTGTTTACTACTCACAAAATTCACTGAGGTTTTTGCCAAGTCCTGGCCCATTTCACAGATGGGAAAATGGTAGATATAGCTAGTGAGAGCAGCTGCAGGGATTTGTACTCAAGAAATCTGAGTCCAGAGCTTATTCTCAGAACAATTAGGACATATCGCCCTCCTGAAGCTATGCCACCAGGTAGATGGATAAGATTTTGACTTATGAGAGTATAGTAACAATGGGTGTGATAGATAAATGCTGCCATGTGATTTTAGGAGTGCAAAAGTGGGAGCAATCACTTCCAACTGCGAAAATCAGGAGACCTGATGATGCATGGTCAGTTGTACCAAGCCCAACGTGAAAGAAGTAGAGAAATCATTTCCATGGAACTGGACAGCATGTGCAAAGAGACGGCACAGCAAGCTCACACATGGGCTTGGTATTCAACGTCCCACTCCTGCCTTCAGGCAGCACAGCATCCCACCAGCCCCAATCCCTGCCTCTCTCCCCTCCCTCAGAGGAACTGATACACCTCTCATTTTCAAATGGAAGCCACTTCCCCTATACCTTGCTGGAGCCACCACACACCATCAAATATGGTCCCATTCCAACTGGCTCCTTCTCCTCCATGCTAAAGAACTCTTCCCCAAAGTTTCTACCCTCTTCACCAACAACATTACAGAAAAAAGTGAGTCTACCCATGCTCCTGGATTACAGAAACAATCAAATAAGGCTTTCAGTGGCTTAAGTCTGTAACTCAGGTGGTGAAAGCAGTTCTTCTTGAAGCACCATTGAAAAGATATCCAATTAATCTGACACTCAGGAGTGGTATATGCATTGGTCCAGTGACCAGCCAGCCCAAAGAAGGAAAAATGAAAGGAAAAAAAAACTCTGATTGAATCAATACAAAGAGTTTGGTCAGACTCAGATCTAACTCTATCTGTATATTCCTTAGGCTGATACTTACTCCTCCAACCTCAATAAATTACACACATGGAAACCTCCAAATCCCAGTAAAATCCCTCCTCCACCTTCATGCCTTAAAAAGGAAAACTTTAAAAGGGAACAACTCAGAGTAGCAGTCATCAAAGGGCACGACCCTCACAGAATACTCTGGCCATCTCATAGCTTATGGTATAATTAAATAATAATGAAGCAGAGAATCTTTAAGAAATTCAGTCCCAGTGCCAGCCATATTGGTCCAAAAGTTGAAGAATTATGCCAGTCAGAGCAGTGAGGGTTTATAGGATGAGGCTAACAGTTCCTAGAAGTGAGAGTCAAATTCCACCAATCTTAGGAAATTAGAAGACAAAGACCCTCTAAGGGAAGGAGCTTGAGGAGAGAACAGGCTCAAAAGATGCAAGCCACTCTTGACACATAGCCACCAGGACCCATAGCCCCTGGGACCCATAGCCACCGGGACACATAGCCACTGGGACCCATAGCCACCCAGACCCGTAGCCACGCAGACCCATAGCCACCGGGACCCAAAGCCACCGGGACGCATAGCCACAGGGACCCATAGCCACCGGGACCCATAGCCACCAGGACGCATAGCTACCCAGACCCATAGCCACCGGGATGCATAGCCCAAGCTGGGAATCAGGCTTGGCCATTGGCAAACCATTGTTGGAAAGCAGAATAATCAGCCAAGATTTTGGCGTTAAGGAGGGACCAAACCAGAGACTGGAAAGCACCAAACAACCATTCCCCCCATCAGGGCATTTGCCAAATTCTGACTGATCAGATTCAACCTACGTTTGCTCCCAGGGCTTCAACTGAGAACATGGGAAGCCTTTGCTTCCTCAGTCAGAGGGTCTGGGAGTGATGCAGTCCAGCTCTCCAAACCCCCAATGTCCCCACTGTCAGCCCTGATGCTCAGTCCTTGATTGGATTTCAGTAACCATCCCCCTCTCTCAATCATCCTTCTCTCAGAAGATACAGGGAGCTTTCTTTACTGGAACATAACATGGTAGGAGTCTCTACAGACTTTTCTATACAATTCAGCTAACACACACAAAAATTACTAACCATGTGAAAAGAGAAGACAAAAATGCTAAATAATTAAAAGAAAACAACGAATTAAATTTGCAGATGACCAGATAGTAGAGGTAGCAATTACTTTAAAATAACCATGGTCAGTATGCACAAGAGAACAGAGGACGTAAGAGACAGTATGAATGAAATGATGGCAAATTGTAATTGAGAATTGGAATTTTGGTTTTTTTTTTTAAAGATTTTATTTATCCATTTCAGAGAAAGGAGAGAGAGAGTGAGCAATGAGGTGGGGAGAGGGAGAGGGAGAAGCAGACTCCCCACTGAACAGGGAGCCTAACGTGGGGCTCCATCCCACAACTCTGGGATCACAACCCAACTTAACCAACTGAGCCACCCAGGTGTCCCTGGAATTTAGGTGGGTTTTTTTAAAGATTTTATTTATCTATTTGAGAGACAGAGAGAGCACAAGCAGGGAGGCAGAAGCAGACTTCCTGCTGAGTAGGGAGCGCCATGCGGGGCTCAATCCCAGGACCCTGAGATCAGGGAGACGCATAACCAACTGAGCCACCCAGGCGTCCCTGGAATTTAGTTTTAAAAAATAATCAGTATTGCAGAATTTAAAACTACAAAATCCAAAATTAAGAATTCAGTGAATAGTTTTAACAGCAGCTGGGATATAGAAAACACCCAGAATGAATGAACTGGAAGGTAGTATGCTAGAAAGATACCTGAACTGAAAGAGATTAAAAAGGAAGAAAGATTATTTTAAAAATTAAGAGACATGTGGGAGATACTCAAAAGGTCAAAATTAACAGAATTGCATTATCAGAAAGACAGGGGAGAGGATGAAGGCAGAAACAGTATCCAGAGAGATAATGACTTAGAACCATCCAGAATGACGAATGACATCAACCCACACACTCAAGAAATCCAGCAAATGTCAAATAAGCAAATATACAGAATATCATGCATAGGCACCTCATCAATATCAGACTGCCAAATTAAATCAAGGGAAAAAAGAAAATCTTAAAAGCAGCCAAAGAAATAACACTTTATCCTGAAATAAGTAAAAATAAGACTCATATCTGCCTTCTCAAGAGAAATGGTAGAAACAGAAAACAGGAAATTTATGATTTTAAATGCATGTATTAAGAGAAGAATAAATGCTGAAAAACTGATTATTTAAGTTTCCATTGTAAGAAGCTGCAGGCAGGGAGAGAAAAGATCAAATTGCACCTAAGAAGGAGAGAAGAAAAAAGATAAGAGTCATGCAACTCTTCATCTCAGGGTTGTGGGTTCCAACCCCATGTTGGGTGTAGACAATACTAAAAAAAAAAAAAAGTAAAATAAAATAAAAAAAAAACATAAAAGCCAGATTTCAATGAAATTATTTAAATACAATAAAAAAACGCAAAAAAAGTACTTCCTCAAAATAAGTCTCAGTAAAATAGAACAAGAATAAAACACAAACTGCCAAATAAGACAAAGTAAGCTATAACTACAGATCTTAGAGACTTGAAGGTAAAAGGATATTATGAACAAGTTTACTCCGAAAGATTTGCCAGTCTGGGTGACATCAAAAAATTTCCCAAAATATATAACATACCAATTCTAACAGGAGAATACATAGAAAATGCAGTCTGATGTCTATTAAAGAACGTGAATTTATTCTTAATCATCATCTCGCAAAGAAAACCCCAGACCCAGGAAGATAAGTAAATTTTTTCATTTCTTTTTTTTTAAGAGTTTATTTATTCATGAGAGACACAGAGAGAGAGAGAGAGAGAGAGAGAGGCAGAGACACAAGCAGGCTCCATGCAGGAAGCCTGATGTGGGACTCCATCCCGGGTCTCCAGGGTCATGCCCTGGGCTGAAGGCGGCGCTAAACTGCTGGGCCACCCGGGCTGCCCAATTTTTTCATTTCATAGGAAGAAGTGTTGCAATACCCCCATCGAAAAAAAATGAGGAGAGGGAATACTTCCCAACATTTGTGAGTAAATCTCTCTCATGAAGATATATTCAAAAATCCTAAATAAATATGATCAACTTAAATTCAGTGATATATACAAAAGATATGATACCATGAAAAAGTGGGGTTTATTCCAGGAATAGAAGGGCAGTTATGTACTCAAAAAGCAATCAATCCAATTTACAATCTTATCATAAATTAAACTAGGGAGGGAAAAATCATATTTTTAATTCAGTGGATGCAAACAATGACAACAGCTGACACAATTCAAACTGATTTATGCTTTTTAATATCTCAAACCAGCAATAAGGACAAGATATATGAGATTCTTCTGGGAGGCTGACAAAATCCTACTTCTTAATGTGGGTGATTATTGCAAGGATTCTTAACTTCAAATAACTCACTAATCTAAAAATGTATTTTTAAAAAGTAAGAAGTTAGCAAGATCACCTGAATATCATGAATCCCATTAAGAACTTTTTCCAAACTCTGATGAGTGTTTCTTCCTGTGTTCAGAACTGGAAGTTCATCCATATGCCCTATGTTACCTTTAAATTTAAGTGAAAAAACACTCATGAAATCTTATTTGCAAAAATGACTATATAAATTATTAGTTGATTTGGGGGGAGGGAAGGAGTGTTATATCCTTCAGTTGTGTGGCTGATCGCAGAACAAATAAGACTTTAATGTAATTTGGTATTTTCCAGATGAGAAAGAAAATCTCGTCACCTCCAGGAAGATGATGGAATATAATATTCATTTTAAGTCTTGGAGAAACTGCTTGCTTGAAACTTTTATTTATCCAAGTTTTTCTCAAACTCAACTCACCTCTCTCCGTCATGAAAGTAGGACATGGATAGCAACACCTTTGGCATCTGAAAATTCTTATTTCCAGTATGCCAGGACGTCATGGTAACCAACAGCAAGGCCTCTGTAATAATATCATCCATGGAGATAAAGAACACTTTCCAGAACACTTCCACATAAGAGGAATATAAAAAATGAATACCAAACTCTGCCAAGGTTATGCTGGTTTCCAGGCAAAGAAATGACTTCTTATGCAGAGAACAGTTCTTTTTTGTTTTTTGGTTTCTTCAGAGAACCATCTTTTAAACTTCAACTCCTATTCATATGAACTAAATACTAACAGCATAAATTTACGTGTCTGATCACAGTGTAGTCCTATATTATCCTTAATGTTCCCACTTGATCTCGTAATGTGTTGATAGATCTCTGTTACGATATGTATGAGTGTGTGTGTAATATGTATGCAAGGGTGTGTGTGTGTGTGTTGCATGTGTATTGTGCAGTGTGTGTCTGTGTGGTATGTGTGTCCTGGGTATGTGTGGTGTTGCACTGCATGTCTGTGTTGCATTGTATAGTGGTGCTTGTGTGTTGTGTGGTGAGTGTGTATATGGTGCATGCATTTTTGTGATGTGTGCTTATGTTGTGTTTTATGCGTAGTATGTATATATTGTGCAACATGTAAGGAATGTCTGTGTCGTGTG
Organism: Canis lupus baileyi; assembly: GCF_048164855.1. Taxonomy (NCBI): domain Eukaryota; kingdom Metazoa; phylum Chordata; class Mammalia; order Carnivora; family Canidae; genus Canis; species Canis lupus. The sequence goes on from NC_132868.1 coordinate 8,565,260, forward strand.
TATGTTTGTGTGTGTTATATGTGGATTGGTGTAAAATGCAGTGTGTGTGGGATCTCTGTTGGATTGTGTGTGGAGTATATCTAATGCGTAGTGTATGTGGTGTGTGGGTGTAGATATTACTATGGTTCTACAAGCCACCATGACTTTTAGACATCTCCTAAGAAAAGTGCCCCATGCTTATGAAACCACCAGTCCACAGATGAGGAGACCCGATCGTTTGGAACAACCAGTGAGCAAACACCACCTGTCCATTTAGATGTAGAATCTACAAAAGATCAGCTATTGTAGAAAAACCAGTCATAGCACAATCTGGGTGAACCATGTGAATTTTGTTGTGAATGTCTTAAGAAATCAAAACCCCAAGCACTTGATAAGTAATATTTTTGTCTGGCAAATAGAACCTATTATAGCCTCTTTTTGAAGGAAGCAAGGTGTATGGACAAAACACAGACCACCATACAGGGAGCTGGAACCAGAACACAGCAGTTGGCCCTTCCCTACATATGTTGCTAATTTCACTGGGTAATGAAGTTCACTTTTTTTCAATTATAAATGTGTTGATATGAACAAAGAAAATATGAAGAAGTAGAAAGAAGAAAATTATTAATTGCATAACCTCAGAACAGCCAATCTTTTTGATTTAATTTTTTGGTGTGTGTGGTGTGTGTGTATGTGTTTTAACATATTTGTCATCGTAATTTGTATGACACTGTTGATTCTGATATTTTCTTTTTTTAAAAGATTTTATTTATTTATTCATGAGAAACACACAGAGAGAGGCAGAGACACAGGAGGAGAGAGAAGCAGGCTCCCTGCAGGGAGCCTGATGAAGGACTTGATCCCAGGAACCCAGGATCACGACCTGAACCAAAGTCTGATGCTCAACCACTGAGCCACCCAGGCACCCCGATTCTGATATTTTCATATAAACTTTGAAAGCAAGAATTTCTGAAGTATCTAAAACTGTAAGTAAAAACTGATTATAAAGATTTAATGTTATATCTGAATATAGGTTAGCAGGTTTATTCTTTTTTCAGGAGAGCATTTGGATTATTTTTCCCTTTCATCATTAAAAATAATAGTAGTGATCTGCTTCATGGAAGGTTTTTTTTTTTCCCCATATTTCAGTTGATTCCCCGCTGTTAGATTGTGAAAGGTGGGCTTCCCAAGTAGGTCAGAGGTTACGAGCACTTGGAAGACTCAATCACCTTGTCAGGTTGCTCTTCTGACAGCATCACATGACCACATGTGTACAAAGAGATGGGAGGGCGGCCAGGGCAAGAATGAAGGGTGTGCTGATGGATTTCTTGCTTAAACATCAAGAACTTGCTTTTGCAGAGCCGCTGGTAGTTAATAAACCACAGGCACAATCCTATTGAATGAGAGATGTTATCAACGCCACTTTATGAATACGGGGGGCCAAGGCTGAAAGCGGGGTGATATACAGACAGTACTAATGTGAGTCAGCACTGGCTGGTAGCTACTGAAAAAGCCTTCTGGGTATCAAGCAGAACAAGCATGATATATAAGAATGGGGTGCCGGACCTACCGTGCTTGCTCTTGGCCTCAGGTCCTGCTCCAGCCCTGGAACTGGAAAAACCTCTCTGGGGCCTGGAGCTTCCTCCTCTTAGGGCAGAGACACAAACTGCAGACCTGATTCTTCAGTTCTCCTCCTGCCTCTCCTGATACAGGAAGCCCGTTTCTCTTCCAAGTTGCCTGAATGTCCTGCCAGCATTAGGGATTGCTTGAGCTGACTTATGGTTTCTGCAAATCTAGGTCAAGTCTTGACTGAAGGAATCTAATGGGAAACGAGGTTTGTACCTGTTGTGTTGGAACTCACCCGTGTTCTATGTGTTAGGGAGGGTGGGTAATAAACCACACCCAGGCTGATTGACATATCTGTCCTAGGGTTGTCTGGGATATTACAGATAAGGAAGATCAATAAAAGTTTAACTGGCCTGGAGAGGTTAGGAATGGTTCTAAAGAGGTAAGTCATGATGCATAGGCTGACAGATTTGGTCGTGAAAAGGAGGAGCGTTGATGAAACCAGGAGCCCAAATCAAGGAGGATTTGGATCTTATGCTAAGAAAGAAAACTCAGGTGAAATCACTTGAGAGACAGAAGTTGTCTACTTGTACAGATTTGCAGAGGACCCTGGATTGACAAAAACTAGGAGAATTTTGTAAGGATTTACTTGTAAAGATCTGAAAAGGATCTGGATGTACAAGGACTGGCTCCCTAAATAAAAAATAGAAGATTCACCATAAAAAAGAAGTCACCCCCATAGAGAAAGAAACATAAGAGAGGGCCGCACACAAACAATTTTGGGCAAACAAATTTGGACACTGCAGGACAGTGATGCTTTTCTGGCCAAATACAAAAAATGAAAATTTACCCAGGAAGAATTAGAATACTTACATAGTCCACAAAAGTGCTCTGACTTAAAAAAAAAAAAAAAAAAAAAGGGTGGGGACTAAAGCTTGACAGTTTTACAGCTGAGTGTATTCACTCAAATATTTACCAAACCCCTGCCATATGCCACCTCTGTTCTAGACACTAGGAATATAGTAGTAAGCAAGACAAATAAAAGCCCCGCTCTTCATCACTTGTGATAGACTCAGGAGGATCGGCCATAAAGACACGACACATACTTTATGGCAGGTGCCTGTAAGTGCTGGCGGGAAAACAATCATCGTGGGGGCACAGGTGCTGGAGGGAGTTCTCATCACGGGAGCTCTGGGGCTCTTCTGGGACCCTTTGCGCAGGAACATCTAACCGCCCCCAGTTGAAGTGCGAGAGGGAGCCACGTGGGCATCTGAGGCAAGATGTTATCTAAAGCAACAAGGAATTCCAATGTTATTTAACTATTGCAGACCACGGGCAAAAAGTAGACATCCCTGCAATCCATCTGACGAGGCCTACGTGACAGCAAAACCTGACACAGACGATTCCAAAAGACAGAGAGAGCCCGCTGTGGATACAGCTGTGCGGGCAGCTCCAGAACCGACCCCCTGGAAGGCCGGCGGGGAGACCTGGCAGCTGCTCCGGGGTGGCCGGGGGTGCTCTCCATGAACCACCATGAGGGAGTCCCACAGAAAACCCTCTGGCCGGGGAAGCCACCGCCAGGATCAACACAGCCAACCTGCGGATTACAAGGGAAACGATACGGAAGCATCAGTGATTATGGAATCCATGCCCAGCAGTGTAGCCTGTGGCTGGCGGTGAGAAGTCGGGGAGCCAGTAAAGGTCAGCGCCTCTCTTGCATCTAACAAGTTTTCTACCTCAGCCTGCGTTAAATGGGTGATAAGCTTGAAACCCTGACAAGATTTCAGGGTCAGGGCCTTTCTGCTTTTCCCAAAGCAGCCATAAATCTAGAGAAACTTTGGAAAACACAGTCATTAGCTGTGACTATATAGTTTTCAAAAATCATCTGTGAATACTGAGTGTTATTTTTCCAAAAGGTAAGGTTTCATCCTGAGCAGGAAACGCAATTCAGAGTGTGTGGGGCTGCCCTGGTGTACCCCGGGATACACATCTGTAGCCAGGTGGGCTCCACAGGTGTGATTATCTCCTGGTTCCTATCCATCTTACATGGCGCTTCTGGCTCCTCCCAGTCACCCCCGGGGACAAGAGGGTTGGGGACAAGCCATTGCAATGCTACATTTACTACTTGCCCAGCAGAGATACCATTTGTCCATTTTCTGGGTAAAACAACAGTGGCCAAGTGCATCTTTAAAATCAAACAGCTCAGCTAGATCTGAATGCCATGACCACGTCATTCTGCACATTGCATCGAAAGCAAACAGATTGCTTGTGGGCATATTTCCTGTATCCCCTTCCTCCTAAATGTCCTCACCAGCATTTCAAAGGTCTGGTGACACAGATCCAAGTTAATGCTATTTGATGAAAATCAGTGATGAATGCAGAAGTGTTCCTGGTAGCTTTAGAATAGCCCCAAACTGGAAACAACCCAAGTGTACATGGAGAGAAAGATGACTCTATACTGGTAAGTTCAGACAATGGAAGATGACGGTGCCTTTGTCAGTTCAGGGTGGTTACAGAATAGCAAGGACCGGAGGCCTTAAACCGCAAGCCTGAATTTCTCACAGTTCTAGAGGCTGGAAGTCCTCGACCAAGGTGCCAGCAGAGGTGGTGTCCCGCAGCGCCCTGCATCCTGCTTTGCGGATGGCCGAGTCCTCATTGCACGCTCACGTGGTGGGGGGCAGAGGGAGAGCTCTGTCCCTTCATCCCCTGATAAGGGCACTGATCCCATTTATGAGGGCTCCACCTTATAACCTCATCGCCTCCCAAAGGCCCTCCCCCCGATACGACCACCGGGGATTTAGGTGTAAACATATGAACCAGGGGCCAGGGTGGGGGGACATTCGGATCCTCAGCTGCCGGGTTTGAACAAGAACTCGAGTCACAACAACGTGGATGAGTTTCAGAGCCAGAGTGAAGTGAGAGAAGCCAAATAAAAAAGTTACTGTGTGATGCCACTGACCCCAAGCCCAGGAGCAGGCAAAGCCAATCTGCCGTCATAGAGGTCAAGGTAGACATCACTCCTGGGTGGCAGAGGACAGTGACTGCAAAGGAGCACGAGGAGGAATTGCAGGGGGCTGACCAACTCTGCGGCTTGCTCTGGCTGCTGGTCACGCACATGGACCCGCTCGGTGTGTGAAAATTCATGGTCTGCACGCCCAGTGGCCAGGGAAGCCAACAGTGAATAAATGAGCTCGTCAGGAATTTTGAAACTCCATGCAGGCACCCCTCCTGGACGCGGGTATAACGCAGCCAAAATTCCAATGCCATCTGGGGAAGTGTGGTGTGGCCTCGAGCACTGTTAGGGGTCCCAGAAGATCAAACAACACTGGGACCAGCAGATCGAGGAGATCACGTAAGTCAAGCCTGTCCATTTACAGCTTCGGAAGCCACGGCTCTGAAGCTTCTGTGAGTCAACAGGTGTTATCTGGGAAAGTAACACCTTCCCTCAGTGGGGCCCAGCCCCGGTACACACCAAGAATGCCAAGAACTTTAAAACATGGATATCCAGGCTCGACCCCAACCCAATTATATCCTGACCTCTGGGAATGAGGTCCCAGCCGTAAGAGTTTTACAAGCTCCCAGGCCAGTGTGAGGAGCAGCCAGGGTGGTGAATGACCACGTCACGTTCTCACAGTGCTTGCACCTTATGTTTTGGATCAACCTGCCAGGCCACTCGCAGGGCCCCGAAGCCACAGGTCCCGGAGGGGTAAGTTCTGTTGGTCTTGGAGGAGATGGGAAAGTGGAAGAGCCCAGCACGGGGAGTCCTGGCCCCAAAGAGAGGCTCCAGGGGGAAGGCACCACCCGCTCAGCACCTGGCCTGCACCCCGCCAGTACCAGCTGCCCTGGAGCAGGAGCAGAGCTCTTCCCTCCTGGGTGCGAGGTTCCCATCACTTCCTTCCGACACATCCAGTGGGGTGCCAGTTACATAACCCAAGGAGCTGCTTTCTTAAAGTTCAAAGTCTAAATGGATCTGGCACAGCAGGAAATTCAGTTTAAATTTAGTGAAGATCTGCAACTCTCTCGGCAGAGGCATGACTCCAACTCAGCTGCGCTCCGAAAACTACACACACAATTCCCGAGCGGGAGGTTCACACCCAAATACAGGACTTCAGCCAAACACAAGTTAGGCAGCGTCTGGGAAGGAGATGTCCTCAGACAGCATCTCTGGGGTTTCTCTACCTGTACAAAGATGCCGCCAACAAATGTACTTGCGCTCATGGGTGCGAGCCCCCTGCCCCCCGGCAGGCACATCCTCAAGCAGAAGCGGGGAGGCAGCTGGCAGGTCTGCAACTGAGACTCTCCCAAGCCATTTGCTAATATTTTACCAAAGTCTAGACCCCACTGAGAAATTACCCAGAGATTAGTGGCAGCATCCGGGCTTGGATTCAGATCTTTTCAGTTACGGACTGTATTTTCTTGAATGTTCTGCTGCTTTCTCCAGGCTTTCATTAGAACTTTATGAGACTTGAGATTAATTAAACACTGTTCCGGCGTGTCGGGGCTTGGTGGTCATGCAACCCCCAGGACGACCATCGTTCTGGACCGGAGGAGCGCAGCACGAGGCACCTGCTCCCCGTGAGCCTGGGCAGCAGAGGGGAGGGGCACAGGCACTGCCTGGCCCAGAGCAGCGGTGGAAGCAGGAGGGACGAGGTCAGGATTTGGGGCCACCTCCGACCTCCCGCCTCTGCCTGCAGGCACCTCCTTGTGCCCCACTCCCCCTGGGTCCCCACTCAGCCTGGCTGTGGGGCTCCTGCTACCACACAGGGCCTCCCCTGCCCCTCACTGTCCCTCCCTTGGGAACACGTCAGGGACAGTGACATCGGGAGCCTGTAGAACCAGCACGGCCCCGATCAGTGTGACTGCCTGTCCTGTGTCCCTGTGCCAGCCACGTCAGGCTCCCAAGATGGCCTTTGTCCTGATACCACCCCAGTCCAGAGGCTCAGAGGCCTTTCACCCGTCTCCCCCTGACCTCCCTCCCCCCTCCCCCACCCCCATCTCTCACTCCATTTCCCTCCCCCAGCTAAAAACCACACAACTAACTGACCAAATGACCCTAAACGATAAGACAGCCAAAATATTGGCCTTCGGCTCTAGTTTATTGAAAATGGAGGATAATTTTTCATGAAATTCTAAGCTTTTTGCTAAGTCTTCTTGGAGGTAAGCACTTACTATCTCTACTTAAAGATGTTTAATATACGCACCTCTTGAAGATACAGATTCACACAATGTTAGGTGGCAGTTACTGACTTTGTAGAATGATTCCAACTAAATTTCACTCCCTAGGGCTTGCGATTCCTTATGGCTATTAAGTATATAGGTTAAGGGAGAATGCCTGGGTGGCTCAGTGGTTGAGTGTCTGTCTTCAGCTCAGGTCGTGACCCCGGGGTCCTGAGATCGAGTCCCACATCGAGCTCCCAACAAGGAGCCTGCTTCTCCCTCTGCCTGTGTCTCTGTCTCTCTGTGTGTCTCTCATGAATAAATAAATAAAATCTTTAATATATATATATAGACAGATAGATTAAATTTATATACACATCAAGGCAACATACCCTATACATAAATTGATGAGTAATGCTATTTTAAAATTTCTTACATACATGAAGCAGCATCTATATTAAAAAAAACCCAGGAATCCCTGGGTGGCGCAGTGGTTTAGCGCTTACCTTTAGCCCAGGGCGCGATCCTGGAGTCCCAGGATCAAGTCCCACGTCGGGCTCCCGGCATGGAGCCTGCTTCTCCCTCCTCCTGTGTCTCTGCCTCTCTCTCTCTCTCTCTCTCTATGTCTATCATAAATAAATAAATAAATAAATAAATAAATAAATAAATAAATAAATCTTTAAAAAAATCTGTAAATCCTGTGTAAAATTATTCTGAGGTCTATATTAAAATAATGGGAAAAAAAGACCTTTCCAGTCACTAGTGCCACCAACTTGGGGTCTTATATAATTATAGAATTAAATTTAGCCCAGTGGAAGAAATCTTTTACAGGCAGATTTTTACGTATATGTGCACAAAATTGTTACTGCATGTTTATAATCCACAAACTTCGTATCTTCCAGAGCACTCAGGTGCCTCGCTTCCATCTCCCCATCTGGGCACCCCTGTCCCCCACCCCTTTCTGTGTAGCACGTGTGCACACACATGTCACTAACCACTTGCCCGTTTCCCAGCCTGATGGCCCCTGTGCACTCAGCTCAGCCACCATACCATGCTTGCAGCAACTGTCCCAGGCATATGCATCCCCTGTTTCCTTCCTTTCTGAGCCCCTGCCCCCACAAGGACAGCTCACCACAGCATCCCCTCCTCCCCAGCCCATCACTGGTCTTTCCCTTCACTCTGGACATTTGTCCTCATTTGTGCCCACGGCTTCCATGGTAATCAAGACCCGCCCTCCCTCCCATCTCTGACGACAATCCTCACCTCCCCCTAGGACGTCCCCGGGCTCTCTCCTCTGTGTCTACCTCACACTCAGCATGGCCAAGCTGAGCCCATGATGTGCTCAGAAATCTTGAAACTAGGGATGCCTGGGTGGCTCAGGGGTTGAGCGTCTGCCTTTGACTCAGGTCGTGATCCTAGGGTCCTGGGATCGAGTCCCACATTGGGCTCCCTGCATGGAGCCTGCTTCTCCCTCTGCCTGTGTCTCTGCCTCTCTCTGTGTCTCTCATGAATAAATAAATAAATAAAATCTTTAAAAAAACAAAAAGAAATCTTGAAAAGAAATCTCCTCACTGGGACCCACTAAGTGTCAGTTTGATGAGTCTGTCAGGTGTGCACCCAACACGCACACACAGGTAAAGGCTGCCCTGAACAGGACTTGCAGACTTTGCTCTGTCAAGGGCCAGATAGTAACTTTGCAAACTTTGCAGGCCACACAGCCTCTGTCACAGCTACTTGACTTCACCATTGTGCCGTGAAGAGAGCCCTGGATGGTAAGTGAACAAGACACCCATAAAGCTGTATTTACAAGCAGCCTGGATGTGGCCGATGGGCCAGAGTTCCCCGAGCCAGGCCCTAAAAATACACCAACGGTTAATGGTGGATCTCCGGATGTTGGAATTCTCAGTGATTTCAACACTCCTTGTATCATTCTATATTTTCCAAGTATGTTGTTATGAACATGCACATCATAGTTATAATCTGAAAAGGGCTTTAAGTTAATACCAGTAATTAGTGGCTGATGTGTTGATCCGCTGTATTGACTAAGGTTAACTGCCCCGATCAGAGATCGTTTTTGGTATAAACCAAATACTGTGTACAAGTAGCCTGGAATTAGTCAATTAATACTTGGCTCCTTTAATTTTTATTTATTTCACTTATTGTCCTTAATCTGTGCAGACACTTGCGTGTGTGTTGGCACCACACATGCACACACACACATATGCATGCATACACACACATGCACACATGCATGCACATGCACGCTCACACACTTGCACACGCACACACATACACACACACACACATGCGTGCGCACATGCACTTATGCGCACACACACACAGTGATTTTCTCATGGAAGGGGATGAAATTCCGGTTTTCAGTACATTTTCCTCCGATGACTTCCTTGCCTTATTGGCCGTGTAAGTAAAAAAAAAAAAAAAAAAAAAAGCCAACTATTTTTATGTCTTACACCACAAACTCAGGAACAGAAAAATGAGACAAGCTGAACTGTTTTTCCTCCCTCCACAGTTGCTCTGCCTCCCACCGCACTGAGGCAGCCCCTCGAACAGGGCTCGGTGGTCATGACGCCTGTGATGACACGCGAGGCGGGAGACAACCCAGTCCTCTCCTCCGACGTTCTGCTGACACACAGAAAAAGCCGTTTGTATTCATTTTGTCATTTGCTGCTTTTACTTTCAACCAATTGGATCCCGCAGGGTAACTGTTTTCACATATAAAGTTTAAGCAAATCCTTTAAAATAATGGACTTTCTCTTCAGAGGATTAAAATGCCAACACTGCTCAGAGGCCAGGTCTGCAGGTGCCATGAGTGAGGCATGTCACTGGGCATCGGGACCTGCTAGCTCTCCCACCACCTGACAGGTGGTGAGCACAAGAAGGACATTGTTCCTCGCAGGAGGTTATGGAACAGTGAATTAGAGGACAAAGAGCACACCTGCCATGCTCAATCCCATCGCACTTTCCGAATTGAAGGCTGATGGCTGCGTCACTCAGGCACGTGGCTGTGTAACTAAGGGGTGTCCAGGTCATCGCTCTGGTTCAGGTCTTCTCAACCAGGGCACCGCAGATGTTCTGGGGCCAGATCATCCTCTGCAGTGGAGGTCTGTCCTGTGCCTTGTAGGCCTGTACCCACGAGATGCCACTAGTGGCCCCCCAGTCGTAATGTTCAAAAGTATCTCCAGATATTGCTAAATGTCCCCAGGGATTGTGTGTATGGGGGTGTGTGTCATCCCATTGGGAATAACTGGCAAGTGTTGATCAAACCCACCCTAGAGGCATGAAGGCGCTCATATTTGGTGAGATAAGGCCGTCTTGTATCCAGGCAACCGCCTGTCTTCCTGCCGTGCCAATGAGCTTGTGTCCGCCAGCAGCAGGGCTCCTCTGGGAGACGCCAGCCCATCTGCCCACAGGCTTGCTGGGGAGATGTCCCGATAGGAAATAATGGCATATCACCTTGTGACGATGGATGACCATCCACCTATGAAGATGATGCCCACACCCGCCCCTGGTCCACCACAGACTGAACTCGCTTTGCTGAAGATAGTGATAGGTCATCTCTACCACTCCATCTCTCGCCTTCAACCCGTCAAGTCTGATGCCTCCAATGGCTAAGATTCCTCAAGACAACCCCAGAACAGACAACACTAAATTATAAGTCTGAGCTGACTCTCTGGGCTGCTTCCCGCTTTGTTTGGCTTGACAAAGGTCTGCAAGTTTTGAAATTTGTTGTTACCATGTAAAAATTAGGAAATGTCACAGCTTTCTTACCGTCTTTAAAAACTGGAAAGTCTGGCCACTCTTGCTTGCCTTGCATTCGACAGTGAAGTAGCAGTGGGTGGCTGCTGCCCTTTGCCCTGGGCACGTTCTCTCCCCCACTCTGCCCTCAGTGCCCCCGGCGGGGCACCCAGCCTGCCTGCCCTGTTTGCATCCAGCAGCCTGAGGGCGCTGAGCTCCCAGCCCAGGTGGACACAATCATTACACCATTTTTAACGCTGCGGCACAGTTTCTTTTACTAAAATAAGGAAGTAAGCAAACAAACACGAATTATCAAAAAAAATTCAAGTGGCAGAAGAAATTTAGAAGAACTTATCTCAAATGTGCTCCAAACAGTAAAATCCATTGTAATGGCCCAGTGCCCAGTGAGTGGGCTGCTGGAGAGAGGAGGTAGGAAGGTCAGAGGGGATCTTAGTCTCTCATCTGACCCTAGTCTCCTCCCCTACAAAAGGAAGGGCTGCACTGTGGGGGCTCCAAATTTCTTTCCAGATTAAAAAAAAAATCCAGTGATTCTCTCCATCAAGCATCAGCAAACCTTTTCTATATAGTCCAGGAAATAAATGTTAGAGGCTTTGCAAGCCATACAGCTTCTGTCACAAGGACTCAATTCAGCCATCATAGCGGCCACTGACAATACACGAATGAGCGAGCATGGCTGTGTTCATATCAGACTTTGTTTATCCAAACAGGAGACCTTCTGGATTTCGCCCTCGGGTCAAACTTTGGGAATCCCTGCTCTGAATTAAACTGTATGCAAATTTACATCTCGTAAAATAGCATAAAGCTGTGTACACACCTTGTAGCAATGTCAGTTTCCTGGACTTGATACTCAACTAGAGTCATGTGAAATCTAACCACGGGGGAAACTGAGTAAAAGGGCACAGGGGAATTTTCTGTATTATTTCTGCAAATTCCTATCAATTTATAATCATTTCAAAATTATAAAAATTTTGACAAAGTGGTCTATACCAGGAAACTCAGTTAACCATATTTTAAATTTTAGCCTTTGAGAATTTAGGTTAGCACTAGGATGCACTGTTCCATCCTACAAACAGTTACTGAGAAGATCCTTGTTCACACTGAGCCCAACGTGCTGAGAAAACGCACTGTGGGAGTCACACAGCAGACCCCTCCTTCCCGAGCCTTCTCTGGGTAGGTTCTCCTCTGGGATGACCCTCTGGGGACCTGGGGTGCGGGCGAGGGGGTGACAGAGGGAGCGGGGGAGTGCTGTCTATGCACCTAAGCAGATGTGTGCAGGCACGACGTCCAGCCAGGCTTCCATTTCCTGTCACCCTAAGGCCACCAACGCACCCACTCGGCAGCGGGCCTTTGCAATCAAAGCCCTGTGCGCTTGGCTAGGGAGGGGCCTGCGGGACCCTCCAGCAGCCTGGGGGACTTGGTCAGGAGGAGCCGCTGTCAGGCGCAGGTGCACAGCCCTGAGGGCAGGCTGAGGGGGAGGCCGCGAGGGGGCTGCGGCACCTGTAAGGGGAGTGCTGACCCGCTCGGCCTCAGCCCCGCTGCAGACCACATTACAACCAGCTCTGACCTGTTTTCTGGATCCTTCTAATCAGCCTGTTTGCAGCATTTTATTTGTGCTGCTTTCGGTCCAGAAGCAGAAAGGTGAATAATGACACTTAATTGATCCTGTGCGAGGAAGGTTTCTGTGACTCTCTGATGTTTCCAAGACCAGGATCAAGGTGACAAGGGCCACGCAGTGTCTCTAGAAGGAGAGAGTGGCATCTGTTGGTGGACTCGGTGGGCCCTCACCTGCCTTCGACTCACACGTCACACCACATAGCACAGCACAACACAATACACATACACACACGCACGTATCACACACACGCCCTGCACCATAATATATACACACTACACACATATAACACACACCATACATATACACAGCACACACACACACCACACCACACTATACATACACACTACACACATATCACACACGCCCTACCCCACAGCATCATCTATACACACCACACAAACACACACACACACACACACAGTGTTCTCAGCAGAGGCACCCCTGCCACTGGGGCTGGATGGCTGTGTCATGGGGCTGTCCTGTGCCTGTAAGATGTTAGCTCCATCCGTGGCCTCTGCCTCCCAGAGAGCAGTACTGAACCCTCCCATCTGTGACAACCAAAAATGTGTCCGGCCATTGCCAGTCTCTGTCGGTGACAGTGCCCTGATGGAGGGAGGGCCCTCGGTCTAGAGGCAGTGGCTGCTGCTGCGTCTGCTGCTTCAGGAGCACTTCCAAGGCCTCCTGTCCCTCTAGGTAGCTACTCCCCGCCCACTAGTTAGTGCTGCTTACCGTCAAGCTTCCCCGATCCAGGGGGGCAAATGTGGGTCTTATCTCCTGACCAGACTCTAACTGAGATTCCTATGTTTAGGCTAAGTTACATTCCAGCCAGCCATTCACAAACACAAGTCAAATTTGTAACTAATCTCTGAAATGTGGCTATAAAATGGATGAGAATTTTCTTAAGATCACTTCCAAGAGACACTTTTGTGTTGAAGATTGAGTGAACCTTTGCCTCAGAATGTCCTAAAACAACACCTCCCCAGAAGGTTGCCCGGACTCACACTCTGACACAGGGCAGGAGCTCTGAGGGTCCGTTTCAGGAAACGTGTGGAAACATTGGGCATTATTTATCTTTGCCGCATTGATGGTGGAAATGTGGTCTCAGGATAGGATTAATTTTCGTTGGATTTCTAGAGCTATTTCAACTTTCATACATTGACCGGCCCTTTACATATCCGTTGTGGTTTCTCTGTCATATCTCCTTCCCATTTTAGCTCTTTTTCTTCTATTTCAAGTGTTTCCTTTGAATTCTTTCATCATCATGTCGCTACTTTCCTTTTGTTGATATTTTCCAGAAAATATTTAACATAAATCATTTAACTTTATATATGTCTCTCACTAATAATATAAAGTTCTCTATTATCTTTTGTAAAACTATATCTTAATCTTTCTTAACATGGAGAGCTCATTAATTCACATTTACTGTTATAACTGATGGTCTTCTATTATCTTCTTGTATGCTTTCTGGGATTGTCTCTGTTTTTTTTCCTTTGCTTTGTGGGTGTAGAGTAATATTTATCAGACTTTTTTTATCACAAGCTATCTGAAAGTATATACATCTGACCCTTGTTCCAAAAATAATGATCTTCTTATTATTTTATTTTATTTTATTTTATTTTATTTTATTTTATTCATTTATTTATTTGTCATTCTTGAGATCAAAGAGAAACCTTTATTTTCAACAAAACTGCCTAGAAGAGAAGGTTCATTGATCCACTAGGAAAGTCGCTCACCACAACCAGCACCAAAATATATATTTAAAAAATTAAAAAACACACAGCCCCACCCCTCACACACACATCACCCCAAAAGCCACACAACCCAGACCAAAAGGGAAAACAAATCAAACTCAATGCCCTCACACAAAAGAAGTCTTTGAATTAGGATTTACAATTTTATATAGTCTTTCCTATGAAAGAACAAAAACAAAAAACCAAGGGGTAAGAGAAAACTTCTCCACAAAGGCCTGACAAGTCTTGGGAAATCTGAGAAAACATATGTTCTGCCTAGAAGCTAACAAAGCAAATAATGACCAGTGCTTTTCGTAGGTTTGAGTGGGAGGCCTCAGTTCAACAATATCCCCTCCTAACCGAACACTCCATGGGGGTGCGATCCTTCAGGAGCCAAACAGCAGGAGCGCCCTGCGTCCTGTCCTCGCCTTCAAAGCATGCCCAGGGTGCAGAGTCTGCACCACACTGCCAAAGAGACAGTGCCATTCACTGCACGTTTTCCAGCACTTAAAAGGGCCACACTTCCCTTTAAAAAAGATGCCGAGTCAAATAAATAAATAAATAAATAAATAAATAAATAAATAAATAAATATAAAAAGGGGAAAAAAGAGTTCTCTACTGCAGTCAAAATCTGAGTCACAGACGGCTGCTCTGAGGAGTCCCTGCCGGGGAAGCACAGGGCCGCCGGCACGGACTCTACTTGGGCTCCTCGATCACACCTTTGCTGAGGTCTGTCATTTTGGGATATTTTACTTTCTTCTGGTCCAGCTCATTCTGAGCCCAAAGGAGTAGTTTCAGTAATTTTGCCAGCTTGGGTATTGACTCATGATTTTCATAATCTAGGACAGCTTGGTTAACTTCACTCCACACCTTCTACCTCTGCATCATGTGAAGCAGGTCCCCAAACGGCAACTCTTCTGGGTTGTCAAGGGCCAGCAGGGCCAGGGTGCTCTCCGTCTCCGTCAGGCATTCCCTGCTCTCCTCACCTTGCTCGGCCAGCTGGGTCTGTGCGAACTCCAGCGCCGCCTTGGTCTCACGCTGGCGGATCAGCTCTATGAGGTGCTGTTGTTGCAGGTGGAAGTAAAGGTACCGGTTTGTGGCCAGGAGCTCCGGATGGAGACTGTTGATCAACGCAATAGCCTCCTGGATCTGGCCTTTCAGGATCATCTCACGGATTTTGATCCGCTCATCAAGTGTTTCTAGGTCCACACTAGGTTCAATCCCAGATTCCATTCGAGATTTCTCTGCTGCTTCCTTAAAGCCCTCTGTGACCAAGTAGTTCATGATGAGGCGGTTCATGTCTGCCCGCTGGACATGCAAGTTATTGAGTTTCTCCATCCACTCATCTTTCGTGATTTCATCGGGTCTTTCTGCATAACTCATTCTGATTTATTTCGGCTCCAGCTCCGCTGCGCTGGTGCAATAAATGCCATCCTCCTCGTGGAGCACAAGCACCTCGCCCTGGGGCTGGCCGCCCCCCTGCAGGCCGGAGCCTTCTCGGGAAACGCTGTCCCTTGGCAGGTCGCCTCCCTCCCGCGCTTCGCGGTCTCCACGGCCTCCACGGCTGCCTGCCCGGGAGCCGCCTGATCTTCACATTTTAAAAGGCAGATATTATCAGGCTGGTGTTACGCTGCCAGTATCACCAGTGAAGCTGTCCTGTGAGATGAGAAGTGGAACTGCAGTCCCCCCCTGGCTCCACGCTCCAAAGGCCACGTGATGCCTGCTTGTTGTGTCACCTGCACGCACATGGCTGATGCTCCAGTCTAGCATCTAGGATTTATTAGAAGGTGCTAGGTCGCTTTCTGAATTCCCAGGAGGGCCAGAGAGCCAAGTCAGGAGTAACACTCAGCCACAAGGAGAACTTTTGCAGGAGGATCCCCAGCACCAAGGATGGGGACGCTGGGATGTGCCCCATGCTGCCCACAGAAGCCAGCACCTCGGCTGCACACAGCCAGGCAGCAGCCACCCTGGGTGCCTTCCTCCACTTCATCGCCTGGCAAACCTAGGTCACCAGCATCGCACATGGAAAGAACTGGCTCTGGCACTTTGTCTGCAAGTCCAGGGACAGGGACGTGTCACAGTCAGCTCTGCCCTCAGAGAAGAGAGAGATTCCAGGCTTGTCCCCTGATCTCCCTCTGCTGTGTTACTGGGCCTCTTCTGTGAACCAGAAGCATCCAACAGCTTTGTATAGAATGATTCAGCTCCTCACACAAATCCACAGAGGTAGGTACTACGCTCATTTTACGGACAAGGCATGGAGGTGGCACAGAGTAGCTTAGTAACTTGGCCGACGTCACACAGGATACAAATCAGGGCAGCTTCCTCTGGGGCCTGTGTTCTTTTCCACTAGCATTCTTCAAATGTCAATGACGGTGACTTAACATTTGACATGACTTTGGGTTTGCAGGGTCGGTTCGGCACAATTACAGAACATTTCATGCTGCATGTTACATGCTCACTAAAGACTCAAAAAGTCAGGCAAAGAGCACTTCGGTGTGTTCCCTCCCTATTACAGGATGGGGTTCCAGTTACCAGGTGGGTGCGCCCCCCACCCCATCCCACCTCTGCCCAGGCCCCGCCCCCGCCCCCACTTGGCTCCGCCCACCTGGGCTTCGGGGCACCCACAAGGGCATCCCCTCCAGCTGTGGGGTGTGCCTGCGCACTGGAAGCCCGGTCCCTGGGGGCCACCAGCCTGTTGCCCGGCCCCGGGTCTGGGGGCAAACACTGGATGCCTGTAAATGGGAACAGCATCGCTGAGGCCGCCGCTGCACCCAACCTGCTGGTCTTTGGCGCCTGACCCCTGCTCCGGCCTGCGGGGCTGGGTACTCGGCCTGCCTGCCCACCTGGCCCCTTCCTGCAGCCCTCTCCCTGCCTCGCTGTGTGGCTGTGTGTCCTTGGAGGAAGACAGGGACCTCTCTGGGCCGCCCCTGTGCTTAACAACAGACAGGAAGAAGGTGCTTCGGTGGCTGCCCTGAGGGCAAGGCCAGGCTGCCCACTCCCCCTGCACACACGCGAAGCTGGTAGCCACATGCAGTTAGACCTTTGGGGGGCGGGGCGGGGAAGCACCTAAGTACATAGGTCCTTAACTATAGTTTTATTACAGGAATAAAAAAGAACACATTCACATTATCAAAAAAAGTAAAGCATCCACCCATGTCCACTGCATGTTCCAATATGTCATTTTATGACTTAAAAGAAGAAAAGCAAAGTCCTGGGCCTTTTTCCTTGTCCCTAAGGGCCAGGAAGCATTTCCAGGGTTGGGTGTGCCTGAGCTTGCCTCACCACTGCCCCCTGGAGGCCCCTCTCGGTTGTTTCCAAGGTTTTTGGTTCTTTTTTTTTTTTTAATAAATTTATTTTTTATTGGTGTTCAATTTACCAACATACAGAATAACACCCAGTGCTCATCCCGTCAAGTGCCCACCTCAGTGCCCGTCACCCATTCACCCCCACCCCCCGCCCTCCTCCCCTTCCACCACCCCTAGATCGTTTCCCAGAGTTAGGAGTCTTTACGTTCTGTCTCCCTTTCTGATATTTCCCACACATTTCTTCTCCCTTCCCTTCTATTCCCTTTCACTATTATTTATATTCCCCAAATGAATGAGAACATATAATGTTTGTCCTTCTCCGACTGACTTACTTCACTCAGCATAATCCCCTCCAGTTTCATCCACGTCGAAGCAAATGGTGGGTATTTGTCATTTCTAATGGCTGAGGAATATTCCATTGTATACATAGACCACAGCTTCTTTATCCATTCACCTTTCGATGGACACCAAGGCTCCTTCAAGGTTTTTTGGTTCTAACCGCAGAGGGATGCTGGGGCGGCCCCTTGCTCCCTGGCCTCAGGACGGGCAAGCCCTCAGCCGCCGCACAGGCTCTCCGGCCCCGCCGGCCCCCATCCCAGCCTGGGTGTATGCAGGCGCCCTGGGGCCCCAGGTCTCCTGAGCACCGCCGGCCGGGTGGCGACATCTGGCCGGGTGCCCTCGCCCCAGAGTCGGGGGTTCAAGCCACACCCAGCCCCAGGCCCGCGGCCTCCCCGGGTCCTGTGCCACCCAGCTGATGCTTCCTGTGCACATGCTCCGCTCAGCACTTGCCAACATTTTAGTTTGTGAAAAGCTGTACCTCTCAAGTCAACAAAGGGTTTCACAAGTCCTGCTGCTTTTGCAGACACTGTGCGGGGCAACCCGAGATCAAAGCCGCCTGTCAATGTGGCATGTCAGCCTCACTTTTCCAAAAGTTCTATGTCCTGGCCCACAACCATCATGCTCTTATGTGGCGTCCAACTCGGCCACGAGTGGCTGGTTTCCATCAGCAACTTTTTTACAAAGAAACCCAAGTTCCATTACTTCTAGGTACTCGGTCCTTCTGTGGGGAGTCGTGGCAAGGACGTGCTGGGCAGAGTGTGGCCAGCCCCCTATGCTAGCCACTGCTCCCACACTCCTGCCCCCAGGGTCATGCTTCCAGAAACTTCCCACTTGCCGTGTGGGGACGGCAGTGAAGAGCTAAGTCACGGGCGTTGAATCTATAGGTGAGAGGGATCCGTTGTCCACACCACAGCACAGTGACAGGAGGGTCACAGCACAAGTGATACAAACAAGGAAGAGAGAGACCCTCTGAGGCTCTTGGATGTGGTGGCATGGGAGGAATAAGTTGTTTGTCCAACAAAATGAAGTTCACCATCTTAACGTGCTGCACAACTGGGTGGTTTTTGGCATCTTGGCTGTATCATGCAAACATGATAACCATCTAACTCCAGAACATTCCCCCTCCTGCACTTGCAAACATGACCCTGCTCTACGTCTGTGGGTTTGCCTATAAGGGAAGTGCAACTCAAAACCGCGAGATACCTCTTCATACCCCCTAGGATGGCTACGATCAAACAGTCTGACAGTACCCAGTGTGAGCGAGGATGTGGAGAAATCAGAACCCTCCTCCACTGCTGCTGGGAATGTAAAATGGCAAAGCTAGTGTGGAAAACACAGGGTTGTTCCTCAATGGGTTGCACATAGAACGATCTTATGACCCAGCACTTCCACCCGTAGGTGTGCCCAAGAGATGAGAACAGATGTCCACAGAGACTTGTACATGAATGTTCAGAGCAGCACTGTCCAAAACGGCTTAAAGGAGGGGGGGGAACCACCCCGATATCCATTAGCCAATGCAGGGATCAATGAAATGCATGCCCATACAATCCAGGGTCAGTCGGCCGTAAAAAGGGATAAACTTCTGCTCAGTGAAAGAGGGCAGACACCAGAGGGGATGTCCTGCAGGATCCCATTCGCAGGAATAATACGGTAGCAGGTGGCCGTGAGCGGAAAGAGCGGGGTAGGTAGGAGTAACAGCAACGGCCTCAGCGAAGCCTCGCTCTGCACAGGTGCTGCCTCTTGGTCCTCACCACAACCCCGAAGCAGAGAGTATTCCATCCCCATTTTAGAGACAAAAACAGTCCCGGGCCAAGACCTGGTCTAGGGGATGCTGGGTGGCCCCCCAACCAAGCTGGCCGGCTGCAGAACTCAAGCCCAGAGCAACGTGCTCCTGAGGGGATAGGGAAAGAGCCCTCCACAGCCGCCCCCAGGTCTGCAATCACCCTCCAGGCCAGTGGCAAGGCCCACCTGACACCCCCCACCCCGCCCCCGCCAGCTCTCTCTCGGGAAACCCACAGAGGCAGGGACATAGTCCCTGAGCTGGATTGGTCCCCATTGTCCTGCTCCCCAGGAGGCTGGTGACACGTCATGGCCTTAGCATTGCTGGCACCCCAAGTAATGAGCAGCTGAAGAGGTGACCTGGCTCCCCTTCGCTCCCCCGCTGCGCCCCAGGTCTTCCCCACCATTAGCCCTCCCCACTGGGCGGTCCCTTCTTCGCCAACATGAGGAGGCCTCTTTGGGCCGCAGGCCTCCTGGGGCAGGAGGGCACCGTGGCTGTGTGTGTGTGTCCCCAGGTCCCTGTGTGGAAGCCCGACCCCCAGTGGGACGGCATCCGGGGCCTCTGGAGGCAGCTGGATGAGGGGGAGCCCTCAGGACAGGATCGGTGCACTTCCTGTAGGAAGAGGGAGGCCCACCTGTCCTCACAGGCCTGCGCCGGGGAAAGGCTGCCCGAGGACGAGGGGGAGGCAGCCACGCACCCGCCAGGACCTGAAGCCACCGGCACCCCACCTTGGGCCTCCAACCTCCGGAACCGTGAGAGAGAAACTTCTGCCACGGCACCTGTCACAGGGCCGAGCTGGCCCAGACAGGGCAGAGTGAGTCGTGGGTTGGGGTACAGGGTGGAGCAGTGGCCTCCACACACTCCTGTCCCCGAACCTCAGAATACGACGCTGATTGGAAACAGGGCCTTACAGAGGTAATGAGGTTAGAATGAGGTCCCTTGGATGAGGGTGGGCCCTCACCCCAAACCTGATGGAGGGAGGGACATCCGGCCACGGACACAGACGGAGGGCGGCCACGGGGAGACGAAGGTGGCAGTTGCAGGGACATGTCACAGGCCGGGGACCACCAGTACCTGCACGGCCGCCACAAGGAGCCGAAGGGCAGGAAGGTTGCTCCCCGGGGACCTCCGGAAACAGCATGGGCCTGCCACGCCGGGACCTCAGACTTCCAGCCTCGCAAGTGTGGGAGAATCAGGTCGTGCTGGCCCCGCGTCTGTGGCGCTGTCCCGGCGCCCTGGGGACGCTAACCCGGGCCCCAGGCATTCCCCCCAGGACAGCCACGTGGGCCTGGGTGTCAGGCGGGGATGGGGCACCTGCCGGGGCCGCTGCACCCTCCCCGCCCTGGCACTGCTGTGCTAGAGGACACGGGAGGCGAGAGCCCAGGGGCAGAGGCGGAGCGCGGCCCAGAGCAGCTGGGAGTGCTCAGGACTCCGGGAACACGGCAGCTGAAAATGCAAAGTCACGGGATTTAAGTCCTTCTCTCGTGGGAGGCAAGGCAGCCCCGTGGCTCCCCTGTCAGGTCAAGGGGACCAGTGAGTCAAGCGTGGTCCGAGATTCCCCATCCAGCTGAGGTCAGGCCCGAGCTGGGCTTTGTGGGGCGGTGTGATTCCTGCCAAGCTGCTACGGCGGAGGAGCAGTCCCCAGGGAGAGTTCTGGAAGCCACACCATACATTCCTGCCCTCCCTCGACAAACAGCTGCTGAGCATCTGCTGTGCGTTGGGCTAAAGCCTAAAATTCAGACTCAACATTCAGGGCCACCTCCACACCTGGTGAAATCAGGTCAGAGGGGCCTCAAAAAGCTCCCCGCCCCACTCTGCTCCTGCAGATAAAGTGCCCTAGACAAGCCTCTCTCCTTGTCGAGGAGGAGGTTCGGCGCCTGTGTCTCCCTGGTCCCCCCAGTCCCCGACTGACTGGAGGGACTGGTTGTGCCCAGGCTAGACCAACACCTGCTTCCTCCCTCGGGTCTGGCACGCTGGTCCCTGCTGGGCCAAAGGAGCCTACGTGGCCAGATCTCCGTGAAAACCCCCTGAACTCTAATGACTTCCCTGGTAGACGGCATCTCACCCGTGTCCTCAACCCCTCGCTGAAGGAATGAAGCCCGTCCTGTGGGATTCCAGGGGAGGGGGCTCTTGGCAGCTCACATCTGGTCTCCCCTGGACTTCACACACCTTTTCCCTTTGCTGGTTCTGCTCTGAATCCTTCTGCTGGAATCGATCTTAGCCATCAGTAGGACTCCCTGCTGCAGCCTGGGGCCCTCTCAGCAGATCACTGCGACGGGATGGGCTTGCGAACCTCACCACGAACCCCACATGATCACCAAGTATCGGGGGACCCACACCAGCGGAGCGGTTGGTGCTCAGGACGTGCCCGTGGGCTTGAGCCCCACACAGGATGTTGTGCTGTGACACTAAGGAGACGGGCTGAGCCTCCTGCTGCCGTCCCGAAGGCAGGCAGCCCCTGACCCTGCCCAGCCAGAGCCACCTGCCCAAGCACCTACGGAGCAGCCGAGGGTAGCAGCAGGACAACTGCCAGAGGCAGAGGGACGCGGAGGGGGACTTGCGCGGGCTGGGAAACGCTGACATCACGAAGCTGGCAGCACACTCACCGCCACCCACCTGGCAGCGTTTTGAAGACCTTGGCCTGATGAGGGGACTTAGGTGACGAGGCAGGTGAGAACACCACACCTCCATCGACGCTGGACGTCAGCTGCCGCCCTGGTGTCGGGGACCCTCGAGCCCAGTGGAAGCTGCTCCGAGTGAGGACTGCAGGATGGCCAGAGCTTTCGGCTCCTGCCTGGTCAGGACCCTCTCCCTGAGGCTGGCTTTTGGGGCCTCATGGGAGGTGTTGGTGGGGGCTGGGAGCTGTTTGGATCTGAGACAGCCAGGAGCCCCCCGGCCCACCCCTCTGCCAACCAGAAGCCCCTTGGGCCGGGCAACAGATCTGAAACGCACTCTCAGTTTGGGACAGGTGAGGCTGAGGTGGACTCCGCGGTCACTCACACCTACCACCCATGCGGAGTGCAGGGCACCCAGTCAGGGCCCAGCCTGGGAGCCCCTGCGAGCTGAACCTCCAAGGGCCCCGGCACCCTCGATCACTCAGGGTGGCATGTTAGCCACGGTAGGAAGTCTTCCTGGCTCAGGCAAGGGGTCAGGCCATGCTTGCTCCCCCCAACACCTTCCAAAGACTTAGATCCTGGTGTCCGCCTCTGAAATCTGTCACCTGTTCCCTAATAGGCGATATTCAGGAAAGCCCACTCTCCTGTCTACACAGAACTTCCTCATGCCTGCCCTCCGGGGTCACCCTCCCAACTGCTATGCAGCCCCCGGGGGCCTGGGCGCCGCCCCCACCTTTGTCGTGCAGTGAAGGAGGGGTGGACGAGGCCGGCAGGGGGCCAGTGGGGGAACCAGGAGCCCCCTGTGAGTGGTGACGCGGATTGAATCACCAAAAGCTGGGAGAGCTGCCCATTCCTGAGCTGAAGTAGCTTTCATGATCATTCAGTTCAAACTGTCAGATACACAAAAAACTGGATTCTGGGGACAAGGCGGGTTTCTGAGAAAAAGCAGGAATTTCCCAGATGCCTCGGGAACCTCAGGGACCTCAGGGCACGTCCACCTGCTGAGCTGTGCGAGGCCTTCCATCCCCGCGGCGTCTTGGCCTGTCCCCTCCCGCCGGAGGGGAGGGCAGGTTGGGAGGTCCAGGGGCATCCAGGGGCGGGGGGTGGGGACCAGGGGAGCTCACCCCCCGGGGCACCCCACCCCTCAGGGCTGACGCAGGCGGAGGGAGGTGGCCGTGACCGGAAGAAAGAGCAGAGTCAGGCTGTGAAGCGAGTTGTGGTGTTTGTCCTCACACGAGGAGGAATATTTCTTCCGCATCTACGCAGGTTCCCCGTGTCTACGTGTAGAGCGTTCTCGTAAGGGGGCCCTAAACCTAACGGTCAGGTTCCCGGCCCTCGGGAGCCACGGCTGGCCAGCGCACGCCTGCGGCCACAGACTGGGAGGGGGTGGCCCGTCCTGTCCCCAGGGTGTGGCAGCCACTCCACCCCTCCCCAGACCCCTGCGGCCTCCCTGCGGGAGGGGTGGGCTCGGCCTCAGGGCCCTGGTCACCGGCCAACCTCTCCCTGAGGCCCGCGCGGCACCCGGCTGCGGTCGTGCAGCTCCTGGGGGTCGCTGCCACGAGGCCTGCCCTGGACTTGGGCCCAAGGCAGCTGGAATGAGAGCGGGGGGGTGGGTGCTGGGGGGCAGCAGCTGTGACCCAGGATCCAGACGCCCGGGCAGGAGAGGTGCGTGGGGCAGCTGGCGCTGTGCCAAGTGCTTTGGTGCAGAGGTTCCCATGTGGGTTCCCTGCCCTGGCCCGGATGCAGGCTGCAATGCCCTGTCCCCAGGCGTCTCCAGGCGGAGGGGCTGAGACACAGAGTCCCTCCCTGGCCCTGGGGGGCTCACAGGGCTACTGAGGGAGGGCGACAGATCAGGAGCGTCCTCAGCCCTGTACGCAGCTCCTGCTCTACTTCCCACCCTCCAACACCCCCAGAGTCCCCCAGAAGCCATGGCTTGGGGGTCGGTGTGCAGGTCTCCTCTCAGCACGCTGGGGACTGGGGACAAGGGTGACAAGAAGGACAACCTCCTGCCCTGGGCTGAGAGCAGCTACAGGTGCTGCACAGAGAGCGGGAGCCTGGCACCCCCTGCTGCGGTGGCAAAAGTGGCCCAGCCCCCACCGCTCCCACATCCAAGGTCTCCAGCTCCACCCCGTTGCCACTGTTAGGATTCGACAGATCTTTCCTTTGTCCAGCAGGAGAAACAAGTGGCAGCCTTATTTCCCGGTCCTTCTTTTTAACCAGAGCACACGGTTTCAACTATTAACTTAATCACAGGCTACCTGGGGGGCCACCCACCCCCTCCAGGGACCCTCTGGCCCGGCCCGGGGCTGATGTGCAGGTGTGCGAGCTCTGCGGAGGAAGGGCAGGGCCGTGGGGACGGGGAAGAGGTTTGCAGGGCTGAGGAACCCAGTGGTGAGGCAGGAGCGCCCCCTCTCTTCCCTGCGCTGAGCCGCTCCCACAGTCAGAACTTCCTTCTGGAAGGGCCCAGGGGCACCGGCTGCAGGACCCCAGTGGGAGGGCACTGCCCCTCCCCGGGCAGGCGGCAGCAGGGAGGGAGGTGGGCCCGCCTGCGGGGTAGGGGACGGACTCGTCAGTAGATGCGCCCCCTCCAGGGGCAGGACACAGGACACCAGGGAGCCAGGATAAGGCCAAACAACAAAACAAAATGTTGGCAATGATGGGGCTTCGCTGTGGCTTCAGCCTTCCCCCTTCCTGGGCTGACAGCTGGCAGGCTCACGATCACAGCACCACACACAACCCTCCAGCCACAGCCTGCAAGGAGGACTTGATATTTAAAAAGTCTGGTACGTATCCAGGTCCCAAGTTTCCTACAGAAAAAAAGACACCTTGAGTCTTAACCGATTTGCGGCCGTTCTTCTTAACGCGAAAACATGTTTTTCCTTCACTCAACTTCTGCTGTTTGTTGCAGACTTTCTGTGACACGTGGTAGCAGGACAGGGGAAGGGGTCCAGCACGGAGCTGACCCGGGAGGAACACCAAGCACAGGCACACGTACACACTCCAGAGGGCTCACGATCTGTACGGAGGAAAGACGATCCACGTGTTTCTGACCATGACAGAGCAGATGTCAGAAATAGCTGATTAACTACTGGCCAGTGAGGATTCCAGGACCTGACATTAGAAGAGAGGAAAACGATCCTCTGGCCCCCTCCAGGTGGCTCTGGGGGGAGAAGGGCCCTACCTGACATAGACGAAGGGGTCAGTCCCAAAAGGGAGGGTGGAAATCGAGGAGGATGGGGTCACCCCCAAGGACGGCCAGCATCACTCTGCTCCACCTGGCACGGCACGCGCAGGTGCAGATCAAACTCGGGCGGGACCCCCTCCCTGCACCAGACCTATCCCTGGGGTCCTCTATACTCTGCATCCCTGGGTGGCTCAGTGGTTGAGCATCTGCCTGCGGCTCAGAGCATGACCCTGGGGTCCTGGGATCAAGTCCCATGTCAGGCTCCTCATAGGGAGCCTGCTTCTCCCTCTGCCTATGTCTGTCTCTCTCTGTGTGTCTCTCATGAATAAATAAATCTTAAAAAAAAAAAAAAAAAAAGTGGCTACAGCATTTAAAAAAAAATAAAAAAAATAAAACTGCATTGAGCTGAAAATTGAGGACATGGAGAGGGAGGGAGGCCAGCCCAAAACACCCCAACCGCTCTTTGTTCTACAAACTCAAGACAGAATTCAGCACCGTTCATGATACCCTGACCACGCAGATGCTTCTCCAAGGGCCAGGCTCTGTGGGCTCTGCCCACCTGAGTTTCTCTCACAGAGCTGCTAGCAGAGGATGCTCCTCTCTGGGCCTTGGTGCATCCCTCTGGAGCTGGGAAGGACACCTGCGCCCTGGTGTGCAAACCACAGCGCTACCCGTCTGCCGGGCCCTGACGTCATTAGCTCACATCCCATGAGATGGCCCAGGCCCAGCGTGGCCCCAGGATTCCTCACCCTGCATGCTGGGCCGAGCAATTTCTGCTGCCCAGTGGGCTGCTCTGTGGGGAGCCGTGAACAGGCTCAATAGTAATGTAAAGTGAAGATTTTCCACCCAAAATGAGCAGCTGTTCTCACACCATCAGAGAACCAGAGGGGGCGTCAGGCTGCAGGCCCCCCACCCTCCGCAGTCAGGATGCCCGCTCTCACTCTGGTCCCAGCTTGGGGGCTCCGGGGGTGCCGCACGCCCGGCCCTGGGGCACCGCTCCCGTCGGGGGGCTGGGGTGTCCTCGCCCAGGCAGGGCTGCCCCCCGGGCTCCAGAGCCCGGCCACCTTTCAGGGTCTCTCACACCTGCCACAGCCACCCAGTCATCACCACGAAGATACTCTGCAAACACAGGCAGGCAGGACCCAAATCTGCCTCGGGTCACACACTGGTTTCCAAACTGTAAGTGACCCGCCAGAGGGCCTCTGTATGGCCTTGAGCACTGCTGGTGCTTCCACGGTTCAGAGGGTGTGGATGCTGAGCACGGCGTCGGGAAGAATCCAAGCCGGCCCTACTGATGTGGCCTGGACCGCGCCCCGGGGCCCGGGAGTCATGGCGGGCCCGGCTGCAGGGCCCAGTGACGCTGGGAGACACGGGACGAGCTCAGTCCAAGGGCCCCCGTGACCAGTCGCTCACGAGCTGCCCAGCCCCAGGAGCCGCGGAAACAACCCGAAGCCTGTTGCCGAGCCGTTGGGGATAGAGAACCAGCCCGAGCGCGGGATATTCAGCAGCCGCTTCCCCTCCTCCATCAGCTCCCGGCGCTCGTCTGTTACCTGAGGACTGGCCCGGGCTTCGCAGGTTGGACGCTCCAAGGACGTCGAGGCGACAGGGCGACGGAAGCGTAAATGTGCACACGTGCACTGGCCTGTCCACACCGGGACGTCGCCACTTCCCGCGTGCCCCTGCAGCTTGGCGCCCAGGCCCAGGATCAAGCTGCGAGGACGTCCCGGGCCGCGGCCGAACCCTCGGACCCCCCGTGGCTGGGGACCACTGCGATCTGCAGGTGACCACCCTGAAGCCGAGCATGGGCGGCGTGCGCGGCGAGCGGCCATGCTGGGCACCTCCCGACAGTCCAGCGGGAACACAGGGACCCTCTCGCCTCCCCTGAGCAGATGGGGTGACACTCTGCAGGTAACGCGGTCTCCCCCTCCCTGGGGCTCCAGCTCACAGGTGTGACTTACCTACTCAATGGACTCCTTCCGGAGGCCTGGGGCTCCTGCCTGTGGTGCCATCCAGAGGGCTGTGGGCCGCCAGCCACCGGGGCCGGGGCACTGCCCTCCCACCTGGCCAGCCCATCAGGGGGCCTTGGCAGCCCCAGCCCACCAGGGCCCTCCCGTGGCAGTCGCCGCTCCCCAGGACCACCCGCCAACAGTCCATCCTCCCGTAAGTGGCCATGGGGACATAGAAACCCCCTGCTTTCCCGTCCCGGCTCACCTCCCTCCAGCCTCTGCTTCTGCACCTGCTCCCAGCCATCGGGCCTTGTTGCTGTGCCACCACCGTGCCAGCTCCCGTGGGCCACTCAGCCCCAGCTCAAGGCCTTCCCAGTGTCCCACTCATAGACACTCTGTCACTCTGCCTCCAACACTGTTCAGAGCACTGACACCTGGCACATTTGTTGTTTCCTGCTCTGTGGGGTCTTCAGCAGCCCTGTCTTTGTGGAAAGGGCCTTGTGTCCTCAGGGCAGCACCTGCTAGGAGCACTCCCGACACCCTTGCAGAAGCAGATGAACAAGGGTTGTCCCAGGCTCCGTGGTGGAGCATTCCAGCACACACTCTGGGCGGCAGGCGAGGCATGTCCTCCCATCACTCACTGCTCTGTGAGTTTTTAGATACTTCCTCACAAATTCTAAGTATGTTACATTCTAAGCTACTTTTGATTGCTTGGCTGTTTACAATGGGTTACTCTCAGGGGCGCCTGGGTGGCTGTCGTGAAGCGTCTGCCTTCAGCTCAGGTCATCAACTCAGGGTCCTGGGATCGAGCCCCCGATCAGGCTCCCTGCTCAGTAGGGTGTCCACGCCTCCCCCGCCCACGCTCTCCATCTCTCAAACAAAAAAAATGTTTTTGTTATTTTTAAGTGATCTAATTTGATGTAAGCCAGATGTAGAAGGCATGGTTTCCCTGGAGAGTCTCACTGGTGCAGTATCCCGCAGCTGGCTTCTCAGGAACGGCACGTCAATAGTGTCATGTCAGTGACGTGAGTGACCCCCCGGGCACAGAACGTGAGGGCAAACAAGGGGTGTCAGCTGTGATTCTTCTGTACAAAGCCTGCAACCTCAGCTAGATCCTGAATTTCCTAAGCCGACCGTAACATTACTTTAAATGGCTCTATTTAGAAGGTTCAAGAACATTAAATGGTAGAAGCTGCCCTTCCCCTTGAAAGGAAAGCACACACTCCAAACACCACCTGGTTTCCAAAGTTTATTAAAAATCAAAGAATAGAAAAACTTTACATAAAAATATGTCAATTTTAGCTTCCACATTGTTGTCTACACACAAAAAAAAATCGAAACATGATATCGTTTTGTTCAACCTGTAGTGCGTGACCACAGTGGTAGCCAGGCCAATTCATTCGGTTCACCATGACGGGGATGGAGCATGGCGCCTGTGTCTGTGAATCGAGCTTTAAAATGCACACCCCATGGGACACTCGCCCCGCAGGGGGTTCCTTAATGTAGGGTGAGTCAATATTGCTAATGCGTGGAGATTAGTACAGGCCTACGTATCAGTTTTTATAAATATTTCTTTATCAATAGATTCACAATTTAAATATCTTTAAATATTTTTGATAACTTTCAATCAAGAACTGCAGACAACATGTGCTACTCTATTCTGGAATGCCCCTGGAGAACCCGCAGCTGCAGCCGCAGCTCGCAGCTCCCAACGGCGCCGGGGGACCGGTCCCGGGGCGGAGGCCAGCCACGCGCGCATCAGAGGCGTCCTGGCTGGACCTGGCCCTCAGTCCGCACTCCAGAGCTCCCCACTCTGCACATCAACCAGGCGTCATGGTAGTTCAGTCTCTCAACGCGACACTCTCCACTAGTGGACTTCAAAGACCGACCTACCTGTAGTGTTCAGCAGGGCCAGAACCCCCCATTTCAAAAATGGGGAGTCAGATGACCTATGAGATGCAACTCACACCCAGGACAACTGTGGTGCTCCAAAAACTCAGGGTTAGGCAGGATGGATATATTCTTGTTCAAAAAAAGGTAACAAAGACAGTGGTTGTCATGGCGGACTACACTTGCATAGTATTCCTGTACGCCTCTGCGGTCGGGCGCCAGCTGCCCCGGCCCATCCCTGGGCTGTGCTCTCCTGCCATACGGTAAAAATACTCCCCCCCGGTGCAATGAGCAGCTGAAGTACTTCTCGTAGATTTGCTCTTAACAGAACGAACACATACTGCTATACAGATTCCTCAACGGAATCAACATAATTCCTTTCTCCACATTCCTAAATCTGGGCGCCCTTGTCCGGACGGGTACTCACCGGCCTCGTCCTTACAACAGGCTCTGTGACTGACACGGACTGAGCACTTCAACTTCACATTTTTGTTTTTTGTTTTTTTTTTTTAAGATTTTATAATGTGACAACCCTTCGTCCCCTTAGAAAGTTATACTTCTGGCACTTTAAACGCTGGATTTGTTGTCTACTTTAAAAGAACCGAAAACCAAAACGTGAAAGCTCTGCGGTCAGAGCGAGACAGCAGACAGGCCGGCCGGCAGGGCCGCGGGCAGCTGGTCAGAAGGCCGGGGAGCCGAGCCCCCTGCAAGGAAGCGCCCCCCGCCCGCCCGCCCGCCCGCCCGCCCCACCCCGCCACGAACTCGGAGGCCTTGTGTCTGACCACAGGAAAAACACAAAAATAAACCCCGAGCCCGTCACTCACGGTGTTGGTAGCGGTGCTCCTCAACCAGCCGACACGATGAACCCAACTTAGAAAATGCGACTCGGGAAAGGATCTAAGCTTGTTTAAAAAACCTCCTCCCTTAAATATAACTTATGTGAAAATATGAATTAAATAAAAATATCTGATATTGCACAAACCATAAGTTTTCAATATTTACATAGAAAAACAGTTCTGAAATCTGAAACAAAACGTGAGGGCAGTGACACAATGGCGACCTCCCAACCCTACCCACTGGGGAAGGAACGAGAACGGGGGCTGATCTCTGTTGCTCTGGCGGACGTGACACGAAAACACCCAAACCGCGAAGGAACCAGACTGGCTGCTGAGAAGCGCCGAGGCCTGCGTCCCGTCCCTGCGGTTCCCGGTCCAGACCTGACCGGGCACGGAGGAAGGATCCGGGAAGGCAGAAAACTGCGTCCATGTTTAATAAGGCTTCACAGATGAGCACAAGGAGCTGTTCTTTAAGATGGACGTGACCACCACACAAGGAACATGCAGAGTGATCAGCGGCGGGCGGCCCCCGGGGCCCGGGCCCACGTGCTGGATGCTGGTCTCAGGTCCCGGCGGGGCGCTAGTCTGTGGAAGAGCGGGGGGCCGGGCGGCGCCCTCAGGGGCCATTATCTGCTCAGACTGACGGGCAGGCTGTCCCTCGTGTGTGTGTGTTTTTTCCTCCTCCAGCCGGTGCGGTTGTACTGGTGGTGTCCACGGTTGCCCACCGGGGGCCGCACGCCTCCGCTGCCAACAGAGCCGTACGTGCCCCCCTGGCTGTGGTTGTGCGAGCCTTTCATGGACAGCTTCATGCCGCTGTGCTGCTAAAGAGACAGAGAGGGACAGTGATGCTGGAGGTGGCGCTGGAGACCCTGGTGGGCCCCCCCCCCCACCTCGCTCCCACCGCTGGGCAGCGAGCCTCAGTGTCCCTGAGTTATGTCCCTACCCTCCTCCCCAGAGACAAGGCCCGGCCTGTGGAGAGGGACTGTGTACAGAGGCTGCCCAGGGCTCACACAAAGTGGTCCCGTCCCCAATGCAAGTGCAGCATCCGCATGACATTTAATGTGAAGGAGCTCAGAGCAAGCCATGCTTACAGGTCACGGTGGCCACCACGCGTGACATGGCAAATACCCTGCCCACTCAGTGACCCACCGAGGTAGAGGCCGTACACCTGGATCAAAGCACACATGCACACATCCGCAGACGTGAGCATCACACTTCTAACTGGTCCTATGAGTCCACAGAACTAAGACGGGCCCTTGTTTTCTTTCCCCCACCTCAGCTCTGATGTTCTGGAAACACCTGCAGGAATTCCAACGTCCAGCAGGCTGGTGCTCGAGCTCCTGTTTGCAAAGTCATCACCTCCCCCTGAGTGTTTCCAGCAGGCCGGCGTGATATGCCTGGCAGGGCACTGAAAACCCCATGGTGACAGGAGGGGCAGATCCGAGGAGGAACGTTCTATTACTTAGCTCCAAATAAGAGTAACAGTAGGACTTAATGACACAGCTTCAAAGAGCCAACCCTTAAGCATTAAAAATTTACTGGCAAAAAAACGATCAGATAAATAGCAGAGGAACCGTCTGAAGTACTGGAGGTCAGCGTCCCCGATACCATCAGCACCTGAGGGAAAACATGCGCCCTCAGAACCTGCATGGTCCATCACAGTTCTCGGAAATACTCGGACCCTTCGAGAGCACAGGAAACGAGTAACAACCTGTTTTCCTCCTACAGAACAGCTTCTCCTGTGCAGAATCTGGACTTAGAGAAGCCACAAGGGAGCAGGCAAGTGCATTCGTGGGGACCCCAGGTGCAGGCCCCGGCAGCAGGCCTCGCCCCCCTCTGCCCTACAGCGCCCCAGAGAAGGGGGAGGGGGCGAAACCCCATGGGCCCGGTGACACTGCGCACCGGGTCACACCAGCATTTGTTCCTGATGGTGTCATTTGCTTCTTGAAAACCAAGGTAGCTGGCATATAAATTAATTCAATAGATAAATGTGAAAATAAAATATTCTTCACTTTGAACCTTATTTCGAACTTTAGTTTTATGCTAACAAGTTCAATGGAAAAATGAAGAGTGATGCTAAACCGTATGACATTTAAAATAACACTTTTAAACCCTATGCACCACAAAGAAAAGCAAAAATGAAGCTAAATGATGAGAAAACAAATTCTATTTCAAAACACATCTCTGCGGAGCCCTGTGCCTGGCGGAGAGTGCGGGGAGCCCAGGCGGGGGGAGGCCTACCTTGTGGTACAGGTGAGGGCTGGAAAGAGGATTGGGGGAGGCGGACGGAATGGCCGGGGAAGACATGTGGTGAACGGCTTTCAATGCTGGAGTCCCTTCAACGCTGACTTGTCTGCAAGGGACGGGGGCCACTCCTAGGGTCGGCGGAGGTATTGTAAACCTGGTCTAGGAACAGAACGACCAGAGACGTCAGTGAGACATCGAGTGGACAGAGGTCAACAGTCCCCACGCCAAGCCCGCCAATGGAGGGCACTGCTTTCGGTTAGTTTGCATTTTACTACAACCCGACAGGATTCTGTTTTGCATCAGAAACATTCTACGTTCTCATACAGCAATTACAATAGAAAGTAACCAAGTCATAAAGTGTCATTATTCATTGAAGACCAAGCAACAACTCAATAAATCAGTCCTCAGACTAACACTCATCCCTCGATCTCTGGAAAGAACAGAAGCGTGGCCACCACCCCCCTCCCACCCCCGCACAACACAGGCCCGTGGAGAGATGCGGGGTAAGGCTGGTAACCCTGCTTCCTCTGCCCCTCTGGTCCTGGACGACATCTATCTCTGCATTACGGTGCCCACTGGCACACGGGTGCCGGTGTAAAGCCCTCTCAGGCCCCCAAGAACCGCACTGCTCACATCTAGACTAACTGTGGCCCCCGCTCTGAGAGCAGTGATACCACAGGAGCTGGGGTCTCCCAGATGGTGCTCCAGGGGGGCTGACCAAGCAGCTGCAGGGCAACAGGGGCTATAGAGCACATGCAGGGAGCCTTCCTTACGCTTTACCTAAGACCCCGCTGGGGCTGTAGCACATAGGCCCTCTCCTCGGTGGGGGCTTGGCTCCCCCCGGGCACCGCAGCACCAGAAAGAGCCCCCTGGTGTCCCCAGCATTCAGTGCTCATTTCATCCCGAGTGAGGCACTTCATCTCTTGGTGAGCTTCATGGGAGAGAGCGCCCATGATGCTGTATGGTGGGTGTTTCCTTAGTTACTACACTAGAAAGTCAAGTTTGCAGTTTAGAAATAAAATGAGAAAGTGGGCCTTGAGCCTTGGCTTAAAATATGAGCAATCTTAGCTTTAATCTCACTGGCTGTTAGCAAAGTGACCTATGAGACCAGGGCACCAGCATTTGATCTTCAACCTGTCCTGGACATGTCACACTGGGGTCAGATGCTCACCCTGGACTTTGTCTAAAGCCCCTTCAGTGCTCGTGAGCTCAGAGACCCTCACTGGGCAGGGAGGACCTCGGGGACACGGTCTTTTACAGAATGACAGGAATTACATGCTACAGGCCCAAAAAAGGACAAGCATGTCCTGCAAGACAGAAATGTACCTTCCAAAGATTTCCAAAGATCTATTTCTAATCCAAAGTATCGGCTACTCCTGGAGCAGCTGTCACAGCTCAGACGTGGCTCCCAGGGGCCCATCTCCAGGAGGGGGGCCAGCCAGCCATGTACCTGAGTGTTAGTTGTCATGACCAACGTTCTGGAAGTAGCGGACTGAGGTTTGCCACTCGGCATGGGCAAGGCGGTGGGTAAGCTGGCCAGCAGAGGAGTTGGCGCCTGTAGACTGAACTGGTAAACATTGGGCGTTGTGCAGGGTGGTGTGTCAGAATCCTGTGAGTGGAAACAGTAAGAGGGAGAGCTGCACAGAGGCGCACTGCTTCTCAGTTAGGAAAGCAGTGTCTGCAGTGTGGTCACGAGCACGCGGCCATATCTGCTGCTTCAAGTCCTCCCAAAACCCAAGAACGTTCAAGTGACACAGGACAGACCCCTCACTTCAATGTTTCAGCTCCAAACAAGTGTTTACAACAACTATCCAAGGAAGTCTCCCACAGCTGTACCATGAGCGGCACAGCTGCTCCCAGGCCCCAGGGACGGAGTCTCTGACTGCCAGCTGACACTCGAGGCACAGCGGGGACCCCTCGGTGCAGTCTTGGGGTGCCCCCCCACACACACACACGGAAGGGAGAGAAATGAGCACGTCAGTAGAGGTTCAACACCCACCATGGATGTTTCCCCAGCACGCACACTCACAATGTCACTTCCAGAAAGTGAAGACACAGAGGAGGCAGAGGAGCCGGATGAGAGCAGCTGGGGGCTGGGCAGAGACAGGGTCAGGCGCTGGCTGTAGGGGGACTCCGGGTCTCGGCGCTGCGGCTGATCCCCATCACATGCACTGATTCGCTCTTTTATCTTGATCCTGTTATCTGTGGGGAAAACAGCCTGGCTGAGTCCCTTACCGTAGGACGGATGTGCACACCCCACCGGACAGCCTCCAGCCACAGCTGCCACTGACTGGACATGCTGCTAGCCAGACTGACAAACTGAACTTCTAATTTTACTTAATTTTTAAAATTATTTTTGTTTCAGTTATTGGAAAACCTTCAAATGTGCCTAGAACAACCTGGATACATCAACAGTTTTCAACTGTAAATCTTAACAAAATGTAAACCCAGTGCACGTTTCTGGGGAAACTAGGGCAGGATGTGCAGCAAGGACCCGTGGTCTCAAAGGCCCAGTGCCAGAATGGGGGCAAAATCTCTCCAAACTTGTTTATGCTGATTACATGGTGAAATGTTACTATTTTGAACACAAAATTGAATAAAATACATTAAAATGAATTTCACCTGAGTTTCTCTTCGCATTTTTCATGTAATTACTAGAAGAAACATTAAAGTCCATGTGTGGCATGCGTTGTACTCCCACTGGCCTAAATCTCCCAGCTGTAAACTCTTAGAGAAAATGCAGTGTTTCCTTAGTGTGAAGGATTAGCATTGAGGGACAAAGAGACACTACCACGTCAAGGTGTCAGAAGGTCAGGAGTAATGACCAGATGGGCACTCACCAAGCTCGGGCGCCGGGGGGGCCTTGCCGCCCCACTTTTCCTTGATCCACCGCCGGTAGTCGATCACTTCCTGAGTCACTTTGATGATTCTTCCTAGAGTACTGCAAAGGGACACAGCGGGGAATCAACGTGCCGCAGAGCTACTACGGAGCCCACGAACCCTTCTGACCAGTTCTTTTGTATTTTTAACAACATATCACTTTGCCAAGTGAAAGAGGAAAAAAGCTAAAATAATTCTATAAAATACATATAATTTCTGATGCTTGAGCCCAAATGTGCTCTGAGCTCACAATGTAGAAGTGGGTTCCCTCCCACACACATCCTTGAACCTACAGCTAGCTACTTCGAAAGACTGTTTCAACCCAGGGCCTGAGCAGGGGAGCATCCCCCGCCCCTGCCCAACACTCTTGAAGGTCTGGCACAGGCACGTGGTGGGTGCCAAGACTCCAAGCACCCAGCACAGGGCCCACCACCCTGCTGGGAAGCACTGTGAGCGGGCAGAGGGGTGCCAGGCCTCAGAAGCACCATGCTGCACTGTGTAGACAACCACTTCCCACCATCTGATTATTCTTCCTTTCCACTGCCCGCCCCCTTCACTCCCTCCCTCCGCCCCCCAATCCCACCACCTCCCAACCACTCTGCAAGTATTTCTCACTACCAACAGAAGGGTACACTGCAAAAGTGTGCTGTGATGCAGAGTGAGGGATGAGTTTGCAGGAGAGGCGGGGTGGGGCCTGTGGACCCACGAGCACTCACTTAGAACGCGACATGTGCACCGTGAGGACGGCCTGAAGAGAAAGCAGCACATTCCAAAGCGTTAAAAGGCCAGAAATCACTTCCCCAATAAAATACCCTGAAGAAACGGTCAACTCCCCAAAGAAGAAATTTTCAGTGCTCAGCCACGGATGAACCAAACATGGCCACCTCAAATGCCCGCAAGGCCTCCTTATCAGTAGCTCCACGTCCAGCTAGCACGTGCCGGCACATCCTCTAACACACTTCCTGAAGCCCGTGACAGGTAAGTGGTGCCAGCTGCGCAGAGGCTGAGGCCTGGAATTGCCATGCCACGGGGGCTGGGAGCCCAGCACAGCGACCCGGGGCGTGAGTTACCTTTCAGAGTCTCTGTTGGGGTAGGACCTCGCGAGGGGCGACACTGCGTGACTGAGAACAATGTAAGCGTAGTCAAACACCTGCTTCACCTGCATGGCCCCATAGGAACTGCGGCCAACATCATTTCCTGAAACAGAAAGGCGGCTGTATGACTCTGCAGATGCCGGGCCCTTTATCCAGATGTTTCTGATCTGCTCACGTAAGCTATCCTGAAGCGGGCCCTCGCTGCGGACACGCTCCCAGACCACATCAGCGGGGCTGCAGCAGGCACCTGGGAAATCTCCCGACGGCCACGGGGCCTGACCTGCAGCCTCAGATCCGGGTCCACCTCCATGAGATGTCATTCACAGAGACAGAGTGACAGTTCTTGAAGTCTGGTGACTCCCGAGGTGGTGAACACACCAGAAAGCCAGGGCGGCAGCCTCTGTGAGACCCAGCCGCGCTGACCAAGCGCGCGCACTGCGGCGGGCACCTGGCCAGGGCACCTCGCAGCTCAGTTAGCACTGGGACCTGCGGGAAGCAAGTCCTTTAGGGTAGGACATTCCAGGGCTGACCGCTCCCGTTTTAAGGACCAGACAGGTGGCAAATCAGATGAAGCCATCACTGAAGTCACCAAGTGAGCCCCAGTCGAGGAACTTAACTTTTTATAACAGCACAGTTTGGAATTTTAACTCACATATACATTCTTCACAATTCAAGTGAGCAGGATTTTTAGGAGCCATTCTAAGCTCTGGAATTTTATCTTTTCTAGATTTGATAGTACAATCCAGCAATAATGTGGGCTTTCATCTTTCAAGTACATTTAAACAGACACTGAAGACACTGGAAATCCCTCCAACTTCACTGATCGAACACAGACAAACAGATGTGAAAACATGTTCCTCTGCTGCCAGGGAAAGCCCTTCTGAAGAAGCATGGCCGAAGTCCTGTCATTTATCAACAACAGAACAGTCAGGAGGTTTCCTGTCACAAGATTTTTAAGAAGTGAATTTCACATTCCAGCAGCCATGAAACAAAACAAATCACTAAATTTGAGGACATTAAAATATACATATAGGAACTGAACAGTGAAAAATAGCAAATACAGATGCAAGGGACAAACTGGGGAGAAAATGTACAGCATGACAACAAGGAGGCTTCCCTAACACACGCAGGATCTCACAAAGTCACCAGGAAACAGTCGGCAGACAGATGGACAGAGCATGTGAACTCGCACAACAGAAATACAAGGGCAGTGTACCTGGAGCGGACATTCTCCACCACCTTTTCTGTCACCTGTCCGTCACTGACTTTATCACCAACAGTAAGAACAGTGTCTCACCTAATAGATGCTCAATAAACATTTGTGGAATGGATAAATAAAAATTTGCTTCACCTCACTCATCATTTAAGAAATGTAAACTAAATGAACATGTATGTTGCACGGCTCTATCAGATCGGCAAAGACTAAAAAGACTGTCCCTAAAGGAAGGGGAACAAGCACCCCTCACTAAGCTGATGGACTAACACCGGGGAGACCACAGACCACCTTGAGACAGTCAATGCAGCAATCCTTGCAATGGAACATGCCTTACACACAGGGAAGGGGGCTAGGATTTGTGGTTAATTGAAAACACAAGCCGAAAAACTGTATTACGTGATCCACTTAATAAAGATTGCAATAAAAATATTAATATCCTTGTAGAGAAGAACTGGAGAAATACACATCCGGGGAATGCAAGAGGATTAGGACACACTTTGCTTTTCTATGTGACATACTTCTCAGAAGTGAATGGTTTATGATGAATATGTGACAAATACTTTCCCAATCAGAAAAAAAAATAAGCTCTTTTCCTTAATTTTCATTTTCTACATTTTTCTGGTTAATTATGAGATGTAAACAAAATTCCAACTTTATAAGAAATCAATTAGGAGCATTAAAGAAAGACTTCTGAAGGTGTCCCCATTAACTGTAAGGACTGTGGGACCCCACATCATGAGAGATGAGCCACCCTTGGCTGCAGGGATAGTAGGTACCCACCCCCTTCCTTGCACCCTGCGCCGGCCACGTCCCCTGGCTCACAGCAAGTGAGGAGCAAGGCGCCCTTACCAGGCAGCAGAGGGTCCTCAATGCACAGCATCGATGGTCTGTATCCACTGGTCATGGCTTTCATGATCTCTTCTTTGGCGATATAGGCACCTCCTTCTTTTATTCTAATACCAGTTTTCAAGTAATTAAAATTTCTTCCGTAGAGTTCAAAAAATTCTACAAGAAGCATTCCAAGGTTTTCATCAGCTCTCCGGGCATCAATTCTTGGATGCAACTGTAAAAGCGACAGATCCACAATTTGGATTCAAGTCATTTTCTAAAGAAGACCGCATGCAATCTGCTACCTAGTGGTCTCTCCAAGGACAGGCTATCTGTGGCACCTGCTTAGTCACCAGCTCTGTGAGGACACTACAGGCAAAATAGCCTGGAGTGTCTTTGTTGATGTAGCGTTCAAAAAAAATAAAACCTTCTAATCTGAATTTTTTATTATACTTTAATTCTCCAAAATTAATAATCCCTTGAGGGTCTTCCTACTAACACAGACATCTGAGTAACCACAAGTTACCAAAAATTGATCCATAAGCAGACCACGTTCTCCGCAATATAAAGTCATCTAGATGGTAAATGGTAAGTCTAACCTTAATCCCATTATTGCAAAAGACAACCCATAGAGGGCAGTGTTAGACTGAACAGTGTCATAGTGTGACAAACAGCGTGCGGAAAGGTTAATTTTAACTGTGTACAGGTGATTAGTATTGTGTCATAATATTTACACCAAATTTACATCCCTGCTTGTCACACAGATTAGCGCCAGCCTCCCATTTGGTGCCATGGTTTCTTTAAGCAGGTAACGGACTTGTTTTGAACCTAAGCTGCTGTCTATGGATCTGTTTCCAACCCAAGAGGCCCACCAGCAGACCTGCACTGCCCATTACAACAGCCACAGGCCATAGGCGAGTGTTTATATTTCAATTAATTAAAGCAAATTACTTTAAAAAGCTGCATTTACTAGCCACATGGCAAGTGCTCAGTAAGCACGTGTGGATCGTGGCCACCCTGCTGGCCACGTAGGAACTTCTACTGGACAGTGCAGGTGTGGATCCGGACAGTCATGTCCAGGGGAAAGCACAGTTCCTGACGGAAGCACAAAGCCTGAAAACATACAACATACAACTCCCTGAGGAGAAGCATCTCCTGACGCTTACTATAAGTACTTTAGGGTTCCCAAGAACTTCAGCTTCTGAGGATCTGCATGTGCCAGAGGCTCAAGGGCAGCATTCTGAGTTTTGCCTTACCTTACTCCCTTCCTGCCAGCCTTCTAGCCAAAATCAAACACGTGAGAGCTGCCAGCACAAGGCTGGGCTCTCTTACCTTAGTTAGCCAAGAAAGGCACAGCTCTGAGGCAGGATGGGCAAGGGGCATGGAGAGGTCAGCGGCCAGCCCAGCCATGCTACGTGTGGCCTTCCGTGGGGTCAGAGGACTGCTGCCAGGACCCCAGGGGTGAGGGGCCAGGAGGCACTGAGCCCGGGGCCTGGCGCCACAGGAACAAGCAGCAGACATGATAGCAAGGCTACTAAAACAGTTCCAATCAGGAAAACATGAGGAAAGAGCAGGTTGTATTTTAGTTCAAAATAATGTCCAAAAACTAGGGGAGAATGGCACCAAGATAACTTCACAGAGGAAAACGTGGAAGGCAAAGCAACGTGATTAAACCATAAGAAACTGTAAAAAAACAGGTGTGGGGTTCCATTTTCACTATTCTTCGAGATTCTCTGGCAAAGACGGGCCATGGAAGTCAAAATAATGAAAGATGGCGAAACCACTACTTCCATCAGCCATATCAATGGTGAGGAAATTGGCCAAATTCTAAACCCTAAGCATAATCAAAATACAAAATTAATGATACACACCTGGAAGAACAGCTAGAGTATATGGGGAAGACTGTGTGAAAAACAAAGCTTGAATTTCTTCATTCAAGAAAATATAAATGGGGTAGTTACTGTTTCCGTTCACTTAGGAACTACTTAATATATTAAAATATGTAAGTATGGTTCATCAACACCACAGCATTTAACACATACAGGCAGGTTTTCTATTGACAGCTGTTCTAAGCTACTCAACAAAGGGCAATATAAAATTTAAGACAAAATATTTATTTCTTGTCAATCTGAGAAGAAAGGCTCTCTCTTTAGCAATTTGTATTTTTTGTCATATATAGTATCCAAATTTTCTTCTGAGACAAATTTTTTATCAGTCAGTAAACAAAAAATCAGGTTTTTTTTAATT
Organism: Canis lupus baileyi; assembly: GCF_048164855.1. Classification (NCBI taxonomy): domain Eukaryota; kingdom Metazoa; phylum Chordata; class Mammalia; order Carnivora; family Canidae; genus Canis; species Canis lupus. Next base: position 8,605,491 of record NC_132868.1, read on the forward strand.
GTCCATCAAGGCATGAAAGTCTCTACATGTACAGGGTCCTCAGTTCAGACTGGTGTACCCCTTATGGACAGGACCAGGAGAGCCCACCCTTCCTCAAACCGTTCAAACTCAAAAGCAAGCTATAAAGGAGAAAAAGGAGTAAGTATTGACCAAAATAGTTTTATTATGATAATCAGAAGTCAGTTTCCACTAAACCAAAACAGAAGAGTGGAGAGAGAGCAAGGACTGCTGGAATCCATGAAGCAACGGCTTCACAACGTCAAGGAAGAATGTGTTTCAATTTAAGTCTCAGTATCAAGGTCTCTAAAGAGAACGCACACTCACCTGTAGAAAGCTAATGGCCATTAAAATTAGGCTGTATGAGCTAATTCCACCAGTAAAAACTTCATTCAGGTCCCTCTGCAGGAGGAACTGTTTCAATACTAAAATCAAGTAAGGCAGCAATGAATATTTCTGTAAATTCCAAAAGAAAAATTTTTCTGTTAATTGTTAATATACCTTGAAAGATTTCTCACATAGCAAATTTCCCATAGTAGAAAGAAAAGCTTACTCCATCCTCTTGACACCTGGAAGGCTCTAAAGCCAATCATCCTCAACTTTCAGGGGCCTGAGAGTTAGTTATGTGAGGGGCTTGCTAAGACCCCACTGGGAGCCACACCCCAGGTCACAATTAAGCAGGGAGGAGATGAGGAAGCTTACGTGAAGAATCCCCAAACAAAGAGGAGCTCAGGAAGAATGAATGAGTGTATTCCTTCAAATTACTTCCCATGGCCTAGCTTGCTCTGCGACAGGAAGCAGAGGAGGGGATGGGGCAGTGAGCCAGGAAGGTCCTGGAGGCAATGCACAAGATCCCCATGCCCAGAGGCCCCCATGAGAGGAGACACCAGGGTGGTGGGGAGGTGAGCAGCTCGTGGGGCAGAAGGACAACACCAGAAGAACACGGAGAGCAGGGTGAAGGTAACGAGGAAACGGAGAGAGGCTGGTAAAGAGGGGAGGGGCAGGGCACTGGAAGCTTCTGAGGCTCTTGTGTTCTGCTGGGCACAGAAATGATCCTTCAGACAAGCCTGCTGCTGCAGGGTTAGGGAAAAACTGAAGGAGCAAGGTCCCTGAACCTGTGGGAAAAGGCACTATCCAGATTATGACCCTGGGGTTACCTCTATAGGGATTTTACCACTTTCCCTAAAATAGGAGGGCAAGACCAGCTGTTCAACTGGACCACGCACCTGGTTGGCTCAGTGAATAAGTCCACTACCCCACCCTTGGGCACGGAGACGATCCAAAGCAAGCAAAAACTACATTGTGATGCATTCCACTTGCAATAAACTAAACTCCGAAATCAGGCACACTGAGCTCTAGGGAGAGTCATTTTGTAATAGTGAGAAAGCTCTCTAAAAATCACTCAGCTTTATGGTTAGCCAAGGAAACAGCTAAAGAATTTCAAAGCATCTCTAGAAACAATATTGTATGATAAACAACTCAATTGTATAGTCTTTATCATTAAAGACTAAACTATCAGTTTAGTTTCATGAGACACCCGACACGACAGGTTCCCTAATTTTACAGTGAGTGCTAACTCGCTGACAACTGCACCTTCATGTAATTCTTGATGAGCTCCGCTGCCCGGACCCCAGTCTCCATGTTAAAGCTGATGTCGACTTTAACTTCAGTCTCCTGGTCTGTGAGTTTTATTATTGGTACCTGCAAAGATTTAATTGAAAAAAACTATGCTTTAATGGCCAACATTCACCACAGTCTGGCTCAAAATGTTTCCTATGCTGTACAGAGGGTTTTTTTCCTAACTCACCAAAGGGCTGAGAGATCATGAACCCCAGACTTTAAAAATGAGAAGAGAAGGGATTTTTGCCAATGTCGACTTCATCAGTCCCTTGAACCCAAGCCCCGTGCTCCACCTGCCCGCCCCCGAAAAGAGCTACTGCTCACCTCTGCCCAGCCCTCCTGGCCAGACTCAGCATCAGCCACTAATTACGGGAAGTCCTGGGCTCCAGGAGGAGAAGCTGGCTAAGTCCCTGCGCCCCCAGGGGTGCCTCCAGGTCCCCAAATTACGTTTGAAAGAATTTCTGAAAACAGAGTAACTTCAAAGCCAGTTTTTCAATTTTATGTTGTGCTGATGTTGTTTCTCTTGAACAATTCTACTTTGGGTATTCACTAAGACAATTTAAAAAATAAAAACAGAGCCAAAAAAAACACTTCCCTATAAAACCAGAGAAGCAGCTATTTTGAAAGGATTCTCATCAAAAAGACTTATCACCACAAGGTGCTCAAAACCAGCCTCATTAAAGCTGCCCCAGCAGCCATACAGACCACACTTCCTCCTACCCCCACACAAAGCCCATGTTCTTCCAGGAACAAAAGGCAAGACTTTGTTTCCTTCAGCCTCTAAGGAATGTAAAAGGATGTTCCCTTACCAAAAACAAGTGATGTCTAATCGAAGGTTTAAAACTCCTAGTAGAATACAGAGTGCACACCTCATCTAGGTCCTGAAACACACACCTGGTGGCAAACTGCCCATGATACACATGTGACAGGGATGGGCAGCAGGGGATGACAGCAACTCCTGGAGATCACCAAAACCACCAGGCATGATGGTCAAGAAGACAGAAAAACAAAATGCTTTCCCAAAGAACTTACCACAAAGTGTTTCAGAAGGAGCCCATGCCTCCACAACACGCTAACTCCCTCATGAAGATATTCCTGCTCCCCAGCCTGGCCTGGCCTCTACATCCAAACCAGCATACCTGGTCAGAGACAACTACCACCTTGTTCTCATCAAGAAGCCAACACCACGGGACAAATGGCAGAGCCCCAAGAGGGCATGGTGGGGGCTTTCTACTAAGGGCCACTTGCCAGTAGGCAAGTGACTTACAGTTCCTGAGGCATCTCTAATCCAGGACTTAGATAAACCTCGACAAGCACACACCTCGACAAGCACACATCAAAGCACCCTCATCTTCCAACTTCTCTCCAAGATAAAAGGTTTTTATATAGATACAGTTTTAAACAATGAAAGGAATAGGCAAGTTTTGTTTCTTAAAGAGAACTTGGCAAATGGTAAACATTTTTTGTACTACCTGTACCCAAACAGGCAGCACCTGGATGCATCCTTTTCTTATAAAGACATCCTAACAAAAGTTGACCAATCATGCATTTTAGTGCCAAGTACAGCATGATGCTCTCACACCCTGCAGTAGCTCACACTGTCATGAAATACGTTCTCAGCTGGTAATCCTAACTATTCAAAAGAAATACAAATACATTTATACCAAGAGGGAAGTCTTCAAAAGTTTAAGCAGCAACTCCTATAAACATAAGCTAAAGACATGGGTGAATCGCAACTGCTGGCAGGTGTGCGAAAGCCTCCGCTGGGGCTGCGGGCCGAGGCCCCTACACTTACTGTAGCTTTGTCAAGGACTTTGATGGAGCACGGCTCAGCCACGTTGTGCTTCCGCAGGGCTTGCTCCAACAGCTGCAGAGGAGGACGCTCCCATTTTCCAAAGACCACTAAGTCGATGTCACTGGACAGAAGAAGAAGTGACCATGAACCCCTGGCTCACATCACTATCCAGTAACACACACCTCTGGGGTGGACCGGTGCTAGGGCCTGCATACTCCCATCTCCTTCCAGGCCATACACACCACCTATTAAGCATATCCCTCTGAAGGAGGGAAGACAGTTTATGAATTATTGGTTAACATAAGGATGGAGAACCCAAAGGTTGAAAGAGTTTCCCAGCATTCCCAGGTAATCAAGGAGGTTGAAATGAAAATGCCTGCCCCTTTGACGTTTCCTGGCTCTTCCTCCTGTGCTGTCTACATATACTGCATCACTCTTGTCAACCTGTGCTTTCCTGGGCACCTGGGATCTGATCACTTCCCCACTGGCCCTGAGATTAAAGTCCCAAATCCTGAGATTACAGTCTCTTCAGTGTCCAAATGCTAACAGTGGGTTAGAGGAGAGTAAGCTTAAGGAAACAGTGCACATAACACTGTTCTGGGATCAAGATAGTTCTTGAGGAGGAAACACTGAAGAACAATTTTAGGATGCAAATTTGTTAGCTATTTTTCAATTAAAAAATACAAAATTCTGTTTAAATAGACTGTTTGCTTGAATCGTCATTAAAATAGAAGATCGATTTTCAAAAACATACCCAAAACTTTCAGAATATTTTGCACCGCATTTTCTTCCCATGACCCTCCCACTCATCTTTATGTGTCTGGTGTCTAGCATTTTTGTAACACAACAAATGACGTGCAAGAGGAAAAATACAACAGTTATCGTAACACTAAATTAGATTTTATTTCCTGTAATTTTTCCTCTATACTCCAGTCTTTTCCTTTAGCTTACATTCCTAAGCTGAGGGACCTACTTTTAGCCCTTAATAGGCACAGGCACGCAGACACTCCCCACCCCAACTAGACCCACATCCCCACAACACGAGCCGTTCGGATCTAGTACTCACCTGGTTGGAAGATAGAGGCCTGTACTAAAGCTGCCAAATATCTGTACCTGAAAGAGAACAGAGGTTGTCTCATGACACAGGACAATTCAAGCAGGCAGCCTTCTCCCACATCTCACTGAAAGGCCGCACCCCTACTCTGGGGAAAAATTAGAACTGCCCTGCAAGCTGGGGCAAGGGGGAAAGGTGGCAAAACACCATCAAAATCCTCTTACCCTTTAAGTTAAAGACCCACCCGAAATGGGAATTTTTAAAAACTCAAATGAAGAGATGAAACAATTATTGGCCTTTCCCACAACTGCTCAAAGCTGACAATTTTCAAACTCGTAGCTAAGGTGCAAAGGCAGGGCTTAGCCCCCAGGCACTAAAGTTTAAGTACAAAAACGTGGAATGTCATGAATGTTGTTGTAAAAGCAGAGGGACTTGGGACACCCAGGTGGCTCAGCGGGCTGAGCATCTGCCTTTGGCTCAGGGCATGATTCTGGGATCCCAGGAGGAGTCCCACATTGGGCTCCCAGCATGGAGCCTGCTTCTCCCTCTGCCTGTGTCTCTGCGCGTGCCTCTCTCTCTCCCTCTCTCTCTCTCTCATAAATAAATAAAGTTAAAAAAAAAAAAAAAAGGGATCCCTGGGTGGCGCAGCGGTTTGGTGCCTGCCTTTGGCCCAGGGCACGATCTTGGAGACCCAGGATCGAATCCCACGTCGGGCTCTCAGTGCATGGAGCCTGCTTCTCCCTCTGCCTATGTCTCTGCCTCTCTCTCTCTCTCTCTCTGTGTGTGTGACTATCATAAATAAATAAAAAAATTAAAAAAAAAAAAAGCAGAGGGACTCAAGGGACTGCACCTGCTCACTGGGAGCATGGGTGCCATCCACCAGCCCAGCTCATCCATCCATCACTGGGTGGTCTCCTGTCACCATCATGAGTAGGAATGATTGATCAGCATAGGCACCCTGGGCCATCACCAACTTGGTGGTCCACAGGACATGTGTCGCACTGCCTGTGCTAAGCACCCAAGTGCCCATGGCCCCCATCTCAAGCAACACACATTCATGTCAGGTAATTCTTGGAAATTCTTTTCCAGTTCTACAAAATTGAACATACACTATGTTGTGGAATGAGGGCAATGGGTAGAATTCTAATCTCAAGGTGAGTTTAAAAGAATAATCGCACTATTCCAGAAACAAATTCCCTTAGGCCCACCCTCCCAACCCCAAGGGTGCTGCTTGCGAAGGTGCAGGGCGTGGGAATGTGCATGCCAAACTCCCAGTTGCCGCCCCACCGCCCTCCCCGGGGCCGCGCCTGCGGAAGCCCTGCCACGAGGGCCAGGCCCGGGCAGGGGTGGGGACGGGGGGTGGCCTAGGGCCAGGGACACCCTATGACCCCAGCCCCAGGCGCGAGTAAAGAGTGAACCCACATCAGCCGCTGGCCAGAGGTCTTTAACCACGGTTTCGATCCGCTTCACCACCTCCCGTCTCATGGCTGCTTCTTCAGGACAAGGGGACATGAAGTTATAAAAGTCAATGATTTCCTCATGAAGTCTGGTGGACAAAAGAAAAGACACACCCAAGTTAGCGGGAACAGCCAAGCCCTCGTGCTGTGCTGCGCGAGCCTCGACGGCTCATCTCCTCCGCAGGCACAGGATAAAGGGGCGGCTCGGGGCAGACCGCATCCCATCCCGGCTCGCTGTGCCCCGCAGTCCCGCAGGCCCATCTGCCAGCGCCCTGAAGGCCGTGTCCCCGTCGGTCACCCGGGAGCCTGAGCCAGAAAACCAAGGGAAGCGCATCCCAGGGGCGCGGGGCGGGGCCTGCAGGCCACCAAGCCCCGAGGCCGCCACCCAGCTGTCCTCTCCTGAAGGCGCCAGCCCCCCAGGAGGTCCAGGGGCCAATGCAGGTGCGGCACAAGTGTGTGCGGCCCTCTTTTCCTAACAGACATCTAACTGTAGCCTTTCCAGCAGAAGGGGAGCTCGGAGAACTGCCTCGTCCCCTTGCCTCAGGAGCCACCTCTCGCACTATCTGCCTGCCCAGGGTGAAAAAGCCCATCCTGGGGCGGGCCAGGGCTTGTGGAGTTCAGGTTCAGGGCCAGCCAAGGATCTACACAGAAGACTCCTTCCATGGAAGGAAAGATGGTCATCTCCAGTCAGTCTGGAGGATGAATTCTAGGGGGGGCAAGTAATCTAATCCTGGGAATAAAACAAATCAAATTCACTTGTTTCCACTATAAGTTTGATTAGTAAAACAAAGAGAAGATAAATAAAATTTGCTCAATAATAACCTAATAATGTTAGCTCAATAGTTAGCAAAACAGCCCACATACCAGAAGGGAATACGTCTCAGCAGGACCTATTGGTCTCAAGTGACAAAGCCAAGAGGCATCACATCACCTCACCCCTGCCCATATTTCAGAAGAGATTAGTAATGAGGTCGAGGCACGCCCACGTTCCCAGAGCAGAAGTGGTGCCAAGTAGAACACACTGGCCTCCTGATTTCAAGGGTCCCGTCCAGCCAATCAGATACGCTAATGACACACCTATCTGAAAGGTATATTCAATCAGGCCTAAAAGTGACCTGCTGTAATGAGTATCAGGAAGAGTATTTTTGCTTTGCCTTCTGGACTAGAAGGAGCACTCCCAGACCACTGGCTGGACAAGCAGCCCTGCTGGCTCTTCCTCGAGGCGAGCAAGGTGAGGCGAGCAAGGCGAGGCGAGGCGCTGCCTGAGTCCCGGAGCTGCCCCAAGACCAGGGGCTCCATGGTGTGATGACACCATCGCCCCAGAAAGACACAAGGTCTAACCATCGTGACATCTGGGCAAAGTCCAAGAGCCCCTCAGCTGCCTGCTCCTGCTCAGTGGGCTCCTCAAGGAGCCCTCCAAGTGAGGAAGCACCAAGGATGGGGTCTGGGGCGGCAGACCACCCCAGGAAGAACAGTGGAATTGAGAGAGACCATGCTGGATCGGGGAGGCACCCCTGCCCCCCACGCCACTCCCACACTCTTCCTTGTGCCCTTCCCACAGCACGGTGAGGGGCTCACGGCTCACCACCTGATCCTGGCACCAAAACAATGCTTGCTCGTGTGACCAGTGTGAATGGGATGAACCAAAGCATGTTTGGGTTAAAAAAATATTTCGCTTATGACCTTGTCATTTAAGATCTACGCTCTCCCTAAAACACATTACCACTTCACATCCCAAGCAGTGCTAATTTGCATTACTTTACTCGATACTAACATTACACATAGTTCTCATCACTTTAAGAAGCTGCATTTTATGTTTTTGACAACGCACTTTCACAATCAAATGCTATTAACCACATGCCCAACTGCAGGCATCAGCTACAACACAGGTCATTCTATGAGTCTGTGACTTCCCATCCTGAGTACACCCACATATTCAATGCTCCAAAGCAGTTCATAGGTACATCCATGATCATTTATGTCCAGATAATCATTACTGCTCAGAAATAAACATGCACTCTTCTCACATATCAAAACCTCAACAGCATTTCACAGCAGATAAGTCTACATAAAATCACACTGAAGTCTCCTTATATCCAAAATTAGTTGCTACCTTATAGAGCTCAATGTCAGCCCACCAGCAGTCAGTCTCCAAATCTCCCATGACAATTTCCATGCTGTGACCATCACAGAAAACTCTCCTCTACGATAGATCACAGAGGTGGCATCTCAAAACCGGCAGGAAACTGATTATTTAATGGGAGGCCCTGGGACACAGCCTCACATGGCAGAGACTGGCTGGCTGTCTACCAGGATACTGAGGGGCCCCTCCCACAGCCTCAAGTGGCCAGGGAGCCCTGGCAGAGGCTGAGGAGACTTCCTCAGGTTTCTTAAGGGAAGAGAGGCCCACAGAATCCAGGAAAGGCCCCTGGTGTAGAGCAAGGAAGGAAGGCGACACAGAGGGATAACCTAATAGTTATCTAGACTGGACCACCAACACTCCATTACTTCTGTTCTCTGTAGCTAAACCAAATCCTGACATAGGAACCTAAAGACAACAGTGTGAGACTCCTACCTTGTTCTGTACTTGAAAACATCACTCAGATGCAGAGTTGAATTTTTCAGGTGAAAAAAATCAAAGAGAAGAAAAACCCACAGGGAATCAAATGCTATTTTGGACTCGGAAGAGGCTTTTCTAGACTTCAATATAAAACGACAATCACAACACAAAGAATGCAGAACTTCTTTCCAAAACACATGCTGAAGATAAACAAATTAAAAACCAAATGACAACTGCCCATGGCAGAAAAAGGACAAATCGGACTCTGAAGAAAGGCCCAGGCCCTAGCAGCATTCTCTGGGGTAAGCTGACAATTTATCACTTCTGGGAAACTGTGATAGGAGACCCTGAAACACACAGGAGAATCTGCAGTGCATGCTCACCGCAGGAGTGCTGGCCATAAGACATGGTCCCCCGTGAGACACCGTCCACTCATTAAGGACAAGAAGATGTGGTGAGCTGATAAGAGAAGATGCCCAGGACAGACGGCTGGTACAGAGACAAAGATGTGGGCCCACTTCATACGAACGTCTGGCCCATATATGCACCAAATACATGCGGTCTAAAAGGCCACATGCCAACACCTACAGTATTTCATGCCCTGGACACCAGGATGGGCTGGCGTGAGAACACTCCACTTTCTACTTCAGAACCTCTATACTGCTTGAGGTGTTTTTGTTTTTTACAAGAATGTGCTCATCACATAAATTTAAAAAATAAACAGGAAAAAGCCAACTGCATTTTAGATGACAACTTGACAAGACTGTGATCTTTATATTGCTTTTGCTTGTACACATTTTCTAATTTTAATGATAAATATAGATTCCTTAAAAAAAAAAAAAAAGTATCAAGTCAGTGAGGCTTCCAAAGCCCTGGTGTCTCTTCCCATCCACCCTAGCCAGGGCAGTAAGCTCCCAGAGCAGAGCTGGCTTATGTGGGTCTGGGATCACCAGCAGGCCCCAAGCACAGGTAGCAAGTCCACTGTGGGGACACGAGCGGAGACCCACGTGCTCTGCAGCAGGGTGCAGCTGACACAACTTGCCAGGGGATGGACATGTTCTGTCCACGGGGCTACTGAGCACCTGAAATGTGCTACTGCAACTGAGGACCTGGATTTTTAATCTGACTCAATTTAAATCCAAAGAGCCATATGTGACCAGCGGTACATCTGGCTGCTTCTTCCTTAACCTCACCTAAGGCAAAACGTAACAGCAAGCAGACGGGGCAGCCCCATCAGAGCACACTTCTCGAGCTTTTCCAGAACTGGATGCCTGGGCTATGTCTCCTCCCCCAGGTCCTCCCTCTTCTCATCCCTGCAGGCCTAACAGTGCACAAAAGCAGAAGTGCGCCCTCCATCCCCACCCCCCCGCAAGGATAAGGCTCACTTGCAGAGCTCCACCACCTGCACACCTTCCAATAGGAGACAAACTTGATAAAAACACACTATTGCAAATAATGCTGCAATAAACAGAGGGTGTACATATCTTTTCAAAATATTGTTTTTGTTTGATTTGGGTACATACTCAGTAAAATTACTGGATCATATGATAGTTCTGTATTTAATTTTTTTTAAAAGACTTTATTCATTTATTCATGAGAGAGAGAGAGGCAGAGAGGCAGAGACACAGGCAGAGGGAGAAGCAGGCTCACCACAAAGAGCCCGATGTATGACTTGATCCCAGGACCCAGGATCACGCCCTGAGTGGAAGGCAGATACCCAACTGCTGAGCCTACCCAGACGTCCCTGTATTTAATTTTCTGAGGAACCTCCATACTGTTTTCCAGTGGCTGCACCAATTCCCATTCCCGCCAATAGTGCACAAGTGTTTTTTCTGCACATCCCTGCCAACACCTGTTATTTCCTGTCTTTCTGATACTACCCATTCTGACTGGTGTGAGGTTCCATCTCATCGTGGTTTTGGTTTGCATTTCCTGATGCTGGGCATCTTTTCACGTGTCTGTTGGCCATCTGTACAGACAATACATGGAAGCAACGCAAGTGTCCAATGACAGAGGAGTGGGTAACAATGTGGCACACTTATACAGTGGAAGATTGCTCAGCCACAGAACAGAATGAACACTTGCCATTTGAAACTGCATGGCTGGACCTAAAGTGTATTATGTGAAGTCAAGACAGTTAAAGACAAATAGCATATGATTTCACTTATATGTAGAATCTAAAACACAGCAAACAAACAAAAAAACAGAAGCGGATTCATCAACACACGGAAGAAATGGGTGCGAGAGGAGTAGGGGGACTGAGCAAGTAAGTGAGGGCATTAAAGATACAAACTTCCAAGTATAAAATAAGTGACAGAAATGAAAAGTACAACACAGGGAAGGCGATCCGTGATACTGTACAATGCTGTATGGGGGACAGATGGTGGTCACACGTTATCTGCCAGGAGCACGGGGTGATGCAGGGAATTCCTCCAGCAGCATGCGGTACACCTGAAAGTAATGTAACCCGCTGGCCAACTCTACCTCAATTAAAACAAACAAAACACCTTCTAATAGGTCCTGGAACTCTCTTTTCCAACATCCTCTAAAATAAACATCTTAAAACCCTGGAGCTAAATATGGACAAAAAAGAGCCATGTCTGTCAAAGCTAAACATTTTAGTTCTTGATATAATTTAAACACATACTCACTGCTACATTTACAAAACCATGCTTTAATAGCGTAACGAGATGTTAGTAACAATAGTGCCTGATTAGGGCATTTTCCAAAAGGAACTGATGTAATTATGGAATTGAGCAAAGACTGTTCTTTCATCTTCACTAGAAGGCACTCTTTCTCCCTCAACACTCTAACATGTCTGAAACTGGAATGCAATTTTCAATCAATGGCTGGGCATCAGATCAGCTCAAAATTAAACGTTTTTCTTCCTTTGTGCACATTTCACAATGGTGCATCCTTTTAGGTCAGTTGATCTCTACAGGAAGTTGTCTATACGAAGTTTGTATTTCTGACCCACAAAAACAACTGCAAATGGTTCAACTCTTTGCATGCAATGGCACCTTGGATTCAACAAAATATGGCCTCAGAAGCTGACCACAGGGCATCTTGGGGAGGCAACAAGAGTAGAGCAAGAACCAGGGCAATGTGAGGCCTGCACTGCTGCTCTCAGCTAGAGGGAGCTGTGAAAACAAACTCTAGAACCCCTGCACTGCACAAACCTCCTACTAAGCTGCGGAGCCAAGTGCACACACTGCTTGGGGCCCGGGCAGAGAAGGCACTTCTGCTGCTTTGTGGTGGCGCTTCAGCCTCATGCTAAGTGGGTCACCAATGTGGGCAGGCGCAGTGGGAAAGGAGGCCGGCTGCCCTGTGTACGCGAGGGCTGCGGGCCCTGGCTGCGCAGATACAGCACACCTCTACACCTCTGGTGGCTTTCTCTGAGAAGCGGAATGCCGACACTCCAGCGAGGGGACGGCCCGTACAGATCAGGGGCAACCCTGAGACTCCATCTGGAAGAATCTCAGTTGACACCTCACAGTGAACGGAGCCCTAAAGGATTAATTTTCTGGGTATTTTAAGATGGCAATGGTAAGATTACAGTTTTCAGTAAATTTCAGGGTTTTTTTTTAAAGATTTTTATTTATTTATTCATTCATGAAAGACACACAGAGAGAGGCAGAGACACAGGCAGAGGGAGACGCAGGCTCCATGCTAGGAGCCTGATATGGGACTCGATCCCCAGTCTCCAGAATCTTGCCCTGGGCCAAAGGCAGGCGCTAAACTGCTGAGCCACCCAGGGATCCCGTAAATTTCAGTTTTAATCACAAAATCATAGACTTCTGAAGCATGATTTTCCAATGCACTTTTAAACTAAGTACTAGAAAATAAAGTTCTGTGAAAAATGAAAAAGACATATCTTATCTACAGTTGCTCTCTTATAAGACTCCAAATCCATTCAAAGAGTAAAGACTGCTTAATTTTTAGTACATTCCAAATTAATTTCTGCTTTTAGTACCAAATGATGACGGTCAGCAACGATTTAGTGTCTCTCTTATGAGCACCTGGTATATGGTTGCCATAAATATTTATGAAACCCAACTCCATGGGCTATTTAAAAGGTGAAATGTTATTCAGTTAGCAAACCAAACTATCTGACTTCACAGCTAATAGAGCTATTGATGAACACAGACAACCCATTGCAAGAGGGGGATTTTTGATTTCAGAAGCTGAGCTGGTGGGGTTACATGGCTCTCAATTTTGTCTAACTTTGAATTGGAGCCAGGGAGGGCTGGCTGGTTCTGCACCCTCACTGGGGGCACTCGGGCGTTCAGCCCCCTAACCCTCGAACCCCAGCCCTGGCACAACCTGCAAGTGGCCCAAAGGTGACTTCTCTGTTCCCACCAAGGACAGGAAGATACGCTACAGCAGGTAAAAAAGATGCCTGAAGTGAAGACAAAGTACTGTATTTTAAATAAAACCCCATGGGAAGAAAGGGGGGGCACAGGAAACACACCTTTCCCTATAGGTGAATGATGCTTGCCTGCTCCCCTCGATTTTAAATCCCAGCGTTTCTTCTACAGAAAACCATGGTCAGAGGTCAGATTTTAGTCTTCATTGTTTTAGGGGAACAGGGAAGGCAGATGAACACCTGCATGGCCTCCAGCAAGGCCTCCAGCTTTTGGTCCCTGAACCCTCTAAATACAAGCCATGCTGTGAAGGGTCACCACGCTGGACCTTTGCCAGCTCACTGAGACCTTAAACCCTGACCACTGGCTCCCGGGGCTCCCCTGTCCCCATGGTCCCTGTCCATGCTGTCAGCTAACTCCTAACGCCCCCCACGAACCTGGTCAATTCACACGCTCTGGGAAAAATCAAGCTTTCCATCACAATGCAAAATACAATAGAAAATACCAGAAACTACCTTCGACTGTTAATCGATTCCATCTCCCCCGATCCCCCAACTCTTCTTAAAGCCTTTCAAGGCATTAAAAGCCAGGTTTCTCAGAAACTGGAGCTCCTTCCCCTCGGCTCCACAACATTCATGGTCTAGATTGTTGCCCCAAACAATGCCTTAGTGAAACCAAGTAGAGTTAGCCACGGGAGCTGTGAGGACCTGAATGCCCACCCCGCAGCACAGACCCTAATCAGGAAGTACCCACTGCTGAGCCTGCGGCAAGTGCAGACATCCATGAGGGAATGGCTGTTTCTATTTTCAGGCATGAACGATCTTCTTTAAATTACCCATGTGTTGATACAGTTAATGAACTAATTACAAATCATTTTTATTTATTTTTAATTACGTGACAAGGCAATTAATATCTGCGCACCAATTACTCAGAAAACCTTGAGGAAGGCCTTCAAAGTTTTTTTTTTTTTTTAATACAAGCTCAAAAATGGAATGAAAACACCTGAAACTACAATTAGAACCCAGTTTGTTTCCAGAACGTTCCTCTACTTATGTTGTTAATGTGGCAGCTGCCCTATCAGGCTGCTTTGTAAAGGCCTGCACTTGAGCATCTCTCTACTCCGGAGACCTACCTGTGTACACATCTTTCTCCAGGCAGGCTTTGAACAAAGCTACCCCTGCAAGTGCTTTTAAAATGTTAGTGGAAGAGTGAGGCCCTTGGGAGAAGCTGCCACAAGGGGAGGGGACTGAGAGCAACAGATAGGAAGAGGAGGGTACCTCTTTGGGGTAGGAGTAGGCAAGATGGACTGGGAAGGCACAGCTGCTATGACCCAGGGCCAACCCAGATCGAAAAAGCTAAAATCATCTAGCATTCACAAAACAGCCAGGTCAGAAAGGCTCTGCATTTGGAATCATCAATGCTATAACTCTGGCCCATGCACATTTAGCTCCCAGTAAAAGTGAGCTCTTCATCCCCTTCCCTCCAAAACCCCTCCTGGGTAACTTTCAACCCTGGTTCAGATAGATGTCTGGGGCCTTTCAGAACCTAAACTGAAGGCCAGCAAAGGAAATGATACTCTTCTACCTTAGCAAAGCAAACCCAAGGATGCTGTAAGTGCCAAGCAAAGGCCCAGGGACCAAAGAACCACAGGAGTCTTCGCCTCAGAACAGGAAGAACTCAGACACCAAAAGCTTATCATTAAGCCATGACAAAAATACTTAATGTATTTCTTATGAATCTACTGCTAGAGAAGAAAGGACATTCAGATATGGCTTCTAGAGAGAGAACCAGTGAGGCACCTGAGAGCTTCCTACAGACCAGAATGAAGCTAACCCAGCATTTCACAACCTGAGTCAGTAGACAGTCCAGTGATAGAATTAGTAGTACTACACTTTTGCATTATAACCCCCAAAACCACCCCATGCCGCAGGTACCAGCTGGAGAAAAACCACCTGCTTTTAGCATGTCCACAACCCATCATGCAGCAAAAATGACCAAAGGACTCAGTCTCCTGACACTGGTGCCCTAGAGAGACCACAGTGCAATCCAGGACCTTCAAGCCTATGGAGGAGCTCACAGCCAGGAGAGCAGCTGGGGTGCAAGGAGAGGTCCAGAAGGCTCTTCACGGTGCTGGCTTTCTTCTGTGCTGGCTCAGGCCACCTACCATCAAGCCATGCATGGCAGCCACAGCACAATTACCAACCACTGCAGCCACCTGTAGGTGGTTCAGAGGGAACCACACAGCCATGTCGAAAAGTCAGAGCCTGAGCCTTGTTTGCTAGCTCAAGTAGCTACATCATTTTTGAAATTAAAATAGCTGTATGATCTGTCATCTTTCCAGAGATCCCTACCCTCAATGGGAAGGCAAACTGGGATAATCTTGTAAGGAAGATTAGTGTTTAAGAGTCTGAAAACATTAGTATTCTGGAACACTACACAGCACCAGCCACATTACCGGCATTTTCATTAGAGCCCCCCAAATAGTCTCCAATGCAAATGCTACTGTCTCCATTTTACAGATGAAAAAGCTAAGTATTCATTAGGCAGATGGTAACCAGCCCAAGATCATGCAGCCAAGACTCAGACCCAGAGCTGCGTAGCTCTGGAACTTGAGTGTTTAGCCACAAAGCTAGGAAGTCACACACTCAGGTGACCTGGCACAGAGAAACATGTGCAGAAATTCACTGTGGGTCCCTTTATAAAGAGCAAAAAGTCATAAATGTAATAATTCTATTTAGAGGATCATGTACATTTGTATAATATTTTTAATTGTTTAAAAGAGCTATTTGATGACTGAAGGAACCACTTTATCTTGAATTAGATTTAAATAAATACAAAATGATACCTGTATAATGTATTGAGAGTAGTATTAAAAACCATACAAAGAAATATGCTCAAGTGTTAGCAGGAAAATTATGGGTAATTTCTCTTCCATATTTCCCAAATTTCTTCAATAAGTATATTATTGCTTTTATAATCATAACACCCCCATCCAAAAAAAAAAAAAAAAAA
This sequence comes from Canis lupus baileyi, assembly GCF_048164855.1. Lineage (NCBI taxonomy): Eukaryota > Metazoa > Chordata > Mammalia > Carnivora > Canidae > Canis > Canis lupus. Next base: position 8,621,350 of record NC_132868.1, read on the forward strand.
AAAAAAGGAATCACTTTGGTTTCATTCACTGATACTACTTTACTTCCAAAGGTCACAGGACAGACATTTCTGCTTGTGTTAAGTCTCTGGTCTCCTGCTTCTATGTTAGGGGCACTCCAGCAGGGGCATCTCCTGGCTCCGTCCCAGCCCACAAGTGAGCTAGGCCAGGACCATAGAGGCCAGGGAACCCCTCTGATGGCTCAGCATAGAGGTCCAGCAAGCTACAGGCCCCTTCAACCCTAAAATTCTGGTTCTAGTGCCACCCAAGCCACCAGTTCAGGAAGCTACTCTAGACTGCAGCATTCACTCCCACAACAGACAGGGCTCCTGAAAACACCACCCCCACAATCCCAGAAAATCCTCTGCAGATGCAGAAGAATGAGCCTGAGGAGACTTCTCTGAGGAAGGGGGTGTTCTCTCAAGGACCCCAACTCTCTCTGGCTACATCCCACCAGGGAGAGCGTTAGCTCCCTGTTAAGGCCTTCTCTAGGGGCCCACTCTCATCACAGCACCACTGCCAAAGAGCTGTGCTGAGTAAGATTCGAAGGCTACGTTTAGACTCTACAGGAAAAAGCCTGTCATTCGTTGGTGATCATATCATATCAATATTCTTCTTATTAGCTGACATTTACCACCTGCTGGCTCTGTCCAGGCACTGCACGACACACTTCACTGAGCATGATCCTGAGAAGCACCATCATCACCCCTCCTTATGGAAGGCTCAGCAGTTAAAGCGCCTCCAGAGACGCATGTCTCGCATAGAGAGCTCAGGCAGGGCAGCACCTCTACTGTTGGCTCCTGATGCTCAAAGCACTCCCTGGAGCTTCCATTTCCCACCAACCGCCCCTCCCTGTCTGCCTCCTGCAGGCTTCTGGAATCTCCACACTCTGCCTCCACCTCCCTAAGCTGCTCCGTTCCCACGGGCTCCCTCCCTGGCCTTGACCACTCAAGAGATATCAGATGCCAGACACGAGCAGTCTCACTACTGGTGATGCCGTCCTAAGGGGACAAGGCATCCCAGCGCCCCGACAGAAGACATGACAATCACCTTCCATGTCACCAAGACTCGAAGAGCACCTGGAAGAGCCTATGTCCAGTTCCATGGGGCCCGCAGACATGCACACAGCGGGAGCCAGTGCCCCGCACACTAGTGCAGTAACATCTGGGAAGTCTACTGCAATGAACTGACCTCACTTCACTGAACCCAGTATCTGTACAGGTAAAATTCAATTTACACTGTCAGAAAAAACTAATATAACTTTTAACTATCACGTGTTTACTTTTCATTCAATCAGCCAGGATTGTTTCCATCCAGTTTAAGGAGGAAACAAGTCATCTGCACCAATTCTCCTGGGCACAAACTAGACGTGGCAACCTCTTAAAGTCTCAGGAGGGGGGCCAGCACTCACCAACCTCCCAAGGCCCCACCAAGATGACTGGGAAATGTTTTAAGAGAAAGGAAAACACTACTGGAATAAGAATGGGAAAGGACTTAACGGATCCAAGGTTTAAGTCAATATGAAAGTGCAGAAAGCAGGTGTGACTCATCTTTCTACAGTGATTTCCTGTAGACCTACTATGTAGCAAGCACTATTCTGATACTGGCTACGGAGTAGCGAGCACAACAAAGTAAGTAAGGCCCTTGCTCTGAGTTTGGGAGTGGGCCGAGGGCAGCATGGAGAGGGGAGATAATAACCAAAAAAAGTAGAGTGCACTATGCAGCCTTCAAATGGTGACCCACAGCCATCTACAGCTGGGGTGGTGAGGAGCTGGTACTGGAGCCTTGATGGAAGAGCAAGCAGCAGCCAGACATGCAAGGGTTGGGGGACAGCATCCTGGCAAAAGGGTAAGCAGCCCAAGGCCCCCACAGCAAAGATGAGCTCGGGAGGCTTCAGGTACTGGGAGGAAGCCCAATGGCCCAGGGAAGAGGGGTGCCTGGGTCTGGGGTGCAGCAACCCTGGGCCAACTTCAAACAAGGCTGTCGGGCTCCAGAAGAAGCCCAGTGGCCAGGAAGAAGAGGACCAAAGAGGCCTGAGAAAGCCAAGGCCCTTTAGAAAGACTCGGGCCCTGACACAGGTGCCTGCCAGCTGCCCCAAGCCCATACTCTCCACCCATGGGGCTGCCAGGTCCCAGAGAGGCCAGCCCAGAATGCAGCCAGCCTTTCAAGCCCGCGGCCCAGGCTGAAATCTCCCAGCGAGGTGGAAAGGGCACAGCAGGAACACACGTATGCCACATCAGCATAAAGGCAGCCTGTGAGGTCTGCCCTGGCAGCAACCCCATGAACACACCACAGCAAAAAAAAAAAAAAAAAAAGAGAGAGAGAAAGAGAAAAGGAACAGTACACAACAGAAACAATAAACCCAGCAGCAAGAAACACAAAAGCTGAAATCGGGAAAAACCTGCTATGGGGCCTCATTCAACAGAAAAGCAACCTCAGTCAGGACACGTCACTAACATCGGGGTTCCCCCCATGACAAGTAGCAGAACAGGAACACGCCCCGCGCGCTGGAGCAACAAGAGCCGAGCTCAACAAGATGAATGCAGAGGAAACAGAAAAGGATTCAGGTCATCTGAGGGGAAGAGGTCCCCCTGGAGGGACAGACACGCTGCCAGTAACAGGGAGACAACTGAGAATGGGTTGGCAGGGCGGTTGGGGGCGGGGGGGGGGGGGCGGCCTCCCTAAAGCCAAGGCACAGCCTGCCCTGTGGGTGCAGCTCCACTCCGAGCAGGAGTGACATCAGGGGCCCATGCTGAGACAGACGCTGCTCCCAGGGCCAGCGTGGACAGGAGGAAGGCTTCGGAAAGGCAACTGAGAAATTAACCTCTGGGAACCATCTTCACCGACGGGGGACTCAGATTCCTGACGACATTCCCAGCCAGGGAGACGGGTACTAGGCACAGGGCGGGCCTCAGGGAGCGCAGCACCATCAGCTCCCTTTACAACCTGACCGAACACACACAGCAGGAAGACACTGACACAGGCCTCCAGGGGCAGAGCCGGTGACTAAGCCCCGGGCTGCGGCTGCAGGGCCCCAGGAGCTCCACCAGGCTCAGGCCCCGGGCGCCCTGGCCAGCGGATGGGGAGTGAGGCCGGGGTCACAGCCAGAGTGGCACACAGGCCGCCCTGCAAGGCTCACGGCAGCACGCAAAGGCAAGGAGATGGCTCCGCGAGCTCTGGCAGGGAAGATGCCCCCTCAACAAAGCCCAGCAGAAACAGGGACCATGCGGGGAACCCAGACATCTGATGGCATCCCAGAAGAGCCTGGGGTGAGCATGAGGGCTCTGTAAAGACAAAACCAAGACTAATCAACTGCAAACTGGTTTCCTGCGTCCAGGCAGGACTGCAGAGCCACCAGGAGCCCAGGCCACCCGGGGTCAGACACCCAGCAGGATACGGATGGTGCCCCACTGGGTGCTGACATCAAGATTTAATAAGTCCCGACAGATTATGCAGAAAAGGACCTGGCACTCCGGAAAGGCTCAATAAATGGCAGCAATTATAATTACAGAACAAAATATAAACGCTTAACTCATGGTGACAAATAATGTAACGCAAATCAGGACGTAAAAGGCTATTTTAGTCCGCTCAGGCCACTGTAACAGGACACCACAGACTAGGCAATTTAAACAACAGACATTTATTTCTCACAATTCTGGACGCTGCAAGTCCAAGATCAGGGCCTGGGCACTGTCAGGTTCCGGCAAGAGCCCCCTTCCTGGCCTGCAGATGGCTGCCTTTTTTTTTTTTTTTTTAATAATTTTTTAAAAATTTATTCACTTGAGAGAGAGAAAGAGCAAGCAAGAGCACAAGCCGAGGGGGAGGGGCCGAGGAAGAGGGAGAGAGAGAGTCTCAAGCTGACTCCACCCCCCAGAGCCCAGCCTGACTCCATGCTCAATGTCACAACCCTGAGATCATGACCTGAGCTGAAACCAAGAGTCAGACACTTGATGGACTGGCCCACCCAGGTGCCCTTCATCATTTTCTTCCATTCTTGGTCTCAGCAATTCCTCCTAGAAACTAGTATTTCCATCTAGGAAGTTCCATGTTACCTTCACTTTCAAGCAAAATTAATAATTTAGCAAACTGTATTTAGAGAGAACATGAATTGTAACAGAAGAAGTCCTGCTGATTCATCCATGTGTCCATCCACTATGGGCTTAGAGAGAGGTCCACAACGACAGTCACCTAACAGCACTTTGGTGATCTCTGGGTGGTAGACTCATGATTTTGAAGCTTTCTTTTTTTAAACAAACACACACACACACACACACACACACACAAATCCATTTAATGAAAATAATGATTTAGAAATCCACAGAAAGCACTCTTAGCAATTAGTACACAGAACTATAAGATGCACGGTGTCACACACGGTAGTGGCATCACTGACCACGTAAAGAAGTCACTCTGGAAACACACGGTGAAGCACCAGGCCTCATGCCTGGTTTGTGAGAAACTAGTCCAGACTCTTCTTGGGGAGATCAGGACAAAGATGTCCATTTTGGGGTACCTGCACTGTTTAGAGCCCAATGACTTCACGATGCTCTCTGCAACCTGAGAGGATCATGTCCCTCTACCCAGAGATGAGAACTCATATAATTATTTTCTCCCTATTACCACACCTCTTTGAACAATCCCTTCTTTGCTCCACATGTCTAGTGGTTAAAAAGATGTGCTGTGGGGCAGTCTGGGTGGCTCAGTGGTTTAGCACCGCCTTCAGCCCAGGGCGTGATCCTGAGGACCCACGATCGAGTTCCACGTCAGGCTCCCTGCATGGAGCCTGCTTCTGTCTCTGCCTGTGTCTCTGCCTCTGCCTCTCATGAATAAATAAAATCTTAAAAAAAAAAAATGTGCTGTGGAATCAGACTGCCTGAGATCCAACACCGGCACTGCACCCACCAGCTGGGTGAGCCAGTGGGCCCACTCTGCTCTGTGCTATGCTCCCCACCCCCCGCGTACCAGGAGGGCTGCCCAAGATGCTGTATGCAGGGGTGCGGGCTCAACAGGCCAGTGATGATGATGACAGTGACAAGTGCTGAAAACCCCTCACTTGACAGGAAAAAAGGAAGGCTGAAGCACCCACCTGCAAAGGAAGGTGCCGAGAACAAGGGGCCATCTTCCCAACCATAAACTTCTTACTTCCAACAGTCTTACCCCAAAAGCACTCCTATAAGGCCATTTTCACTCTTAACAATTTTGCAAGCTTCAGTTCATTCCAAACCTTAACCTGTGACTATTCTTGCAGGTTCCCATTCTTTGGGATTTGGTCTCCGTTCTATGTTCTGTTTACATCATGCTTGCACGTAGGACTGTACATCAGTCTCCCGTGAGTCAGTGTCTGATGGAGCCACATTCTCTCTAGACTGATTCATCATCAATTTCCTTCCACAAGATAACTTATCACAATACTTTAGGATCTCCGCATTTCACAGGCCACCTAAGGTATCCTCTTTTATATGCTGGCTATCTCTTCAGAGTTGTCCTTCAATTTTTAAAATTTCTTTGCTTAAATTCAGAGATGTCTATAGCAAAATACTGCGTTGCACCATGGCTCCCATCTCTGCCAGTTCACCATGTTCCTGATTCTTGCTCTGGATTCAGGCACACCTGTTCCCATCGTGGGGAGTCAGCGGTGGCACAGGCTGTCTGGTCCAGCAGGGAAGCTGGTGTCTGGTCCTGCTGGGAAGCTACAGTTCTCCTATCTTCTGGTTGCACCTTGGGCAAGATGTTCTATCTACAAAAGCTTACTCTCTCTTTAAAACGAGCTACTGACAAGAAGAAATGGGGGGAGGCAGTCAACAAATGCTTACTAGTCCGGCTTTCATCTCTCCGTAGTCTTCAGTTACAATAGCAACTCATCAAATACTCCATTTTTCCTAGATAACAACTTGTAAGAAAAAAATCCAGATAGGAGGAGTCCTGCTCCCTTCAGGACCACCTCACCTCCCAGGCCAGTCCTGGAGTGTCTGCAGAAAGCAGGAGTTTCAGCATACTATGGCAGCAGGACTGGCATAAAACTCCTCCGACCCCACCTCCAGCATCTTCGTCATTTGACCGTCCAAGTCCTTACAGGAGAACCTCAGTGCTCCCTCTCCCCTAATATGACCTCTCTTCAGAAAAACAAAAAAGCAAAGGGCCCTCTATAGACTCACTGAAGCTGGGAGTTGCTAACCCCCCTCCCGCACGTCTTGAAGAGTTCTCCTTCACTGAACACTGCCTGGAGCTCCCAGACATCAGCGCTGGAAGGCTGTGAGCCTGGCTAGGCGTCTGTTTTCTATCTGCTGAAGGGGAATGGTGCTACCCATTTCCTGAGCCTGCTCTAAGAACACAGGGAGGAAAGTGATGCAGAGAGCAGAGCCCTGTAGAGCCCCTGCCCTGGGAGCTGTGACAGCCACTGTGTGCCTGAGAAGAGCGGTCGGCAAGAGACTGTAGGCAGGAGCGCCAGGCCACCACCTCCAGGCTGGACTAGATGCTCTGAGCCGTACCGAGCTTGTTCCGCGTTGCCCTCCGCCATGAGCCGATACTATGCTTCCTGTGCTATTGAAACAGCAGCCCTTTGAAAAGAATATACGCCAGAAACTCAGAAACACCAGTTCTAGAGCTTTCCAGTGGTGGCTTGCTGAGTACTACAGCTTTTGCTGTTGTTCCCATTTGGATTTATTTAGGCAGCAGTTACTGAATCAAACACTGTGTTTCAAATAGTCTAAAGTTACTCTAGGTTGGTGCTGTCCAAACTATTTAAGTTTTATTTATTTATTATTTATTTATTTATTTAAGTTTTCATTAAAATTAAATGCAATTAAAATTCAATTCCACAGTTGCATTAGTCACATGACAGGTGCTCAATGGCCACATATCCTAGTGGCCTCTGTACTGGACCGCACAAAACCAGAGCTCTTCAACCTTCACAGAGCAAGCCGCTAGACAGCGTGCTCTAGCTCTGCAGTGCCCTGTCCCTTACTTTTGTTTTCTTTGCTGTACACAGAAGTTAGAAGCTGCAAAGGGCTCAGAGAAATAACATCCACTCCTACTAAGTGCACAGAACAACAACAACAAAAAAAATCCTCAACTTTCAACAAGTCACACATGCTGACACACCTGATGAAATATGACAGCAGGGCCTAAGAAGCTCTGGAAAGATATGTATTTAAAACCTACAGAACACATTATGTGGGCACTGGTTAGATTTTCAAAATCAGAAAAGGATGCCTTGACTCAAAGGGAGAAGTATCCTCACAACATCGCATTGGTCCCTTAAGACTTGGAACTTTAGGCTTTAACAGTTTCTCAGAGAAAAGCTCTAGCCTGAGAGGGAAAGTTGTATTTTCAAACTCAGAGCAAAAAGCTTTTATCTGTCCAGTTGGCAATGAGCCCCGCCTAATTTTTGGTTTCAATTTCCTCAGAGAAGAGAGGAGAAAGAGGAAGAAAAGGAGTGGCCTTCTCAAACCTCCACGTGACAATTCACACGGCACGGCACTTCCTAGTCTCCTTTATGTAGCCTGTCCTACCGGGGGGGATGTCGTACGGACACTTAGCTTCATGGGTGGAGAAGCTGAGCCTCAGAAGTCAGAACCCATGATGCAACCAGTGAAAAACAGGCCTGTGAAGGAGGCTCCAGGGGTGCAGGATGCAGGCTAACGGAGGCCCAAGGCCACAGGCATGCCTCCCAAACGGTGGGAGACACATGCCAGCCAAAGAGCTCTAAGCAAAAATGAAATGATTTGATTTTTCATTTCCCTTTGACTCCTGCATCCTAGCCACTGCTTCAGATCCACAGAATTCCAGAAACATGATGATCACCTGAAATCTCTCTCCAATATAGAAAGACAGAAACCACCTACATCCACATGTTATCACTTAGGAAATTAACTCCAATCTTAAACCACAGGAGGACCTAAATGGTTCTGCAGAGCAGCTGATCTGGGAATTAAAAAAGAGCACAAACCCACAATAAAAAGGCATGTTGCTGACAATGAAAGACATTCTCTGACAACGGGAACCTCAGAGACGCTCCCACCGAGTCTGCCCCGTCTGTCCGTGTGGAAACAGACAAACCTCTGTGCAGACACCTGGTGTGTCTGGAGGGAGCTTGGGTGCCTCCTCCTTTTCTCTGGCAAATGGAGCTCAGGCCTCCCCTAGCGTGATCGATCACAGGACACCCACCAGGTGGCTGAAGGACAGGCAACGTATCTTCATACTTTCCAGAGTTTTCTAACTTCGCCTGGATAGGTATTAGTTTCATAATAACAGAGAAACCAACTAAATCTAAATGGTGATGTCCTTCAAATACAGAATTTTTTGATAGCTTTCTGCTTTTGAGTTCTGCATTGCAAGGTATAAAACTGGTTTAACCGCACTCCTTGGGAGAAACAAGCAGATAAACCGCAATCAATTTTAAATTCTGCTTTTAACTAACTTCAGAGTTGGCAATCAAGGCTTCAAAAATTCCAAAACAAACAACAAAAGTTACCTCTAGCATTTGACTTAAACCATGAAGCTTGGCCACCCCTCCCGTGTTCATGTAAGCTAGCAGACCCTTTCGCTTGCTCATTCACTGTTCATCAGAAGCTTCCTCGCTTACTCAGAGGTAGCTAGCAGCAGCTCGTGCTTGGCACTGGGTACAGGCAAAGACACAGCCCCTTCGCCCTAAGGGGATGCGAGAGAACGAACAAGGGTCAGCTGTCACCTGTGTAAGAGCAGCAGTCACTCCACAGGAAGGGACCAGAGAAGAGCAGCGGAGCAGTGTTCTTGCTCTGCCCGCAGGAGGCACAGGGCTCTCCCACTAACTTGGGCTGCCATACAACTGGTGGGGTTTTGTGCAAACCAAGACAGACTACTATGTACTTACACCTAAATTCCAGAGGCTACTGGAATGAATCACCTGGCATCCCCGCCTACCTGCCCAACACACAAGAATGACAGCTTTCCTAAGCTGGCCAATGCAGGGTGTCTCACAAATGGGACTCTTTGATCGCCATCATTCTCATGTTTTCATTCACATGGCTTTCAAGTAAACCACTCTTAGATGACCTATGAGAGGCACAGAAAAGCACTGGGAGCTAGTCACTCTGGTTGCCGGAGTTCAGCTGTGAAGACAAAACCAGAGGACAGGACCAGCAATACCAGAGTCATCATGATGGGCTGGAGTCCAGTCAAAGGAGAGAACTGCTGGAAAAGAAAACCACATCCTCCTCATTACCTACAGGAGCACACCTCCATGCGAGGCAGGAAGCCTCCAGAAGATATTCCACACTCCAATCCCCAGAACCTGTGGCCAGGACAAAATCATCATCACTCCTGTCATCATGCTGTACTATAGCATGCCCTTAAGAGAGACAATGACCTGGGTAGGCGAATACATAAGCCCTGAAAGCAGAGGGCTTCCTCCAGCTGGCAGGGACACGGTCAGAGAGATTCAAAGCCCTGTTACTAGTGTGAAGATGGAGGGACCACAAGTCAACGAAGGCAGAGATGGCTCTAGGGAACTGAGACAGGCCCCCCGCTGGCAGCTAGCAAAGAATCAGGGACCTAAGTCCTACAACAGCAAGGAACTGAATTCTGCCAACAGGAATAGTTTGCAGGAGGACCCTGAGCTCCAGCCCAGAACACAGCAGCCAACACCTTGCCTGCAGCCTGGTGAGAGCCTGAGCAGGAAGCCAACCAGCTATCCCAGCTTCTGATACGCAGAGTTCACAAAAGAGTAAATGAGTACTGGTTTAAACCGTTAAGTTTGTGCTCATTTGTCACACAGCAACAAACTACCATTGCAGGACAGAAATCTCAGAGAAAGACATTTAATTTGCAGTGCAAGTCCCACACTGTAGAAAGATACACCCCTGACCACCTCACCTGGGACACGTACTGGCACGGGGTGGGGGTGGAGAGCAAGTGTCTTGGGCAACCGTCTTAGCCAAAAGGCCGAGAAGCGATTTGGGCAACCGTCTTAATCACCAAGATCACCCACCTGCCTTTACGCCTTTACTCTGGTGCCACACACCCTCGGCAGCCTTATAAGACCAGAGCCTTCTGAGCGGCCTCTCCAGAGCCACGGCCAACAGGAATCTCCTCGGGATCCAGTGAGCATGACACCGTGACCCCTCACCTGTCCGGCTGTGTTCTTGTGCAGGTTTCTCAACTTCAACATCACAGTGTGCTATTTGTTTTGTTTTGTTTTGTTTACAGCCCTCTTTCATGCCATAACTAAAAAAGCAGATCCTAAACGATACCGACCTACCCTAACACACAAAAAGTCCTCATTTTCCTGGGGTAACTATCATGCCTCCTCCCATCGCAGGTACAGGACTCCACTGACAATGGGAGACAAAAATTCTGTATTAAATAGTGACCTTAAAGTCTGAGGCTTTACCCTGAAAAACAAATCTTAAAGTTATGAAAAATTGATACTTTAAAACATTCACTTAAAGATTATTTTCAACAGCACTCGATCACAATTTCTAAGAAGCAAACAGCCCTGCTTACTGCTTCTCCATCACAAGCCCCCAGCAACAAGATGTGGTCCACTCCACCCTACTCTGACTTCCACAGCATGAGCGTTAACAAGGCCATTTTCTGCAAAAAAAACATTTGAGGTCTCTATTTTCCCCAAGGATCCCCTCCAGCCTGTTTAACATTCCAATCCTGTTCCAGAGCATCTATCCTGCCCTCCTCTTCTGCAGCAACCCCTTTTCAGTGTGTCAGCAGCTCTAACTGTGCCCCTGGTCATATTTACCCGTCAGCAGTCCTAACTGTGCCCCTGGTCACGTTTATCTGTGACTAGGCGCAACCTTCCCCAACTTCGTCATGACCAGCATCCTGCACTAGATTTTCAATTTCACCTGGCAGTGACAGGCCGTGGTAGACTGGGCAGAAACAAGCAATGTTATTATTAAGGGGGGGAGGAACCTCCAAATAGGAGCTAATTTCATGGGGTCAGTGCAGCAGCTAACGTGTGCACGGTGTGGTCATTGCTGTTTCCATCCACAATCTCACGCCCGTGGGGTCGCAAATGACGCACACTGAGAAATCAACTCCCTGTGTGTGCCACCACTACCTCACGAGGCAGGTCTCGCAATAACCTCTCCTGTGTGTCCCACGATGTTTACAGGCAGAGGTGGGAGACACAGCGAGGCCTGTACAGGAGTGACGATGCTGTAGTCTGCCACGAGCCCTGCCGGGCTTTCACCTGCGCCCTCCCACTGGGTCCCCACGAGGACGTGCTGGGGAAGGGAGGCATAGGCACAGTACTTGAGGAAGGGCCAAGTCAGGCTGGAAGCATGGGGGGGTGGGGTTGAGGGGAGGGGGGGTGGTGTTCTTGGACACTCCTCCTCCAGGCTCCGACTCTTGGAACAGAGTGAAGAGAACACACCCACATGGGGTAAGACCACCTAGGGTCCTGAGGGGTGTGGCTAACCACATCCTGTGAAAGACACATGTCCATTTCTCACCAGAGGAAGAACTGAATTTTCTTTGAGGGTACAATGATGTCAAAAATTAAAACACTGTTGAGGCACCTGCAGAAAGGATGCTGCAAGACTGCTACACGCTATCAGCATTCCGGAGGACAACCCGCAGAAGGCCAAAGCCCACTCGGATACCTGGCCAGGGCCACGGGGGCCTCCTCTCTCTCACTATGCTCTTCCCGGGGCTCTACGGGGCACTAGTAAGGATGCAGCAATGTAGCTGGATCCAGTCTCCCACCCTTCCTCACCTGGGACTTCTGCCTTGAAGCTGAGGTTTCTGAAGCTGCCAGGACTGACCAGGACAGAGTAACAGCACTCTGCTGGGCCAGGGTGGTGGAGTTGAGGGCCTGTGAAAGCATCAGGGGCCAGAGGTTGGGACGCACAGGGCCCAGGAGCCAGTCTGCACCTGCCCGCGTCTCTAAGTCTCTAAGCCCAGGTACAGAGCACATTTCACACGGCTCCCAAAACAAAAGTTTGAGTGTCCAACCAAAATATAGAACCAGCACTAGAGCGGCTCCAAAGCAAGCACTTCACCTTCACTGCTTTGAGGGTTCCCATCCTGATCCCTGCTCTCCTCCACTTGTTTTTCGTTCACCTCAGCCAAGGATGAGATGGCTGGCAGCCTCCTGAAGCCACACCACTGGTCACGTTTCTAAGGGCAGAGTCCTCCACCCCAGAAAAGAACAAACACTGCAGGTTGCTACACGGGGTACCACGCAAATGCCCAACTGGCTTTGGCTGATGCTACTCAACCTCCCACAGCATCAGGGAACTGCTTATCCTTTCTTGAGGACAGCAGACACGGTCCTTCCAGAATGGCCTGTCCTGGGACTGCACGGTAAATCTGCGCAGCTGCTCATCAACAAGCTTCCTTTCTCCTGCCCAGGCTAAGGGCTCTCTCATCACAGTTCTTTCCCCTTCTAAACTACAGACACTCGGTGGTGGTCTTCCCATCACTCTGAGTAAGCTGGTGGCCAGGAGCAAGTTCTAGACAAAGCTATTTCTTGATACCAAAAAATGAGCTGCCATAATAAGCCCAGCGAACTTCGATGGAAAGATCATGAGAACCATCTCCCACCTCTGACTACAGACACAGCTCAACTGCTCAAGTTCTGCTCTGCCTTACTATTCCTCTGCTCTGTCCCTCCTGAAACGGTGGCCTGCTAGTAGCATTCAGAGTAGCAAACCAATAGGAGGCACCCCACCCTCCTAGACACACGGCAGGCAATCCTAGCAGGCTCCTCCTCTAGGCGGAGATGGCAATAAGTGGCTAGACCCGGAGCGGTACACAGCACCCACAGACACAGGAAAGAAGGGTGGGCAGCAAAAGAGGGAGAAAAAAGGAACATTAATACCAAGAGCATTACTGCAGGGCCCCTACTTAGGTAAGTTAAAATGTGGACCTCCACTGCTTCAGAACCTACTCTGCAACCCTCCTCGTGGCCTCTGAGCAGAGTTCTAACAGGCCAGCAGGGGTTGACGGGGTAGGACCCCTCAGCAGACCCCCAGGCAGTTGCGCCCTAGAGGTAGGCTAAGAGTCTCAGGCTTTAGTCTTTAACCTCAAGAGGACACGGGGTGCCATCACAGGGTTCTAAATGGGTCGGACCTAACCAAACCTGATGGAAGAGATTATCTCACTGGCCCTCTTTCATGCCATAACATGCCACTGGCAGCTAGTTCTGGGAGAGGCCCAGAGACCAGCAACAGTGCGTGTAAGATGACCACCTCTGGCCACTGGAGCAATCTCCACCAGAGGGGACAAACCTGCACGAGGATAAAGAGAAGGTACAGAGGATCTGATGAAAGACAGACAAGGAGGAGCGAAGGTCGGCACACCTGCACAGGACAGACCGTGCTAGTGTGTGCTGGACAGGGGCAGGGTTCAGAGTCAGGATCAAGAAACTCGCCTCTTCCAGGCCAACCAGTGCCTCAGATCCTAGCAAAGAAAGTGGTACATGGTGGGCTTGTTTACTAATAAAAACAACAGGGGCTCCTGGGTGGTTCATTCAGTTAAGCTTCTGCCTTGGGCTCAGGTCAAGATCCTAGGGTGCTGGGATCAAGCCCCAGGAGGCTGCTTCTCTCTCTCTCCCCCTCTGCCTTACCCCAGCCCGGCCACTCGTGTTTTCTCTACTAAAAAAAAGAGAAGAGAAGAGAAGAGAAGAGAAGAGAAGAGAAGAGAAGAGAAGAGAAGAGAAGAGAAGAGAAGAGAAGAGAAGAGAAGAGAAAAGAAGAGCAACAGCCACGTACATATTGAAGCTTACTAGAAGCCCAGGGGCAAGGAAACAGCTTCTTCCAGGGCCTGAATTTTTTGTGGAAGGGCATGATGCTGCCACTGCCTAGTAGCTCATGGAAGAAACAAGACTTGGAACTGTCTGGACCCCCGAAATGCTCTTCAAGTGAAGACCACATGTCTTCTTTTCCTAGTGCCAAGACACAGTCAGTTCTGGTGGCATGATCAGCTGGAAACCTGCACCACCACCCCCCAACCACCACCAAACCAAGGAACTCAGGTATGAATGCTATACATCAAGGAATCAGTTCCCCCAACACCTCTTCTTGGACAGTTTGACAAGTAAGGACTGGAGAGAGAGAGAGGCGGGAGGAGAATGGCTCCCACTTGGGACTGAAATGCAAGCTGGGGGCTTCAGGGAACTTAGAGAAAGTAACACTTCTAACTCAAACCAGGTGAAACAAATTGTAGGACATGAGCTCTGAGGGTATATCTCACATGCTTTAAAATAGTACCAACTTAAGTATCTTCCAACTTGAATGAACGTTTTAGAAGAAAACAAAGTTACTTTAAGAAGTAACTTCAATATGTAGCAATTGCCAGATTTATAGAACTTAGTATTTGTAAAAACCCTAAAAAATCCTGGAAAATCCTTACATAGTTCTTCAAAGAGCATGCAACTTGCGATGAAAGTTCATGATTTCAGTCTCGAAATACACAAAACCTATGTACAAGTGCTTTGTGTGCAGGTGCTGAGAAAAGGGCAGCAAAAGGGCTCGGTAAGTGGCATTCCCACCTGCGCAGCCTCACCTGGAACTGCCTCAACTCACACTCCGGGCCCCCCCCCCCCCCCCAGCCTGAGGTTTTTGGTTTTCTTTCTCAAACCGTCCTTGTCATTTGTAATTGCACTAAAGCTAAATCGGATTTGTAAACCCCTGTAAACTGAGATGCAAAGATTTAGAACATGGGTGGCATCTTCCGAAGAATACGTGCTGCAAACGTTTTTATTTCCTTCCGGGTGCTATTTAACGCTTTTTTCAAAGACTGCAAAAGATGCTTTTTACGTAAATTTCTGCCTAAAACTAAATGCCAACGCACAAGCCGTCATCCAAAAAAATAAAAAAATAAAAAAAATTACTTCTAAACTCCCTGTTGGTTACATTGTATCAGTACCGGAAAAACAAACAAACCAACAAACACCAAAACCCAAAAAAACCAAACCCAAGAAAAAGCACCAGGAATCCTTTCCCGAAAGGCGCTCTCGGAGAGCACGAGTCAACGATTCGGCCACCTTCCGGCTCCCGGCGCGCAGCCTCCCGGCGGGGCCCCCACTCACCCCTGGATGCCCGGGCTGTAGGCGCGGCTCTTCCACGGCGTGCCGGGCCGCGGCGCCTGGGGCCCGGGGCCGCCCCCTCCGCTCAGCGCGGCCGCGCGGCTGCCCGACAGCAGGTAGTTGAGGCCGTAGGTGCTGGCCTTGTTCTCGCGTTTCCGGCGGCCCGGGTGGAACTGGTGCTGCGGCGGGGAGCCGGCGGGCGCGGGGCCGCGGGGCCCGGGGTGCCCGTTGGCCGCGCCGGGGGCGCTCGGGGGGCCGTCGGCGAAGTGGAAGAAGGCGCCGCCGCGGCCGCCCCCGCCGCCCCCGCCCCCGCCGCCGCCGCCGCCGCCCGCCCGGCCGAGCGAGGCGCTGCTGGAGGACGACGACGAGCAGCCGGGGCTCTCGGTGCCCGACTCGGCGTTGGACGAGGACGACGACGACGACGACAGCGACGGCGACTTGTGCAGGCGCCGGGCGCCCTCGGCCGCGGGCCCGAGCGCCGTCAGCAGCGCGGGGGGCAGCGCGGCGGGGCCGGGCGCGGGCGGCGGGGGCGACGCGGCGGGGAGCGCGGGCCCAGCCAGGCCCCCGCCGCCGCCGCCGCCGCCCAGCCCCGCCGCCGCCCCCGCCCCCGCCCCCGCCGCGGCCGCCGTGTCCAGCGCGGGCGAGTTGAGGCAGAAGTAGGACGCGAAGCCCGAGCCGCCGCGGCCCACGCCCTGCGACGTCTCCCAGATCTGCATCCACAGGGCATTGGCCGGCCCCTTCTGCTCGGGCTGGATCCAGGCCACGCGCGGATCCATCCACGCGCCGCCCCGCGGGCCCGCGCGCCCGCCCGCCCCGCCGCGGCCCCGCCCCCGCCGCGCCCCGAGCCCCCGCCGCGCGGCGCACGGACGGACGGACGGACGGACGCACGGGCACACGGCGCGCGGGGCAGTGGCCGCGGCTCGGGCCGGGGGGCGGCGGGGCGGCGGCGGCGGCGGCGGCGGCGGCGCTCCCGTCGGGTCGGGTCGGGGCGGGTCGGGTCGGGGCGGGCCCGGGCAGGCCGCGGCGGCGGCGGCGGCGGCGGGCGGGCGGGCGGGCCTGGCGGGCGGCCTTCAGGCGGCGCGGGGCGGGCGCGGGGGCCGCGGCGGCGGCGGCGGCGGCGGCGGCGTTCCACTCGGGCCGGGGGGAGAGGCCATCGGAGAGGGGCGGGCGGCCGGGCCGAGGGGGCGGGCCCAGGCGCCGCGCGGCCCGGGACCCGCGGGAGGGCCGCCCCGTGCGCCGGGCCCTCGGTCACGCTCGCGCCGCTCGCTCCGTGCTCCTGCAGCGGCGGCGGCGGCGGCGAAAAGACACTCTCGGCGGCGACAGGGCGCGGGGGAAGGAGGGGGCGCCGCCGCCTCCGCTCCAATGAGGGGCGGGGAGGGAGCGGGGCGGGGAGGAAGCGCGGCCTCCCTCGCCGGGGCCCGGGCGTCAGTGCGCACGCGCGGCCGATTTCAAATCCTCACTAGACACCGCCGCCTTGGTTACCGCGCCTGCGCACTGGGCCGCTCCCCGTGCGGCGGGGAGGGCGCCGCGTCGGAAGGAGACGCGCCTGGGAGGGGCGGGAGGGGCGGCGACGGCGGCGTAGGTCCTTCTAGACCAGACTGGGCTGCGGCGGGGCGAGGGACAAGCGAGGAGGCCGCTGCGCCGCCCTTCCGCGCCCCGGCAGCCTCCGCCGGCCCCACCTCCCGCCGCGGCGCGCAGGCCGAGGCGTGGAGACATGCGCGCTGGGACCGGGGTCCCCGGCAGCCGCCCGGTCGCGCTGCGCGTGCGCAGAGACCGGCCGCCGCCGCCGCCGCCGCCGTGTGGAAGTTTCCGCGCCGCGGGGCGGGGTCGGGCTGTGCGGCCGCTGGCTCCCGATCCGTGGGGGGCCGGGCCGGCACGGGGCGCGCTGCGGCCGCCGTCCCAGGGAAGGGACAGACGTGCCCCGGGCTCTGCCGCCCGCCGCCAGCGGTCCGCGAGCGGCCGGTCGCCCTGCCGTCCCTCGTGCCCGCGCCCGCCCACGTGCTTGCCCGCGGCCTCCCGGGGGAGCGGGGCCCCCTCGGCGGGTGCCGTGCAGGCATTTCTGTTCCCTTTTAAAAACGGTTTCTTGTGCAGAAAACGCAGTCCGAAGTTTGCAGTTAGCTCACTGGCGCGATTCCCCGGGCGGCCCTGGCAGTGCTGCCGTGGCGCCGCGGCCCGCGCGCCTGGGTGCCGGGGGCCGGGGGCTGGGGGCCGGGGGCCGGGGGCCGGGGGCCGGGGCCGGGGGGGGGCGGGGGGGGCGGGACGGTGCCGCGGCCGCACGCTCCGGGAGTGCGCAGCAGACGCCGGGGTGTCCTTACGTAAGAGCCTGTGCCCCGCGAGCCCAGCCCGAGACGGACGCCGAGCGCCTCCCGGAGCCCGGCCCCGAGGATGCTCCGACGCGGAGACGGGCCCGAGCCGGCTCGGCCCCTGCGCAGTGCGCGGCGGGTACCGGGTACCGGGCGCTGGGAGCCTCCCGACGCCGCAACAACGGGAAAAATCCGTGCACGGCCCACTACGGCCTTTTGGCAAATGGTATTAAAAACACAAATGCCTGTTTTGGTTCAGGCGTTGTGTATTTGTGTGTGGAAATTACAAACCCAGGATTAGAACATGTGCATTAAATTGGAGAAAATCACACCCAAACCAAACAGCCATTATTCTGGATCCCCTGGCGTCCGGGGCCCAGGGCCCAAGTCCCTGGAGTCTTCCCAGCCTACCTGGCCCATAACCCACAGATTCTCTGGGGTCTAACCTGCAGGAATCATCCTGAACCCAACAACTACCCCGCCCTCCCTCCGTCTTCTTACCTACAGCCCTTTCAAGCCACCACTATTTCTAGGGTATTTTGAAACAGTGCCTCCTTGCTAGTTTCCCACATTCCCTTCTTGCCCTCTTTGGCAGTTTCTCCACAGAGCAGCTTGTGATTGATCCTTAAAAAAAAAAAAAAAAAAACGTAAAAGCAAATTATGTCACTTTCCTGCCCAAAACTCTCTAGTGGCTTTCTTTCTCTAACTCCTGCTTACTCTGCTCTGCAAGCCCCTGCATTGTCTGGCTCTTCTCCCGCTTTCTCCCATTCACCTTCCAGCTCTGCCCCTAACCCAGCCTGTTCCAGTCATAGCAGAGCAGGCACTTGCGGTTCCCTCTACCTGGATGCTCCTCCCCGACCTACCCACATGGGTCACCCTTTATCCACTCTCACACCTTAGTTCTATCTAAACTACAGACCTAACCCTCAACACTTCCCACTCCCATTCCCTGCTTTATTATTCTCTTAGCATTTATCTCCGTTGGCTTCCTAGGACCACAAACAATGAAATACCACAAACCGGGGGGCTTATAACAACACAAATGTATTCTCTTACAGTTCTAGAGGCTAAATGCCGGAACTCAAGGTGTTGGCAGGGCCTTGCTATCCCCGAGGTCTCTAGGGCACCATCTGCTCCATAGCTTTCTCTTAACTTCTGCTGATTTCCTTGGCCTTCTTTGGCTTGTAGGGGCCTCACTCCGTACTCTGCCTCCATCACTGAATAGAGTTTTCCCTGTGTCTATGTCTCCTTGTTATGAGAATGCCATTTGTACTGCATTAGGGTTCACCCTAATAACCTCATGTTACCTTGATTCTATCTGCAGAGACCCGAACTCCAAATAAGGCTGACATTCTACTGGTATCCAAGGTTAGGAGTTGAGGCTCATCTGGGGGAGGGGCGGAGGGGGGGGCACAATTCGATCCCCTGTGCCATCTCATGAATTTTATTTACGTTGCTTATCCTGTGTCCCTGCCCCCCCCCATTAGAGTCTAAGTTCCACAAGGAGATGGCTTTTTATCTGTACTTTTGCCTGCTATCTGTGAGCTTGAGGACTGTGATTGCCATGCGGTAGGTCCTGGATGGAAATTGGTGAAATGACCGACTGGTTGACCAACTCAATGGGAATGAAAGCCTTTCCTGGCTTCCAGGATCTATTCCAGATTACTGTTTACTTCTTAACGTTTTAAATTTGTTTCTCCCCTACAGCCTCCTGCTCTATCTTTGCAGTTTGTCTCTAGCTAATGCCTCTAACTTTGGCTCATCAGCCATAGTCTACTTCTTGTAATTAGATCCAGGGTTTCGTTATATATGATTTCATCATAAGTTTTTATGCAAATTAGAAGCAATATGTTTCTTTCTGTAAAACGAGAAATAATACTAAGTCAAATGCAATCCCTGTGACTCTGGCCAGGGGAAATCTTTCTCATTGCTTACCACTTTTCCCAGATAAGCCCAGCTTTTTCCTTCTGTGGCCAAAACCAACTCTTTTCTCTCTCTCTATCCTTATGTTAGAGGAGGAGCATGAGAGATTATACTATGCTTTTAGTGATTCATTCTTACAAATAGTTTCCAAAGCACAGACTACCGTGGACTTCCTGTGCAAGAATCAGATATGCTGGTTAAAATGCAGATAGCAAGGGCTCACCTAATCTGTAACTTTCTAAGAGTGAGGTCCAGGAATCTGTATTTTAAGTAAATTCCCTGGGCAATTCTTAAGCACAGTGAAGTTTGAAAATCTCTGCCTAATTCAGGGTTTCCAAACTCAGTTGCTCTCAGAAACTGAATAGTTTATGTAAGTAACCAAAAAAAAAAAAAAAAAAAAAAAAATCCGGGTGTGTGTGCATTAGTCAGCTACTACAGGATAATAAAACACTCCCAAACACAGTGGCTCCATGTAAATGTTTAGTATTGCTCACAAGTCTACAGATCAACAGATTGATTGTATGGTTCTTTAAAAAAAAAAAAAGATTTTATTTATTTATTCATGAGAGACAGAGACATAGGCAGAGGAAAGGAGGCTGCCTGTGGAGAGCCTGATGGGGGACTCAATCCTGGGACACAGGGATCACCACCTGAGCCAAAGGCAGACACTCAACCACTGAGCCACCCGGGCGCTCCCAACTGTGTGGTTCTGCTGATCTGGGTCAGACATAGCTGACCTTGGCTTACAGATCACTTAGAGGCTGCAGTCAGCTGGCAGATGGGCTGAGACTGGCTGGTCTAGAATGGCCACACTCCCATGGTGGGCAGTTGGCTGGCTGGCAGCTGGGACACCAGGGTTGATTGGCCCATGTGTCTCTCATTATCCAGCAGGCTAGCCCCAGCTTGTTCTCAGGATGGCTAAAAGGGTTTCAAGAAAGCCAGCCAACAGGTATGAAGGACTGGCGTGCCTGCACCTCATCACCATTCTTTGAGCCCAAGCAAGTGACCAGGCCTTGACAAGATTCAAGAGGTGGGGAAATAGCCCTCACCTCCTGACCAGAGAGGCTGCAGTCACATGGCAAGGGGTGTGGGATGCCGGGGGCAGACAATGGAGACCCCAGTGTGACCTGAACGAGGAGGGGCTAGGACCCAGGAGAAGAGAGCACCTGCCTGATGTGAAGAGGTATAAAGCGACTCTTCTACAGCTGGCAGGAATGCAGGACCTGCCCAAGGTGTCAGCAATGTCCATTCTCATGAGAACCCAGACAAGCAGGCATGAGCCTGAATTCTGCTGGTTCAAAATGTCGACCTCCAAGCAGATGCTGCTGGTTGCCCACACAAGTCCTTTGGCCCCACCACCCAGGAGCCCCAAGAGCCCTGGTTCTGCTCAAGTATTTGCACAGCCAGGTGTACAGAAGGGGTCTCTGGCGCTCCCAATGGTGTCATTCTTTCTGCCAATGCCAACATAAGCTCAATGTACACCTCCATTCTAGAGGAGAAGGCTGCTGGGACACTCTTGGGAAAATCTTCCAGGTGAAGAAGAGATGTGCCAGAGGACACTCCCTGCTTCACCAGTGGACATGGTTCTATCTGCGTAGGATGCCTGGCATCATTGCAGCCCCCTTGAGTCCAGAGAGGTGACAGCACTCTGGCAACCAGGCCAGAGGAGGGAAAGATGGCCCAGACTGCCCCAGCAAGCAGCAGAATTGACCACACCACAGCCCCCTGTCAAGCCCCCCGCCCCCCTGCCCTCCTGCCCCTAGCATCCGAAGTGATAAACCCTCACGAGTTGCTGCATGTTCTGGGCAGGCCACACTGTCATTTGTTGCAGAAAGCACCTTGACACAGCAACCAATTCAGAAAACGCTAGCATATCGCGGAGGGCAGCCTATAAGACCTGGTGAGTCATGTCTATCTTGTGGGTAATCTCTGGCCGCCAGAAGGCAAATAATATGATGGGGTAGGGCAGGTGGTGGTTCATCTGCACCATGCCCTAGTGGTTCTGTGTTCAGCCATGAAGAAAGGTTTTCTTCAGAGAGGTAGGTTCCTGCCTGCAAGGGTGGATGCTGAACTCTTTGAAAGTTTCAGGCACCAGTGCCACTCATTAAAGGAAATCCTGGGAGTGAGTTTTCCTGCAGAAGTATCTTCCTTTGGTCCTGAATTATGGAAAGTTTCAAACTTACATAACATTGGAGAGACTGGGCAGCCCGGGTGGCTCAGCGGTTTAGCGCAGCCTTCAGCCCAGGAGTGATCCTGGAGACCTGGGATCGGGTCCCACGTTGGGCTCCCAGCATGGAGCCTGCTTCTCCCTCTGCCTGTGTCTCTGCCTTTCTTTCTCTCTCATGAATAAATAAATAAAATCTCTAAAAACAAACAAACAAAACATTGGAGAGACTACATGTGTTGAACCCCTTCAAGAACTGTCAATTCAAGGTCACACTTGTTCACCGTTGTCCTCACCTGCTTTCTCCATCTCCGATGATTTTGAAGCAAATCCCTGATTATATGTCCTTTCACCCATAAATAACTCAGTATGCTTCGTAAGTAAGCATATTTATTTTGAAAGATAACTACATTACCACATCAAAGTATTAACTAATGGCTTACTTAATACCATAATATCTGATCCATGATAAATGTCTTTGATTACCTTATAAAATTTTTATTGGTGGTTTTGTCAAAATAAAAGATCTGTATATTGCAATTGATTGATTTGTACCTTCTAATGCTTTTAATCTGTTCTCTGTCATCTTTTGTTGGGGAAGGGGGAGTAAACTCTTGTTCAAAAACATGGTTCATTTGTCCTACAGTCTGGATTTTGC
Organism: Canis lupus baileyi; assembly: GCF_048164855.1. Lineage (NCBI taxonomy): Eukaryota > Metazoa > Chordata > Mammalia > Carnivora > Canidae > Canis > Canis lupus. The sequence continues at coordinate 8,643,421 of NC_132868.1, forward strand.
CAATTATGCCTCCCTGTGGTATCATTTAACACGTTCCCTGTCATCTATATTTTTTGTAAATTGAGCGTTGAATCCGCGTTCAGTCTCACTGCAGAGGTGCTGCTGTGTCCCTCCTGAGGCTCACAGCATCTGGTGCTCTCTTTGGTGACATGAGTGTGAGCTCCTTCGATGAACATTGCCTCAAGCCCTGCTCCAGTGTTTCTGTGGTAGGAAACATCCCCTTCAAACCACACAGGATCCCAGGACTGCCCCTCTCACGGAATTTGAGAAGCAGATGCCCTGCAGATGGTCAGCTCAGACTTTTTGCTTTCCAGATGAGGAATCTGAGGCTGGCCCACAATCAAGGCCCAATAGGGACAACCAGAGCTGGGGGCTCAGCAAAGCAAATCCTACGAATGGGACCCCACAAAAAAATTAGCTTTATGTCACCTGGAATATGACACAATGGAACATGGGAGAATTGGGGGAGTGGTCTGTAGGGAATGTAGAAAGAGGGTTCCCCCAACTTATGCTTGGACTCTCTTTGTCCAGGGAGGCACGCCCTCATCCTGGTAGGCACACATGGTCTTTCACCAGAAAGTGAGCTCTATGGCGGGGGCGGTGGGGGGCAGTAGCGGGGGGGGGGGGGGGGGGGGGGGGGGAGCGGGGAGGATCTCAAAAGGCTCTACCTAAAAAAGGGAGGGAGGGGGTAAACTAGGTGAGGAGGTGGATATGTTAATTAGATTCACTGTAATCCATCCTGTTGCTGTGTAGAGGTGTATCAAATCACCACGTGTGTACCTTAAATAGATGGAATTTTGTATATATTTGTTGTATACCTTAAATACATACAATTTTTATTAATATAAATGAGATTGAATTTTTTAAAAAGTTCTTACATAAGTTACAGCACATTTAAAAACATTGGCTTGAAAAAGCAGAAAATAGATATTTGACAGTGTTTAAAATTAATATTAAATATTAAATAGGTATAAAGCAGAGAATATTGGAAGTCTGTGAACACAGAAAATGATAAGTCTCAGTTGTCAAATGTGATACCAATTTGTGTAGAAAGTCCTGTTTCCTCACAGGTGAGATAAATGAAGTATTAGGCATATTCTCCACTTTAAAAGTCTCAGTGATAACTCTGGTTTCTCTTCAGATCATATAAATCTTCTACCTTTTCCATGTCTCAATGATGAAAATTAAGGAATAAAGTAGTGGTAAATATTTGGAGCCTAATTAAAAAAAGTTTCCACCTGGAAGTAGGAGAAATGGCCTTGTTTCTCCCCAGAGTGACCTTCCCCCTGCCCTGCTCTCCTTCTCATCGGGGCAGGGCACCTGGAAATGAAAACCCCAGGCTGTGCTCCCAACTGGCTCTCCGTTCCCTTCCTGGTGAGCTGATTCCACCCAGAGCCAGAGCCAAGAGGTCTTGTCCTCCTGCAATAAGTAGAGGGCTTGGGCTTGGGCTCCAGGAGGCCCACCCTGGCCCCGCTGTGACCCCACCGGCCCCTCAGCCTTTGTTCCCTGGCTGCCCCAGCTCTAACCCTCGTGCCCTCATCAAGGAAGGAGGGTGGTGTCTGCTGCCTGTGACCTTTTCTCTCAGAAAAGCAAAAATGTCAAACTCCCACACTAGACTTGCCCCTGTATCTCCTTGACTGGAACTGGTTATTAGGCTTCCCTTACCTGCATGAAAGGCTGGGATGTTAAGATACAGAATGATCCAGAACAGCCTAGGCCAATGTCAAGATACTGCTTGTGTCGGGCATATGCCACGTTGAAAAAGAGTGGAGTCTGTTCGCAGAGGAGCAGCAGCGGGTGGGTATCCTATAGGCCCTGAATCTGGTCTGAACTTGGTCCCTACAACTTTGCTTCTGAGAGCCACTTTGGACAAAATCTAGTTTCAGGTTAACACGGACTAGGGTGACCTCATCAAGATGACTTCTTGTGAGGTGCCCTCTGACTTCTTGTGAGGCTTAGCAGATGATTCCACCTGCTTCATGACCCTAGAGCAGGACTTCTCACTCAAGGGGGCCCATTTTGTTTCCTGGGGAACGTCCGGCGATATCCAGACACATCTTTTTTATTGTCAGGGCCCATGTGTAGTTGTTGAGGCCCTGTGGTGTCAGGCACACAGACAACCAACCCCGTCTCTGTGCCAAGTGTCCTTGGTGCAGAAAACACAAAAACACAGTGGCATGCATGGTGGGCAGGTTATTGGGGGGAGGAGGGGCGGTGAGGAGGATACAGAGGAGGTGTTGCCAAGCTGATCCTACAAGATGAGGAAGAATTAAGCCAACAGAGGGAGGTAGAGGGCAGAGAGATGGAAGGAGGTTCCAGGAGGAGGCGGTGAGAGAAGCAGCCCTGAGGACAGAAAGGCCCCCCGCTGCTCCTGTGGCTAGGCCCTGTTGTGTCTATGAGAGAACCAACATGAGGCCGGCGGTGTGGACCGAAGCAGGCATGGGAAGACTGTGTGCCATGTGAGACCACTCAAAGGCTGCACTGGGAGGTGCCCCCTGGAAGGAGCCCCTGGAAGGAAGGTGTACACCCAGGAGCAGATGGGACTGACTTGGGCTTTGAGAGGCTCACTGTGCCTTGGTAGCTGGAACAGTGATAGAAATGAAATAAATCTTGGCTGAAGGTGAGGTGGAGGTGGGGAGGACTTGGAGAGAGGTACAAAGGCAGCAATGGGCACAGCGTCAGCTCCAGAAGGAATATCTAGGAGAGGAGAGATTCAGCAAGTAGCCATCATTTTTGGAGGGAACAACCTAAAGTCCCAGCACATGGCCAAGTCAGTTTCTTTCTTATTGACACCCAGCCCAGTGTGGGTCTGTGATGGGGCCTGGCCATGACAGGGAGGCTCCACTCCATGTAGTCATTCAGGGACCCAGCCTCTTCCGTCCAGAAGTTCTGCTGTCCCCCTGGGCCCTGCCATCCCCTGAAGAGTGCCGGCCTGAGAGGGAACATACAGGGTCAGAGGTCCTGCTGGAGGCCTAGGGGCCAGGCCTGTGGTGGCCCCACACAAAACTCGGGCCTGTGGCCCCACCTCATGTGGCAGAGTCTCCAAAGTGTCATCAAGCTGAGAGCCCAGAGCAGGAAGGAAACGGGTCTGGCCAACAGACACTACTGACTCTGCCACAAAATGTTTCAGACGTAAAATCATCATCGGGCCCCATAACTGATCCCATATGGAGGAGGGAAGAGCTGCCAGCTTCCCACCCAGGAGCTTGGGGTGGATGCCTTAGGTGGTGGAGCACAGGAGCCACTGCCTTAGCCACTGCCTTAGCCACTGCCTTAGAATAGCATGGATCTATTCTAAAAGCACCACAGGACACTTGACGTGTGGCACGTGTCTTCTGTGTGACCTGCATTCCATTTATAGGACCAGCGTTTCCTCATGCATATATACACACGTACACATATATAAATGGATGTGAATCTGGGGTGTAAGAGACAAACCTGAATGTGACACAGGAATGTTCCCGTTTCTTGTGTATCATTCTTACCTACTGAAGGCTCCCTCACTTCCTGATTCCCCTTGCTCCCTGGCTGTAACCTTTAGGACTAGACCACAAGGCACACTTCCTGTCTATGTTATACTCCAGATCCTCTACCTCTACCACCCGACACCTGACACCTGCAGCTGAGTGGTCCCTGGGCTGCCGTACCCCCTCCCACCAAGGTCATTGGGAAGCCTTTCAGGGTACCGGAGCCCGACGGCCTGGCCTGTGGACTTCGCTGAAATTTCCCTGTTTTGGGACTTGAACCAGGGCACACAGCGCATTCCCAAACTCAGATCAGTTTCTTTGGTCAGGAATGGGGACCGTGGAGCCAGTTTTCTTTGCAATGGCTCTGCCATTTCCTGACTGTGAGGTCTCCGGCACGCTGATTAACCTCTATGGCCTCAGTTTGCTCATCTGCAGAATGAGGACAAGAATTGTAACTTAGGCTTCAGATAGAATGACGATTAAGAGGACCAGCACACAAGACGTATTTGCCAGAGAACCAGCGAGTTGCACCTGCCCGATGTGGGCTCATGATGCCATCTCTCTGAGGTTCTTAGAGAAGCTGGAATTTCCTTTGCGAGTTTGTCTCAGCAGGTCTGTCCTCTAATGAAGGGAAGATGTGGCCCAGGGAGCACTGTTCCCCGCTTCCTGCTCTTGGGCAGGCTCCAGATTTCCCTGTTGATGGAAGGGAACAGCTCACTGCTCCCCACTCTAATGAACTCATTAATTTTTCTATTTCTCTAACTATTCTTGGTTCCCAGATGAACCTTGGCATGAGTGTTTGGTTCCATCATGTAAACTGGGGTGGGTCAGCTGGAGGCATCTCTCTTTGCAGTCTTCGCTAAGCCATCCCTGGAGTCACGAGCTTCTGAACTTGATATTCAGCAACCAGAGGGAAGATCCGTCTCAGGACACACAGATAGGTAGGTGACTTGTCTTTAACAGGCCAGGGCACCAAGGGGAGGACTGCAGGACGCTGAGGGAGCAATCGAAATGGGGTTTACATTCTCTAACAGGTCCTCACGTGTGTCTGTGAAGGACGAACTGGGCTGCAGGGTGCCCGTTGAGGCAGGGCACCAGTTCCACGGGAAGGGACATGGACACTGGTACAGGGGGGTGGGGCTCCAGGGGACCCAGAGGCCGATTCGTCATCTGAAGGTAGAGTCATCAGGGTCACCTGGGTCGTGAGCGGAAGGGAAGGGCAAAAAGCAGGTCTCAGTTTGGTGGCCCGAGTGAGGCATGGACCAAGTCTTCTCCTCAGATGGGCACCCCGGTGGTTGGGGGAGGCAGGAAGCATTCCCTTTTGGAAACATAAGGTTTGAGATGTCCAGGACCCACGGCCTGCATTGAGTAGAGAAGATGGTCTGGCCAGGTGTGCCTGGGAGCCAACCCTGCCCTGCTGGGGGGCGGGTGCAGGGAGGGAGGGGACAGGACCAGGAGCAGGTGGGGGCAGGTGAGGGCAGAAGAAGACAGGGTGGGGCCAGCCCAGGAGAGCGCAGGCGCCTGTCATTTGTCTTTGTGAATCAGTTACATGCCATTTTAAACCTGCTTGAATTTCCCAGTAGAGTTGATGAGTGTTGTTATTTTTCAAGGCCGTATTCAATAAAATATTTGGGTAATTACTACACTCAGGAAACTGGCTCAAGTCCACCAAGGCCTAAAAATAGCAAGTTTCAGGACCTGTGGATTCTTTTCTCATGACAGCGAGGTTTCTCAGCCCAGCCAGGCAAGGAAGGGGGGGGAGGCAAGGGAAGGGGGAGGCGCAAGCCCGCAGGCAGGGGGTGGCTGGGGGAAGGCGCAGGCTCCACAGGCGGCGGCGGGGAGGAGGGCGAGTCGCAGGCCCCCCAGGCAGGCACAGTCCGAGACTGGAGACTGGCTGGGCAGGGAGCTTTCCAGTGAATTCCGTGCTGCCAGAAAAACAGATGGAGGCGCCTGACTGGTCAGCAGCCCTGATGGCTGGGGAGGAAGTGCTCCTGGCAATGTCTCCTTCCTTCTGAGCCTGAGGTGAGGAGGTGAGTGAGCCGGTCCCCGGGCAGGACGAGGCCAGAGCCTCCTCCCTCCTCCTCCACCCGCTTCCCCTCCCTCCCCCTCCCTCCCCTCCCTCCCCCCCCCCCCCCGTGACCCCGTAAAGAGGGCGGATCCGCAGCAGAAAGAAGGGGGGGAGCGGGGAAGGGGGGAGCGGGGGGTGGCCAGTCTGTAAAAACGCCGGGCAGGGGATCCATTTCCGAGGCCGAGGATTCAAGATGCTCCAGTGCCTGCTTAACAGATCGCCCTGAAAAAGGCGTGTTTCGCACCGGAGAAGAAATGGTAAGTACTGGTGTCTAAGAAGGCCCGGCGGGAGGCTCAACTCTCTGCCCTCGTCCATTCATTTGTTTCCTTGAATTGGGAGAGTTGGGAGAGTGTTTCACTTCAGCCTCACCTCCTGGGAATGGGAATCGGAGCCCTGGCCCCCAGCCCCGAGGCCCGCCGCGGGAGGCGCTAGGTACCCACGGGTGACTCGCTGGAGCCAGCCGCCGGCACCCTCCCCGCCCTCCCCCCCTCCCCCTCCCCCTCCCCGCACCCTCCCCTCGCGCACCCTCCCCCGCCCGCACCCTCCCCGCCCTCCCCCTCCCCCGCCCGCACCCTCCCCGCCCTCCCCTCTCCCTCCCCCCCCCGCACCCTCCCCGCCCTCCCCCTCCCCCGCCCGCACCCTCCCCGCCCTCCCCCTCTCCCTCCCCCCCGCACCCTCCCCGCCCTCCCCCTCCCCCGCCCGCACCCTCCCCGCCCTCCCCCTCCCCCGCCCGCACCCTCCCCGCCCTCCCCCTCTCCCTCCCCCCCGCACCCTCCCCGCCCTCCCCCTCCCCCGCCCGCACCCTCCCCCGCCCTCCCCCTCTCCCTCCCCCCCGCACCCTCCCCGCCCTCCCCCTCCCCCGCCCGCACCCTCCCCGCCCTCCCCCTCTCCCTCCCCCCCCCCCGCATCCTCCCCGCCCTCCTCCTCCCCCGCCTGCACCCTCCCCGCCCTCCCCCACCCAGCCTGCACCCTCCCCCGCCTGCACCCTCCCCACCCCGCCTGGGTGATTCACGGAGGAACAGGGGGCGTCCCTGGACCCCTGCATCCCAGGGCCAAGCAGCGACTAGGTCTTGTAAAAGAACCAGAAAACGCAACGGATAAATCATCGCACACTCCGTCTGAAACTAAGTGCGCACTAGATGTCGGCTAATTGAATTTAAATTTAAAAAAATAAATAAATAAAAGAACCAGAAGAGTCCCAAAGTATTCACCTCGCAATGCTCCAGACAGATGACAGACAGAACATGAACAGAACGGAGGCATCTGAAGACAAAAAGCACATTGGAATCTAAACATTTCAAGAGTCTGTGCTCCATCCCCGGGCGGGGCGGGGCGGGGCGGGGGGGGGGGGGAGCCAGCCACTGACCAGGAGCCTTCAACTAAGGGGCCCCACAGAGGTTGTCCCACTGGTCTGGAAATAGAAGCACTTCCCAAGTAAAAATTAAAAGATTGAACTGGGTGGCTTAATGAGTCAAATAATGTTTATAACTCAATACAATTGCTGACACATTTGATTATCTGGGTGCTAAAACTTTTGAAGAAAATGTCACTTTGGGTAAAAGGAAATATTCAATTTATTTTTCTTACTCTCTGGCTCAATCAAATCATATTTCTAAAATTCACTTCCAGTTTATTTGTAATGAAATGTCTGCTTTATTAATTGGAACACTACATCCTATCGTACAATTAGAGTCGGCTAAGCTTCTTTACCAAAAAAGCTGGCTCTTTCTAGGACAATGCACCCAGCCTATTTTAGAGACACAGAACATAGTACATGTTTTCCACAGAGTACACAACTGTTGGAGGGGGGTGAGAAGAGCTTTCACCTCGTTCTTTTACCACTGATTTCTAAGAACAAGTTCATGAAACTTGAAGTGTCAAAAGAAATATATGCATGAACACTGTGATTATGTTAGTAGTTAATAGAGCTTGATTGGTGATGGACAGATGAATCCATTTCATGTCTAAACAATGAAATGGCAAACCAGCTGGTGGCCCAAGCCATTGACCAAGTCAAGAGTGTTTTTCAAATTATTTGGGGGGGAAATAGAAAGAGCTGTTCAAAGGCATCTTATTTGCACAATGCCCAAAGCCAACAAAACATGCCAGCCAGGCAAAGGCATTTCCAGAATTTGAGATTTGAAACTAGCTGTGAACTATTATTGCCAACACTGGTACATTCTTTATAGTGTATTGGTTAGTTCTTAAAAGGTAGAAAAGTTTAAATTCAGATTGGGCTAGCTTAGGACCCAGTATCCTGATGTCTAAAATGTGACACATAATTTCATAGGAGAAAAAATATTTATGGTAAATTTAAGCCCAGCACTGGAAAACATTTTATACATTTGTGAGGTTTGGTTTGGATTTTTTTTTTTTTAATGAGAGGCTAATTTGAGAGAAAAATATGTATACTATTTGCAACTAGTGAGGCATGATACATAAAACAATAGTTTGATACATAAAACAACAGTTAGTATAATATGTTAAGAATGAAGAGGACACCGGGCTGGCTCAGTCAGTGGAGCCTGCGACTCTTGATATCAGGGTTGTGGGTTCGAGTTCCATGTTGGGTGTAGAAATTACTTATAAATAAATAAACAAACAAATAAATAATAAAAGTAGAACAAAATATGGCCCAAACTTTAAGAACAATGATCAACCAAAGCAAAGAGAATTATTTTTAGGATAATTTTTCTCTGAGTCATGCTTAACATTTCTTCCCCCAGTCACATACATGTATTTCTACCATCTGCCTTTATATCCTACATTTAAAACTTTGGGGATCCCTGGGTGGCGCAGCGGTTTGGCGCCTGCCTTTGGCCCAGGGCGCGATCCTGGAGACCCGGGATCGAATCCCACATCAGGCTCCCGGTGCATGGAGCCTGCTTCTCCCTCTGCCTATGTCTCTGCCTCTCTCTCTCTCTCTGTGACTATCATAAATAAATAAAAAATTTAAAAAAATTAAAACTTTGATGCATTATGAATTGATTTTCCCGTAAAATGTGAGATAGGAAATCTACTTTTTTTCAAATAGTCAATAAGTTCAATGACTATTTCTCTAATTATTGAATTATGACATATTAAATTTTATGACAAATTAAATCATATTAAAACACTTGAGTGTGTTTCTAAAGTTTCCTTCTGCTCCAGTCATTATTGGTTATCAATCAATTCGTTGACCAGAAAAATACTATTTTAATTATTAGATTATAAGTTGATCTGTTTAATGTCTGACAAGGGGGTGGTGTGGGGTTCCCTCCTCCAAAATTGAATGTTATTTTATAAGAAACAAATTATTGCGTGTATTCCGGTAAATGTGTTATTCTTGTAAATCTTAGAATAATTTTCTCAAGGTTAAAAAATAGAATTCTATGGGCAGCCCGGGTGGTGCAGCGGTTTGGCGCCTGCCTTTGGCCCAGGGCGCGATCCTGGAGACCCGGGATCGAATCCCACATCAGGCTCCCGGTGCATGGAGCCTGCTTCTCCCTCTGCCTGTGTCTCTGCCTCTCTCTCTCTCTCTCTCTCTCTCTCTCATTCTCTCTCTCTCTGTGTCTCTCATGAATAAATAAATAAAATCTTTAAAAAAATAGAATTCTACAGATTAACTGCAGTTAATTCTACAGTTAACTGCATTAACTATTACATTTTTAGGTTCTATAAATTAGTTCTATTAAAGTATATTAAACATATATAAAATTAATATGTCTTCCTATGCAGAAGGATAGATATTATGTCACTTATTCAGAAATTTGTGTCTCTAGGTAAATATTATTAGTGACTTCACAGAGACTCCGCATATTATTTTTAAATTAATTGCTGATATCTTTATTTTTTTATTAAAAACATAGAGGTGAATTTTTAAAACTTCCCTTGTTATTGTTTTTATGTCAGAAAGATAATGATTTCTGTATGTTGGCTTGCTAACTGGCCACTCTATTTGAGTTTGTTATTAATTAGAGCAGTTTTAGGGAGTTGTTTCCCTTGGGCTCTTCAGGTAGACAATCAAATTGTTTGTAAAGATAGATTATACTGCTTACTATTTTGCAGTATGCAGCTACATGTTTCTCACATCTTCATTGTTTAAAATTTCAAATCAATAACAAACCATTCGACTGATTGCTGGTGGTTTTAATATTCTTGATTTCAACAGAGTACCCATATTTTTAAATTGCTAGATACACTTTAATTGATGGTTTCCCAATAGGTTGTTAGATTACAAGAAAATTACGTTATATTCCTAGTTCTAGAAGTTTTTTTTTAAAATTCAGAAATGAATATTATCAAATATTCATTATAAAAATATTTATCAAGAAAGCCTATAGCCTTTCTCCCTTGATCTGTTTATTCATTCAAGAATCATAAAATGGCTTCATTTACGTTAACTTATTTTTACATTCCAGCAATAAGATAGACTGGATGGATTATTACTGGAATAGACTACTAGACAATATACATTAATATTTTATTAAAGTTTTTGCATCTGTGAGTCTTGTGTAGTTTAAACAGTAGCATTTATTCCCTAAAGATTTCATGATAATGATTTGTAAAATTATCTGGTTACAACAACATTATTGATAACTTCTAAAATTTTCCAGAGCTCTTTCCCAGGTTCGTATTTATCATATCCTCTTGAGTTATTTGCATCTTTCTAGCAAAACATCAGTGCTTTCAAGTTTATATAGCACGAAGCTGTGTTTCTACCAATTTCTTATTTGTATTTCTGAGTAGTTTCACAGTTTTTATTTTTAAAGATTTTATTTACTTATTTATGAAAGACACAGAGAGAGGCAGAGACACAGGCAGAGGGAGAAGCAGGCTCCACACAGGGAGCCTGATACGGGACTTGATCCCGGGTCTCCAGGATCACATGTTGGGCCGAAGGCGGCGCTAAACCGCTGAGCCACCCAGGGATTCACCTCACAGTTAGTTTTTAAGCACTGTTGTTGGGTAATTGAAGATTCAGTAGTTATATAATCATCCTAAACTGTATGATCTAACAGTTTAAAATGACCTCCTATGTTCCATTCAATCCTCTTTGTCTTGTATGTAAGTCAGCATTCTATCAGAAAAACAGAGCTGCAGTTAGTACTATCGGAATAAGGGATTTATCCTAGGAATTGGGGTTTACAGGTGTGGGAGGAGCTCAGGGAATGAAGGTCTAGAGAGGGAAGGGGAGGATCAGAGAAGCTATTCACCAGCTGACCTGAAGCCCCAGAGCTAGTGACATAAAGGAGCTTGCAGGTCTAGTCTCCACAATGGGACCATAAAGGGTGGTGCCCATAGTGAAATCCAGGGAGATTTCTGCCTCAAGGGAGATACTACCTCTGAGTACCATCATGTTGGTCCACACAGGTGTCTGGTGCTGGCGTAGGGACATGTTTGGTGAGCAGGGCCAGCAGTCAGGAGGATGAGTTAGACCCAGAGTAGAGGAGAATAAAGATAGCGAGGGTCTACCAGTTGTCTCTACATTTGTCTGTCACTATAGCTGACCATGACAACCTAAGATTAATGACTTCTGCTTCTAAGGCTGAGTGTTCCCACCTTCCAAATTTTTTTGCATTTCTTCTTTCAACTCGAAAAAGAACCATACAGAAAAGGGGATTCTGGGAATTGTAGTTTCATTAGTCTTCACCCAGTTTACATAATACAAACCAACATACGTTGAGTTAGAGTTTGGTATTAATTTATAATCGCTATTTTCATTTTGATATATTTTCCCAAGATCCTCTGAAGCATGCTTTGATACTTGTTTAAACAGAGTTTTTAAATTTTAGAATAAAAATTTCTCTAGGTAACCACTATACGAATATTGCAAGAATGTGTAACCAATATTAATGTGGGGAAAACAAAATGATGCAAATATTTGATTAATTCATAAGAAGTCATGAAAAGAGAAAAAAAGGAACATAAAGCAGGAAAATGGGATAACAGGCAAATAGTGAGATGGTAGATATAAACACAACTCTGTCAGTAATTAGATTAAACATAAACAGCCTAGATACTCCTTGAAGAAGATGAAGACTGTGACTCATAGCTTTTAAAACCCAACAATAGACTATTTACAAGAAACAGACTTAAAATATCAAGACCCAGGAAGGTTAAATGTTAAGGGATGGAGAATGATATGCCAGGTAAACCAAACCAACTGAAGTTGAAATACTTACACTGATGCCAGACAAAGTCAACTTTAAGGCAAGAGTGTCACTAGAGATAAACTTCTGAACATGATAAAGGGGTCAATCTGCTAAGAAGATTCACAAATCTTCATCTACGCATCTAATAATAGAGTTTCAAAACAAATGTAAAGCAAAATTGACAAGACATAGAGGATAGATGAATCATAATGATAGATCTTAACACATTTCAGATTTGAGGCCAGCATAACATTATTACCAAAACCCATCAAGGATGTCACAGAGAGTAAAATGGTGGGCCAGTCTTTCTTCTGAATGTAGATGCAAAAGTCCTACATAAAATATAAGTGAAATTTAGCTATACACAAAAATAATAATACATCAGGTAAAATTTGGGTTTATAACAATATAAGATTTATTTAACACTAAAAGTCTGTGTAACTTGCCACATTTACATCAAGAGGGTAGAAATCTTATCTAGATAGATGCTGAAACATAAAACATTGTATGAGATTTAATGCATTAAGAGTTTATTTATTTATTTACTTATTTATTTGAGAGAGAGAAAAGTTGAGTGCATGCATAAGCAGGGGGAGGAGGAGAAGGAGAGGGACAAGCAGACTTCTGAACTGAGCATGGAGCCTGGAACCTGACATGGGTTCAATCTTAAGATGCTGAGATCATGACCTGAGCAGAAACTGAGAGTCAGACACTTAACCAACTGAGACACCCAGAGATTTAATGCATTTTAAAAAACGCAAAAACTCTTGAAAATCAGGAATAGAATGGTCAATTTTTAATCTAATGCTAAACATAAACAAAAACTTTAAGGAAACCTCTTAATGGTGGAATATTGAAACTTTCCCCAGATATCAGGAATGAGTCAATGATGTCCATGTCACACAATTCACCATTATATTGTAGGTCCAATGCACATGACAAGCCAAGAAAAAAAAAGGCAAAAGAATTATAAAGAAATAAAACTCATTAGTTGCCGAGGACATGACTGTGTACCTGGATAAGCCAAAGAGATCTACAGAAAGTATTCACATTAATAAATTTAGAGAAGTTACTGAATACAAAGCCAATACACCAAAAAATCAGTTGTATTTCTAAATACCAGCAATAAACAAGAGAACATGAAATTTCAAAAAATACATCCTTTACAATAGTATAAAAATTAAACATCTAGAAATAGATATGTCAAAATATGTGCAAGAACTTTACTTGAAAGCTACAAGGCATCCTTAGGAGAAATAAAGAAGAGTTCTTTGAGTGGAGGGCATATCATCTCCATAGATTGGAAAGCTAGCATTGTAAGGATGTCAGTTCTCTCAGACTGATCTGTGGGTTGAACCCAGTCCTAAGCAAAATTCCAGCACCATGAAGCTTGGCAAGCTGATTCCAAAAATGGGAACACAAAGTGCTAAAATAGCCAAGAGAATCTTGAATTAGAACAAAGTTGGCTTCCTTCTGCTCTTAGACACTTCCTTCAACTTCTAACCTAGGCACATCAGCTTTTTTGTAGGCACCACTCATAAAGAGAACATGTCTGTATTTTATTTTAAGGAACTTTCTGAAAGTTTTCTTTCTTACTCTGGAGTATCATTTCTACGTTTTATTCTGGTTGCTACATTTTCGCTTACTTCTCTTATCTTGCTCTTTGGGTTTATCTTCTACTTCTTTGTTGTTTCTTCATTTTTATGCATTTTATTTTATTTTATTGCTGGTGTGGAGGAGGTGCTTTATAATATTCCCTGGCTTTTAATTCTAGCAATGGATTATATTGATTATTTTTGATATAAGCTTATGAACTAGCTTTCTCTAATTCTCAGAGTGAAGGTTTACATGTTACTTTTTCTTTAAGATTTTATTTATTTGAGAGACAGAGAGAGAGCGAGAAAGAGAGAGAGAGAGAGAGAAGCAGACTCCTCACTGAGCAGGGAGGCCCATGCTGGGCTCTATCCCAGGACCCCGGGATCATGACCTGAGCTGAAGGCAGACACTTAACCTACTGAGCCACCCAGGTGCCCCTACATGTTACCTTCTGATTTATCATCTATTGCCACATCTCATCCACGCCTCCAAGTACACGTGGGTGCACACACACACCAGTGATGTCAGTACAATCTTCTATCCACTTTTCCACATTTTAAATATAATCTGGCATCTTATATTCACTCATTTAATTTCACTGGTTTTTTTTTTTACGTTCCTAATCCTCTCGTTTAAGAATGCATGTATTATTGACTTTCTAAGAGTCCTGTGCTCACTACCAGCCACGTGTGTAACTTTGTTTTTTCAAGCCTCAGCTTTTTACATCTTAGCTGGGAGAAACACATCTTCAACTAACTCACTTCAGTGCTTTGTGCCAGGAAAACTTGAGTCTTTACTATACTTTGAAAAAGCATATTACGGGTTGTTTTGGCCCCTTCCATTGGCTACAAGTTTAAGTGGGATAAAGTAAAAAAGACATGAAATAATAGAAAATGCCTGAAAGTATTACAAAATTTTTCAAAAGAGAAACATCTTAAAAGAAAAATAATTAGAGGAAACTGGTCCTTCCAGATATCAAATAATATTGTAAGAGTACAGTATTCCCCCATAGATAGTACATTGAACAGTATAACATATTCCAACAGTATAGTACCCCCAGAATCTTGTGCCTAGTAGGTTAATAAGCAAGATAGCGAACACCAAAACAGAGCTAGGCAGATGTAGAGTCTAGTGAATGTAAGGATGTGGTATTTCAAATACCCGAGGAAAAGATGAAGTATCGGCTTTTCCTAGAAAAAAAAAAGATAATAATGTGGCTTTGAAGCAAAGAGTTCTCAAATTTAATAAACATCAATGCAGGCAGCTCTGTGTTTGGTCCCTGAGAGGCAGGTGCATTAGAGTTACAGCAGACACTTACCTGAGCCTGTTGTGGTGTGATTGCATGTGCAAGAGTGTGTGTGTGCCTGTGGTGGCATGAATATATGTGTGAGTGAATGTGTGTTGTGGGTGTGGAATGAATGTGTATGAGTAAATGTGTGGTGTCTGTATGTGTGAATGCGTGCATATGAGTGAATTGTGGTGTGTGTGTGTGAGTGTGTATGAGTGAATGTGTGAGTGGATGTGTCATGTGAGTGTGTGTGGGTGAATGAGTGGTGTGTGTGTGTAGGTGCAGGTGAGTGAATGTGTGGTGTGTATGTGAGTGAATGTGTGTGAATGAATTGTGTGCTGTACGTGTGGTGTGTGTGGGAGGGTAGGAAACAGCACCATTGGAGAAGCATCTTATTTTTATAAAGTGGGAACAGAGGTGGCGAAGGGAAGACCAGATGCCGCGGGGCCTGAACAGTGTAGGCAGTGGTCTGCGAAGGCCTTTCTGCAGTGTCCCCGCCACTCCCACCTCCACGGTAGGAGCGTCCCCGTTTCACAGGTAAGACAATGAGGCTCAGGGGTTAAATACCCTTCCCAAGATTCCAATCTTGGGCATCTGAGTCCAGAGCCTGCTCCTTGCCCACTGTGGCATGGCCTCCGTGTGGGCTGTGAGCCACCCTGCCCCGGGTATGGCCCTCACTCCCCAGCTGTGCTGAGTGTGCAGATGAATGCCACAGAGGATAGCACTTACAAATGAAGGTCACACTTTCATCCCTTACCTGCACTTCAGTCGTTAGACTGTGTGGTCTGTTCTCAAGTGGACTCACATATAATAGCAATTCTCTTGGACTTGGCTTTTCTGATCTGTCTGAGTCTGTGATGCAGTTTTATTGGGGGGCCTTTCCTGGTCATAGACCCAGTCTCACTGCCCATGTGTTAGAGCACCTCTCTGGACACAGGAAACAGTTCTGCTTTTCAGAATGGCTGTGTGAGAGCAGCACAGACCAACTTCCAGCTTATAATTAGAGACTCCCAGGGAAAAAAGAAAGAAAGGAAAGAAAGAAAAGAAAGAAAGGAAAGAAAGGAAAGAAAGAAGAAAGAAAGAAAGAAAGAAAGAAAGAAAGAAAGAAAGAAAGAAAGAAGAAAGAAAGAAAGAAAGAAAGAAAGAAAGAAAGAAAGAAAGAAAGAAAAAGAAAGAAAGAAAGAAAGAAGAAAATGTCTGCTCTCCTAGAAGAAATCTGGTCATCTGTTGATATTCAGTGTTGGTTGACTTTGGCCATTGTCTTTATACACACCAGGGCTTGAGCAGGGCAGCTGGGGACAGGACAACCCAGGAGGTTTATGTGTAGCCCTGGCCCTTTATATGAACATCTTAATGTCCATCAGGATTCTAACACAGAGCCAAAGTCAAGAATCCCCGAGCCCTCATACCAGCTTCCCTCCTCCATCAAGACACAAGCGTGGTAACACTGCTGGGCTGGCAGCAAGAGATGGAACTGCCAGGAAGAATGAGGCCCTTGCAAATTGGAAATTTAATTTGGTGGGAATAGTTGGGCCAAGTGTTTGAATGCACTTGTCAGGCTCATCTGGCCTGGGGGGCCATGGGGGGGAGGGGTACAAGAGGCTGACCTTGAGGACAGAAAGGAATTCCTATCGAAACTACCTGACCAAGAGAACATCCAGGTCTGCAGCCCTGTCAAAGATCGCAGCAACTAGCGACCAGGAAGGTGAAGACAGCTTCTAGGTTAAACCTATACCAGAGAGTCCCTATATTTCTATTAAGCCCAACCCTTTCCTGGGCCCTGCAGATCTGGCCTGGGTACCTCCCCAGCCCATTCAGCCCCTCCGACCCCCCACCCACCCACCCAACTGCAGTCACTTTGGCCTCCTGGCAATGCTTGGAGCCCCTGTCTAATTCCTTCCTCTGGAAGGCTCTCCACCCCCTGCCATGGCTGACTCCTCACCTGTCCCCCCTTTAACTTAGTATCACCTTCTTGGAGAGACAGTGGTAGATGCCTCCACCACTTACCTCCCCATCTAGAGAAGTGCTGTGGGCTGAATGAGGTCCCCCCAAATCCTTATGTTGAACCCTAACCACAGAAGATCAGAATGTGACTATATTTGGAAGTAGGGCCTTTAAAGAGGGGATTCAGTTAAAATGAGGCCATCGGAGTGGGCCCTAATCTGACAGAACTGGTGTCCTAGAAGATTAGGGCACACAGACAGACACATGGCATGTTGGCACAGACAAAAGACCACGCATGGCCACAGTGCAAAGGCGGCCATCTGCACACCAAGGAGAGAGGCCTCAGGAGAAACTGCACCTGCCTACACTCTGATCTTGAACTTCCAGTCTGCAGAGCTGGGAAGACATAAATGATAAAGAAAATAAAGGTAGGAGAAATGTAACCAAAAATGAATCATCTTATGTGTGGCCCCTGCTGCACATCTGATACACGCAGGACGTGGCTTTGCCTAACGGTCCCATGACTAGTGTTTCACCAGATAATGAAGGGTAACCTTATCTGGACAATAGCTAGCTTTCTAAGTCCTATGAACCTCACTTTCAGCAGACACAGATTCCTTAGAGACTTCACTCTCCCTACGCCCCCACTGAGAAGCCCAGAGAAGCCCCCCAGAATCAGCCACTCCTCTCAATCCCAGGGCAGCTCTTTCTGGCCACAGTTCCTGGCCCCATGCTATAACGAAGGCACCTTCCTGCACTGAAAATGTCTCAAGAATTCTTTCTTGGCCATTTGCTCCCTGACCCCACATCGTATTTTGGCACCCAAAGCAAGGCCTGTCTTATCTGGGCCTGTAGCCACAGGGCAAAGTTGGTGAGTTACTCCCTCTTTTCTTTTACTTTCGCTTCAAGGGGCTTTTCAGGGAGTACAGTCTTCTTGGAACACGTTCACACAGATCGCTCAGGCTGCGATCCTCTAGTCCAGGGCTACTCTACAGGGAGGAACAAAAGCCTATTCTTAGCTGGAAGCTAGTACCCTGATCAGGATGACCCTGACCAGGATACAAAGGTGTCCGTCTTGGGCATGAGACAGCCACCTAAGTCACTAGGACAGCTGCCAACCTGAAGATTCCCATGTGAGGTTTCCTCCACGTTGCTCTAATGTAATCCCTTCCACATTTCTGGTCTGACTGCTTCTGGCCATGGGAGATCTGTTTGGAGCCAGTGGAAACCAATACCCAATTGAATTAAAACCCAACCAGGGACCCATTTCCAAGGGAGGTTGGCTGTGAAAGACTCCATGTGTTGGAATGTTGTTTAGAATTTGATGGATTTCTATCTTTATTGTTTCTGTCAATGTCCTCTACTAACTACTTACAACATTGGGCAATTTCCCCCTGTAAAACTGTTCTGGGGTTTTCTATGGGTTAAAAACAGTGGGTTCTTCTTGGCACATGATATTATTTAAGTCCATTCCCTGGCACCCATTTGTAGCCTAGGATGCAATGGGGAAGTGGAGGGATGCCACCATCCCTCCTACAAGGCAAAGTTGTGCTCATAGCAGTCTCATTGGAGGGACGCCCCCCAGGTGCTTTGACACTAGGAACCTCTGATATATCCTGCGTGGGACTCCACCTGGAAGTCAAGAGGGGGGATTTTCGTGATAGCGGATCTTCTCTACTTTTGTAGGAACATGGGGTCTTCAGTCCCCAAGGACTCTCCTTTGGGATGCCTTTTAAAGCACTGGGATCAATTCAGGTTGCAAGATTTAAGAAAGAAAAGCCTGATCTTCTGTAACACTTCATGGTCTTGGTACTCTTAGGAGATGAGGAAAAATGGCCCATGAATGGGACATTAAACTTGAATCTGATCTATCAACTAAATCTCTTCTGCAGGAAACAGGATAAATAGATGGAGATACTCTATGTCCAGGCTTTCATGGCCATAAAACAGAACCCCAATATAAGGACCTCTCGCAGAATGTGTTTGGCCACTCACCAGGCAAATAACTCCCCTCCTGACATATTGGATGATGATTGTCTAAATAGGCCCATTCTTTCCTAATAAACCTAGGCTAGCAGAGGAATCACACACCTCTTCACATTAAGAGGACATTGATACTGTCACTATCCCTCCTCACAAGCCTCAAGACCCCTCTGCTCGCAGCCCAACTGGACATACCAGGAGCAGAGCTCCCTATCTCCTGGAAGTAACCCCTAAATCAGGATTGTATCCTCTTAGGGAGGTTGCTAATGGAGAAATGGGCAGTATCAGAGTCCATGTCCCATTCTCCATGGCAGACTTGGATCAGATTAAACAACTCTTAGGTCTATGTTCTGAGAACCTTTCTCAATTTATTGAAGGCTTTCAGCAAGTATCCATTAGCTTTCAGCAAGTATCCAGTGAAATCCATTAGGTTTCATTTGACCTGACAAGATTTATATATATACTACTAATATATATAAAACACTAACTACTAATACATATATGTTATATATATATGTATATATATAACATATATGTATATTAGAAAAGAACCATACCTGGACAGGGGCTTGAGTTTGGGGACCAACTAGCCGGAAGAGATAGAGAATGTTTTCTGGTAGGGGGCACTGTTGTCCCAATAACCAAGCCACACTGCACCTATTAGGAAAATGTAGGGAGAGAGGGGATCATATGATTACTTAAAAGCTTGTCTAATAGAAGGAATAGAAAAGGGTTCTCCCAAACTGTAAACTTTACCAAAATTCAGAAAGTCCCTCAAATTGCTGGTGAAAATCCAGCTCTGTTTCAAAGTCACTTAATAGAAGCTATCTGTACACAAACCCAGACCGACTACACCTGAGGGAGGAACTGTTATAAACATGCACTATATAAATCAGTCAGCACATGACACCTGCTGAAATTTAGTTTTCCTGGTTCTTTCATCTTGTTCCACTCCTTTCCTTGGATGAGACTTAATATATAAACTGGGAAGCAGGTTTACTCTTACTAAAGAAGAGTATGGCTTGTTCTTTTTGACACCCGGAGAACCAAAGCCTTACCCTGATATCATCTCTAATGTCTGGAAGGTAGCAAATACCCACAGTCTGGGATTGTATGTCCCAGGATGGACTCTTAAGGCCCAACCAGTTAAAGTAACCTTAAAGGACCCAACCATTATATCTCATAAGAGACAGTATCCCTTAAAACCAGAGGTAAAATAAAAGCTGGGTTACAACCACTTGTTGACAAGTTTCTCCAACATGGTGGTTGAAGACCTTGTCAATCTCCTTATAACACTCCGATTTTACCAGTAAAGAAGCCAAATGGGGAATATTGAATGGCATAAGACTTAAGGGCACTAATGAGGCAGTGGTCCCTATTCATTCTGTAGTGCAAATCCATATACTATTCTTACCCAGCTCTCTGGAGATGCTAGCTAGTTTACAGTACTTGATTAAAAAGATGCCTTGTTTTGCATCCTTCTAAGTGAAGAAACACTATTTGCTTTTGAATGAGCCCCACCTACAAGCCCGTAGGCCCCTCCATTAACCTGGCCAGACTTGCCTAGGGATTTAGAGACCATCTTAACTTATCCAGGGCTGCTCTTAGAGAACACTTCTGGGCTGTATCCTTGCCTCAAGGGACTGTAATTCAATATGTGGATGATATTTTCATCTGTAGTCCCACAAAGGAAATGTCTGATAGCAATTCTATAACCTCACTAAATTTCTTGGCAAACAAAGGGCATCACGTCTCCCCTAAAATGACACAAGTGTCTAAACAGAAAGTATAATATTTGGGGTATGAACTAACACCAGGTCATGGAACTCTACCTACTGAGAGAATGAAGGCTCTATGAGATCTCGAGCCCCACTTGCAAAGGACTCCACGTTTTCCTAAGCATGGCAGGTTTTTGCCACTTGTGGATTCCTGGATCTGAAGCTCTTAGCCAAGCCATCATATGATTTAATTAAAGGTCCTGATGAAGAGTCTTTACTCTGGAAAAAAGCCTAGCAGACAGCCTTCAAAATATTAAAAGCTAAGCTTTTATCAGCCCCCGCTTTGGCTCTACCAAACTTAGAAAAACCTTTCCCTTCATATGCAGCAGAAAAACAAGGCCAAACTTTGGGAGTTCTGACCCCAAAATTAGGAAATGAAATGAGCCTGGTGGGCTATTCTTCAAAGTCACTTGACAATGTAGCACAAGGGTGGCTGGTTTGTCTTCCAGTGGTGGTTATGACCACCTTCTGGGTAGGAGGAGGGGACAAAACTTCCTACAGGACAGTCCCTGACTGTGATGAGTTCACATCACGTCCAAAGTGTTTTAGGAACTGAAGGCCACCAAAGGATGATGGTGAGCTGACTTACTAAATACCGGGCCATGCTTTCAGACACACCCGAACCGATCCTCAAGACCTGCCGAACTTCAAACGCAGCTGCCCTTGTGCCTGGATCTGACCATTGCACTTCTATAGAGCATAATTGTTCAGAAGCTATTGATCTTGTTTATTCCAGCAGATTGTACTTGAAAGATCCTCCTATTGGTAATGCAGGTGACAACTGTTTCCTGGTGGCAGCAGTTTCATGGTGAAGGGCAGGTGATCATCAGTCTAAGCCAGACTATGGAGGTCACAGCCCTCCCAGCAAATACGTCTGCCCAGAAAGCAGAGCTAATAGCACTCCTTTGTATTTTACAATTGGCAAAAGGCCTCAGGATTAATCTCTATACTGACTCTAAATATGCTTTCCTGGTCCTACACACATGGGGCAATTTCGAAAGAGAGTTATAAACAAGTCATAACTCTTCCATTAAACATGGACCTGAAATAATAGCCTTTTTAGAGGCTGTACACAAACCTAACATGGCGGCTATAAGTCACCTCAGGTGACATCAAAAGGACACGTCTAAGGAATCCAAAAGGAATCAGCTGGCAGAGGGGGTAGCCAAGCAAGCTGCACAAAACCTGCAAGTACTGAGTCCCCATACCAGTCCTGACACTGCTGAAAAATAGATTCCTGGGCTACTGAGACCAAGAAATCCAGGTAGCCCTGGAATGGTGATTTTCAAAAAATGCGCAAAACTGGGTTATAAATGATAGAGGAAAAGTCTTTATGTCCAAAGGCAACCGATGGAAACTAATGCAGGGTACGCATGAGGCTACTCCTGAAGGCCCTGGGACAAATGGCTGAAAACACCTTTGTTGAGATTAACTTTACCACTGCCAATCATGTGCTACCTGCACACAAGTAAACCCAGAGGGCACACCTCCCACCCTCTGCTGCCCTTAACACCAGTCCAGATTGGGGGGACATATCCTGAGGAGGACTGGCAACTAGATTTTACACAAAGGCCATCTTGTAAAGGATATAAATACTTGGTGGTCTATGTAGACATCTTTCCTGAATGGATAGAAGCCTTCCATTGCAAAACAGAAAAGGCCACTGAAGTGACAAAAAGTTTATTAGGGGAAATTACCCCCTTTGATCTGGACTCCCTCCATCTGTACAAAATGACAATGGACCATCTTTTATTGCACAAATAACTGAGCAAATAGCTCAGGACTTAAAAAATTAACTGCTATTTGCATTCGGCCTGACATCCACAGTGCTCCGGAAAGGTGGAATCGGCCATCCACACCTTAAAACGACATCTTGCCAAAGTAAGCATTGAGACTCAAGAAAATTGGGTTACTCTTTTACCGGTAGGACTTCTGAGAGTGAGAATCGCCCCAAAGGAATCAATAGGGGCAAGCCCCTCTGAATTAATATATGGCGCCTGTTCTCACTGTAGAACTGTCAAGAGCTGGAGACTCTAATGCTCTGTTGAATTACTTCACTTGAGGCTGAGTTAATTCACAAATCTCTACAAAAATATGCAGACCATATCCTCCCTAAATCTGATCTGACAGTTGCTAATAATCCACCTCATCCAGACCCAGGAGACATGCTTTACTCAAAGGATTGGAAGTCTAATACAGCGGGGATTTGACTGCAAAACAAGAGCTTCCCTCCCGGGTCATATCATGTGCCCCCTCCATCATACTATTAGAAGGCCATTCCTCGTGGACTCCTATATCAAGAACTCAACCTGTGTCTTCCCCACAGGAACCCAGTGTGCCAGCTTGCATGCTTTCTCACTCCCATGAACCTGTAGAAGACCTCAGACTTCTCTTCAAATGACAGTGAACATTGCACTTCTCTTTCTCATTCTCTTTTTTCCCAATTTTTACTGATAATTCCTTCTTAAGATGGGCACAGCATTATGCTGGGCTTCAAAATCAAACAGCTTGCTGAGTGTATGTGATTCTGCCTATATTGTGCTCATCTGGTCAGGCTTGGTGGGCCTCCCCGTCACGGGGCCCAAATTGGCTTTCCTTGTATACCTATGTCTTAAAGACGATCTGTGACCCAAGTTCTACTATATTTCATGATAGCTCTATCACAAAACAAAATGTTACCCTCTGGCCTATGGCCAGTACCACTTGGAATCTCCCCAGCCAAGATCAGATCTTTTCATGCTCTCAAACCATTAAGGTTCTGACTGAAGTCACTTGTCTACAAATAAATATGTACCAGAGAATGCCTATGCTATAAAATCCAACTTATTGGTATACACAGGCTGAAATATATCAGATCGGGGGCCAATATGAACAGCTCACCCCCACAATTGGATGGCTAAGTCAAAAAGCAATTCTAGGCTGGGGACAGAGAAACCATACATAGGCAAACAACACTGGGCAGCTAAGGTGGGTGCCATCAGAAATATGTTCACAAATCATTGTTCTTCAGGCCATGGATTGGTTTGCTACTGATTAGATGAGGCAGCCCAGAATTAGGCAGCTGGCTCCTAATGGGACCCAATGGCTATACAGCCCTAACCTACAGCCATGGCTTCCCCCAGGCTGGATAGGTCACTGTATTCTGGATTTTGCCTCAGTGCACCGATATACTCTGAAAACCATTACTAACTCAGCCAATCTTCTGAATTCAAAACAACCGTGGCCTCGTCCCACATTTCATTGGTATGACCACCTAGCACCCACCTTTGTTCCCCCTTTAGGACTGGAGGATGTCCCTTGGCACATGGAAGCCTTCAATAAGTACACGGTCAAAGCCCAAAATGACTCCCCAAATAGCATAGCCCTGCTAGATACTAAAGTAGCACGGATGAGTAAGGCCGCCCTACAAAATTGAATGGCATCCGATGTTTTGACAGCAGCACAAGGAGGTATATGTGCCTCGTGCCCAGACTCCTTCGTTGCCATAACTTAAAGTGGACAGATGACCCTTTCTACTCAAGGAGACGCATAAATGTTGTCTACCTTGGATTCAGCCTTTCAAAATTCCTACATGCGAATTCCCAACTGATCAATGTTGACACACAAGAAAGGATGTCTCTACCCCCTCATTCAGCAAGAAAAAGTTATGGAAGATGAGACCTTCTACCCTTGACAACCTTCAAGTCTTAAGGGTCAAAATTGTTCAGTGGGGAAATGAGAAGTGCGTTGGCAGGAGAAATGTAGCCAAAACCATTTTATGTGTGGCCGGCCCATTGTTGCACATCTAAGACGCACAGGACGTGGCTTTGCCTAAGAGTCCCATGACTCTAGTGTTTCACTAGATAATGAAGGGTAACCTTATCTGGACAACAGCTAGCCCTCTAAGTCCTATGAACCTCACTTTCAGCAGACACAGATTCCTCAGAGACTTCGCTCTTCCTACCCCCCACTAACTGAGAAGCCCAGAATCAACCACTCCCCTCAATCCCAGAGCAGCTCTTCCTGGCCACAGATCCTGGCCCCGTGTTATAATGAAGGCATCTTTCTGCACTGAGAACATTAAAACAACTCTTTCTAGACCATTCGCTCACCAACCCCACATCCAGGAAGGCCCATGTGCCCAGTCCACAGTGCACTGTTATGGTGGCCAACGTGACAGGCAGCCAGTCACCCTGCGAGGCCTACGTCTGAGCCCACGGATATATTAGACTTCTAAGCACACATTTGGTTCCGTGCTCACTCTCCCCTCCAAGAACTCCACTGAACAGGGGCTGCTGTGAGGAAGGCCCTTGATAAATAACTATAGCATATTAATGAGTCATTAATTCTTCCTCAAGCAGAAAGGCTCACACTGTACGTGTACACTTGGATCCCCACAGATTTGTCAGTCCTCTGGTTCTTGAACTTGTCTGCATTGATTTCTGAAAGGCACTCGGCTCGTTTAGGTGGCCTCCAACCCGCTTTCTGCCTGCAATGGATTGTCCACCTTTTTGGAAGAGTTCAAGGCCACTGCTGTTTATTTGGTGTTCGGTCACTTTCCCCCACCTTGCTCTGGTTTAAGCTGCTTATACCTACAAAGGAGCTAAGAGTAGGCAACGGGGGATACGGAGTTTGTGACTCTCAGTTCAGACCATTTATATGACTCGTGTTATAGAGAAAGTCTTAAGGCTCTCTTAAGACATTGCACTTTTCCTGCAATCATTTCGAACTGTAACAAATGGGCTCAGGTGGCTTGCGTTTCAATCTTTGCACAATTGGTATAGGATTTTTAAGACCGCTCAGGGTCACCTCTTCCAAGAAGCCTTCCCTGACCTTCTTGAGATGTAGAAACATTCCTCCTCCCACCCCAACTTTGAGCTCCCGAGCTCCCGTGACAGACCCACGGCTAACCTATGCCTTCTGCAGTCAGCCTGGCGGCCTTCCCCTTCTGACTGAGCTGTGGCTTCCTGGTCCTCACCTTGCAGTGCCACTGTGGGGCCAGCGGGCACTCAGTGAGTATGAAGGTTGAAATAAATCCCCTATGAAAGGAAGGTAACAGGTGGGGGTTTTGAGGGCAGGAACCTGCCGGCCTGTTAGGTACCCCCCTGGGATTTGACCCCAAGCACATGGCAGCAGGCAGGAGCCCAGGAAAGCCTGTGTGCTTGATGGCAGCCCTGGGGACTCAGAGGGCACACCGCAGAGCAGCCTGTGGCCTCCTATGCTTTCGTCTGCTGGAGGATGCCTGCCTGTCTCCCCAGGGAAACCTCCAAAGTCCGAGGCCTTGACCTCCCCCAGAGTCTTATCAGTTCTTCTAGTGGATCCCTCTTGAGTAAAACCTAGTAAATTATTTTCTTTCTCTGAATGCATGGTGGTATTTTTAAATGTGTAATTTCCTGAAAAGAATAGACCACGTGCCTATGAATATTATGAGGATGGTGAGCTTTATGGGCTAACCTGGCAAGGCCATGGTGCCCAGGTGTTTAGGCAACTACTAGAGCAGGCGTTCTGTGAAGATGCCTTATAGATATCATGAACGCTTATAGTCACTTGACTTGAAGTGAAAGACCGAACACTTGGTGAGGTGGGTGGGCCTCATCTAATCCGAAGAAGGCCTTAAGAGCAAACACTGAAGTTTCCCAGAGGATAAGGAATTCTATCTCAAGATGGCGGCATCAACTCCTGCCTCAGTCTCCAGCCTGCCCTACCTGCTGGCCTGCCCTACAGAGTTTAGACTTGCCAGCTCCACTATCATGGGAGCTAATTACTTAAAATATACCTCTTCATATCCCTCTATTGATCCATCCATCCATCCATCCATCCATCCACCCGTCCATCCATCCATCCTATTGGTCCTATTTCTCTAGAAAACCCTGACTGACAAAGTACATATTTGAAATGTAACGCAGGTACCAAAACAAAGACACTTGTGTAAAGATAGTGTTGATATGTCAAGAAAGGCAAGTTGACCAGAGCTCCTGTTCACTGAAGAAGGGTGAATGAATGCAGGAAGCAGGCCTGACCCAGGCTATGAGCCAGCCCTGCCTGCGGGCCCCGTCTTGGGTGCTCAAATACCATCTCATTTAATCAGAGCAACATCTCTGTAGGGAACACTTGCATTGTGCCCACTTTGCAGGTAAGCAAACCGAGGCTTAGAGCAGTAGGGGACATGAGGAGTCACACAGCTGGTGAAGCGTGGCTGGGAGTCTGTCCAGAAGCCTGGCTCTTTCTGCTGCATGACACAGGCCCCCGGGGGAGGCTGAGCCTGGGGATCCAAACCCGGCCTGGAGGAGAGATGCTCTAACGAGTGGCTACTCCTGCCCAGGAGAGGGGTCTGTGTCTCAGACGTCCTTGCCCACCACACGGCCTGCAGCAGGGCCCAGGCTGGTTCCAGGACAGAGAGTGGCCTATGGCCTTCTGAAGGGTGGCTCTACAGGCGCCAGAGTGAGGGACGGTGAACACACATGCGAACGTGCACACAAGTGCACCCAGCTACTCAAAGGTCAAGTACTCAAAGGCCCCGTCCCACTGGTTGGTTCTCCCCTTTCACTATTTTAAAACAAATTAGCTATAATATTTCATCAGGTTAAAAAGGTCTCCCACCACGCATCACCTTCATTGAAAATTCCAGTTTCTTGATCCAGCACAGTAAATCCAACAAGGGATATAAATATTTAAAGAAATTCAAAAGCAATTTCTTTTGGAAAGCAAAGAATTCCTTGTTCCTTGAGAATAATTGCTGTTTAATTTATGGCGAGTAGCCTGCATACTAATCTATCTTATAATAGAATCTATAAAAAAAAAGAATCTATCTTCTGTGTATTTTAAAATCCTTTTAGAAATGAAAAGTAAAACCAAGTTTTCCCTTTAGGTGCAGGTATGAAATAATTCATAGCAAATGGATGCCCCAGGACTATTATCAAATCCCAAAGTGGTTTTTAATATTCTCTGAGTGGCTGTATAGGGTCTGTTGATGGCCAGTGCCATCTTATTCATCATCAATTCCAGAGTCTGTCTCCCATAGATTGGGGGTCAAAGACTATGGCCCTAGCCAGGTCTGGCCCTCTCTTTATAAATAAAGATTTTTTTGGGGGGACACAGTCTTGCCTATTTGGTCCACAGTATTTCTGGCTGCTTTTGTGCTATCCCATTAGAGTTGAATCATTGTGATGGAGACCCCACAGCCCCCCAAGTCAAAAATATTAACTATCTTGCCATTTACAGAAAAATTTTGCCAAACCCTGACCTGGATGGTCAAATAGTTTTCTCCTTTCCCTCCATTTCATCTTCCTCTTTCATCATAATTATTCCAAACATCTCTTTATATTTAATTCTCAGGGAAAGCTCTCACTACTATTATGAATTACTCATCCTAAGATAGTCTTAATATTATGCATAATATTTTAATATTTGTCACATCTAAAATACAGTGTTCTCAGTTATATAAATATTGCTGAGGTTTGACTTGAGAAGAAAGTTTATTTAAGGCTTCAGTTCTGGTGGGTTTCTAGGCTGGAAATACGGGGGCACAATATTCAAGAATGAAATGCACACGGACTTCCAAGTGTCGTGCATACAACAGAGAGAGTGTAAAACCCAGGGTAAACAGGAGGGCAAAAACCCCTGGAACTCGGCTTCTTTCTGGTGACTTCTCAATTGTGCTTAATTAAGGACTGTTGTGGTTAAGATGCACAGGCTGTTTTGAAAGTGGCATTCTTATACTCATTGGATAGGCAGTGTATTTATGGGAATCTGCATTTTACTCCTGGGGGACTTAAATTCTTTTTTCACTAAGAATAGAAACACATACTGCATGATCATTTGTGCTTTTTCTGAATTGCTCCTCCTAAGGCGGTAGGTTGTTTTTCCCACTGCTTTATATCAACTTAAGGCATTTGTTCTTTTCAAAAAGTGGAAAAAAATGTAAAAACTTCATTATTTACTTTTATGCTTAGAAGTGTCTGTCTTTAGTGACCATTGACAAAGGACACAAAGGACCATTGACACCACCTGACCTTCAGAATAAAATCCTGACTTTCACACGTCTTCCTAGGAGTGCTGGGAGCCCACCTGGAAGGTTGGTGAAGGCAGAAGCAGAGCTGAGCTGGGGGGCGGCGGAGTGGCAGCACCGTGCACCTGCTGCCCTGGCTCTCGAGCACCTGTCCGGCATCTCCACTCGGCCAGCGCTCACCCTGTGGGGCATGGGGGCTCCGGGTAATTTCTACACATGACGTGAAGGCCCTGGGATGGTCACAAGAGGGAAGCTTCTGAGATGTGTTATCCCCGACTTTGGCGACGCCTTGCGCCTTCCCGGCCCTGTCCGAGGACTCTGCCACCATAGTGGGTGTGCTGGAGCCGGCGTGGGGGGCACACGAGTGCCTGGACGTTGTGGGGCTCTCATCCCTCTCTTGGCGCCCGTCTGTGCTGGGCTCCTGACCCCTCCCCATCTCACACACTGGTAATTTTCACAGATGTGGGCATAGGCACACACAGTCGGTTCTCATTACTCATGGATTCCATATTTGTGAATTCACCTGCTTGCAAAAATTTATATTCTACACTCGCCCCCAAATCTGCACTTGCAGCAGTGCCATGGGCTTTCACGGACACATGTAGAGGGAGGGACAGAAGGGTCACCCGATGTGCACGTTTCCAGCTGGGAGAGAAAAGGCAGCCCTTGGCCTTCTTGTGTCAACCAATGGTAAACGAGCGTCCTTTATGCAGTGTAGGTCGCACCATGTTCTCCTCCCTTTGGGGTCTTTTGTCGCTTTCCCTGTGTCAAGTGGCCCAGGGACAGCGCCTGTCTAGAGGTCCTAATGGCAAGGTGGCTGCGATGTGCCCTGCCCTTTGTGCAGGCACACGCTGCAGTGCTATTGACAGCAAAGTCCAATGTTAATCGATCAGTTATGTACATTAAATAAGTTGTCTTCCATAATCCATTCGTTAATTAACAATAAAACACTTATGTATTGATTGGTTGATGAAAACGTTATGACAAGTGGCTCATAGGAAACTAACCCTGCAACTTCTTTATGAGCAATGGCTCAGGATTTGCTCATTTGGTGTTTGCTGCCACTTTTCAGACATAAAGCGAATAGCGAGAACCGGCTATATCTGAGGTCATAGAAATACGACATGGATCGTGTCCTGGATACCGGCCCTGCTCCGGTGGTGATTAAGGGATTGCACAGCATCCCTCTGCTCACCTGAATCCCCCACCTCAATCTTTGGAGCCCAACATGAAGAGACTTACACATTTAATCCTTTCCTCTCTGATTTTTTTGTTTGTCCTGATTCGCTGTGAAGTGCAGACACATGTCAGGTCTCAAATACTTGTTTTGCTTAATTTTGGTTTTGTAATTTACAAGTGTCCCATGGCTGAAGCTAAGCCCAAGGACATGCATTCTTTGGCCTGTGCAGTGTTCTTGAATCTTCTAAATTAGTTACATTTAGAAATCCAAAGAATTCACATAAGATGCTGAGAGGATGGTGCATGTGCTTCTCCCTCTCGTCTCCCTGTTACCAATCTTCCAGTCCTTCACCTTGTAAGTCTCTGAGCCACACAAAGCAGTAGCCGCCACCCTTAAATGAGTGTAGATCTGTCCTGGTCGTTCTCAGTCCAGACAAAGTGCACAAGCTAATGGACTGCTCAGCCCCCTGCCTTTCGAGGAGCTCTCCCTCCAGCATGGTCTTCCTGGGGGTTTCCTGATGCCGTAGCAGAGCACTTCCAGTCGGCTCCTCCGTCTTGTGCAAGACCATCCATAAAGCAAGCACGAGGGCTCTTCTTCCCCAGTCACTGGACATGAAGAACTTCCCACAAGGAAGAAGAGGCAACAGAGCAGGGGCAGGTGTCAGACTCGGAACCACGGCTTATGCAACTTGCTTGTCCCTCCTGTACGTGCTGGGGGCCAGTTATACGGATGCAACACCCACCAGAAAATGAACGCAGCCACACCCTCCCCATCTGTAATGGAAAGTTTGGGTTCTAGATATTAGAATACTGAATCTTGACCATCTCTCGACTGGAGACAGCCTCATTTTTTGGCTGGAGATCGCCTCTTTTCCCCACTTACCTCATTGTTCTCCACTTCCAGGCTTATCCATGGTTCGGATCCAAGGATGGATCCTGGCTGAACATGAAGAAGATTGAAGAATCACCAGCTCAGGCTGGAGACTGAGTATCTAGTCACCCTCGATCTCCATTTGAGTCAGGACCCATGTCCCCTCCATGTTTCTGAGAGCCCACCTGGTGGGCTCTGGTGTCTGAGTCTGAGGCCTGGACGGAATAACCTGTGCGTGGATGGCTGGGGGGTTCCACTTGTTTGGCTGTCTACCTCACCTACCTTACCAGCCCTCCCTCCCCCACCACCTCTTGCCAGAGGCACCTTTTGACAGAACTGAGCTTCGCTGTCCGATCTGATCCTGTGTCCTGCAATGTATTCTTTAATTTTAATTGTTTAATTTCTAATTTATTCTCTCATAGGTTTAGATTATTGTAGCAAAGTTGTGAGTAGTAGAGAGTTCCCACATACTCTTCGTGCAACTGCCAAACCAGGAAATCAACAATAAACTAGAGATCTTGTAAAATTTTACCAGTTTTTCCTCAGATGTCCTTTTACTGTCCAGGGTCCCACATGGTGTTTCATTCGCTGTCTCCTGCGTGTCCTCCAACCTATGACAGATCCTCGGTCTTGTCTTTCATGACCTCCACCCCAGGCTCCTTCCAGTGAACACGCTTCAGCCTCCATCCCCACTACAGCTGAATACCCTGCTTCTCCCCCTTTACCTGCCATGTGAATTCCTAATCATTATTCCAGACAATATTACTCAGGCACGTAATGCTAGAAGCTGCAACACCCCTAAGCCTCAGTGGCCCAACATAATAGCAGTTCACTCCTCACTTACTCAAGGTCCGTGTGGATGTCCTCGGTTGGGTGGCTCTCCTGAGAAGCCCTCCTGTGGGAACAGCTTAGGACACTGCCATCCCCACCTCGTGGCCTCTAAGATCAACACAGAAACAAAGAAAGAAGAGAAGTGTATGTGGAAGCTTTTGTTGTTTCCTTTTTTTTTTTAAGATTTTATTTGTTTATTTATTTATTTATTTACTCATGAGAGACACACAGAGAGAGGCAGAGACACAGGCAGAGGGAGAAGCAGGCTCCCTGTGGGGACCCTGATGCGGGACTCGACCCCAGGACCCCAGGATCACGACCTGAGCCAAAGGCAGACGCTCACCCACTGAGCCACCCAGGCGTCCCTTGTTGTTTCTTTAAATAGCACAAGCCAACATAGGCTTGCATCATTTCTCCCCTGATTCCAATGGTCAGAGCCAATCCTAGGTCGTACCCACATGCAGGAGAAAGGGAAATGTCGTTTACTGTATCCCAGGAGGAAAACGAAGCAGGCAATCGAGCTGTAGCATGGTCTCTGCCACCGGCCACCCTTCTAGTCACCAAATGGCTTTCTTTTTCTTCCCACAGAATACAGCTTGCCCTCCCTCTTCC
Organism: Canis lupus baileyi; assembly: GCF_048164855.1. Lineage (NCBI taxonomy): Eukaryota > Metazoa > Chordata > Mammalia > Carnivora > Canidae > Canis > Canis lupus. Next base: position 8,675,159 of record NC_132868.1, read on the forward strand.
CGAGAGAGAACGTGGACACCCGTTCGGTTACGGTAGCCAACTGGGTGGCTCTGGCCATTCTGTGGAGCAGGAGCAGCCCCTCTGGTCTGGTCTCCTGCACCTGGGGGCTGCTGGATTGGCCACTGGCTTCCCTGGTTTCCAGTCATCGGTGGTGGATCAAGGCTGGGGAACTCGTGGAGCCCTCCCTCCTGGGGCTCACACTCATTGCTCGCCCATGGATGCGCCTTCGTGCACATGCGTCTGCTCTGGATGCTGAGACCTCATGGGTACAGCCCCAGAATTCACCTTCTGGGGGCTCCTCCTTAGTCCTTATCATGTATGGCCACATAAGGCTGGACTTCGGGCAGTGTGTTCTTGAGGCAGGACAGCTTTGGGAGCTCACCTCCAGTTTAGGAAAGACTGGGGACAGGGCACTTGGGGGGCTCAGATGGTTAAGCGTCTGCCTTTGGCTCAGGTTGTGCTCTCGGGGTCCTGGGATTGAGCCTCCTGGGGGGCTCCCTGCTCAGCAGGGAGTCTGCTTCTCCCTCTCCCTCTCTCCCCTGCTCATTCTCTCTCTCTCTCTCTCTCTCGATCTGTTTCAAGTGGATAAATAAAAAATCTTTTTTTTTTTTTTTTTAAAGGAAAGACTGGGAACTCCTCAAAGACTGTTTTTAAGTCAAAAACAATTGAAGGACATTTTGGGTCCAGACCCATGGTATTCTTAGTGATACGATCGTCCCAAAAACTTGATGACTTCCGATTGATTTATACCAGTAACCATATGCCTTTCTTGGATGTCGTTCTGGAACCTGTTTCATTTCCCTGCCTCCTCACTCCTGTGACCCTGTCTCAACATAACAGCAGCTCTCCGAGGCCACCGGGCTGAGTGGGAAGTCCACGCGCTTACTCACACCTTTGCTCTGAGTCACTTTATGAACCTTAGAAAGTTCACCGGCACTTAATCATTTCAAACGATTTTTTTATTCCTGTACTTACTGTTCAGGGACTAGAAGCAGATTACCTTTTGTAATCCTACAAGGCCTTGAATTTCTGGACTCCATTACCTTTCATTTTCTGCTTACAAAGCAGCCAATTACTTCCTGAGCTCTTCTCTTTCTTGTATTGCCTTTCCAAACCGAGCCACCGCCAATCTAAACAAGCTTCAAATATTCCATTTTCCAACAACTCCTCCTAGAGCCTACGGTGATGGGATCTGCCTTCCAAGTCCCCAGGGGCAGCCATCCTGCCGTGTTCTGTCCACACATAACATAGATGTTCAGCAACCCAGTCAGCCATGTGTCTTCCTCTCCTCTTGCCCAACTGCTAAGAAAATGGCCACATATTTCTGGTACAGCAGCAGGCCCCTGCAAGATACCACTTTCTGCGGTATTCAATAATATTCAGGCTCGCTGTTGCAAACAATCCCCAATTCCAGTAGTTCCTCAAAATAAGTTTATTTCCCACCCTTCCTGTGTCCACTAAGGATTTTCCAGTTAGGGTCTCCTCCTGCAGACAAAGACTCAGTGATCCAGGTGCCTTTCACCTTGGGATGCTGCTGTTTCCGATATGGGGCCCCAACTTTGCCACAGGAGAAGAGAGGAAAGGGTCAGATATTTCACGGGCCAGCCTAGATGTGTCATACATCACATCTGCCTGAATTCTGTCGGTCAGAATCAGTTTTATGGCCCCACTCAGGTACAAAGCGATGGTAAATGTCATCCTCTGGGTGCCCAGGAGGATAATTAAATGGTCAACAATAATTAGAATGACTTCTGGCACAAAGACCAGTCTGAAATGTCACCTGAAAGCTCTGCAGAATCAGCCACTTCCCTTCCACTCGCACTGGGTCTTGTACATAATTTGCACCTGTCACTTTGATTAAAAATTATTTTATTGTCTGTAGACCCGCCAGGTAATGATTGCCTTGAGGTTAAGAACTGTCCTGTAGTGCTCGCTTCAGCAGCACATGTACTAAAATTGGAGTGATGAGAGAAGATGAACATGGCCCCCATGCAAGGATGACCTGTAAATTCATGAAGCATTCCATACTTTACAAAAAGAAAGAGAGAGAGAGATCCCTGGGTAGCTCAGCGGCTTGGCACCTGCCTTCGGCCCAGGGCATGATCCTAGAGTCCTGGGATTGAGTCCCGCTGTGGGCTCCTTGCATGGAGCCTGCTTCTCTCTCTGCCTGTGTCTCCATCTCTCTCTCTCTCTCTCTGTGTCTCTCATGAATAAATAAAATCTTAAAAAGAGAGAGAGAGGAGAGAGAGAGAGAGAGAGAGAGAGAAAGAAAGAAAGAAAGAAAGAAAGAAAGAAAGAAAGAAAGAAAGAAAGAAAGAAAGAGAGAAAGAAAGAAAGAAAGAAATCCCCTGTGCCCATCACCCTAGCACCTGAGCCTGGTGCTCTGGCTGGGGCCGGGCACACGCAGGTGCTGAGTGCTTGTCAAGAGAATGAGGAGATCAGAGAGAGGCCAGGCTGGGAGTAAATATTGAGAGGTGTGCAGAATCGGATTTCTCTCTTAGAAAGGGAAAAATTGGAGGCTATCATAAGACATATTTCCTAATAAAAATGAAAGTAACATCCTGCACTTTTTAATTTATTCAAGTGGGCAAATTGTTTCCCCATCTCCTTCTTGGCATTCACCTGGTAATTTCACATTTCCCAATAGATTAGTCTTAACACAATGAGAGCTCTCAGCAGAGGCTATTAATTATATATTACTTTAAATAGTATCTCCTGTCCTGAATGAAATTGTTACTTATAATAGAAAGAAAAATCCCATAAGATACGAGCGTCAGACATTCTCAGTACTCGAGGAAGACGTGTGGGGAGGCTGTCCCCCGAAGATTTAGGACTGTGCCCCAACACTTCTCTATTCAAGGAGCTCAAGATAGAAACGCTTCTGAGGCAGGCAGAACTGAGTCCGATTAACCGATTGAAATACACAGAAATGCGGAACAATAGCTCATTTGTTTGCTCTGAATCTAAGAAACAAAGGGCCTCTGATGAGGCTGCACAGAGGGGTTCTGACCATCTTCTGAAATGTCTCTGGCTCCTAAGCTGGGGTATGTGAGTGTGGAGAAGGAAGCTTCTCAGGGGCCTGGGCTGTGGTCCAGGGTGCCCATCACCAGGAGGGACGTGCCTGGAGCTGATGGGGGTGGCTGTGTCTGGGCACCACATCTAGGAGATGCCCTCAGAGGTGTGAACAGTAAGGTTCGTATTTCTCTAAACAGTTTTCTAGCAGATGGAAGTGACTTGTTCTGAAACGACCAGAATGTTGTGACAATTTTCTGAGAGATAGATGTGAAGTGTCTTGAAGGGCACCTTTTTATAACTTGCCCCGAAGTGCCACCTTAGTAGCTCTGCGGCCACGTGGGGCAGACCCATCCCACCTGCCCTTACCTCTCCTTCCACAGGTTCGGTTTGCAGAAGGGACCAGCTGTGCAAACAGGTGGCACACATGTCCTGAAACGACTCCTGGGAAGGTGGCCCCCTGTTGGAGTTTACACACCTGCCTTTAAGAAATGCGTCTGGTGTGAGGGCCCTGGGAAGCAGCTCACTGAGTCACCTGTCTGCTTTCCTGACCACTTGTAACAGGAGGACACTGGAGCACAGCCCCGTGAAATTCAGAGCATCAGAAGTTGAGGGGAAAGTAGAGTTCCTTCCCATCTACCTTTGTCTCCCTGGACATGGTTTCTCTATTACTAACAACTTCTGTTAGCGTGGTGCATTTGTGATGAATAGAGATATTAATAATATAGTAATAATTCAAATAGAGCAAAATATAAATGGCATTTAAACTGAATCACGGGATCCCTGGGTGGCGCAGCAGTTTGGCGCCTGCCTTTGGCCCAGGGCGCGATCCTGGAGACCCGGGATCGAATCCCACGTCGGGCTCCCGGTGCATGGAGCCTGCTTCTCCCTCTGCCTGTGTCTCTGCCTCTCTCTCTCTCTGTGTGTGACTATCATAAATAAAAAAAAAAAAACCTGAATCACTAAAATAGATTCAATTTTAAATGAGAAATAAAAATGATTACAATGAGATAATTTTATTATAATAGAACATCATTATTGACTCAAGTATGTGGTTTATATTACGGGTCACTCTTCACATTGGACCCTCTATGGGCTTTGACAAATGCATAGTGATGTGTATCCATCATTATAATACCATACGGAACAGTTTCATGGTCCGAAAAATCCTCCACCTATTCATCCCTTCCCCCAATCCCCCAATCCCCCAACCCCTGGCAACCTCTGATCTTTCAACTTTCTCCAAAGTTCTGTCTTTCCAGAATGTCATGGAATCATACAGTAGGTAGCCTTTTCAGGTTGGCTCCATTCACCTGGCGATATGCCTTCAAGTTTCTTCCTGGCCTGTTTGTGGCTTCATAGCTCATTTCTTTTTGACTCTGAATAATATCCCACTGTCCAGATGGACCACGGTTTCTTTACCCACTCGCCTATTGGAAGACAACTTGGGTGTGTCTAAGTTTTGGCAGTTGTAAGTAAAGCTGCTGTAAACATTCATGCGCAGGTTTCCCCTGCACCAGTGACGTATGAGAGTTCCCTCTGCTCCACATCCTCGTCAGCATTGGGTGTCATCAGTGCTCTGGATTTGGACTACTCCAATGGGTGTGTGCTGGTATCTCACGATGGTCTGAATTTGTGATTCCCTGTGACATGTGATATTGAGCACTTTTCCATATGCCTATTCCCCAGGTATTTTTTTCTTCATGAGCCTAATGCAGACATTTCTTCCTCCAAGCAGAAAGAATTGGCTTATCGTTGTGGGAGAAATACATTTCTAGACTGATCGAGCTAATCATTCCCTTAACACATCTTTCAAAAGTGACAGAGAAGGATACTCATACCAAGTAACATCTTTTTTAGATGCTTTCAAGTTAGACAGATGATCAACGCTAAAATAGGGAATAACTGGGACTCTCTTTAGGGGGTCCTGGTTGGGGATGGAGTTTTCTTAGCCACATGGATCCTTGGAGAACAGATTTTGCTGCTTTGCAATGGGGGAAGTAACAATTCAGACTGTTGAATACTTTGCACAATTCGGACTGTTGAATACTTTGCAAAGATTAAGATACCAATAGATGTGAGATGTTTCTACATTCCTAACTCCCACATATGGGCTTCAGGCCAGGCCAGCTGGATTTTAAAAAAGAAAATCATTAGCTCTCTGATAGAACCAGCTTGCTTTTAATTCTATCAAACAAGAAGTTAAAAGTGCCTGAGCTGCTCCCCATATTCTCCATTGGCCACTACTTTCTAGGACAGCGACATCGAAGATCACCACGTCTCCATGTCAGTACAGTGAGGGATGCACGGAGTGGTGGCTCTGTCCTCATCATCGTGGGAAGACAGCAGTGATATGCAGATAGTGACAGAGATATCTGTAGATGTTTCTCAACATCTACAGATAAGAACGTGGCGGCCAGGACTATCAGTGTCCAGCTTGATGATGATGCTTGAGCTGGGTGCAGTCTCTAGTTGGATTTTGGTAGTTGACACTGTCTGCTCTCAGGGGCACCCCCTGCATGACAGCTGAGTGGCTGTTGGTCCAAGATCCTTAAGGGGACCCTGAAACAGTTAGTGTGTAGGCAGCACTGGTCCTAGAGACTTCAATTATTTTCTTCCTTAACCATTGGGAATTAATGAACTCTTCGCTTTCTGAAATGTCTTTTTAATTCATGATTCCCAGGAATCCAGGCCAGACTCTTCCTAAACTCATCTGGACTTGTGCAACTCAACCGTGAGCTTGCTGCTCCTCATCTCCATCCTGGCTTAGCTCTGATGAGCATCAGAGAAGCAAGATGGAGAAATAACATGTCTTTTAACATCGCCCAGGGGTTGTGTCTGGCCCAAGGACCCTTCAGTGACTGTGCTTTTCAATCACTGAGCATCACAGAAAGGTTTCCCAAATATTCTCTTCAGAACATAGAGTTTTAACAATTTCAGTCATTCTTTCTTAACCAACTCTCTTGTCGAGGCCGAAGAACCCATTCTTCCAGTGTAATCCATGAAACAACTCAGTTTCCAGCATCCCCCTAAAGGAAATGTCAAGTTGGAGAGGTACTCTGGCTGAGGGCCATCCATCGTCAGGGCTCTTCTAAAACAGGGAATAATTAGGGCCAACATCAGCCTTCTGGGGGTGTAGGTTCCACCTCCCCTTTCCTAGTCGGGGCAGAAACAACGCTCATCACAGGACTAGCTGCATGGATGGTGTGGACGCCCAGTCCTCCTGAGACCCTCCCTCAAGCATCTATGCTCTGGTCCAGGTGGGTAGTCTTATCTACTTCCTGGTAGGAGGAGGCCCACCATCCTTCCAGAATGCAGCTGAATGGTGTCTAAGCCTTCATGCTCTGCCCCACAGATGGATACCTGTCCATTTGCCGGCAGATGTCTAGACCCACCCCTAAATGCGGAGGGATTATTATATTGCTCCATTAGATAGCCATTCATTTTACATAAAAACTGACTGCTTTAGCAGAACCAGGCATTGAAGAAATAACAATACAATATTTTGTTTATATTATATTTGACAGAGATGAGGCTTTTATAAAGGAAAGGTGAACGTTCTGAAATATTATCCTTGAATTCCGTTAGTTGGCAGTGATAAAAATATGGCTTTCCAGCCCCATTTTCTTTTTTCTTTTTTTTTTTTAAGACTTTATTTATTTATTCATGAGAGACACAGAGAGACAGGCAGAGACACAGGCAGAGGGAGAAGCAGGCTTCCTGGGGGGAGCCTGATGTGGGACTTGATCCCAGATCCTGGGATCAGGCCCTGAGCTGAAGGCAGACGCTCAACTGCTGAGCCACCCAGGTGCCCCCTCCAGCCCCATTTTCTTTAGAGGAAAGGGGAGAAAGGGAAAAAAAAAAAAAGCCTGGGAAATCGGTCTACTTTCAGCAGTTTCTCAGCTGGTGTACAGGTGATTGATAGTGTTCGTTGGATCCCATCACTCTGCGGTGAGGCCCTGGAAGTCCAGGGCAAAAGTTTTGCTGAGTTAGCATTTCATTTATTTTCTTTTGACATGTTGAGTATTGAAATGACCCAAAACAGCTAAAGCAGTATGGCCAGGGCATTCTCCTGCCAGTGAGGTTAGGACAGACGGACCAAAGGGCATCTTCCAACAGGAAAGGTCTGGTTCTCTGTGGGATAACACTGACATCCCGACACATGGCTATTCACCTTAGCCATTTTGAGCTTTCTGACTCTGGGCAATTGTGGTTTTCAAAAAGAGCAAACCATCATATACCTCATAATTCCATTAGCTATCTGTTGTTGTATCTTGATGGCAACACAAACCTAGAGGTGTAAAGCCACACACATTTATGACCTCAGGGTTTCTGAGGCCTGGGAGGGTGGGCACAGCTTAGCCGGGTCTTCTGCATGGGTCTCTCCAGGCTGCAGACAAAGTGTCAGGGGGGCTGGGGTCTCAGCAGAGACCCTACTGGGAAAGGATCCGCTTCCAAGATCCTGAGGTTGTTGGCAGTATTGGTGGGTGTGTGAGAGAGCTTCCATTTCTTGCTGGGAGTCTGCTGGAGCCACTCTCAGCTGCTTGCCCTGTGGCCTTCTCTGGAGGGCGGCTTTCAACGTGGCTTTGAAGAAGCCACCTAGGGAGCATTGCCTCGCAAGGTGGGTGTTACAATCTTATGTATCATAATCACAAACATGTAATCACAACCTTCCCACCGCCTTTGCCAGGAGGAGATGCAATGGTTAATTCTACATGTTAACTGGACTAGGACATGGGATCCCCAGATACTTGGTTAAACATGTGAAGGTATTGCATGGAACAATGTCACTTTTAGAGCACAAGACAAGGAAGTGAAGGTGCTCATGGACTTGAGAAAGAATCTAGTTAAGACCATGAGGGAGCAGAGCGGTTTTCTCATAAGTGGGTGATCCCAATAGTATTTGGGTGCTGAATTGAAGGCACCATGTTGACGCTCTCCAATAATGCAAACATTACCTTTTAACGTTTTTTAAATACACCCATGTGCCAGACAGTGTTTGAGAGTTTTCCAAATGTTATTTCACTCAGCGCTCACACCTGTGCCAGGTGGCCAATGTTATTATTATCCTTGCTTTGCAAATGAGGAAACGGAGGCATGGAATTGGGGTGGCTTGTTCAGGGTCACATGAGTAGGAGACTGTACAGCCAGGACTCAGCCCAGTGACTCCTAGCACTCCGCCTGTCCTAGCAGTCCACACTACGTTGGAGCTGGGGCCATGGTCCCGGGTGAGGTGTCCTCCAGGGAACGGCTCATCCACGCCTTCTGAAACTCACACTCATGGGCCAGGTTGGAGCATGATGGGAAGTCAAGCCAGGGATCCGGGGGAAGGAGATGGCCTACATCAGGGCAGGGAGAGAGGCAGCTGAACCGGAGGGAGGAAGAGCAGAAGGAGGTGCAACCAGTGTTAGAAGTGGGATGGGCAGTGCACCAGGTGGCCCAAGACACCTGGAGATGCGGTGGTGGCACAGTTAGAATGAGGGCTCCGTGCTGTCCAAGGTTGTCAGAGTGCCTGGCACTGGGGCGTCTCTGACTCACAGATTGAAGCTTCCAGCGTGGGGGTGCCTGGGTGGCTTAGTCGGCTAAGTGTCTGCCTTCGGCTCAGGTCATGATCCCAGGGTCCAAGGATCAAGTCCCATGGCTGGCTCCCCACTCAGCAGGAAGTCTGCTTTTCCCTCTCCCCCTGCTACTCCCCCTGTTTGTACTCTCACTTGCTCTCTCTCAAATAAAATCTTAGAAAAGAAAAAAAGGGGGATCCCTGGGTGGCGCAGCAGTTTGGCGCCTGCCTTTGGCTCAGGGCGCGATCCTGGAGACCCAGGATCGAATCCCACATCAGGCTCCCGGTGCATGGAGCCTGCTTCTCCCTCTGCCTATGTCTCTGCCTCTCTCTCTCTGTATGACTATCATAAATAAAATAAAAATTAAAAAAAAAAAGTATTAAAGAAAAGAAAAAAAGAGAAGGAAAGAAAAGAAAAAAGAAAAGAAAAGGCAAGCAAAGAAAAAAAAGAAAAGAAGAGGAAGTTCCAGCATGGTGGCCATGGTTGGATGGCCCGGTGCCATTCCTTGTGAGAATTTGGTGTAAGGCTCCAAAGGGCGGGGCTTTGGAGGGCAGCACACCCAGGTCCTCAAAACAGCCACCAGACATCTCCAGGAAAAAAAAAAAAAAAAGCAAGATGTGACTTTATCTCTAATGAATTCTCCATCTGTTTGCATCATATTTGATTCGTTTTTCCCCCAAATGTTCTAAAACATAAGTAGACATCTGAACTGTGGATTTGAATCTAAATTTTGTAAAGACTTGATTCAAATGTGTGTTGTAGAGCTGGAAGTGCTTTCCCTGACTCCGGGCAGTGACTGCACAAGTCAGAGCACGGCTGGCCTGGCTGGCCAGTGGGCCCTGGAGGTGGGCTGGGTCCCCAGGGCCTGGGGAGGGCGAGGCTCCGCCTGCCAGAGCTGACTCACGGCTCTGCAGCCCCTCCTGCACTTGTCTTCTCTGTGCTGTCTTGCATGGTCCTGCCCCGCCGGGCAGGGCAGTCTCCAGATGGAATCGGAGGCGGAGTAATCCAAACTGCAGCGCCTTGAAACCCAGAGCAGAAAATGCCCCCGGATCCAGTAGAGATGGAAGTTGCTGGAGGATTTGGGAAGGAATGCACCCGGATGAAGCCTGGGCGTGCTGCAGCAGGGCTCAGGGGAGTGCGTCCCCAGGAGGGCAACATGGGGACAGGGCTGGAGCACACTGATCAGGGTTTGGCCACCACGATGGCCTGGGATGGAGGCTCAGCCACCACCAAGGGTCATAATCCCTTCACCTGGCCTTGCGTGTATTTTTGTCACTTGTTCCTACTGGCCATTATTTTAGCTACTTGCTTCCTGCCTGTCAGGGCCCCTAGGCAGGGGCTGGTCCCGCTGTGCCCCTGCGGAAGCTCCTCTGATCGTGCTTGGCACCGATGCTTGGCACAGTCCGTGCTCAGTACATGGTGCTGAATGCACTCTTGGCCCTGGGGGAACGTCCTCTGAGGAGGGGTCAATAGGTCTCTGCCTCGGTGCATTTCCACTTTGACCAAAACAGCGGCGGGTATGGTATAGCCTTCCCAGAGGGCAGCCCGAGCGGAGAGCGCAGGCGCCTGAGGCTGTGCCCGCAGCCTGGCTGGGGGAGGAGCCGGCGGGTGAACAGCAGGGCAAGGGTGGAGAGAAGTCCCTGGGAAGAGCCAGGCGGGGAGAAGCTTCAGCACTGAGCCCAAGGGGTGCTGGGGGGATTCTGAGCCAGCGGAGGAGAGGCGATGGGGCCAGATGGGAAGTCGCCTGCTGCTGGCGATGGGAAGATGGGGACCATCTCTGGAATGCTGACTTCACCTGCCTCCTGCCGGCCAGCCTTCCCTCGGCCCTGCAGCAGCCCGGTGGCCTCCAGAGACACAAGCTTGGGAGCCCGCCTCCTCGAACGCTGGGGCCCCCGGGGACGCTGAAGGGTGGCGGGAGGTGCTCTCAGAGCCTGGCTGCAGGTGCGGAGAGGGTCAGCAGGGCAGGGAGCGGGGCGCCTGGATGCACCTGCTTCCCCTGGGACCCTCAACCCCCAGGGAGGGCTGCGGCCAGGCGGAGCGGGCTGGGACACGGGCTCCCCGAGGACAGGTTGCAGCCCCAGCAGCCCGGCTGTCTCCCCGCAGAACAGCCTCCTTCCCGGGGGGGCCCTGGTGGGCAGGCCAGGGTCACAGGTCAGATCCTGGCTAAGAGCTGCTCCCGGAGGGTGGGGTGGGGGTTGGGGGGGGTGGGGGCACATGTTCGCACATGGGAAATTAACAAAGGCAGTGGACCTTGCAGGGTGGGGGGCGGAGGAAGGAGGAGGCTGGAGGAACCACCAACCCCCGACTCACGCTTACTGCAGGTTGTAATTATTCGGCGTCTTGGACTTCAAGAGGCCGATTTTGTTAATAAGATTGTTACTAAATTGTCAATTGAAATAGCATTTTTAGTTAATAATGTTCGCTTTTTTTCTGGTCCAACCAGTTTGCACTGTACCTGGAGAACCTCAACTTTGAGCAAACTTATACATTTTGATGTAAATGTGAAAAAAATTTAATGAAGTATTGTAACATAGTATAGTACACATAACTATAGTGTACATATATAATGTATATATACACATAGTATAGTAGTATAACTTAGAGTATAAATAGTATATGTATGTTATGTACATAGTATCATAGTATAACTCTGACTCTTGAGTGTTACTGGGAAAATCTTCGTATTTTGGCCACTACATATTTAGAATGTATTTTTATAGATTTCAACTTTTCACATCAAAGAACTATGTGCAAAGCCAGCTGATGTAGGAGCCAGTGACCCCTTGGGTTATGAATCATCAAATGTCTTCATGGAAAAAAAAAACAAAACCTGTCTTCATGGCTTGACCAGCTGCACTGTCCTCAGAAAGAGCCAAGTGGGGCAACAGTGTATTAAGGACTCTTGTGTGTGCATTCCATTCTTTGCAATGCCAAGCCTTTGAAAATGACATTATTTCATGAATGAAATTATTTATTCATAAATATTTTCAAATGTATTTCAAATATATTTCATAAATATTTTTGAAAAATATTTATGAAATATTTCAAGAATATTTCATAAATGCTTTCAAATATATTTCAAAAATATTATTCACCAGCATTCATACAGTATTATATCATAAATAAAAATGTTATTCATTCATTCATAAAATTTATGAATGAAAATTTTATTCATAAATGAAATTATTATTCAAACTGAAATTTTATTTTTATTTTTTATTTATTATTTTTATTTTTTTTACTTTCTTTTTAAATACAATAAATCCTTAAGCCTGAATTATGTTTTGCCTGCCAGCTTGAATTGGAATTTCTTACGGTATTACGGTCTATACTTCATGTGTGAGAAAATGCCTCCAAATCCTCCAACAACACACTTGTAGTTCAGTCCATGGGATAAACACTTCTGAGCTGTGACCATAAAGGAAAGCTCTCAGTAATTCTAAGTCCAGGGATGATGAATGTCACAAATGTGATTCCTAAAATTTGCACTTCATTAACTCCAGTCCTCATTTTCTCTGCCTCATTTTCTCTTTCCAGACTCCCCGGCCATCTCCCAGCAACATCCCTCGAACCGCGTCTCCCCATGCCCACCCCCCCAGCACCCACATGGGTGGGTGTGACGTCCTCCCCCGCAGCTCCAGGAGGCCTCCCTGCTCTTCCACATTCTGGGCCCTACAGGTATGACTTGTGCCCAGACTGTTTCTCCCCAATCATACAAATACTCTACCCTCTCTGAGCAGACGTGAGGGCTCTCTGTCCTTTTAAGTTTCCACAATGCAAACATCAGGTTGTATTTTCACAGCACCTCTGTCTCCACACAAGGCCAAGATCTCCTGTGGACAAAACCGTATTTTGCCTTTGATCAGCCTTGTCCAATGTGGAGCCTGACCATGTGGGCCACAAGCTGCTCCAGAGATGGCCTGGGTGACCTGCCCCTGTGGGCCTCCCTCAGATCCCAGGATGCAGGGGATGTAGTATTTATCCCATTTAACTCCCCCTCCACCCCGTCAGCCTGCAGAGGGGCCAAGGAGCTCCTGGTGCCACCTGGAAGCCCGAATCACAATAACCAGGGCAACAGATGTGTTGCAGGCTCTATCCCAATAATAGGAAGGCAGCCACGGGCGCCTGCGTGGGGCTCTCAGCGTCCCACTCTGATCCGTGGGACAGCCCTACCTTGTTGCCCCATCCCTCCCTCTGACTTATACATTCCAACTTCACTCCTCACAATTTAGGCTCCATGGCCCTTCTCTATCACCACTTTTTTTAAAATTAAGAAATAAACAATACATAAAACTACAAAGTATGGGGACACCTGGGTGGCTCAGCAGTTGAGTGTCTGCCGTCAGCTCAGGGCGTGATCCTGGGGTCCTGGGATCGAGTCCCACATCGGGTTCCCAGCATGGAGCCTGCTTCCCCCTCTGCCTGTGTCTCTGCCTCTCTGCGTCTCTCATGAACAAATAAATAAAATATTTAAAAAACAAACAAAAACTACAGAATATAACACAACCACCCAATATAAATAGTAATATCTAAAAAAAAAATGGATTTGATATGTTTGCTTCAGAGTTCTCAAACCAACAAGAAACTCCCATCACAGAACACTGACATCACCTAGACTCAGTTCCCCTCGCCTTCAAAGACAACCATGGTCCTGGGCTTTAATGTGTCTCCAATCCATATTTTCACTTTTACTACACATATGCTCTCCACAGATATTACTCCTCTCAAATTGCAAACACTGTATCATTCTCCAGTGAATCACTTGCTTCCTTCCTTCCCCACAAAGATAACCAGGTCTGGCAGTTCTAGCCAGCCCACTTTGTCTCAAGGGTCACCTTGAAGCAAACCTCTGATCAGCTTTTGTGGAGAGAAGTGTCTGAAATCATCCCCGTCACACAAGTAGGGAGAGAGTGCTTTGCTGGAACATCCACAAACCAGATGTTGGACGTCTTAATTGATCTCGAGTTTCTTGGTTCTTGGCCTTTTGTTATATTTTCTAGGATAAACCTGATTATACCCTCTACCTCTTTTACCACGTTTGTTTTCTTATTTTCTTGATTCACTGTTCTCGGATGATTTTGTTCTCATTGCATCCTGTTACTGTAGGGCTAAAGTAAACTTGTGTCTTTAAAACATTGAGGTGTCACGGACATTTAAGGAACTGCGTATATTTAAACTGCATGATTTGATGCCTATAGATGTGAAATCATCACACAGACAAGATAATGAGCATCAGCCCCAAATGTCCTCTTGCCCTTTTGTAAACCTCCCCACCTTGTCCCCATCTGTAGGCGAACACTTACCCTACACAATACAGTCTGTGTTCTTGCCTGGCTTTTAGTCAGCATGGTGATGCTGAGATACAGTCATTCTGTTGCCGCTAAGAGTACATTCCTCCCTTACAGCCAGGAGTATCCCATTGTATGGACATACCACAATATGCTTAGTCATTCCCCTGCTGAAGGACAATTGCATTGTTTCCCGCTTTTGGCTGTTGCAAATAAAGCTATGAACATTCATGCAGAAGTCTTTGTGTAGATACATGCTTTCATTTCTCTTGGGTAATTACCTGGGAATGAAATATTTTCATCGAACTGCCATTGTACATTCCCACTAGCAGTGTGTGTGTGCTCTAAAATTTTTATTGTTAGAATCAGAGAATTCTTTATGTACTTGGATGTGGAACTCTTATCAGATATGCAATTTGTCCATCATGCCAGTGGTCCATTCCTGTCCATTGCTGGGTCGTATTCCAGGGCACTGTGTCTCTCCGTCCACTCACCTGCTCATGTCCAATGCCCCTGATGTTACGGTTTTTTTCTAAAACATTTCCCTTTCGCTTATGGAATGATGTTCTCTCCAGAGGCATTTACTTTTCTTTCATGACGCAGATTTTTCTAAGTATCTGGTGATTCTTGGTCATTGGTGAACATTTCTGAAAAAGCCCCAGAAAAGCTGAGAGGGAGCCTGTACCCAAGGAGACCACGCACCTGAGGAGACCACGCCTCCTCAGACTCTCACACAACACAAAGGCAGAAGGTGGATCCCTTCTGCCTACTACCACTGGTGGATCCCTAAAGACCAAAATGTGGAGAATGTTTTTTTCTGGGATGTCAATAGCTAGATAACCTGGTTCTCCCCAAATAGCTAATTTTTATGCATGAAAGGTCCCTTGCTCCTACTCCAACCTCACTCCTATGTTTTCCCTGAAACAGGTGTGTGTGTGTGTGTGTGTGTGTGTGTGTGTATACACATATATCTTCTGGGTTTTATGTGCTATTTGAGGAGTGCTCTGTACTCAGAGCAGAGAACGGTGTCCAGTTGGCCATTTCGAGGTGTGCATTTCATCTCCTTACGTCATCTGTGGCATTAGGACCTGCCACTTCAGTAGGGCACACTGTGGGCTCTCCATCGCCACAGCTCCTGCCCTGCCTTATCAGCTCCTGTGCCTTCCAATTCCTTCACAGTGATTGGAACGCGTCAGGATCGGGAGCGGGAGTAAAAAACACATGTTCAGTTTATCGTATTAAATTGCAAGCTTTTAAGTATATTTCTAAAAACTATAAAAACCATTCCTAATTTTTTTAAGGAAATACCTTTCTAAATCACTATAGGAAACATAAGAAAAAAAGGAAGTTGCAAACAAATAATAAAAACAGGAAAAAAGATAAAAGAACAGCTCAATATAGCAGCTATTGGGGGAACTGCAGCCCACTTATTCAATGGCAAAGTCTGTTTATCATGTTGTTAAAGACAACCAAACAAATGACACCTGAATCCTCGAGAGGGCTGGGAAATGCTGGATGGATTTGCCAATGATAGCAGCAGTGTGGTGGTATTCTCATCAAATTCGGAGCCCAGGCGAGCAGCATTCAGCAGGAAGATGATCTTATATTGGTAAGGGATACATAGAAAGTTTTGCAGAATGCCAGCCTCAAAACACAAAGCAGAAACTCTTAGAAATACAAGGAAAATTTGACATGGAAGAAAAATAAGGTTGCAGAGAGTTTTAACAATATGATCACTATCCCTGAACTAACAAACCACAGAACAAACAGCAGCAACTTTAGAAAATGGCCTTGTCATCATCATAAAAGGCTTGAGGCTACAGAAGGAAACTGCAAATCCATGGAGGAGAGACTTCACAGCAGACAGGCTCTACTATATTCACAGGTGTGAAAAAGAACTAAAAAGCTTTTCAATGAAATCCCCCAAATGGTTGAAAAGTAAAAAGCACCCAAGTAAAAATTAATATCCTAGAACACTGAGATCAAAGCAAACCTGGGAAGAACAGCTAGAGACCGCTTAGGATCATAATTTGAGGAAGGTCATTAAACTCCAGGAAATGCAGTCAGTGTCCCTTAGCAAAGCATACAACCTTAAAAGCTGAAAATATACCTGTTAAGAAAGCAGCTGAATGAGGCACTCCTCCTAAGCAGTTAGGAGTACAATGAAAAGATCTCCCCTAAATGAGAAGAGCGAAAATAAGATAAAAGCAGATATGAAGTTAGAAGATACAGAGGAAATCACCCTAACAAAAATTAGAGTAAAACAAGATAAACTGAGACTATCTAATGAAGAAAACAACCCATAAGATCAAAGTGTCCAGGTGGTGTGTTCTCAGGTTGCCACCCTCTCTGCACCTGCTGTCAAACCCTCTTCTCATTTCTGATCTGTATGGAGTACCTGTGTAAATCTCAAAAGAAATACCATAGCTTTTAAGGCAAAACAAAAACAAAAACAAAAACAAAAACAAAACAAAACAAAACAACCAATCCCATTGGCCAAAGTAGAAAACAGACCAATAAGTATGCCCAGAAAAAAACAAAACAAAACAAAAGAAAAAAAACTCCAAACAGCAATCTCAAAGAGAGGCATTCCTGTTAAAATCACACAAGAATCCTGACAGTCATCTCTTTTTTCAGTATTGTTCTCGAATTTCTTGCTAACATAAGAAGCAAACAAAAACGAAAGCAACAGCTTCAAATATTGCCAAACAAGAACTCGACATGTTTGCAAATGGTAGGACCACGAAGCTAGGAAACTGGAGAACCACCAAAGAAAATGGTAGGAATTCACAGAATAACTTCCAGCAGCATGGCTAGATGGGCCAAACACGCAAACATCAATAGTTCTGATTTATCCTAGTTATAAAATGCATTTGGGGACGCAGTGTCAGTCATGATGAACAAAACGTCAAACATCTAGGAATAACAGAAATGCACGAGATCCACATGGAGAGTGTTCGTTGCGCAGCCCTGCTGAGAACCCGACAGGACAGGACACTGCGAGACTGCTAACACTGGAGGGAAGCAGGTGTGGGGGCTCAAGACCATGCTCCTGCCTGGACTTCCTGAGGGAGGATGTGGAGAGGGGAGTCTCAAGCGGAGGACAAAACAAATGGACTTTATGTAAGTTTATTAATCTCCGTATAGTAATTAACGCAGTAATTGGTGGCAGTTTGCTAAGCTACAGGTTTTAGGAAACAGAGGGCAGGAAGACAAGATAGAACAGGGGGTCTTCCTATCAACTGTGCACGCAGCGTGGCCGGCAAAGCAGGAAGGGCGCAGCAAAGCCCGGGGGAACGCAAAGGGCCGGGGCCTGTGCTGCTCACACACAGAAGGAACATTCCAGGCAAGCGATCCCGGCTCTCAGCCCAACATCCTGCTCCCACCCGTGCACCTTCCAGAGAGCACAGCAGCCCTGATCGATCGTGACGTGCTCGGCATTCTGAGTATTCCTGAGGAGATCCAGAATATTTATTGCTTTGTGTTTTCAAGCAGTTGAAAAAGGGTCATTCAATAACAAAATTTCTCTTCAAAAACATGGTGTGTCCAGGTAAAATGAAGCATAGCTGTATCGGACAAGTTTTCTGTGATTTCCGAAATCACAGGAGACTCTAAAGATCACTAACACCGAGAACACGGCTTCTACGTAAAACCTTGTGAGGAAGGGAGCTCCTGGGGTGCTCTAGATGCCCCCCACCACCCACTGAGCAGCGTCTGGGGGCCAGGGTGACCAGTCTGCTCCTTTGCCTGCTCCTGCGGTCCCCCCACTTTGCGGAGGTGGTGGCCACCCAGGCAGCACTGTCCCAGGACAGGAGGGGACCTCCGCTGTGCGTCCATCAGAGCTTCATTGAGTGGCCAAGATTTAACAGCCTCCTGGATGGAGATTCCTTTTAAATATCTGGCAATACATGGTACATTGTTATTACTGCCATTCATCTCTGTGGACCTTTCAAGCGCATCTAGAGTAAGAAATTGTTCCAAAATATTGTTTTTGCAATATTGAGGGTACTTAAAAAAAAATGCCTTATGACATCCTAGTTCCACCTAGAAGGAAGAATAATCATCTTAAACCAGAGACTACTGATGTCCATGGCAATCAGCAATAATGGGGCTCCCCACTGCACTGGGGACCTCTAAGAAATCTTTCAGTGGGGGACAGAGCAGCTTACCCCTTATGAGTGCACCCAGCACCCCACCCTGCAGTGGAGTCACCTGGGGAGCCAGGTGACTTTCAAAGTTCCAGATGCCTTTTCTCCAGGACTTGGCTGGGCCTCCTGGGTCTCTCCTTCCTCGCCCCGAGTTCTCTGCCCCACAGCGAGAACCTGGGCACTTTCCTGGGGCTGTGACCACACTGTGGGTGCCCCTGGCCCAGCGGGGTCCTGGCTTTATCAGGGGAGGGAGCAATATCGCCTTTGGCCTTGAACTCGTGGCTAGAACAGGTTGTACGAGGGGCAGTGAGATGTTTCAGTCCGCAGAAGCCACCAGAGATGGCTTGTAATCCTGGTCTTGCACACTTAGCTGCAAGCAGTCAAAAGAGGAGACTCCAAAATCAGAGAAATGGTCAGCTGGAATGCCCCAGAGTTCCAGATTCTCGACCTAGTATGCAGCCTGATATATCAACTTGCATTTGAGTCTGATTAGTGTATTATTCAGTAGCTTACAAATTCACTAAGAAAAAAATTCCTATGGCAAATCTTGAAAAAGGTGAAGTAGCAGGAAAACGACAGAGACAGGATTCATTTCCATAATCCTTAGAGAAATAGCATGGAATGTTTCAAGTCCAACATCATTCCACTAACAATGAACTTAAAACAAAAATGGGATTATAATTTTTCTGAATTTTGGGTAATCTTCAAATTTCTCAAGGTACCACCTAAAAGAAGACAAAAAAAGAACACTAAGAAAAAAAATAATTTTGTTGCCTAAACATTTAACAGATAATGACAAAAGGGAAAACACATTTCATTGTGCAGGAATACGGAGACTTCTTAAAAAGTAATACTAAAAACTTTGGCATTTCGGACACCTGTAGTTGGATTTTGTCTCTATCATGAATCATTAAATATGTCTGATTCTAAAGCATGATTCATAAAAAGCAACCCACGTAATTCACCTTGATGTTGGCAAGGAAAGTTAGGGACATGTGGTGAAGCTGATGGGCACAGCGGAGAGCCATCTCTCCAGCCCCCAGGGGGGAGCTCAGGAGGTGAGTCTTGAGCATCTTCTCCTTCTGGTGACTCTTGACGGTTTTCAGCAGCCTCCCAGAGAGAGCTGCGGCCCAGCCCCAGGGTCTGTGGAATAGGCACCCAGCTGCGTACAGGGCGCTCTCAGATCTGGGAAGACACAGTGGGGCCCTGCGCTCAGAATGACAGGCACTTTCGGTTTTGATATTGATGACATCAATGAGGCACCTCATTCATTTTGGGGTGGTGCCTGGTTGGGAGGGCGGCAGCTAGGTAGATAGAGTGAAAACTTAAAAAAGAACTTGATGAGATGGAGAAATAGGCAGAAAAAAAGGAATTTCTGTTAGCACAAAGGATACCCAGGAGAAAAATCATGCTAGAACATGACTCTGTGCAAGAATGTGTGACAAAAGCAAAGTGACAGGGAGTCAGCAAAATCTGATGGTTTCCACTAAGACTCACACCATGGTGAGTTACCTGTGAACAGGTAACTAGGCCTATCAGACCACCAGGTGCGTGTGCACGCACGGTCCTGTACACCCACAAAGGCACGCATTGAGAAGTTGCTCTGTGGACCTCTGCATCAAGCATCACTTGTGACATGAGGCCACCAGTGATAGCTCTTCTCTTCCAGACTGTGACACGAGCGCCCATGTCAGAAGGTGGCTGCCACAAGAGGAGCACGAACTACGGGAGAGGATGTGATACACAATTCCTCTCTGGTTCCAGAAGGTTCTCGAAGGCCTGCATTACCCTCTGCCTGGGTACTCCCCCCCCCACCCCAATTCATGGGCTAAAAACCTAATGCCAGTGGTGGATTAGGAGGCCAGGGCTCTGGGAGGTGATTAGGTCATCAGGGCGGAGCCTTCAGGAATGGGATCAGTGTCCTGATGAGGGAAGTTCCCGAGAGCTCTGTGGCCCTTCATCATGTGCAGGCACCAGCAGGAGGGTCCCATCCGCAGCCCAGAGGGGGCCTTCACCAGAGCTCGACCAGACTGGCACCCTGACCTTGGACTTCTGGCCTCTCCACCTGCGAGGAATAAATGTCTATTGGCTCTAAGCACCCCCGTCCCCCAATCTATGGTGTTTTTCTTACAGCCGCCTGAACGGACTCAGCCGGCTAGGACGTAGGACCTGGACAGTGAGCAGGCTTCTCAGAGAACCAGGCACTGCACACGGAAGGAGATGACAGCTTCTAGTCAGTAAAAACAGGACAGCAATGCCCATGCTCGCCTATGAGACAGTCAGAGGGAGGGCTGGGCAGCATGGCTGGAAGAACTGTGATGTCAGAACCGTTATTAGGGTGCCTGGGTGGCTCAGATGGTTGAACGTCTGCTGTTAGCTTGGGTCATGATCCCGGGGTCCTGGGAGTGAGCCCCATGTCAGGCTCCCCACTCACTCGGCAGGGGAGCCTGCTTTCCCCTCTCCCTCAGCTTGTGCTCTCTCTCTCAAATAAATAAAAATTGGAAAAAAAAAAAAAAGGAACCGTTCTTAGCTTGGACTCTGCTCACTCAATAAAGGGAGGTTTGTCAAATACGTTAAATTCATTTCAAAGAAGCTATTCTATAGGAATAAAATTTGCTTTGTTAACATGATTCGACTTTTCACATTCTTTTACACCACTGAGATTTGTAAATCCAGCTCAAGAAATCACACCTTAAAATTTATAAATATGTGTGTATATATATGTTTGTAAATATTTTTAAAAAGGCGAGCAGTGTATGATTTTTCTTACTATTCTAACCCTAGAACCAAAGCTGTCACTTCCGTGATACTGACCAGAGCTGGATACAAATTTTTTGTCCTGATTTTATTACTATGGAGCCCGAGCAAAGCTTGAGAGTAAGATAATCCCTCACTGAGGGATGCCCACTTCGGGGCATCGGCTTACACTACACTGAAGAGAATTCTTCATATTCTTTAAAGCATCAATCCTCTTTCTGGCTCGCCAGCAGCCTAAGTACCCCATGCTCCTGTCCTGGAAGCCTTCCTCTGGTGGACACAGAAAACCCATTCCGAGCGCTCCGGGACCGTGCTCTCCGTGGCTAAGTCTGGGGATGGGGGCCATGAGAACAAGGAAGTCCTTCACAAACATGCTCTGCTGCGACCTTATCTGTGTAGGTCATTACGCCGTCTGTCATTGTGTCCTGAAGACGTACAGACTTCATTTTTCTAAGTGACATTACACTTACTAGGTAAATGCTGCAATAATTGATTTCCACAGAGCCCCCTGCCCCAGGCTCTCCTCAGTGGCTGGCCTTCCACCTGCAGGCTTTTGCTGTGAACAAGCAGGCACCTGCCCTCAGAGCACCACGTCACCAGGCACTGTGGGAGCATGTCCCAGCCACGCAAGCGCAGCTGCTCAAGGCTGGCAGTGGGGGAGAGGAGTACGGAAACATTCTTCTTTCCCATTCCTTGACATTTTGCCCTCAAACCACAGAATCTGTTAGCAACTTGGCACAGCTGACCCAATGTCTCCAACCTAGTGCTTAATTATCAGTATAACTCTCTATGAATTTAAATATTTCACATCCAATTATAAACTCAGTGTAATCAGATATTGCTTTGAGAACCTCTTAATAAATACAGGGATTGGAACAGCCCCCTGGATTGTTTTCTTTTAATTAGCTGGGCTCACTTGATTATTTAAAAAAAAAAAAAAAAAGGACAGCTTTTGTCCTCAGCTTGTAAATCCAACATTTCTGAGCATACTTCCACTAAACTGAATTGATTAGTTTTTCAGCAATTAAAATTGGTTTTGTACTGATATCAATATAAATAGCAAATGAATGCAAAAGAATCCTTCCACCTTGTGAAGCTTTCCACAAAGAATACCTTTGGGTTTTCATTAACAGAGATTTTTCATTTGAAAAATGAAATTATTTATTTCTATTTCTATATATTTCCTATTCAAATGTTGAGAGAGATTTTCCCGTTTTCATTTGAGAAAACATATTTACCACTGACATGGCAGGCTCTGGTTCAATCTTCCTCTGATATAACTTCTTAGAGTATCAGTAACATCTCATTTTTCCTATTATTAGAAACCAGCCAATGTTCGCTTTTTACTATCTAATGTAACTAATGTAGAAGAATGGTATGTTCTCCAGGGGCGATGTCAGCCATGAGAAGGTGGTCTGGGGGGGTGGGGTGGGAGGGCCCCTGCCTGGAGAGGAGGGAGGGGGGAGGGAGGAATGGAGGAGGCGGAGAGGAGGAGGGAGGGGGAGGAGGGAGGGGAAGATGGGGAGGAAGAAAGGAGGGAAGGGATGGGGAAGGAGAGGAGGATAGAAGGGAGGGGAGGAGGGGGGAGGGGAGCAGAGGAGGAAGGGGTGGAGGGGCGATGGAGGGAGAGGAGGAGAAAAAAGAGGAGGAGGCAGAGGGGAGAGGCTGGGAGGGAGGAGGACAGAGGGGAGGAGGGGTCCTCAGGGAACACAGCATATTAGGCTGTGCCAAGATTCACTAAGTTGTCATCATCACTATTATTTTCCTACAAAGTGCTTTGTTCACACCCAAAAAGATGCATCCTAGAACAGCATGGGATGTGGGGACGTCCTGGTGTGGCATCACCTGGCCAAGGAGGAAAACGGAGGGCTTCAGGACTCACATACATGGCCTTTCTCGTGAATTAAGGCCCAGGCCATTCTGAAAGGCTAAAAGACTGGGGCTTCTGGAACACAGGACCACACGCCAGAGCACTTCCAACAGCAGGAGTTTATTCCCTCCCAGCTCTGAGGGCCAAAGGTCTGACGAGGTGCCGGCAGGACCATGCTCCCTCCCAAGTTCTCAAGGAGGATCCTCATCTGCCTCTTGCAGCTTCTGGCAGCTGTGGCAAGCCCTGGGTGTGTGGCACGTTGCTGCGGGCTCTGCCTATGTCCTCACACGGCCGTCTTGTGTGTGTGTGTGCGTGTGCGCGCGCATGTGTGTGCATGCGCGCGCGCGTGTGTGTGTGTGCATGCACGCGCGCGTGTGTGTGTTCACATGGCCTCTTCCCTGTGCATGTGGGCCATTTCCCTACTTATAAAGTCACCAGTCCTCCTGGCTCAGGGGCCTGCCCTCCTCCATCATGACCTGACCCTGCAAATGACATCTGTGATGACCCCTATGGCAAATAAGGTCACATTCTCGGGGTTAGGACTGCAGCATAGTCTCTGGGCGGGCATGGGGTGGGGGACACAAGTGAGCCCATCATTGCAAACTGTCCCATTTCCTGCCAGTGTTGGTGCCGTAACCCCTTTCCTGAGCCTTCCCTGGCATGTGCCTTTCCCTATGTCTGTCCTCAGCAGCAAGGTCCTGGCCCTAAGATCCCCTGCTGCCTGGCACCTCAAAATGTGGAGGGCTGGAGGGTGCTTCTCCTAAGATCTCAGTAACTCTCAGGCTTTTGGCATAACATCTACAAACATTAGCTAGACAGACATTCCAGCTCGGCCCATTCTCTTTGTTGTCTCTGGTTATAATCCTCTGCATCTTTAAATATGTGGTGAGCCTGGAAAGAAGGAACCTTGCCTCTGAAGAGTCTGTATCTTCCCACTATGCCACGACATCAATCAGTTCTTCTGTGGGCTTCTTCCCTCTGCCCGCTTCCCAAGAGATAGCAGACGTTGGAGAGTCCGACAATGTTCCACATCTGCACATGCCTCCTACCATGTCAGTGGCATCAGAGATCTTCATGAAATGTGTTTGGGGGAATGAAGCCAGGGAAGCAGGGCAGCACCCTTCCCAGCGCAGGGACACAAGCAATCAATGTGGCCTCCAGCAAGAACTGCCTGCGCCGTTTCCATCATCGTTGTGGCATCGGGGGACACCTGAGATTGCCCCCTCCTCAGAAGCCTGAGATTTGGTTCCCTGCACCTCAGTCCCTTCATGTGTTGGGCTGGGAAGGGCTCCCCGGGCTCTCTGCAGCTTTGACAGCCTGGGATTGCTTTTAATGAGTGTATGTCGGTCAGGTGGATCACAGGCCCTTTTGGGGATCTGATAAAGGCTGAGGCCCTGCACTTTGGAAAACAATGTAATTTCGAGGGTGTACAGAGCCCAGAGCCTGACAGCAAGTGCAGGGTTGCAGGTTGCAGGGCACCTGCATGCAGGGGCTGTGGCTGAGCCGGGCTCCTCCACGTGCAGTGCTCCTCCAGACCCAGTGGCTGGCGGTCGGCATTCCGTGCTGCAGACCATGTGTTCCTGCTCAGACCACGAGTCCCCTGCCGGACATTTCACTTGATCATCAGCTTCAGCAGCATGTTCAAAGGGGCTCAGTCATACTGAGCAAATGATGATGCAGACATGTACCTGACAATTCTTTTATTTTTTTAATGTTTTTTTTACTTTTTATTTTTTATTTTTTTGTACCTGACAATTCTTAAAAGCAGGTTATCCTTTGGGCGTTCACATGGTTTTGGACTTGGTTAGCTGAAGCAAGGTATACCCTGGGATTCAGCAGCTTGGACGAATGTGAACGTTTCAAATATCACACCTGAAAATTGTTATAATAAGACCAGAGGACAAATTCAACTTGCTAGAAGTGTTTGAGAACTTACCGGTGATGCTGCTGTGCCCGGGTGAGTAAAATGCAGAAGGTGAAGAGAGCGAAGGCCCCGCCTTGAATGGACCAGCTGGCCAGGCCGTAGCCACACCACTCAACCACCTCCCCAAAGTAGTTGGCTGCTGTTACATATTCAAATAAGCCTCCTGCAAGAAAACACAGGCAAGTGGTGCATTTCCTACAGAATGATGCCCTGCAAAACACTGACCCCCAACATGGCCATGCGTGCTTACCTGGAAAACCATTACAGAATTGTAAGCAAGGAGACACACCCACCATTACTAGTGTTACCATCTCTCATCACAATTTCTGGTAGTAACTACACCCCTACCTCAATACCTAGACTGTTCATCTGAATATAAAATACTACAGTCTTCATGTACTTAAAGTAGGTCATTTTACTACTCAGGGAATCACACTGATGGAACCTAAGTAAAGACAGAGAACAAAGAGTAACAATTAAGGCACCGGCCTAATTGAATGGACCCATACTAGAGCCCTGGACCCAAAACGGAAGAAAATAATTGTTTTCGAGGATAGATTCATTCCTTCAGCCATCCATTTTCACAGATCTTTCCAAGTGTGCATTTCAGGCCAGGCCCTGCCCTACACACTGGGGGTGTGCCGTGGATAGACCACACTCCCTCCTGGGACACTAAACCCCAGTGTAACACAAGGGGAAGGCACAGAGCACGGCATATGGTGGGGAGTGCTGCGGGGCAGCGCGGTGAGAGGGGCCCAAGAGTCAGGCTAGGGGCAGAGGGAGGTCTGGTTGTGGCCTGTGGCTGGGAAGGGGCCTCCCTGACAGGTGAGGTTTGGGGTTGCAGTGGGGGACTGGGGCGCTCTAGGCAGCAAAGGTTTAGGCCAGAGAGCAGAGTGGCAGGCTCCAAGCACCGCCTGATGTCTATAGTTTAAGTAACTTGAGATCTGTAGGGTTTTTCCATCATTTGTTTGTTGTGTTCTTTTCCACCTTGTATGGTTTCCAGGAAGATAGAGATTCCAAACCAGGCCAGGCCATGTGATTTCCAGTTCCATTGATGTTTTAGTTTTACCTACTGAGTTTACATTTTGTTGTTGTTGTTGTTGTTTTAGTTTCAGAAGCTGTCTTGCTTTCTATCTTATAGCTATTTAGTTCTTTTTTTTCTTTTCTTTTTTTTAAAAATATTTTATTTATTTATTCATGAGAGACACAGAGAAAGAGAGAGAGGCAGACTCACAGGCAGAGGGAGAAGCAGGCTCCATGCAGGGAGCCCAATGTGGGACTCGATCCCAGGACTCCAGGGTCACTCCCTGGGCCGAAAGCAGGTGCTAAATCGCTGAGCAACCCAGGGATCCCCTATTTAGTTCTTTCTATAGCATATTACTCCTTTTCTTATATTTTAAATCCCTTTTAATTATTTACACAATTAGCTATTCACTTCATGATCTGCTTCTATTAACTCCAAGATCTGGAATCTCTCCAGTGTAATTAGCTCTTACTCGAGGCACCTTATGTCCTCAAAGGTTTTGTGGCTCTACTTTCTGTTGGGCTCTCTGAGGCCTGAGTTGAAGGCAGGTCCTCTTGGGGATCTGGGCTTGTGTAGGCTGGATGTGTGAGGGCACCACCTCCCCAGGACCACATGGATCCTAACTTGTGGCTTGAGGTTTTTGGACCATCCACATTTGGTGCACATTCGGGCTAGAGACCTGCATGCAGGCAGCTAGTGGTTACAGACTCTCAAGAGTTGGGCCCTAGATTCAAGCACTCAACCAGGATGTTATGGCTTCCTTCCTTGAGACCACAAGGATGCATTTTTAAAGATTAAAAAAAAAAATTACCCAACATTTTAAACTGTTTTCAGACAGAGGACCAGTTGTCTGTTCTTGCTACTGCTCAAAATGAGGTATTGGGCACCCCTGATAAACTATAAATTCCTCCTCCTATTCTCTTTCCAAACACAGATACAACTAGTTTCTTTTTCACTTAATAAGCATTCCATTAGCCAGCATCGGCTCTTTTATCATTCTGTTAAAACAATAATCCTAGTGATTGCTATCAGTAACTTGTGACTCACATGGAAAACTTGAGCCTAATACTACAAGCTAGTTACTGGATTCGGCAAAACATCCAGGCCTCATGTGAAGCAATTTGGAATCAAGTCTCCATTTTTCAGTACATACCCCTGGGAATCTTATATCCAGTCTCCCCCGGTTTTCGGAGATTCCTCAGAATATGGTCTGAATGGATGTTTATCAGCATACCGATTAACCACAAGCAGAAACCTAAAGGAAAGACAATCCATAGGAGTATTATGGTCACTAAACTATGAAATCCACAAACCCAAGCCTGATGAACAGGCATTACTGTAATCTGTCCTATTATCATTATTAGTAAGCCGTGTTGGCCACAGTTGACAGTAGAAATCATTATAATAAATATTATGCTTCATTTAGAAAGTTAAGTGCTACCCTCAGGTCTGCTAAATAGGGCTTTGTTTTTCTAATAAGACCAATAAATCATTCGGTCTGTTCAGAATACTCTGACCTGATGACTGGCATGCTTGCAAATACTACTTAGGACCGTGGCACGGGCTCCCTTTCAGGAAGAGGCAGCACCACCATCTGTGGGTCGGCCCACGGGAGGAGGTGAAGCCCTGGTGGTGCTGCACCACGTCGGGCTAGCAGTGCACAGGCCCCAGCGGTGGTAGCTCTTGGGGGCTCATCCTGGCACTTTTCCCTTCTTTCTTTTAAGCCCCTTTGGCACAAGTTCACCACACCCACAGCTTCACCCACCACTCCTTTCCTGCTCTCTCCCCATTTGCATTCCTGGGTCTGCTCCTCTGTTTCGGCTCCCAACAGAATTTCCTACTGCTGGCTATGTCTTTCCCTAGATATCCTGTAACATCCCAGATGTTTCCTCTCCCGTACTTATAAGTCTTTGGAAGTTTTTTTAACACTTAAAGGGAGATTTACTACAGGAATTAATTTCAACAAGAAAAGGTAAAATGCCCAAATAGTGTTTTATAAAAGGACTAACTTGATTTGATCAAATTGCCAACAATTTGATCATCCTGTGATATTAGAAAATATTAGAAAATTAGCAGTCTGATATTAGAAAATTAGCAGATGCTGCTTATTGGTGGGACTTGATTCACTATCAAAGAAACACATACATGGAGTAATGCTGTCACCACTGATTCCTCAGTCACCCAGTGGCAGGGAATCCTCTTCCGGCTACAACGGGGACATAGGATGCATTCTGGCCCATAGCAAGGGTTTCAAGACTTCTTCCTTCTTCCTTCACCACCATAGACAGTTTTCTTTCTAAATAGTTCCTACCAAAGCTAGTAATATGTGTTTTTAAGTCACTTACTAGATCCATAAATGTACAGTTGATGCAAGACCTGTTTTGTATTTCGGTAGGTCACCTCTAGCTAATTTGGCCCCTGATGTGAAGTTCCAGAAAGAATCAGGTTCTTGAAATGCCATTGTTTTCCTTATTTCTCTTCTAGGATACAAGCACCAGATTGGTAAGAAAACTAGTATTTGTGCTCATCTAAGCTAAACATTTAATTCTGGTTTTGGGATCTTAAAGTCTTTGTATAAAATCTTTTAGATTAATCACTGTTACTGCTCTGGAAAACTTTTTGTTAGGATGTTATTATTACTACTTGCTTAGCTCTTCTCGGTAAGTAGCATAAATGTAATTAATTATTCAAGTTATTTAGTGTTTGTCTCCTTACAAAAACTATAAATTCTATGAAATATAAGTACAACACCAAAAAAGTAACCTCGGTGTTTCCCTGTTGGCATTTTTTCCCACTTTTGATTCCATCTGCTTACTTGTAGAGAAGATGAGAGGTCTGTATACAATTTAGTGCTGCCTATAATTTTAGACCAGCTTCGAAGACATCTGCAGGGGATGGGGTCTACCTGCAGAGCTGCTTCAAAGGACATTTAAATCCATATACCAAAAGGATTCTTTGTTTTGTTGTTGTTCATCAAAAGTATCCAAACAATTCACCATAGAAATGATTTGTGGGAGAGACTCAAACATGTGATGCCTATGTCCTTTAGTTAAAAATTGATTCCCCTTGCCCTCAGCTGCCTCCTCTTGGGGAGCCAGCATGGGTGCAATGGTTGCAGCCCTGGCTCTGCTATTTACTCAGGTCAGACCTGGGACTGGGTGTTTAGCCATCAGGCCTCCCTTGCTCATGTGTAGGGTTCCTAATTTCTGCCCTGTCAGGAACTTGGAGTGCCAGAAGGCATGTGTACGGCTCCCAGCAGAGGATGTGGCCTTCTCCACAGGGCCAACACAGCCTGCTCTTTCTCCTTCTCCTGCTGGTTGGGGTGGAAGAAAATCAGGTAGCCAAAAAGCAGGTAAGGGGACACCTGGGTGGCTTAGTGGTTGAGCATCTGCCTTCGGCTCAGGGTGTCATCCCAGGGTCCTGGGATCGAGTTCCGTATCAGGCTCCCTGCCTGGAGCCTGCTTCTCCCTCTGCCTGTGTCTTTGCCTCTCTCCCTCTGTGTGTCTCTCATGAATAAATAAATAAAATCTTAAAAAAAAAAAGTGGGTAAGTCAAGAAGGTATTTGGGGGCACGGCACCAACAAAATAACTTGGGTCTGGCATTTGGTGGGGAGGCACAGGCTTGGGGGAGCCACCATGGCTCCTGGGACTCTCATCATCCCCCACCTGGTGGCTGAGGGGGCATGTGGCCCACTGCTACGATGCCCACGTATGATGAGCAAGGACATTGCCCTGGGAACAGAATTTTAATTCATGGACAAAAATACAACCAAGAAATGTGAACATGCCTTGCCAACAACAAAATTCTCCTCCAGCGCTAGGCCCTCCATGATCACACCTTCGGGCACAGAGTGACATTGAATGACACGGGAGGCCATGTTACAGCGCTAAAGCCAAGAGCCACAGGACATTCGGAAACTTAGAAGAAACTTGCTCATCAACAAGAGCCTCAAGATGATGTATTTTTTAACACTCTCGCATATGTTTTTGACTGCTGATGTTTTATTTTCATTTTGCTCAGAACTTACAAGGCTATAATCAGAACTCGGTAAGAAAGTTGAAAAAATTAAACACCTGACACACCTAAAAGTTTGTTCAAGTTAACATAATCAGAAAACTCTAACTGCCTTGTTGGAAGGTGACCCAGTTTGACTGTTTCTCACGTTCCAGAAGGCACTGTGGGAGGCTTAATGACGGTCTAGATTACATGGCCAATTAGCGCTGGAGCTCCTCAATCTTCATCTGCTGCTCACTCTGCTGGAGCCTGTGGCTATTTTTAGGTTTGCTTTAGGAACAGGTATTTGTGCTTTCCATGCCAAGCTGGCATGAATGCCGGGCACCTGCATCCTCTGTGGCTGCTGGGGCCACACTCAGCCTCCCCACTGCTAGGTCAAGGATCATTGCAGATTCCTTTCTCTCAAGAAGTGTGGGCTTTTTACCAAGAAACCGATGGAACACAAAAACCCAAGTTCTGATCAGAATGACAGAGTGCTTCCCTGGGGGGCCACTCACCCACTAGAAACCGGGGATCTGTGACCCAGTCGTCAGCATACACGGCGTACTGGCTCAAGTATCTGCTCTGCAAGTAGCCATTGTAGACACAGAACGTGAACGCCAATACACACGTGTACAGGGGCATCGGCTTTCCTCCTCGAATCAGAAATGGGAAAATCAAGGACCTTAGGAAACATGAAACAGAAACAGATTTCAATAAAACAGGCCAACGATAAGGAATGTCATTTCAGCAATTCGAAGTCCTGAGTTTTTTGTCTTGTTTCCTGGTGCAGAAACCATTCTCAGCAATGCACATCTGTTCAAAGTAGAATTTCTAGATAAGGAATTAACCATGTTTCAGTAATGTTCACCACGGGGCACAAACTCAGGATTGTAATTATACGGATCATGAGACAGACACACAGAGAGAAAACCGAAGGCTTCAAGAGGCTCTCAACATTTGTGTTATCTTCCCTCACTCTCATCTGAGCTACACGACATGGGGGACACCATCCTGTCATTGACAGCACAGTGGCTATATTCACTGTGCACTCGCCACCCCACTGGTGGCACCTAGGGACACCTACCTGGGGGACACCATGACACATGCTGGACGCAACACAAGACGGGTGCAGGGTGGGTAAGCAATCTGTTCATGGTCACAGAGCAAGTGAGTGGCTGAGCTTCGGTGTAAACTCGGGGAGGTCAAGGTCACATTCTTCTGTTCCAGCACACCAGTGAAAGTTTAGGGCAAGAACATATAAGGACAAGAAAGTGACTCCTTAGGAAGAAAGGAGGATGCAATACTGTAGTCTGAATTTCCTCTGTAAGGTCAGTGTGTAACACACTGCGAGAGGGCTATCACTACAAATCCCTGGACTTTAAGAGGATGGTAAGGAGCTACCATCTACAGATTCCTGCCCATAAATGTGACTGTCTGGACATCACATGCAAAAGCCTTAAAAGACACAGGTCACCAAAAACAGCGCAGGAAGAAACTGACAACTTGAATAGCCCTTTACTAATGAAAGAACTTGTGCGACTTGTGACATTCTGAAGCAGCCACAACGAGAGTCAGGGGACTCTGTGCAGCTAGTCACCACAGGGCACAAACTCGGCTAGTGCCATAGAGGGGACTAGCTGCACAGAGGCACAGGGACATTTAAGGGGACGCCAGCGTTCTGCATCCTGATTATGGTGACGGGTACACCCTGTACATAATCATCAGAACTGACCAAAGCACAGACTTAAAACGAGTGACTTCTATCCTATGTGAATTATATCTTAAAACGAGGAAAACATAAAAGCTTATTGTTTGTTTCCATTCTGACCGTCTACTCCAGGGCGAAAACAGAGCTGATTCTTAGCAGTCATAGTAAGAGCCTGAGAGCATAAGGCGTCCTGGCTATGCATCCTCAAGGCATTCTCCTGCAACATGCCCACTCAGGTCCTGGACAGAACATTCTGGCGATCAAGGGCAGTCTTCGAGGTTCTCATCTTGTTCAGATTTCTCCCTGCATCGTGAAAGCACGGTTCACACCTGACAGAGTCGGGACAGTCAGCTGCCATCAGGGATACATGGCAAACGCCTATGCCACAGGAGGCA
Organism: Canis lupus baileyi; assembly: GCF_048164855.1. Taxonomy (NCBI): domain Eukaryota; kingdom Metazoa; phylum Chordata; class Mammalia; order Carnivora; family Canidae; genus Canis; species Canis lupus. The sequence goes on from NC_132868.1 coordinate 8,706,840, forward strand.
GGTGTGGTTCTGACTAGGATAAGTGTGTGTGTGTGTGTGTGTGTGTGTGTGTGTTGGACCAGTGTGGCTGCTTTTAAAAACAGGTGGAGATTCTGATTCACTGCGATCCACTACTGTGGTTACAGTGCTTTTTTCCTCACCCTGTTCCTTGGCCAGGAGAGCCAGAAGGATGCAGAAGACAGAACAGTTCTCATTGTATCCCTGAAAGTCGAGGAAGCAGCCTTGTTGCTGAAGGTGGCTTAGCAGACTGATTCTCTGGCCAGGGGAAGGCAGAAAAAGGCCAAAGGATGAAAGATTTAGAGAAATATTTCCTGATGGTTTATGGTCTCAGGGGATTTTCTGGGGCGGGGGGCAAGGTATAGGACAAAGCCAACAGAGGGTTAGAATTATGAGCATGAAGAACTATGGAAAAAAGATCAGGAAGTAAGAACCATGAGAGATGCCAAGGCTGGACACGATCAGGGGTGTCTGGGTGGCTCCATCGGTGAAGCATCTGCCTTCAGCTGAGGTCAGGATCCCAGGGTCCTGGGATCGAGTTCCACATCCGGCTTCCTGGGGAGTCTGCTTCTCCCTCTCCCTTTCCCCTCTGTGATCTCTCTCACTCTTGCTCTTTCTAAAATATGTAAAATCTTAAAAAAAAAAAAAAAAAGCTGGACTTGGTTAGAAAGATGCCTGTGAAAGCATCTCAGCTCCCGAGTGCTCAGCTCCCGAGAGCCTGAAACTGGTGACCTGAACAAAACCCATGTAAAATTCAGCACCAGGTATTAGGGATGCAGGGTTACAAAGGGGAAAGAACAAAGTGTGGAAGCTTACATATAGAATCTATACTGAAAGATAAAGGTGTGGGAAGGCTTCTGGGTGAGATGTCACAAATGTCTACATGATAGATGAATGAAGTGTCACAGAAGCAACTCTGAGCGAACAGTCTGCAAATGTGGTAGGCATTTCCCTCCAGCATATGCAAAAAAGCTGTAGGCTTTCCAAATGAGAATCATGCATGGCAAACTTCTGATTCATTTTTCCCAATTCTGTTTTGGGTTCAGGGTTGGATTGTGAACATCTGGCAAATAGTGGCTGGCACCTTACAGATGTGAAACCCAAACCTGTCTTGTGTTGTATTCACATCCCCCTCCTCATCTGTCACAAATGTTCCATGCCTATGATAGCAACAGGAGTCAGGATCAGGTGTCAGCAAATACAGCCCCTGAGCCAAGTCCAGTTCACCACCTGTTTGCATACAACCTGTAAATGGAGAACGGTGTTTACATTTTCAAATGGGAGGGGTAAGAATTTCATTTCAGGACACATGAAAATTACATGAAATGCAAATTTCAGTGTCCATTAACAGAGTTTTGTAACACGGCCATGGTCATCTGTTTGTGTACGTTCTGTGGCTACTCATGAGCTATGGCTCCAGACCAGGCAGGTGCGACACGATGCGTGGTGTGGTGGTCTCACGGGTCTGTGTCCCTGCGCGGAGCGCTGCACATCACTGGGAAGCAGCATTCTGAGTGCATGTCACTCAACTATTCATCTTTATTCTCTTATCAGTGCACACCTGTTCCATGAAGACAAGGATAGTGGGCTCTTCATGCTCTGGAGAAACAGTGGAGTGTGGCTAATTGAGTTACCATGTCAGATGGCAAAGCTGTCCTGGCATGGAGTGACACCTTGGCTTGGCCGGAAGACTACACTAGAGGTTGGCATTACCAGACTAAACGGTCACTGTGACATCGTCCCTGACTCACAGGAAAGCGATGGTCAGAAGAAATTGGGAATTTAAAACAGAATCTAGTTACAGAATTTTACAAACGAAGTGAGAACAAGGCTAGAGCCGCTGGAAGTTAACAAGTGGCACCTTCTGTTACCAAGCGAGGAAAGCCACAGCCCAATGCTAAGCTCACTGAAGCAAAGAAACACATCCAGATGATAGAACTTGTTTAACACGATTGACATTTGGTGAGGACAGGCTGCTTGAGGAGTCGGGATGCCAGAAGCGAGGTCAGTGAACAGTTAAAAAGCAAGGCCGAAGTTTAAGTGAGCAGTCTTTGTGGTTCCTGGGGAGTCTTGGATGTTGCTGACACTACTCAGTTGCGGAAGCCAAGGCCGAGTCTGAAGTGACCAAGGGATCTGGCTCTAAGTGGTCCCCATGCAACAACCAATGGTGACAGCATTTCCATGGACATTGAGGAAACACTAGTTCAAACAACCTGAAGTGGGATCTGTTAAGATGTTGTAACCACTGGCAGTAAAAACAAACACATGGCAGATTTACAAAGCTTGTGAAAATGTAAGGTACTTAAAGCTATTCAGCAGATACTTTGCCAAAAATGCCAAACCAAATGAAACCAAAACCAATCTATCGCATGTGACTGAACCAATAGTTTCAACAGTGAACTTGACGTTTCTTCCATAGACTTAATCACGATTTTGAGTTCAGAGCCAAGACTGACATTTTTCTTTATGAGAAAAACTGCCCTCAACCACTATTATTGAATTTTGAAGGGCTCTTAAAATTAGCATTTGCTGAAGACTAGGTTTCTCAGTGAATTCAACCTAAAATTATAAGGCAAAGTATCACCTGTGTGCAAAACATACACTTGCATGAGTCACCAACTGATGTCGTCTGAACCACAAGTCATGGCAAACTGCTTCCCGGGCTTTCCATACTGTTAAAATTAAAAGCAGCAGTGAGATCTCCATTCTCACATAAATCTGCAACAGATACGATGTCTGAGCTCCAAGTGGAGTTCCACCAGTGGTTTTTGAACATTTCAAAACCTATTTAACTGTCATTGAGGAGCTGCCACCTGGCAACTGGAAGACATTCATCTACATTGTCGTGACAGACTAAAGTATCAACGGAAGAGTTGAATAGAATTCCATAAATGCCTTCCAAGCAATGAATATGTTAAATTACAATCAGAAATTTGTGGATTGAAATCAAAATTTGGCAGTACCAATGCAAGTGAAAAGACATTTTCAAGGAGAAAATCTCAGGCCACCTGGGTGGCTCAGTCAGTAAAGCGTCTGCCTTCGGCTCAGGTCCTGATAATCTCAGGTCTTGGGATCAAGCCCCATGTGGGGCTCCCTACTCAGTGGGGAGGCTGCTTCTCCCTTTCCCTCTCGCTTGTGCTCACTCTCTCCCAAATAAAATCTTTAAAAATAATAATAATAAAAAAAACCCAAAACATCTGATTGCCCATCAAGCATTAAGGGGTGAACATTTACTGTGGATGTTGATCATGGGGAATGCTAATACTGAAGTCCAATTAAGGGAATGTTATTCCTCACCAAAGAAAGAATTCTACTCTTCTTGTTAACACCTGTTACAGAAACTACTCTAAGGTTATTAGGCTTTGAATCTTCTCAATAGAAATCTTATGAAATATCTCTTTCACAACATCCTGTATTTTGTCCCTTGGCCCACAACACTTAGGAAAAGCACTATCTGGCCCTTTCCAAAAACAGTTTTGACCCTTGACCTAGATTAAGATAGGAGTCACACTCTGGAAACCTTGCTCTGACTTTCTTAGAAAATGCTTTTGCTCAAGGCCCCAGTACTTGGATTGCAGACAGCCTCTTTGGTCACAGTCTGTGAGGTGGGGACTGTGAGGTGGGGACTCAGCTGCCAAATGGATAGAGGGTCCTACTGTTCCACTCCATTGTGTGCCCTGGGGGAGCCTGGAAAAGACATGTAGAGAGGACCCGGGAGAAGGATCACTTCTCTCTGGTCTCACATGAACGTCAGAAAGGGGGAAGGACTGGAAATATAAAAGCTTATAAAAGCTGGTGCACACCTCTTCTGTTCCTCTCTTATCTCTGCCCTTGAAGGGACAGCAGTGACCTTGACGTCCACAGGCCTGGCCATAAAACCACTGAGGTCAGGAGAGTAAGCTGCCTCAGGCAATGCCGCCTATGCCTGCAGACCTTGAGGAGGGAGATAACATCTTCTTCCTCCAGCCTCTGCGAGGACTGGGACCAACAATCCTGGCTCTGGCGTCTTCAAACCAAATGGCCAGATGTGACACACCTCCCAGAGGGGAACACTCTGCTCCCTCTTGCTATTTTTTAGTTTGTCTTTCTCCTTTTAGGTTATCTTTACTTCTTTTCCTTGGAAATCCATGCAGCATTTGTTAGAAGGGGTTTCCTTTGAATTGGGCCAATTAGGAACCAAAATGGGAGGGGAGAGAGGCTTCTAGGCATGACTTTTATCTGAGCCTTCAGATAAGCTCAGGCTAAGGGCAACCCAAGGATTGTAGTGGACCACAGGCAGCTTATCAGAGTAAAGGATCCACTTCAGGATGTGGGGCCAGGCTCTGTGAGGAAGGTAGACACACCTGCTGAACCTACACAGTGCTTGCCCCGACCAAGCTCAGGGACCCAGGCCATCTCAGTTCTGACGCACGCATGAGTATTCAAAAGCCTTTTGCACATGGTGTCTCATCTACCCTGAGGAGCATCCTTCCCCATAGGAACTGTACTTTATTTAGGTAATACGTTATATAACTCTATGTTCTGTTCCTGTAATGAGCTAAAGGACATGAAAACAGTCAGGTCCCAGGGAGCTACAAAGAGATTCTGTTTTCTATCCCAACAGAGGGAGTGTGGGATTGAATTTGACACTTTGTTCTTGACCATGTTACAATATCCCATTTATTTTCCTTCTGATCTGCATAAAGAAACAGTACTTACTTTTCACCAAATTGTTATTACCCATGGAAACTTGCACATCTCTGTGGCTGTGGGACACCTTTGATGAGGGGCTGACCTCAGAGCTTTCAGAATTGAATCTCTGTGGAGCTTCGATGGCCGGGCAGCAGCTGGCTGCCTCCTGCCTGGGTGAGTTTACAAGCTTGAGCAGAGCAAAACACAAGTGTTTCTCACAGTTCCTGATGAAATGTTTCTAGGAATTCCTAATCCTATGCAACGTGTTTTTTTTTTTTTTTTTTTAAGGACTTCACAACTGTTACTATTAACCTATTTAACAGATTGGAACCAGAGGCTCAGAGGAACATGGTGACTTGGGCGACTGATGTAGATACTCAGAAGTGGCAGCTCTAAGACATCACCTTCCCAGCTGTCCCATTGACCACATCATGAGGATGCAGGTAGAACCAGGACTGCACCTGGGCTGACCTTGCCTGGTCACTCTGTGGCACATGAAATAGTCTCTAGATGACATTTTTGTTAAGTGTTTCTAGTGAGCCAGAATGATACTTTGGTTATTATACTGAGTAATAAAGTGGGATAACAAGATTTTATGTGTTTATATATGTGTGTATCCACATTGCTTAGAAAAAATTATTCAAAACCTACTAAAAACAATGAAAGGCATGGGGAAAAGATCTATCAAAATACTGTCAGCATTCTAAGTGATGCAATTATAAGTAGTTTTAATTTCTTCCTTGAATTCCTCTGCATTTTCAAAGTTTTCTACAAGGAGCATATACTTCAACTACAGGATCATTTGCATGCAATACCCTGCGTGTATGGTAAGCCCTGATGATCCCTGATACATTTGGAACAGACCAGATGAATGAAAGAGAGAAATTCAGTTTCCTAGGCTGAAGATGGGCAATCGTTGTTGGAAGGGCTCAGAGAGAATCAGGCAAAATTAATAAACAAGCGAATACACAGAGTATTCACAGGGAAGTTTGAGTTTTAAGGAAAAACAAAAGTATTTTCTTGCAGGATCCCAAGTACAATCACCTTGGGAGGGGCGTGGATTGCCAAAATGAACAAAGGTCGCCAAAGCTAGCCCTATGTGACTGTCCTTGCTGCAAAGCGGTGGCCAGGGCTCCGGGCTTCTCACCTTCCTGAGCAGTGTATTGGGAGTGCTTTCTTGGACTATTCAAGCCAGAGAGGTTGATGTTGTATGAAACCCTACTAATTGGTCAATAACTTTCATGCCCATCTGCTGGATGTGGTCTGCTCCAACGGAGAAAGACCTGAGTGAAAGCATCCCTAACAGACACGCACACTTGGGCAACACCTTGGAATAATGATCTTTAAAACATTTAAAGTATGATTTTCAGGTTTTGGAATCCCCAGGCACAGATTCCACACCTGTATAATTAACAAACTGAACTACAAGAATGACCCCTTAAGATGTTTTCCCAACAAACTGGAATGATAACATCCAGTTATTTCGCAATGAGAAACTGCGTGTTCATTCAGCAAATGATTTGACTCCCAAAATGAAAGCAACTGGACATTGTGTCCCAGGTACAATGAAACATCCAATTTGGTGATTTGGCAGCAAATCTAACAGTAGGCTTAATTATTTTTAAATGCTTAAAACTGAAAGTGGTTGATATCATTTTAATAACTATATGACTTTTCAACATTTTGACATCTTTGAAATCTACAGCACTTCCAAGATGTGGATCAGTTCCTGTTTTGTTTCTTCCCTCTGTAACACACTTCTGCAACGAATGCCACAGATCCCTGTAGAGCCATACACTTACGTTCTGTGCGCTTTTAAGGTGAGGTTATGAACCCAATGAATATTTCACTATCTGTCATTCTATACTTCTGCATAAAGTTTTTTTTCCCCCAAATTATTTGAATACACAAGGCAAGGGCCAAGGGTTTAGTGTATACTTCACCTTCTCTAGCTCCCTGGTGTGTTTTAATATTACACATGCCATATGCCACATTTAAAAGTGAGGCTGGGCTAGGGTCAGGCTCTCCCCACGGGGCCACCAGGAGAACAGAGCAGGAGTCGTCATGAATTGTGGGTGTGATCCTTTGAGGATCATAATCAGGAGCAACAGAATTGAGATCCTGCAGGCTCAAGGATCCAGCCAAGTACGAAGTTTGGGAGGAGGGTGTTAGGAAGAGGAGGCTTTGTGGGCATTTGAAAGTCTGCACTCTGGGGGCCACGCAGCACTCCCCCTCTGCCTCAGGGTAAAGTGGTCACTGGGGCTAGGGTGGAAATCCTCGTCCTGCACTCAAGTGGGACTTTGTAACATTGTTAAATGGATAAGCAAACGAATAAACCCAGCCACTCATTCCCTAATTTGCCAAGTGGGAAGAGAAAAATTCATGAGCAAAGGCAGCCCAAGCTCAGAGAATACTGAAAAAACCTGCTTGGCAGGAGAAAAAGCAGACTCAGGTCTGAGTCTAGAGGCCCATTTGGAGGGACTCTGACAAATGCAGAGCCACTCTGCACTGATACTGGGGACCACAGGAAACCGCTGCCAACAGCTAGCATGCACTTGCCTGCTGGAGTTCAGATCTGCTCCACGCACTGTAATACAAAAGGCGGCGGGAGAAGACACCACCCGAGCCCTCAACAAGCCCTGTAATCAGCATGAGATCAAAGTACAGAAAGGGGGATCCCTGGGTGGCGCAGCGGTTTGGCGCCTGCCTTTGGCCCAGGGCGCGATCCTGGAGACCCGGGATCGAATCCCACATCGGGCTCTCGGTGCATGGAGCCTGCTTCTCCCTCTGCCTGTGTCTCTGCCTCTCTCTCTCTCTCTCTCTGTGTGACTATCATAAATAAATAAAAATTAAAAAAAAAATTCAAAGTACAGAAAGGATTCAGGCAAACACTGTAACTAATAAAGGCTGTGGGAAGATTATGTTGTCTGTCAGGGATTAAAAATGTTCCTATAAATGTCCTTCGCCACCCATGGGGCCCTAGGATGTTCTTTCCTATAGCTACTCCCTCTTCCCTTCCAGGAGGGACTTCCTATATTTCTGACTCTTCTGCAAAAAAAAAAAAAAAAAAAAAAAAAAAATTCCTGTAATTTTTTGTCCTGCATTCAGCACTCCTTAAAGGAGTATCTTTATTTTTTAAAGATTTTTCTTTATTTCTGCAGGGAGGGTCAAATGGAGAGGAAGAGAGAAACTCAAGCTGACTCTGTGTTAAGCTAGGATCCCAATACAGGGCTTGATCCCACGACCCTGAGATCATGACCTGAGCCAAAACCCAAAAGTTGGATGCTTAACTGACTGTGCTACCTAGGTATCCTGGGAGTGCTTGTCTCTACATCTCCAATAATGAGTACAGTGCCAGGTATGCAAATCAATCTTCAGAAATGTGTGCCGAATGAGACATAAAAATGCACAGATTGTCCCTCTTTTGTAAGCAAAAACCCCTTCCCATTGACTGTGAAGCACCCTTACCTGGCTTTGGTCCTCACCACTTCAGACAGCTAGAACTCCCCTAGGGCACGGCCCTGCCTCACTCCTGGGTAACCTCGAAGCTTATCATAGGGCCCCTGCAGACATGTCCTGGTTCTGTAAAGAACCATGCCCTTGGCCTTGTCAGCATCTCCCTAGCACATCCCCTGGTCTGAGTCTGTCCTGCCACCAGCCCGACTCAGGCTTGCATTCACATAGTCTCCTGTGTCACCTGCAGGACCCTGGACAAATGGTAAGGCTGCACAAATGCTGACTGGGCTGGCTGGATGCTAACATGCTGCTTGAGCTTCTGTTCTCCCCAAAGGGCTCCAATGACGGTTTAATAAATTAGCTGCTTGGGTAGAATGGAAAATGTTTATCTTTTCTATTTGGAAAATGTAAATGTCCCAAACCACACAGGCTAAATGTGCTGTCACATGTACAACTTGAAACAGAATAGCCCAGCAAGTTGAAAAGCTACACCTGACCTAGCAAATCCTCTGGAGTAGTTTCTAAAGCCACTGCTCTAGGAATCAGAGGTTTCAGTCCCAACATCCTCTTGTCTGATAGCCTTGGGTAAAATACCTGAATTCTGTGTCTCAGTGGCCTGATACAGTCAGGTTCCAGTACTCGACAGGTGTCTGTGGCCTCACAGGATGCTGCATTCATCCAGCCTCACACTACAGTAAGTGGATACAATTAAACACAATGTTGTAAGTTAAAAAGCTCAACTCAGGCTTTCAAAGTTCTGTAAACCTTTCCCTTTACAAATTTCCAATGCCACATCTTCAGAAGTATCTTAAAGGCACTTGAGACTGGCAGCAGTGTGCCTGAGCAATACATGGGGTACATATGTGACTATGCCCACATGCATGACAATACGGAACTGTCTTGTTAATTGTCTATGAAGCATTTGCATTTGCCAGCATGGTGCGCACATTATACGGAGTTGCCTTTATTTAAATGCATGCCAATAGCATGGGCTGGCACCATCACGGCACCTCTTCCATTGACGGGGAAACCTGCTTAATAATATATCCCATGCCCCTAGTGATAAAGTTGTGGTAACACCCAGTAGTCTGACTCCAGAGCTTACTTGTGGCCATTAGAGAAACAGAGAGAAACAGGTTCCAGCACATTTTTGGAGACATGAACACCAATATGAAAATTCTGACATTCAAATTGCAGTAACGCTAAACCACATTACAAAAAAACAAGCAGCCTGCCAACAATTTTGCTCACTGGAATAATCTTGAAGAGTCAGGAACATAGGACGTGGAAAACCTTTGTTGAACATCTGTTCCTGTTTAAAGTGCCTACAAACTGCTCCAGCTGATTCTGTATCCCTCTTTTTTTTTTAAAGATTTATTTTAGAGAGAGAGTGCAGGTAGACTCAGGAGTGGAGAGGGAAGAATCAACACTGAGCAGGGAGCCTGACTCAGGGCTCGATCCCATGACTCTGAGATCATGACCTGAGCCAGAACCAAGACGCAGACACTGAAGCAACAGAGACACCTAGGCGCCCCTGACCCTATCTCCAGTGTCCTTGGCACTCGAGGAGACTCTTGCTCTCCATGCTAACCCTCTCTCTACTTGTCCTTTGGGTTCTTTGCTTCTCGTGGCTCAGCTCAAGTTTCATTCCAGTCAATGCAGTTCCAGCTTCTAAAACACCTGGAGTCCTCACGCACAAACTATAGCGGCAACAAGCCCTGGGTCAATTTAGGAATCTTAAAGTCTTTAAAGTAGATTCTACCCTTCCACATTTCAGATGATCAACTTTGAGGCATTGAGAGTTCTCGCAGACAAGGATTTTAAATGATCCCTGTAAAAAGGTGAATTTAACCAGCACTTCTGACAACTTCTGAGGTTTTGGTCATCCAAGTGTATGATGTTCTCTTTCCTTTTTGGATACCCTTCAGTGGTCCCAAAGCAAAATCAGGTTTTTACCAAACGAGGGTTATAGATATGCTTTTCTTCCTTCCATTGGTCATTTGGATTTTCCGTGGCCATATCCCTGATGTGCTTGGCATAGACATTTTGAGTAAATACTGGAGGGCCAAAAGCTAAAATCAGTATTCAGCTGAGCTCAAAAGCAAATGTCACCATTGTAAAGCAGCATTTCAGGGATACAAGAATAAACCTACAATTTTAAGTCAAAAACATGTCATCATTTTTTTTTAAGTCAAACATTCTGGTCAGATTTTAACAGCTTGCAGGTTCTGATACAGGAAAATGACTCTGGTGATCACTGCACGCCCACTGTCCTTAGCAAAGGAAAATGCTTTTCTAGCTGCTGTAGGCGTGACACTCCTGAGCGAGCTAACCTGCACATCCTCAAGCGTCCTCCTCCCTCCCAGTGGCCAGGTCAGTCCCTTTCCAGCCCTCTCTCACCACCCGTCGCTGTCCTCACCCCCAGCCCCACTTTCCCAAACTAAGCGTATTAAGCCGTCTGCCCCAGGGGAGGAAGGCGACGGTGCCCGTTACAGGGCAAGGGCGGCACGGGCGGAGAGGTCATTAGGACAGGGCGCCAGGGAGGGAGGGCGGGCGCGGGGCGAGGAAGGAGGGGGCGGTGGGGGCGGTGGGGGCGGCGCCTCGGCGGGGGCGGGGGGCGCGGGCCGTTACCGTTGCGCGTAGTGCAGGAGGAACATGGCCAGGAGGATGCGGTTGGGCGCGCGGCGGAGGCGCTCGGCGGCGGTGCGGGCGCACACCCACAGCGGCACGGCCAGCGAGGGCAGCTCCTGCAGCGCCCAGGCGGCCCGCGCCGGCACCCCGAAGGCGGCGCCCGGCGACGCGTAGCGCCCGTAGGACGAGGCCGCCTGGCGGAGCAGCAGGGAGCCCAGGAAGCCCAGCGCGCACTGCAGGTAGGCGAGCGCGTGCAGCCGGGAGACCTCGGCCGGCTCCATGGCGGGGACGCGCGGGCACGCCCCATGGCCCCGCGGCCGCGGCGGGCCACTTATAGGGCGGCGGCGGCCGGCGCGCGGGGGGCGCGGTTACCTGAGGCGGCGCGGGCGCGGGCGCGGGCGTCCCGGCGCCGGTCGCACCCGGCCCTCCCCGGACGCCCCTGCGCGCGTGCGCTGCGCTCCCGCCGGTCGGATTGGACGCGGGCGGGCGCCGAGGGGGCGGGGGCGGGGCGGGGCGGGGCGGGGGCGGGCCCAGTCCCCGCGGCCGGAGCCCCGCCCCCTCGCCGCTCTGCGCACGCGCGGCCGCGGGCTGTCCGCGGAGCTGCCGGAGTCCGCGCGGGCGACCTCGGGGCTGCTCTCCGGGGCCCCCGTCCCTCTCGGGCGCCGCCCGCGCTTCCCCTCGCTCGCTGCTCCCCGGGAGCACGGGCCGCGGCGCCTTGGGCGTCTTCCCCGCGGCGCCCGCGGGCCCCGGAACGGCGCAGGCGCGGAGCCGGGGTCCTCGCGCCAGCCCGGAAGTCCTCTGCGCGGGCCGTGGCGGGGAGCTGGGTGCGGGCGGCGTGCGCGGCCGCGTGGGCCATGGGGCGGCGGGCGCGGGGCCGGCGGCTCCAGCAGCAGCAGCAGCAGCGGCCGCAGCGCGCGGAGGACGGCGCCGAGGGCGGCGGCAAGCGCCCGGAGGGGGTAGGAGCCGGGGCGCGCGCGGGCGGGCGGGGGCGGGGGCCCGGTGGGCGAGGCGGCCCCGTGGGCGAGGCGGCCCCGCGGCCCTGGGTGGACCCGCGTCTGGTTCCGCAGGCCTGGGAAGGCGGCTATCCCGAGATCGTCAAGGAGAACAAGCTCTTCGAGCACTACTACCGGGAGCTCAAGATCGTGCCCGAGGGCGAGTGGGAGCAGTTCATGGGAGCGCTCAGGGAGCCCCTCCCGGCCACTTTGCGGATCACTGGCTACAAAAGGTAGGGACGGGGTCGTGCCCAGGCTTGGCTGCCCGTCGAGCCGCCGTGGGTCCGGGCCAGGGCGCTCCCGCCCCCGCCCCCGCCCTGCCCCCGCCCTGCCCCCGACCGCCGCCCCCCGGCGCAGTGGACCCCAGGGTCCGGAAGCGGTGAGGGCGGAGCGCAGGGGTCGCACGCAGTAGGCCGGGGCGTGCAGGGCGCGAGACCGCGACCCGGGAGCGTGCCGTCCGGGCAAGGATGGTCCCTGGGCATCCGAGAGCCGAGGGTGCCCCTCCCCCGGGGACACCTGAGAATTGATGTCCTCACACGGTTTGTGCGAAACCCCAGTTCTCTGTCCCTTCAAGTCTTTGTGGTACCATCTTTCCCAGGTGAGTTGCAAGTAAATATGAGCTGTGGGAATACTTGGGAGGGAAGGAATGCAATACTCCCTTAACGTGAAGCCATGACGGTCATTTAAACTTGGAAGGGGTAGAGGAAGAAAACAGGGATGAAAGAGGCAGCTTTCAGTGCAAAGGGGGTTTTGTTTTAAGACACTTGTCACCTTGGGTTCAACAAAGGATGAAACATATCGTATTAGCCATCCAGATTGGATCAAAACTTACTTGTTTTTTAATAGCCACGCAAAGGAGATTCTTCACTGCCTGAAGAACAAGTATTTCAAGGAATTGGAGGACCTGGAGGTGGATGGTCAGAAAGTTGAAGTTCCACAGCCCCTGAGTTGGTAGGTCAGACAAGCCTTCGTCCTGTGGGAGGATTTTAATCTTTGTCAAATGACAACCTGTTTTCTTGGCAACCTGTTTGCTGCTAGTGTGAGAGAATCTGAATCGACTTTACGGACATCCATGCATTCTTTTACTCAGTGCTTTTCCCCTGTATTATTTTACATCAGTGTGCAGCTTTTCATGCATGATTTGTGGCTCCCTAAGGGTCAGTTGGTTCTCTCAGTGTTTCCAAGTCCATCAGCCCGTTGTCTTCCATGATGGTACCACTTGTGTCCATTTCCATTTAAACCCCTTGTTTCCTCTCGTCCAAACTCTTGCCCTGTGGCTCTCCTATGATCAGCAAAAGGAGGCTCAACCTCACAAAGGTTGCCACAGACAGGTTCCAGCTGATTCTCTGTTGCCTTTTTTTTTTTTTTTAAGGTTTTATTTCTTTTTGAGAGTAAGAGAGCACGTGTGTGCACACGGAGTGGAGTGGGAAGAAGAGGGACAGGGAAAGAAACAACGCTGAGCAGGGAGCCCAACACGGGGCCCGATCCCACAACCCTGAGATCATGACCTGAGCCAGAACCAAGACGCAGACACTGAAGCAACAGAGACACCTAGGCGCCCCTGACCCTATCTCCAGTGTCCTTGGCACTCGAGCAGACTCTTGCCCTCCATGCTAACCCTCTCTCTACTTGTCCTTTGGGTTCTTTGCTTCTCGTGGCTCAGCTCAAGTATCATTCCAGTCAATGCAGTTCCAGCTTCTAAAACACCTGGAGTCCTCACGCACAAACTATAGCAGCAACAAGCCCTGGGTCAATTTAGGAATCTTAAAGTCTTTAAAGTAGTTTCTACCCTTCCACATTTCAGATGATCAACTTTGAGGCATTGAGAGTTCTCGCAGATAAGGATTTTAAATGATCCCTGTAAAAAGGTGAATTTAACCAGCACTTCTGACAACTTCTGAGGTTTTGGTCATCCAAGTGTATGAGGTCCCAAAGCAAGATCAGGTTTTTCCAAACGAGGGTTATAGATATGCTTTTTTTTAATGCTTTTTTCCATTGGTCATTTGGATTTTCCGTGGCCATATCCCTGATGTGCTTGGCATAGACATTTTGAGTAAATGCTGGAGGGCCAAAAGCTAAAATCAGTATTCAGCTGAGCTCAAAAGCAGATGTCACCATTGTAAAGCAGCACTTCGGGGATACAAGAATAAACCTACAATTTTAAGTCAAAAACATGTCATCTTTTTTTTTTTTTTTTTTTAAAGTCAAACGTTCTGGTCAGATTTTAACAGCTTGCAGGTTCTGATACAGGAAAATGACTCTGGTGATCACTGCATGCCCACTATCCTGAAGTCGTTAGGAAAGGAAAATGTTTTTCTAGCTGCTGTAGGTGTGACATTGCTGATCGAGCTAACCTGCACATTACCAAGCGTCTTCCTCTCTCCCAGTAGCCACGTTCTATACTTACCTCCTCTCTAGTGCCTTGGTTTGGAGATTTAACCGATGGTACTGGTGTTTGAAGCAGAGGCCACCTGACACTTTGAAAAGAAGTGGGTTTTAGGTTGCCTTTGTGCACATTTCTAATAGTCTTGCGTGTGTTGGCTGCTACGTATAATTACTGAAAGCCTTTGGTCCTTAAACATGCATAGAAATGTAGCTTTTCAGATGAGGAAGTCTGGTGGGCAGTAGGAGGAGCTGAAAAGCATGCATCCTGTAGGCTTAAAGAGGTGCGTCTGGGTGGGTCATTGTGCAGGTTCCAACAGATCCATGACAGTTAGGCTTGCCATTTTTCTCCCTCTCTGCAAACTGCAGTTAAACTCTAGCCTTGCAACATTTAATAGATGGTTTCCATCTTGATTATTGAACAGTAGCAGTGGGTCCAGGAATAGACAATTCTTCAACACCTGAGAAACATCCCAGGGGTTGTCTGGTTGAAGAACAAATGGGAATCACTCTCTGATAACCACCAGGAATCACTCTCTGATAACCACTGGTGATGCTTTTCACGTTTTGTTAGCTATAATCTGAGCACACAGCTGAAGGGTGTGAACAACATACTGTGTTATTTGTGTTCCTGATAACCAGCTTTTCCGTTATCCGGGACCATTGCATGACAAATTTTACTGTACAAACATTCAGTCAGATTTGCTTGTCTGTGTGAGCTGCCCATGAGTCTCTTGGCAAGCAAGCAGAGAAGAAACTTACCAAGACTTCTGGTGGTTTTCTGTAAATAAATCGAATGATATTCTCTACATTTTGGTATGTAGTGGAATTAAATTTAGGAAAGTGTCTTTGAAAACCATGTTTTCTAGAAGGAATATTAAGTGCAGGACTCATAGCTTTGGCAGATTTTGTTCCTTTTTGTGGACTCAGACCTGTAAGGTATTATACCAAAGCGTTCTTATAAAAGTATTATTTTGATGATCAGTTGTTGAGAATAACTTGATTGTTATTCTTTTTATGTATGGGTTGAAAGATGACTTATAATGAATATTGTATATTTTTACAGATAATTTTTTCTCTGTAAGAATTTTTGAGGTATAAAGATGACACTAGTTTTTTTTTTTAACTCATCCTGAGAAGACATGCTAAGTTTCCAAGTAGGACTTTAAAGACTCAGGAGCTAAATTTGAATTATACACCTAGAAATTCAAATTTAATTCTTTAAGGTATCTTATTTGATGTTAAAAGCTACAAAGATGTTTGTTGTTCCAAAACCATGGTTCCTAAAGCTGTACGAGATGTATACTTTTTCATTTTAATCATTAGTTTTTGTATTTAATTATTTGAAGGTTAAGTATTTTTTTTTGAAAGATTAATAGCTTTCACAATTTAATTACGTGCAGTGGAATTTTCATCTTAATAAATTTCTATTTTTTTAACCAAAATTTAATCTAAAAAGTACATGAGGAAATATTTGCGCAGGTTGTATTTAGACTGCTTATCTTTATTTGAAAATGAAAATTCAGCTATTAATGATTAATAACTGAATTGAACAAATTCTTGGTTGAATGCATGTGGCATTCAGATGTTTTGGTGATCTGGTAAGGTGGTAACTTGCATAATTCACGGTCATTAATCCCATACAGTTCAGGGTTACAAGAAATTATGTGAAAGTCATTGATCACATACAGTTCAAGGTTGCAAGAAATTTCATAGAAGTAGGTGTTTGTCTCCCCAGTCTTGCAAAGTTTGCACTGAAATAGCAGATTTTCCACAAGACTATAGGAAAAGGCAAATCTGAGTGTATTCCTACAATTTTACCTCTGAGGAGGCCAAAGGGAATATTTGAAAACTAAACTTTTTTAATTGCTTGCTAAGTGTGATTGTGTTTTGGTTTTAGATTTTTGAAGCACGTTAAATATTGTAGAAGGAACCAGGCATAGGGAATAGAGCAGAGTGCTGGGATAGCTGGAGGGTGGTCAGGAACAGTTTTAGGCAGTTTCATCTTCATTATTTGGTGGAAAGTACTTCCCAGATTTCTCTCTTAATATCATTGATGGGCAAGTAGTGTCTTAAAATCTTAAGGCCTGAGTTTGTTTCTTTCAAATAGTTACTCTGTTTCAAAGCAGTCAAATGTATTGTTTTGCAACTGTTCTGATTGCATTTTCAAGGCTGTGGCCTTAGCTACAATTTGACACTTGGAAATACTGTGATCCTGCATTGTTAAGTTGAGCTGGTTATTCACCTGAGACTAAGTAGTAAGTATTAAAACTGCAGTGAGACTTACCACTGAGTTGGAAGTAGTGCTAGCTTGGTGCCAGGTTGGGTGAGCATGGCTCTGGCATAGCAGTGTGCTGACTGGAGCAGTTAGAGCTCAGGGATCATGTGTGAGCCAGGTTTCCTAATCAGTGGTGTCATCATTACAGAAAGTTTAAGTACAGAAATGGCAGGAGATGCTTCTTCATTCTTAGGTCCATATAAATAATGATATAGGAGTGCAAGTCAGTGCGGCAGTGATCCTAGGGTTTTTTTTGATGTGTAAAATGTTTCAGTACGTCATTGGGCTATTTTGTTTTAGATGTAGTGAAAAATATTGTAAAAAAGGTTGCAATTAAATGTCAAACGTTCTGGTAGTTCTTCAGCTGTAATTTTGATTGTGATCTGCAGTTTTTAAATTTCTTAGGTCTTTTTTTGTTTTTAAGATTTATTTTTTTGAGACACATACACAACATGGGGAGAGGGGCAGAGGGAGAGAGAATCTCAAGTAGACTCCTCGCTGAGCACAGAGCCCAACATGGGGCTTGATCCCAGGACCCTGAGATCATAACCCGAGCTGAAATCAAGAGTTGGCTGCTTAACGGACTTCTTCTTTTCTGATGGCCTCTGTACCATCATTAGCATACATGGTGAAGACCAGAGGAGTCTCCACTTTCTCATCTGTTCTTGAACATCATCATTGCAATTTCATAGTAATAATCATACTAGATCTCTTTGAGCTGCCTGGCTCTCGTGTTTTTGCCCGGGCCATGATGCAGTTAGAACCGTGATGCTTATGTCCCAGTGACGTCATGTGGTGCTGGCCGTCTGTACATAAGAGGATCGTGCATGTGGGGAAGTAGAACAGAACTGAGTGTCTCATTGACACTCATTGGTATACGATCTGTAAAAGCCAGAAGTTGTCAAGAGTACTTTTATGTATATAATCCATTGATGCTTTACCTTCTTTTTGGTCAGGTATCCTGAAGAACTTGCCTGGCACACAAATTTGAGTCGAAAAATCTTGAGAAAGTCTCCACAACTGGAGAAGTTTCACCAGTTTCTGGTTAGCGAAACCGAGTCTGTGAGTAGATTTTTTTAGACTTGTTGGTTCTCCTAAAGCTCTCATTTAAACACATGGTGGTTAATTTAAGCTATTTAGTATTATGGTTTTATTTTGTCCATAAGTGTCACTGGAAGCGATTTGGTAGATAGGGTGTACAGAAAAGTGTTTGTCACTCTTATTTCTGATGACTCCTACAGCTCTTCTTTGGTGCATCCATTATGGGATTTGGGGAGGATCTCAGACTCTCTTGTGCCCTTGATGTCTTGTTTCCTTGCTCCTCCTGGGTTTGGTGGCTGCAGTGCTAGGGTGTCGTTCAGGAGATGGCCACTTGGTCTGCTCTCTTCTCATCATTTCTGTTCTTCCCTCGCTCCTGTCTCTGCTTCACCTTTGTTGCGAAAAACCCATGAAGCCTGAATTTAACAACTTTGGTTTTCCATGGCACCGCATCCTCCCGGCTGTCTCTTTGCCATCCCAAATTCCTTGGTTTGGCTCAGGCACTGAACTTGCTACTTTAGGCTCAAACCTTTCCTTTAAAGTAGTGGTTCCCTCCTGCTCCCTGTGATTAAGTGGACACCTGTGCATTTCTTGGTCTTCTTTTTGGTCTTCTGGAATTGTCACTCGCATATTCAAAATCCGAGATCCTCCCTTTCTGTTCTTGAGTCTTCTTTTACCAGTCGTGGAAAGCTTTGTGTTTCCCCAAGTGATGCTTATTTTATTTCTTTTCATTCTGAGTTTCCAGGGGTGCTCTCAGGATCCCCGTACTTCCCCCACAGCTCCCCTGGAGGCCCTCTGCCCCAACCCCACCTGACCTCTGCTGCACCCACAGCTCTCCTACCAGGGCCGCGGTGGGGCTCTTGCCACTTTGGTGACTTGGTAAACAGGGCTTCTGCTGGCCAGGCTTTCCATCCCTCCCACCCCAGCCCACTCCACTCCCGGCCTGGAAGGAAAAACCCAGCTAGGTGCTGCTGCATTCCTGATTCTGTCCCTGGGTCAGTATAAGAGGGGATTCTCTGGCTCCAATTCCCGTCCAAATGGAAGGTCAGGTGAGAGGGGCAAAGTAAGGGCAACTCAGGTTTACTCTGGAGGAGCAGAGGGTTTGTGGGTAGCCTCTGCAGAACTGGGGTCAGGTGGAGGGAAGGGCGGGGAGGGTTGGGTTGGTAGCCTGGGCCACAGGGAGCCAGTGCAGGGTTTTGATGGAACGTCGGCAGGGTTAGATGCCCTCTGAGAGCTGCAGAGCCCCTTCAGTACTTGTGTATGAAGCGAATGACTGACTGCCAGCTTGTCTAGCCAGGTGCTCTGTCCTCGTACCACTCAGATGCTTTAATTGAAAACTTGGGGTGGAGGATCATATAAGTAACCTGCTTGGTGGAATACGTGTGCCTTGTGAGTTGATGGAAGTGCACAGACTCCTTGTGGGCCAGACAGCCCTGAGGTGCAACTCCGCAGGTTTGTCTGGGAGTCTGTGTTCAGGTTTGGACAGCTGCGCGAGGATGAGGTGCGCAGCGGCTGCCTGGCTGGCCGTTCAGGCTCAGGGGAGCCATGCTGTCATGGGGCCGAAGTCTCCTGGCAGCCGACGTCCTGCTGCTTTTTAACTGATGATTTCGGAGGCATTCAGTCTGGGGGCTTGAACCAGAGGAGTGAGTGAGGCCAGTGCTAGCTCCATCCACATGTGTGAGCAGTCATACGTGTCCATAGGGGCCCCCGCCCTGCTGGCAGGGACCTAGGGGGGCTGCTGGCCAAGTGGGAGTTGGGGGAGACAGAGGGGTGCTTGGGATTCTCACCCCTGTGCAGGGCAGCTCTTGTGAGTAGAAAGCAGACAGTGGCTTTTCCTGCAACAGACGAGGACTAAGAGAGAGCTTACTGTTCAAGCAGAGAGGGAGAGCCTTGCTGGCAGCGGCTTTCTGTTCTGTGCCTGCGGGGATTTGCTTCCTGCTGCCGAGGGGGTGTCACTGGCAGCGTCCACCTCCGAGACTGCTCATCCACCTTTCGTTCTTTCTCAAGAGGGCAAGTTGGGACTGCGGAAGCTTACATTCCCCTTTCTTTTGTAAAGTTCAGTATTATTAAACATGCATTTCTAGTGTTCTAGCAGTAAGTTTTGCCATTAATGGTCATTTTTCCTTAGCTTTTAGATAGCAGCCGTTAACTCACTAGTGTAAAAACCTGTCCCATTTACATACCGTTCTATGTGATAGTATTAACTGATGGCATGTGTGATGATTATGTGGTCTTTTTCAGTTGCATATGAAATAATGCCTAGTATTGAAATTTTCTGCCTTTTTAAATATTCCTTTTTTTTTTAAATTTTATCTTCTAAGGGAAATATCAGTCGTCAAGAAGCTGTTAGCATGATTCCACCACTGTTACTCAATGCTCACCCTCACCATAAGGTATTGTGTGTTAAAAAGAAAGTGGCTTTGTTTGCTGACAACTTTTTTCTTAATATAATTCTTGTTTTTTGCCCTTTTTTTCTTCTGTTTATTTTTGATAGAGAATGCTATATATTTTATTTTAGGTTTATTTATTTATTATTTATTTTTGTCTTAAATTTTACAACCCATAATTATTTTCTTCTTTAAAGTTCACTCACTAAATGTATTTAGTACACAGATGAACTGCAGTGGTCTTGCCACTCAGATTGAAAATCATGATGAACGCATCCTGAGAACTTGTTACATGACGAGCATTGCTTTGTGCTCTTCTCCTGAATTCATTCATTTTGTTATCCACATGTCCCTGTGAGGGTAGATGCTGTCACTGTCTCATTTTTCCAGATGGGGAAAAGGAGGCAAAGAAAAATTGGAACCATCAGCTTAGCATTCCAGGGCCAGCAAGTGGCTGGGCTGAGATTTGAGTCCTCATGGTTCTGTCCCTTAGCAGGCTGCTTACAGGGCTGCCTGCAGTGAGTGTCCTTGCCCGTCCATCCCCTGAGCGTATGGCTCCCATTGGACTCCAGTGCCATTCTGTTCCTCTGCAGAGTATCTTCCTCCTGAGATCCCTGGCAGCTAAATAGATAACGTTGAGGATTCATTCCATAAAGCAATGTATTTAAGTCTTAGAAATCAAAATACTAGAATGACTCCTATAGTTGTTTTAAATTAAGTGTAGAATGTTTGATTTCTCAAAAACATCAAACATTTCTTGCTTTTTAATAGATCTTAGATATGTGTGCAGCACCTGGATCAAAGACCACACAGTTAATTGAAATGTTACATGCCGACATGAATGTGCCTTTCCCAGGTAGGCATTGGACTGCCTTGTGGAGGGTCAGAATGCCACTTTGTGGAGTGTAGATGAGGGAGAGAGGGTAACCTTGCCTGTCGGTTGGGTCTCAGAGCCTTCTGTGACAAGCAGATTGGTCTCTGAGTAGGACTGGATATTTCACATACCACTGTGACTAGTTCCCAAACCCACAGGTTTGTACCTGAGGGTAGGGGTGGGGGGAGGGTGGCTTCACTTTAGAATTAAGTGTGTGTTCTGTGAAAGCAAGTAGTGTTTCTTGTTTTTTTCTTGCTGTTTAGCCATAAGTAGGTAAGTTTCTGTTTGAATCTTGAGTGGTAACATTGTCATAGTGGGTTTTTGTGTTGGTTTGTTTTCTGATTCCTCACTGCCCATGTGAGAGGCAGTAGAGTGTAATTATGAGCTGCTGTTAGGCTCATCAGCTTCAAATCCCAGCACGGTAGGTGACGGTATTGGATGTCTGTGTGAAATGGCCGTCAGCCCTGGACTTGGGGGTGTTCTGAGCTGGTAAAGTGCTCAGACCATGGCAGCGATCACAGTGTCACTAGTGCTCCTTCGAAGAATCCTGTCTGTGGTGTTACTCTTTCAGCATTTTATCTGCTTCTCTCTCCTCCTTCCTTGTTAAGCCACCTGACCTCTTCCTGTATGAGTTCAGCTTTGTTTGTTCAAAGTGTTCTTTCCTGTGACATAACTATTAAAAAGGCTTCTTTATTCTTTTCTGTTTTTAATTATTTTCTACAAATTAGTAGTAAAGAGCCTCTTTCTATTATCAGTGTTTTACACTTCCTATTTTTAGAACAATCTTGATTCTATAGTGTTATGAAGCACATGTGCCTTTTTGCTAGTGGTGGAACCAGAAATGAGAAGAGGTGGCACCCGGGTCTCAGCCAGGGGTTCAGACCAGACTGCCAGGCAACCTTCAGGAACCTGGGCCCCACCCTAGAAACCGGATTCGCGGGGTTTAGAATAGGAGGCCCAGCACACACATGCAGTCTTTTAAACACTTGTAAGTGGATTCTATTGTTTTCCACACTTTTTCCTCCCCTATTGCCATTTTTTAAAAAGATTTTTAAAAAAATTTATTCATTTGAGATACAGCATGAGCAGGGGAGTGAGGTAGAAGGAGAGGGAGAAGCAGACTCCCCCCTGAACCAGGAGCCCAATGTGGGGCTTGATCCCAGGACCCTGAGATCATGACCTGAGCCAAAGGGAGATGCTTAACCACCTGAGCCACCCAGGTGCCCCCCTCATTCTCTATTTTGTTATTAAAAATAATAGAAAAGATGTTTTTGGCTTAATTGTTATAAAGTGAATAATTCAATGATTGGAAAAATCTTGCCGTTTTGTTTTTTGTGATCATAAAAATCTGTGCTGAGCCACCTTTTTGGACTACTTAGCCTCTCTGGCAAATCTTATGCTTGGGTCTTGAGTTTGGTGGATTGCTGCTTCTTACCTGCCAACCAGGAGCTTATATATTTCAGGAAATTATTCTACTTATGCTACATTTCACCTGACGCTATAACCTTATGTTCTCAGAGGGGTTTGTCATCGCAAATGATGTGGACAACAAGCGTTGCTATCTGCTCGTTCATCAGGCCAAAAGGCTGAGCAGCCCCTGCATCATGGTGGTCAACCACGATGCATCCAGCATACCTAGACTCCAAATAGATGTGAATGGGAGAAAAGAGATTCTCTTCTATGATCGCATCTTATGTGACGTCCCTTGCAGGTATTTATGCAATTAAGAGGCCAGAGAACCTAAAATCCACCAAGGAAGTCAAATCAAATATAGACTAGAAGGACCTTGCACATGAACACACCCAGATATGTACACGTCCTTCTCCTGGCAGCTGGTATCAAGACAGAGACCTTGTGACCCTAAGTTAGCAGACGGACGCTCAGAGTGTCAGTGCCACCCAGTGCAGTAGAGCAGGCACAAGCTGGGCAGGCTTTGTAGTCTTCACAAAGGTAAAGAAAATCCCAGCGAGGGTAATAGCATTGTAAGCTCTGCTGTGGTCGGTCTCAGGAGCTGATCATGAGGATTGATCTGTTCATCCAGAGCGAGCCCACTCCCAACTTCACTTGTCACGGAGTGATATGTGATCCTATTTGGTTTTCCTGACAAGTCTTCTATTATTCAGTGCAGTGCAGTGTAGGAGTTCAGACCTTTGAGAGACTCGTGCCTGTATTTATTGTTTTTGTACATACATTTCTTCAAATTTTATGTATTGTTAGATTTTTAGAGTTTACCCATAAAAGAATTTTATGGCATAACTGAATAACTGAGTTTTTCCAAAAAGAAAAGGATAAAACTGCAGATCTCTCCTCTCTTAAGTTCTCAGAGGCAGCAGCGTAGGCCGTGATCACCTTGTGAGCACATGAATTTGTCGATGCTGGAGCATGGAAACCATCACAAAACTCTATTGGCTCGGAATGTGATGGTTACATAAGGTGGCCACTAACATGCTCCACCTTGTTTAAACCATAGCAGATTGCCTGCCTGTGGCAGGATGCATTATGAGAGCTGTAAGTCGGAAGAATGAATCGGATTTCACTTTAAAATTCCTGCAAGAAGGCCCTGTGAAATACTGAAAATGGGCCATGAGCCACAGTTATGTGATTTTTCCTTTGGATCAGATGTTTTCCATTCCTGTGTTCTTTTGATCCAAAAGCCAGAACTCACTTCTCGTGTCATCCTGGAGAATGCAGGGATGTTTGAGCACCGAGTTGTAAGCTGAGGAAATCCTAAGCATCGTGGTAGAATTTCAAGCCACTGCTGTACTGGCAAGGGATGTCATTTGAAAACCATTATATCTCTTAGAACATTTTCATCCTGCAAGCCCCTTCCCCTCAAGACAGATAACTAGACCACCAAGGGAGACTAAACACCGAGAAAGCCAGATCCAGAAATCACCCAGGAAAAAGTGGGTAGATAAAGTTAGGTGTGGAAGAAAGATGAATCAATCAAGTCTGTATTACAACATTTACATGGAAACAATTTGTATTAAAGGTAGAAAATCAAAAGTGTTTGATGCATAGAAAAGTCTTGATGAAATTAAATTGGCTTAATTGAATTTGCTGTGGAAAATCCCTTATGAGTGTAAGTTTGTCATTATTCACATAAATCTGATTAAAATACGATTGTTGATTAACCAAGTTGTTATGTAAGAGAATCCAAGTGTCTTGATGGTTGTGTGTCCTGGGTCTGAAAATTAGTTTTGCTAGTATTTCTCTCAAATGAAAGCAAACTGATATTTCCTTAAGTCTTGAATGAGAATATCTGTTCAAATCCGTTTTTTCTTACCTAATTGAAACCTAAAGTATAATTTATAAAGTTTAGTGTCATTAATGTCTCTAAAGCAGAAATAGAAAGTTGACTGTGGTTTGTGAGAATTTAGATGGGGGTTCTTTTTTTTTTTTTTTTTAAGATTTTATTTATAAGAGATGCAGAGAGACCTCAGCAGAGGGAGAAGCAGGCTCCATGTGGGGAGCCCGATGTGGGACTGAATCCCAGGACCCCGGGATCACGACCTGAGCGAAAAGTGGATGCTCAACCACCGAGCCACCCAGGCGTCCCTTTAGATGGGGTTCTAATTGGCATTTATAATAATAAAAAATACCCATTTTGTAATTTAGCTTGGATATTACGTATTTGTTAAACTGTGATTGGTCTCCCTGAACAGAGTTTTAAGTTCTTAAATATCTTCCTTTCTAGCGGAGATGGCACTATGAGAAAAAACATCGATGTCTGGAAGAAGTGGACAACCTTGAATAGCTTGCAGCTGCATGGGTGAGTTTGGTTACACCTGGCAGGCAGTCCCACCACATCAGGGCAGGGTTACCCTGAGTGTGGTGACAGTGTCCGGAGTGTGAGTTGACTGACCATAAGCACCAGTAAATGGTCGCCTTCGAGAGAGTTTGCATATGAATCAGAGGTAGTAGTTTTCAGAACTTCTTCAAGAGTGGGTAAACTGAAGACTGATTGCATTTCAGGTACACATTTATTAAAAATGTCTTTATGACAATTTCCTATAACATTTCAAGACCTCTGTTTTCCATGAAATGACCACTTACCTTTTACTGTCCTACTCAGCTTTCTTCTCTCTGCTCTGTTTTTCTGTGTTATTTTGCTTAACATTTTGATGTTAATCAAAACTGATTAATCAGTAAAGATACTGATTGTCTTTAAAGACAATTTGGAAAATTCTTTTTAAGATTTTATTTATCTATCTATCTACCTATCTATCTATCTATCTATCTATCTATTTATTTATTTATTTATGAGAGATGCAGAGAGAGAGAGAGAGGCAGAGACACAGGCAGAGGAAGAAGCAGCCTCTATGCAGGGAGCCTGACGTGTGACTTGATCCTGGGTCTCCAGGATCACACCCTGGCCTGAAGGCGGCACTAAACCGCTGAGCCACCAGGGCTGCCCCAATTTGGAAAATTCTTAAAAGTAGAAGGAAAGGAAGGTCTCATAACTCAAAGATAACTTCTGTGATGTTTAGTACACTGTAGCATTTCTCTGTGCATATGGATGTTAACGTGCCAGTCTCTGTATGCTCTACAGAGCTGTGTATTCTTTTCTTCATTTAATGTTAGAATTACACACTCCCAATTGTAGAACTGTGGGTGGTCTATAGTATACTAATGAATATTCACCATAAATAACTCCAGCAGATTTTGTTTCTCTGTTAAATACGTTTTAGCTTTGTGTGTGTGTGTGTGAAATAGATGTTAGGATTAGAAGGTACTAAGGCACATAAGCTGTTCATACAAAAGTCAGATATTTGTGCAGGGATGGAGGGTTCTTACTGGTGGGACTCACATAATATACCGATTTGAGTCATCAGTCAGCTTTGTGCTCTGGTCGTTGGCATGTTGGGAAGAGTAAACAGATTGTTTATGTAGATAGACACTATTTTGGTTAACACAGAACACCTTATGTGGGTTTGTGCTAACTTCGTGTGGAGCTTTAAAGAGTTCTTTTTATGGGAATAGTTTATTTTGTATTTGATGTCTGTCATAAAAACATGATGAATATGTGATGCGAGGAGTGCCTGTGCGGTGTGTGCTGTGTGAGTAGGTTTGGTCTCAGGGTGACCTAGCGTCTGCCTCTCAGCTTACAGCTGCGGATCGCAACGCGGGGTGCCGAGCAGCTGGTGGAGGGCGGCAGGATGGTGTATTCTACTTGTTCACTAAACCCCATCGAAGATGAAGCAGTTATAGCATCTTTGCTGGAAAAGAGTGAAGGTAAGCATGTGGGGTGCATTAAGTATGTGATTTTCAAAGACCTTGTTTATTGCTATAGCGTATGTTCACCCAGACCTCTTCCCGGGCCTTTGCTTGTGTGATAAGCCTATAAACCCTGAAGTGAGATACCCTGACTTAAAAACATGCCTTTATAACGGATTTGTCACACTTAAGGAATTATGAGGATTGCCTGTTTTGTGTCTCTTAAGTTTGAAAGATTAGGTCAGTCCTCATCATGTTTTTTTGCAAAAATCTTAGCTGTGGTAAAACACTTGAAGTTGACCATTGTAACTGTTCCTAACTCTGCATTTTGGTCGTGTTAAGAACACTCACACGGTTGTATAGCCAATCTGCAGAGCTCCCCGTCTTGCAGAACTGCGGTTACGGGCCTCTTACCCAACTCTGCGTTTCCCGACCCCATGGTCCTCTTCTGTGAGTGTGATCACTCTAGGGATCTTGTGGGTGGAATCAGGTAGGATTGTCTTCTTGTCTTCTTGACTGGCTGGTGTCACTGCACACCGTCCTCAAGGTTCATTAGTTTCGTAGCCCGTGTGGGGTTCTCATTCTTTCTGCCGGAAAGGCTAAGGACGTCCCCCTGTGTGCATACCACATTCTGTCCAGGGCCTCTGGGCTTATTCGCCACTTTAGCTGTTGCGGAAAGTGCTGCTCTGATGTGGCTGTGCAGCTAGCTCCTCAACACCCTGCTCTCCAGTTTCTAGGCTGTGGATCTTGTCGATCTTGCTGGATGATAGAATTCTGTGGTTCGTTTTTGAGGTTGGACCACACTGTTTTTCACAGCAGACATTCCTGGCAGCAGTGCCTAAGGGTTCTGACTTCTCCACATCCTGGCTGGCTCAGCTCTTGTTCCTTTCTGCTTTTCGATAGTAGCCATCCGAATGGAAGTGAGGTCTCAGTACACTCTTATATACGAGAAACTGGGCAGACAGATGGTATGAAATGTTTTTGAACAACAATTTCCATAATGGTTTGATGTAAAATACTTCTTCTATAAGTTCTTACTGGTACTTTACTTTTTCCCCTCATATTTGTCTTAAAGCTAATAAAGAGGGATTTTAAACTGTGATTCCTAGAATAGACTGTTTCCAAATTGCCTCCACATGTGTGTATGAAGGAAGTTGGAGCATAAATACTGAGACAGGTATCCACAGCTGCCTCAGCTTCCAGTTCTCTCAGTGGCAGTGGCTGACTGGCCTGTGCTATGTAGTCTACCCTGTAGTTCTCCCCTTCGGAGTCCTTGAGATCCGAATTCAGTATGTTGTGTTTATTTTGTTTGGCTGTACTTACCTGTGAATTCTGAATGACGTTCTTTGCAGGGACATAGTCTCCATGGCAGGTAGTAGTGATGTGATCGTGGGTGTCCCTCTGCTGGGACAGGTGGCCTTCCATTCTCAGTTTTGTGGGGCAGCCATCTCTTTGCATGTGGTGGTTTCAGACTGCAGGGTAGACTCCCATCTCCTTGGTCTGTCAGAGGCACCGTGTGTAGATGGGGCTGCATGGAAGAGTTGTCCTTCGCTGAGCCTTGCACTTGACAGTGACTGAGGATTTGGGAGGGGTGCGGCCCCCCCTGAGGGAGCTGAGACTTGGCTGTAGACAGGGCGGCCGACAGGCATTGGGTCTGCACACACTAGGCCAGCGTCGGCATCTCCTGACCCGCATGCTGGTCGGGAGTCACTGCTGAGCCCTGCCTGGCCAGGGTTTGGAGGACAGAGCCAGGTTCTGCCCACCTGCGCTGTTATCCCTGTTTGCTTTTAAAAATAAGAATGTTCAGGTAGACTAGTAGGAGTCAGGACAGTGCTTTAATCAGAGGTTTCTTACGATAACACCTCTGCCATGAGGACTTTTGCTTTGTTTTATAATCGTCCACGTGTTTCATAGCTTCCGTGGAGCTTTGTTGGCTTTCCCTCTTCTTAGAGGCTGTCCAGTCTGTGTCCGTGATCTGTAGCCACAAGGGGTTTCCGTGATGGCCCCATCTTACAGCTTCTTACGATGTTGTTACTGTAGACAGGATGTTATTAAAGCTGGACCATTGCCCTGTTGGGCTTAGTTAGGAGACTAACTCAGGCCTGAAACAAAGATTTAAAATTTTCACAGTTTGCTTTAAATGTTACTTTTAGGCTCTGGGGTGTTTGCTTACAGGCATGAAGACCCATGTTGTCTGACTGATGTGTGTGTCTAGAAGTCCGGCGCTGGCCGAATGCTCAGAGTCCTAGCCTTGGGGCACATTTCCGTGGGGGGATAAGGGGGTGTTTTAAGTCACGTGCTGCACTGTCACTCGCTCTAAGTAACTTACAGTGAGTTTATGATCACAGCTGTTCTCCCAGCCAGGCTTAGGCCATTTCTGTCCTCCCCTCCCCACCGCCCCTGCCCCAGAAACCACTCCCGTCCTTTCTGTATGGACTTGCCCTTCCTGGGCATGCCATGTAAATAAAACCACATGCTATGTGATCCTTTGCATCTGCTTTCATTCACTGGGCACAACATGGGGGGATTTTTTTGTTGTTGTTGTACATAGGTGCTTTGGAACTTGCTGATGTGTCTTCTGAGTTGCCAGGGCTGAAGTGGATGCCCGGAATCACCCATTGGAAGGTAATCTTGCTATGAGGACTGACTGATAAGAGCAGGTACATCTTGTCAGGCAGGTCTGAATCATGCATTTTAATGTGTCTACATTGGAGTAACTTCAGTAAATACTACTTTTGGTTGTACTGTGAGTTTTGGGTGAGAGTTAATTTCAGAATAATACTGAATGACAAATGGTATGATTATACAAATATTTTTCTCTGGCAACAGAAACGTTTCCCTACCTTTATTCTGTAATTAGAAATCAGCTTTGTGTATTCTCATCCCCATAAGTCTAGCTCTGTTGTGTTTTTATTACTGGCTGGGATTCAAGCTTCGTTTCCAGTATAAACAATTCACTTCTCAATTTTAAACCAGAAACAATCTGAGGCTTGTTAAAAAACAAAAACAAAAACAAACCTGCATGGAAAATACTTTTACAAAATGATTATTCTATCTAATGCAATACAAGAGCATCTACCTCATTTTTCTCTTCCCACATAGTCTCAGCTTTGAAGAGCAATGAGAGTTGCCATTTATCATGTTTGAGAACATTTATGTTAGCACTCTGATCTTTTTATTAGGTAGTGCGGTGATTTGGAGTTCTGCTGTCTCCTTTTGCAGGTAATGACGAAAGATGGACAGTGGTTTGCAGAGTGGGAAGATGTTCCTCACAGCAGACACACCCAGATCCGGCCCACCATGTTCCCACCAAAGGACCCAGAAAAGTTACAGGCGATGCACCTTGAACGTTGGTGAGTTTGTGGGGCTTGCAGAGGTTTGGGAAGGTGGGGAGTTCGGGCCCTGTGGCGTTCCTGCAAGGCCTGGGCCATACTTTAGATATGTGAATTTGCCAGCAAGAAAGAAGTTCTCGTTTCCTGTTAGCTGCTGGCATTAAGCATTTGTAAGCACTGCAAGTGGTGAGGACCTAAACGCTTGTACTTAGGATGCTACCTTAAACGTGTACACAGCTGACGCTGGCTGTCTGCCAGTAAGGGTTGTGTGAACACTGACCAGAAGACGTGACTTTTCTGTCACAGATCATCTTTGCAGTTTTTTTTCTGAAAAGATTATATTTTGAATCAGGTAAAAAAGTATGCATTGTGGTTTGTTTTTTTTTTTTTTTTTTTTTTAATTTTTATTTATTTATGATAGTCACACAGAGAGAGAGAGAGAGAGGCAGAGACACAGGCAGAGGGAGAAGCAGGCTCCATGCACCGAGAGCCCGATGTGGGATTCGATCCCGGGTCTCCAGGATCGCGCCCTGGGCCAAAGGCAGGCGCCAAACCGCTGCGCCACCCAGGGATCCCTGTTTTTGTTTTTGTTGCAGTCTTAGGATATTACCACATCATCAGAATACTGGAGGGTTCTTTGTGGCAGTATTAGTGAAAAAGTCTTCAATGCCATGGAATAAACGTCCACCAAAGGTAAGTGTCTTCTGAAATAATGTGGCTTATTATGTGAGCTTTCTGTGCATTCTGGGCAGACGTTGACAGTGGTCAGTGGAGCATTTTTTGTACGTGGAAAGCTGCAGAGCATAAGCGTGTGTGTGGCAGGGGCAGGGATTCATTTAAATTTTGAGTTTTCCAAAAAGCAGCAATGTCTTAAAAGGATAGATCTATGGAAAAGGCAGGATTGGGGGATTATGTTCTTTTTGCCTCTTAAATCCAGTTGTTAAACATTGAGAAGACATAATGACTCTTGTGCGACTCAGGGTCATAGTCCCAAGCTGGCTGCTATGCTCTGTTCCCTGGGGGTTGGTTCAGTTGAGCCCATTGCAGAGTGACAGGACTCTGCCAGCCTCAAGCCAGCCTGTCTCCCCGCCGGCTGTGGGGGGCAGTGATAGAGACTGTCCAGGCCAGGCTGGAAAGGAGACCGAGAAGGCCTGAGCTGTCCTAAGGAATCAGCTGCCTCCTGCGTTGTTGTTGGAGGCCCTGAAACAGGTTGAGTAAAAGGGCAGCCTTTTGAGTCTTGCCCTGTAATGTCTGCTGTCCTCTTTATCAACATGACATTTATTTCACTAGTTCCTATCTCAGCCTTCTATAATGTCGGAACATGGCTGAAATCACACTCTGAAGGTCAGTGTTTCACATGAATGCTTACAAAGGAGGACAAATAATGCTTAGACTTTGGAGGGGCAGAAAGGAAAAGTTCCTGGGATATGCCTAGTGCATGTTAATGTTTGAGTGGCCAGCCTCACATCAGGGCTTCCGACAGGTGCCGTGCTGCTTGCATGAGGCCAGAGAGTGTTTCACTCCTGATGTTCTCAAATCTCCTGGGTCCCAGACTCCAGAGTCAGGAGCTCTGAGCAGTGCTGTCCCAGACAGGGAGCACGAACTACATGTGTAACTTCCATGGTCTAGCAGTCCCTTTAAAAAGTGCACACAAGGGTGCCTGGGGGGCTCAGTTGGTTAAGCATTGGCTTTCAGCTCAGGTCATGATCTTGGGGTCCTGGGATTGAGTCCTGCATCAGGCTCCCTACCCAGGGAGGAGTCGCCTTCTCCCTCTCCTCCCACTGCTCATGTTTGCTCACTTGTGTTAGCGCAAATAAATAAATAAAAGCTTTAAATAACAAAAATAGAAGTACAAAGAAAAATAAAATTCATTTTAATGATTTTCTATTGAGTTAAGTGTACTTATAATTTTATTTTGTTGTAATCACATAAGAAGCTATTAACAAGTTGTTATTTGTGCTTTCATACTAAGGTTTTAGAATCGTGTGAATTCAATCTGAGATTCCTCTTCCTTGTGCTGGTCTCTGTGGACGCAGTGAGAAAGCACACACGGCTCTGGGTAGAGCGTGTTGTGCCCTCACCGCTCACTATAGCGGCCTCAGGCCTTGTGGACGTTTCTGTCCTGGGACCATGTCCAGAGACAAGTGTCAGGCTTTCCCTTGAGTCCTGCCGCTCCGTGCAGTGTGGGACTGTGTAGGATGGCGGGGCTTCACTTGCTCCTATAGTGAGCCTCCTCCCCTTTTCTTTTATTATCCTGGGTCCTTATTCCTTCCACTGAGGGGTGGTGGGAAAAGGACACTTGAGATGCCTGGGAAGGACAAGGAGGCATTTCCAGGAGCTGGAGGGGGGTGGGCAGGGCCTTTGGGTGGCTGTTTTCTCTTTTTTCTTTTTTCTCTTTTCGTTTTTTAATTTTGAATGAAATGTATTTTCTGGGAGGCAGTGTTGCCTAGCACGGATTGCTTTAGAGTCCCGCCAGCTCATCTACTTCAGAGCTCCTTGGGGAGCGTGTTTCACTTTCCTGTGTTCGGGTGTCCTAATTTGTAAGCTTACTTCATAGGGACTGGAAATCACCACTGTCACCGATGGTGCGACTTGTTAGGATACACTTTAAATAATTGTTTATAAATATTTTGTATAAAATGCACATTAAGCAGTTTTGGTAAGTCAGCCATTTGGCTCGTTCTCAAAGCCAGGTTGATACGGGTTGCCCCAGCTCCGCAGTTCCTTTGTTATGCCGCAGTTGTTTCCATGTCCCTGGAGGCACACCGTATCCCGTGCCTGAGGGCTTGTATCCAGGTGCCCCAGGACGATTGCACCGGCCTTCCCGGGCTGCAGTTACTTACACACGTGTCCTGACCCTGCCTGCTGTTCCAGGGATGGTGTTTGGCCCGTTTATAGCCGTCAGCCTGCCTGACACAGAGCAGGTGCACGGTAGCATTTTTGAACGAAGATGAGCTGGCTGTGTTGTCGGCCTTTACTGGGAAATTACGTGTACGTGCTCTTTACGGGATTAAGATAGAATCTTTTTTAACTTCAGAAGAAAAGGCACCCATGACTTCTGCTTATAACGGCAAATGGATTAAGATATTTCCCAACAACTCTGCCTTCTGTATATGAAACACTAGAGAAGTAGGATGGTTTTTGTGTCGTGAGTGCTGGTTTTCTTGGGGTGGCGTAAAGTGGGTCGTGCTTGGAGTGAAAACGTGCTCATCTCCCGGTACAGCTGCAGGTGGAGTCGGCGGAGCCCAGAGAGCCTGTGCGGGCCAGCCCTGCGCATCCCACAGGAGGAGCAGCTGCGGACCCCACTGAGCCGGGAAGTAAAGCCGTCGGTGGGATGGAGGACACAGACACGATGGAAAGGCCTGAGAATGTAGACGACAGCGGAAGTAAGAGAGACGGAGTGTGTGGGTAAGAGAAGGGGTTCCGTCTGCACCTCCGAGTCCTCGCGTTCACCCGTAGGGGCTGCAGGGCCGTCCCCACTGCAGGGGTGCTGCTGTTTGTGGACGGGGGTTGGGTGCGTGCAGAGGACTGGCGGGAGGGGAGAGCTTCTGTGGGCGGGTAGCCCGAGGACTGATGACTGAGTGCTGCTTGTCTGAGTCCCTCCTCAGGCCGCCTCCATCTAAGAAAATGAAGTTGTTTGGATTTAAAGAAGATCCGTTTGTGTTTATTCCTGAAGATGACCCGTTATTTCCACCTATCCAGTAAGGACTAATTCAACCTTGTAATTCTTGATACACATGTGCAATTGGTCACATTTGGCCACATATTTTTATTTAGTTCCCTATGGCATGTTTTTTCTCTTATAACTGTTTGGAAGAGCCGGTGACACTTTAGAGAGCGTGTTCACCAAGCGCTTTGGTGTTCGGTGAGCAGCCAGAGGCAATAAAGTGCCCGGGGTGGGGTCGGGGGCTGCGCTGTGGCCCTGAATGTCAGGTACCCAGCGGAGCTTCCAAATCAGTGGCTGGAGCCGCCCTGCCCAGATCCTGTGGGAAGTGGAGACCTGGTCTGGGTGGGAGGTACCCTAACTAGAACTCCGTGAAACAGAGGAGAGGTGCTTAGGATTATGGGCTCCAATGCAGCTCTTCCTGCTTAGTTAATCTCAGTTCACGTTGACCACAATGGGCACCTGGCTGCCTTGTGGATGATGAGTCCCCCACAGAGGTTTGTAAGATTCCGTTAGAACCTTTGTCACTTGGCTTAGGTGTCCTCAGGTCATTGGAGTTGCAGGTGAGAGCAAGAAGTTGTACTTAAAAGTGAAGGTCCCAGATCTAGTTGTACTGCAAGAAAAACTGGCCCAGGGTTTTGGGCAAACTCTGTTGAGTGTGGGTGGTGGGTGAGCAGGGCCCCCTGAGCCACAGATGAGACACCATACTCTGTTGGGGGCGGGGCCCATGCCTGAGGCCACCTTGTCACGCTTGAACCAGACTTGTAAGCAGCTTGGTCTTATCTGTAGGAAGTTTTATGCGTTGGATCCTTCATTCCCAAAGATGAATTTGTTAACTAGAACTACAGAAGGGAAGAAAAGGCAGCTGTACATGGTGTCTAAGGAGCTGAGGAACGTGCTGGTAAACAACAGCGAGCGGATGAAGGTGCGCACAGTGCAGCCCAGGCTGCTGGGGTGGGGGTCTGGCCTAGCTCGTGCATGGGCTGGCTCTGGTGTTGGCTCTGCATGCACACAGCAGGCGGTTGTGGTGGCGGGGCCCAGATTCTCTTGGTTTATGTTGTGGTGATGATTGGTGGACATCAGCCACATGAAACCAGTGCCATCAGAGCATCAGTGAGGCCGCCAGCACCCCTACTTTAAGTCAGACAACTTCTAAAGTGTCTCCAGTTCTTCCCTTCAGCACCTGCTTACAGCTCTGCCTCCTGTGGTAGAAGGGGATTATTTTAGTTTTTTGGCCTTCGTTTATGTGTTCCACCTGTAGGTTATAAACACTGGGATAAAAGTGTGGTGTCGGAATAACAGCGGTGAAGAGTTCGATTGTGCTTTTCGTCTGGCACAGGAGGTAATTGGGAACATGGAGTTGGTAGCACCAGCCTCGAGTTTACGTGAAGCAGCCAGTGGTGGTAACCCCACAGGTGCAGTTGCTGCGAGACTGGGCTGGTGCCTGCCAGCCTCCGGACTCTGAGCAGGAGTGTGTCTGCTTTCACACCCCTGCAGGGGTGCCCCCCTTCGCGGGCCTGCCGGGAGGGGAGGGTTGGAAGGGCCCCAGGGGCAGCGGGCCTTGTTCACACTCATCATGGTGGCCTCTCTTCCCTCAGGGAATATACACGTTGTATCCATTTATCAATTCAAGAATTATCACTGTGTCGATGGAAGATGTTAAAATTCTGTTAACCCAGGAAAATCCGTTTTTTAGAAAACTTAGCAGTGAGACATACAGCCAAGCCAAGGACTTGGGTAAGCAGTTGGACTCGCATAGAGGCCTGGCTTGTCCTCATAAAGACAAGACGGAGCTGTTCAAGCTCGTTAGAGCTTTTTTTCTACTACTGTCAGCTTCCAGAGGGCTTTGTGGAGACAGCGTCCAATCTCAGCATACCTGGGGCTTGAGGCCCCCCTCAGGTTGTCCTGCTCCCGCAGGCCATGGTGAGGGCCCTTGTTGCACCAGCCGACAGGTGTGGGGCCCTGGCTGTCCCTTGAGCCTGAGCCCCGAGCACCTGCCACCAGGGAAGGAGGGCATATCCTGGTGCTCCGGCTTGTCCTCATCCATCACGAGGGCAGGATGCTAACCAGCATGGGCTGTTTGGCATTTCAGCAGGTGGGTTGCAGCAGGATGCAGGCATTGCCAGCTTCTCCCGTGGCTTGACCAGTCCACTAAAATAGATCCTTGGTCACATCATTGTTTTGGTATTTTATGAACTTCCACTTCAGGGTGTTCTGGTGGTATTTTCACCTAAAAAAAAAAAAAAATTCACCAAGTATTCTAATTTTGATTTTTTTGTTCTTTGTTATTTCTTTAATGAGATTATATTCAGTTATTTGACACAGAGAGAGGGAGATGTAGGCTCCCCGCTAAGCAGGGAGCCAGCCTGATGTGGGGCTCGATCCCCCAGGACCCCGGGGTCATGACCCGAATTGAAGGCAGACGCTTAACTGATGGGCCCCCCAGACACCCGTCTTCTTGGTTATTTATTATAACTTTGCCCACAGCTTCTGGCTCAGTTTGCACAGAAATTGAGCAAATCAAGTTACTGCGGTTATGTATTCTATGTTTGCAACTGAAGGATATAAATCATTTGCTGGGTGGAATCTGTCTCCTGGTGTCCCGAGCAGGAACTGCATTTAAAGTGGAGATTATTTTAAAGGATAAAGGGACTGTTTGTACTTGTTTTCTTCTTCTCCTTAATCCCACATTTAGATGATCATGGTGTACTTTTTGATAATTTTTATGTGTGTGCTGTGCTGTTTCTGGAAGTTGGAGCAATTATTTGCCTAATCTTGAATGTGAGCATTAACCAGTAGTTAATCCCTATCTCCCTGCTGCTGAGAGAGACTGTATGAGTAGTTTTACCTAAATCCCTGAGTGGTCTGACTCCGTCGTCTGCCAGATTGTCTGGATGGTCCCACTTGGTGCTCGGCTTGCTGGTGGTTCTGTGTTTCTAGAAAGTCCTTTTTTCTCCACTGGGATCCTTGAGATTGAGAGTGCAGATTATTTGCTGCTCTCTCTGCAACCTGGACACATAAACGGTGTGGACAACTGGCAGACTTCGCCAACACATGTCTGTTTCTCTTCCAGCTAAGGGGAGCATCGTCCTGAAGTACGAGCCGGACCCTACGTAAGTGTGGGCGCTCCTGCTGGTGGGGGCGCTGTGGGTGGTCGTGGGAGCCTTCTATGCTTCTATGTGGGAGCCTTCTCCTAAAGGCAACGGAGAAGCGCTAGGACAAATGTTACTGTGTATCACCGTGAAAGTACTTTATTACAGGAGCATTCAGCTCAGACCAAACAAATTTTCATTTAGAGAATAAAATGTCTAGTACTACCTTTCTGTGCTTGAGAAATCTGGTTCTGATTTCCATCCTGAACAGAAGGAATATAAAGGGGAAATAGTCAAGACAGGTGGGGTCTTTCCGTCTCTGCCGAGGGTTCAGCCCGGATCTGTGGGTTCCCTGTTAGGCACCGGGCAGTATAATCTAGGGCAGGTGTGGGGGTGCGCCACTGCCTGACCACTGTCCCGTGGTGTTCACAAGGATCACGCAGCCCTTGGGAGTCTGTTGAGAGTTAGCCCCGATGGTCCGCGCTGCCCAGAAGCAGGGTGAAAAGCTCAGGTGGCGTGGGCTCCCACAGGGCTGCGTCTGGAGGTAGGGCAGATGGGGTGAGCTGTGGGTGGCAAAGGCGCAGGAGTGCTCGGGGATGGCTTCTGGGCTTGAGCTGTGTAGGTGTCATCCAGTCAAGGGGAAGGACGGGAGAACAGACATGCTGAATTTGGAAATGCTGGGATAGGCCGCAGGAGACCTGGGCAGGCTGCCGTGCAGAAGTTTCAGGAGTTGAAAGGCAGTTCCAGGTGTGGTTCTTTGGGCTGACGTTGGTGCGTCACCACGGGCTTAATGTTTGGAGCTCCGAAGGGCAGTGTAGAAGGGAACCAGGACTTGCAGGCTCTCCTGGCAGTATTGGGGGGTCCAGGTCCATGAGATGGGAGCAGCAAGGGGAGGGGGCAGGAGTAGGAGAGACAGATGTCCTGCGTGCGAGCCGCGCTGTAAAGGTGTAGACCGTGCTTGCCAGGTGTCTGCGGCACGCAACAGTGAACGGGGCATCGAGTGCAAGTGGCTGGGTTGGAGAAGGTGTAAGTCAAGGAGGCTTCAGCCCACTTCTCTACTCGTGGAGGAAAACCCAAGAAAAGGAAAACGGGCTCTGGGTGTGCCGGGAACAAGGGGCAGTGTCAGAACCGTTAAGACCAGGACCCAGAAACGGGTTTGAGAGGTATGGAACCACGTGCTCTTCCACAAACTGACGAACAAACTGACGCCGGCACCTGGTGCAGAGGTGGCTGCGGAGCCCTTAGGTAGAGACTGAAGGTGGGAGTCGGGACTCTTATCTTTTCCCCTTAACGTGTTTTCTCCGCGTGCTGTCCAGGCTTTCCGCAGGGAAAGTGGAAGGGTGCTGAGGACTTTCCCTCTCCTTGTCATGGCTTATTTCTCTCCCTGGTTCAGCCCCTTCTCTTTCCTGGTGTGTGCATTTTTAAGTATAATTGGAACGCTCCTACACATCACGGAGTGTGGGATGTAGGGTTCATTGAACAGGGCTCTCGGAGCCAAAATGATAGACCAGTGGCAGACCTGGAAGGAAACAATGATTTGCAAGGCCCTTGGTAAGGGGCACATGAGTCACATGGTAACTGCCGGCCATCTCAGCCAAGAAAGGGGGCTTGCTGCCGCCTGGCAAGCAGGTGGGCACATCTGTGGCAGGATGGAGCAGGCTCATGGAGGCGGGGGTGCTTTGGGCCCTGAGAACACTGCACGCTGGAAACGGGAGGCATGGGGTCCTGGGGCCTGTCCTGTGATGTGTGATGTGGTGGGGGGTTAACTGAGAAGAGTTGGGGTCACCCAGCTGGCAGGAGGGAAAGCACTGAGTGGCGACAGCAGGGGCGGTCTGGCTCCCCGTCTGGCTCTGCAGACATGAGGCCTCACAGGTTGGTCTCCTGTGGAGATGGAAGTATTTGGAAATTCTGATGTTGAAAGTGTGTGTGAATTCTGGATTTGGGGGTTATTCCTTTAGAGCTTTGAGAAGGAAAAACTGGCCAACATGAACATGTTGAGAGTGTTTAGGATGTGAAACAGGGGCTGATCTTCCTTTGAGAAAACCCTCCGCAGGATCGCAGGCTAGAATGGCTCCAAGGGCTCGGGGCATATTGTTTTTGGAAAGGTTGCCTGTTAATACCTGCTTTGGTGTGTCAAGAGGATGCTTGATACTCACGCTCGGCCACTTCATTTGTAGGAAACCAGACACCCTCCAGTGCCCCATTGTGCTATGTGGATGGCGGGGAAAGGCCTCCATTCGGACTTTTGTGCCCAAGAACGAACGGCTTCATTATCTCAGGATGATGGGGCTGGAGGTGTTGGCAGAAAAGAAGAAGGAGGGGACTTCTCTGGCACAGGAGAGTACGGGCAGCTCTGGGCCGCCAGAGGACGAGGTGAGTGCTGAACCCGGAGCAGACCCAGCAGCCAGTGTGGACGCCAGCGCAGATGCCACCGTGGACACCCCCTCGGACGCCCCTTTGGACGCCAGCACGGGTTCCTCAGGCCCTGCCCCGACGGAGACCTCCCTGCCCCGGTGAGGCCATCCTGCGCCGACAAGGATGCCCCGGCAGCACCTATGCACACAGGCTGCAGGGGCCTCCACCTCAGTGTCCAAAGCCAGACCCAGAACTTCTCATCTGTGTGAAGTACAGATTTTTGAAGACTGGAGAGGATAGAATGATATCAGTACTGCTTTTATATATATTTTTTAGCTTGTTAGAAGTTGCTCATTTTCCTGTTTCTTTGGCAAAGCTGGGTCCCTTGTGCCTGTGGCTGGTGATAGACCGTCACTGTTACAGTCTTATTCCTGTCAAGACACACAGCTGCCCTGGCGGGAAGTTTCAGGTCCCTTTTATTATGGCTATGTTGGTTTTATGGTCCCATGTTTCTTTTAATTATTATTTATAGAAAGAATCTATAACTCATGGGTCTCGTAGACTGCGAGGACTATGGAGTTGCACATTCACAGTGCACGGTACTGTGGTCTCAGATGACTTCTGTGCCTTTGTAACAAA
The DNA here is from genome assembly GCF_048164855.1 of Canis lupus baileyi. Taxonomy (NCBI): domain Eukaryota; kingdom Metazoa; phylum Chordata; class Mammalia; order Carnivora; family Canidae; genus Canis; species Canis lupus. Next base: position 8,745,845 of record NC_132868.1, read on the forward strand.
AGGTGAAATAAACTTTTTCTCAGAGTAAGAGCTGTCTTATGATACTAATTGGGGTTTTATGTGCTTTTGCTGATGGAGTGCTTTGCAATTCTGGTTTTTAAATGAGGTTGGGGTCCCTGGAACGGATAAATAAATTATTAATGACAATGTGTAGGACTTGTTTTACTCTTTGTGAGGCGGAAGGAACAAACTTAGTTTTGGGTAAAGGGACATGTTGGAGTTCCAGCATTCTCAGCTAGCAAAAAGAATCTTTGACGCGGAGGGTGGTCAAGTAGTGGTTTGGGGGCCACAGGACCTGAAGCAGCGGCGCGTGTGGTCAGCAGCCAGGCCCTCTGTGTCTGCTCGGATGGGTGACGAACGGTCCTTAGTCAGGCTTCTGAGATCATGTCGCTTCTGGGGGGTGCAGGTTGGTGACTTTGTGGACTGCTTTGTGTCCTCGTGATCGACACGGGTGTGATGAGAATACGTGAGAGGTGCTACTCCGTTGCTGTCGCTAGAACGTAGGCCACGGCCCCGTGCATGTGTTCTGCCTCCTCGGCGTGAGTTTCATGTCATCAGCACGGGGTCTGCCTGCCTTGTTTCTCTGCTGAAAAGGTCAGTGTTTCTTCAGGACTCCACTACACCTGTTCTTATCACACTTGACCAGCGTGAGCATCTCTTGGCGGTTCTTCCTTGAACTGGTTTCCACCACGGTAGCCGCACTCATGTCTCGCTGCCGCCGCCGCCTTGGTAAATGGTACCCCATGTTACTGCTCCTCCCTCTTCTGTTTTCTGCATGCTCGTTCATGTCCTGTGGACTCCAGGACTCCCATTTCAGTCTGTTATCCATGCTCTTGCCCACATTGTCCAGACACAGCTGATGGCAGCTGCTTCTGCTCAGACCTCGTGTCCTTCCATGTGCACCCATCGCCGACATTCTGGTGCAGTGAGACATGCCAGTCCTAGAGTCACTCCTGGAGCCCCAGCTCCCTTGAACGGAGCACGGAGGGTTAGAAAGTAGGATCTGGAATTAGGGGTGTGCATTGCTGTGGAGGAGTCATGTCTCACCAGACAGAACTAGGAATCAAATGTGTCTCTGGACACACACATTGTGCATGCAAACACGTGCGTGTTACCTGTGAATGGTTTAAACCTGTCCCACCAATACATCTGATTCCAGCACCGCCCTGGGTTCCTCTGTCACCTGTCCGTCTGTATCACCCTCCTTCTACCCACTTCCTGAGGACCGTCACTGATCAAGGCCAGTATGACCTTCACACCGGCTAAAGGGGAAGGGAAACCCTTAGTTCTCCTGGAGGATCTCCTCCAGAGCCTCCTCAGAATAGGGATCTCTGGCCCTACGTTGCAGAGATTCGACTGCGTACGGTTGGTGTGGACTCTCAGCCCCACACCGTTCTAATGTGCGGCCAGGTCGAGGGACCTGGTTTAAATAACTAGCCCAGAAAACAGTGTGATGCCCTACGGCAAGTGACCACCATTGGTGTTTTCTCTGCAGTGAACATGGCCAACGTTTGTGTAGTCCAGGTGCTATACAAACATTTAGTGCCATTGTAATCCGCGGGCGTGGTTAGGTGGCTGGGACCAGATGCCCCAGGGCCGTCCACACTGCATCCTAATTACTTTGGCCTCATTGGGACAATAAACACCCTGTGTATTTGGGCAGATCTCTTCCCATTTCGACATGTAAGAAAACCGAGGCCTAAATAGTAGCAGACGTCCGACAGGATGGTGCCTGGCCATCGCAGGTGCAACATAAGTGATTTAGTTTTCAAGAGAAGCCACACAGTAACTTCACAGGGAAAGTTTAATAGCATTGTTCTTGAATGGGGTTGGAGCGATGAGGGGCTGGCCAGTAAGAAGAGCTGCTAAGGAATATAGGAGTGACCGGAACAGCCCCAGGGAGACAGCACGTCCAGAGGCGCCTGCCCCCCCCCCCCCCCCGCCCCGGCTCTGTCGAGAGGGCTGTGACTGCCACTCACAGGATAGCACACCAGTTGCTGCCATTTGTATTAGCTGACCTTGCTAGAAATGTGCCCTTCAAGGCTGCCAGGGGGAATCCCTTCACACAGCGGCGCTGTGCTACAAAGACAAGGGTGCTGGCTGGGGTGTGCCGCTGGCCACTGTGCTGTGGAGTAGCCTGGGGCCCTGGGCACCACAGCCAAGCAACAAAGGCCTGCTTCCTACAGAGTATCTGGTGCCCCTACAGACAGGGCCACACAGCGCCAGCTGGCAGGAGTGCTTAGGGGCACAGAGCCCTGCAGATGGAGGGTAATGACTGGTGGTGCATGTGGAGGCCTGAGACCCTCTAGTGGTCAGGCTTAGACTCACCTGTGACTCGCTCCAGCAACCTGACCCGCGGAGGGGGTTGCTATTCCTCACCCTGCTTACAGATAAGAAAATTAAAGCAATGATGGTCACAGAGGGTGATAAAGCCAGGAGTCCCAGTTCTGAAAAAAGTCTTGGCTAACAGGAGCAGAGCCAGTTCAGTTGGATGTGGGGTCCCTGCCCCGGGATGCGCCCCCTTTAATGGGCGGGTACATGACAGCAGCCACTTCCTCATCCTCTAGTCGAGATTTTAGCAGCTTCTCACAATGGCTACAGAGGAACAGAGGTTGTATTTGAGTATATGTCTTTTTAAGTTATTATTAAGGCTGTTTAAAGTCTCTTAAGCTTCTTTGTCAAATGTGAACTTGAACTTTTATCGAAGCAGGGAATAATTAGGGTCTGAGTTGAGGTATGAATTGAATCCACACATATAATTTCACTGCCTCCCAAACTTGAATAAAACTACAGTAAAGAGATTTTAACACCAACAGAAGGGGAGTGGAGACAGCGGGCAAGCAGGAGGAAAGGGGATCACGGAGAAGGAAGAGAGCAAAACCCCATCTGCCATGAGAATAGCTGAGACGCTGTCCTGTGCCCCACAGAATTCTCACTGGCGGGGCTCGCGAAGCAGTGCTCCAGGTGTCCCTCATCTGCATGGCTATCTGCACACCCCCACCCCCTTCCCTCTGCTCCCAGAATCCTCAGGGCAGCCAGACCGCGGTGTCCCAGCCGGGGATCATTAGAAGACGCTCTTCTGGAACCTGCCCAGCTCTAGAGAAGAGACTTCAAAACCGTGGCCTCCCTCTTGCAGCTCTCAAGGTAGGGCCTGTTGCATCCTTCTCCAAGAGAACAAGACGTTCAGCACGCTGCTTCCCATCCCGCATGCCGCGCAGCCCAGCACCTGACCAGAAGCAGACCACCACCAGGATCCGCGACATCTGACAACGGCTGCTGGCCTCGAGGACAGAGCAAAGCAAACAGGGAAAGGCAGCTAGGAAGCTGCAGAGACTACAAAGGGAGCCGCAAAGTTTTTAAAAAGTCCCCGTTACTGAAAAATGAGCTAGGCAAAGCCTGATGGGACTGTTTAAAAACAAAAAAAGAGTGCTGCTAACATGAACCAATTTTTTTTCCCTCCAATTTTAATTGACATTTTGGGAAGGGGCTCCCCCAGAAAGCAGGCACTGCCGATGGCAGATCTGGCTGCTGAAGGTTCTCGTCCATAGAGCCACAAGCCCGTATGTGCCTGGGCCACCTCTGGAGTGGACCCACTTGAGACCCTCTGTGCCCTTTGAACTTTGAAACGCCTATTGAGACGAATAAAATAAATTTCCTGAAAAGAATAGCAAATGTGTGTCACCTTGGCCCAGTACAACGGCAGAAAACCAGAAGGGTCCTGGTCCACGCCTGGAGGAGCTGCGGTGAGCCGAGTGAGCCGTAGCCCCCCGGTGGAGCCTCCCGTGTCCCGGGGTCTAGGGACCACTGAGAACAGCGACAGAGGCAGGGTGCAGAGAAGCGTGTTTATCCCGCTGCCATTTGTGTAAACAGAGAAACACGTATGTCCACCTGTACTTTGGAAAGCGTGTAGACTAACCGGGGAAGGGCACAGAAGAGGGTGACAGGATCTAGGTGGCCAAGGCCAAGGTTAACATGGAGCTTCTGAACGTTGGACCCATTCAAAAAATGAATGCAAGTGATACAGGAAGTGTGTGTGCACACCTGAGGCCAGAGGGCAGGATTCTTGATGGGCGTCCATCCCTTGATAGGCGTCCATGACCCACGGCTCATGCTTCACGTTAGTAAATGCAAGTCCATCCTCTGTCTTCTCAGGAGACAGAGCTCCAGCTGCCCTCCTGCTCAGGGCATCTTGGCACATGGTGAGCAGCTGGGCATGGAGGGTAGGCTCCTGGCTCCTGGCCCCTGGAGGCAACGATCACATCGAATCCTGGCTCGGCTGCCCACCCCCTATGGTAGCAGCTTCCAGAACTGCCCCCCACTGATCCCTCCCCTGGTGTCTCTCTGTGGCTGCGGCTGGACCTACGGGGTGGCTCCCAAGGCAGAGAGTTGAAGATATGTTTCTAGAGATGGCGACTTCTGTCTCTCTAGAACTTTCTCTCGCTGAGTCGGGAGTCCCAGGACCATCCCTAAGTCGATGGTTCCTGTGAGGATTGAGATTGTAGTTGGACTCACAGCCCTGATTATTACAGGGAGGGAGCTCATACTCACAGAGGGAAGGGTGCACAGGGTGACGTCCAGAGGGAACCAGGCTCGAAGATGCAAGAGCCCTCTCCTGGGGGGTGTGGTGTAGCATGCACCTGCTTCATCAGCAGGATGGGACAGCATGAGTGACACGTCGTCTGCCAGGGAGGCTCCCAGGAGACTCTGCGCCCAGGCCACACAGGTTCATCCAAAGGTCTAGACCACAGGGGAAGCCGGTGTTCGGTTAGGGCACAGTGAACCCTCCTTATCAGCTGGGGGGGACACTCCCCAAATCCAAATTCCTAGATGCCAGCCGACAACCAGCCTCATTCGGGTGCCTCCCCGCGGATGGTGGTCTCAGCTCGGCTGCAGTAACCTTTCCCGGTGTATCTGTCACCCTGGCCCAGGCACTGGTGAAGCGAGCGCTGTGCTAGCGGGGCCCCTGGGTCCCACAACTACTGTGCCTCAGAACCCCACCAGCAGCTGCGTACATGAGCTCAGAAGTGGGTCCTTCCCTAATGGAGTCTTTGTTTTTTGTAAGGTTGGGGTTTTTTAGTTATTGTTTTTGTAGAAGAGCTGACACAATTTTACACTAGTATCAGGTGTGCAACAGTGTGACTGGATGAGGTTAAAGGTTGTGCTGTGTTCACCACACGTGTAGCCACCATCTGTGCCCGTAGTTGAGTCTTAACAAGACGCCAGCCAAAGACCCACCTAAGTCACACCTAGATTCCTGTCCCCACAGAAGCTGAGACAAGAGATGTGTCAGCTGCTAAATTCTCCAGTGATTTGTGGTGCGGCCATAGAGGACAGGCTTATGGTCATACTGACTGTGTGACCCGGGGCACGTTTTTAACATCACTGGGGCCTCCATTTCCTCATCTGTGAAATGGGCACAACAATGGGGGCTGCCAGGAACTGAATCCGGGGCTGTGTGGGGCACCCAGAACAGCACCTAGCAGCCCGGGTTTCAAAGCAGAGGCGGGGTTTTCAGGCTCAGGCGGAGAGAAGGCACTCGGTTCTTTCTGGAATTGGATAAAACCTTTTGATGAGGGGAGACAGATCATGTGGGTGAAGTGTGTATCGGCTTAAGCTGTGGGTTTTGCTCGCATGTCTGCTGCTGAGGTCCTCACCGTGGCAGTGCAGCCAGTCGCCGAAGTGAGGCCCTTACAACCAAGCATCGGTGCAGGGTATTCGGGACGCTTTCCCTAAGCTGTCAGGGGCACACAGCCCAGCCGCTGGCCGCAGCAGCAAATAGGGCATCACGCACCCCACCCAACTCCTGGCTTTCAACCATGCCTCCCATCCTCAACGCCAAATGTTAGCATCAACAATTATTTTCAATGAGTGGATGAAAACCTAATAAAAACTGCAACACATTGGCCCAGCATTCAAAGTATCCAAGCACCTGGGAAGTAGTGCAAATTTGTGTTCTGATGTGATTTTTTTTTTTATAAGATTCATTGTCGGTGTCTGGAGGAGGACTGTACTTCTTAAAAATAAAAATAAATACCCATGGTTTGATTTTCCAGGTGGACTTCAGTTGCGAAAAATAGCATTTCCCAATAACGGAATTTCTAAGTAGCTCAACCAGTTTTAAACAGTGACAACCAAGGCAGTACTAAAGGGAGCCCATACTAAAGGGACCTGTCCAGTACCGGCGTGCGGATACGCTTTATCTTTTTTTTCCTAAAGATTTTATTTATTTATCATTATAGACACAGAGAGAAAGGCAGAGACACAGGCAGAGGGAGAAGCAGGCCGATGTGGGACTCGATCCCAGGACCCCAGGATCACGACCTGAACCGAAGGGAGACGCTCAACCCCTGAGCCACCCAGGTGCCCCCGGATACACTTAATAACCCATCATCTCTCACTGATCGCACTGGACCCATTTAACATTTTTGTGGGGCTCTTTGAACTTATTAAACAAACCAATCTTTGTAGAAGCAGATACCTAAAGTGTAAATCATAATAGTGCAGGGTCTTGTCCCATGGGGAGTGCAGGAATCAGGTCCGGGTGGGTGAGGGACTGGCCTGTGTGGGAGGGAGGCCACAGTTTTCCTGATGCCCGTGAAGCAATGTTTCTTTTTGTAGGTTCCCCTGGAGACAGACTCTAGGCTGGAGATTTGCACGTGGGAAATTTGGCTCAGTCCTTTGGGGTTGGGTCCACACACGGAGGCAAGCGCTGGCATCTGCCTGCCAGTGAGATGCTTATCAGCACGGCAGGAAGGCAGAGGCCCCACGCCTTCCTAACCGCTACAGGGGAAGCATCCCCAAAATTATATCTGTCCAACTAAGGAAAAGGGAGGAAAGGGAAAAGACAGAAATGAGGAAACATAATAAACACAAATAGCTCAAAAACATGGAAACGGGACTGATGATGCTCATGGGAGATGCAGGTGGGGTTTTTGCTTTTTGTTGTTGTTTTAAATTTTAATTGTGTTTTGAAGAGTTCAATATGCAGAGAGTTCAGTATTTGAGGTTCCAGTCGGCGAGCTGCCTCCAGGCCTCCTCCTCCTCCACCAGGCCGCCAGCGAGCAGTTTGTCTGTCCTTCCAGGTATCCCACGCAGGTACAGGAACTGTTAGCTCCCCTATCACACAAATGCTGACGTGTATGCTGAACGTTCAGCTTCCAGCGGTTGTTTTCATGTGATACGACAGCTTAGAGACCACTTCCCATCACTACATCCAGAGCTGCCTTCTTCCATGAGATGCAGAGGAGCCCTTAAGCCAGACCCCGGGAATGGGTGCTGGGCTCGATTCCAGGCTTTTCCTGCTACCCAAAGCCTGTAGTGAATAAACTGTGCCTTTCATTTCAAGTATTGCCCAGGCACGTGGATGAGAATAAATTAGAGAGGGAGACAAACCATGAGAGACTCCTAACTCGGAAACGAACAAAGGGCTGTGGAAGGGGAGGTGGGCGGGGGGATGGGGTGACTGGATGACGGGCACTGAGGGGAGCACTTGATGGGATGAGCACTGGGTGTTATACTATATGTTGGCAAATTGAATTTAAATAAAAAAAATTAATGAATTCCTAGAAGTACTACTTTCTGGTCAAGGAATATGTGCATCTTAAATTATGGTATTAGGTGTGTCCGTATTAACAGCAAATAAAATGAAATTCATGATAAGACACATTAAGTGGGAAAAATATACTTTATAGATTTTATAGTTCTAACATGTAGAACATGTTTTGTAAGAATATGCAACTTTTGGGATCCCTGGGTGGCGCAGTGGTTTGGCGCCTGCCTTTGGCCCAGGGCGTGATCCTGGAGACCCGGGATCGAATCCCACATCAGGCTCCCGGTGCATGGAACCTGCTTCTCCCTCTGCCTCTCTCTCTCTCTCTCTCTCTCTCTCTCTCTCTCTGTGTGACTATCATAAATAAATAAAAATTAAAAAAAAATTAAAAAAAAAAAAAAAAGAATATGCAACTTTTAACCTTAAAGCATTTTACAACAAAATATCGAAAAAGGAGAAAATATTATCAGTAGAAGAAATGAAAAGACCTACAATTATATCAAGAAATTTTATTATTTTTTTTTTTAAAATATTTTATTTATTTATTTAGGATAGTCACAGAGAGAGAGAGAGAGAGAGGCAGAGACACAGGCAGAGGGAGAAGCAGGCTCCATGCACCGGGAGCCTGACGTGGGATTCGATCCCGGGTCTCCAGGATCGCGCCCTGGGCCAAAGGCAGGCGCCAAACCACTGCGCCACCCAGGGATCCCCATATATCAAGAAATTTTAATAACAGCTTCCATCAGAAATTGACAAAATAGGATAAAAGGGTCTAAGTTGTCAATGAGCAAGTGCGTGTAAGCACAGAGTCAGAGAACAACACATCTTCAGGGTGATCAATAATTCAAAAGCTTCTGGAAAAACCGGGATCCCTGGGTGGCTCAGCGGTTTAGCGCCTGCCTTTGGCCCAGGGCGCGATCCTGGAGTCCCGGGATTGAGTTCCGCGTCGGGCTCCCGGTGCATGGAGCCTGCTTCTCCCTCTGCCTGTGTCTCTGCCTCTCTCTCTCTCTGTGTGTGTGACTATCATAAATTAAAAAAAACAAAAACAAAAGCTTCTGGAAAAACCAATGAAATAGATCTTTGGTACCAATCAGGGAAGACAAAGACAGGGAGGGAGAAGGCCACTCCAACTACCGAAGGACCCATGCTTGTGAGAATGCCGCATTGCCGTTCATGCCAGCGACTTGAAAACCTAGCTGAAATGAAAATTCCCCGGGAGAGCATACATTATCAGCCTTCTTTTAAGGGCAGGAGAAAAACCTGGGTGGGAGGGAGACACAGTCCATTGGAGGTGTCCCCACCTCCAGCCCCCTGTCCCCCCAAAGCAGGCCCAGGGCCCAGGAAGTCTTCAGGCCAGCTTTGCTGCACATGGGTGTCTTCATGGGTTAAATTCATTTGATAGAAACAGAACGTTTCTCCCGTTATTCCAGGTGGGCACACCCAGGGCCCTGCACGGACACGGATGCCACGCAGGGAAGGCCGTCTGCCAACAGTCACCACCGCTCAGGTGAGAATACCTGAGCATTCGTGAAACAGAACAGATGGGCAGAACAGGTTCAGCGTGATGTTTTCATAGAGTAAGAGGAATTAAACACTTTATAGAACTGCACAGTCTATTCCATGTGTTGTAGATAGTACTCATTACATACCTGCGTTACAAAATACATGATCTATGAATTTCTATATTGTATATAATTACGTAGGAATCATAAAGAGTAGTAAGAGGTCAAGGAGAAGAACTGAAATCTCGATTTACTAAAATTCGTGACTCATTCCTTATTTTAAAAAATAGCAACAAGCTAAGAATGGATGGGAACATATTTAACTTGACAAAGGATATTTATCAGAAATCCTATGTCAAACAACCTATACTGGACAGTAAAATACTAGAAACAGGAACCAGCTCGTCCACACTGAAAATCCTCCTCAGTGTGAGGAGACCAAGAGAAGAAATCAGGTTTAATAGGAAGAAGGTTGAGACTAATCCGGCCATTACTTGCAGGTCGGACAACTATCCATGCATGAAAATCCAAAAGACTAAATAGGGAACATATAAAAACTCATAATAGTTCAGTAATTTGATAAAGATGAAAGATATAAAGATTTTGACAGAGCAGCACATTGGGAGAGAATATTCACCATATATTTATATCTATATAGTAGGTACCACATCGTGTCCATACCATATGTAAATAGCTCCCACAAATCAATAAGAAAACAGATGAGCAGTTTACAAGTAGCCAAAGGATATAAACAGATAATTTGCAGAAGAAGACATAGAGTAGATAGCCCCACTCCTACTAAAAAATGAATAATGGTATCAAAAAATTCCATTTTTCACTCATCCAAGTGACAAAAGTTTGAGGTGTAATAACATCCAGTGATGATGATGGTGGGGAAATGGGCACTTTCTGTTTAGTGCTATCTCTTTGGAAGGTGGGCCGTCCCTGTGCTTCTGGTTTGATTTCAGGGGAGACCGTGTCACTGACACCACCAGTCGCGCCCTCGGGTCAAGTGAATGTCAGCACGTGGGTCACGGTTGCGCTGGGACTTGGGTCCCAGGAGCTGCAAATAGCCGGGGGTTAGATGGATGAGGACTTTCCTCTGAGCAGCCTCATCCTCTTGGGGTGCTGAACAGCAGCCGACTGTAGGGAGGCTCTAGTTTCCGTCCTGCTGGCTGTGACACCTCTAGAGGTGACAATCGCCGTGGAGCTCTTCACTAGCGTGAGATCCACAGAGAATCCACACAGAGGCCGTCATGATGTTCTCAGGTGTCACCCAAAAGTCTGAGAGCTGAGGGGTTCCCCGGCTCTTCCCCCGGCTCCAGTTCTGGGTAGGGCTCCCGTGCTCACGTCAGCTCACCATAAACCCGTGAAGCGGCGTGGGGACCTGTCCTCTGGCACGCTCTGCATCGGCTGGCTTCATTCGCTTCCTGTCAGCCTCCCGCCCTCTGGACGGCAAGTTCCATGAGGCCTGGCAAGTGACCCATGCCCGGTGCCCCGTGGGCACCTGCCAGCATCTGTTGAGTGGGTGCTGCTGAGCATATCCCCAGCAGCAGGTGTCCTGTGTGATGGCAGCCTCTCGAGGGGGCCCCTGGATTTTCCGTCCTGGCCTTGTGAGGTGTCTCAGCCTCAGGGCTACAGTTGGGAAGGAAGCAAGTGGAGGAGTCACTGCTTTGCCTGCAGCTGGTCACAGGATGCAGGGAGGGGCCTCAGACAAGCCCCCCCAGGGCCACCAGCCCCTGCTCACTGGGAGGAGCTGGCCCTGCCTGAGCAGGGCTGGAGAAGCGCCTACCTGGTGGGTGGTCACCTGCATCCCCCACTTGTCTCCTGGGCCAGCAAGTGCTGAGCGCCCATCGCCTCTTTTCAGCAGAGAAACCTGCTCCGAGGTGGGGCTCACCACCTGGCCCGTTTAGGCTAAGGAAGCAGGAGGATGCTCAGGGGGTGGAGGGGGGGTTGTCCCCTGCACTAGGAGCAGACACTCCTTTTGGAGCCTTGCGGGGATGTGGTTTAAAACACATTCAGCTTATGAACATGGAAGAGGACACTAAAAACATTTAAAAGAAACAATTGCAGGAAGTGAAGCTCATTAGAATCATCTTGGCCCATGGAGCTGTGTTAGAAGACTCCCCTCCCCAGGCCGCAGCCCACCTGTGCACGGAGTGGGACTAAAGCCTGGGGCCCGGGGTAGGGGACACAGGCTAGGGCTTCATCCGAAAGGGATGCTGAGGGTCCAGAGCCACCCGGAGCTGTGGAACAAGAAGGGGAGCAGGGCTGGTGAGCATGCAGGCCTGGTGGGCTCGGGTGGGCTCGGGTGCCCCATGCCCACACCCATCACACACTTCGGGCTCTGGAGGGGTATGGAGGGGCTCTGGAGTGGAGCTGTCTGGCCCGCTGTGGGAGCTGCCACCCTAACTGAGCTGCCTTGGGTAAGGGCACAGGTGCAGAGGGACCAGGGTCCCCAGTCTCCAGAACAAACCCACGACTACCAACAGCTGCAGGAGGAAGTGCAGACCTCAGACCATGGAGACCTGCCTGCCAGTGGCCCCTGTGCTCCCCAACCCTGTGCTGAGACCTGTGCTGAGGCCCTGCTGGTTAAGGCGGCCTCGCCCGTCCCCAGAGGGTCAGTGAGAGGACGACGGGGCAGCTCGGATCTTCAGTCCAGGTGGGCTGCTCTGGAGGAGGGCCCCGTGTGCCCAGCAGCCTCCAGCTGGCCCAGGAGAGGGGGTGGCAGGAGCCAGCTGGGTCCGTGCTGGGAAGGTGGGTATGGTGTATGCTGTGGCTTCTTCCCCATGACCAGGGAGGGTGAGCCTCTGGAGCCCGGGGAGGTGAGCTCTTTCTGCTCGTGGGGGCGCCCTGGGGAAGGCCTGGGCACGGGGCATGGGTGGGGTGGTAGGAGGTCACACAGGTAAGGGCCTTTCCAATGTTTTCATGTGGGGCTCAGGCCTGCCGGGTGGGGACAAGCTGCAGGCCACGGGGCCCCTGATGTACATGAATGCAAAGGTCAGACCAACAGGAGGTTATGATGCCCTCTGGACAATCTCCCTTCCCCACGGACCCCCACTCGCTCACCTCCAGCCTCCCAACCCGGTTTCAGCTCTGACCAGCACTGAACAGGCTTCCCTCCGAGGCCTGAAGTCCCCTGACCTGGCTCATAGCACCCAGCTCTGCATGTGGGGGTGGTTTTGCCCTGCCTTAACCACAGCGGGGCCCGGGCCCCACCGTTGGAGTCCTGGGCCCCTGTGAGTCACGGGGGAGCCGAAGGTCACATGGATCTATTTGAGATCATGTACCAGGTGGTTAGACAGCAGTACTCTGACCTAGAGACACTGGGAAGTGAATCGTCTCTTGGGGTGGATAACAAAAGACTATTTTATAGACAAGGAAAGAGAAACATGCCAGAAAATCAGCCACAACCACCCCCTGGTCCCGGAGCCTCTCTTAGACCAAAGTAAAGTAGGTGGTGGGTGGCCAGATTCCACGGAGCTGCAAGCAAGCAATCATTTATCCTCAGGATCAAAAAAAAGCTGCAGTGTCGCCATTCTGCGCAGCCACTGTCCCTTCGCACCGCCCGCTGCGGCTGTCAGGCCCGCAGGTGTCCCCCTCTGTGTTTTCCCCAAGGGCGTCACTGGGTGGGCACAGTGCCCCCCACCTTCCCGAGCTCTCAATCCCGTGTTGTCACGAGTGTCGTTCTTCTAGGCAGAGCCACAGCCAGGACGAGCCTCTTCCTATTCCCCTGAAAGGATCAGCGGGAAAAGCGTTTCGCCTCTTTCCTCCCTGCTGTTGTATTTGTGCCTCCGAACTCCGGCCAAAGCCCACAATCCAAGGCCTTGCAGTATTGTCCATTCCATCGAATTTTGCCCAGAAACTGACTGTGGGAGCCACTCTGCTGCACTTCCGCTGGGTTCCTCAGTGAGGCTGGGCGTGGGTGGAATTGGGGGCCCTGAGATGGGTTTGCTGTGCTCACTGGGCCATGTGGCCAGCTGGCTGTGTGGCTGCAGGTGACAGTAGTGTCCCCTCGGTTCTGTTGCTGTGAACACAGGGGCCCGGACACACTGATCTCTGACCTCCGTCCCGGCTTGGAAGATGGGTAGTCCACGGATAGATGGTGAGCAGTGCAAGTGCACTAGACACTACATCGAGTGCAGTTTGTGTATGTGCAGATGGGAATTTCAGGTCAGCTGTGTTTTGCAACATTGGACTGGGGGAGGCTTTTCAAAATATTACTCTGAACCTAGAAACGTGAAAAAAACTTCATGAATTCAACCACATAAAAATCTCCTCTATGAAAAAAAAAAAAAAAACTCCTTTATGGGACACTCCTCTATGGGCTCAGTGGTCGAGCATCTGCCTTTGGCTCAGGGTGTGACCCCAGGGTCCTGGGATCGAGTCCTTCCTCAGGCTCCCCGGAGGGAGCCTGCTTCTCCCTCTGCCTGTGCCTCTGCATCTCTGTCTTTCATGAATAAACAAAATCTTAAAAAAAAACCAACTCCTCTATGGAAAAAACAAAAACAAAAAGCACACAACCCTGTGTAAGATAGTCAGGAAGACAAATGGAAAGAAAGGCGTGTTCCAAATCAGAGGACCCATTTCTTTAATAAATAGAGGGCCTCAAGTCAAAAAGAAAAAGAAATAGGCAAAAAATATACATAGTCATGGCCAATAAGCACGTGGAGTAGGCTCAGTCTCGTGGGGGACTGCAAACTGAGGCGATGGGGTGCGTTTTTGCCTTTTTGTCTGCAACGCGGTATTGGCCAGGCGCCCTCACACATGGCTCCCGCTGCCGACTGGAGCTCTGCATGGCAGCTGGACAGTCGCTGCTGAATTTAAAATGCCCCGTGCCCTTCGCCTTGGGAATTCTGCTTCTGGGAACCCATCCAGCAGCTGTGTCGGTGAGTGCAAGGGTGTCTATGTAGGGTTTCACCCCCTGGCGAAGGAGGAGGCAAGGATCGCAAACCGGCAGCCAGTCGGGCATTGGTTGGGAAGCCCATCGTGTGTCCACCGTAGAGTGAGAGGTCCCAGTTGCTGACAGTAAGACGGGCCTGTATTCCCGATGCAGGCATGTGTTTGTTTTTATTTGGGGCTGTCCTTTCTTACCCTCGGTGTAGGAGGGATCTGTGTGGGGGAGGCGGGGAGTGACCTGGGCGCCCCTGTCTCTTGGACATCATCCAGAGTAAAGGGGAAGTGACAACGTGTCGCACGTGAGGTCCCATACCCATTATTCATTCTGTAGGCTGCTGTCCAGTCCTGCATCCGCATTCCTCGGGCAGTGGTAGGGGCTGCTCCCAGCCTCAGTTTCTCCTCTGTAACAGCAGGGCTGGCAAGAGGCTAGAGGGGCTGAGACCTGGAAGCTTCTCGTGCGTTCTTACCTGGTGCTCCCTCACTATGGGTGGGAGGCTGGAGGACAGGGCTCTTGTCCCCACAATTCAAAGGATGGCTGAGGGGCCGTTGTGAGTATCCTGTGGCCTGGGGGCAGCTCGCACACCAGCGCTCCTGATGACGGGCAGCTCACGAAGGCGGGACCAATGCCTGCTCTGCTGGGAAGGTTAACGCTATTGTGTTCGCAACGGTCAGTCCCATGCGATGCCCTGGCTTGAGCTGTCCCCCCAACATCTAGTATTCTGTGCAGCTGTTTGTAGTCAAGGGGGTTACCCGGCATGGTGTGGGTGGGCCTCGTCCAATCAGTTGAAGGCCTTAGGAGCCAAACTGAGGATTCCCTGAGAAAGAAGAGCTTCTGCCTCAAGACGGCGACCTCAGCCCCTGCCCCTCTGGCCTGCCCTCCCTGCTGGCCTGCCCTATGGGTTCTACGCGTGTCAGCCCCACGACCGCAGAAGCTGTCGCTTAAGTCTCTCTCCTGCCCGCCTCCCCTCCCTCTGCGCCTCTGTGGGTCTCCCGCTGGTTTTCTTCCCCGGCTTCTCTGCCGGAACCGGGTTGTAGAGCCCTCCCAGACCACGAGCCTGCAGACCGCGTTAGCAACCCGTGGTCAGCGTGTGTATTTCTGCTGTGTGTTTCCCCTCCGGATGCTTTTTGGAATCACTTAGGAGGTGAGACGCCCGGGGAGGGGACTGTGCTCCTCCTCATGGTTCTGTGAATCCGAAGCCCACCGAGGACAGAGACTGGAGAGAAAGGTGGCACAGGAGCCTCGAGAAAGGCCAACAGGGCGAAAGAGATTGGCTTGAGAAGACGCTGTTTCCTAACGTCGGATGCCTGAGATCTGTGAAAACCCAGCGCTGTCTGGGAACACCGTCGGGCTCTTCACCTTGACCAGCGCGTTTGAGGGACAGCACAGCTTTGCTTCCAGGAGCTCTGAGACCTCCTCTGCCCACAGCCGGGGTGGGGCCCGTCCACCTGCTTCGCTGTGTGGGCATGTGGGGTCCCCGGGCCCTGAGCCCAGGTCTCTGAGTCCCAGCCCACAGCCCCTTCTGCGATCCAGGTCATTTCAGACAATTGGCTCGCTCTGCCTCGCAGTGGGGTCTCGCTGGATGCAACCCCTGTGGGCTGTTGTCCCCTTCAAATTAGGTTACGCAGGAGGATCACCATAGTCACTGCTCCTCAGAATAGCCTGGCTCCTCTGTGCTCTCCAGACCCCGACACAGCATCGTAGTCTGTGTCCCAGCACGCCTTTTCTGTTCTTAAAAAAAAAATCATGCTGGTATTTGAGGACAACACGAACATCAGCCTGTAGACTCATCGTAATGTCGGTACTTTACTGAGTGGGTTTTCTCTCGAACGCAGCTTGATTTGCAGCATCTCTGATGCCTGGTAAACACAAGTGTGTCATCATGAGGTTCAAGTATAATTTCAAAAATTGCAAAACATGACTCAGAGACAAGGATACGGTGAGCATGGATCCCAGGACCCATGGACGACTCACTCAGCTCAGCGATGGGATGCAGGAGCAGCAGGTGGCCAAGCGGGTTCCTGGGCATTTGAGGAGCGGAGGTGATAGAGTCAATGGGCCTGGAGATGCTTGAAAAAGCTGGATCCAGATATTCCAAACTGGGTAACAGGCCACAGGGTGGTCAAGGTAGGGCCTTTGAGGTCATCTTTTCTACCAGACGAATGTCACTGCAGCTTATTAAGCTACCAGCCAGCATCTGGGAGTGCGGCTCGGATCAGGGCACAGGCACGTGTGTCCCGAGCGCAGCAGGTAGCTGTTGGCAGGTGAGTTCAGCGCTCCCGCCCTCAGCCGGGTCTTCCTGCCTCCGTCTTCTCCGCTCACTGTCTGTTGCCACTTGGTCTGTTGGGCAAGGTGGGCACCCAGTCTGATGACGCTGAGTGGTTGAGCGAATTGAGCCCTGCTGTGAGCTCAGTTTCCCCATCTGAACCACAGGGAAACCTGACCATATTGTTTTGAGGATGAGATTCATGACACATCTCTAACCGTATGATGCTGAGGCAGTAGGCAGGGCCCCCTTCCCTGCTTTGGGGAAGTGCAGATGGGGGGATCCCCTCAGCTCCTCAGTGTGGGGTCACCTCCAGCAGCTCTGGTGCACGTGGTGTGTGCTCCGGGGGGCACTTCAGCACCCTGACCTTCCTCCCTCCTTGGAAGTCTTGGGGTGGGGGTGGCTCTGTTGCCAGAGGCTATCTTTTCTTGTCCTGGGTCCTCACGGGCCTGGGGCGTACATATTTCCTCTTGGCAGCTGGAGAAGGACTTGGAGAAGTGCAGGGGGAAGTGCTAAGAGAGAGCAGCAGAGGGAGCAGAGAGGCCAGGGCCGTCTGGACATCCAAAGTGTCCACATGTGGCACCAGCCCACAGGCCAGCTGGGGCAGCCTTGGGTAAGGTCACTGGATTGAGCAAATAAAAACACAGGACACCCAGATAAATCTGAGCACCAGATAAACACCAAGTACCGATTTTGTAAGTGTGAGTATATCCCACGCAATATTTGGGATATACTTATGCCAATAAATAATTTGTTGTTTCTCTGAAATTCACATTTAACTCCCATCCTGTATTTTATCTGGTAACTTTAGTCCTGAGGCCAGCAAGGGCAGAAAGAGGAACAGGACCAGGGAGTGAGGGGGTAGGTGCTTTGAGAGGATGTCCCCAGGGGGACTGGGAGTGTGGGGCAGATGTCAGAGGACAGGTGACCTGTGGAGCTGCAACAGAGGAGGAGCAGAAGGAGACCGTGCCCGCCCCGCATGGTGTGCAGAGGGAGGAGGAAATGACCTGGGGGAGGGCTGTGGACATGAATGAGGATTGCCGAATGAGAAAAGCACAGGCTGTTTATTCCCAATGTGCTGTGACCAGGAGTCGGCCACTGTCACTGGTGTTTGGAGTGACTCAGGCAGGCTGAACAGGGAGGGGGTGGCCACGGGGCGGCTTGGAGGGTGTGTTTAGGGGCTGTCAGCGTGGGGAGGCTGGACACAGATGACTGGAAGCGGGGTGCCCCAGGTGATGGCTGAGGGGAGCATGTTTGCCTTTCTCCAGCTGGTCCTGAGTAGGAAATGGCAAAAACAAAATGAAAAACTATGAAACAGGAACTGATGAAAGCTGTCGGCTGTTAATCAAGTCCTGTCCACGAGCCTCCTGGGCTGTCACTAGTGGCCGTAGGCTGACCGGAGAGCCGGGTGGCGACGGCGCTCCCAGCCCCGCACGGGGACATCACATCCGTGTCCGCTGATGACGCACACTGATTTGACGCTGATTTGAAAGTTCAGTGTTGTGGAGGGTCTTGTGGTCCACGCGGTCCTTGGCCCCACTTTGACCTCTGCTTTTTCTTTTCCATTTGCCTTTAAAGTTTTAATTGCTCTGTTATTCTTTTGCCTGTCGATTCACCAACTGAATTGTGTTGACTTTTTGTCATGGAAAAGTTCACACGCCCGTACGTGGGGAGGATGGTACAGTGAACCTCCTCAGGGAGCGTCATCCAGCTCCAACAAGTGACTTTTGGGCCCATCTTGTTACATCTGTTCGCAGACTCTTCTTCTGGACACAGACAGACACACATACACACACACCTGCCCCAGACGATTGCAAAACAAACCCAAGACCGCCTGTCGTTCCATTCATACATTTCTGGAGAAACAGATGCCATCGTTCTTACTACCCCGTGATACGGTTTTCTCACCTAAAAAGTGCGAGATGGGAGAGCTGAACCTACCCTGCTCCAGGTAAGAGGAGCCCAGCCGGATTGTGGCAGCCGCAGCAGGCAGGTTGTGTTGCTGCCGCACGTTCTGGGAGGCCGTCAGCTCCGCGCGGGGCCGGCTCGATCTCGTGCACAACTGGCTGTATCCCGAGCCCCTGCACTGGGGAGCGCTCTGGAAGTCCTCATCCAGGGACTGTGGATGTCCTGAAAAAAGCCATTTCCTCCCCAGTGTGCACCGAACCGATTTCCTCCCACACTGCATTACTGCTCCCCGCAGGGCTTCGCTTCGTGCTCTGATAAGCTGAATACCCTTCGATGAAACCAGCTTTTTTTATCTTATTAGGATGTGTTCCCCAAATAATTATCCAACCTACTGGTTCCCCACCCTGGCCGCCCATTAGAATCACCTGAGCAGTGCGGAGAACACCCTGGAGACCCTGAGCTCGCCGGGCTGGGGGCGTAGAACACAGGCTCCGGGGTGTCCAGGATCCTCAGTGCTCTCCTGGGCGGCCTGGGCAGAGACCACGGGCCCCGCATCCTCCGCCCACTGACAGTGTCCAGACCACAGAGCCGATGATCAACAGAAATACTGCTCGGGTTGCCTAAGATCATTTGTTTGGCCCCATTTTTTACATCAGAGCCCAGGCAACAGCTGGGGCCAGCCTATTAAGCCAGCCAGCGCGGCTAATTGAAAACCACAAGGGCTCCCTTTCCCAGAGAGATGGAGCAGCTCTCACTGGCCCGCCCAGCTGTTTAGGTCTCGCATTTGATGCAGGCTGAGCCCTTCAGAGGGGCAAGGACTCGTCTTTATTCCTTCTGCCTCCCTCAGTGAAGGCGCCACAAGCCCAGCAGAGAACCTCAGTGGGCACCCATCACTGCCTGGCTAAACCTGATTTAGTGGGACGTTCAATACACATAAGAAGGTGGGGTATGCACAATTCTAGGGGGACCCCCATGAGTCCGGTCCCCTGCTGGGGATGCCCTTTACAGTCTCATCCCTGGATTGCGGGCAGAACCAGTGACTATGATGAGATATCGTGCCTGTAAGTAGCAGGTGTAATCAGCTGACTTTGACTTAATCTCAAGGGAGCCGATCCTGGTGGGCCTGGCCTAATCAGGTGAGCCCTCACAAGGGACTGGGCCCTTCCTGGAGTGAGTGTTTAGATGTGTGAGAGGCTTATGGAGGGGACCACGTGGCAAGGACCTGAGGGTGACTTTGAGACACTGAGAGTGGTCTCTGGTTGACAGCTTGCAAGGCGACGGGGACCTCAGTACTCTGACCATAAGGAAGTACATTCTGTCAACAACCTGAGCGACACTGAAGTGGATCTTTCCCCAGGTGAGCTTCCAGACAGGGACACTGTTGGCTGCCACCCTAGCAGAGGATTCAGCTACCACGAGATAATACATCCGTGGGGTTTTTGTTTGTCTGTTTATCTATTGTAAACTATATATAACATCTATCATTTAAATCATCTGCAGGCACAGAACTCCGTGGCATTGAATACAGAGTACCAAGCGACTATCAGCACGATTTCTAGAAAAATTCTCATCTTCCTTACTCAAACCCTGTTCCCCATCCCGCAGCTCCGGCAAACTTTGTTCTACTTTCTGACTCCAGGAGTTTGACTACTGTAGGGATCTCATACACCTGGAACCACAGTCTTTGCCTTTCTAGTGACTGGCTTCGCTCACCAGCAGAACGTCTTCAGGCTTCATCCATGTTGTAGCAGGTGTCGGAATTGTCTTCCTTTTTATGGTTGAATGATACTCCATCCTGTGGATGGACCACGTTGTGTCTACCCATCCATTCATCTCCTGATTGTTTCCACCTTCAGGCCGTCGCCAATGTCGCCTCTGCAAACATGGGTGACAAGAATCTGCTGAGTTCCCAGGTTGCCTGATGCTTTATAGGTTGTTACACAGCCCTAAAAAACTAATCCAGAAGGGAAACTGGATTCTAAAAGGGCAGCCTTCGTGCAGCATGTGGTGTTTGTGGCACGTATGCTTTGGAAGTGTTTCGAGGCTTGTGTATATTTGCCCTGCTTTGCTTTGCCAGTGGCTGGGGGTGAAGAGCCTGAGCTGAAGTGGCCTGTGGCGGCTCTGGCACTTGGATTGCAAGATCTCGTGCAATAGTCCCTCTGCACCTAGCCCCCCTTCTGCCAGCCTCCCCCAGCCTCTTCCAGACTGGTGGGTCCCTGTGACTCCATGCCCTGTGCCAGGGAGGCGTGACACAGTGTCTTCCTTCCATCCCTGGTCTGTCAGGGCTCATGGCCGAGTGGGCTCCTGCTTGGGCTACTACCTGCAGGAACAGAGGGGGCCACACCTGCGTTCCCCAGGCTGGAGCACAGGAAGGCTGCAAGGGGACCGGCTGGCAGCTCCATCTCCTGGGTGGGCGTAAAATCCCGGCTCTTCACAGGGTGATTACGATGACACATTTTTTAAAACAGTTCTTTTGATCCCCCCCCCCCCCCCCCGCCCAGGAAACAGCCAAGGAATAAATAACACATATTTCTAAGTCAAATGGAGAGGGGTATCTGGGGCCTGAGTGGTTGAGCATCTGCCTTGGTTCAAGTCATGACTCCAGGGTCCTGGGATCGAGCCCCACGTCAGGCTCCCTGCTCCGAGGGGAGCCTGCTTCTCCCTCTCCCTCTCTGTCAAATAAATATATAAAATCTTTTAAAAAATCAATCAAATGGAGGGCCTGTTCCTAGAAAATATTTCTACGGACATGCAACCATGCTGGCAGGATGATGGCCATAACAGCTGGTGATGCTTCTAGAATGAATTTTGAGGGTGTCCATGCATTTTAACTTTATGTAAAGGTCATTCTGCAGAGTTCACACCCGTGAGAATGGAGACATTTTTAGCATGACGGATTTATGTGTGGAACTGCTGCCCAGCTCAGGAGGAGAAAGAGGACAGACGGCCACCAAGGTCGGTTTTGCCTCAGGCGGTCTCTCGCTAGTTCTGTGGAACCGAGTACGTGATAAGCTTCGGGTGCCCACCCTGGCCAGTGCGGGGGTCGATCTGCTTGGCTGGAGAAAGCCGTGTGGACCTAGGGGGCTGTCAGGGGCTGCTCCGCGGGTCTGTGAACCTGGAAGTGGATAAAGTGGGAAGGTGCTCACACACTCCCTGGGTCCCAGGAAGGCCACACAGGGTGCTGCCTCGGCCAGATGTTTCGACCCACAGCGCTTGTGCTCCAGAGGACGTTTGCAGACAGCGTCTCCCGCGGTAACGTTCTAAGGTCCGGCCTTGGGGCGTGTGGCTGCAGGTAATGGGGAACTGGGGAGGGGCTTTGAGGGGCTTTGAGCGGAGAGCAGGCCTGGCCAGCGGGCAGTTTAAAGGGTGGCCGTGGCTGTTTGCTGACCTGGGCAGGCCTGGCGTCGCAGAAGGCAGTGTGGTCACGCAGAAAGCTGGGGAGGTCCTGCCCAGGAGGTGGCTGTGGGAGGGGAGAGACATCCACTCAAGGGTGCATAGGACGTAGGAAGAAGGAGGGAGCTGAGCTGGGGATGTTGATGCCCTGATGCCCCACGTGGAACCCCAGAGGAGCGCAGGCTCGAGGGCAGAGGCACAACAATGCAGCTGGGGTACCCTGAATTTGAATGTGGAGGTTGATACGTGCCCCTGACCTCTGTGCCTCATGCCCCTCATCTATAAGTGGGAACAAGGGTGGCCTCAGTGGGTCGGCAAGTGCCAAGACCCCACCCATTGTGGACCGGCTCAGAGTGAGCGCTTGATGAACCTGCCGACCGTGGAGGTACATCCTGCAGGGAGCTGGAGGCGGGGTTCAGTTCTCTCTCTGCAGTGGCCCCCACTCCAGTGCATCAGTGTGTCCAGCCTCTGTCTCCTCAGGCCGGGCTGGCCAGGACAGTCAAATCCAAGCTCGGTGATGGCAACGGTGGAGGGCCAGCCACTGCCTGTCCCAGCCTCTGCCTGTCCCAGCCTCATGTTCAGAAGGGCCCTGGGCCTTGCCCGCCCCACTCCCCTGACGTCCACCGCCTCCGTCTCTCTTCCGAGGAGTCCATCATCTTCACTGCAGTCAGCCTGCCTCCCTGCTGGCCCCTGGACAGCCAGGCTCGGCCCACGCTGTTCTGCTCACCCAGAATGTCCCTGTTCTCCTCTGCCCCCGGGGTGATGCTGAGGTCTAATTGCACATCTCCAGCAGGTCATAACACTTTCTGGTTTATTTTATTTTAAGATTTTATTTACTTATTTATCAGAGACACAGAGACAGAGACACAGGCAGAGGGAGAAGCAGGCTCCCTGTGGGGAGCCCGATGCGGGACTCGATCCCGGGACACCAGGGTCACGCCCTGAGCTGAAGGCAGATGCTCAGCCACTGACCCACCCAGGTGCCCCCACTTCCTGGTGTATAGTGAACATTTATTAGAAGTTTCATTCTCAACTATCTGAGGTGGTTTTATTATGTCCCTGTTTATAAATGACAAACTGAGGTGTTGCGAGGTTAGCGACTTGCCTAAAGGGATGGCACTGAAGTCAAAAGATCATGTGGCCCTAACTAGTGTCCAAGGCCCTGCACAGTGGACTATGCACCCAGGGAAACTGGATTTCCAGGGAGACTGGGGCAGTAGTGGGTTTTTGGAGACAGTGAGACAGGAACCCAGACAAGGGGCTGCACCTGAATTTCTAGGTCTTACATCCATGTCAGCTTGACTTGGTTCAGTTCTTGATGTCTGTGAGAGTCCCACACAAAATCCCAGGCTCTCCAAACACTAGAGTTAACATGAGCAAATGTTTCCTTGGAACACAAGTGTCTTCAGTAAAATTAGGTTTATGTAACTGTTGTCTCTTAGTACATTTTGCATTTATTTCTTTTCTTTTCACATAAGAAATTTTTATGCATTTCATATGGGCAAGGGGAAAGAAAACAAAAAAAAGCAAACTAAAACAATTCCTACTTTTAAAATAAATCAGTTAATGTGTTTATTTGTTGCTTATCTATGCAACTTTTTTCTGTACCTAAATATTTTATGAAATGTTATGATAGCACTACTGTTTTGTCATCTGCATGAACTGGAGATCACTAACATCTTTGTAAAACTTTCTTTTGGTGGCTGCATAGATTCCGTTGAATAAATGAGGCACGGTTTATTTGACTGCATACCGTTGAGTGTCTGTTGTCATCAGCACCCTCATTAACATGCAAAATATGTCAGCAGTCAGCAGATACTGGTTGATAGATTGACGGACTGATTCATTAACAAGATGGAAATCTGTGAGACCACTTCATGGAGAGAAAACCTCAAATTCTTATGTGCCACTATTTCAAACTCTGGCTGCAGATTAGACATATTTGGGGGCTTTTAATAAATACTGGTCCCAATCCAGGAGATTCAAACTTCATTGGCCTGTGTGTACATCATAGTTTTGTGGGGTTTTTTTTTGTTTTTATTAAAGCTCATTTTAATCTGCAAGGTTGAGAAACTGAAATAGGCAGGGTTTTTTTTTTTCTTTTCTTTTTTTTTTTTTGTGGTAGCTTTGACTTAATTAAAACATCATTAGAATTATTTTTATGGTCAGGCAACTCCATGACCACTGCCAGATGACATAGGCAGTTTTTATAAAGCAGGTCTTCTTTATGTCTTAATAACTTGTAAAATGCCCCTTTTGCTTCTTCTTGAACTCCTTCCCATCTTACTTACCGGGGTGGCCAGGTTAACTTGAGGAGGTCAACCAATGGAGATAATTTATTTGAGACAACTATCCTTTGCTCATTTGAGGAGACAGGTATGACCTTGAAACCAAACTAATTAATGATAGAGCAAGACAACCAAAGGGCATGCTCACCTCCCTCATAAAGATGGACCCCTAGCAAAATAGCAGACTGAACCCCAGAGTATATGAAAATCAAAATAACCAATACCTAAGACTTGCCCAGCAATGTAAGGAAGATTTAATATTAGAAAATCTTAAAATGTTATTGTTCTGAAAGAAATAATCTCAGTGGATGTAGAAAAAGCATTTGACGAAGTTAAGCATTCATGACAAAAAATCGAAAACTTTCTTATTAAACTAGGAGTGATAGTAAATGCTCTTCACCTGACAAAAGATATCTAAAAATACACAAATTGAATCATTCTGCTGGTGAAATATTGAAGGCATCCACTTTAAAGTCAGCAAAGAGACAAGGATGTCCTATATTTCTATGCTCCTTTTTCACATTATATGGAAAAAGGAATTAATAGCATAGGATAGAAAAACAGGGAAATTTGTCAGTATTTGCAGGAATGACACAGGTCTATAAATTATTAGAAAAATATGTGTTTATAGAGGCGCCTGGGTGGCTCAGTCAGTTAAGAAAAATATGTGCTTATCAAGATGGCTGGATATAAAATTGATATATAATAATAACA
The DNA here is from genome assembly GCF_048164855.1 of Canis lupus baileyi. Taxonomy (NCBI): domain Eukaryota; kingdom Metazoa; phylum Chordata; class Mammalia; order Carnivora; family Canidae; genus Canis; species Canis lupus. The sequence continues at coordinate 8,770,362 of NC_132868.1, forward strand.
AAAAATATAATAGAAAAAAATCTGTAAAAAAAGAAAAGAAAAAATCATAGGTAACTTTGTAACAAATTCAAGAAGTCATTTGTAAAACTCCTACACAGAAAGCCCATGCCCCCCCCCAAAAAAAAACAGTAAAGGGGACCAAATTCATGGATGCATATCTGTGTTTATGAGGAGGGAAACTTAATAGCATAAAGATATAAACTCTCTCCACAGAGATCTCTAGGTTCAGTGCCACTCTGTTTAGAATTGCAGCAGGGTTTCATAAGCTTGACACTTGAATTCTAACATGGATAGTGAAGATCAAGGAACTGAGAACAGCCATGAATATTCTAAAGAAGAAGAAGGGGAAGAGGATGTGTCTAGCAGATGTCAGGGCTTCTCATGCATCACAATTAGTAGTAATAAAATGGTATGCTGCTGGGCTAAGCAAAATAAGTCATCCAATGGGACATAATACAGAACCACAAACACACGACCAGTTGGTACATGACAGAAATGAGACGGAACATCACGGTTTGAAGGGGAGACTGTTCAGTAAATGGAGCTAGAAAAGTTGGTTTTCCTTTGCCCATATAGAATACAGGAGAATGGGATTCCCTACCTCACACCATACCAAAAAGTTAACTATACTTTGAGCTTCCACAAATTAATAAGACAACTGACTTTAAAAAAATGAGTAAAAGATATCAATAAGCATGTCAAAGAAGAGGAAATACATGGAGCCAGCAGGCTAAGAGGAGATGATAAGCCCCATTAGAAAGCAGAGACATGCCAGTCCCACGGTGATCACCATTACACACCATATTTGACTGGCAAAACTAGGAAGTCTGATGGTGGCAAGTCTTGGAGAGAAAGTGGATATAATGTGTAGTTTGTCTCCATGGCAATTCTGCTGTACACACTGTGTGTCAACTATACTTAGAAAGTTTTTTGAAAAGATTGTATTTTATGTGTTGCTGATGAGATTGGAGATCATTATGACAACTTTGGAAATCAATCTTGTAAATTTGGGATGCCTGGGTAGCTAAGCGGTTGAGCTTCTGCCTTCAGCCCAGCACATGATCCTGGAGTCCTGGGATCAAGTCCCACATCAGGTTCTCTGCATGGAGCCTGCTTCCTTCTCTGCCTGTGTCTCTGCCTCTATCGCTCTCTCTCATGAATAAATAAATAAAATCTTTAAAAAAAAATCTTGTAAATTTGAACATTAGCATACCTTACAATCTGGCAATTCCATTTCTAGGTATAGAGCTGAGACAAACACAGATGCATATACAAAATTATGAACGAGAACGTAGAGTGCAGCACCTGTTCCTAATACCAACCTGGAAACATCCCAATGCCTATGAAAATTGGAGTCCATTTACACAATACAGTACTAGATCTATAGTGGTGAAAAGGAATGAACTAGAGCCACTTTAAAAACATGGTTGCCTCATTGGGAACATGGATGAGAAAGCAAGTTCTGAAAGGCTTCATATGGTATGGGATCCTTTTCATATAGTATTTTTTTGAGATCCTTTTTACATAGTTTTAAAAATGTACAGCTGAACAAAAATGTTTAGGCCTCCATATATATGTCATAATAGTTTTTTCTTAGAGCAAAGAAATGATGGACCCCAAATGCAAGGCAGCAGCTGCCTCTGGGGAAGAGGTGGAGTGATAATGAAAAGTGTGCACGTGAAGGTCTTAGGTATCTGTGGTGTTCTCAGCCTTGGGTTGGCTGCTGAGTTCAGGGTGCTCATACATAATACAGACGGATGGACAGATGGACATAGCAAAGTGGGCCCTGTGTGGACCAGTGCCGATATTGTAACCTGAACCTAGGATTGTGCACAGATCTCAATTCTGCCAAAAAAAAAAAAAAAAAAAAAAAAAAAAGAAAGAAAGAAAAAAGAAAAAAAGAAAGCTTACTTGAATTGAGCTCCTGCACATGCCAAGAAGCCCAGGAACAAATGCACTGTTTATAAATCTAGTGGGTTGGTCTCAGTTTCCAAATCTATCTTAAATCTACCTCCCAGGTTGGGCAGACGCTGTCAAAGGCTGTGTTGGGCAAGATGGAAAGGTCTTGAGACAGCACACAAACATCTTTCAGATGATCTTGGTGATCATTCCCACCCAAGTGGATGCACGTTGTGTCTGTGCCGCTCTGTGCCGCTCTGGGGCCTAGGGAGAGAGTCTACGTGGAGCCGTCAGGGGGCTGTCAGCAACCTCCTCTGGCAACACGGAGTGGCATCGTGTTCCAGAGCTCGTCTGTGCACGAAGTCCACAGGTTGTGCCCTGGAAAGACTCAGTCTTGGGAGAAGTTCCTGCAGAGACCTTCCTTCTCAGATGTTAAACTGCCCCTTGCCTGTTCCCTGCTCCTGGCTGACACCTCTGACCCTCCTGAAGGAGTGGGAGGTGACTGACCTTTGGTGGAGAAGCACTGGCCTGCCTGACATGACGGGGGTCTTCTCCATAGCGATGTTTCTAACCTCCCCCATTTGCAATCAGGCGTTTCACTTGTGCTTTGCTCTAACTTACATTCTCTATTGAAGTTATTCAATTATCAATTATTAAAGCAACCTGTTCATGCTCAAACAGTGGGTCCTTGAGCAAACAGTTTTATGTTGCTCAAAGAGAGAGCCTGGTGGAAAATACCGTATTAATGAACAAACTGAATAGACTCGTGGAGGTATTGGGTACGTGTAGCCTTTAGGGCATGCATTGCAAATGGACTCTTCAAAATTTAAAGACCCCTCAAGTGATCTAACTGCTGTCTGCTCTGGCACAGAGTGTTGGGGAGGCCTAGTGGTATATCTCAAAAGAGATTCAAAGGGCTGAAAAAGAGTACTGTGATTTGCTAAGAGGTACAGCTTACTCGTCCTACGTAGAGCCGCTGTGTGGGCTTGGTCGAGGATGGCCAGCTGATGAGCGACTGCCACAGGTCTCGAAACCCTTCCCAGCTGACCATTTCAGTTTTATTGCTGAAATAGCTAATCATCCTGAAACTCTGTGAATTAAAGTGAAACAGTGATTTTATCCCTTTGTATTATTGCCCCTCTTCCTCTCCGTTGAAGGGGGTGACCGGGCTCAGCTGGCTGGTGCCTGGGACCTCTTGCATGCCGGGCAGTGGCTGGGGCAAGTGTCCTCAGTTACATGGCCGGTGGTGGTGGGACCTCGGGAGGGGCTGTTGTGTGGCCCCTCCACGCAATCTGCATGGAAGCTGCTTATGACTACGTTGCAGGATACAGAGTGTAGAAGCTTCTCTTCCTTGGGGCCTGGGCTTGACAAAACTGGTGCTTGGGTTCATGCTGTAGCTCCACTGACAGGACGTGAGCACACAGCAGAGGAGGCATTTCCACGGGGCCTTGGGAGTTGACAGAAAGGATGGATGCACTTCCATCAGCTCAGTACCCTGAAGGCTGGGCATGGGGTTGGGGAGCATGAGCAGCACAGGAAATGGTTCCAGCTTCATCTCTTCAGGGGCTTTAGAGCGTCATTCATTCATTCTCTCCCTCCCTCCCTCCGTGAGCATTTGGAGACTGTGCCTACCGGCCAGGCCGGGTGTTAGAAGCACAGCAGTGGTGGAAGGGAGCTGGACCAGGTGGCCCACGGCTGCTCCAAGTCCAGGCGTGAGAGAAGAGCCATCATCCTTGTGCCTAGCAGGTGAGTTAAGTTGTACGTGCGGGGCCAGCATGGGGGCCTACAGCTGGCAGCAGGGGCTGACCTTCCCAGGGAGACCCCGTCCTGGCGCCTGTGCCATGGCTCAGCCTGGGGGGCAGTCAGCTGCAGCCCCGACGCTCCCTTCTGAGGCTGGCTCCCACTCAGCCTCTTCCCAGCATCTTCACCCCACAGGAGAGCTTGGAGGCCCCCAAATTAACATCAAAAATGAATCGTGCGGCAAGATGGTCAATGAGATCCAGGAGCCAAACGGGAGGTAACAGTCAAGCCCTGCTTCCTTCCCTGTCATAGCGTGAGGCTCCCTGGGTTCCCTTTCTCTCTAGATGGCATTGGGTGGGGCTCAGGTGACCACCTGCTGCCAAGGAGCCCCAGGCCACTGGCTCTTGCCTCTTTGCAGACTCAGACTCAGGAGCCTGGGGGAGAGGGGAAGGGAAGGGGAGGTGTTGAGTGGGAGTGGAGATCAGAGCCCCAGCGAGGAGGCAGGTGAAGGCACCTAGCCTGGGAATTCAGCCTCAGGTGTCAGCACGTCTGCTTGGGGGCTTCAGTCCCAGGCTTGAAGTCCCTCCGGGAAACCAATGCACCTGCTGCCCACCTGGTCAGGTAGGGGGATGAGCAGCTCCCCGCAGGTGCTCACGGGCAAAGCCTTTCCACCTCCATGGCCTGGCCTGAGAGCTCACAGGTAGGATTTCAGCCTGGGGCTGGATCCTTAGAGACTCAAGCTAGCTCCACAGGTGAGGCTGGAGAGGGTGGGATGGGAGGGACCCCAGCTCCAGGGCTGGTGGCTAGAAGGACGTCAGAGAGAGTGGGCAAGACCCCTGGGGGTGGGTTCCACAACCCCTCTATCCTTGGGATGTTATTCATCAACTTATCACCCCCGTCCCCCAGACAGTCTCCCCCAGCTCCCTCCCACCACCATAGTACGCCGCCTTGCTTTCCTGTCCTAAGTAGGCACACAGCCTTCTTTCTCTCCCTGCTTTGCAACCTGAGAGCATCGGCTGCACCTGCTGCCTGCCCTTCCGACCTGGCACCTCTGCCTGTCCACTGCTACAGGGTCACTGGGTCCCCCCCATCCTCCTGAAGGCCTTCTCCCATTTGGGGCATGCTCATTCCCAGCTTCCTTACCAATGGAAACCCAATTTCATGTGAAGCAACATTGTCTCTTGAAAAAAAAAGGATGATTCCAGAGCCCCTTGCAGCTAATTTGGGAGGGATGCTGACCACGCCTGGCACAGCCCGGTGGAGATGCAGCGAGGCCTGCCGGGAGCCTCCACCACGTGCTGTCGGGGCTGGGCGCTCCGCTGGCTGGGTCCGTCCCTGCAGACGGCCCTGTCCATCAAGCATGGCACCTATCTCGGAGGTGGCATTGGCGGAGGGGTCCCCAGGGCTATTTGGTGCCAGGTCAGGTTTCACGTCTTCAATTTGTCACCGTGGTGGACTGTCTGAGCCAAGGCACGATTCCCTGGGAAACTGGGCTTCCGGAGGCTTTGCTGGTGGGAAACTCTTGTGAGTGAGTTGGAGCATCAGTTGCTCTGCAGAGTGTCACGGGCTGTGCCACGGGGGGAAGGCCATTCTCTTTCATCTCTGCCAAGAATGCCACGAGCTCTTTTAGAAAAGCAGCTCGTCTTGGCCAGAGCCATTGGCGGCTAGACAGCCAGCTCGCTGGGGCCCAGAGCCTGCACCACATGAAACGAAGGAAGTGGCAGGCGGCGCAGAGCGCGGAGCAACTCACGCAAACAAACGCTCTAGGCCAGGAAAGGTGCCCTGGTGGGCTGCCCCGTCTCCCAGGCAACGGCCCCCTCCATCCACTTGAGCTCAGACTGGAGAGCACAGACTCCGCGGAGCACGGCCTGGGAGGCAAGGGTGGGCCTTGTCACCTCCCCGGTGGCCCTGGCCACCCCAGGCTGCATTCAGTGACACTGGCACTGTGGCCTCGGTGGGGACAGGTCTCTTCTTCTCAGAAGGCCTCTGTGCCGAGCTGTGGGCAGCTTTGCCCAGAACGGGGGAGGGGGCTTTGCCCAGCAGACCCCATCCCCTCTCTGGAGCTGACCCATAGTGTCTCATGAAGGCAAGACACGGAGATACCTGTGAGGCTGTTTGCAGGCTGGTGTTTCAGCCTCTTCAGCTGGGTCAGGGCTACCATTACCCTGGGCGGGCGATCGGTGAGTTGGGGGACAGCCGAGTCACAGCTGGGCCAGGCCAGCCAGGCCACACAGGCTTGTCCTTGTCCTAGTGGTGGCCTGTAGCAACCCAGGGAGGCCCGTGCGGTCCCACAGGCCCAGGCAGCATCCTCTCTGCATCCCACCCTCACTCCTGCTCCCACCCAGGACAAGCCACCCCCATGGCCTCTGGTCGTCGGCCTGGAATGCTCTGGAACAGCCAGCAGAGTCCATCTTGATCGTCATTTCTCTCCCAGCACAGAACAGAGAATCGGGTAGGGGCCACCGGGCAATTAGTTTTCTTGGACAATTTGGAAGTGCCCCAGACGCAAAGCACTGAGCATTTTATTCAAGTAAACACTAAAATGTTAATATTAAACATGTAGAGCTGCCCTACAGGTTTTAGGATCACCTAAAAGAAATGGTCTATAGCTTTTCTTGGACATTTATTCATTTTTTTTCCCTAAGAAATAACTTTGCGCCTCTCTTCAGTACCAGGGCTTCCTAGATGCCCCTTTGCTGCCATGTGAAATGAGAAGGCGGATCACTGTCCCTGGGGGTCTGGACTCATCTGAGGACAAGAGGGGAAGGAACAATGAGCCACGGCTCTGAACAAGTTTTTAAGGCACAGCCGTGAGGCGTTTACACTTGCCTGTCTGGTGGGGACAGCGAGGGAGGGACTGAGGAGAGCCTGGGTTCAATCATGTCCTGATGCAGACACAGCCTGCATAGGGGTCTGAGTGTCAGGGTGGGGACAGTGAGATGCGAGGATAAGGACAGGAGGCAAGGCAGGTGATGGTGGGGCGGGGGTCACCTGTGGTGGGAGACATGTGGGTGCGGGCAGCACTGGGGCCATCTTGGTGACAGCAGGGTGAGCAAGATGGGAATGAGCGGCTAAGAGGCCATGCAGAGCAGCAAGGACCTCCTGATGTCACTGAAGGTGGCACATGGCCGAGGAGAGGCCCAGGTGGCCTGGGGAGGGCAGGGGTCCCACAGGAGAGGAAGGTCCCCCAACAGGTGCCATGTCTGCATGGCATGGAGGAGGGCCCTGGAGACCCTGCTCGTCCTTGAGCCTGTCCTCCCGGTCCCACTTCACCAGCAGCTGTATCTTCCCCACCTCTGTTCCCTCCCATCTGCCTCTCCTGATGGAAATCCAGGTGGGTGAAATCATCTCCTTCCTCCCCCTACTGCCTGGTGACCCGCCCATCCCTGTCAGAACCCATGGTGCTCCACCCCGCGTCCATGCAGACCCCTCCCTAGCACCCCTGGCCCACCCACAGGGTCTCACCCTCCACACGGCCTCTCTCCAGGGAGGGTTCCCCTCACGCAGGGCCTGGGGCTATGGACCCAAAGACTGTGGATCCCAGATTCCCATGTTGAAGCCCTAACCCCTGAGGTGACAGTGTTTGGAGGAGCCTTTGGGAGGTGATCCGGTTTGCATGAGCGGCATGGTGGAGCCTCAGACTTGCTCCCTCCCTTCCCTTTCCACTCCTGCTCCCCAGCCTGCAGGGCTTTGCTGCTTGGGACAGCCACCTGTCCTCCCATTCCAGGCCACATGGGACATGTTATCCTCCACGCAAATTTTTTTCACTGATTTACAAACCGTGAACTAGTCACCACTCTGTTCATCACACCCCTAGGACTGACTGGTCTTATAACTGGAAGTTTTGGGTCTTTGGCCCCCTTCATTCTCACCCCCCCACCCCACTCTGCCCCTGGCAACCACCAATCTGTTCTCTGTATCCATGAGCTCAATTGTTTCAGATTCCACACATAAGTGGGATCAGACTCCTGCCTGCCTATCTTACCCAGCGTCACACCTCCAAGGTCCAACCAAGTTCCCACAAGTGTATCCAGCACATGACCTCCCCCATCTATCCATCCATCCATCTGTCCATCCATCCGTCCATCCATGGACTTAGGCTGTCTTATGTCTTGGCTTCTGTGAATCATGCTGCTATGACAATGGGGTCCCAGACAGCTTTTCAGATTAGCGTTTCCCATGGGTGAGTGCCCGGGAGTGGGGCTGCTGGGTCAGGCACATTCCTCTCTGTCATGTTCCGGGTGGCGTGGCCGCAGCCGGCTGCCTGCCCACAGATGGGTCCTTTCCTCCGCGTTCTTGATGGGTCCTTTCCCCTGCGTCCTTGCTCACATCGTTTCTTGTCTTGCTTCTTCCTTTGTTTCCTCTGTCACATTGGGAATAGACTGGGAGCTGGCGAGCAGGGAGGGCCTCGAGTAGATGCCATCTGCATGCCCCGCGCTAGCGGGTCCCTCATTCTAGATCTGTGAGCAGAAACAAGATGAGGGTGAGGGAGGGTGTCTGCTTCTGTTTCCTGCAGGGCTGTCCATCGCGGGTATCAATGAGGGGGTGGGGTGCTTACTGCCTGGTCCTTCCTCTCCACCAACGTCAAAGCAGGGAACAGGAATAATAAGGTAACATCTAGAGAAAGCCACTTCTTCACTTGACTTATGGCGACAATAAAAGGAAAAAGTGCAATTTGGGAAATGTTGGGGGAAAAAAATTCCCTGCCTGCTCTAAGTGTCCAGTTTTTAATATGAGTTTTCTCTGCTTGGCTCTGCTGCAGTTCCGCAAATGCCTGGTGAGAGAGGGCCCGCCATGACCTTGACAGGGGCTTTTTATTAGCACTCAGCAATTTTCAAAGACTTGGCTGATATAAATGCTCTGGGGTAACTTTTGTTTATTGCGTTCTTAGCACAAACAGATTCCTGAAAGATCTGTGCCTGTGACCTCTGATGCCGAGCGACAAGGGCAAGGACAGGGTGGCTAGGCGGCGGAACGGCTTGCTCCCTCCGGGTCAGCCGCCCGAGGGCTCTGGGACTCCCTAAATCGATCTGCTGCTTTCAGAGTGCTTTCCTGCCCAAGCCTCGAAACCATCTCCAACTAATGGGGGGTCCCTGAGATGGTGCATTAGGTGAGGATGAATTTCTTCTCCCACCCAGCTCCCAAAATGCTGAGATTCCAGCTCTGGGCCGGTGACCTCAACATTTCCTGCTCCGCCTGTTCCCTCGCTCTTTGTCCTCTTACTGGCACTGAACGCAGAGGGCTGGCATCTTGTAGGGTATCTGCCAAAAGATCAGCCCACGTCCTTATCTTCTGGGCTTAAGCAAAGAGTTGTTATTTTGTGCAACAACCAAGGAGCCAGGGAGACTCCCAAGCCCTGCCTCCCCTGGGGGTTAGTACAGGGAGCCTGGTTCAGTACCCAGGTGGGCAGGGCCAAGGGGATTTACGCATCTTCTAGTCATGCCCTATTAAACATCCAGGTTAAATATTTACATGCTAGGGCGTGCACCCTGTATTCAAACCTGGCAGCAAACTCTGCCCAGAGGAGGGGATCTTTGCATTGTCAGGACTTAAAGGTAACCTCAGGACACCTTGGGGGGGGGGTCTTCTCTGTGTGTCCCCAGCTCCAACCCTGCTTAGACTGGCTCCCATCAGGGGCCACCAGATAAAACACCTCGTGGGGGCATCCTGGGCAGGTGCTGCTGGTTCTATTTCTTTTTTTCTTCATGATTTTATTTATTTATTTGAGAGAGAGTGAGAGAGAGAGAGAGAGCACAAGCAGCGGGGAGAGGCAGAGGGAGAGGGAGAAGCAGACTCCCCGCCCCCCACCCTCCGCCCTGAGCAGGGAGCCCGACCTGGGGCTCGATCCCAGGACCTCGAGATCATGACCCCAACCAAAGGTAGATGCTTAACTGACTGAGTCCCCCCGCCCCCAGGTGCCTCGGAACTTCTGATTGTGCAAAATAGACGGCCTTCTTCCGTGCTGTCACCCTCTCTCCCCTCCTACCCCTTGCGGGTAGCTTTCAGCCTCCCGTGCAAGCAGCTCCCTGATGCATCCCAGTCAGTCCCTACACCTGTGTATTTGGAGCCCAGCTGGCTGCAGGCCCGGAGGGGACCGGAGAGGACCGAGCTGACTCCTATGACCCAGATGCTACACCTACACCTGCTGGGATTTGCCTTCTTCTGCCTTTCCAGCTCCCATGGGCAGTATTTCATGAGTCTGCCAATGCTTCCATGCAAATGACACTTTCACAACAGCCTTATTGAGCTAGAATTCACATACCATGCATTTCACCATGTAGAGTGTAAAATTCAGTAGTTTCAGGGTATTCAGGTAATCAATTCTAGATTATTTCATCACCTTCAAGAGAAATCCCATAGCCTTTGCTGTCACCCTCCTGCCCCCACAGTCCTCTGCCCTGAGCACCCACTGATCCCTCTTGTCTCCCTGGATTCCCCTATTCTGGACATTTCCTATACATGGAATCACACAACATGTGTCCTTTTGCAACTGCTTATTGCACTGAGCAGAATGTTTTCAGTTCTCCTCGTGCTTCATTCCTTCTTATGGACAGATACTCCACATACTCTGTCCCCGTTGGGATAGACCACATTCGGTTTGGACAGGTTGTTGCGTGGACGTGCACTTTCACTTCTCTTGGCATCTACCTAGGAGTGGAGCTGCTGGGCCACAAGGCAATGCCACGTTGAACTGTTTTAAGAACCCCCAGATGGGAGCAGCCCTGGTGGTTCAGTGGTTTAGCGCCACCTTCAGCCCAGGGCATGATCCTGGTCTCCCTGCCGGGAGCCTGCTTCTCCCTCTGCCTGTGTCTCTGCCTCTCTCTCTGTGTCTCTCATGAATAAATTAAAAAAAAAAAAGAAAAAAAAAAAAAAAAAAAGAACCCCCAGAGGCTTTTCCAGAGTGGCTGCCGCCTTTTCCATTCCCACCAAGAGTGTGTGGGGTTCTGATTCTCCGTGAAGTGTCTCTTCACCGCACGCAGGCCCCATTTGTTCCTAGTGCAGCATCCTGAGCCGAGGCCCTCCACCCTCAGATCCAGATGACTGCTAGGGCGACTTTGCCATCCTGGACTCAGCATCGTTCCCTGCAATCCATGACACCTGCTGCTCCACAGTGGCCATCCCACCACAGGGCTGCCATCCTGCCACCCCACGTCCCAACATTTGACCCCACTGGGTAGCATGGTGACCCCACCAATCATGAGCCTCTATAATCTGCACCACCTAGGCCAAGGTCACTCCAAATCTTCGCTTCCCAAGCTGCCTTTTCCCCAGTGTGAACCTCTACTTCCAGCCCACGCTCGCACTCACCATGCCATGCCTGTCAGGGGACCCCACCCCAGGACAAGAAATTCCTGGCATCCGGGAAGTATCTCTGTTCTTCCTGTCTCAATGCCTACGCTGGCGGAAAGGAATCTCTGTCCTGACCTGCAACACTGTAGCTCTGTTTGACTACATGAAGTATCGGTCTTTACATTATTTCTTCTGCTGCCCTGTCTCTGGCCTCCAACATGAGCAGAGAGATGTATACGCCAACACATCCCCCGTCCGGGTTCTCAAAATGACCCCACCAATGATCCTACTCTCAGTTTCTACTGCTTTATGTTTACCCCACCTTGCGCTCTTACGGACGTGTGCTTCAATATTGCACAAAATGTTATGGTGCTCAAAATACTTTTTGGTCACCTGTATACCTCAGGAGCCCCCTTGCAGGTAAAGACTGCGTCTTATGGAAACTTTTCTCCTGTCAAGGTTGCAGAAAGTGAAGATGATAAGTCTGCAATGAATATTTAGTGAGTTGAATTTTACCAAATCACCCTGAAATGAACTAAAGGTCCTGTGTAAGAGCTCCAGACAGCACGTCAGAAGCTAACTGAATGGACGGTACCTGGTTTGGGAGAACCTCTAGTAGGAACTGCTGCATACTGGCGTGGGAAGGGGCTCAGATCTGTGTATCGGGTGGGCTGAGCCCCAGCTGGGACCCAGGTCACACAGCGAGGAATCACAGCTCGCTGCCCTCTCCCCTGCAGGAACTCAGGACACTGTGCTAACCGGCTCCCCTCTCCCTCCAGGCACCCTGTTCACCTCTATACCCGCAGCACCCCAACGCATGCAGCACAAAGCAGGGTCCGATACACATTTGTAGGACAAATAAAGCCAACCACATGCTCTTCCAACTATTGCATTGACTTGACTTCTTAGTGGGAAGAGGAAGTGAAGCAGGAAGGGCAGAGAAGGGACTGGGGGCACCTCAGGGTCACAGCTCACATTCAACATGGACATACCATGTGCCTGGGGCCCTTTAGCACTTTACGTGGGTGAACCTATTTCACAGGCTCAGCAGCCCCAGGCAGTACGGACCCTAAGGACACTGGGGCGCAGAGAAGCGTAGACACTAGAGCAGGTCACACAGCAGACAGGCAGGGCCTTGGGTTCACCTCTGCCGTCTGCTTTCTTGTTTGCAAACTCCCCCGAAGCCCAGAAAACAGAAAGGACTCACGAGAAACACCCGGAGCCTTCATTTTGGTCCCGATTGACATGATGCAGTCGCACATTAAGGGTCAGTTTGTGGCTCTGCGTCCACAAGATATTTTCATTTAATCCTTGGTTAGAACACTCACCAGGTTTTGGATCATTCATTCCCCATTGTGCATGGGGGTTTTTACAGAGGCCCCATGGGCTGTGGGGACCAGGTTTCAGGTGCCTTGGTGCCTGACTCCTAGGGCATAGTCACATCCTGGGAGCAGAGGCTGTGGACGTTGACTAGGAAGGAAGATAGTGGGCCACTGCCCAATGGGGTGACTTCTATAACCTCCCCTCGTCTCTGCAAGGGCAGGGTGTACAAACTGTGTGGAAGAGCACTAGACCAGGAGTTGGGACACGAGACGCTGCTCCAGCCACCCCCTAGCAAGTCCTTGCCCTGCCCAAGGCCTGCTTTCTCCTTCTGCTCAGTGCCAGTGTCCACACCGCACCTTAGAGCCACTTGGGAGCCTTTAAAACATACCTCCTCCCAGAGAATCTTACTTCACACCTTGGACAATGTCTGGGCATCAGCATTTCAAAGGCTCCCCTGGGTAGCTAGGTTGGAGAACCACAGGCCAGATGAGCCCTAGGGCTTCTCCAACTCCACAACTAGACACTGTTTCATCGGGGAAAAATAACCAGGTTCCCCAAATAGCAGATCTTGTCTGGCAAGGGAGAAACATCAATAAACTTATTTATTCAACAAACATTTGTCAGCTGTCTCCTGTGTGCAGAGCCCTGGGCTGGGTGCTGGTGGTGGGAAGGTAGAGGTGACAGCTCATGTTTATCCAGGGCTTTCTGGGCGCCGAGTGTTCTGTTAAGCACACCAGGCTGTCAGTTTATCTCGCCTCCATAGCCCTGGCAGGGGAGCACTGGTCCCCATCATCACCTCCCCAAGGAAACATGTCTCTGCCAGAAAGTAGGAAATCACACAGAGTTACAAGGCCAGTTCTAAGTGGGCACATGGGTGTACCCACTGTGGCAGGAGCCTTGGGTTACCTGAGCAGACATCTGCTCCTCTCCCACCAAACATTTACAGCTCTGGACATATCATCCCAGAAGTTACCAAAAATCTGCAGAGAGTGGGGCTTTCATCTTCCTGAGCCCTGAACCTTTCAGTTCCTCTGGACTGAGGGAGTCTATCCTCCTGGTGGGATGGAGCTCAAGCAGTCAGGCAGAGAGCCAGTAGACCTTCCCTCCTTCCACTTTTTTGTTTTATTCAGGCCCCCAAAGAATTGGATGATGCCCATCCACATTGGGAAGGGCCATCTACTTTAATACAAATTCTATAGATTCAAATGCCAATCTCTTCTGGAAATACTCTAATAAGCACATCTAGAAATAATACTGAGCATCTCATAATGCTGCCAAACATTAACGATCACACCAACCATCAAATTATCCATCCATGCATCCATGCATCCATCCATCCATCCATACATACATCCACCTTTCTGGTAGATGATGTTGTGAGAATCTGGGGTGAGGAGGAACTTGGTTTTCTTTTATGTATGTATGGGAGAAAAGTTTCAGATCTCCCAAGTATCCATGGGCTATATTCTACTGTTCATAAGCAATGTTCTGTGAGGACCTGGGTATTTCTCTCCAGAAGAAGAAAAATGATATGTAGGGGAGAGAACAGCTCACATCTACAAATTTCTAGCAAGAATCTTCTCTGCCTGCAGATTTGACCTGCTAGCATTGGTACATCATCATGAAACCAGCCCTAAATTGGAAGGTCGAAGAGCAGCGAAAGAGATGAGAAGGTCCATGCTGTAGGATCGTCACCTGGTGAAGCCAGCAGAGACTCTGCCACAGCTCATTTGCCCCCACAGACTGAGAGACCGAGCTTGTTCAGAAGTCCTGGACAGCTTGAGGCCTGCAGATCTGCACTCCTGGTCAGGCGAGCAGAGCAGGCCATAACGAGGTGTTGCTGGACACGGTATTCTGTCCCAGACAAGGAAGACCATTGGGCTGGTCCTCATCCCTTGATATTCTCCAGATACCCACAGGTGATGACAGCAACTTCAAGTTCAGAATGACCCAGAGAGAGGAGAATCCTTCACTTGCGGGGGAGGGGAGTGGTTCCTACAATGTGAATAGTGGAGAAACAGGGTGCCTGGATGGATGGAGGCAGGGCAAAGGCAGTGGGTCTTGCTGCAGCTGACTTCAGCTCTCTATCCCCACAGGAGACTCCACGAGCAGCTCTGGGCAGCAGTTTGAAACCTGAGCTGTTCATGGGCACAGAGGAGTTCTTGCTGACGTGCCAGGCAGGGTTAGAAGACCCCATGGGGGGAAGACACAACAGTGCCCCAGCTTCTGGCTCCTCAGTGTGTGAGAAATGTGTGCTTGCTGAGGGGCCTTGCCAGGCTGGTCCTCACTGGATTCTCAGGGGAGGAATGGTTTTCTTTTCATCATCAGAACAAAAAGCAGGCCAGGGAGGAATAGGACATTTGGCTCTTCTTGGCTTGGGGACCTAGAAGACAAGCAGGGCACAATGCTGCCCCTTCCAGCATCCATCTGGGTCCCTTCCTTGGCCCTCCAAGACCCTTCGACAGTGCCTCATGGGGACCAAGTGTCCCCAGGTCGCCCACTACCAGAGGTGAGCTAGACCTGGTGAGAGCTAAGGATGGTGAACAGGTAAGTGTTTTGGGGGAGGAGAGATGAATGAGAAACCCAAGTAGATGGTTGAGTAGAAGCATGCGGATAGGAAGTGCCTGCTCAGAGCTGTGGCCATTGACTTGCACCACTTATTGCAACTGTTGCAAAAGTTGTATTATAGCTACTTATTTACTTGTCGTTTGTCTTAGTCATTTGTCCCTACTGACTTTATGCCTGTTGATTCGACTATGGTTTCTCTTTGATAATAAGTCCCCAAAGATGCACGCCCTGAATTAGATTCAATCAGACACGTGTGACAATCAGACGTGTGTTTTTGGCTCCACCCAACTTCAAAACCCAATTTGAGAGAATTTTTCACTTCTGAAAGGCCTCAATGTTCAGCATATTCTTTTGATGACTCATCATTCATTTATACATCTGGTAACTATTAGTCGAATATCTTGGCACTTTGCTTTGGTGCCATGGTGATAAAGCATGGGTCATGGATGACTCTGCCAAAGTCGAAGGACGACTTTGCAAAACAAATAAAGCAAAACAAAAACCCAACCAGTAGAATCAGCAAAGATTACAATGATAAGACGGCTTAGCAATGTTGATGACTACCTGATTAAGTTAAATGATGAACAGTGTTCCTTCTCTCCAGAAATAATCAACTAGGAGAGATAAAGATATTACCTGCCATAATAATGAAGACTAGAAAATGTGTAGGAATCATCTAAGACTATATGAAATTTCAATGATAATCACTTAAAACTCCAGGGAGGGATCTAGAAGCTGGCGTGAATAAACAGCAAACAAACCGTACTGGGGACAGCATGCCAGGGCGTCAGGAAGACGCGTCTCCCCAAAGGAAGCCATAAATCCAGAGCAAACCCAATCACAGTTCTGGTTGAATATTTTCAGGGGCTTGATAAACTTACCATACAATTTGTTTGTGAGCTCTGGGGACTTTGAAGTACCAGGACCTTCTGGAAACATGAAATAATGAAAAAAATATGGTACGTTTGAAGGCATAAAGAACCAATGAATCAAAAGAACCCGGAAAGGGACCCCCATCTACATAGAGATATAACATAAAGCAAAAGTATCACCTCCTAGAAATAATAGAAAAGAATGTGAACGGTCATCTTTGTAACACAGAGGTGGAGAGGGCTCGTTGGTTAAAATCTCCAAACACAATACAACAAGAAACTGTTGATGAACCACGAGAGATGTTCTATTCAGTGTTTACTGGGGGAAAATCTTTCTAACACCTGAAATAAGTTATAGAGAGGGACATTGAAGTTAACAAGAAACAGTCAAGAATCCCAGTAGAAAAATGAGCTAAGGTTACAAAGAGGTAACGTACAGAGAGGAAACTTCAAAGACTTACAGAAATAGAATTGTTTAAACTCACTTGTAATTAAAGAATTGCAAATTGAAAAAACACTCTCACTTTGCACCCATTAACATGATCACTTTACACCCATGAGACTTGCAAACATTTGAAAGCTGGGTGATGCTGTTGGCGCCTGTGGAAAGAGCCCTGCTTCCTTTTTTTTTTTTTAATTTATTTATTCATGAGAGAAAGAGAGAGAGAGAGAGAGGCAGAGACACAGGCAGAGGGAGAAGCAGGCTCCATGCAGGGAGCCCGATGCGGGACTCGATCCCGGGATCCAGGGATCACGCCCTGAGCCAGAGGCAGCCGCTCAACCGCTGAACTACCCCGGCGTCCCTAGAGCCCTGCTTCCTATTGGGGGGAGCACGGACTGGGGTGGTTACTCTTTGGTACAACCCATCAGGAATCGGGAAAACTCAGTGTACGAGTCCCCATGGCCCAGCAGGTCCACTCCTGGGCGTGGATCCAAGAGGAAGTCCCATTAGGGTTCTTGGGGCTACTTGTGGGAAGATGTTCATCACCGCGTTCTCCACGTGGTGGGGTGGGAGCGGGCTCGGGAGGGGGGAATCCTCTGCAGGGGGGAGGGTGGCAGGGTGGGGCGCCAGCACCTGGAAGGGGGAGTCGGCTGTGGACCTCAGTTATTCGGACGCTGTTTCATTGTCACCATGAAGGAATCTCAGAGCCGTGATTAAGATCTCTCATCAATTGGAGGGAGGACGATTGTTGGGGGTAATCTGCCTGGCCCTCAGCCCATCAGATGAAAGACCTTAAAAGCAGAGCCGGGGTTCCCTGAAGAAATTCACACCTGCCCCTCCTCCCCCCTGCAGCAGCCCCCTTGGTGTATGTGCGCCCCCTGCTGTCGTGCAGCCCCGGGGTGCACACACCTGCAAGCCCCAAAGACAGCCAGAGGCCACAGGGTTGTATATCCGGCAACAGGCTTAGCAACCTCGGGCTGGATGGCAGAAGCAAGGAACAGCCCGAGACCCACAGCCGAACCCACATAAATCGCAGGAGCACCACGCACGCACCCCAAACACCACCACGTGTCACTGGTGGCTGCAAACCAAAGGCCGGGCATCACTCACCCTTGTCAGCGTGTGTGTGTGTGTGTGTGTGTGTGTGTGTGTGTGTGTATTAGGATCTGGGAGGAGGACCCTCAGGGATAAAGCAGGACAGGTGCTTCCATGGACCCGGGGTGGAGGGAGAGAGTGGGGATCCATGAAGGGGGCTCGGGGTGGGGATGGGGCTATGGGGAGTGAGGATGGGGGGAGGCAACGCAGTCACAGCGGAGGCACTGGGGAGGCACGGCCTACGTGCATGTCCAGCCGGAGCGAGAGGTGGGGGACAGACACCATTGTGCCCGCTCTGTCCCGGGGGGGGGGGCGGGAGGGAACCTGCATTTCCTGTGCGCTGCCCCGTGTAGCTTTGTGCCCGCTGCTCCATGGAGGCATCTACCTGGTACCTGCACGCTCATCCCCCTTTGTCTTCTTTCTCTCTCTCTTTTTTTCTCCTAAAGATTTAATTTATTTATTTGACACACAGAGAGAGAGATTGAGAGAGAGAGAGACTGAGGATTGGCAAGGGGAGTGGCAGACAGAAGGTGAAGGAGAAGCAGATTCCAGGCTGAGGAGGGAGCCTGACGCGGAACTCGATCCCAGGACCCTGACATCATGACCTGAGCTGAAGGCAGGTGCTTAACCAACTGAGCCACCCGGGTGCCCCCTTTTCCTCCCTCCCTCCCTCCCTCCCTCCCTCCCTCCCTCCCTCCCTCCCTCCTTCCTTCCTCCCTCCCTCCCTCCCTCCCTCCCTCCCTCCCTCCCTCCCTCCCTTCCTTCCTTCCTTCCTTCCTTCCTTCCTTCCTTCCTTCCTTCCTCTCTCTGTCTCCCTCTGTCTCTGTCTCTGTCTCTCTCTAAAACACAATAAGACCCTCAAGTGTGAGCACACTACTTCATTTGGGCTCAGTTGGAGAAAAGCGCTTTGGTGTGGGTGTGGTCACGATGCCTGGTTGTTTCCCTTTATCTCTATCCCTCCCCCCCCCATCTCCCACAGTAACAAATCCTAGTTTAATTGGGGATCAATGAAAGACACACATTTTTAAATTCTGATGCCATCAGGTTCTGGACGATAAGATATAAATCGAGGAGCTGTGCAAGGTGTCTGGGAACTATTTTTAAAAGATAGAGAGCCTACCCTTCTTTCCTTCCATCTTCTTTCCTGTTGTCTGGAATGTGAATGCGATGCCTGGAGCTCTAGCAGCTCTTTTGGACCATAAGGCAACACACTGAGGATGGTGGAAGACATGGACAGAAGGAGCCTGATCCTGGACATCCATGGGGTCACGATGGATGAGCTGAAGGCAGGTGCTTAAACACAAATAAACCCCTGGTGGGAACTCCAGGCTTTAAATGCCAGAGACTAAGTCAGAACTTCTGCTGGAAATGAAATCTCTAAGTTGGTTTTCTGTGAGAGAAGGAACCCTCATGTTTAGTGTCTGCTGTTTGGAGGTTTTCTGTTAGGAGCAGCTGAACCAAATCCTAGCACTCTTGGGGAGGGGAGGTTAGGGCTAATGGTGATACATCCTGGTAGCACATGACGCATCTTGATGTCTAACTGCTATGGAAGGTGTGGGGAAAAGAGAGGTTTAGGTGAGGTGCCCAAGTTTTGTGCTTGATAACCGGGAAGGTGGCAGGAGGAGCATGTTAGGGATGTTTGGTCGATTTGGGGCAGAGATCCCTCAGGCTGTTGGAAGTGGGGCTTAGACACTGAGGGGCAGGCCTGGGTAGAGATCACGGCCACAGGGAGGGGAGCCCTGAGTGTGCGGTGCCCCAGAGGGAACAGACGTCGAAGGGTAGGCACTGCAGCCAGCAGGCAGGAAGGGCAAGGGGAGGGGGGCAGAGAGGCAGGCAGGGGCAGCAGGATGGGGAGCTGGGATGGGGAGCTGGGATGCCGGGTGGAGGGACCGGGGCTAGCCAGCCACCTGGCGCGAGCTGGTCGTCCTGCAGCCCGTGGTTATTTATTCATTTTTTCTGGTAAAACCCCAGAGGCCAAAGGAGCCGTAGAGAGAGGAGATGGGTACCGCAAAGCAGGAAGAGCCACAAAGACTCCATCAGGAGTGGAGTGGAGAGGTCCTGGGTGCAGGTGGCTGGGGACAGGGGTGTAGCCCAAAGGGGCCCACAGAGAGGGTGCCTGGAAGGGGCAAAGGTGGGGCAGAGGATGCTGTGGGGATGCCCAGCAGATCTGGGAAGGAAAGAGGGAGGGAAGGTGGGTGGAGGGGTTCCGGGTGGGGGTGGGGTCAGAGCTCTGGAGCTCAGAAGGGGACAGGGGTGCGGATACACGCGCTCGGGAACCTGGGCTCTGGGGATGTCTTCTTCAGATGGTAGCAGGACCCACTCAGCACGGTGTCTACACTACTTGCCCGGAGAACTGAAACCCAGCCTGGCTAATCCAAAGACCAGAGACCAGAGGGTCTTGTGAACCCCTGTGGGGTGGGGGTGGAGGGCTGTTATTCATCGTCCGTGGCTGCAAAACAAATTACCTTCAAACTTGGTGGCTTCAAGCAACACCTGCTAGCTCCATGCCAGTCTCCGGGGGCCGGGAATCAGGGCCCTGCCTTGCTGGATCCTCTGCTGCCATCAAGGTGTTGACAAGGCCCCAATCATGTTGGGCTTCCCAGAAGGATTGGCCCCAACCGTCTCGGTGGTTGTTGGCAGGACCCCGCTCTCTGTGGGCTACTGGCAGGGGGTGGCCTCAGGGTCCTGCCCCGTGAGTCCCTCCAACATGACAGTTTGCTGCATCAGAGAGAGGTTGCCAGCAACACGAAGTCATGCGCTTTTGTAATCGAATCACAGAAGCTTGCTGCCCTCAACGTTGCCGTGTTCTTGTGGCTTGAGGCCGTCCCTCCAGGGGCAGCGTCCCTCCAGGGGCAGGGACGACAGGTGGCCGTGGCTGCCAGGAGGCGAGTATCCTCGAGGCATCCTCAAGGCTGCAGCCCCAGGCCTGGAGCAACGCCATTCAACAGAAATATGATGCAGGCTGCATATGTTTAAAAAGTAAACACCCAGTTTTCTCTTTAACTACTGGAGTCCAAGAAAATGGTTCAGTGGACCCCCGCCCCCAAACGCACGCCCCGCCAGCTACAGGAGTGGCCAGCTGACAGCGCTGCCTCTCCTGCGTCCTCCCCTGGCTGTCCCCCAGCCTGGTGCTTGCTCCCTCCCTGAGCAGAGATGCCAGGCTGGCGACAGAACATGGCAGGATTGCTCCAGCACGTTCTCTTCCTAAAACCTTCCATTGCGGTGACGCAATGTGGGGATTTTCATTCACCACTTAAAACCACGTCTGAGTGGCAATTATAGAACAATGAAGACAGATCAAAACCTGTCAGTAGATGTACATTTTAGTGGGAAAAGAATCCCATTCAGTATTTCGAAATAATGATAAACAAGACTGGAACCAACATGCGCCCACACAGAGCGCCGCCCGCACCCCTGCACTAACGCTGGGGTGAGGGAGAGCTTATGGTCGAGTCCCAAGCCGGGATGATCCCAGTGAAAGCAGGGACACTACGGGCGGGGTGAGGCCCTGCTTGGTGACCTCATGCCAGCAGCCTGACAGGGTCCCGAGGCTCGTTACCATCTTGGTCCTTGAAGTCTCAGGCCAAGGTTGTGGGGTGCTTGGGAAAGCCTCCCATGCCACCCACATATAGGTGGGTGTCTGGTCAGCGTGTTGCAGAGAAACAGAACCAGCAGGATACAGACACGGAGGAGTCAATGTTGGGGTCTTGAGTGTGAATCCCGCAGGGCAGCTAGCGGGAAAGTCAGGAGGGTTTTCTCTAGTCAGTCTTGAGGCCAAATTGCTTCTCCTTTGGAAAACCTCAGTGTTTGCTCTTGAGGCCTTAACCGGTTGGATGAGGCCCACCCATGCTGTGGAGGGTCATCTGCTTTACTCAAAATCAACCGACGTAAACGGTTATCGCATCTGAAAAAGCACCTTCAGAGCAACATCTAGCTTGGTGTTGGGCTGCACAGGTGAGCACCATGTCCCGGGCCAGCTGACACATAAAGACAGACGTCACACTGGAGGGCCTGCCTCTGTGGACCACGCCTGGTAGGTGAGGCTTCTGATTCCATGTTCTCTGCTGGGAAGCCTTGGGCAAGTCTCTTAGCACAGCCACACGTCACTTTCCCGTCCCCAAATGGATTAATAATCAGACCCTTCTCGGGGGGACGTGTAAGGGCTGGTGAGGTGAGGATGAACAGTACGTGTCTGTGGCCTCAGGCAGGGAGGGGTGCATAACCTCACGCGGTCAACAGCAGAGGCTGTCTGCAAGGATCTTGCCTCCCTGAATTTGGAGCAAGCTGAGGCCAAGGGTGCTCAGAGGAGTGAGTCTTGAAGACAGAGGGCCCAGGCACAGGGACTTGGGGTCCCTGGGGAGAGGGCTGGATGGCAGAGGGAAGAGCTGCAGACCCTCAGGGGGACCGGCCCCAACTAGGGCTGCTGGGGTCCCTGTCCGGGGGCAGCACAGTCCAAGGCCCACAGGGACCAGTTTGGGGGGATGCTGAACAAGGCCTCCAGGGCCTTGGCTCTGTGAGGAGCCCCAGATTCTCACACCCTTGGCTGAGACTCCAGGTCCCACCCTCACCGCAGACTGGAGACCCAAGTCAGAATGAAATGGTGTTAAAGAAGTTTCTGGAAAGGAAGGGCTCGGTCTTCTGCGCCCGGGTTCACGGCCTACAGTCTGCCTGCCTTCACTCAAATGTCACCGTCACAGTGGTTTGCAGAATCCTGCAGACGGTCCTCCTGCCTGACCCTGCGGTCCCGTGGGGGCCGAGTGGGGCCTCTGCCCTTGGCAAGACTGCATGGCCCCGTCTCCCTGGGGTGGCTTCCTGGGATAGCCTGCGTCCTGGAGACGGGCCTCGGCCAAACCCCGACGGGAGGCGACCCTGCTCCCCCCACCCCTGCCTCGGGCTCCCACGTGAGGGCCTGCACCTGCTTGGTGCCGCGGACAAGGCCGACGGGGATGGGGGTGCCAGCCTGGGAGGCGAGGTGGCGAGCCCTGAGAGGGCATGTGCCCTGGGCTGCACGCCTGCCTGCGCTCGGTGGGGAGCAGGCAACGCTGGGCCCTGGCCCCCGGCTCCTGTCTCCCCCGAGGGCCAGGCTCCCTTGCACGAGCTCCACCTTCCCCTGCGCCGCAGCAGCTCCTGCTTCTTCCCCCGACCATGAAGCTGTTTTCACCCTGCTGCGGCGTGGAGGCCGCGGCCTGTCTTGTCGCTGGTCCTGGAGGTGGGAAAGGACCTTCATTCCCCAGCCTCCTCACTCACAGACCTCTTTACCACCTCCTCCCTCCCTCCTGGTCTGCTAACCATTGAATGCTCCCCAAGATGGGGAGCTTACTACTCCCTGAGGGTGATTTCTCCCTGTGTAACCGCTCCCTGCCTCAGAAAGTTCTGCGTCACGTCGGCCCGGGGCTGTAACATGGCTCAGTTCAGACACACGAAAGGTCAACCCGTCTTTCAGGGGCCACTCCTCCGGTGTTGAGATGTTGAGGGTCTGCAGGGAGGAGGCCTATGGCCCAGCGCTCCCTGGGGACAAGACCAGCTGTGGAGCGAGGAGCCGGAGGCCACAGTGCCGACGCCAGCGAGCTGGGGACGCGCTGTTATTTCACCGTCTAGACAGACACCTTGTGATTTTTGTCTCTGCCTGAGCACACAGCGTAGCAGGGAGCAGAGCTGGGACACACATGGCTGTCCCCGTGACAAGGGCGTGCAGCCCTGGGTAAGGCGTCTTCACGTGCTCTGAGCGGAGAAAGCAACCCAAGTGTCCACGGATGGATGCACGGATCAACAGTGCTCATCCATACAGGGGATTTTATTCAGCCTTAAAAAGGAGAAATCTGGACTTCTGCTGCAACATGGATGAAGCTCGAGGGCATCCCGCCGAGTGAAGTAGGCCAGTCACGAAGGGACGGATCTCAGTGCTTCAGCTCACATGAAGTCCCCAGAGTGCACAGAATCAGACGCAGAAAGTAGATGGTGGCTGCCTGGGCCCGGGGAATGGGAATGTGGGGCTGGTGTTCATGGGGTGCAAGAAGAGGGAGCAGCTCGGGGGTGGTGGTGATGGTGGGATGGTGGGGATGGTGGGGATGGGGGGATGGAG
Source organism: Canis lupus baileyi (assembly GCF_048164855.1). Classification (NCBI taxonomy): domain Eukaryota; kingdom Metazoa; phylum Chordata; class Mammalia; order Carnivora; family Canidae; genus Canis; species Canis lupus. The sequence continues at coordinate 8,793,673 of NC_132868.1, forward strand.
GGATAGAGGGGATGGTGGGGATGGAGGGGATTATGGGGATGGAAGGGATGGACGGATGGAGGGGATGGTGAGGATGGAGAGGATGGTGGGGATGGTGGGGATGGACGGATGGAGGGGATGGAGGGGATGGTGGGGATGGACGGGATGAGGGGATGAGGGGATGGAGGGGAGAGAGGGGATGGCCCCCTCCCCCCCCCCCCCCCCCCCCCGCGAGAGGCGGATGAAGGCACACGTCCCTGGGGCTCATGGAGCCAGGCCACGAGCAACAGGGGGCAGCAGCGCAGTGAAGGGGCCAAGGCTCAGTGGATGGTGAGGGGGCAGAGTGTCCGGCCCAGGACAGCCTGGGGGGGGGGCGCCATCCTGGGACGGGCTGGTCAGTTCCACTCAGGGCTTCGTCAGGGGGCTATGAGCTTCTGGGGTCCTGGAGGGCCGCGCTCTGCTGGGCCCCATCAACCCCCTTGGCGCCAGACACTCCCAGGGCCCACCCTGACCTCGCAGCCTCTGTGTGCAGACAGGACCCTGGGCTCACTGGCTCCCAGGGCGACTGTCGCTGGAGATGGGTCCTGCTGGGACGCAGTTAGGGCTACAGTGACCCTGAGGCTAGGGGGCACCTAGGAAGAGGAAGTCCTCCTAGGAAGAGGAAGCGACAGCCATGTGAAGACAGGCCCCATTCTGTGAAGGGGACAGGCCATGTGAAGACACGAGAAGACTGTCACCTGGGGCCCAGGAACCAAGCTGGACCTGGGTCCCAGACGTCCAGTCTCCAGGCGATGAGAAAATTAAAGTTGTCTGCAGCTTACGCCTCCTGGTCCATGGTGATTGTTGTGGGGGCCCGAGAAGCCTTCCTGTGACAGCCACCCCTGTCGTCTTCCTGCTGGGACCAGCCCTGTCCTGCGCTGGCCTGGAGCCAAGCATGCGCGGCCCCTAGAGCCTCAGACACCTGCTTGGTTCCATTCAGGCACATCAGGTTCTCAGCTCTGTGTCCCGCTCAGGGCCCCACTGGGACCAGGCCGGTGTCGCTGCTGCCTGGGCCCCCACTGTGTGCCCCCCGGGCCCTCTCCCCGTGTCCTCCGTCAGCCTTGCCCAGGGACTGGCTCCTGTCACCACCATCCCCTCCCCGCCCCCAGGTCTGCAGCACCTGAGTTAGAAGCTGGGCCTCCTGCCTGAGCCCCGCCCCGGGGCTGAGCCTCACGTTCTCCTGAGACTGGATGCAAAGCTGCGAGCTCTCCTAGCTTGGACAGCACCCCTGTCCTCCTCCATGCCCCCTTGCGGCCGAGCTTGTGGCCCCCACCCCCGCCACAGCCTGTGTCCTGCCTGTTGGTGATGGAGCCCTCGGGCCATGACCCCAGGCCAGCAGGTGCTGGGATTCCTCGCTGGGTGACCGGCACCAGGGGTCCCGGGCTCCGCGCTGCTGCCGACGGCTGCCGTGCCCAGGTGTCCCCTGGTGGCTCTGTGCCCACTCCCTTCCTTGCATCACCTTTAGTGAGGGGAGGCCTCCAGGAGTCCCAGCTCTGTGGGATGTGTCTCCTCAAGGGCTTGCATCCTGTCCTCATGTATCCAGACAAACGGACACCCCCGGGGACAGGAATCACCAGGGCTTCTGGCTCAGGGCCTCCTAACTTCTCTGGATCTGGGGTCGAGCCTTCAGATCTCTGGATCTGAGATTTGCCTTATTGTCCTGTAAGCTCCACCATGTGTCGGAAAACCAGGCGCCACCCAGGCTCCTCAGGTGTGCTGGGGCGGGAGAGGGTCTGGAATCTTTCCCCGCCTGGACAGGGCGAGCAGGGAGGCATGGAGTCTAGACTTAAAACAATTCACTTCGTGCAGCTCCAGCGAGGCAGACCCGGTGGCTGCTCCTCCTGGATCCACGAGGACCCGTCTACACCACGGCGGCTGGCATCGGCCTCGCAGCCCAGAGAGCCTGTCGCCCTGTTGGATGCCAGGTCCTAACTTGCTGAGTTACAGGCGGCGCCTCGACCCGTGTGGCCGCCCCCAGGAGTTCCCGCCAGTGCCAGCCCAGCTCCCCCCAGCCCGCTCTGCGGCCCCGGCCCCCAGGCTCCAGGCCTTCCCTCTGCCCCGCGTGGATCTGGATCTCCCTCCCGACACCGCACCCCTGGCGCTGGACCTCCCGCATCCCCAGCCATGTCCCCACCGCTGGGCAGGCATCCTTGGGGAGAATCCCCGTGAAGAGCCAGGGAGCATGGGGGACACTCTGGCATGACATCAAACAGGGGGCACTCCCGGGGGGTCTCCTGCTCAGACGCCACTGATGACGCTGTGACTCACTCTGCTGACTATGGGGTGTGGAGGCCCAGGGGAGGGGGACACCCTGGGCATGGGGTGTGGAGGCCCAGGGAGGGGGACCCGCTGGGCATGGGGTGTGGAGACCCAGGGAGGGGGACCCGCTGGGCATGGGGTGTGGAGACCCAGGGAGGGGGACCCGCTGGGCATGGGGTGTGGATCCCTGGGGAGGGGGACACGCTGGGCATGGAGTGTGGAGACCCAGGGAAGGGGACCTGCTGGGCATGGGGTGTGGAGACCCCGGGGAAGGGGGCTCGCTGGGCATGGGGTGTGGATCCCTGGGGAGGGGGCCCACTGGGCATGGGGTGTAGAGGCCCGGGGTCAGGCTGCCTGAGCTCAGGGACTGTGGGGCCAGCATGTTGTTCCTGAGCGAGAAGAAAGAGGCTCAAGCTTCTAACTCATCACATGGCTGAGGATTTGGGGTCCGCCTTCTGGCAGCTTCCAGGGCCGGGTCTCAGGGTCCCCTGCTTGAGGAGCACGGAGTGACCAGGAATCAAGGCTCGTGCTCACTTTCCTTGCTCTGCCGGACACTGGGCTCCCAGCTTCACTCTCACCTGCTCCCAGGTCATCCCACCGCCTGCTGGAGGCACTTCTGTGGGCTGAGTGGTTTTTATTTTTTATTTTTATTTATTTATTGTTTGGCTGCGTGGTTTTTAAAGGCAGTTAGGGGTTTGCCCCTGGTGCCCTGTCCCCACCAGGGAGCAGGACTGGAGAGGGCAGCCAGGGGGCTGAGGTGGGCAGAAGGGGCCGCCAGCCGATGGGTGCCCTCAAAGCCAGCACTGGGACCTCTCCCGGGGGGCCACCCCCTCCCTGCTGTGCTAGGAGCCAGGGCTCTGGGCTGGGGCGGGCAGTGAGGTGGAGCAGAATGGGGGGGCGGGGGGACTGTCCCAGCGGGGCCCGAGCTCCACTGCTGTTAGACCCATGCTGCCTCCAAGCCTCCCCAGAGTCTCGCTTCTGCGCATCATGTGGGATGTCCAGGGGCAACAGGTGAAATAAATTGCCAGATAACGTAGGGGACGCCCAATCGAATTTAGATTTCAGATTAAAAAAAGTTTTCGGGCTCACTATTCCCCATACAATATGTGGTGCATACTTGATTTATCCGTTGTCACCTGAAGTTGAACTTTAACTGGTTTCCTGTGGGGCTCTTTTTTGCTGGATCTGGTCACTCTCCTGGAGTGGCAAGTCCGTCCCTGCGGGAAGGGCCATGGCTCAACAATCCAGGAGCCCTTTCTTCTTCCTCACTCGCATAGGGCCGGGCCCCGGGCAGCCCCACCAGAACCCCTGGGAACTTCACTCTGCTAACAGACACGTATCAGGCACCTGCTGTGTCAGCAGAGGGACCCCCAGGGCCCCTGCCGGGGTGGATGCTATGGCCTCCAGGTCAGGTGCGATAGTGGGCTGGGTGCCAGGGCGAGGGGGCTGCAGGGCCCCGGGCGTGGGGAGGACGACGAGGGGTAAAAGGGCAGGACCAGCCCGATGCCTGCGGACACAGCCCCATTCTAGAACCCCAGTGAGTGCTATGAGGAGTGGGGCTGGGACGGAGGGAGGTTGTGGTTACAGGTCTGGGAGGCCCTTGCTGATCCAAGGCCTGTAGGGAGGGTCCTCGGGGCTGGGGCGACCCATACACAGGTGCAGCCCCCACTGTGGCCTCTGTCTGCCCTGCTCCCCCAGGTTTGGATCTGAGGGCTAATGGCTCAGGTGTTCCTTGACCCAGGTCCCAGAACTGTCCTTGGGCCCCCCTGCTCCCCACTTTCATCCACCTTTTCCTGGGATCAGTCCCCCTGCACATCCTGTTTCCTGGGAGCCCGGCTGGATGATGGAAAGGATCACTGACACACCCGGCCCTGGGGGACGCTCCTCACCTGGGCCGGGCTTGCGACCAACCGTCTGGGCCTCTCCTCCCGCCGCCACGCCACCCCGGGACGCCTGTGGGGACCTGCAGCCGAGCCAGCTGGCTCTGGCATACCCCGGGGTGTGGGCTTCCTGAGGCTGCTGTCGCAGTGCCATGGCCAGTGGCTTCAAACAACACACATCTGTTACCTCACAGCTCTGAGAATCAGAAATCCCCAAGTCAAGACGTTGGCAGGACCATGACTTCTAGAGGCTAAGGGAGAATGCCTGTCTTGCTTTTTCTGAGTTCTAGGGGTCGCCTGCCGCCTTTGGCCAGCGTCACTTCTGCTTCAGTCATCACATGTCTGACTGTGATGCTCCTACCCCCTCTTATAAAATCACACTTTGGTCACCCTGGACCCACCCAGATAATCCAGGACAATCTCTCCATCTGAGGGTCCTCAACTTGATCACACCTGAAAAGTTGCTTTTGCCATGGAAGGTCACAATGGAACAGGTCCTGAGGTTAGGATCCCTCTAGCATGCCTGCAGTCACATTCGCTGGGGCTCCCGCCGTGGGCAGGGGTGCCGGCCCGTAGTATGGGTGTCCGCTGCCCTGGCACCGACCAGTCTGCAAGCCGTCTTCTCACACGCTTAGACTTCCACTTGTGGGGCAGCTGACGTATGTCTGCCGGGGGGTAAAAGGGCCTTGTGGCCACTGACCCCAGGCTGGTCTGGGCATCCTCCCCCCCTTCACCCCATACCCCCTCGAGGCGTGCAGAGCTGCTGTGTTCCTGCAGAGGCCGCTGGGGAGCAAGGAGGAACCACTGTCCTGCCACAGCCTTGCTTTATTCCTTTATTTACCCCTTACCAGCCCCCCGGATAAATCAGGAGCCTCCCATCCTTGCTCCCCTTTATTTGTCTGGTTTGGGGACAGCACCCGAACTATACCGGCTTTCTTCCCTACCCATCTGGCTCGAACAGACGCCCTCTGGGTGTCCTGACATGTTGTTTCTTGTCCCTGTCTCTTCTCTCATTGCTCTGGCACCTTTCTTTTTTTCTTTTCCTTTTTTTTTTTTTTTTTTCTTTTAGTAAAAAATTAGAGGAAATATACGGCTTTCTCCCCCAATGAAATGGAACAAATGAAAAAGAAAAAAGGGCCCACACGAATAGCACCTTGGGAAGCTCCCTTGGGCAGTGTGGACCCGCTCTGTGCGAATTCTATGGCTTGCAGACCACGCGGCCTCGCTCCCTGCCACGGCTCATTCTGACGGTCCCTCTGGGTCCAGGCACCCCCTGCGGGACAGGAAGCCTTTGGTGGGGCATCTCCTACTTCTGTCTGATGTTTAGCATCATGGGGAAGGAGAGGAAGCTTTTGAAAGAAAGAAAATACAGTTCTCTGTACAAGAGAGGAAGGAATTACAGGGCGAACTCTAGACGGGTATTTCCGCATCGCTCCCGTTTCTGTGCCTGCTTGCTGTCGTGTTCGTGGTTGGGAAATGCCAGTCTTCTGCTCAGGCTTGGAATGGAAAGGCAGGTGCCCTCCCACGCCCGTCTCACCAGCAGACCCCGCGGGGCCATGTGGTCCTGGCGCCAAGCACACCCTCACCCCGGGGTCCCCGGCGGGCATGGTCGCTGGGACCCTGGCTCCGGTGGAACCGTCAGAACCAGCTCCAAGCTCCCTCCTTATCTCGGTGAGAGGATCTGATCCGACCGCAGTGTGATTACTCCACATAGACTCGGTGCTTCATTTAGCCCAGATGAGGATCAGCTTTGGGGGGGACGAGTAATTAGCATCGCCTAGAACCACCCACAGTCCCCACATGGCGTTGAGGAGCTGCCAGCCACAGAGGAAGGGGGATGCCCAGCCTCTCTCTCTCCCTCGTCCCTATTCCTGACCTCCGGCTGATTAGAACCTTCTCTCTTCCTACTGAACTCCTCCCCAGGCCTCCCAGCCTGGACTGTGCACACTGGGGCCCAGCTGACAGTGCGCGGGGCTGAATTCTGGCCACAGGTGACAAGGACGACGGCTACGAGGGCCACCGGTATGGGGGGGCACTGGCCCTGTGGATTCATCCTGGGAGGAGTTGGGACTTCCTGGGGTGGAGAGAGAGGAGCAGGTAGTGAAGGTGACCAGGAGGGCAAGAGGGGAATGGGGGTGGGGAGTGGGCTTTCTCCCTTGGGGGTCCCGGGCGGTGGGGGGGCCTGCCGTGCGCTCCAGGGGCACCCAGGCAGGTGTACTTCTCCGAGGGCAGCCGTGTCTCCTAGCAGTTGTTGGTGATGAATTTGTAGGGCTGGGGGTTTTTCTTCCTGGAGGAGATTGACCTTTTTATAGCAAAATTAATCTCCTTTTCTCTTTCTTCTGATGTTGTAACTGAGATGTCATCAGTTGACAGCCAGGTGGGTGGCAGGCAGTGGAGGTGTCGAGCCAGGACTGTGGGAAGGCGTCTGCAGGGCCACAGGGCGGGACGATTGCTCTCAGCTGGTGACCCAGTGAACACCTCCCTGTGGACACGTGGCAGATCAATGGCATCACTCGGAGCCATTTGATTTGGTAAAATCAAATCCAGCACAAGAAAGGTGCACTTGGGCATTTGGTGATCCACTCCCCCAAAGGAGTCACCGTGGGGTTTCCTAGTGAAATAAGCTCACCTGGAGTTGCTTCGGTGGATGTTTATTCAGATCGAGCTGACCCGGGTAGGCCTCTCCTCCTGCTTCCTCCCCAAAGTGTCCACTATAGAAGCTATGGCTCATGAGTCCCTCCTGTGGCAGGGACTTGGGTGACCTGATGTGCTGAATGCGGCAAGACATGGCCCAGCCTGCACCCCAGCTCCCACCAGCACCCAGATGCCATGAAGATGACTTGAGCTTGGGCTTCCACTGTGAAGGCATGATGCCTATGGGGGTCATGCGGTACCTAGAGAGTGTGATCTGTCAGCGGTACCTAGAGAGTGTGATCTGTAGATCATGGAGGAGGTACGGTCAGCGGTACCTAGAGAGTGTGATCTGTAGATCATGGAGGAGGGAGGGCTTTGCCCCAGAGCCAAAGGCCTGCCAAGCTGGGATATGCACGTGAGTGCAAATTTCCACGCTGACAAAGACATCTGGAGTGGGTTGAACGGTGCCCCCTCAAAAAAGAAAGGTCTAAGGCCTAACCTCCCCATACCTGGGAATGTGACCTTATTTGGAAAAAGAGTCTTTGCAGTTGTTGTTATATGAAGGGTCCTGAGATGAGGAGATCATCTTGGATTATCAAGGTGGGCCCTATATCCAACAACAAGTGTTCTTCTAAGAAAAGCCAGGGGAAACCTCAACACAGACGAGGCAGGGATGGGAGGGACAAATCTATGAGCCAAGGAATGCCAGGAGCCACCAGAAGCTGGACGAGGCAAGAGAAATCTGCCCCCAAAGCCCTCAGAGTGAGCATGGCCCTGCCTGCACCATGATCTTGGACTTCAGGCCTCTAGAATCTGTGGTTTTTTGTTTTTGTTTTTTTTTTTAAAGATTTTATTTATTTATTTATTCATGATAGACATAGATAGAGAGAGAGGGTCAGAGACACAGGCAGAGGGAGAAGCAGGCTCCATGCCAGGAACCTGATGTGGGACTCGATCCTAGGACTCTGGGATCACGCCTTGGGTCAAAGGCAGGCGCTAAACCGCTGAGCCACCCCGGGATCCCCAAGAATCTGTGGTTTTAATCCACCTAGTTCATGGTGATCTGTTGTGGCGGTCCCAGGAAATAAATACAATGGCCAAGGATCCCAAAGAAACAAACCACAACTAAACTTCTGGGCAAGGTCCACCCTCCTCTACCAGAACCTTCTCTTCCCCATGGAGTTCCACGTCTCCGGGTAGGGGCAGAGCAGGGCAAAAATGTGAGGTTTGACTGGTATATTCTTTTTTATTGCTGTGTAAGTTTCAGCAGTTAAAGTAACACACATGTGCTGTCTCACAATTCCCTTGGGCCCGGAGCCCAGGTCTGGCTCTGCAGGTCCCTGGCTCAGGGTCACACCAGTTTGCAATCCAGGTGTCAGCTGAGCTCCATTCCTTTCTGGAGCCTGGGCTCTTCCCCAAGCTCAGTTCTTGGCAGAGTGTAGTCCCTTCCACCATTGGACTGGGACCCCTGGTTCTTGTTGGTGTCAGCTGGAGCCTCCCTCAACTCCCAGAGACCCTGGCGTCAACCCCACGTGGCCCCTCGTGACGTGGCAGCTAACTTCTTCAAGGCTGACAGGAGAATATCTTGTTTCAGGGAAGGTCTAGACTCCTCCCGTCCTTCTTCCTTCTTGCCATATAGCATAACGTAATCATAGGCGCTATCCCATTAGCATTACATGTTCTACTGGCTTGCCCCCACTGTGGAAAGGGGACTGTACAACAGTGTGACTCATCCAGGGGTGGCCTCCAGGGGTGGCTGATGCAGCTGGGGCATCTTTGTTCCTGGCTCTGCAGTCCAGCAGCCTTCAATTTCTTCCAGCTTTATTCTTCCCACACCTGGAGCCCACTATCACACCATCGTGACCCTTTCTCCTTCCTTAAGAAAATACCAATGCTCCTAAAATCTCGGTATTTAACTAGAGGGTATTGTGCTGAGTGAAATAAGTCAACTGGAGAAAGACAATTATCATATGGTTTCACTCATATTAGGAATATAAGGAACAGCGCAGAGGATCGTAGGGGAAGGGAGGGAAAACTGAACAGGAAGAAATCAGAGAGGGAGACAAACCACGAGAAACTCTCAACTCTGGGAAACACACTGAGGGTCGCTGGAGGGGTGGTGGGTGGGGCACGGGGTCGCTAGGTGACGGGCTTGAAGGAGGGCATGTGGTGGGAAGAGCACTGGGTGTTACATGCAACTGATAAATCACTGACTTCTACCTCTAAAACTAATGATACACTATATGTTGGCTAATGGAATTTAAATTTAAAAAATTTTTAAAAAAAAGATCTTGGTACTCAAACGTTTTTGGAGATTTAAAGAGAGAAGCTCAAGAGGGATAGCTTTTGGTGAGAGAGCACCGAATCATCTGCCAATCCATGAAGGAGGGCCACAGGTCTCAAATCAGGCACAGTTCCTTTTGGAGGTTCAGAGGGCAAATCCATCCAATGTCTCGCTCCTAGATGTCTCCCTCTTCTCTGGCGTTTCTGTCCACCCTTGGTGTTCCTTGGCGTTGACTCATCCCTCCCATCTCTGCTTCCCTATTCATACCACCTTCCCTGTGTCTCTGTCTCAAGCTTCCCCGTGCCTTTCTCCCATAAGGATACCTGTCATTGGATTTGGGGCCCAGCCTGAATCCAGAGGGGTCTCATCTTGGGATCCTTACCTTCAGTGCATCTGCAAAGACTTTTTTTTTTACCCAAATACAGTTGAGTCCACAGGCTCCGGGGCTTAGGACTTGGCCATATTGTTTTGGGGACCACTATTCAACCCACTCCTGTATGTGTATGTATCTTTTCCTTCATGCTCTAAGATAGTACCTAGTTTTTGGATGCACCACGTGTGTGTGTGTTTAGACATATTTTACATTTGTAAGGCAACACAACTAGAAGGCCCCCATATCTGATCCTATCTTTATAATGCGTTAGATGAAGACCCTGGACTCTGACGTAATGCATTATACTCTGACGTATAATGCATTAGATGAAGACCCTGGACTCTGCACCTTAAAACACCTTTGGAAAAAAGAGATCTCTGGGTTATAAAGAATCTGTTCACTATTAGAAGTTACTGGCATAGCCTCATTTTAAACCCTCTGTGTGCTAGGAAGGAAATGTTTGAACAGCTCTGAGCTGAGGGCTCAGCCGAGGGCAGACGGAACCAAAGTAAATGACAGAGTTATTTCCAGTGCTCTCTGAGGCCCTTTCCAGTTCATTTGTTAAATAAATCATTGGCATGAAGATCAGGCGTGGGAGCCTTTGCTTTTATTTCCAACACTTTCTAGAGTAAATTTAGCAAGCTCCAAGCCATCATTTACTAAAAACAGCTTTTATCCCCCCCCCCCCCCAATTTGAATGTGGTAGAAAGATCTGACACTGGATGCCATGGAATGCCATGGAGTCCAGAGCTCTGGGGACCACAGACAGAGGACACGAGCTTCCTAGCAGGTGACACAGGGACCCCCAGGGAGGCTCTAATGGCAGGAATATGAAGGAGACAGCCTGCATGGGATTGTATCTTGTTTGGGAAGGTAATGCGTTTTGTGGAAAAACAACATCGAGAAATGTTGAAACCAGAGTCAAGTGAAAAGAGAAACCTGGAAACAATGAGAATGAGATTTCATAAATCAGGTGGGCACACGCGCGTGTGGATTTGGTAGAGGTAAGAAGTACTGTCACGTGAAGAGTGATCCGTATCACTTACGAGGAATAAACTCTGGAATGTTGTAGCTAGAAATATTCCCTGAGGGTAGAGACTTAACAATTGTTTTAGGATTGACTTAAAGTAATATTTTAGTGACACAGGAAATCAATTGACCATGTTTAAGTAAAATCAGATTAGAAAAATCAATTCACACTTTTCACGCCTGTTTCCTGTCTCGAAGCTTGGCCAGCACTGCCTGCGCAATCTACCTCACAGCCTTGCCTACGGAGAGGATATGAGGAGAGAGTTCTAAAAGGTCTTTGAGAAATTATAAGCTTTGCAAATGTAGAAACAGAAAAAAAAAAAAAAAGGAATGTTTCCTACGGGAAAGTTTATTCATATTGTTTAGAATTATTTGATTGGATTTAACCTTCAAAAAGATTTATTAGAAAATCTTTCATGACCCTCCCAAAAATCTTTTTAAAAAATGCTCTGGGATAAATTTAAACAACAACAACAACAAAAAGTTGTATTTCCGAAACACACTGTATCCTGACCCTGTTGCCTCTGTGCTGGCCAATCCTGCATGGTTGTCCAGGACCCTACACTTGTAGGCTGAGCAGACTAAGCACCATCTGTTTGATAAATAAAACACTCCATTTTGGTAAATAGATTGTGTGTATGTCCACCTCAGTATCTCACCATTTCCTCGTGTCTAAGGAAAAATAACTTGTCCTCATTAGCATGTTGACTTAATTCTGGCAGGAATAGAATTCTTTAAGAGAGAGAGAGGGTGTGGCAAGTAAGAGTGGGGGCGGGAGAGGGGGAGGAGACTCCCCACTGAGCATGGAGCAAGGAGCCCAATGTGGGGCTCGATCCCAGGACTCTGAGGTCATGACCTGAGCTGAAATCAAGAGTTGGATTCTTAACCAACTGAGCCACTCAGGTGCCCCCATTTTGTCCTTTTAGATCAGGCCCTACCTACTGACTCAGAAACCACACCTTAAATTCTTAGTGTCAAGGTCTGAGTGCAATCCTGTTGGGTCTCTAACTTCTGCCTTAAGAAAACTATGTCCCTGGACAGAGACTACCCAAGCCACTGCCATCAACTCCGGGACCCAGCGGAGCTGAGTCTGCTCTGGGGAGAGTATGTGATGGGTCCCATACTCATTTCCATTGCCCAAGAGAAATTCAGAGCCAATGCCTTCCTGAGGGTGGATGTAACATGCCTTCGCTCCAAAGAGATGAAACCAACAACCTCAAGTGGATTCCAATGTGCAACTCAAGCTGTCGACTGGATCATTCCAGATCAATCTCACTGTTATTTCTAAAGTGATGTATTGAGTATCTGTTTCAGGCCAGGCATGGGCTTCATGCTTCCCATATATTGCCTGCCTTGCCACAGCCACCCTCAAGAGCAGATATCCACTTCCAAGTTTGGGTAAGAAAGTGGCAAGTAAGAAAGATTAAGTGAGTGTCTGGGAGGCAAACTTCCTTATCCGAGTGCGACAAGAGGCAGAGGGTGGGTTCAAGGCTGTGATCCCAGAGCCCTCACCTACTCAATACTAAAACAGTTTCAGATTTTAAGAGAAAAATGTACTCTTGATTGGAAAATGATTTAAAATATTCACACAAAGACTGGGCAATTCCTCTGATAAACAGTTTAAAATAAAAACTAGAAACCAACTTCTAGTGTGAAAAATTAGCTGTAGTACCTTTTAAATAGATTGAATTTAGGGTGTGTGAAAACTGTCATGTTCTAGAATTACTACTCTATAACAGTTTTTCAGAGAAGTCTCTCTGTAATTCAGTATTAGTTTAGGCTAGAGTAGTGAGCTAAGCACACAATTTCAACCTTAATGGGACTCTTTGGCAAACATGTTCGACAATCTTTATAATGCAAATGGCAGCTGAAGGAGAAATCTATTTTTTTTTTTTTTGAAGGAGAAATCTAAATCACAGTGATGCCCAACGAGATGTGGTTCAGTTACATTTCATTGATTTTTATAGAGAACACTAGTGACACACTTCAAAGTTCTGACTTAGCAAACCACAAACAAATCAAAGCACAAAAGATCAGAGGGCAGCACATACGTGAAGCACCCCCCCACCCACCCACCGCAGTGGACGACACTGGATAATGCATATGGAGACCCAGAGAAATTCCAACAAATACTGAACATAGACCATGGAAGGACTCAACAAACATCCTATGGAAAGACATTTTACTTTTAAAGTCTTGCTTTTCTGAATCGTTGTTTTTCCCATGAGGACAGTGCCTCTGATTATTTGACTCATGCATTCACCCTCTTCTGAAAGTCAACATTTCTTTCCTACTTCCTCCCGCTTCTTTTGAGGACAACAGAATTGGGCGACTTTAGAAAAAGTATACTCCAGGGGATCCCTGGGTGGCTCAGCGGTTTAGCGCCTGCCTTTGGCCCAGGGTGCGATCCTAGAGTCCCGGGATCGAGTCCTGAGTCGGGCTCCCGGCATTCCCGGCATGGAGCCTGCTTCTCCCTCCTCCTGTGTCTGCCTCTCTCTCTCTCTCTAGGTCTATCATGAATAAATAAATAAATAAATCTAAGAAAGAAAAAGTATACTCCAAAGGCTCCGTCTGGAAGTCTGAGGCAGCACAAGATGTGTAGATCAGCATCCTACTATGGTCATAATGGGGACAATGTACATGAATGAAGTCATGTTGGTGGAGCAGGTGAGCAGAAATAAAACCAAGCACACTCAGCTGCAATGGCTCTATTGTTGCTCAGTTATTGACATCACCAGATCTAGTGATACAAAGTGATTGCATGTCGACAAAACAGACAGCCACTTAATTTCCTTCAGTAGAAGAAATGAGGAAGCATCCTCTTTTTTTTTCCTTTCTTTTTAATTCTGTAGGAGAAACAAGGTCAGTCTGCAGGGGGAAGCTGTGCAGGTATTTATCCCCTCAACACATACTGCCTTACTGACCCAAGAGGATGACCTTGGAACCTGACTCCCCCCAGTGCACTCTGCCATTTGTCCAGCCCTGCTATGACCTTGAAATTAAACCGTGCCTCCCTTTGTACCTACACTCTATTCAAGTGCTCTGCCTTGATTATGTCTCTTTGCCCAGCATACTTTTTTTTTTTTTTTTTTCTGGAACCAAAGGAACATTGCTTATAGCCTTCCTGGATGTCAACAGTGTTTGTCTAGCCTTTCCAGGTCATTGGCCACATCCTGTGGGTCAGATGGATCAGAGTGAGACTCTGTACTATGTAAACTGGAGGTGGCAAAAATCAGAAAGAGAGGATAGAACATAACATAAAGCTAAGGAATGGAGCTGTATGTTACATTAATGTCTTTGGAGGGAAAGACTATGGTCGCATGGGCTGAGCTCCAAGCCATAGCTCCCCAGAGAACTTGGGAGAGCAAACTGCCTTCTCACCAACTTGCTTCTCTTGTGTAATGGATCACTCTGGGTGTTTCTCAACCAGCTGTGAAGGCCAGTGGCTCACAGGCAACCCAATGGTGAGCTCAAAAGTGAGTGCTTGAATGTGGGCTAAGTGAACTGCCTCAAGGTCCATGGGAAGCATCATGGAGAATTGGAAAGCACCAGCCAGATGGTGTGGCCTTGGCCTCATCCCTCCGGTTGACTTTGGAAAAGCCACTCAATCCATCTGGGTTTGTTTCCTCCCCTGCAGAGTGTCTGAAGGTAGACTAAGTTGACCTCCAAGATTCAGTGGTCAACCCTCAATGCAGTTGGGAAGGAAGTATTTTGCCCCTTTAGAAAGCATAGTCTATTGAAATTTTGCATGCTGTTAGAAGGGTTCAGATATAACACGGACATCTAATTTAGAGAAGGGGCCAGCCCCACACGCCCTGTTAGGCTCTAAGTTTAGCCCGTGTCTTGCCTACTGAAAGATCTATAGAGAGGGCCCCTGCAGGTGAGAGAGGCAAGGAACTGCTTGGACGTCCTCTCTAGGGGAACATCATGTCCTTTACAAGGGCATCCCTGGCCCTCCCCCACTTCTATACCTGCCCCTCTTTCCTTTTGCTCAGCCATCGCTCACCCCTGACTTCTCTGTGGAGTCCACCCTGGCTGTCAATCTGTGAACCTCTGGGCTCGTACAAGGTCTACAATTTCCACAGTGCAGTGAAGCATTTAGCGGTCTCTGGTCTCAACTCATTGTTGGTGGCTCCTGCACGTTATTCTTGTCTCCTAAGATCTCTAGGGAAGGAGCATGTCTAAAACTTGTCCCTTCCCTATGTCTGGGCACGTGGAGACATGGCCAATAAGTCTGGTAGGGGACTGGGGACAGGACACCAGTATGTGATCACAAGTCAGTTCTATTTGAATCATTGCAATTACTCAATCAGAGCCACTATTTAAAGGTGTTCTAATTAAAACCCGTTGTTTAACATGAAGCTCCTCATACTAGAAAAGCAACGCACAAAGTTCAAGTGACAATTTCTGGTTTTCCCAAGCATTTTCCCTCATGGCTTAGGTCAGGTCTCACAGTAATCCCATAGGAGGCTACAGCCCAAGAAACTGAGGCTTAAACAGGTGGAGTTACCTGCCAGAGTCACATAGACACACAGACATAGGGCCACCTGCCCTTCTATCCGAGTCTCTGTCACGAGGCTTTAGATTTCCCTCTTGAAAAATAAGGTTGAATTTTGATAGAGGGTGTGAACTTGGGAGCTAAAAAATTGGGGCCTTTTTTTTTTCTCTGAGTAATGGATTTTAGGGACTGTGAGTCTTCTGGGGGCACTTGTGCATGTGCCTGTGTGTGTGTGTGTGTGTGTGTGTGTGAGTGTATGTGTGTAGTGCTGGGCCAATCATCTTGCTGCTCTCATGGAACGTGAGCAGCCCGAGGCCTGCAGTGCAGGGGACACCCCAGACCGACTGGAGGGGACCTGGGAACCCCGCTGGATGGGCAGGGGTTGGACTCTTTCCTTCCTCTGGCTCTGTGGCTCTGAGGACATGATGTCTGCCCTCCTGGCCAGTCATCCCCCTGCTGTCCATCTAAAGAGGGACAGCTTTCTTGGCCCATGTGGGAAGATGACCCCAGCCAACCACTTGCTGGGTCTGGAGCAAGCTTCCCTCCCACCCTGGGCCCCAAGGTCGGTGGGGTCAGCAGGCCTTGGCCACGGCCAGGCTCCCCACTGTTTAGCCAACGCTGTCCGCCTGCGATGCCTCCAGCCGCTGAAAAGGGAGTTCTTCCGAGGAAGGGTCAAAGCAATAGTTGTGTGTTCAATTATTCTCCCCTGCTTTTCAAATGAGAAAGTCTTACCAATTTAAGTGAAAAATGGCATTTCTTTCACTAAAGAATATTTCTTCTACAACTTTCAGTTTTTAACAAACCTAATGGAAATCACAAGCAAAAGAAATCAAATTCAGGGTGTGCGGAGGGCTTGAGACTGGGCCACATGTCCCCCACCCCCACCCCCATCACTGTTGGCAGTGACCGAGCCCACCCTCAGGTGGTCATGAAACTCCTGGCCACATGCAAGTGTGGCAGACCCAGAACCAACCGTGGACGTGTCTTCGATCAGCTGGTGGCCAGCACGGAGCGGCAGGCTCCTGATACACACTCCCTGTGGTATACACACGGTGTATACTTTATGTGTATCTACACAGTATATACTCTGTTTATCCAAACACATCCGTATGCCTCTAGAAAGAAAGTTACTTTACGTTTTACATCAGAAGAGGGAAGCATCCAGAAAGAAATAAGCTTGGGTGCTTCCCCCAGTAGGCTGCTTCTGTCTTGTATCTTTGACACTCACTCTTCCAATATCCCAGGACGACAAGTGGCCCGAGAGCCCAAGACCATGCCCTAAATGTCAGGTTTCAGGATGGAGAGTTCCACTTGGAAGGATCGGATGAAAGAATGGTTTCAGTTCTTTGTCATCGAATTTAGTGACTATAATTACTCAGCGGGAACGTGAGTGGGCAGCCATGCATCCTCAATGCATTGCCGTCCTGGTGGACAGAGCTGCATGTGTATTAGGGGCACAGGAGAAAGTGGTTAATAATAAAAGCAGCAAAAAAAGGGTCGATTTGGTGAATGGTCGGTCATGCTGGGAGCTGACTCCTGTCCTCTGAGGCTGGGTCACTGGGACCTCTGACAACCTGGGACAGGTGAACAGGTCTGCGACTTAGCCAAAACTGCCCTAAGGATTTTATGTAATCAGCAAAGATTTCTTTTCCTTTGCAATGGGAAAATACAGTTCGCAACACCCAAGTCTGGCCCAATCAACCCTTAATGCTTCCTGTTAGCTTCTACTTGCCTCCCTGATTGCTTCTGGGGACCCTGCTAATCCACTGGAGTTTTGCAAAGACCGTGGGTTCCTAAGACTCATGTTTTGTACCTCGTTGTACAATGTCATCGTGGCCTTCGGAATATTAAGTTCTAAAAACAGATTAGATGTATTCAATGGCAGGATAGCCCCCAATGACTGGATTCTTGAGGCCATGAGTCAGGTATGCATGATTTTATTTAAAATGTGTCCAATAAGATTTTCCACCTGGGATGAACATTTTACCTCTTTCCCACGTATTATTATAAACAGTGTTTCCTCACTTCATGGAGTTTCTTAGAAAGTTCTAAGTAACTTAACAGAAGAGAAAAATGAAAGTGTGGGAGATGGAATAACGGGGAGTTTATATCACAGCGAGGGTGCTCACGCATCACGCAGCCCGGCCCCCCCGGGACACACAAGTGACAGGAGGGTGAGGGAATAGACCCGGTCATGCAAGTCCTCGTACCGTCACTTGGGATCCGTTGGCAGTTCTGGCATTCCCTGTCACTAGCACGTGAATAGGATGAGTCAGCTGACTTCAGGGAATGGGAAATCGTCTCTTGCTCTGGGTGGTGGGTTGACCAGCTGGGAGAAGACAGGAACACGAATGCGGTGTCGTAGGAGCGTTTCAGAGTACCGAGGGGGCTGTCCCACTGCCGGCGCGTCGGGAGCACGCCCCGCGTCCGCACGGCTGCATGTCCACGGCGGCCACAGCGGCCCTGCCTTTTGTCCCCGGGCACCGGGTTATCTGGGGACAGCCGCACACCACAGCATCAGCAGAGAGCGCACGTTTTCACCCAGTGGGCAGTTGTAGTTTTAAGTCACTAGAACCTGGCAATGAGAAATTTTTTTCAGGAGCCAGAGGCCAGGACACAAATGAAGTCTACATGTCGTCACACGGGGCCACGGAAGGACACGTCTCCGAGTTACGCTGACCTGCCAGGGAGAGAAACAGAGACACAGAGCACAGCGATGCAGGGCGTTCCTAGCGAATGTGAGCGGTGCCATGGGCGTGAGGTGGGTGGAGCAGTAGGCGCTGGTCTCCTGTCTGCTCTTTGGAGCTGCTGTCTGGGAAGAAGCCAAGGGCGGTGTGAGGGGGCGGGCGGAGGGGCGGGCGGGCTGGGGAACGTCACCAGCTCCACATGGGTTCTAAGGTGACTTCGAGATGGCCACTCATTTACCATCGAAACCTAATCCCGAACAGCGTTCGCTCCCTCGTTCTCCCTGTAAACACATCTGTTCATAAATAACTTAAACGTCTCCTTGGCATTCAGGATTCAGTTCCGGCTGGAGTAGAAAAGGGTGAGGATGCTCGGCGTTGAGGAGGAGATGTCGGGAACTCGTGTGTGTGGACAGGTGGCTGGAGCGTCTCCCGCACGTCGAGGACATCAGCCATCAGACACGGGCGGGGTGACCCAGCCGTACTTTTCATGCGTCTTCACCAAACTCTTAAAGGTAGCTTCGGCTTCCTTGCGGCTGAAGGACTTTTTGGATTTGCCGGCCTTTCTACAGATCCGCCCCTGCGGGAGAGGGAAAGGGACACCAGGTTAGAACCCCCTAGACGGGCGCCAAGCAGAGCAGGGCGCCGAGCTGTCGGGACGGGAGGGGTGCGGCCCGGCTTCCACTGGCGCCTCATCCCTGAGCCCGGGAAGCACCTGCTCTGTGTCCTCGGCTCCCCACGGCTGTCCCAGGAGAGGCAGACGGGGTCCCTGGGCCGGGGCGCTCCTATGGCCATTCCTCCTTGCTCCCCGAGGATGCTTCCCTGTGATTTCCAGCCTCCCCCACAACCGAAGAGGCAGAGATTCATAGTTAGCTGTGTCCGTGCAGCTATTCACACACACATTTCAAAAGTCAAGCTCAAGCTCAGGACCAATGGGTGAATTTCTGGTCATTCATGTCACGTGGGAGCCACTTCATGAGAAGACGGGGAGGGCATTTTTGAGGAGGAGGGAGTCTGTCTGGAGTCCCAAGAGGGAGCAAAGATGAGGGTTGGTGCTCCTTTACACAATCCGGGAGACAGATCGGGGCACCGGGACCAGGCGTTCCTGACCCAAAAGATGGGACATCTGCATCTGCAGTGGACAAGAGCATCTAAACCATCTCAGAATGGATGCAGAAAGCTCTAGATCGTGAGGGAGAAGGAACCTGCAGGCACTACTGACATGACTGTGTCTCAGGCTACGCTCTCCTTTCCAGAAAGCAGTGGGAATGAGGTTTATTTGGCATCTGAGGGAAGGAACACATGGAAGGCAAAGAGGAGCTCTGGCCAGGCGGGAGCCTCGGTCGGCAAGGGCCAGCACGGCTCTCACCACCCAGCCTCAGGGTCCTTCACGAGGCCTCCTGGTCACCAGGAACACCCTGAGCCTCTCCTGCATGCTCCCTGGTGCTCACTTCCTTGGGCCCCTCCTGGAAGACCTGCATGTCTTTCTGAGCATCTCATGCGCGCATGTTGCAGGTGGAGTGGAGGAGATCGTTGACATCTACCCGCCTGCAAGCTGCACACACCGTCTCCAACCATCTCCTCCACTAACAAGTCTCTGTGAACAGGCCCTCTGCCTTTCGACACCTAACAGTTCTGTCGCGGCACACCTGTGTCATCTGTGTCGCAAGGTGACCTGAACTGGAACCGGGCCTCACCACCAGCAGCCTGACTGGTGCTCCCTTGGATGGGCATCCAGGACAGTGGCCACTGGGCCTGTGTGACTACAGGCAGGCAAGGCCCACCCCATCTTGGCGGTGTCGGATAATCCACTGACGAGTCTGGGGGGAAGGCCGTTGTACCGGCCTTGTCATTCAAGGGGAAAATGGTGCCCAATCACCAGAAACTGGGAATGAAAGAGTGTTTCGTGTTCTTATATTCAGAACATCTGGTTCAACATTTGGCCTTTTAACACTGGAGACTGAGACCAGTGCCCAGGGAAGGAGCCAGAAATCCAGAGTTGCCGCTGGGCCTGCCCTCTCTGGACATCTTTCTGGCTGGGCTTATCTGCTGATGGGGGGCAGTGCCACCTCATCTAATCTGCTGCTCACTTCACACCAAAAGTGGTGCTAAAGGAGCAAAGGAAGGATGAAAGAGAAGAAGGCGGGAGATTGCCACTCACTGACTTCCAGAAACCTCCCCAGGCCTCTCCAGCATGCGACTCCTAGTTTGAATTTTATAACTTCCTCCATTGCTTACACGGTATAGTCACATTTGATATAAAGGGACCACGGGAAGCTAATACATTTATAATGATCATCCTGATGGCTTGAGATCAAAGTCTAAAGTTGCTTGATTAAACAAGCAAACACATCTTTGCAGGGATACCAGCATCAATTTCTACATCAAATGGGAACAAATATCAAGCTTTATTCTTTTGCCTAAAATGCAGATCCTAGCCATCTCTATCACTCCTGTCTCTAACTCCAAAAGTTTGTGGTATGGTTTGACAATTCTGAACTGAAAACAGACAGGCAAACACAAACTCACCATAATCTTGGAATATTCTGTTGTTTTTGGCGTGAACATACACTTTGCCTGTTCTTTCTGAAAGTCCCAACTATTACAAAACACAACAGACAAAACCCCAAATGAACAGACCACTCTTTGTTTCCCTTTCTTCCCAGGAAACATTATGAACATCAAGCCCCAGCACTCAGTCAATTCAGCAACCAGGAGACAGAGCCTACTGTAACCCCGCCAGGTCTCTGTGCCCTCGCTACCCTCAACTGCCCATGAAGACCTTTCCCCTCATCTGGTGTCTCTGGAGTTTTAATTCATAGCTAACAGACCTCTCTTCACAGATTGCCTGTCCCCTTCTTGATAGGCTGTTTCAATATCACCCAGGGGAACATGGAGCTTGAAATGTACCACTTACGTTGCCTGGCCCAGCCAAGGTGGCTGAGCTGGTTTTGCTGAGATGCTCCTGAGGTGCCCACTGCATCAAGACGTGGGGGTGCTCCATGTTCCCCGGGGCCCTTGATGTTCAAGGTCATTCTGCTGTGGAGCCGGCTCCCGGTCTTCCCTCCAGGTGCCGTCCGTCCCCTGGAACACGGACTGTGGGGAAACCTTTGGCTCAACTGCTCTGACCCGCTGTGTTGCCCTCTCTTAAGTGGGGACAGGATTCCCTGCCCAGCATCATTATAAGCATCAGATGAGATGCTGAACTTGGAAGCACTTTGAAAAACGTAAATTGCATTACAATGACTAAAAAACGGTCCTTATTGTCGTGACATTCATATTTCTTCCTTGTCTGGTTCCATGTAACTAATAACCAGAGTCTCTCCTGGAGGGTTTCCTGGAATAAATCTTGTTTCTCCTAAAACACCTCTACTTGTATTTAATGTGAACAGATCTGGATGTGACAATTTACTCAACCCGCTGTGATAGCTTCGTGTAATCGTTAGTTTAGATAAGTAAACACCCTCTCTCTCCTGAGCCCCAGACAGTAAACGTACAGGTAAGAGCAACCGGAGGCTTTTCCCTTAATGCCCTTAAAAATTCTCACCGTAATGCTGATGCACCGTGGGGCTAATGAGACTAGTTCTCTAGGGCTGTGTGTAACAAGACCATTAGTTAGTACTTCGGTTTGACTTTTGTGTGGAGGAGCCAATCACAATAATCCAACATGAAAAATTCTATACAGCTACACATGTCTACACTTTTCTACACGACTCCAAACTCAGATCCACATGTCAGTCCCTTCAATGGCCTCCATGACCTCAATGTACATGGTGAATTTCATTCATTCATTCATTCATTCATTCATTCATTCATTCTGTCGGATACAGGGCCTAGAAAGACAAAGGGATAGTGGTCCCTGCCTGTAGGAGCTTCGAGCCATCATGGCATGGGCTGCAGGGACAGAAGGTGCACATCAGAGCTTCCCAGCCTCAGTCCTCGGCATCATGGGCCAGGTCCTTCTCTGTGGTGGGCATCCTGTGAACTTTAGGATATTATGCCGTGTTGTTGGTCTCCACCTACTAGATACAGCGCAACCTGCCCCACTAGAGTTATGACAACCAAATCGTCTCCAGACATTGTCACATGTCTCCTCAGGGGTCAGATCACCCCCTTTGAGAGTGGCTGGCATATGGAATAAAGAGGGCATGGGGCAAAGAGGAGGTCCGTTCGTTTCCTATTTGTTTATCAAAGGATTGCGATAAGTCTTCCCAACTTAGGAACTGCTGGTTACTGGGACTGCAGGGCTTTCTAAGGTGGAAATGATTCTGGTCCTCACACAGCTTGGAGGGGAGGATGGGTTCTACTGTGGGGTAGGGGAGGGTGGGGGGGAGGAGTAGCGCCGGTTGTCTGTGCATCAAGAAAGGCTTCTGTACGATGACACTTGAGCTGAGCCTGGACATGTGGGTGGCAGGTGCTCACCAGGCTGTGGTGGCAAGCATAAGGGGTCCCAGAGCAGAAGTTGAAACAGCTGGCTGTATTCAGAGAACAATGGAAAAGACACTGGTGAATTTGGGGCACAGGGCCTGTGTGTGTGTGTGTGTGTGTGTGTGTGCACACGTATGCTAGGGTGAGAGTGCAGAACTCAACAGACTTGGCTTCAAATCCCTGCTCCAACACTTCCTGGCTGTGTGACCTTGGGTGAGTTACTTAACCTCTCTGAATCTTGCTTTCCTTATCTGTAAAATAAGCATAAGAAGAACGTGATATGCCCTGGGTTTTTATATGGACTTAATGTATTAAAACACGTAAGATAAGATGCTTGGCATAGCGCCAGGCACAGGTGGACACAGTAAATGGGGCTTTTAGGTTTTGGAACTCACAGACAATCTCACCTTTTGACCAAGTTAGCTTCATTCTGGCCTCTTGAAAACACACACACACACACACACACGCACACACTCTTTCTGTTTTTTGTGTATATTATGACTTGGTTTCTTTTATTTATTTATTTTTTTTGACTTGGTTTATTCTGTCACAGAATGTCTGCGGGCAAATCCAGTAGTTCACATTTATGTGGCTCATTTCCCAGCTTTTTCAATAACGTCTATTTTAACAGGTTGAGATAAATACACTCATTCTATATTTCTCCCTTGATTAGATTTTTCTTCTACTTTATTTTTCTTTGCAAACCTACTTCCGTGGCATTTCTGCATTTCATTCGTCCATGAATTATAGGCTTCTGCTCTTTTAAAAATAGTTTCCAGACTCTCATGTGAAGTTTTGGGGTTCTTTCCCTCATTTCCTGGGCTGAATTACAGAGCGGCTACTTGTTTTCAAAGTCTTTGAAAGTTTAATTGTTAGTTTACAAGCGCTCACCATCCCTAACCCCTCCAAAAGGAGTTTCTAATGTGTGCTGTTTGCTCAGCCTCCCTCCCTAACATGGCAGAGGAGACCCAGAACAGAGGAAGTGCCAGGGCCGTGGGGAGGAGAAGGCGCGCTCGCCGGATCTCTGAAAGGAGGTCCACCTGGAAAGGCAGCCGTGATTTCACCTAAGGCCTAACCTGCAAAGCAGATCAGCTTACAAAGTTCTAGAGCACAGATAAGACCCTACAACAGGTGAGGCAGCTTCAAAGAAATGTTTCCAAATCAAAACAGTTACACTGAGCTGTTGGCCAGCAAGGGAGGGACTTCAACAGGATCCCATCCAGTGAGGCAAAAAACAGAAGCTGGGAGCAGGAATATGCTCATTTGATTCTGCAGCACTTAGCAGGGGTCTGAGAATGTGTGTGTGAGTATGCATGTTGGCATGCATGTCCATGCATGTGCTCAAATGTGGATATGAGTGTGTGCGTGTGCATGCATGTGTGCACATGTGGATATCGGAGTGTGTGCATGCATGTGGGCACATGTAGATATCTGAGTGTGTGTGTGTGTGTATGAATGTGCTCGCATTGGATATGACAGTGTGTGTGCATGTACTCACATGTGGATGTGTGTGTATGCATGGTGCACATGTGGATATGAGTGTGTGTATGCATGTGCTCACACATGGATATGAATGTGTGTGCATGCATGTGGATATTAGTGTGTGTGCGTGTATGTGCTCACATGTGAATGAGTGTGTGTGTGTGCATGCGTGTGTGCACACGTGGATATCTCTGTGTGCGTGCATGTATATAGGGTCCCTGTAGTGAAGTGGCCGCTGACAGAACCCAAGAGGAACCCTGAGGGAAACCCTCCTGGCTGAGTCAGGGAAGCCCCAGGCCACAATGGGCCCATTTGCGGGGTGGTCAGTGGATACTGGGAGACCCCTCACCTGCCTGGGAGTCTGCCCAGCACCAGCCAAGGCAGGGAGAGGGAGCACCAAGGAGCTAGGAGAGCCAAAGGGGAAGGGGCAAACTGATGCAGTGCTCCCAACATCTGGGGGTGGACCGTTTGTGGCTGTGGAGCCTGTCCTGTGCCCTGGGATGCTTGGCAGCGTCCCTGGCCTCAGCCCACCAGATGCCAATAGTTGCCCCATGCCAGTGGTGACAACCACATCTCCACAACCACAGTATCCTCTGACATTCCCCACTCTAGGTCAAGCAGGGAGCATGCTGGGCGAGTGCACATGGGTGCATCTACCTTGGCCTCGGGGCTAGACAGGCAGGGAAGACTTCCTGGAGGAAGTGTTCAGAGGGTGGACTCAAAGGACAAATTAGAAGGTGTGCGTCCAGGTATTCCTGGGAGGACAGAGAGAGAGAGGAGGCTGGGACAGGAGATACATTAGTTCCTAGGGCTCCTGTAACAGAATGCCAGACCAGGGAGCTGAGATCAACAGAAATCTATTTCTCACAGTTCTGGAGGCCAGAAGTCCGGGATTGAGGTGCCAGCAGGGCTGTTTCTGGGAGCTTTAGGGGAGAATTTTTGCCAGGCCTCCCCCAGATTCTGGTGGTCTGTTGGCCATTGCCAGCATCCCCTAGCTTGCAGACACATCACCCCGATCTCTGCCTTCATGTTCACATGGCCTTCTCCCAGCGGGTCTCTGTTTCCAAACTTCCCTCTTCTTACCAGGACACTGACCACTGATGACCTCGTCTTAACTTTACATCTGCTAAGATCCTTCATCCAAAGGAGGACACATTCACAGGTGAGGGAAGGGGTGGCCAGGACTTCAATATATGCTTGGGGGACATAAGCCCTCCCACTGCAGAGGTAAGGGTGATAGATCCTCTACCATCATCCTGCAGCATCTGGACCTCTCCCGTGGGTGGCAAATCATCGAGTCAGGTGTCCTTTTGGGATAGGTCCACTTGGGAGGTGGGTGGCTGGTCAAGTGTGAGACGGTGGCCAATTGGAGAAGAATCTGTCATGTGGCCAAGGAGGCCTGGGACACTCTGGGTTTCTGATCCAGGAGGAAATAGGTTTACAGGATCAGATCCTGAGTCCCTTGGAGTTGGCTGGATTTGGGATGTGTATCAGAAATGCAGCACACAGAGCCGAAGGAGGCTGCTGGAGATGGTGCTTGGGGCTCTCACATCACGGGGTCCAATGACAGACGTGGGGAGGGTCCACTGGGGAGAGAGGAGGGAGGGGACATGGCCACTGGCTCTTGAGTAACCTGCTCTCCCAGTACCTAGCTCCGTGCCTGAGTCCCAGGCACACTGACACCTGTTGCGGGGGTGAGCCTTTGGAGAGGGGTAACAAGGAACTGGCCCGTGTGCAGTGGCGAGATGCCGAGATGCCGGGTGGTGAGCACGGCCTGGTGATGGCAGAGCCAGTGACATACTGTCTTAGCACTGCCCCAAGAGAGGGACTGGGGAGCAGGCGGGGACAGGCAAGGGCGCATCAGGAGTGCTCCGGCTGGCAGTGCACAGGTGCCTGGTGAGCCAGAAAAGCACCACGGTGTGTGTGATGCTCCCGTGATATATAATGAAATCGGAACTTTAAAAACTCTTCTTGGCTTTATACTTTAGCAATTTCTGCCATTAATACCAAACAAGTCTGGTTCTTAAATACAGTTTGGCTATAATAAACTCCCAAGAAAGTAACCTGTATTTCCCAAAGATTTATTCAGTGCCTACCACCCAACAGAGCTCCAGGGGTTTGCTGGGGATACCAGGTGAGACCAGGTGAGGGAGACGCACAGGGCTGCACCCAGGAGCCTAGGGGTGGAGGCAGGGGTGAATGAATGAATGAGCACTTTTGGCCAGAGTCAACCTCCCTGTCCTGGCAGGACCACTGACCTGCTTTCCTATGGCATTGGGTCTTACCAGGGTGGAGTTCCAGAATATTGCTCAGGATACAAAGCCACTTCACTCAGGAAGGACTGTTCACTTCTTAGAACATACTAGAATTTTCCATTGAGAAATCTTACATAAACTATTCTCTACTAGAGCCTCTACTATTTTCCCAATGACTGGTAATAAATGTACTCAGATATTTTCTCTTAAATTTGTGAACATCTTAGAATGTCAAAGACAGCATCAATTTTATATAAACTTGGATAATATTCAGTAGGAATTACACTTGGAGCTACCTTACTTAATATTATCATAAAACATCCTTGAGCCACTGGCAGCACCAAAGGCATGGCTCATGGATATTTCTGATGCTTGCAAAACATAAGCATCTCCTTCCTTTACACTTTAAAGACAGCTCTAGCAATTACTGAATCTCTTCTGAGACAGATGGTCTTTTCCTGGAAGAAGCAAGCAGAGAAAAAGAAACTTTGTACTAAAAATTTAAATTATTTTAGATAATCATTTCAAAAAAAAATCTTGGGGTGGGGGGGATTTCCATTAATACTTCTACTTCTGCTTAAGCAGCCGGGTCCCCGTGGGTTTCATTAGCGGCACTAGAACACAGTAAGTGATGGTTAGACGTACTTATTAAAGGCAGTCATGGCAGCTGTGTGTCAGGCATTGTTCTCAGGACGGGGTTTGAACACACACATTAAACCCTCCGTGAAAGCCCAGCAGGTAGGTTTTGCTACAATCAACCCCGACTTTCAGATGAATAAGCAGACACAGAGAGGTCAAGTAATGTGCTCAGAGTCACACAGTACTCAGAGTAAGTGCAGTACTGAGCCCAAGGCCAGGCCGGCTCTCAAAAACAAGGAGAAAGGTTGCATGTGCAAGAGAAGGAGAACAAGATACTGACCACCGACTGCACACAATGCTGCCCAGCCCGGCCTTCTCCCACTGGACATGGGATGCGCTGAGGTCACTGACCCCCTCCGTCGTCCCTCTGCACCCTCTTTATAACAGAGGGCTCTGGGCCCACCATCCCTTGTTTAAACCTTATTTAAACAGGGGGCTCTGGGCCTACGGTTCATTTAAACCCCGAGCTCGGGGATCCCTGGGTGGCGCAGCGGTTTGGTGCCTGCCTTTGGCCCAGGGCGTGATCCCGGAGACCCGGGATCGAATCCCACATTGGGCTCCCGGTGCATGGAGCCTGCTTCTCCCTCTGCCTGTCTCTGTCTCTGTCTCTCTCTCTCTCTCTCTGTGACTATCATAAATAAAAAAATATATAAAAAATAATAATAATAAAAATAAACCCCGAGCTGATGTGCATTGGATCTACCCAGTTCTCCCTTGGTCCCCTCCTCAACCCTGGTGGACCTTCCTCAGTGAGACAGACACCTGCTCACTCACGGTCCCTGTCCCTCCAGATGACGGGCAGTCTGTCGTTGCCGCTTCTGCTAGACAGAGAATGCAAAGAGAGCTCATCAACAGGCCAAGCCAAGGACACCACATTCCATTTTCATGGCTAAAGGATTTGTTTAGCACAAAACTGCCACTCCTTCAGCGTCTTTGACTTACGAGGTAAATCCAGCTGCCTATGTAATGGGTTCTAGAGAAGTCCTGCCAGCACAGCTCTGTCCCTGGTATCACAGGCAAACTCACCGGGCGCTCCACACACTGGCCTATCTTCACTCACGTAAATCTTTCTCCCGTGGACCTGGCTCCATGGGCATGAACAGGTGATGTTAACTGTCTAGGTTTCAGCAGCCCCGGCCTTCTTATAGGATCGCTCTGTATCTGTTTCTTTTTTTCTTTTTTTTTTTTTTTTTAAGATTTTATTTATTTATTCATGAGAGACATGGAGAGAGAGCAGAGACACAGACAGAGGGAAGCAGGCTCCACGCAGGGAGCCCGATGCGGGACTTGATCCCAGGACCCTGGGATCATGACCTGAGTTGAGGGCAGACTCTCAGCTGCTGAGCCACCAGGTGCCCCGCTCTGCATCTGGTCTGTGCTGAGTGAGTGATCGGCAGGAAATGTGGCATTTCCTTACCCAGCGTGACCTCCCAGACCGGAATCTTGGCCACGTCATCCCCTACACACTGGACCTTCCTTAGGGCACCATATTTCTCCTCACCTTGGAACACATTTTGAAAAGGATGAGGATCAACATCTTCCCCACAGCGCCCACTGGTGTTTCCGTCTTGGTGGCTCAGTCCTCACTGCACCCTCCTTTCCAGGGACCGGGACTCCCCTCACCCTGACTCGTGGCCACCCACCTGTTCCACAGGCCCCGATGCCAGAAGCTGTCTTTGTTGCCACAGTGCCTTGATTTAAGAAGCAGGCCCAGAGGACCTGGAGCCTCAGATGAGGAGGGATGTACTTGGATTTGGGGGTTGTTGGGTGGCACAGGCCGGATCGTCCTCTCTCCCCAGGAGGGCCGTTGGGAATCAGCAGAGCTGACGGCTGCCAGCGAGGTGAGACGCCCACTCTGCACTCCTCGTACCTTTTGTCCCACAGAAGGCAGGTCTGCTGGTAAGGATCCCTCACCTCTGCAGCTTCGCCCCACGGGAGTGGAGGGGACCCGCCTCCGGCCAGGGGTCTGCTTGATGTCAGGACCCTCCGTAAGCAGCTGCACCCTCCACCCAGTCCCGCCGTACAGCGCCGTGTGGAAGAGTACTCTCTCACACAGACAACAGCAACAACAAGGCCACTGAAAGGAGCTCCAAAGATGCGAGGGAGACCAAGAATGTCACTGGAAAATGTGACAGGAACCGTCCCTGGGCATTCACCTATCAAAACAGGGGCGTCCGCTGTGTTCTGCTCTGTGGCCTGCTGGCAGGAGCTTCGTGCATCTGACAAAATAATCCCAAACTGGGCTGTTCTGGAAAAATCACATCAAGAAGGAACACGAAGACTTTCACAGGCAACTAAGGTAACATATGCTTTTACTCTCGAGACAGTTTCCAGTTTCAGGAGGCACACGTGTCTTTGCGATTTATGGTGGCCCTTTGTCTCTGAGCCACCTCTCCAAGCGGTATGACTTGTAACGACACAGAAAGCTCTTGCCACACAACACGGCTGGCACAGGGACTCCCAAACTGCAGGAAATTATGCAACATTAAATAAATAAAGCTAATGAGACTTTGAAATCATCGGGACTCTTGAGAATATTTTCCGGAAAAATTCAAATGTCAAAATGCTATGATTTGGGTTCCAATTCTCTAAACTCCCCGCGAAGATGGGTGGAGGCAGGCACACCTGAGTCCCTGGATCTGGGGTCACCGGACTCCGGGCGAAGGGAAGTTTCTACCTGTCTTTAGGTCAGGAGGGGGCCTCTTGCACCCTGTGAACGGCAGGTCATCATTGGGGGCAACTGGCATCCAGTGAAGACAGTTGTGGTTGGCTGTTACAAATCCAAAGAAGGTTTTCCTACCGAGGACACAGCTCGCAAATGGGCGTCACCAACCCAATATGATCGAAGGTTGCCCAAAGCCATGAAAGGAACAGAAAAGGCACCCCCAAGGGCTAGCTTGTGCATCGCAAAGCCTGTCTGCTCTGTCGCACGCTCACGTATCCTGGCGTGATCTAGGGTTCTGTGCACCTGAGGAACGCTCCCCGCCCCCCGGAGTTTCTGTTTCATGGGACCATCATGATGAGTCACTGCAGTGGAGCCCTGCACACGGCTCCCCAGCACAGCAATGCCTGCTCAGCTGCTCCGCCACCCAGACACCCACCCCATGGAGTCTTAATATGGGCTGTTTGCCCCTATGGCCCTGTTGGGCCTCCAAATGCCAGAGAACTCTTAATATCCACACACCTTATAGTAAGTAAGCTTGAACCTCCTTGCATTTGCCCTGACAACACAATTTTTATTGTTTTGTGCACTGGCTGCTAATGAGGTGCTAATGAGGTGCCAGGGTGGTAGATATGGGAGGCATGGCACCCTCACCTCCTGGCCATAATTAGACTGCGTGCTGCTGGAAAGAAGAGAAGGGTGAGGGAGACCAGCCCCCCTGAGGTCTCCAGACACTCACCCGACACCCAAGCCACACCTGAGGCACTTTGCCAGCCTGACGCCCGAGGACGGCGAAGGGTCCTGAGCCTTGTCAATCAGTGGGGGTGATGAACTTCTCTCCTAACTCACGCTGTCCTGATGCACTGTCTTAAAAAATGAAGGGTATTTTCATAAATCACACTTTCTGGCAGGTCTGGAGGTGAAATACAGCATCCATGACAGAGGCAAGTTCTGGAAAGCCCGTGCATTTCTGAATCCACCAGACGTCAGCATTTTGCCCCCATGTCTGGGCTCTACTGCTCCTGGAATTGCAGTCCCTCCAATACCCCTGGTCTCCTCTGGCTCCCCACAGGCTCTTACCCCTGCATTTCCCCTGACCCCTGCCTTCCTACCCCCAACCCTCTGCTGAGCGCTGGGGTCTCATTAAATTAAGAGCTCTGAGCATTTACAGTCCACTGGCAGTGTGCTCTGCATAACAGGGTAAAGGTGAAGGATTCAAACCATTTCAGAGCTACACACCATCATCCCACCTCCCCATATTTGCCGGTGATATGCAGGGGACAGTCCCAGCACACACGTTTTCTGTTTGCAAGGAAACGCTGGGCAACGTTACGGCACAAAATAGCTAAGTGTTGAGAAAGCAGGGAGCGGGGATCTTTCTGGAAAATGCAGAGTTCTGTTATCACAAAATAGTCTTAAGACTGCAATCAAGAACGGAATTGGTTCTAAATTCAAATGTCTGGGCTCTGGCTGAACAGTTTAGAAAACCAAGGGACTGATTTTGGCTGACCTAATAAAAGTGATTTTCTATAAGCAACTAGGATGGCTATTATTACTTTTAGGTCATTACTTTGGGGATGTTCTGATTCCCACTCTTTTATTTGTATAATGGTGTTGCCATAAGATCTTTTCTTTCTGATTAAGTAAAAATTATAAGAAGAATTCAATCAGTGATTTTTATATACATCACTGGGGATCTTTAAGCAGTGCACACTTTATAACACAATATGGGTAAACCTTGTGCCAGTCCCTGTCCTGAGAGCTTTCCACGTGCAGACTTGCTGTGTCCTCACCAGGGAGGAACTGCTGTGACTTCCCTTATCATGGGGAAACTGAGGCAGAATTCAATTGCTGAGGTCACAGAGCAGGTAGGTGGTGAAACCAGGGCTTGAACTCACGCAGCTGGGCTCCAGTGTCCATACTCCCAACCACTCTGCTATGCTTGAGACAGAAACAACAGGTGATGGGATTATAAATAGGAGGTGCCCGCTGTAGCGGCCCACACCCTAAATGTGCCTAACTCATGAGCAGGTTTGCATGATACTGGTGCAATTTTTAATTGAGCATTTCATAATCATATTCAAACACTAAACAGATTTTCAGGCAACATATCCAATTGTGCCAATCCCCTCTTGGAAAACCAAAGGTCACTTTATTTATTTATTTCAGACTCTCAAGTTCTTTCCCAGGCCCACCTCACCCCCAATCGGGATCGGGATTGCATTTGACTCATTTCCTCTTTTCCCCAAATTTCCTCCTCTGCATGAGGGCCCTGAGCTTTGGGGCCAGAGGACGAGGTTTTCTCTTCCTCCAGTCCCTTCCGTGATGACACTGACTCGCTGCACACGCGGGGGTGCGTCTCTCTCTAATCCAAACGCAGGTGGATGCTGAGAACAGCAGCCACAGACTCCACGAGGATGCAAGCAGCACATCCTTGCTGGGGGCGAGCACAACAAAGCACGGGTGGCAGGGGTGTCCTGGAGGCAGAACCAGGCTCATTCAGAGGCTACTCGAGCCCCTGCTTTACAAGGCTGTTAGGGGAATCACTTCTTACAGCTGGATAACAGTCCTTGCAAAGCTTGCAACAGCTTTTACATCATTTTCAAATGACCTTTCTCCTTTGCATCTGGCCCCCGGTGAGGCAGGCTGAGCCACTGTTCCCTTCCCCCATACAGGAACAGAGACAGATGTTGGCCGCCGGGAACCTTGGCCACCCCACTAAGAAGGGCCGGGACACAATCTGATTCCTACATATTCCTCCCACCTTATCCAGTGCACTAAGCAGCAGATCTGACCAAACCCTACAGATTGGGAGAATTTTAGGAAAGGGACCAAAATGAACCTCTAACTCCTACATATCTGAACTCAGGGCATGAGGTTGAGGGGCAAACCACTTGTCACTTGTGTCATGATCAAGACCCGAGGCTCTGGCATCGTGGCTCATCATCTTGGGTACCCGAGTCCTCACCTCCAGCCTCGTGTGACTACGTACCCAGCACCCAACGGTGTGTAGGTGTGCTTCCTGAAGAGCAAATGACGAATCTTGAAGAATTATCGACATTGACCTCAGGGCTACTTCACGTCCCAGCTAGAATGCCAAAGCAATGGTAGTACACTCGGGTTGCCACTTCCCAACACGTGTCCCGTGTGGTATTCCACACGCGTTAGCTCATCTGCGTCTCACTCACGAAGCACACTTGTTGCAGTTTTGCAAATGATCGGGTGGAAAATAAAGAGGCAAGTGACTTCTCGGTGGTAGCAGAAAGGGTAAATGACAGTGTCCCTCAACGACCTCAGCGTATTTCTGGAATTAGAGTTAGAACCCCACGAATGTAAAGTTTGGGGAAATGGTGTCCTCTATAAACTGATCGGACATTCATGGGACACACCAGCATCCCGTTGGCTCTAAGAACTGTGGCTACGTCTGTGTAAGCCAGGACGTTCCAACCTCACCCCGTTCCCAGCACACCGCCCCCAGCCCGCACCGGTCGTTAACAGCCTAAGAACCAGTGCTCGGTGCTGGACAGGCACCCCACAGAAGCACAGACGGTGGCGGTGGGCACTGCCCGTCAGACCCCACGTGTGCTGGCCCTGGCAGGCTAGAAACTTCAGCCAGCACTCAATCTCTACCACAGCTTTCCAGGAAGTGTCTTTTATAAGGAGAACATGTTCAGAAAACTGGAATTTCAAAGTGAAATCTCCCATGTTTACTGAAAACACCTCATGCAGCGTGTTGTCCTGTTTGCAGTCCAAACTTCTGCAGGGGGCCGGTCGCGGGGCATGCTAACCAGAGGCCAGGGGAGTTAGGAGCAAACACAGCAGTTGACCCCACATATATTCTGTAGTGATGGTTTACGTGGTGGAGGCACAGGTTTTCAAACGAATCTTCTGGCTTTGTTATTTCATATCTCTGTTGGCTTCTGTGATGATCTGGATACAGACATGAAGCTTTTTCCATCTTCATATTTGAACTGGCAAAAAGGATACTTTTGATTTGGATTTGTTTGTCTGCTTCTCATGATATCGAGAGTTTTTCTGTGCCACCAGGATGTAGTATTCCGCTGACCTCATTACTTGTAGCTGGTAGAACCACCTACACAGAAAATCCTATAGGCTTAGCTATTTTTTTTTAAACCACTTTATTGAGGTATGGTTGACATATCAAGAGCCGCATGCATGCATTTAATGGGTACAACTGGGTGAGTTGAACACGCGGTGATTTTTGATGAACTTGACGTGGCACAGGTTAGGGCTTTGCAAACAGCCACGTGCTTCCCAGCTCCCACCATCAGCTTGTGGCTCGGCGGCCAGCGCTGGGCAGTGGACTGGGAGCAGAGGTGATGTGTGTCCTTCCCTCTGGGGTGGGGGGGCATCAGGAGCCCATGTGCTGACCCAGCCCCATCCCCTGTCCCTGTGAGCTTAGGGGCCACGTGTTCCCGATGGGGAGGGCAATAGGGTGCAAAGGGGCATCCAGCCACAGCAGACCAGGTGCAGGAAGTATGTGTTCATTGCATCATGCTGGATTTCGGGGGATGCTCTGCTGCAGACAGTAAATCACCATGAGCAAAACTCTTGACAAGTGATTGAAAAACCTTACATGGAACAGTAATGACTCACGAAAAACAAAGATGAGCAAAGAAGAGGTCTTGTCCTATCTGGATGTTAGAGTAGGAGGCCGGTCTTAAAGGCACGTGCACATAGTATTTGTGCAGGAGCAGTCCTATCTAGGGGATTTGTCACAGGATAAAAATGCCTCCCCCCAAATAAATAAATAAATAAAGGTAGCAAAAGAGGGCCAGGTGGGTCAGTAGATGGGGAGGAAGCGGGGTCACCTCACAGAGGGAAAGGAAGG
Source organism: Canis lupus baileyi (assembly GCF_048164855.1). Lineage (NCBI taxonomy): Eukaryota > Metazoa > Chordata > Mammalia > Carnivora > Canidae > Canis > Canis lupus. Next base: position 8,827,650 of record NC_132868.1, read on the forward strand.
TGGATTTCTACCTGGACAGCACAGAAAGACAATGGGCTAAATTTAAATGCAAACGCATGGTCACAAAGCCAATGGAAGAAAATAGACCATGATGTGATGTAACAGTCTTCACACACAGCTTTGACCAAGAAAAGAGGGAGAAACAACTTCAAAATTAGAGAGCTTTTTCTTTTTCCAATAAAAGATGAGAGAGAGCAAGAGAGAGAAAATGCATATACTAGGAGAAAATATGTACAATGTCTAAAACCCACACAAGAAATTATGTCTGGAAGACAAAGAGAGTTCCTGTAAACTGGCAAGAAAAAAACAGAAAACCCAAAGAAAAGTAGGGGGAAAATATGAACAGGCTATTAAGGGAAAAAATCTGAACAGCTGACAAGTCCAGAGGGTAATGTCCAAATTTACTGGTTATTAGAGAACTAGACTTTAAAACAGAGGTAAGATATTACCTGTTCAGGGCAAGATTCAGGATAGAGGGTTTTCAGGAGGCCCATGAACTGGTCAGGGAAGCGATTGTGGAAGATTCTGGCAATACCTAGAGAAAGTCAGCATGCACAGGCCTGATGCTGGTGAGTCACGCCTGGACATAGCTCCCAGGAAAGTCTGCACTAAGTGTGTTCCTAAGGAGGCTAGTCTAAGGCAGTGAGCTGCAGTATTTATGTGACCACAAGAGCAGAGGACGGCTGGGGTCTCCCCAGACAGCAGAGGATTAAAAGTGGTCGATGATGCTGGGCACAGTGTACATAGCAGCAAGCACAAGTGTGACAGCTACGAGGGAGGGTACACGGATGGCTCATGAAACCACTGAAAACACAACGTGACATGCTTTACCAGGGCCCGAGCAGTTTAAAGAACATTTATGAAAAGCCCAGGGGGAGCTGTGGTGAACCCAATTCTCTCCATCTGGGGCAAAAGGACAGTCACAGAACAAATGAGGTGTAAGGTCATGTATCTGTGTAAATATATTATATATATACAAAAATGTGATTATTTTTCTATCAGGGGTAACAGGTTAGAAAATGTGAAGTAGACAAGCTTGTGGACAATACCAACAAATACCCCATGACCCCGGGGTGGGCAGCCCCTGGTGATGCCCTGACGAACGCTCCTCCCTGGCGTGCATGTCCTCGAGTGATTCCTTCCCTCGAGTGTGCACGGGGCCTGTGACATACGTCTAACCAGCAGAGTATGGCAGGGGTGCTGGGACGTGTCTTCTGTTTGGGGTGCCTTCTCATCCTCTTGCGAGCTGCCACGGGAGCTGCCCCAGGGAGAGGCCTCCAGGAACAGCCGTCAAGGAACCCAACGCTGGTGGCACCATGAGTGACCCTGAAAGCGGAGCTCCCCGTCCAGGCTTTTGGATGGCAAGGCCTCTGCCGCAGTTCTGGCTGCCGCTTGAGGAGAGCCCAGAGCCAGATGCACCCAGCTGTGCCACGCTCGGATTCCCCAACCACAGAAATGGTGGGGCAGGAGGTGCTAGTTGTCTTAAGTCACTAAACTTGGGGATCAGTTGTTAACGGAGCAATAGTCAACTAACACAGAGTGCTCAGAATCAGTGTGACAAAAATGTTCTTAAAATAAGACCAATGACAATCACAAACAGGCAAAGGGGAAAAGCAAAAAATTCAAATGACAAAAAAAGACCATGTGGAAGATCTGCTATGAACTGAATTTCATCTCCCACCTGCCCCAAATCCATCCATTGAAGCCCTCAACTCTGGTGTGACTTGTGGTGATGGGGTCTCCGAGCAGGTGATGAAGGTTTCAGAGGCCACCAGGGTGGGCTCTAATCCAGTAGGACTGGTGTCCTCATAGGCGGAGGAAGAGGCACCAGAGCAGATGCGCGCACAGAGGAAAGGCCACACCCGGACACGGCAAGATGCTGAACATCTGCACGCTGAGGACAGAGGCCTGGAAGACCTTCCAGAATCCCGTCGGCACCTTGACCTTGGACTTCCAGCCCCAGAACCGTGAGAAAGTAACTCTGTTGCTCAAGCCGACCGGGCTGGGCACTGGCTACGGCGGGCGGAGCAGAATAGCACGATGCTCAGTACCTCAAAAAATAAGACGTCAGGTAAGTTTAGGAAGACCTGCTTGCCAGCGAGATGAGGAAGTCCTGTCCCCTTCAGGGTTGGAGAGCTGTGGGGACGCCACTGTGCCCTGCCGTCCCCAGGAGTGTCGCTTGGCATAGCTTTCACGAAGGGCAATGTGACAACGTGCATCTGATCAGTACGTGGAGTGTCTCTGCCCTTTGAGCCAGAAACCCCCTTCTGGGAGCTGCCTTCACCGTAACACAGCACAAGTGAGCAAATGTGCGGGTTGCTCCTGAGGGAAGGACAGCTCAGAGGACAGGAATCCACCCATGTGCTGCTGGTGCTTGGTAGCTGTTTAAACAGTGGCCTTGATCTCGACCAGCTGATGAGAGTGACATCCACAATGCACTAGTGAGAAGAGGGGTGCAGACTTCACACCCAGACAGGGAGCACGATACATGAGAATTGCTACATGGGGGCAACTGTGTGTGTGCAGAAAACCAGTGCTTATCTCTAGCAGGTAGAATCATGGAGCTTTCGGTCTCTACTTTGTAAATTCGGTACTGCATGCATTTTGTACAGTAAGCATGTCTATAATCAGAAAAAAAACTCTGAAGCGCTCAAAAAGTGAGACAGAATAAACATACAGTATTACATGGTTGTGCATTATCACTAAATCTATGCTTTTTCTGGTCCCTTCATGAGATACAGAACCACTCATATTCACAGCAAGAATCCCAAATCATGGGACACCTGGGTGGCTCAGTGGTTGAGTGTCTGCCTTTCACTCAGGGTGTGATCCCGGGGTCCTGGGATCGAGTCCCACATCAGGATCCCTGCATGGAGCCTGCTTCTCCCTCTGCCTGTGTCTTTGCCTCTCTCTGTGTCTCTCATGAATAAATGAGTAAAATCTTTAAAGAAAAAAAAAAAAAGAATCCCAAATCATGATGATCATGATGATGATGATAAAGGCTATAATATCAAACTGGCTCATCACAGGCCCTGACTCGAGTGGACCATCTGGAGATGGAAAAGGCCTGTTTCCAGAACTGTCCTCTGGGAAGGCAGGTCTTCTGAGGGGCCTGTCCAGGTCATTACACCATCCCCCTGTCTCCTAAGTACCTTTGTTTATCTGGACTCAACACTGGTGCGCAGAAGCTGACCTGCAATTCAGCCCCGACCAGGGCAGCTCAGTCATCACCAGCACTCTTCTGACCTCTGATGGCCACTGACCAATGCAGGATCTCGCCTGAGTGTCTATCTATGATGCTGTTGTTTTCACTTTCATTGCAGAAGGGCATCTGATTCCAACTCAGTAAATGCTGTTAAATTGAACTGCATTAGAGCAATCCATTTCCCTAAGAAATCATTATAATCAAGAAGGCAGATCAAAGTTGGCAGAAACAGAAAATCAGTTTCCTTTCCATTTAATTGCTTTGTTTGGTTAAATGCATGTAGTGGAAGAAAAAACCCTACAGACCATTTTAATTATGATCTTGTGGAAGTCAGGGATATCCTCCTGATATTAAAATGTGAACATCTAAGTATATTCTGTTTGAATAAGAAAATTATATAAACACTTTAATATGCCTTTTTGTATTATAAAAAGCCTTAGATTATATATATTAAGGACCCAATCTTTTGACATTCTTGCTGGGCTCTGATATTTGTGAGGTTTATGGAAAAGCCCTCTGCTTATGGACCCTCTGGGATCAGTGGGCCTCCATGGTCGGGCATGGGAAAGATGCTGAGTACCCTGTGCCAGCTTTGAGTCTAGACACACAGAACTAAGGCGCTCGTGACTGAGCAGCTGCAGCGAAGGCTCAGACCATGGTGCTGCCCTCCCTCAATGCTGGTGATGGAGCCAGTCTGCTTGCTCCATAGAGTCCCAAGTTCTGGGAAGACAAGAGAGGAGGGAGTTTTTAAGGGTGGACTGTAGATCCAGAAGAGGAGTCCAGGGAGGCTGGGGGAGAGGGCCATGTCTCCGTGTGTCAATCCTATTAACTCTGCAGGGAGTCCTCCTGTAGGGGGAACCCTGCCTGTTCTGGGGTCTGGCAGCAGGCTAGTGGAGAGATTTGGGCGGAGTTTGATGAATTTCTCTACTTAGAATAAAATAGAAAAGCACACAAAGTGCAAATTGCCTTCCCCTTAAACTCTGATGGACACGGTATATCACCAAAACCAGCCAAATGCTTGTTTCAAACAGTTTGATCAATAAAATTCACAATTAAGAATGGTCTTCTGATGTAACCATAAATTGAATGAGTAAAATTACCATGAAAATGGAACTGAAAGTTTTCAGAAAGCATCCTACATCTAAGTTTGACGAGGACCTCTAAAATGATAAAAGTAACTTTTGATTAAAAAATGCATCACCTTGGATGTTTCAGCATAAAAACCAATTGATTAACACACGTTCTCTCTACTTTCTGCCTTCAGGTGTCTACCACTGTGGAGTTCCAGGATCACAGACTCTCAGGAAGGTGTTTGAAATAACCATCAACCTTCTGGTCCTCCTGGATTATCTGCATCTCCTGCACCATGCCGACCCCTCCACACTCTCTTATTCACCCCATGTTCTCTTTCTCTGCAGCCCCAGGCCAATGCATGTGCTGGGGTGTTCCCTCCCCCAGCCACCTGCTCCCAGGGCTGGGATGACCAGGCTTCCCTGAGGCAGACACAGACCCTGGGGCAAGTGGAATCCAGAAACCCTGAGCCAGAGAGAAGCCACAGGATGGGTGACTACTCCAACCAGGGTGGGTCTGTTGAGACAGTCAGGGCTGGAGAGAGAGCTGAGAAGGAGGGACACACGGGAGGAACAGCATGAGAGCAGGGAAATAGCAACAGAAATGTTTCAATGGAAATAGCCAAACTGTCAAGTGGGGTCAAGCAAATGGTGCGAGCAGGAATGGGGAAACAGGGGAGTGCACAGCGGATGGATGGGGCCCCTGCTCCCCAGCTGGATAAACGTATGGGGGGAAGAAGCCCTGCAGGTGGGAAGGAAAAGGAAAGCATGGAAAAATAAAGACCATCAAGGGGTGCTGGGTGGCACAGTCGGTTAAACATCTGACTCCCGATCTCAGCTCAGGTCTTGATCTCAGGGTCCTGAGTTCAAGCCCCATGCTGGGTTCCATGCTGGGCATGGAGCCTGCTTAAGTTAAAAAAAGATAAAAAAAAAAAAAAAAGGCCATCATGATTATCAGGAAAAAGTAGAAAAGAAAGAAATTCTGGGAAAGCCAAGGAAAAACAAAGCACTTTGGAAAAGTTGGAGCTCACGAGAAGGAATGTGCAGTTGTGGGAGGCCAGGGGAGCCTGGTTATCACAGGCGACACCCCGAGGCAGCAGGGCCCCAGTGCCAGGCCCCAGGCAACCAGGGCAGTGAGACGCCACGTTTGTGGCACAGTTGACATTCACACGTGCTTCAAAAGAAAGGCTGTTTTGGGCTCACTTATGTTCTCAATATTTATATGTTGATGTCCTAACCCCTAGGGCCTCAAGATCTAACTGTATTTGGACACAGAATCTTTCCAGAGGTGAATAACACAAAATGAAGCCATGTGGGCGGGCCGTAGTCCAATATGACAGGTGTCCTTGTAAGAGATCAGGACGCAGACCCGCAGGGAGGGACACCCAGGTGAGGACCAGGGAGAAGGCGGTGTGTCCAAAGAGAGAGACCTCAGGAGAAACCAAACCTGCCCACACCTCATTCTCCCATGTCAGCTTCCAGAACTACGAGAAAATCATCGTTTGTTGTTGAAGGCACCTGTCTGTGGTGCCTTGTGATCCCAGAAGCCTTCAATAATAATAACAGGCTAATACAGGCTCCAACCAGAAAAGTCACAGCTGAATGGAAGGAGGGAAGGGAGAGAGAGGGACAGAACGAATTCACACAGTGGCACAGAAACCTCCGATCAGAACAAGGCCAGGAAGAAATGAAGGAAAAGATGTTTGAGGACAAGTTCTTTAAATCCCATCTGTCAGACAAAACGAACAGCCCCAGGAACAGGACGGATGAGCTGGGCACAGGGAGCAGGGTCCCTCTCGCAGTCCAGATCCTGGCCTCTGTCAGGCATCTGCCTTGTGTGTTTTCTGGCAAGTAGGATGATGACATTTCAAGAGCATATGACTAAAAACAAAAACAATAAAACCAATTCTCGTTTCCTGAAACACCATGACCAGTAAATCTGGTGTTGAGAGAAGAAAAGAAAACTCAAATCATGTGGGATGCACATGGCGCTGGAGGCGAAATTATTTTGGTACTTGGTGTCAACCAGCAAACGCCTTTTGATTGAGTGTCGTTTTGTTGCTAAAAATGTCCACTTTCCCGACACTGCAATTACAGTGCGCTCCACACCCGTAATCTTCCTTTGATGATTCATGATCCTGCGGTACCTGAAGGTCATCACCTCAGTCTTTTCCTACAATAGCTGTGGAGTGACTACCAGCTGCAGGGCTAAGCCATCTCCCTGGGCTCCCTGTGTCTCCTGGGAGCCCCACCAAAACGCTCCTATGGGGACGTGCTCCCCTATGGAGAGGTGCTCTTATGGGGAGCTGCTCCTCCTGTGGGGAGATACTCCCCTGTGGGGATGTGGTGCTCCATTTATGGGAGCAGCTGCCCCATGGACAGCATCCAGTTGTGCAGGCAGGGAGACAGCAGGGATAGCTGGAGGAAGCAGGCATCCAGCAAGCAGGGAGCAGACTTCTCTGGGGTTTGCACAGGGAAGGGAGCTACTCAGCTGGAGCTCAGGCCACGAGGAGAGCAATGGGGAGAGCCAGAGGCTGCATGGAGGATGTGGGTAGAGATGGGCCTGCATAGATCTGTGATTACAAGAGGAGACCTGGCCTTGGGGTGCTAAAGGGGAAGCCAAATTCCTCCTGGGGCAGCTCACTGAGTCTTCCCACGATGCCAAGTGACTCTGGTTCCAGTGTGTGAAGAGGAGGTGCAGAGCTGAAGGGAAAGAGAGGATGGGGGAGTGGAGGGGAGGACAAGGGGGCAGCAGGGAGGACAGAGGAGCAGTGGGAAGGATGGAGAGTGGAAGGGATGATGAGGGACCAGAGAGGAGGATGGAGGAGCAACGGGGAGGGCAGAGGAGCAGCGGGGAGGATGGGGTAGCAGGGAGAATGGGGAGTGATGGGGAGGACAGGGGAGCAGAGGGGAGGATGGGGGAATAGAGAGAAGGACGAGGGAGCAGAGGGGAGGACGGGAGTGGAGGAGAGGATGGGGGAGCCGAGGGGAAGATGGGGGAGTGGAGGAGAGGATGGGGGAGCGGAGGGGAGGATAGAGCAGCAGAGGGGATGATGGGGGAGTAGAGTGGAGGACGAAGGAGCAGAGGGGAGGATAGGAAGCAAAGGGCCAGCTATACCAGGGCCTGAGCAGCAGAGGGTGACAGCTGGTAGTGAGCGGGGAGGTGATAAACACAAAGGCGGATTAGATAAGTGCTCTGCACAGGAGGAAAAAGGGAGTTTGAAGTTGGGGAAAGGATGAGTCAAGATTCCATTTTCCTGAAGCCTGAGGGGGGTGACTGGAAGGACGAGTGGGTGCCATGTCCAGGGGGAGCTGGGGCGGAGACTGTGCTGATTCCCACGTAGGATGTGAGCTGGCTCCCGTGCTCCAGCTGTGGCCTCCTCCCTCTGCACCCAGAGTTGGAACTGTGGGGTCCTGGGTCCTGGGGGCTGGGGAGGTGCTTGGAGAGGCACAGGGGACCCCACAGAGCCGGGAGTGCAGGGTCTCCAGGGGTTCCCAAGCTCCTCTCGTCCTTCAGGGCAGTGGAGGCCAAGGTGGAGAACAGCCAGGTGTGGGGCAGCAATGTGGTGAGTTCTATTTTGCTAATTTCCTGGTTTTCTGTTAGGAAATTAAAGTCTTGCTCCTCTTGAGATATAATCTCAGATCGCCTGATACCTCACCTTGCTCTGAAATTCCAGGGTGAGTACGTGTTAAGAAGAGCCTAAGAAACTAAGGCAGCATCACATGTAGTAAGTGCCTGACTCTGGCCTTGGTCCTCATGGGCCAGGCCGAGGACGACATTATTAATCCATCACAGGGGTGGCTTGTCCTCAGGCACCAGCAGAGGTGGCCCTTCAGAGCTCTCAATGGCTCTCATGGCCCCTGGTGAAAATATCCAGAGCGGCAACAGCCGCACCCAAGTCCAAAAGCATCTACCTTGCAAAGGTCATTGAGGCATTTAAAATCCAAAGTGTGGGGGGGGAGAGGGGGAACCTGAGGCCTGTGTGCATACTCAGTGTCACTGTGCACCCCACCAAAGAGCCCTGGGCAGCGGCGGCCTGTCTGGATCCGCAGCTGTCACGAGGGTGCCCCCGGAGCATCGTGGAGGAGGGCTGGCAGGTGGAGGGCTGACCTCAGTTTTCCCCACGACCTCCACACAACTGCTCCGGTCCAGCTCTACCTGAACAGAGTGGCCAGCAGTGGCCAAGACCCCTCATGTATGTGATAGAGAACTCCACTACTTCTGATGAAGACCAGACAAAGAACATGTGTGCTGGAAAGTTCTACTGTAACGGACTGGAAGCTGTTTCTCATTTCTTTGCCATTGATGGGTAACAACTCACCAGTCTGACCTTGGAATTTTGGGATTCTGTCTGGTTCAGGATTTTAAATCTCTTGCAGAATTTGCTTTAAATGGTAAAGAAATGCCAATGTTATCAGAGCTCAATAAATGTCACTGAAAGCTTTGTTTACTGGTGAGCACATTCACTATGTCTACTTCTCCCAACCCTGCTTAATTATGTGATTCTATAAATTACAAAAACAAAAAACAACCTTAGAATATTCTGGACAAAAACCTTTGGTTTAAACTCATAGCACAAATGCTAAGCTTAAGCCTGGGCTTTAGGAAGTCTTTGGATCAAGGCCCAGCTCCTGGTCCCTTGTGGCTGACAGGGGCCTGAGGCCTATGCAGGATGGGAGGGGGTGGGTAGTGGCCACACCACAAGCCAACAACCTCTTAAGTCGTCACCAAAATGGAGGTATGGAAGGGTGTCCCACCCGAGGTCCCCCTCTCAGCAAACACCACACTCCTCTTCATCCAAGTGGCTCTTCCCTGTCTCCGCAGGCATTCCCAGACCTGCATTCTTTCCCCAGACTTTCTTTGAATTACCCTGTTAGAAGTTTAACATATGGCGCATGTGCATGGTTTGCAAGAAATAGGTTTTGAAGGTTTTATTTATCCAATCTGAGTGATACCTTCTAGAATTTTCTGAAGTATTTTCTAAAATGCTACCTTCTCATAAATATCGTGACTTTGAAGAATCACAGAAAGTTGGGAAATCAGTGAGACTGGCAGGAGATGGAGGACAAGAAGAGTGGGTACACACAGAGCAATATTCACTGGAGCTATGTAGACAAAAATCACATGACAAAGGACAGGACATGGTTGACTGCCAATAACTGGGTGATGTGGAGAGCCTTACTTCTGAAAGGAAAGATGGCTACAGAGAGAGTCTTCCTTCTTGTCACTCAAACAATGCCTGACTCCTGAGACCAGTGAGCATCACTGCATTCTTCCTAGAACCAACACGCTACAGAATCATAGCCTTTCCTGGGTTTAGGGGCTGGAAATGTCAGAAGCATTTCCCTGCTGCAGAGAACCTCACATTACCCTGAACCCTTTGGGGCAACTTCATTTCACAGCACAGAGTGGAAGTTTCCATTGAACCTTGGGGGGCAGCCCCACAGGAAATCTGGATGAGGCCCATTCTGTCCTGAGTGCACGCTACGCCCTGTCGCCAGCTGCTTCTGCCCGGCCCTTCACAGTGGACACCTCCTCTCAAATTGGGAGTCTCTCAATCTTTGACAACTTCCCACTTGATGATGCTACAAAAATGAGACCATATAGAGGGAAGAAGATGTGCCTTGGAATTCTAAGTCCTCAGTTCCTACTCGAGAAGCAGTGGTCTGGCTCCATCACGTTACCAGCGGGAGCTCTAGAAAACAGGCACTTGCCTTGTGCCTCCTGGCTGCCAGCCCATCGTCGTCATCTTCATGCCAGAACCCCTCCCTGTCTGGGACCTCCAGAAAGCCATGCCTGTGGAGGTGCTCTGGAGATGGTAAAGCTAAATGCCAACAATGCCCTGGGATGGGGGTCTGTGTTGCTCCCGCCAGCCCACCCCAGACACTGCCCCCCACCGGCACCTGCTGGGGGAACCCTCACGCCTTTCCCCCTGCACTCATGCCTCTTAGAGATGTCTGCATCCTCCGTCCACCTGCTCCCATGTCCGGGATGGAATCCCTTTCCCGGCTGGGTGCTGACCAAGACCCGGTTCTGAGGTGGCACCACCTGTCCTTTTTCCCAGAGGACTTAAAGATTAAACAGTGTCACCTGCCCTCGTGCAGCTTACAGCCCCGTCAAGGGCAGAACCACGAAGTACTGAGAGACTTGGTGCTGGGTGGTTGGGGCCACGGTGCTTGGACGGAGGTCCTTTAATATTTTTCTTAGGGCGACTGACATGATCTCAGCCAAAAGATTCCATGACAGGAGAGAAAAAGAAATATAAATGTGAAAAATCAGAGTGAGCAACGGTGGGTGGAACTGTTTCCGTTTGCCGGCTATGACACTGAAGACAGTCCCCACTGCAAGTGGTGACTATGGCCACACCCACTGAAGCCCATCCACCAGTTTAGATGTTATAGACTCTGATTTTCACGTACAAGAGAACACCCCTCCTTCGACCGATGTGCGCAGCAGGCTGTGAAACACAGGGCAGAGAATACGCCTCTCATGACCTCAGAGGTTGGGTTTCAGATTTCAGTATGACTCAACTATGGAAAATCATCAGAGTGCAATGGAAACAGCATATAAATCCTGGAGGGTCAGCGAACCGTGTGCCATGTCCTCTCCTTGTGAGAATGTTGCTCCCACCCACCAGTCTTGGGGGTTGCAAGGATCCCGGAGACAGACACCCAGGTGCTCTCCTACCAAATGCAGGAAGACTTACCATAGTTTCGGGGCCCACACTCAGGGCCCTAATTGAGCAATGAGAATGTGAGGCAGGCTCAGGTGTTCACTGTCGATTAGCCTCCAACTGCCACAATGTCATATATCAGCCCCAGGATGCTTCTGAGAAAATGCAACAAGTCCTGCAGGTTGAACATTTCAACTAGATTTCCCTTGAATTCCACTAAAGGAAAGGCCTTTCCTGAAGATGTTTTAGAAAACCCAAAGGATGCCTGACCACAGTGAAATTCTCTTTGCACTGTACAGAGGCACTCCAGCTGACCCGTGGCGACTGCTGGCATCCACAGCGTTTTACAAAATGTTAAAGTTTCGTTTCTGAGCCAGGTCTTCATCTTGAAACAAAATGGTAACCTGAAAGTGTTCCCATCCTTCTCATATTCCATAATGAATATAGCATCTGAACAAGATTTAATGGTTAAGGAATACATTGGGCGTACACTGAAATATGATGAAATAAATATATTAAGTTACAACATTCTCATGTGTAACTTTGTAACTTAGCAGCAGCCTAGAAAATTGAGCTAATTTAAAGATACTGCTAACAAATAGGATTCTTACGAGAGCAAAGTCACAAAGGTGAGCAACAGCTCTCAGATCTGTGCTTGGATAATAAACGGTCCGGTTACGATCAGAAACCAGCATCCTGACGGAGCATGACGACCCCCGGATGGAAAGCCAACAGATGCCATAACAAGAGCCCACAGTGAGCAGCAGCAGCAGGCCATCCTGAGATTTTTGTGACTATCTGTAAGATCATGGGCAAGTGGGAATAATTTGAGCCAACTGGATGTCAATAATGCCCCAAAATGCTAGCAGTTATGAAAGCAGATCCCTGCATGTAGTGGATTTGAATGTGAGTCCAATTCTGGGTCTTTGGTGATACTTCTCTTGTGCGTTTATTTCACTACATATTCTACTTCTTTGAAAGAAGGAACAGCTACTGATCACCTCCTCTGTGTGTGTGGCGCTTGTGTGCATCATTTCCTTTGGGCATCACAATTTACCTGTGAAATGGAGTTACACTTCTCATCTTCAGGTGAGGCACCTGAGGCTGAGTAGGTGGCTACCTGCCCAGCAGCGAAGCAGGCTGGAGAGGAGGTACAGTATGGGAGCCCTGCCCTTGCCTTGATGCCCATGGCTTTATCCCCACTCCACTCAACTGGGTGATGGTAGAATGGACGCATATGTTGGACCTCAATCCCAGTGTTCTGGCCATAAGCTGCATAAGCTTTTAGGGCTTTCCCAAGACAGCCATCAACACTGAAAGCCATGCACTATCTGGAGTTCTTAACCTGGGGCCATCTCCAGCGCTACAGGGGTGCATAAGCTTGGATGGAAAAAAAAATGACTTTGTTTTCACCACCTCCTAATCGCAATCCAGCACGTCATTTAATTATGATTGAAGGTTACAAACCACAGCAGTGCTAGCAATGCCTCGCCTTTGTCACCAACAGAAAACCAGATTTAAAAAAAAGAAAATCACATTACTGTTAGTGTGGATATCTTGAAATGCCATTAGTGTGTGCAATTAGAGGAGTTGTCAGACCTGTCTCTAGATCTCAATATTAAATATGTTAATAAAGACATGCTCTTTAATTTCCTATTTCAGTGCATCACTTTAAAAAATGGGATAAATGTATTTAAATGTAATTGATTTCCTTTGAAATTTTATATTGTGCATTAAAGAAAAATTATGCTGAGGAGGGGTCCACAGGCCTCCCCACATGCCACGGGGCCATGCAGTGCTCGAGGTGGCCTTATCGGAGTCAGAGGTGGCAGGAAGGGATTTGGGGTCTCTGGCTCCTCTCTGAGTGATCTGAGAGAGTAACCAATAAGAGACTACCATCTTTTCCTAGCCATGGAAAGGGAAAGGCCAGGATCTCCCTTTCAATACAATCATTTAAAAAAAAAATCACCCTAATACCATCCAGCAGAGTTCAAACTCACTTTTTATTAGGTTGGTTTTATTTATGAATTATAATAAGTTCCTTTAAGGTCTGTATAAGTTCACTGGTTGATCCTATAGCTGGAGAGACTGTCTCCCACGAGCTAAGACTATGATGTTTCACAGCATCAATCGTACAGGCGATCAAAGAATAGCCGAACAGATATGTAAGGGGTGGGGTCGCGGGGGCCATTCTGGGCGGCTCCTCCGTGCTAGTTTCAGGCTGACAGAGGGCACTTCCCCAGAACCCTATCCCAGTGGGTTCTGCTTCCCCCAGGCAGGACTGCAGGGGGCTCCCAGCCCAGGGGAGTGTAATCTGCCCCTGAGTGCACCGCTAGGGGAAGCTTCCCTGAGAAACGGCTCCCATGCACAAAGTGAGATTAATGAAATTATTATTTTCCTACTTTGATGACTTTTAAAAGTTACATTTTAAAGGGTTGTATATTCAACTAGTTACAATTAATTTAAACTTGTAACAAATTCAATTCCAAGTTTCCTAGCAATACTTCTGCTTTTCCCTGGTTGGGAAGCAGAGTGAAGCAGGGTCTGTCATTATCCTGAAAGACCCCAATACAGGGCAGCCAGGGTGGCTCAGCGGTTTAGCGCCACCTTTGGTCCAGGGCATGATCCTGGAGACCAGGGATCAAGTCCCATGTCAGGCTCCCTGCATGGAGCCTGCTTCTCCCTCTGCCTGTGTCTCTGCCTCTCTCCCTCTCATGAATAAATAAATAAAATCTTAAAATCTTAAAAAAAGAAAAAAGACCTCAATACAGATTAATCTTTGCAGCAATTAATATGTATTTTGTACAATCACATCCAATTCCTGACTGATGTCTCCTGGGAAGCTGAAAATTCACCCTAATTCATATGTGTCAGCAAGGCAAAAATAATTGTTTGAATAATTATATGCACAACATGCCCAAATTTATAAAACAGGAATAGCTCTTCTTTATCATAACCAATATATAATCAATTCTGTAACTCTGTATTCTGATTTTTGGAAATGTCTGATTTTCAAGATCAAAAAACAGAAAGCATCACTTTAATATTTTTCTGGAAATTCTTCCTTTGATTCCCAAGTGAGCTGAGTATGTTTCAGCTTGAAGTGTAATCTAATTCGTTCTAAGATAGTATTTCCTTACCTTTCTCATCAAAGAACTTTTAATGATAATAATAAATCTCAGAACTGCTTGCCAAATATTGTGATGAGAATGAGTATTTATCTTACAGGAATTATTTTTACTGTGGTAATTTCTTCACTCTGAGTTGTTTCACCAATGTAGCAATTATATTCAAAAAAGCATTTCTTTCTCTAGTTTTTCAGAAATTTTAAAATGCCTTTCCCCTTTTGTGTAGAGAAAAAATAAAGCAACAATAATTATCTTTCTCCTGTGGTTCTGAAAGATGTAAAACATTCTTCTAGTTCACACAATATGTACAATGAGCTTATCTGGACCAACTTTGCTGCTAATTCCATAGATTCAATGGCTGTGTTTTCCCTCCCTTCTCTTGGGGATCAATCCTGAGTGTTGTACCAAACCAAGCACAGTATCATTGCAGAGATGTCACTAAGGTGCATAGGGACCTATGAGGAACAACCAGACTGCAGGGGCTCCTTGGCTGGGGTGGCTTCCACTTGCCAACTCACCAGCTCACTGAAACCTGGTAGCTCTGGCACTGACTGACCTGCCTGATGACAACTCAGCTTTGCTTTTCACTAGCCATCTGCCTTGGGCACAGATTCAGCCTGTTTTCTCCTCCATGAAATGGGAATCACAACAGCACTTGACTCACAGGCTGTTGCAAGGATTTAATCAAATGGCCAACAGAAAGCATTTTGCACAGCAGCCCATCCATGGTAAGTGCCGGAAACATATTCACGGTCTTCTACTGCAAACAGGGACACAGCGGAGGGAACGGCGTATCTGCTCTGACAAGCAAGTTGCATGACCAACAATTTATTTGGCACACACGATGTGTCGGGCATCGTGCATTGGGAGGGGCAATACAGACGTAATATGTAAATGCAGTCACAGGATCAGGACAGAAATGAGTGTCTTCCAGAAAATGTGAGGTGGTTCAGAAGAGGGCCTTTTGCAGAGGAGTTGGGACATCAAGGACGGCTGGGCCTCACCCAGTGAATGTTGGGGAGGGGGCCAGCCCATGAGCTAAGGACAGAAAGGACCAGTGAGGGCTGGAGTCGGGGTTCATGGTGCAGGACAGAGCTCTATGGGGGCCACGGCAGGTGCAGGAGGGCCACCATGTGTGGGTAGCACTTGAGGTTTGAGGGGTGTTCCATAAAGGTCATAATGAAGGATGTGAGAGAGTCGGGTCTGTGTCTTGGAGGAGCCAGGAAGGGGACAGAGAGACTGGATGGAGCACTGAGGAGTGCAAGCAGGAGATGACAAGCATCTAAGGAGGCAGGCGAGCAGGTGAAGAAAAGGCAGGTGGGGCAACACGAAGGGAAGAGTCCCAGTTTCTCCAGCTCCCTGACCATGCCCAGGCCCGCTGGTGGGAAAGGGGTGCACCAGGTCACTCCTCTCCTCCCCCACAGCCCCCTGCCCTCCTCTTCCAATCCGTTGCCACCTGTTCCGTCCCAAGTCGGCTTCCTCCCCCAACTTTCTCAATCTGGGGCCCTGGGTCCTCCTACATCACTTACTCCCTCCTGGGCTCCCACCAAAGTGGCTGGCCAGGGAGCTGGCCAGGAGGAGGACCAGGGATGACACACAGAATGGTGAAGGGGCGCCATGGGACACCGAGGTCGACGCGGCTGCAGGGCCCACGGTCACTGTAGACCCTCAGCGCCGGGTGCGGGAAGAAGGGGTGAGTCAGCCAACGGATGCAGGGTGATGAGAGGCAGAATTAGCAAACAAGTAACCCTTGTTTTAGTTTGCTGACTCCCTGGTAGGGAAGCGTGGACGTTACTGGAAACATTTTTGCCATTACAACCACTCCTTTGTGTATTTGGGAAATGCCTGATCTTTTCCCACTTGTGGGCAACAAGACAACATCTAGAAGCACAGACTAGCCTGTGCTGGGGTCCCATCCACCGGTAAGGAGATGGCTCCCTCTGCGAGTATCACGCAGAAGGTTTGAAGACCCTGTGGACCCCAGGAGCCCCGGCTCTCCCAAGTCCCCACTGCACACACAAGCCACTGCCAGTTGTCAAGTCCAGAGACACTCAACGAATGGGCACTTGCCCAAACCCAAACAGCACACAAGGTCTGCCTGCACACCAAAGACAGGTGTGAATGGGTTTCTCATTGCCCCCGCGGATACTTCTTGGTGGCAGGCACTTTATGCACGTCTTACGCACCACTGTGTGCCTAGTAAGTGTCCAGCATATAGTAGGCACTCACCACCCGTGCCATAGGAACTGGGAAATTCCTACTAGCTCTTTCTGCGTAGTCCGAGCACCTGAGCCCTCACAGCTGGGTCTCGTGGGTCAATGAACTCCCTTGAGCACATTTCCTTTTCCAGGGCCCACGCTCCCTCTCCATCCAAGGAGGAAGGACTTGGTTTTCTGATGGCCTCCTCTACAAAAGGAGGGCTTCCAGGGGGATCCGCCAGGGTTGACACAGGACAGCGAGTCCATTGAGGCAGGAGGAGGGGAGGTAAGAAGTCCATTATATCTACAGCCACCTGCAGCTCCTGTTGTGGCTGCTGGTAGTGAAGCATACGTGGAAAAGCCGAGCAACTCCTGGTCCAAGGTGGCTCTGTCAACCCTGGCCACACATCAGAATCACCCAGCAGTTTTTCCAAGCCTCTATACCAAGGGCCTGATCCTAGACCTATGAAGTCTGACTCTCTGAGAGTAGGGCCCTGGCACTAGAATAATGTAAACCCTCCAGGGTGTTTAACTTACCAGGGGTGCTGAGAACCACTGGCACAGAGGAAAGAAGTTACATGTGCCACCCTCCTTCCTTCTCACCTCCCCGTTACTTTATCATCCCAGCAAAGGTCCCCCTTTCCCGAGATCTGAAATGTGGCTCCAAGAACCCGCTATTAGTGGCCACTTTAAAACCAAACCAAACCGGGGATCCCTGGGTGGCTCAGCGGTTTAGCCCCTGCCTTTGGCCCAGGGCGCGATCCTGGAGTCCCGCGTCAGGCTCCTGGCATGGAGCCTGCTTCTCTCTCCTCCTGTGTCTCTGACTCTCTCTCTCTCTCTCTATGTCTATCATAAATAAATCCTTAAAACAACAACAACAACAAAAAAAAAACAACAAAAAAACAAAAACCAGAGTGCCTGGGTCGCTCAGTGGCTGAACGTCTGTCTTTGGCTCAGGGTGTGATCCCGGGGTCCTAGGATGGAGCCCCACATAGGGATACCCCAGGGAGCCTGCTTCTCCCTCTGCCTATGTCTCTGCCTCTCTCTCTCTCATGAATAAATAAAATCTTTAAAAAGAAAAAAAGAAAAGTATTAAAAAAAAAAAACCAAACCAACCATGAAAGCCATTTTGGCGGGTTCCTTAGCGGTCCCCAAAGTGGTTCACACACACCCCTTCTTAGGGAAGAGAAAGGGAAGAACTCTGGACTGTGGGCCTCAAGCTTTAAAACCAACTTTGAATTGTTCTAACTTACTGGCAGTTTCCATGAACAAATGAAACCTTCAAAACTATGCTGTCCCTTAACGTCTTACCTCCCTTCGTATCCATCAGAAAAAGAAACAAAAATGCATTCACAATCCCGTCTCACAAATTCAGATTCTCTAAAGTCCTCAACTCAGGGTAAAGTAAGTCACTACTATTATTAACTGTACCATCAGCCATGGGCGGCGCGCACTCGCCAGGGAGCGAGCCGTGGGAGCCCGCCAACTTGGCATGGGACTATTTTTAGGATACCGAGTCCTGTCTGTGTCCTCCTGGCCGTCCTACTTGATATCAGAACAAGCTATTTTTTCTTCCAACAGTCAAGCACATGGCCACCTCAAGCTGCGGAGTCATCCTGGGTGGGCAATGATCTCTGTCACCTACACTCGGCACAGGACAAAATGACAGAGTGACTCATAAGAACTCCCTGCCAACCCATTCTCCTCGGTGAGCCCGTGGCTTTACTCACCCCTGGTTATCACTGTTTACGAAGTGCTGCATCCCCCAGCACTTCCCTCTACGAGGGCTACCAACTCTAACCCCAGTCGGCCCTCCTGGGCCCTCCTCAGTGTGGTCCTACCTTCACAGGAGTTGGCTCCACTCACGTTCCCTTGCAAACCAGCAGAAGCCTCTAGAGATGCCAGGTTGAATTACAAAATTCTTGTTTGGGCTTGGTTCTGGGCTGCGCTGAAACCCTCCACAATTCCTGGGCTGGCGTCCTCATCGCCAGCGCCTCGGAATGTGACTGTATTTGGAGAGAGGGTCTTTACCGAGGCAATCAAGTTAAACTGATGTTGTTAGGGTGGGTCCTAATCCAATAGGGTTGGTGCTCTTATGAAATTAGGACCTGGACACGCACAGAGGGACGGGCACATGAAGACACGGGAAGAAGACAGCCGTCTCTCTCAGCCACGGAAAGCGGGCGGCCTGGGAACAGATTCGCCCCCACAGCCTCACAGGAACCTGACCCTGCTGACGCCTGATTTCAGACCTTTGCCTTCCAGAACTGTGAGACGGTGCATTTCTGTTGTTCAAGCCATCCAGCAGCCCCAGCAGACTAATACAGGGTTTCAAAGCAGGTGCCTGTTATAATGGCTTGGAAGTCACTACACTTTGGGATTCAAAGGGCTGGTCATCTTCATCACCTTTTCTGTTAAGACCTGAGGAAGTTCTAGTCATAAGTAAAATGCTATTCCTAGGCCTCATCCTTTGGCAGTTTCCTGAAGAAGACTGTATTTGTGTGTATGTGCATGTGTGTGCATGCACCATCCTGAGGGACACTCATGATGCAGAGCGCTTTAAGTCCTAGGGTCGAGCTCAGAGACCCACCGCAGCATCAAACAGTGGATTTGCAGAGCCCATTACTCGTCCCCCACACCCTGACCACAACACGTGTCAGCTTCCCTTATTCAAAGAGCCCAGAAACTAACTCTGGGAGGCAAACATAATTGTCCTGCAATCGCTTACCAGTTTGTAGTTCAAAAACTAACATCTGAAGGTGTGTCAGTCCTGCTGTTCTCATTCTGCTGCTGACGCCTGACTGGGTGCCTGTTCTCTGTGGACACGAATGGTTATCATGTGGGTCACCGGGAGCAGACCACTGCCTGGAGACAGCCAATGGCTTGGGCGGCCCCTGAGGGGTTGGCCCTGCCATTCTGGACAGGCCTCACTACCGTGGCTCGGGTTCTGGAGCTTTGCCACTCGCTGCTAGAATGAGAACAAAAGGTATTGATTTCACCGGACTCTGTGGAGCTACAGTTCCCTCACCTGTACAGAGACCACGGAAACAGTAGCACCAAGTATGGCGAAGCAGCCTCGGTACTTACTTGGCTGGCCTGGGACTCAGCACAGAGCGAGGTGCAGTTAGCAGCAGCATGGTGTGCCTGCTGGCCTGCGCTGTGTGGTTGGCTCCGAGGAAGCGGAGGAGGAGTAAGGAACAGTCTTTCAAGTGCCATCTGGTTCCCTGCCCCTGGCAACGTCTAGCTAATTGAAAGGGGGACACTCAGGAGGTAAAGTGATGTGAAAACAGGACTCTGAGTTAGAGCCCCCTCAGATGACTTTTTGGAACCCTTGTGCTCAAACAGCTGCAACTAGAGAGTCTCTATCCAATCACTCAATGATCACAGGCTCCAAACCCAGTGTGTAAGACAGTGAGCTCCACGGCATCTTCCCGGCAGGCCCCTCGAACACCAGTGCTGGTGAGCCTAGGCTTCCAGAGCCTGTCCTCAGAAATCTCTGCAAACGAGGTCTGTGTGTGGGGCTACCTACTAGGTGCAAGTACTGTGGTCCCACTACAACTGGCTTTACCTTCCAGACCAACATCTTATAGCTTCTGAACGTTGAAAATCCTACCCTGGATTATGGATCCTCTTCTTTCGGTTTGGTCAATGATAAAGGATATAAACAATTGTTTAAAGTTTTAACATTTCACTGGTTCATTTTAAAAGTATGAGAATTTTTCATTCAATTGCAGAAAACCAAAAGAATGACCAAAAATGTCTCCACTGAGTCAAGAGAAGGATTAGTAATAGACAATAAACAGGCATGTCTCTCACTACCTCTACATAGAATACATCTTATGAGCGATGTATGTTAATTTAATTTTAAACAACCACAATCTATAAAGCATCACAGAAGGGATTTGACAGCATGGCCAAACAGCCAGATAAAGTTCTCATGAAATGACCGCATTTATCAAATCAAGTGATGACCCCAAACTTTTTTTTTTGTGCACAAAACCGTTAAACAAATCTTTTGTTAGTATTACCAGTAAAACCTTTAAAAGTATTTTACGATATCTCTGAAGGCATAGAAACAAAATGAACTTAGTATATGCTCAATTCAGAAAGTAAAGCTGAGCAGTTATGCAAGAGGAAAACAAGTCTTAACTTTGTCGCTTAAGAAAAACGAGTCCTAAAAAAAGAAATGCCAACAGATGGAGGAACCGAACTAGATTCTTTCTTTTAAACTAATTATTGGTTTGGTAGCAGTCCCGGTTCTCTTTGAATAGCTAATCAGGTACTTTGATTCCTTTCCCAAAGCCTATTACCTTTAACTATGGAAATAATTTGGTAACTACAATATGTGCACTGAGCAGTCTGCAGGCAGGGTTCATCAAGGGAAAGGCACATAACGCTCAGGTCCCCGAAACACTATTAGAATCTTTCTGTGCACAGGATCTTGAAACATTATGATTTTATTTCTCTTATTCTTACGTTGCATTCTTTAGAGTGTATGTGTATCTCACATCAGTGTCCTTTGGGTGTTGAAGTCAGCACAGAAAATGCAAAGAAATTGAACTGGTGTTTTCATAAGTTGCTGTGTTCTTGCCTTCAGTGCAGATATTTTATACACTAGAATTCAGAACAGATAATACAGTATGCCTGGTGGAGAGCCCGGAGTTCACTTAAGTGAGATTTTAAAAATAATAAAAAGAAATGTTGATAATTACTTTCGATGCTGGAGTCTCTAACTTGCAAACTGTGTGTGAGGCTCTCGATTTCAATTATGAAGGAAAGGAATATATGCCAAAGGACCCGCTTATTTTAAGAGAAGCGCCCAGGTGTCCATGCAGCTATGATGCACAGCATGAGTTTAAACATGGAAACCACTTAAATTTACAAAGATGTATCTCTTTTTAAGAAACTTCCTCATTTCTCACTTGAAATCTTTATTTTTCTGCATCTTTCAAGATGCAGGCTGTGGCCCAAGGGACCTCTAGGATCCCTTCCAAACCTAACATGTCATGATTCTGTGACTCTGAGGCAAAACGATGTTCCTCTGCCCCTGATCCCCAAAGTCATCTCACTGTGGAGAACGAAAGAAGGTAAGCAACTGTTCCAGAGACTTCTGTTTACCAATGATTTAAGAAACAGATAACAAAGGCATTTTGCAGAATATTTTTCCACATGATTTGTAGAAACCCTGATGAAAAATAAACTAAAGTGACACCAACCCCCCATCCCCCGCGCCTACTCCTCTGGCTTCTATTAAATCTCAGGCACCTTACATCAGAGCCAGCACTGAACGGAAAGAATTCGGAATGAACCTCTCATAGCCATCCCTTTCCTAACTCAAGGAATAAGTGGAATCTAAATCCCAGAAACGATGGACTGGCAGGATCGTTACTTGGTAACAACAGACTTGGGTCCAGAATGAAATCCTTCCCCACTGGAGCTAGGAGGCTATCTGAGTGGAATCCCAGGGGCTCCACCTCTAGTGAACTTGGCAGAACAAGCATGATTTGACTGGTGTGAAAGATCCTGCAGTGAAAGGGCCAGAGGCAGGTGACAGGGAACTGATGGCTTCTGATATGCGGCTGCAGAATGATCAAATCGAGATCATGCAGGGTCTTCTAAACAAAACAATGGTTCTCCATACGACTATCCATATAAAACATGATTTTATTAACTGTTTACTATTGATTCAGGACAATATCGACCAACCTGAGCATGAGCAAGAGCACACAGTGTGGAAAGATAAGACCATCATGCCCCTGTCTGCAGCGAGGTGGGAACACATTTCAGAAGATCCATTCATTCTCTGCTCTAGGTTCTCTGGGTTTCTTTCGATAAAGCTGCCATCTGGTGTAATAGGCAAGAGGACTCAGGCATTGAGGTTCCCCCCACCCCTCATCTCGGCACTTAGTTAAAAATCCTTAGCCCTGATAAAGGATTTAACTCCTGGAGGCACCAGGAAGCCCAGGGAAGAAACCGATGTGAGAGAGATCAGGACCAGAGGTGATGGTTCTGCAAGGGAGCAGGTGCCAGGCATTTCCTTGACAGAGTCTGGCCTTGTCACTTAAGGAACCACTCAAACTACACCTCTGCTTCTCCAGTGAAATTTCTCAAGAGCACGGTTTTCACCTTTGCCCTAGATGATGCTCAGAAGGAGCCTGCAAAGCGGAGCCGGAGCCGGGGAGCAGATTCACCAGCAGGCCGAGTGTCTGCAGAGCACCCACCTGAGATGTTGGGGAGAAGACCTTTGTGTGTGTGTGCGTGCGCATGGGCACACGTGTGTGTGTGATAAACTGGCTTGGGCATTCAGATCCTGGGGTACCTGTAAAGTTCCACTGTCGGGAGGCTATGGGGGGCCGAGCTAGGGAGGAGCAGATGAGGGGGACGAGGGGATGGGAGAGGCGAGGGCAGGGGGCTGGGGAGGAGGAAAGGGAGAGAGGGAGCGAGTGATGGAGAGAGAGGGGTGGACGGGCGTGGAGCTGGCCGCAAAGGGCAGAGGGTGGAGGGACGGGGCGCGTGGGAGGACGGAGAGGGTTCCGCGCACACGGAGCGGACGGCGTGTGCGTGGGGGCAGCCAGGAGAGCCGGCCGGAAAGCACAGGGTCGACGGGCCCGGGAGCGCGAGCGCGGAGGCCGACACGGCGGAGCCCGGAGCCCCCGGGGCCGCGGGGGTGGGGGTGGGGAGGCGCCCGCGCGTCGCCCGGTCGCAGGCCCCGCGCCCCTCCCCCGCGCCCACCCGCCCGCCCGCCTTACCTGGCCCTTGACCAGGCTGGCGGCGAACTGGCGCATGACGGCCTCCACGGTGTAGGCGCTGGACCAGCCGCGCGGCGTGAGCAGCTCCATGCAGATGGCGCCGCCGTCCAGCACGTAGCCGTTCTCCAGGCGCGGGCTGAGCACCCGCATGAAGGGCGGCGAGAAGGGGAAGTTGTCGGGGAAGGTGAGGTTGAGCAGGATGAACTCGGTGTTGGTCTCCTTCATGTCCTGCCACAGCACCGAGTCCTTGTCCACCTGGTGCAGCTTCACGTTCCAGTCGAAGAGGCTCTCGTCCACCAGCTCCACGGAGATGAAGCGGTCGCTGAGGCGCGCGATGTCCTGCAGCTCCTTCATGAGCCGCCGGCTGCGCACCTGCGTGCAGTGCTGCTGGCGCGCCGCGGGCACCAGGCTGCCGCCCCCCGCCGCCGCCGCCGCCGCCGCCGCCGCCGCCGCCGGGCCCGGCCCCGCCCTGGCGCCCGCCGCCCGCTCCCGGGAGCCCCCGGCGCCCGCCGCCCCCGCCGCGCCCGCGCCCGGCTGCGGAGGCTTGTCGCGCGGGGCCAGCTCCGCCGCGCGCTTGCCCTTGCCCTTGCCGGGCCCCGGGCTGGCGTCGCCCGCGCCCCCGGGGGGCTGGGGCGGCTGCGGCGGCGGCGGCGGCGGCGGGGGCTGCTTGTGGCCGCCGCTCTTGGCGCCGCCCTTGCCGCGCAGCGACGCGCTCTGCTGGCCGCCGCCGCGGTGGTTGTGGTGGTGCTTGGGGTCCTCGGTGTCCCGGTTGTGCAGGCGGATGAGCCCGATTTTGCGGAGCAGCGTGGCCATCTTAGGCTCGGCGCCGGCGGGGGGCTCCCCTCGGCTCCTGCCCCCGGGGCGCGGGGGGCGCGGGGCGCGCGGGGCGGCGGGGGGCGGGCGAGCGCTCAGCGGGGCGCGGCGCGAGCCACCCCCGGCGCCGGCGGCCGTGGCGCAGCCCCGTGGGCACCTCGCGCGCTCGCCGGCCGCGGTGTCGCCGCTGTCATAGGACGCGGCCGGCTCCGGCTCGGGCTCCGGCCGCCTGGCGCGGGGCGGCGGGCCGTCTCCCGGGCCCCCGGGCGCAGCCCCCGCAGCCGGCTGTCCGCGGTCCTTTGTGCGCGGCCGTGGCCGGGCTGGCCCCGAGTCCGAGCCCGCGCCGGGGGCGCAGAGCCGCCCGCAGCGCCCCGGAGGCAGCGAGGTGGCCGCGGGCTCGCGCCGTGCGCGCCCGCCGGGCCGTGCCGCGCTGGCGGCTACCGCGGGGCCCCAGCCGCTGCCGCTCGCGTCGCCGCCGCTGCGGCTGCTGACATTGCAGAGGCGGCTGCTCCGTCTGAGCCGAGCGCGGCGCGGAGGGGGCGGCCCTGCCGGCCGTGGGGGGGGGGGGGGGCGCGGGGCGGAGCCGCGGGCTTGCCTGCGCCGTGCCGCCCCCGCCGCCCGGCTCCCGCGGCGACACGCCACGGCCGCTGGGGGGAGACAGCGGCGCGCGGCGGACTGGCCGGGCGCGGGGCGCGGGGTGCGGGGCGCGGGGTGCGGGGCGCGGGGCGCGGGGCGCGGGGCCGCCCGCAGCAGCAGCCGGGGGGAGGGGAGGGGCAGGGGGAGGGGCGGCGCGCTGGTGGGCGTGGCGGAGGCTCAGGGTCCTTGGGCGCGAGCCTCTGACCTCGCTTGACCTCGCTAGAACAACCTGGAGGCGAAGGGGTGAAGGCAAAGGGTCGAAAGCAACCTGCTTATCGATTCTCTCGGGCCAGATGGAGCCCAAGGCCCCGCGCCGCGGTCCTGGGCCGGCGGAGGCCCGGGGCTAGGGGCCCGGCGGCGGGGACGCGTTCACCAAGACTGATGGCGCGGTCGGGGCCTGGGGGAGGATGCGGGGAGCGTGCCCGCCGCAGCCCCGCCAGCACAGCTCCCGCGAGTCCCGACTCCGAGGGGTGAACGTTACGCGAGTTCGCGCCCCCCCGGCCGGCCACGCCACAGGGGCCCAGCGTTCGGCAAAGGGGAGGAGGGGACCGCCGAGCGCTGCCTTTCGGGAGAGGTTCCCAAAACTGCCAGGGAAACGCATCCAGCGCCGGCGGGTGCCCGAGGCGCACGGCGGGCCCCTCTGCGCCCCCCTCCCCGCCCGGAGTCCCCGGTCCCCGCGGGGACCTCGGGACCCCCGCGGAAGGGGAGGGGATCCTCCTTCAACCCGGACGCTTCTCTTCCTTCTCCCCCCTTTCTGCCTTAACCCACTGACACTTCTCTTGGGCTGCTGAAATTTCAAGCCCAGAGCTCGCTCGCTGGGTGCTCCAGAAGCCGGAACGACCCGAGCACCGGCGGAGCTCGGAGGCCTGCGGGGGGCGCGCGGCCGCGCTCGTTCCCGGGCGTGCGGCCAAACTGCACGGTGCTGGGAGGCGTGCGAGCTCCTTGAAATATGGGAGAGAGAGATCACCCCGTAAACTTCAAAGGCTGAGCACTGTAAACTTCGCCGCTCTTCCCGACTTGGCTTTCAACCTGAGGAGCCTCTGAGTTCATCACAGAGCGTGTTCATTCTGGTGCCATCACGGGTTTTTGTTTTGTTTTTTTTTTTTAAGCGTCTTTCTTATTTTCACTTTTCCAAATTATAAATATTTTCACGGAGAAAAATAACGCATCAGGTCACTGTGGAGACTAGCAGAGACCGAACGGGTACGGGGTTCGGTTTTCTGGGCTTGTCTACAGCAAAAAGGAGATGTTAGCATAATCCTCACCACCTGGGGGGGCGGGGAGGGGGGTTGGGTGTGAGCTGAGAGGCCTGCACGCGGAGGATCCCCAGAGAGAGCCGCCTGTGTCCAAAGGTGCAGAAGCGGGAGGCTGTGTTCAGGTGGGCGGAGCTGAGAGCAGTGCAGTGGCCCATTCAAGACCGACGATGGTGATCAGATCTCAGCAGCAACGGACTGAAGGTCTGTTTGTCTGGGTCTCATGGGCTTTTCTGGTGACCTCGTTTTGTCCAGCTCTGTTTTGTAAGGATAGGTGGAGAAGGAAGATGATGTCTGTCTGTAAAGAACTGTGAGTTCATTTAATCTGCAAGAAGAGGGGTATGCAGTGGAAGGTGACATTGAGGGGTATGGGCAGGCATTACAAGCGTTCTCATTTTATGGCCTCAGAAGCCCTCTTGGGTTTTGTCTGACCCAGCGTTACTGGTGAAGAAAACTAGTTTCAAAGAGCAACTGGCCGGGCTCAGCCTTGTGCCCCACCTACACCCTGGTCCCACGCCTCCCAGCCTGGTGGTCTGGGTTGACCAGCGGTTCCTGACAGCACAGCACACAGCCAGGACTCTGGGTGGGGTATCAGCCCCAGCCCCTGGGGGGATGAGAAAGCCTCCACCAGGACAGGCCTGAGTGTCCTCGCCACAGTCAGCTGACCTTGGGTGAAGGAGGCCTCAGAAACATTTGTGGCAGTGATGGTGACCATGTTTATCTGAAGCAGGGAAGTCATCCAGTGTGATTTGAGAATAGTGTAGCCGAAATCCCAGAAATCTAGTGTAAAACTTTTATGTTTGAATGGGATTATTACTAGGGTGGTCACATAATTTATTGTCTGAATGCAGATACTTTTTGAGAGGGAAATGCTGGGACGAGAGGCCACAGCAGTACCGACCAACACACAGGATGGGTAGTCATCTTACTTAGGATCTACCTAATCGCACTTACAGCATCTCTGACCAACTCTCCAGAGGGCTAAAACCAAATGTTAGCCAAAAAATGGAAACAACCTAGATTTATAACAAGAGGAGAAGCAGTAAGTAAATTATACCTAATCCACTTGAGGGTGTATTATGCAGCAATAACATTACAGTTATGAGGATTATATAGCAAAATGAAAATATTTATGATCTACATAATAATTTTAAGTGAGAAAGCAGAGTGCAAAATTATATCTACACTGTGGCTACAACAACATAAAACTATGCATAGGACAAAAGAAGAGACGGTGAAAAATTTACATAGTAACAATTATGATGTTAGTATAGGCAGTACAGCTCCAGTCCACGGATCCAGACGTTTACTTCAGCAGGGGAGGAAGGAAGATCTGTATGGTTTTATGGTTTTTTTTAAAAAAGATTTTATTTACTTATTCATGAGAGACACACATAAACACACACAGAAAGAGAGCGAAAGAGAGAGAGAGAGAGAGAGAAGCAGAGACACAGGCAGAGGGAGCAGCAGGCTCCATCCAGGGAGCCTGATGTGGGACTCGATCCTGGATATCCAGGATCAGGCCCTGGGCTGAAGGCAGCGCTAAACTGCTGAGCCACCTGGTCTGCCCCTGGTTTTATGGTTTGTAAATCTCCGTCATTCTTTTATCCCAGAAGATTCTGGAAAGTTCTACGTCCCCAGAGAAATGAGTGGATACCTACTGAGCCCAGCAATATGTAGGGGTTACCTTTTGTTGATATAGTTATTCCTTTTTTAAAATTTGATTTTCAAATATTCTGAAAAGGAATATATTGCAGCTATAATGAAAAATTGTTAGCAAATTCAAAAATTAGCTTACTGAAGATTAAGTTTACATCAAGACAGTTGAATTGAGAGCATTTAGTTAAATAAAATGGTCTCAAAGGCAGTATGGGTCTCTGGCTTCTCTGTTATCAAATAGTGTTGGGGCGGGGGAGGGGACACTTAGGGACTGTCTGCAGAAAGAGCCTTGCCAATCTGCCATGAAAGGAAGGAAGGGAGGAAGGGAGGCTGGTTGTCACAATCACTGATCCTCTGGGAACTGTTCTGTACCTGCCAATGACTCTCCCATGAGCATTTGAATCAATGGTCCTAGGGGTCAGCTGTCTCCAGTTGCAGTTTTTATAAAGAGATGCCGAAGTGGGATTTGCCTCTTTATTCTTTGCCCCAAAAGACTCATCCCAGTTTTTCTATTTCTTCATGAGTTCCAATCTTGTAGTCACCAAGGCGTCAACCAGACCACCTCAAAGTACCTGTCCCCAACGCATATACAATGTTCCTGCTCTCAAGCAAAGGTGTTAAGATTACTTACTATCAAAAGGCAGTAACATTTCCTGCCAGAAGAATTCACTCCAAGGCAGCATAGTGTGGATCTCTGAGGTCGCCAGGTCACACACAATGTGTGCCGTTCATTAATTGGTCATCAAAGCTAGCACTTAGGTGGCACTTAATTTTCATTAAGCAAAATTTCATTAAGTGATTTTCCTTAAGTTGGTACCTACTATTACCTACTACTACTATTTATCTCCACTTTATAGATGAGTAAACTGAGGCACAGAGAAATTAAGGTCTCAGCCAATCCCAAGTAACAGCAGAACTTTGGGTTAGAAGACAGGAGGGGCCCAATAAGGCTTCATTCTGGGGAGTGGAGAGGAGTAGAGAGCCACTTCAGAGGCAGTAGCCACTCCTGGGAGGCTTTGGAGCTCAGGGCTGGTGGTTCCATCTATAGGCTCCTACGCCGGTTAGAACTATCTCTTGGGGTAGTTCAGGTGTATAATGTGGGTGCATTCAGGCCGTGTAGCCTCCAAAACAAACTCCTGATCATCCTGGAGATAATCTTTGAGTGACATCTATATGTTCCTTTTTGATTGATGAGCTCTATTGTTTGTAAGCAAGTATTCTGACTTCTACAACTTGTATCATAGTGTGACTGTCCCCACTTGGAATGGTTGAGCATTCTGCACGATTCACTGTCCCTCACTCCATAACTCTTGGGGCCTTTGCGCTGCTCTTAGTTATCAAAGCTTTTCTTCAGTGACCAACCCAGCTTGCTCTTTCCCATCCAAACCTAACTCAGGATGGCAGGTGGGGTTTCATGTCCTCACCCACTTGGATCACTCAGTAGAAGCTGCCAGCGGTGCTGTGATGGGGGCTAGCATGGGCTTGGAGAACATGATCATCAATTAGGGCTGTCTGCCTTAAATGCTGGGCAGGCGGTGTTTGAAGCACCAGGCTGTCTGACTTAACTTCAAAGATTCTGGAAGAAAACACCTTGGTGAAACTAATTCATATGAAATTTGAAATAATGTATAGTTCCCTAGGAGTATTTATGTTTTAAGAGTGTGTCTTGTTTTAGTTAGAGCACTGGTTAAGTTGCTTTAACAAAAAATAATCCAGAGGCTCACATAAGGAGTTACTTTCTCCTGTATGTTATGGGACGGGGCAGTTACCCCATGGCTTCCTTGGTGGCTTCTGTTGATGTCTTTTCCTGGTTCTGAAAATGTTTGTCCTTAAATGCCCTGGAGGTTAGACACACCACCTTGACTCATACCCCACTCCACACCTGGCTCCGAGGGATCAGTCTGGCTCCGAGAAATGCAGTCTTGCCCTGGATAGTAGGTGCCAGCTGCCACTCTCTAGAAGGAAACGGGGAGGTCTGGACTCTGGGAGTCCCTTAGAAGTCCTTACCACGTGAACCTTCCTGGTAGAGTTTTAATAGCTCAATTTAGGAGAGTGGAATGTAGAATGAAGGGCTTTGGGTCATGCGTGCACGCAATCTTTGCTCACATTTCCTCTGACCTGCACCTGAGCAGTTCCCCACTCTGCCCTTCGGTTTGGGACACAGGTTTCTGCCATTTCGAATAACATCATCTTGCAATTCCTTTGGAGTATAAGATCTCTCCTCTTGGATCCAACACGGCATGTGTTCCCTCAGGGTGAGCCAGCTCCGGTTTGGTGGCTATGAAAAGTGGTGGGTGAGTGTTGAGGACAACAGGCCCTCCTTCACAAGGCAGCTTCCTTGGGCAAGATTATTATGGGTCTTCAGGGAGGCTAGTATTCTCAACCAGGCCAGGAGAAACTATTTCTCAAGCAAGGGACTCTTAAGGCGTTTTAGGGTCATAGGATCTCGAAGCTTTCTGGGTCAACCCAGTGGACTCATTTTGGTTGTCAGGGTGCTACTTTTCCCAACTGATGCCCTAACTCCTGCACCAGAGGGTTGGCAAGGCTGTGAATTCAAGGTACTATTTAATTCTTCAACTCTAGGAATCAAATTTGGGGACTGATTTTCGGCTGTGCCGGTCCTACAGCTGCTATAAGGATCGTGATAGCCTCTTAGGACCTTCATGGAGTGTCCTGCCGGCTCTGACTCATCTTGAGCTCAGAGTCCCGATCCGGATCCCAAGGCTTGCTGTTTCTCTCCTGTAAGTTGTTGCCGGCGTCAGGTGCAGCCCTCCTGCGCTTCCCAGCTGGTGTTTGCATTCCTGCCACGTTGGCCAGGTGCACAGCTACCTTCTCTCTTCTCTGTGCATCCTTCATCTCAGACCACAGAGGCTGTGATCACAGAGCTGTGCTGCCGCTTTGCGTACTAACCACAGAGTCAAGCCCATCATCACTGGGCTCAAGGTCAAAGGTAGTTTGCCCGGGCTTGGAACCTGCTCCTGGTCCTCAGCTCTGTATTAATTGTGGTCTGATGAGGAACACAGAGACACACTGTGTTGTGTGCAAGAGATTCAATCCAGGTAACTGGTGACAAGGGTCACTGAACGTGGAAATGTTTGAGAAACAAAAGAAGAAACAGAGGTGCCAAGGAAGCCACAAGAAGGAGGGGTGTGTTACCCTATGGTGTTAGCAGCTCACCTCCGGCAGCTGGAGCACAAGGGGTCACAGGCCAAGCTGCTGTGGGTGCTGGGAGGGCTGCAGGTGCATCACGCCAGGGCCCCCTGAATCCACAGCTGCTTGGCCTCTGCTGTTGCTGGAGCATCCGTGGGAGCCAGCACTGCACCACGACACCTTGGTTACTTCGGGACCTCGGAGAGTCAGGTGGTTCCGTCCACAGCAGTCAGTGTGCAGCCTACCTGAAGGCCCCGGGAGAACCATCACCGTGGCAATCTCTGCAGGGCTCCTCTTGGGCTAGGCTTAGCTTTTTGGGCAGAGAAGGAAGGGTCTGAGACAGCTTTTGTAATTATGGAATACAGACTTTCCCTGACAGTTGAAGGAATGCTTGAATGATGAAATGAGTCATGCATTCTTTTCTGAAGAAGAAACCGCTTGGTCTTAAAGAGATTTCCAGAGATAATCATCTCATTTTTCCTGTCCTTTTTATCTTCGCTTGAGGCAAAGGCAGCTACTTTCTGGTTGTGTGGAAGTGTGAAATGACAGCTGATATTGTGTGTCAAGGTGGCATCTCTATTCAAAGTTACCTTAAATATTCGGTCTAAATATAGGTCGGAATATAGTATTCTGAGGAAGGAAAGTCAGTTCTGCTTCCTGGCACAGCTGAGGGGTGGTGAGTGAAATATTATAATTAACTGAAACTGAGAACATGTATTATATTTATCTTATGCATTTTCAAAGCATTAGAATGTAATGGGATCTTTTGAACCTCTTTGCTGTTTATCTTACCAGCAGTGTAAGACAGTGAATGTCTTCTTGCCTCATGTCAGCTTTGAAAAATATAATTAAAAATAAACCTTGCAAATTTCCTGCTCAGAAATAGCATCTTATTTTAAAAATTATTTTAAGTAGAGGATTGATTTACATACACTGAAGGGCACAGATCTTAACTGCTCATCTCAGTGGGTTTTGAAAAAAACATAGGCACCTGCGTAACTTATACCTCATAAAGATATGGACTGATTCTGTCATTCCAGAAAGTTCCTTTCTGCTCCAGCCCACCCTGCCCCTCCACTCCACCGGAGACACCCTCTGTTATGACTCTTCTCATTTGGGTTGCTCCCCAGTTCTGAATATGGTGCATATAGCTTCTATGCACACTCAGGTGCAAGTCTTCTTGGACATATATTTTCACTTCCCTCGGGTCTATGACAAGGCGTGGAATGGCTGTGTCAAAGGCTAGGCATATGTTTAACTTTACAAGAATCTTCTAAATGCTTTTCCAAGTTGACTGTACCAGTTAACACTCCCACCAGCATCACTGCCAGAAAACAAGAAAGAGGCTCATCTGTGGACATGAAATTTGGAGGAGCCCTTGAAAGACAATAGCAGATTGGAGCAGATTGTCAGAGAAAGGAGCCCAGAAGCTCTTCCACAAAGCTTGGAGTGGTTTCAGAGGGAGTGGAGATAAAGAACAGGAAGTGGTTCCAGATAGTCACCAAGGTGATCCTGGCTGTGTCTGGCAAGATGTCCCCAAACTTAGGAGAAAGCATAGGTGTAGCTAGAGACCCGGGATGAGGGGGAAGATACTCACCTGATTGATCAGTACCTGTTCACTCCTTCTGGAAGGATACCCCTCACCCTCAATCATGGGAGACAAGAAATTCAGAATCAGGCTCACTCAGGATTTGGGCAGGAATTCCTGAGCGATCACATATTCACAGTGAATAAAACTCCACCAAACATTTGAGAAAAAGCGTTTCTCTAAACAAAGAACTAACATCTGAAACAATGCTAAAAGAGCAAGACCAGATATTTTAATATATGCAATGAATATCTCCAAGAGCAATGTGAGATAAAATTTAGTCTGCTGTCTTTCTGTGGACAGCCTTTCTGAATGCACTCTTACCAAATGATTGAATGCATGTGCAGATGAATTAATCCAGGAATGAGAAGGGTTGTATCTATACGGGGTGACAAGAGCCCCTGACAGACCAATCCGCTGCCTGGGCAGCCCTGGCATGGAAGTCTTTCAAACACTTAGAAAGGGCTTGAGGTGGAGAGCCACACGCTAAATTCTAGTTTAATAGAGAGTACGCGTTAACGAGGGGAAAAAAAGATGGGAGAAGTCAGTGCCCAACATCATGACGATTTTGATGACGATTTTGATGGAATGCAGAGGCCGTAATGAAGACGTAAGGCTGTCACTGTCCCATAATGATTCTAGAATCCCACGGGATCCCAAAGTGCAAGAGTGTTTAACTGGATGAAAGCAAGATATTTGGGGAATGATGCTGGTGGTTCGAGACTTCAGTTTATTTCGGGAGCAAATGATATTTTTGGAATTCTGCTGCTGACTCTGAGTTGCCTCTCTACTGCTAAACCCATGTTTGGGTTTCATTTTGTCCTTTATCTTGTTAAAAATGTAAGTTTTAATTATAAACATTTCTGCAAGAAATGTACGTGTCTGGGACAGATGGATATGTGGGTGGGCGTAACATACACAGGCACCATGACAGAAAAATCTATAGTAATTCATTAGAAGCAAGTGGACCCTTAAAAAAATTGTCCAAAATGTCTCATTATCGTGTTTGCAAGGATGGTGTATCTTAGTGCACAATGATACTGCGATGACCCTTCTCTCTTTGCCTCAGACTTGCACCTCTTGTTGAAACCAGCTTCTGAGTCAACAAATGAGACTAGGCCGACCTGTTTGTTGTTCTGCAGGCGAGCAAGCCTGGATAATGTGGCTTTCCCGCGAGCTTGGGCACCTCATCCAGCAGGACTCCCTGGCACCTTATGTCACGCTTGCCGGTCTGAGTGGCCTCCTCCACTTCCAGTGCCTTTGGTTTAGGCCTCGATGGCTCAGGGGCAGCACTGACCCTTCCCGCCCTGCGCGTGGGTGGCTGGTGAGTGGACACCCAGGCCGGATTGGCATTTAACTCTGAAAGCGTTACAGGCTTACAAGATAGCTCTCACCCTGTCTCTGCGCCAGGCCCGGCGCTCTTTGCTTATTATTGTCGTGTCCTCATTTGGTCTAGTCTGGTCTCATCTTTCATCTTTCAGAAAATGCTAAATTGACTTCACTCTTTTCTAATAAGCTTTGACCTACAGCGTTAAAATTCTGCCCTACATCGTCCTCCACTAATGAAAGGTAACCCCCTCTCTCCACCACAAAATATTTGTCTCCGTGGAACATTTTATAGGCAGGAAAGCATTATTCTGGGCTGAGACTGGAGCTCTCAATATGAAGCCATCTTTAAAGAAAGGGAATGATCCTCTAAATCCTTGGGAGTAACCCGGACTCAGCTATTCCAAAAATGCCTGGAACGCCACGTCTACCTGCCCCTGGGATGTGGCCAGACCTGGAGGCCACTTCCGTCCCAACCTGCCTGGCATGTTGCCAGCAGAACAGCCAAAACCTTTGCTGCTCTGCCCTTTGCGTGCATGGGAGGGGGGCTTGTACCACCGCCCCCTGAAGCCATTGCTCTGCAGCCTCATCTTTTCTGAGAATCTATTCTATTTTGCTAGCACTGCTTTTTCATCTAGGCAGCAATATGTTTCTTGAAAAGAAATTTTATTCAGAGTTAGCCTCTGCAGAATAAAAAATTAGGCAATTTGAAAAGATAGATATTACTTCCTCAAAACAGATAACTTAAACAGATAAGCCACGAGTTGTACACACACACAGACACACACACATGCACACACATATATTTTAAAAAGCAATTACCATCTGCCTGATAGAGAAGAATAACTCTGTGGGAATTGAGGTTTATTGTGTAGCTTTATAATTAGGAGGCCTCTGAACAGAATAATATGTGTATCAGAATTCATGAAGAAGGCCTTCTGATATTTTCCTTTTGTTTTCAAACTCATTATATAAACAACATTTTGGGGTTTGGATAGAAGAATTTAGACTGTTGTCCTGAAGGGCAGAGCACTTTTGCCAACATATTTATATTTTTTGAGAGTTAGAGGAAACCCCAAGCAGGGGTGTGGAACGTTTTCAGTTGGTTATCAGCCATTTCACTCGCATGAAATGCATGTGTTGAACTACCTGCCTGGTCCGATTGCTGGGGCCAGTTCTGGGCTGAGAAGCAGGTGGGATCCAGCCCTCCTGTCCACCTTGGGGCCCTGGCACCCCCTCCCTCCTGCAAGATTCCTCCAGGCACTCGCCTTGGCCTGTCTCCCCACTGCCCTGCTCCCCACACCCCTATCTGTTCTCTGAGCTAGAAAATAATCTCTGCTTCACCCTGAGGGGCTCACCCCTCCCTGGGATGACCTTAGCTCACTTTCCTCTGTGGCCCCCCGGAGTGCCAGTTACTTGGATTATTCAGCCACATGTACAACAGCGTGGGTCAGGGGTGAGGGGGATGCTGTGTCCCCCCACCCCATACCCCAGGACATCCATGCACAGATCTCCCCTCTTATGGGCTGATTTGTGTCCTCCCCACGTTGCAAATTCACATGGTGCAGTCCTAACCCCCAGGACTTCAGAATGTAACTGTATTTGGAGCCGGGGCCTTTATAGAGGGAATTAAGGTAAAATGAGGTCATTCGGGTGGGTCCTGATCCAGCACAACTGGTGTTCTTAGGAAAAGAGGAGATTAGGACACAGACCGCACCCACACAAGGAAGAGCGTGGGAAGACTTGGGGGGAAGCTGGCCGTCTTCAAGCCAGAGAGAGAAGGCTCAGAAGAAACCAACCCTGGTGCCACACTGATCTTGGATTTAGATCCTCCAGAACTGTGAGAAGACAGTACTTCGTAATGGGAGCCAGCGAACCAGCACACCCTGCCGAAGGAGTCCACCCGGACGAGCCTACGTTTGTGCAGGGCACGGGGAGACAGCTTTGAGTCTGGATTCCTTGTGGGCTCTAGATGGCCGCGGATCCTATCTCAACCCCCTCTCCAGCTAGTTTGGGAAGCACTGTGCTGTCAAGGCTCACTTTTAAGCCTGCCAGAGTACAGAATGTGGTTGCCCTTAAAACACTATTGTGTGCAGTGAATGAGTGCCCAGTGGCCTTTGAAACTTTTAGCATATGGAATGATGTCCTGGCCATTCATTGTGCACTTGATCTCACCATCCCTCAGACTGACAGAGACACACACTTAACCTCTACCCCCAGACGGCTCACTTGGGTTTTGTTTTGCTGGTACCACTGGGAGCTTCCCTTTGCTTTTCCCAGAATGTGGTGCTGGAGCTCTGGTTGGAACCCAGGGAAGCCGAGTCTTACAGCTTTGCCTTCATCCCTCTACTGGAAAGCACATTGCTTTAATAGGTGGTTTTGCTTATTCTTTTCCTGAAATGGGTTGTGAACTGCCTGTGAGCAGGGACCTCACCTTCTCTTCTGTAACCCTCAACACCCAGCAGAGTACCTGGTACCCTAGATCCTCACTAAGGACATAGGGATTGTGCTGATGGGGGCCTTGTCCTTAGTGGAGGGTGTGAGGGGCAAAGGAGACCTTCCCACTCCTCCTCTCCCATTCCCTTCTCTTCTTCCCCCTGCCCTCTGCTCCCTCCCCTCCCTTCCTTTCCCTTTCCCTTTCCCAACACAGGCAATTCACCCAGTGACAAAAATGACTTTTTCTCCCCTGTCCCTTCATACTGTTATTGAAGGGTGAAATGGACAGGCACCCCAGGACTCTGTAAAGGAAGGAAGTGGGGAGAAGGAGCATGGACAGAGACGTGGTCCAACTGAGCTGAGCCTGGCACTTGTCAGGCGGGTAGAGAGGCTGGCATCTATGGGGCTCCTTGCTCCCCCTCTCCCAGCTGAATGAGCCCTGAAGACATATGTAATCCAGCCCCGGATTTCAGAGACAGGTTCCTTAAGTGGCCAGGCCTCCTGGAAAGGCTTCAAGGACAGGAAGGAACAGCAGCCTCTGGCTAGCTGTCCCCGAGCCTAGGGCCACATCAGGTTTGGCTGGGATCTGCAGTCTCCCACACATCTCCGCCGACCCTCCAGCCTGGGAACCTTTCCAAGCGAATGCAGAAGCACAGGAGCAGCCAACTCTGGCATGGAACCAAAGTGGGTTATTTTTAAAAGTAATACACAAAAGCCGTGCCTGCGACATAGAACTAGTCCGCGTGCAAAATGGAAAGTGTGATCCGTCTCCTGATGATATGCCAACGTCACAAAGTCTGAGGTCATGAGGACAGGTGAAAACTCTTTCTTTAAAGGTCATGGATTTGCTGAGTCTTATCAAATAGTAAAATTTTAAAATATTCAGATTTGGGACTAGTATTAATATATCCAGATTTGAAAATTGTGTTAAGATAGAAATACATGAGTGGAGAAATCTGGAAACTGTGCCTGAATATATTACCCCGTCTGTAAGGAGATTTCCCTGAATTGGTGGCTGAGATGTGTTTATATAATCTTAAATGTAACTACCCAAAGTTCTGTCACTTCCTGAGTTGGCTTCATTCATGATCATTTTAATCCAGTCTCCCCCTCCCTCCGCCTCCCTCCCTCCCCCTACCTTCTCCTCCCTCCCTCCTTCCTTCCTTCTTTCCTTCCTTCCTTCCTTCCTCCCTTCCTCCTTTCCTTTCTTCCTTCCCTCCTTCCTTCCTCTCTTTCTTTCTTTTAGCTAAGAACATCTAAACTTACAAGTTATCAAGCCTAGAAAAACCTGTGGCCCATTCAGTTGAATTTTGTCTTTGACTAGAGCACCCAGAATTTCAGTTTAATTTGACAAGTAACTGTTGATTGACTGTTGATTGAGAGACACAGGATTAGGCCTAGTCTCAAGGTAGTTTCTAGAAACATATGATTGTCCTTTCTAATGTCAACTTCAGAAACATGCCTCAAACAGCCTACTTTCCCATAAGAATGCCATTAATAATGTTATTAATACACTTGTATAGCATCTTGTGAAACTATATTTATTCTTAGCTTTGCCTAACTTTTGTGAGTATTGAATTCTGGATATCTACTCATGACCTTGTGAGACTCTTCATCCATCTTTTAGCCTTAAACTTGCATCTTTCATGCTTTGCCAAGGCTTTTGGATTTGATAAATGGAGGCATTTTGTTGAGCAGTCTATTGGGTTGATTCTACGGCCACCATCATAATTTGGGCACATTATTTAACTTCTGTAAAACCTAACTTTCCTCATCAATAAAAACTGGGTAACAGCCTACCTCCCAATGATTGTGGCGAGCATTCAATATAATAGATTCTCCCCAATTCCTGGCACATAGTAGGCACTCTGTCAATATTTGTGGACACTCCCTTAGTGATCTAAAAGACATTGATGATGCTCATCTCTAGCCTTATTTTCATTTCAGGTGTCTAAAGCTTCGTTAATTCAACCCAGGGCTTTTCAACTTTGCTATTATTAACTTTCTGGGCCAAATAATTCTTTGTTGTGGGGCTGTCGTGTGCATTCTGGGGCTCTGAGTAGCATTCCTGGCCTCCACCCACCAGCTGCCAATAGACCGCTTGCCCCAGTTGTGAAAACTAAAAATGTCTCTGGATGTTGCCAGATGTTCCCTGGGGGCAAATGCACCCCTGGCTTTTACTGCTGTTTTAACAAAAGAGGACTGAGTTTCTAGTTAGGGATCTTCAGGCTTATAGTGAGTCCAGAGAAGTCTCCAGATGTCAGGCCTGCAACCCCTCACTTTGTGATCACCTGTCTCTGCTTAAGAAGGATGGGCACTCAGCATGGAAGAGACCCTGCCCAGAACTACTTTGCTGCTGAGTGGTATTAGTGAGTTGGATGAAAGCACGTGGTTTTGAGTCTGTGACTACCCCTAAGGAAGCTAATGGGTGCTGGAGATTTACCAAATCCTCAATTCCTTTGACTATTCTATCATAACTTTGGTGAGTATTGAATTCTACATATTTACTCATGAGTATGTGAGGCCATCCTTTTTTAGTCTTAAAAGAAGTCTTTTCAGGGAAATGTTGGAAGAATTTTATGAACTGTAGTTGGATCAAGTGTGATAACTCTTTATAGTTCTTCTATATTAAAATGTCATTTGATTTAAGATATAGGACTATATATTAATAAATCCTTCCATCCACCTATCCCTCCCTCCATCCATCCATCCATGCTCCATCCATCCATCTGTCAAAGAACTTCCAGAGCAAGCTATCTAAAAAGGCAAAAGGCTAATTGTGTCTTCGGTTCAGAAAGACTTTATGGTCTCTAATACAATGTACTTTTAAAGATTTTATATTTATATAATTATAACTATAATTACATTGTATATAAAATTATGATCATTCTATAATAATTAAGTAGAATAAAATTATTGTGTTTAGTGAAGTTAAAATATGCAATATATATCATACAATAGTATTTATATATCACATACATTCTGTATACATTGACCTAAATGACATAATTAGAATAAGACCCTCTAGGCATGCACTTTCCAGTAGAATGGCATTAGGCATAGTACAGGCACATGTTAGGAAGAAGAAAAACATAATTCCTGTTCTCAAGGATACTTTAATCCAGTGGAGCACAGTATATGAATTAACACAGCATATTTTTAACAAAAAAAGTAGCCTAATGTAAGAACATTATTAAATATATTTTCTTGTGAAGTAAAAAGGCGGATGAGTAATAAAAAGGCAGTTATTTTCTTTATGAAAACTTATTTCCCTCTGTTCTTCCAGTCAGTGATTTTATCATACTGTTTACCCACTTAGAAAACACTGTCATTTCTGTGATTGGAGGTTTCTCTAGACGTTATTGTATGAAGAATCTGGGACTCCTACACTGGTTGGTTTCACCTACTTCATTACTTACACATTTTCAAAGTTATTCCTTAATCTCTCACTTGTCTGAAGGACTTTTCCCTGCTGTGTGAAGGTTTGGGTCCAGTGGGTTGAGTTTGATCAGATGCTGGGGTTTTTACTGAACAGAGACACCAGCTACCTCTACACAGGGTTTCTTGGGGCCCCCTGCACTTACCCGTTCTGCTTGCTACCCGGGTACACAAGCCCTGGCTTGTGTCTGCCACCCTCCATGGTGAATCTAATTCCCAAGTCAAATTACTCTTGATGTATTTGAGTCAAACAGGTTTTCTATTAGTTTTGCAAGTGTGAAAAATATATTGTTCACTTTTCATACAACGTTTCCCCTTTCTCATCAGATGATGAAATCCAGTGAATCAAAATGGAACAGAAAGTAACCACCTTACAACCTGAGAATTAGCATTTAAAACTCTTCCTCTCCACCTCAGGACGGCGCATAAAGGTTTCATTCACTCACTCATTCATTCATTCATTCATTCATTCGGGGGGCATTTGTTAAATGGGATAGACTGTGCTAGAATTTATAATTAAAAGGAAGGTAGGAAAGAATAGGATGTAATCCTAGGATGTCTGAGGTTTATATTCTCGTTCAGCTCTTCTCAACCTGGCTACACAGAGACTCATCTGGAGGGCGGTGCAGGGTTGTCTTGGGAAAATCAGATGTCCACTTCCAGAGGGAAAATTAAACAGAACCTCTTGGGTAATGCTCAGCCATGGGCGGCTGAAAATCTCCCCAGGTGTAATGTGCAGCAAGGCTGGGCTTGCTGGCCTGGATGGACAGGTGGTAAGCAGCAGCTAGGGTCCTAACTCAGGTGGAGCACTCTGGCCTGGTCAAGGGGGCCCAGGCCCTGCCTGGGGAGCTCAGAGAGCCACTTTCCCCGGCAGCAGACCTCAACTCATCATCCTTATAAGCGGCAGCCTTTCCACGGAGCTTGTCTGCACATCCTCCGGTTCGGTGGCCCATCCACGCTGGTGCTGTGGATGGTGCCTGAGATGGCCCATGAGGCAGATGACGGGCTGGGGCAGGGTGTGGCCTGGTGTGGACAGTGCTGTCCTCCAGGGCTATATGCTGGCTCTGGCACTCCAAGGGTACCTCGCTGGGCGCGGGTCAGGTTCTGAGAGAGGACTGACCTGGGTCACTTGGCACAACAATCCTGGGAAATGTGGGTGTGGCAGAGTCACCAGGGTCACTCCTGGGCTAGACTCTGGGCTTTGGTGGTGAGTCAACCACAGTCATCCTGGAGGGAGTCAGTCACAGGGTCTCCTGTAGGATTCGCTCACCTGGCTGGGACAGATAGTAAGCTGACCACCACTGCCCCCCGGTGCTGGACTCGTCACAGGAGCTCCACTGGGAGCCAGGGCTGCGTGATGGGTGGGTACCTGTCCCCCTTGAGAAGTCTGGTTAGAAGCAAAGCTAATCACAACTTCTTCCTCCCTCTTTTGTTTTCAAACCTCTAGGTTGAAAAGCTTGGGCCATTAATGCTATTATTAAAGCAGATTGATAGGTATGTACCTGCTTCCTAAAACTAACCCTTTTTGGCTCCCGGGAGGGTCCAGAGTATTCCTAAGCGGGTGGGGAGGCAGAGCAGCATTGCACCGAGTCCTGTGTCTTCCCTTACACGGTTTGGCCCTCCAAGGGAATCCTCAAGGGCTCAGGGCCCACGCATGTTGCCTCTCCCCCGGGAGGGCTTTTTTAACAGCAGAGGCCGAGCCAGAGAGATGAGCAGTCGTTCAGAGAGCGTGCTGACAGGGACAGGAGACAGCCGGCTGGTGGTAATTGGAGCGCCCCTGGCCCTGCCAGCCTGGCACCCCGCACTCGTCCCTGAGCCGGCCAGGTGACCCTGTGCCCTGTGCCGCCCTGTGCCCTGGCCTGGTCTCTCTCGGCCACCCCTCCACCCTGTGCTCCAGCTTCTCATGGCAAGTCCCCACTCATGGGCAAAGCAGGCGGGCGGGGAGCGGCTGGCACATCGTCATCTGTCCTGCCTGTAAAACTGAGGAGTCCATCCATTTTCAAAGGAGTTTTATTTTGTTTGTTTGTTGTTGTTTTTGGCCCCAAATGAATCCAGTTTCTTACCATCAGCAAGATTTCGCTGGAACGAGTTTTATTTAAATGGCCTGGGGTCCCCACTGCACCCCCACTGAATCATAGCTCAGAAGATGATTGGCCAAGAGGAGGTGGCTCAGTCTCCTGGGCTGCCAGGACAAAGTGCCACAAACTGGGTGGCTTAAAACAATAGGACTTATTCTCTCGTGGTTCTGGAGGACAGATATATGGCATCAAGGTGTTGGCAGGGCTGGAATCCTTCTGAAGCTAGATCCTTCCTCCCTCCCCCTGGCTCTGAGGCTCCTGGCAGTCCTGGCCTCATTAAGTTGGCTAAGTTCGTAGCTGCTCTGCTCTGAGCTCCTCTGTCATCACCCATGAGTCTGTCTTCACATGGCATTCCTTCTTCTTATAAGGATGCTACTCTTCAGATTAGCACCCACCCTCGTGGCTTCCTCTTAGCTCCATCATGTCTCTAAAGAGCCCATTCGCAAATATTCAAAATATTTGCAGGTACCTGGGGGCAGGACTTCATTATTTCTTTTTTTTTGGGGGGGGGCACAATTCAACCCATAGTAGAGGTGAGAGAAAATAAACTAGAATGCCTGTGTGGAAGGCATCAGGCACTGAAGGGGATGGTGCTGATGGTGAATGCAATCTTGGGGGACTGCAAGCAGACTCTTGATTCTGTTAATTCACTGATGATTGCAAGCCTCTGTCTGCCATTGCTGTTCCATGAAATCCCATCCAATTGCCATGAGAGTGCTTTTCCATCTGTCAATATGGTATTAAGTCATGGACATCCTTTAAATCGACAGGACGTGTATGTCTTGATTTGTGGGGCAAAGCACGTAGTCTGTCTTCCATGAGGAGTTTTGGCCAGGCTGGGAGGTGGAAGTGGGTAAAGGTGAGCAAGCTGAGAAATGAGGAGAGAGAGCAATGACTTCATCTGGAGTTTTGATTCAGGCACATGCTTCTGAGTCAGGGTCCTGGCAGGTACATGGGTCCCTTGGGTCCCCGTTCATCTGAGGTTCACGTGATGAGGCTCATCGTCCTGGAAGTTGTCTTCATCGAGATGGTGGAGTGAATTTGTCTGCGGGAGTTGTACAGGGTCGTTACTTGCCTCAAAGATATGAAATCCTGTATTGAGAAAATAGAAACCAAATAATCAGATATGGGATCTCCAATACCATAATAACAAGGCTCAGAAAGATCACTATGAAGCCAAAGGGCTCTGCTTGTGCCCTAAACTGAAAATGTAAAACCATGCACTGAAGTAAGTTTCCCAGTGATGCATTTGTGACATGCCAGGGCTTCCTGGTTTTCTCTAGGGTGGCGGTAGGGCTCTTAGAAGAGCTAAGGCAATGCTAGACTACTGTGATTATAAGAATAAAGAGAGGTTGGGCTGGGGAAGTAGCCTCTGGAGCCGGTCAGACCCCCAGGGCCTCACTGTGTGAGCAAATCATTTCAATGTCCCATCCACAGGAGTTAATTCCTATGCCTGGTTGTGGAGACATTACATCTGAGGCTGTACCTGCAGAATTTTGCTCTACCCTCATGACCCAAACACCTCCCAGAGGCCTCATCCCCTCATGTCATCACACTGGAGTATTAGGCTTCCAGCTGTGAGTTTGGGGGGT
Source organism: Canis lupus baileyi (assembly GCF_048164855.1). Taxonomy (NCBI): domain Eukaryota; kingdom Metazoa; phylum Chordata; class Mammalia; order Carnivora; family Canidae; genus Canis; species Canis lupus. The sequence continues at coordinate 8,870,643 of NC_132868.1, forward strand.
GAATAAGAACATTCAGTCCACAGCACGAGGTCATTGGAAGGAACTCTAATCCAATATGACCAGTGTCCTCATAAAAGAGGGAACTCTGGGTACAAGGACCAGCAGGGAGGGAGAGGATGGCCATCTATGGGCTTGGGGAACAACCTGGACCAGAGCAGACTCCTCCCCAGCACTTCCAGAGGGAGCATGGCCCAGCCTATGCCTTGACCTTAGACTTCTGGCCTCCAGACCCGAGGGTAGCCTTGTTCTGCTGCATCAGCCCCCCTGTTGTTGGTATTTGGCTCCAGCAGCCCAGGGAAACTCATATGCAGCAGCTAGGTAGGGAAACACAAAAGCAGGGAGCAGTGCACAGAGTTGGCACACGCCACCCAGGTCTGGGCTGTTTCTTCCGTTGGAGTTGCCCGGTGCCCGCACCAGCCAAGGATCACCTCCCTGACCACCATGGTACTCGAGCACCACGGAGGGCAATGGGCATTCAACGCAAAGAGGCAGCTTTTTAGCAGCTGCCTTGCTGTTTCTTCCTCTATTTCTATTAGTTAGATCTATAAAAAGACTAGAACATCTTGAAGATGAGGAAAGCGTTTGGGTGCAGCAGAACCCCCACTGAAACATCCCCCCCACCCCACCCAAAGAAGAGTTCTGAGTGTGTCTCTGACATCACAGCCTCTAACAGTGTATAATTATATGAGATATTATTAAATTGTAAAAAGTGAAGCAGGAAAAGCATGTACTTGGGAAACTTGGTCTCCCAAGTGTGGCTGTAATCACCAGCCTCTCCACTGGTTGACGTTGTATTTACGGAGAGAATGTCCTGTGGGGCTCTCTCTTGCCCCCGTTTTGATGTGAGACCCATCTGAAAACATGGCAAGGTGACCAAGTCAGTGTCAAAAAGAACACTCATCTTATTTGGTAGCTGATGTTTCATTTGCACTATGATGCAATGAGATTGTTTGATTTCAATAAACCCCACTGGAAAGTTAATGATTCCCTCCTTCCTTCCTCTTTTCTTCCATGACTTTCTTCTGGTCTCTATAATATAATTCTTCACATGCTCCAGCTAATGATGGGTTTAGTTGAAGGAATCTGGGGTTTGAAAACATGGTAATGACTTAGAACTTGAATCTGTGGAATTAAAGCAGGGTTGTCAGCCTGGACTTCGGGGCAGGATCACTCTGTGTGTTCGTGGGGTGCGGCACTGTCCTGTGCATTTAGTGGCATCCTTGTCCCCATTGACCAGAAGCCAGCAGCAACGCGCCCTTGGCTGTGACCGCCAAAAGTGTCTCCAGGTCTTACCAAGTGCCTTGTGCCTGGTCGGGGACAACAGAGCCCCGGGTTGAGAACCCCTGACTTTTACGGGGGGTGTAAAGGGTTACACAAGATCAGAAGAGTTGAGATCCCATGTGAGTGAAGTCTCAGCTGCTGACACTTTCGGAAGTCAATCATCCTGCTTATTTTTCCAGATTTCCCTGATAAAATCAAACACATATAGTGATTGATAAAGCAGAGGCGAATGCTGAATTAGTCTGCTCAGGCTGCCGGAACAGTTTTCATGGATGGGCCGGTATGAACAACAGGGATTTTTGTTCTCACAGTGCTAGAGGCTGGAAGTCTGGGGTCAAAGTAGGATTCTGCAGACCTCCTTCCTCAGCTCACTGATGGCCTCTGTCTTGCTGTGTCTGCACCGCATTGTCCCTTGTGTACCAAGAGCAAGCTCTGGTGTCCCTTCCTCTTCCTATAAGGACACCAGTACTATTGGGTTAAGACCTACCCCTATACCCCACTTAGCCTTAATTACCTCCTTAAATGCCCCATCTCCAAATATAGTCACTTTGGGGATGAGGGTAACAACATATGAGTTTGGGGAGACACAGTTCAGTCCAAAATAAGTGCTAAAATTATAATTCTGTCCATAAATTTCCAAGATACAATCAATCACAGAGAATCAGGAGAAAGAGCCCCACCCCTTTTAAATAAGGTCTGCTCTTTCTACTGCCTCCTCATCATGGTAGCATTTATTCATATCTTGTGGGGGGCTTTCTGACCCCCTTCAACCATGGCGTGTTCCCTGCCTTGTGTTTGATCATCCTGGGCAGAAGCAGCCCCAAATGGAGCAAACCAAAATCAAATAGCCCCACGGGTGCTGTGCAGCCAGCGCTTCCGAAATAGCAGCACCCATTCCACATCCCCCTGGATTCGGGTTTGGCGTGTTCCACCTTTTCAGAGAAGGCTGCTAAGGTGGGAGATCTTTGGAGTCAGAGGAATAAGCACTGCTCTTTCAGTGACTGGATCAGCCACTGGGCCAAGCCCTGGGGATGCTAGAGGGAACCACCTTGCTGGCCGGGTCCTCACTGGACAGAGGAGTCAGATCACCCAGGAATCAAGAGCTGCAGACTATTGAGTGACAGGGACAAAAGTTCTATGGAACCAGAAGGCCCTCGACCAAGAGTTTTGTTTACTTTGTGGGAGGTCACAGAGAGCTTCCTGGAGGAAGGGACAGGTGAGCAGAGGTGCTTTTAAGTAAGGATTTGCACACTTGTTTTAGGAATGGAAGGGGAGGGCTTGGTTTCCTCTGGGTGATTCACATTTGCCAGGGCACTTTAATTACAGTGAAACAGGCTACGTTCAAATGTGATTTGGGATTATTTATTTTAAAGATTTAACAAAATTGCCCTGATTGTGAATGCCCCTGAATACAAAGAGGCAACATTAAGAGGGAAAAGGCGATTTTCTCCTCTTCTTTGTAGAAGTGTGGATGCCACCAACGAAGGAGCTTTGGAGAGAGGCGGGGCCAGGGGGCTGACGTTGGGAAGACATTTTTCCTGGGGCGTCCTTGGTTTGTGGTGACCCAAGATCCCAGGACAGGTGCGAGAACCCCAGGCTCACTGTAAGTATTACTCAAGAGGGGTGGTTGGTGAACAGCAAAGAACCAAGCCATCCCCAACTACTAGGAGGAATGAACTCGCCTTTAACCCTGGAATGAGTTCCCACCTGACAATTGTGGTCACCAGTTCCAGTACATGAGGGCTCCCCACCACCAAGCAATCTGAGGCACCAGCTGGGTGTCCTGCAACTGGATTGTGACACTATTTACCTGCAGACACCAATCCCCAAGTGCAGGTTGTCACCTGTGCTTCTGATGAACCCACTACGGGTTGGAGAGAGTTCCCCCCATGACTGCTTCCTCGGGTTCCCCTGCTGGAGAGGCTCACAGAACGCAGAGGAACATTTCACTCACTAGGTTACTGGCTTATTACAAAAAAAGCAAACTCTGGAACAACCAGGTCTGCTGGAGAGATGCAGAGGACCAGGTGCAGGGGGGGAGAGGGTGTGGAGCTTCCCTGTCCTTTCCAGGTGCGCCCCAGCCCCAAATCTCCATGTGTCCACAATCCAGAGGCCCTCTGAACCCTGCCCTTTTGGGTTTTTATGGAGGCTTCATTACACTGGCACAGATGATTAAATAATTGGTCATTGGTGATTGGACTCAGTCTTCATTCCTGCTCCACTCCCCAGAGGGAGGAATGGGACCAAACACCAAGTCCTCCTTAGGTGTTTTCCAAAAGCCGTGTCATTAACATAACAAAAGACACCTTAACTGCTCCCAGCATTTCAGGAAATTCCAAGGGTTTTCTGAGCTTTATGCCGGGAAGAGAGAAAGACCAAATATTTACTTCCTGTTATAAATTATAATATCACACCACCCCAATCCCATCTGTGAGATCATTCAAGGCCTGGTTGGGAGAGAAGCTCTACCCACTTGAGAATGGAGTGTGGCTTCTTATCCTTAGATACTTCACCCGTGTTGCACAGAAGAATTACCAAGAAATAATAATAATAAAATTAAAAAGCAATTTAGCGAGAATCTCGGAGACCTCACTAAATGATTTAACGTGCAGCCTGAACAGCGAATCCTGCTCTAGACTGACCTTCGGAGACAAACAGGAATTTTAGGGCCAGGAGGATGACGGAGCAGCTTTCTCCCAGTTCACAAGTGTAAGAGAAGGACTGAGGCTTGGAGCTTCTGGGTTGTTCCTTCCCATTGGAATCACCTGGAGGAGTTTTGAAAATCTGTGTCCACACCATACATAGCCCGTATCAATGGAACTATAAACTCTGATGATTAAAATGAATTTTTGTCTTATTGCGTTTGGTTTTGTTTTAATGTACAGCTCATTTGAGGACCAGGAAGGAGTTCTGGCACTTGATCATGCATCAGCGTGACCCAGAAGGCCTTTTACCTCAGAGGTCACTGTTCTCTCTCCAGCTCAGAGTTCCTGCTGTGTGGTCTGGGGGAGGGGTGACAACACGCATTTCTAGTGCCCCTCAGGTGACCCTGATACTGCAGATGCCCTTAGAGAACTAAGTCCTGGGTCATGCTCCACCTCCTGGTCACTTGAGCCCTGCCATGAGCTGGTTCTGACTGGCCCAGACAAAGGAGCCAGAACCATCCAAGTGGGCAGGTGTCCAGGTACCCCAGACTGGGCACATGTACAGGCGATGGCCTCCTGCCACTTGACGAATGAGTCAAGGTCTTTCTGTGACTGTAGAGGAAGCAGTCCCATGGCCACTGGTTAGTGCCTCCTTGGTGGTTTCCATGTATCTTATCTGACCTTGGTTATGGGCTGTGACTGATGAGTGGCCAGAGACAACAGGACGTCAAACAGATGACTACCTTCCAGCCATAAGAATTGGTGCTGCCAGGGCGAGAGAAGGTCAAGACTTTCTTTTTTAAAATTTATTTTATTTACTTCTTAGAGAGTACATGTGTGCGTGCACAGGGGGAGGGGCAGATGGTGGGGTAGGGGAGGTGGGTGAAGGTCCCAAGCAGACACCCTGCTGAGCTGTGATTCCCAACTTTGGGCTCATCTCAGGACCCTGAGATCATGATCTGAGCCAAAGGCAAGAGTCAGAGGCTCAATTGGCTGAGCCTCCCAGGGGCCCCAAAAGTCAAGCCTTTTGAAGCCAGAATGATTTACTCTGGATGCTTATCTTTGATGACACCTTACCGCAACCCTTTTAGTCACTCCCCCCCCCCCCCCAATTAAGCAAGAGTTAAGTTGCTCAGGATAAGTAGAGATAAATTACTCAGCTGGTTAGTTTGTTTGACATTTAAAAAGCTATTTATAAAAATGATTATTTCTCAAGAAAATAAAAATACTGAGAAACTCAAAATTGGCAGTTCTAGCAGAGGGAGGAGATATTATGCAGAAGGCATTTTGGGGTTTCCTTGGAACATATTTTGAGTTTATCCAGCCTTCCTTTCCATCATCGGCATCACCTCTTGCTCTGGCAAGATTCCCCAATCTTAAAACTTTTATCACCTTGTCAATTAAAAAGAAGAAAAAGCTTATTTGTGCATTGTTATGTCCACATCCACATGAGCATTGGCTGCATCCAGGGGAAGCTGGCTCCCTTTGCCTCTCCCCTGGCCCTGGGCAGTGGAGGAGGCATAGCTGGCAGGAGTGCTCTGCGTGTGGGTGTTGCGTGGCGTTACACCGGAAATGACGTGGCACTGCACAAATGGGAGAAGTTATTTTAGCTCTCACTTCAAGTAGGAGGTGACTCTTCTCCTTCAAAGAATTGTAATCTCCTTCCTCCCTCCCTCCATCCTGCCCCATGCCTGGCTGCAATCTGTCAAGGACACCAACAGTGAAAATGTTCATCTTTCAAGAAGACTGCAGACGCAGAAAGTTCAGGGAGGGAGAGAGGCTTGTAACACTCTGTGGCTCCTTACTGGGGTTCATGGTGAAAGCTGAGAGCCCCTGTGGCCAATAGGCATGGGGATGCTAGGCAGGAGCACCCTCCCAACCAGTCCAGTTTGGATGTGGCCAGAGTAACATGGGTCTCACCCATTTCCAGACCCAACTAGACTCTGTCCACCTTGATTTAGGGCTGTTGTCAGGTTTTCAGGGGTTCTTATCAGAATCCACACTATATCCTCATTTGGCTGGAAGCAGTGAGTGTACCCATCAATATACTCCCAATGACACACGGACCAACATCCTCAACAGGTACTTTGATTGGGTTTATAAGGCCCCAAGTTATGGAGTCCCTTTGGGTTTTGTTAAACATGGGTACCTTACCTGGGTTGCTCCTATTTGACTATTGCACCCAAGTTGGTTTGCTGACGCTGCCTAGTGACACTGTCTGTGCTACACATTATGCCACAGGTCCATGTGCACCTGGACAGCAGGTATAATAAATAGGCCAACCCCTACACTCATGGGACCCTGCCTCGTCCTTGTGCTAGATTCTCCCCTTCTTTTGCCAGGAATTCCACTGTTCCATATGCTAATGAGGATATTGCAAGATTCCAACCGGAAACTTTTTCTTTCATACATGTTTTATTTTGGAATAACTTTGGATTTGCAGAAAAGTTACAAATGTAGCACAGAGTTCCTACCCAGGGCCATGCCAGGCCAGCATGTGCCACACCCTGAGAATGAGCGCCTCCCTGAATTTGCATCCAGATGTCTCTCTCACCTGTGCCTGGTCCCAGCCCTGTCCCCATGTCCCCCTCACCCGATCTGCCTGATGTTCCCGTCTTGCATGACCATGGTGCCTCTGCCAGGACTAAGAGATTAGTGCGGCCCCATTACTAATGACCAGACATCAGACTTTGTTCAGACCTCTCTAGTCTTCCCCACTCTCGATTCTTCTTGGTCCAGGATCCCGTCCAGGGCCACACATGGCACTTATTTCTCCTGCCTCCTCAGGCTCCTCTGGTCTGTGATGGCTTCTCAGCCTTCCTTTGTGGTTTTGGACAGTTTCCAAGAGTGTTGGTCTATTGTGTAGAATGCCCCTCATCTGGGTTTCCCTGAGGCTTTTCTCATGTTGATGCTGGGGCTTAGGTACTTTTGGGCAAGAATATCAGGAAGGTGAGGTTCCCGGTGGAGGGCATCATATTGGGACATCATATTGGTCATGATATTGCTGGGCATGATAATCATGACCATTTGGTGCAGGTGGAGTGTGCCAGGTTTCTCCAAAGTAACTTTACCCTCTCTTTCCTATATTCTATCCTATATTCTATATATTATATCCTATATAATCCTATATTCTATCCTTTGGAAGTGTGTCATGGGGTCAAGCCCACACCCCAGGGGAGCAAAGGTGGTGTTCAGCTCACTGGCTGGAGGGGGAAGTATTTTTGCATGTCATTTAGAATTCTTCCTAGCCACGGCTTTTCCGACAGGTGGGTCCAAATGTTCCCTGAACGTACCCCTTTGCAAAGGACAGATGACAAAAACATCAGTGACACAAGCAGCTCTCCAATAATGTTAATGACCATGATGGGTGATGGCGTTGGTGCCCAGGGAGTCAATGCTTTGGAGATGGCGTGCCACTCGTGCTGATGCAGTCTCTGGCATCAAGGATATGCGGTCAAGGACAGAGGGGGCTGTGTGAGTCCAAGTGGATGGCCTGTTGACCTCCCCCCTTTTTTGAGAACTGCACTGACCACCTGTGGATAGGGTGTTCGAGCCTGGGACCTACCCGAGGGCGGGGAATTGTGAACCTTCTCAACAACACACAGACAGCCATAATTAATGGAGACATCGCCACATAGCTTCCTCCATGAAGCTGGAAATGGAACCTTCTCTTTCAAAGCTATAATTAAAGAAACGGCTAAGAAACATGATCTTTCTAATCTGCATATTCAAACTTACCTGTCACAACATATTGTTAAACTCCTCTTAGGTCTTGATTGTCACTTTCCAATGCCTGCTTGCACAGATCATTTATCATGTCTTAACTCTTGAGTGCTCTTACGAACAGAGCCGTGCATATGAAAGGGCTGTCCAGGGCCTGGGTGTGTGGGGGTGACAGTTCACACTCACTTTGACATCTTTATCAACTGTTTCAGTTATGCATGTTGGGAAAAATCTCATGGAAACCCAACCTTATCAGGTACATTTTTTCTACTAGGATTTTGCATGGTATTAACCACAGTGCTATCAAAACCAGGGCGGGTCTGGAAGTTATTAATTGAACTCTGCCCAGGGCCTTTGTTATCCTGATTTAAGATCTCCTGATGCAGCACTTTTTACCTTCACAGGGTCCATGTGGCCATGTGTGTTCCCATGCTCTCTTGAGGGGGAAAGGAAAGCAAGGCTGGTATTTAATCGGGAGGGTCAGCCCAGCACTGACCTGCCATTGCTCTTGTTCTTTGTGGCAAGATGGTGATGCCTCAAGGTCAGGAGGCAGGATTTGTGCCTCAATGGTACTTGGGGACTGGCAACATTGGGACATTCTTTTTTTTTTTTTTTTTTTAAAGATTTTATTTATTTATTTGAGAGTGAGAGGGGGAGAGAGAGAGAGAGAGAGAGAGCATGAATAGGAGGGGCAGAGGGAGAGGGAGAGAGAGACTCTTAAGCAGATTCCATGCCGAGTGTGGAGCCTGACATGGGGCTTGATCCCAGGACCCCAAGATCATGACCTGAGCCAAAACCAAGAGTTGGATGCTCAAATGGCTGCACCACCCAGGTGCCCCAACATTTGCACATTCTGTTGTCATATCATAACTTTATTTATTTATTTGTTTACTTATTTTTTAAGATTTTATTTATTTATTCATTCATGAGAGACAGAAAAAGAGAGAGAGAGGCAGAGACACAGGCAGAGAGAGAAGCAGGTCCCACGCAGGGAGCCCAATGGGGGACTCGATCCTAGGTCTCCAGGGCCACACCCTGGGCCAAAGGCGGCACTACAGCACTGAGCCACCCGGGCTGCCTCATATCATGACTTTAAAGAAACCTACGCAGTGGCTCCATTTACCCCTGCTTGATCAATACTGCCAGACTGAGCTAATTTGTTTTTCAGATCAGCTTGCTCTGGAATTGGAATATTGAGAGGATCCCCTTTGAGACACAGTCCTGTGAAATCCTCCAAGGGGCCACCCTGATGGTGAGAAGAAACACACCTCTCTGTAAGATCTACCGAACGTCTGAAGTGACAGAGTCCAGAGTCAGAGGGGTTGACTTGTTTCATCTCTGGGACCTCATTACTCTCTTTTCCCTGTTTTATCAGAGAGCCTATGTGTTCCCCCACTTTCCTCCCACTGCCATGACTGCTTCATCTGGGCACAGGGAACAGAGAGCTGCAGCTGTACGGGCTCCAAGGTCTGTGCCCTCGATTGTATTCATTCTGCCACCTGAAAACACATGTCCTTCTTCCACATGACCATGCTCATTCCGAAGAGTTTTCTGGTTTGACAATAAGTAAATAGTCTTTTCTTTCTAGACCCATGTCCTTCTTTATTTTATTATTATTATTTTTTAAAGATTTTATTTATTTATTCATGAGACACACACACACACACACACACAGAGGCAGAGACACAGGCAGAGGGAGAAGCAGGCTCAATGCAGGGAGGCCGATGTGGGACTCGATCCTGGGTCTCGAGGATCACACCCTGGGCTGCAGGTGGCGCTAAACCGCTGCACCACTGGGGCTGCCCCCCACGTCCTTCTTTAAAACAGAATCCTGTGAACATAGGTTGAAATTAAGAAATTAAGGCTGGGGAAGGTGATAAGATGCAGAGAAAGCTTGGAGGCCGTCCCTCTGGCGTTCTAGCTGCTACCTGCCTTTGCTGTTTGTCATATGGAACCAGGTCACTGCCCAAAGAGCAGCTGGCTTTGGTTTAACCTGTGTTTTTCCAAGGAAGCTCTGGCTTGGAACAAACATTCCTGCGGTGGCTGGAATCATGAGGGGGCAGGAGGCTGGGACCAGACTGCCTCTTTGGGAGTGTCCTTGCCGAGGAGTGAGGTGACCACAGCTCTGTGACCTCCCCCGGGGAGCAGGGCATGAGCTGTGTCCGAGTATCTGTGCGTGTCAGCTGTCACGGTCAACTGTGTGGATGACCGAGGAATCACGTTTATCACAAAATTTATGACACAATTCTCGGGGCTTGTGCCACAAACATAAATCACGTGTCAGTTTCAAATGCTGATAAGAATGTCCATAGGTCATGCATGAGGTTTTTTTTTTTTTAATTGAACTTACTTATTTAACCAATATTATCCACCTGTATTACATAACTGAACATGCATATTTGCACTTACAGTGTTTATAATTCAAAGTCAACATCATAACTCAAGATAAAATATGACCCTGGGCTAGAGAAACACTGGTTGATGATATGAATGCTTTTAAAAGATTTCTAAGGCACTTCTCACTGAGGCATGTTGGAATTTCAACTTTGGTGTGACGTTGGTAAAGAACTCTGTAGGTTTCTGTTTAAATGCTCTGCAGCCAGAATCAGAGAGACTTTAAATGGCTTGCTCTTGACCAACATTCCAGAATATTTTTTTTTAAATTCATGACATAGAAGCATGGAATGTTGGGGCTGTAACAATCTCTTGGGGGGGGGGGCATGCCTCATTTCACAAGTGCATGACCCAAAACCCAAAGGAGGGCAGGTGACTCACAGAAGCCTCCAAAAATGAGGGTGCAGAATGCCTGGCAGTGGGGTCACCATAAAAATGAGGGTGCAGAATGCCTGGCAGTGGGGTCACCATTTGTACAGGAAGATGTGGGCCTCTGCTGGCCTCATATATAACATTTGGACAGCTTGGACCCCCACCTCCACCCCCAAACTCTGTTATTCTCAAAGATCCTTTTCTCATACCTAGAAATTTCTCTCTCATAGTTGGTCAACATCCAGTTACTTCCTAGGAATTCTGGGTGGAGAAAAATCTGTCAGAAGATCCATCATCACAAGCAGCTTTGATTATTATATTTAGCTAATGTGGTCCTGCTCTGAAACCACCTGTATCAAAATGGGGCAATGGCAAGGTGCCCGGATGGTGGAAATAGGACCTTCTGTGTGTGCACCAGATGGTCTGGTGAACAAATATTTGTTTTTGAGATTCTGTATCCTGATGAACAGTTTTTAAAAATCAACAAAGTATTAAAGCCATTTGGGGAGCAAAGGACCCCTGTAAATCTGTACCATATAGTTTCATGACAACACTCCAAAGGAAAGGTTATCTCCCCAAATTAAATTAAATTAAATTAAATCCTGGAAATGTCATCTTTTTTCCCTTCTGTATTTCATTGAAAGCAAAATAGAAGCAAATTAGTAATAGAAGTATTTTTTTAAAGCATACATAAAGCTTTGGAATCTGAAGTACATTTCTGAGAAAAGGATATGAAAATAATTTCTCAAAGCAGCACGTTTGAGGAAATACCCATCTTTAAGATTTTAAGAAGCACTTGAAGGAGTCATTATCAGAATAATATCAAAAATCATTAATTGCAATCATCTCCCACCAGTTGGTGGTGTGACCAGTTGGTGGTGTGACCACTTTGAAAACTCTCTTGGGCTTTAGTTTCTTTGTTTCTAAGATTAGAGCTTAAATCAATGACTCCTAAGTCACTTCCATGTCTAAGACTGCACACTAGCAAGGAAAGCTGTCTGTTTTATATATAATCTGAGGAACATTGATATAAAGAAGCAAAGGAAAGCTGTGAGGAGCAGAGGATGCATTTGAGGACAGACTATATCCCCCAGTTGATGTGATTTGATTTGTTTCAGTTGAGTTCAAATCTTTTCATGCTAGGAGCGCTGTGCTTTTGTCTCTATCAGGGGATGCCAGTGAGGTCTCAGTTCCATTGTGAGCTAGGAAAGCCACACCAGCTTACAGGCAGGGCTTGAGCTCCTCCAGTCTTGTTGACTTCACAGAAATATCTGATTCAATTTCCTTGCTCCTTACCACAAGGGATTTTGACATGGTTGCAGGATGCACTGTACTTCTCTAAGGATCAGATGCTTGCTTGCTCCTCTATCTCCCGGGAAGACTCTCCCATCCCCAGAAGAGTTTATTTCCTAGTTAGCAACAATGAAAACAGCACACAAATAGTCTCCATAGCCTCACCAACTTCCTTCCTTCAAAGTACAATTATTTTCAGAAGACAGCGAAATGTCCGAAGAGAAGCACAGTTAGTTATGGGAACTGGTTTCCCAAGCAGTGTACTCTGCCTTCTTGCCTTGCGGGGCCATCTTCAGCTAAGCAGAGTGAGCAAGCTCCCCTCACATGCCCTGAGCTTACAGGAAGCTTTGTACTTAATTGGGAATGGGTGAGTAGGGACCAGGTGATGTGGAAATCCCTGCCGGTGGCTAGAAAGACCAAGCCATAGGAACAGGAAAAGAAAGAGAAACCAAAGAAATATATCAAAGCAAATGGAGCTAATACAGAGAACAAAAGAACACTTTTTTTGTGTGTAAAAAGAAAACCCCCTACTATTTTGTATTTTCAGAGATTCGATATATACTGCTTCTGCTAAGCAAGAAAAAGGTTTAACAAGAAAAGGGGCAATCAGAGAATAAGAAAAAGCTTTTAAAATACAAAAAGAAATTGTTGAAATTCTTCAAAAATCAGAGAAGGGTACAGGGATAAAGTAGAGACCATCTCCTCAAGAGAATAAGAAAAAAGAGACAGGATATATAAGAGAAAAACAAAAAGACCTGAAGGAAGAATGTATGAAGTTCAATATGTGACTAGTAGGAGTCGAGAAAAGAAAATAGAGTGAAGTGATTATATAAAAAAGAGAGATTGAGAATTTTCCGGGATGAAAAGACAAATATGTTCAGTCCATTGATTTCAGCACCACAAGTGGGAAGACCTATGCCCAGATGCATTCTTGAGGAATGTCAGAAAACCGGGGCTGCAGAAAGGCGCTTCCTAGGAATAGGAACGGGTTTGAAATAAACTCTCTTCTGATCCACAGTGGATGCTAAAACACTCCCAGTTCTGACGGAAGATGACTTTGAACTGAAATTTCTTTACCCAGCCAAACTATCAAAGTGTAAAGTATGAAGGCAGGATGGAGAATGTTTCAGTTGTGTAAGGATTCCAAAATCTTCTGTAGCGGTGTTCTTTCATTGAGGGCTCTATCAGGTCAGTTCGTAGTCAAGCAAGGAAGGAAGACAGTGGGTCAAGGAGGCAGGGGATCCTTCCCCATGGGACGGAAGCCCCGGTGGTGCAGCACGAGAGCAGTCAGAGTCAGAGTCGAGGAGTGAGAGGCTGGAGAGTGCCTGAAGGGTATGCCTGGGGTAAGGAGGACTTGACCACAGAGCATGACTATTGGAGAATTTGAGGAAAAAAAGAAGAAATACGAAGAAGGCAAATCCTTGAAAGGCATTTGAAACTCCAGAGAGAGTGAAGAATAGTAGAATAAAAGAAAGTAAATCAAAGCAAACTATCTGGCTTCACATAAACATAATTTCCTGGTCTGGGGCAGATAGTCACTGCTGCTTCGTGACATTTGGAACCAGCCCTGCAGAGGAAGCCTGAATGTCTCCTGGGCTAGCAGGCAAGTGGCTCCTGCAGTAGAGAGTCAGGGTGTGTGGTTTACACCCTGAGGGAGTAATAAGAGGTGTGCATTCCTCAGAGTTACAAGGGAAACTATAGGAAAACTAAAAATAGTGATGAACCTGGTTGGGAGCAGAGGTGGAGTACTTAAGTCTAACCCTCTGATTGCAGTGCATGAAATTGGTACATGATATGGAAATGGACAATTGAAGTAACACCGGCAGGAGTACATTTCCTAGAGATTCGGTGGTAACCCCAGAAGGGGGAATGCCAGAGAAGGTTTTTGGGAAGCAGGGGGCAGGGGCTGCTGCTCTGTGTAAGTCTTCTTGCACTATTCAAGTATTTCATACACATAGTGCATTAATGGGTAACAATTATAAAAATATATTCAGTAAATCAAAAAACAACAAGGAGACCTTGATGAGGTTGCCCCGGGCTCGGTAGATGAGCAGATGTGAGATCCTCTGCTCTATACTAGAGATACCCTTGGGATCTGAGTTTTGGTCCAAATTTCACACCCTTTCTGTGTCCAGCCACTCTCTCCCCCTGCCTGGGAAGTTCCCACCCTTTATGGCCCACGTCCCAGGGATGCAGGCTGCTTCATTTTGCAGAAGACCATTAGTCCCCCAGGTCCAAGACTTGGACCTTCCTATCTCACCACGGGCCCTCCTGGGACACGGGCCTCATAGGCTTCTATTTTTAGCGTCCGACTGGGCTTATCACCCTTGCTTCAGAGTGAGGCGGAACCTACCCTACAGTGAAAGATTATTCCTTATGCAAGTGTTTTGTGGCTTTTTCATACTGAACATTCCCATTGACACACACACACAAACACACTCCCATCTACATACACACACGCTCTCTTACACTCCTTCACACAGATTCACAAATACCCGTATGCATACTCACACATTCACATATACACACATTCATGCCTACTCGCACATCATATCTACATACACACACTCACACACATTCATACCCTTAACACACTTTCACATGCACCCCCATACATGTGCATATCTAAGGTATCCCCAGGATCCCCCAGGGCATGACCTGAGGGGACTTTCCACAGTTGTGTCTCACTCCTATCTGAGGAAACTGACACTGGGGCTCACCCGGACACCTGCATGCAGTGATTCATCAGCTGTGAGTCCTACAACCCCAGGGCTCACAAAGAGGTTCTGGAAAATTTGTGTGCGGAGAAACCACTGTCTCCACACAGAGGGATCCCATAAAGAAAGAAAGAAGTTAAGAAAGTGAATAAAAGAATGAGGCCGAAAAGCCGCAGCAAGTAATAATAAAAGGAAAAACAGGTTTCTAAAATTAATTACAGTAACATATGTAAAAATGCCTGCCATAGAGTGGGCTCCTTAATACTGTTAACTTAAAAAAAAAGTCCCTGTCCCCAATTTAGAATCTATAAATAGTGCTAAGCTTTGAGAAGTGTTAATTCACCCTCTCAAAGAATGGGAATTCATATGTCGTTCAAAAAATATGGACTTTTAAAAGCCAGCAATGATTACAGAAGCCAAAATAAAATATATACCTTAGATTATTGATCAGAGTGGTTTATGAGTTAAGTACAGAAGTCCTTGGAGAATTTAGTGGCCAGACATCTCTTCGTTCAATTTACTGTCATGATTATGCAAAAATAATGTTATTTATACTTTTAATCAGAGCCAAAGCTGGATAATTTCTGCAAAGATAATGCTCATGAAATATATTCTATTCAGATCAACAGACTAGAGATTAACATGTAAAGAGTAAAGGCTAAGAAATCGCAGCTCCTGGGTGATGATGCTCTTGCTGTGAATTCATATACATAATTCAACAGAGCAGACACCACAAATAGACCCATAACGCTATTTTTATGGTGGTTTTTAAAAAAGTAATTTTATACGGCTAACAAATTATTAGATCTTTATCTAAGATTCCGAAAAGGTATGGTACTGAAATGAGCCAATGTCCTACTCTTACCTACCAGGGTAACTACTGTGGAGAGTTTACAAGGCCTTGGGAATGTTGTCCTAGCAGGGAAGGTCCTGTCCCCTGTGGGGAGGTGTCCTGTCCCCTGGGGAGAGAGGGTCCTGTCCCCTGTAGGGAGGGGTCCTGTCCCCTGGGGGGTGCGGGTCCTGTCCCCTGGGGGGAGGTGTCTTGTCCCCTGGGAGGAGGTGTCCTGTCCCCTGGGGAGAGAGGGTCCTGTCCCCTATAGGGAAGGGTTCTGTCCCCTGTAGGAAGGGGTCCTGTCCCCTGTGGGGAGGGAGTGCTATGATCCAGCCTTAGTGCCTGGGGCATGTTTCAGGTCCCACTGGTGAGAGGCAGGCAGCAGAGGACAGTAGGACGGGCTGTCTCCTTGAAGGCCTACCTACTTCCGATCGCTTTGTCTGCCATATGGCAGTTATTCACATGATAAGAATGGGCTTAAATGATAGGAATAAAAGTTGTGCGATATGAACCAAATAAGTAAGCATTCGAACCTGAGCAAGTCCTGCACTCAGCCATGGCCTGGCCATTCTTGCTGATGGGCAAGTTGACGCAAAACCCCACCTCTTGTGGTTCCTTAACATCCGATAGGTGGTGCAATATCACAGGCCCAAACACTCAAAGCTCCTACAGAAGTGATCCAGCTTGGGTGTGTCAGTTTGGAAGTCCTGCCGTGGACCCCACCTCCTCCTGGAATTCCAGGAGTGGCAATAAGAGCAGGGATGTTCAGGTCACAGTAGCAGGGAATGAACTCAGGACAGATTCTGGGACATCCTAAATGGCTTTGATATAAATGTGTGAGTCTTCTTCCCTCATACACTCACCCAACACCTGCCTTGCTGGACAGAACTGACTGACCTTGGGGGGAGGGACCCAGGCCTGTGTCAGCACCCAGTTTTTCTGCTTTTATAAAGTAACATGGTTGTGATGGTTAATTTTGTGCGTCACCTCATCTGGGCCATAGTGCCCAGATATTTGATCAAACATTCTAGGTGCTTCTGTGAAAAGTATTTTTAGATGAGACTAACATTTAATTTAGTAGACTTTGAGTACAGCCATTCAAGTCCATAGTGTGGATGGGCCTGATCTAATCAGTTGAAGCTCTTAAGAGAAAAAGATCATTTTCAGAAGAAAAGGGAATTCTGTGAGCAAATGGCCTTTAGACTTGAACTACAGCACCAACTCTTCCCTGGTCTCCAGCCTATTGGTCAACCTGCAGAGTTTGGACTTGCTAGCTTATGCAACCTTGTGAACCAGTTCCTTAAGATAAACTATCTGTGTATCTGCTCATCATCATCTCTCACACTATCCATCGTCCTATCGGTTCTATTTCTCTGGAGAACCTTGACTGATACCATCATTGCAATGGTATAAACATAGGATATTATGTTGGGTCCGGTGCAGCACATGGGGGTTAAATTCGTTTGTATTTTTTAAGAGAAATGTATAAATGACACACAGGTCATTCATACTGAAACAGACTAACTGTCCCTCTATTGGATTGGATTCTGCTGCTAAATGAGATGACTGCACCCTTAGGGATTCAGGCACGTTAGGATTTGGAACTATGTAAGGAGAATGTGGAGCTGGGTTCCTGGTTCACAGGTGATCCTCAGGATATCTTTGCCACGTGGCCTCATGCCACTTTTCAGAGGAGAAAACTGAGGGTTAGTCAGAGAGGCTGAACTCCTTGCCTTGGGTCCTAATTAGAAGGCGACAGAGGGAGGGTCCCGGGCCTGTTGCTTCCCCTTGCGTGCTGCTGCGTCAGATCCGCAGCAAGGATGTCCTCACACAGTGTGGCTATCACCCGCACAAAGACCTCTCAACCCTGCTGATGAGAAGAGTCCATAGCTAAGAGGTAAGGAGTATTGCGTGTGCCTGCAGCAGACATTGGGATCCACGTATCTTGTGTTCCACTGCCGCGACTTTGGGGAGGGCAAGACTCTATCATGTGCTCTCCAACCTGAGACACTTGTCAGGACCAACACGCAGCTGAGTGAGACTCAGGGACAACCAGGGTGAGTTGGGCTCTCCTGGACCAATGAGAAGGTATGCTTCTTCCAACTTAGGGGGTATTAACCGGCATGTAAGGCCGTGGTGTGGATGGTACCCCGGGTAGATTTTGCAATAACGGCCGGATTACTGTCACTAACCCTTAGTTCATCCTTATAAAGAATGACGCATCCCCCTTGCTGCCGCATTTCCACCCAGAGCAGCCCCTGGGAGGAGTGTGCACTCCCCTCACCGGGTGTGGCTGGGCCGTGGACCATGCTCTGGTCACTAGGATGTGAGTGGCCAGACATTTGCCATGGCTGAGCAGAGGCTCTGCACATGATCCTGTGGTTTGGCTCAGGCCCTGCAGCTCCTGTCTTCCACCAGAGGAACAGCATGTCCCAGGACGTGCTACCTTATTAGCAGTTGTGCCAAGCTGAGCCCGAAAGAACTGAATGTTGCCGTGGCTGCCCCGTGGCCACCTCATGTCTCACTAGCAGGGAGTAACTGTTTCTGGTGCAAGCCACTGAGATATTGAGGCCGCTTAGTGCCACAGCAGAAGCTGACAAATACAAATCATTTTGTTGAAAGTCTTGTGTTTTCCATGATACACTCTGTCAATGATCTCCCACAAGCAATGAGGGGCTGACTGATGTCACGTACCCTACTCTCACACCCTTGGATTCTACCCTCTAGGTGTCACACGGATGCCAGTGGGGGCAGGTACGAAGGTAGGTACGGTCTTAGCGGGGTCCTCTGCTGGAGACTGCCCTCCCCCCAACCCTGCAGGGCTCAGCTGTGATTGTCCTTCAGCTGGTGAGCAGAGAACGGGACCGAATGCCGGGAGTGTGGTGCACAAACCTATGGCACACATGGGACAGGGCCCCTGCAGGGCTGCAGGAGGAGCCTCTGGGCAGAAGTCCCTCAGCCAGCTCCTAAGCCCAGAAGCCCTGCTCTGTCTTGCTCTGGAAGGCTTGGCCCCTGCAGAGACACGGATGGCGGGGGAAGCTGCCTACAGCTCTAGTGCTCTACCTCTGCTCAGGGCTGCCCAGCAGCGTGGGTGCCACCGGCACCCACCTTTCTCCCTCCTGGACTCAATTTCCAATTGATATCTCATGTGAGTGCTTTCCATGGGTAGGACAGTGTCTCCGGCAGGAAGTATGGGAATTATGACTCCAGCTTTCCAGCCTCTGTGCAAGAGGGCGGCAGACTGTCTGCAGAGGTCCACCTCGTTTCTCTTTCTCTGGGGATCGCTTCCTCTTCCACTCTCATTCTTTCTTCGATGCTGCAATTACATATGGTGGGGCACTCCGGCCGGCGTGCAAAACTAAGCTACTCCCTCCTTCTCTGCACTTCCACACACAAAGCATCTTGGATTAGCAAGGCTCTAGCTGGGTTTCTCAAGAGGGCACTTTTAGTCTCCTGGGGGGGACAACACTTCGTCGCGTGGGACAGTCTCATGGTTATTAGCATGCCCAGTCCCCCCACCCACTGTGTGCTCACAGTGTTCCCCTGATAGTGGAATCCTGCTCCCCCACAAAGATACTCCAGTTCTTGGAAGTGTATGTTAGGTTGTCTGGCAAGGGGAATTAAGATAGCAGATGGGATTAAGGTTGCTAATCCGTGGACCTCACAACAGGGGGAGTAGCTCTGACTCCCTAGGGGGGCTCGGTGTCATCACTGGGTCCTCAGATGTGAGAGCAGGAGGCAGGAGGCTCAGAGGCGGGGACAGAGACGTGAGGACTGAAGCAGGGGTGATGTGGCTGCTGGCTCTGAAGCCAGGGGACGAGCCAGAAGCTCAGGAATGAGGGCAGCCTCTGCAAGCTGGAAAGGGCAAGGCTTCAAGTTCTGCCCTGGAGTTTCCAGAAGGAATGCAGCCCCGCTGACACCTTGGTTTTGGCCCCATAAAATTCATGTCAGAATGCTGACCTCCAGAATTTAAGAAAAAAAGTCTGTGTTGTTTTGAGCCACTGTATTTGCAGCAACAGGAGGCGACAATGGTTCCCCAGGTGCAGTGATGGCTCCACACCCCATCACATTTCCCCAGTCCCCAGGTGACTACCAACCCTGAAAAGGAGCCATTTTATTCAGTGTGGAGAAGGTAAAGAAGCAGAATTTTTCGAATTGCCTGCCTTTCTCTCTTCCTGAGCTTGCATACGTCACTTCTTCCCCCAGGGAGAGGAATTTCTCCTCCGGACCAGGTGCCTCTGCTTCACCAAAGACAAGGCTCTGCATCCTTTAAAGAGTTATTCTGGGAATAATGAATATGAAGACCCTGACAGCTGGCATAGTGTTTGGTTGTAACTGCTCCTTCTGGCTCTCTACACTTCCATTCCAAGATTCGAGAGACATGACCAGCAGCATAAACTCAAGCAACAAATATGTATTGAGTGCCAACTTTTTGCTAGGCCCGTAAATGCTGACACAGGTAGCCTGCCTGCCTCCAAGCCTCACCTGGAGAAGACAGTTGGAGTGGTGTGCACCCCCATATCCTCGCTCACTACCTGGTTAGCTTGCCTGCACTGACGCTGGATCTCAGTTATCCTTCCTGAGGCTCCTACTCGGCCTCAGTGTATTTTGGGGATTTTTAAGGAGTATCCTATGTGCACTGACAAATCCAGGACACTACCTGACCTTTCTGCTCTGAGTACGGACAGTGTCACTTACAAATTTTCCCTACTAGAATGTAAGCTACCAGGGGGCAGGAACTTTGGTAGACATTTCCCCCTTGCCCTAGGGTGAGAGATGAGAATGTGGTAAAAACGAATAAGAGATTCCATATCTCTCTGCCTATGATGGTTAATTTTATGTGTTAACCTGATGGCGAAGGGATGCCCGAATAGCTGGTAAGACGTTATGACTTAGTGTGTCTGTGAGGGTGTCTCCAGAAGAGACTAGTATGTGAATTGGTAGCCTGAGGAAAGATCACCTTCATCAATGTGGGTGGGTATTACCCAAGCTGTTGAGGGTCTAAATAGGCCAAAAAATGTAGAACAAGGGCAAATTTGCTCTCTGCTTGAGCTGAGACATCCTTTTTCTGCCCTGTGACATCAACTCCTCTGATTCTTGAGCCTTCAGGCTCAAACCAGGACTCACATTTGTGGCTCTTCTGATTCTCAGTCTTTTAGACAAGGCCTGAATCACCCCACCAGCCAGGCCTCCAGCTTGCAGATAAAACGACATGGGAGCGCTCAGCCTCTGTAATTGCATGAGCCAATTCCCTATAATAAATCTCTATATCTATACATTTCCCATTAGTTCTGTTTCTCTGGAGAGCCCTGACAGATGCACTGCCTTGCCCTGGGGCTCACTGCCTTGTGTAGTGACGCAGGTTGGGTCTCTGGTCATCAGAACTGCACAGCTCCCCATCCTCTGGCCATACCCACAGGTAAAATTCCAGCTCTATCTTCCTTCCAGCAAGGACTTGAACAAAGCTTTCCTGCCAGGGTCCTGCTTAGAGCAAGGTATTGGTGGGAGTCAGGGTACATGTTGGATTTGTCAAGGCTCTGAGATTCCAGCCACATGTCACCACTTATCCTCAACCCCTTAGAAGCGTACACTTAATGAACAGGAATTGATAAGAGGGATCTTGAAAGTGTCTCTGCCAATGGCCCATTCTGATGAGTCATCCTGGCCAGTCTTCGTGCTGGGCTGAGGCTACTGAGAAACACTTTTCATTAGTGTTGGAAGGACTGTTGTCCCTGGGGCTGATCTAGGTAGAAGGGGCAGAGTACCTGTGTTTGGGTGTGATATTAGAGTGCCATCAGGATCTGATGTCCAAGGGAAGCCTCAGAAGCAGCATTTCAACAGCCAAAGTGTTGGGTTTTCAGGTCGACTAGTACTGGAGGAGTCATTCATTCATTCATTCATTCAGTAAACATTTGTTGAACATTGTTGTTCACAGAGCTCATTGCTACAGAACCAGAAGAAAAATGACTCTTTGTCCTGGAGACACTCACAAGGGAGATACCTCAATGGCTGTCTATGCTATAAATGATTCTATGATAATTGTTACAGATCTTGAGTGCTTAACAGGGGCCACTGTGTTAAGCACTGTAGTTCCATCATCTCATTTATAACTCCTGGGAACCCTAGAATCTGACAACCCTCATTCTATAGATGAGACAACATGTACAAGAGGGGAAGTGATTTGCCCAATATCACATGAGCGGTCAATGGTGGAACCATGATTTAAACCCACGTGCCTTAGTACAAAGTTAAGATGCTGTAATGAAGGGATACCAAATTTCATACAACAGCTGAGGATTATCCAGTGGATATGGTATTCCAGGTGTTTTACATTTATTACTTTATTTGATTCTTACAACAATCTGAGGTGTCACACATACTCTTAATCTACCTGGTGTGGTGACAAGAAATCTGAGGCACAGCAAGTTAGATGACTTGCCCAAGGTCATACAGTGATTGTGTGGCAGAGCTGGAATTTGAATTCCAAAAGTGAACCTCCAAATCGCTGCTATAAATATTATGCTATACTACCCTGTCCTAAAAATATTGACTTTCTCCTCTCTCTTACTTAAAAGTTCCAAGGCAAGTAGTCAATTTTGGTGGAGCAACTCTGCTCTACTGGGCATTCCAAGGCTCCGATTTCTAAGTCATTCCTCATCCATCCTCAAGAGCCCCAATGTCGGATACCAGAACCACTGGTGACATGAGGCTATTTTCAGTTCAATTCACTAAAATGGATTAAAACACAGTAAATTCAGTTCCTCAGTTGCACTAGTGAGTGCATTTCAAGTGTCCAGTATTCACTATCATGGACAGCACAGATCTAGAACTCACTTCCTTCTCCCCTTCTTTCTCTTGGTTTCAGACCTTTGTTTGGATGTTTCTTCCAGCCTTTCCTGGTTAGCTTCTCATTTTCTTTCACAAATATTTCCCCTAAAAAAATTTATTGCATGTTTAATCCTTTCTTGGGATCTGCTTCTTAGAAGATCTGGGTGAGCACAACTATCGCCACTTGTTAGAAGGTTAAGGAGGTTAACAATGGTTCTGGTGTCCCGGGCATTAATTTACCATGCCTGCTCAAAGTTGTATAGACCCAGATCCTGTCCCTTCTTAGCTCCATCTTCCATATCAGAGAATTTTAATATGTTTTTACTTAGTTTCCTGACAAAAGCTGCTTCTTATTTGCTTATTTCAGATACTTTTTGCTGGACAGCATCCCAGTTATCTCTTTCTCCATCAGAACCAGAAGCAGATGTTCTAGGTCCACATGCACTGTGATTTCCTGCAAGGTAAGACTTTGTTTTCTGGGTCATCACAATTAGAAGGGCATGCTTGAGCACAACTCATTTCTCTGGAGTGTTTAAGACAAACTTAGATGTCAGCTGAATGACATTAATTTTTACATGGGACTATGAGACATCAGGCTTTAAAGAGTGTGCTGAAAGAGCCAACAGGGTGAAAAAAGGTATGGAGTCTAAAAAGTTTATGTTCCTCTGTTTGTATGACTTGCTAAAGAGGCTCATCCTATCCATCTCTATTTCTATAATGCTATCCTTCCCTCTCTTGAATTTGTGACAAATTTTTCATTAAAACTTGATAGTGAAAGTTAACTGCATGCTTGCATTTCATGATTGGCTCTCATGACAATCCATAGGCTATTTGAGTATAATCTTGCTGCTTTTTAAATCTTGGTCACAGGCACATTACATAGAATTCTAGGTAGAACTACAAATGTTGCACATAAAAGCAAATAGAAGAGCTTTCTTATGGTTTCTCAACAGTTTTTAGTGTGAAAACGGTAAAATTTCTATGTTTTATTGCACAAGGCATGCGAACCTAATAGAATGAATGCAGCATCTAATTTATTTGAACATTTACGTCTCAATACAGCACTTGGGGCAAGAACAATATCAGCATCCTTTACCAACTGCAATTATTCTGCCTCCCAATCCTGTATTTAGGGAAAAATTTTTGGCTTATATTTGACCACGTATGGTGCATATTATAGTGGCCTCCTCTTAGGGTTATGAAGAATAAATAAAATGATTTATATAAAATGCTCAATAGAATGCTAGCTATTGCCTTCAGTATGATCATGACCTCACCATCGTCACCATCATCATCATCATCATCACATCACCATCATCATGACCATCATGACATGACCATCATCATCATGACCATTGTTATTACTATCATCACCGTCATCATCATCATCATAATCACCATGACCATCAACATTACTATCATCACCAACATCATCACCATCATCATCACGACATCTTAATCATTACTATCATCATTACCATTATGATCATCATCATGACTATCATCACGACCATCATTAGTACCATCATCATCATCACCACCATCTTCACGACATCATCGTCATCATCACTATCAAACAACGGAGTTGCAAATCTTCCCTTCTGCCAGAATTGCTAATGTGCTGAAATCCACAAAGTGAAAAGTACAAAACAGCTGTTTTGCCCTCCTGGAAGAATAGCTACTTTTTTTTTTTAACTTAAGCTGAGTCTGGTTTTCAGAATAAATTAGAATGAATGGCAAAAAAATGTTCCAAATGGCATCACTAAGGGTCGTGAGTGCTGATAGTGTAGTAATGTGATTGAAAAAAAAAAAAAAAAGAAAGAAAGAAAAAAAGAAAAAAACAGCCTCCAGCTTCCAAGGTCACGAAGTATTAGAAGTCAGGAAATTTCCCAGGAGCTGATCAAGTCCACTTCAGAGGGAAAACAAGCTGCAAAATCTATAGTCAGCAGAGCTCTGTGGGGTTCTAAGGCAGTGTCCTAACACGTACACCCTCTGACGTGCAGGGATTTTCCAGCCTAATTCCATTTACATCGGGAGCCTGGGGTGCTTCCATTTAAAAATATTTCTTACAACAAACCAACAGTACTTAGAATGCTAAGTAAAGGAAAAGCAGCCACTGGTTAGCTGTTTAAGGAGGAAAGGGAGGATTTCAGTGTAGGTTCCAGTGGGTTGGAATTGCTTTTGGTTTCAGCAGAGAATAGTAGTCTATGGAGCAATAATTTTGAATAACAGGGAGATAAGTGATCGAGAAATACTTTTTAACTTTCCTGTACTCAGTGGACTTCAATGGCTCCATTTGGAATGGTTTTATTTTATTATTTTATTTTTTTATTTTTTTGGGATGGTTTTAAAAGTCTGACTTTACAACTTTCCATTTCTGCTCTCTCTCTAGCTGATGCAAATAAGAGGAGAGAGGAAGGAGAAAGTCTGGTAGACAGCAGCTGGTAGACTCATCACAGATCTCAAAAATGTGGGGACTAAGGGCATAGTTGTAGTCATCAGGATCTGGCCCTGAGACTTAACCACCCAGTGGTCACAATACAGAAGGCAAGGGTAGGTGTTCCTGAACAGAAGAGGAAGGTGTTAGGGGTTGTATTGTATCTCCACCCTCCCCAAATATATCTAACACTCAGTACTTTAGAATGTAATTTTATTTGGAAATAGAGTCCTTTCAGGTGCAATCAAGTTAAAATAAAGTCATTAGGGTGAGCCCTAACCTGGCACGACTAGTGTCCTTATAAAAGGGGGAAACTTGAGCACGGACACGTGGGAAAACATGGTGTAAACCTAAAGGCAGAGATCAGGATGATGCTTCTGTGAGCCAAGGAACGGCAAAGATGGGCAGAAACCACCAGAAGCCAGGAGAGAGACATGGAGTAGAGTCTCCCCACAGCTGCAGGAGCCAACAGCTTGATCGTGTACTTCCAGCCGCCAGAACTGGGAGACAATATCTTGTTATTGTTTAAGCCCCCAGTGGATGATATTTTGCTCCAGCAGTACTAGGGAACCAATATGAAGGGTAGCATGATCACGAACCCAGGGCACTCGTGTTCAAGCAGGAGAAAAGCAGCAGTGCAGAACAGGTCACCCCTCTCAGGCTAAAGCTGGTCTTAGAAATTGGCCCAATATAATTGGAGTTATATATGCAAATGCAGGAGGCAGCAGAGATGTCCCCAGCAGACAGGATGGGGGCATGGCGGATGCAGCCAGGGGTGAAAACCTCAGAAACACCTGTTTCTCTTCATTATTTGGAAAGCCAGTTGCTGTAAGGGTCTACCCAACAGGAGAGGACAGCTTCCTGCAGGGATCACACCCACACCAGGAAAGTAGGCATTTGGTTTCCTTATGTAGCGTCCTTTGTCTTCTTTTCCCCTGGTTTTCAAATGATCAAAACTCACTTACCAGCTAGTTTGCCTACGTTTGGGACTCTGGGGGCTGCATATGTCTAGAATGCTGAAGCACAGCAGGGATGCTGAGGCATAAAATACCCAGGAATTTTGAGGACAAGTCAGGGGGCATAGAAGTTCAATGTCAGAAGAGCCTGCCAAGTAGATGAGCATGGTCCCTTTGGAAGGACGACATGCAAATTCGTGAATCCTTCCATGTTGGGGGGAAAAAAAAAACCAACGAAAAGGAAGGCTGACTATAGGGGAGGCCAGGAGTAAGAGCAAGCGCTAAGTCCGAGGTGGCTTTGTGCTGGCCCGGTGCTTAGTAGTTGGGGTAACTGTTCTGGTTTGTCTACGACTCTGATGAAAATGTTTCTGACTTTTCCTCATTCCGTCCATAGGTGCTTGGTGGCTGTCTTTTATTAGGTTTGGAAAGTTTTGTCTCCATTCTGTTTTTCCAGAGTTTTTTTTTTTTTTTCTTTTTAAAATTAAAAAAATATATATTTTATTTGTTTGAGAGGAGAGAGAGAGAGAGCGAGCGCACACACTGGGGGAGTAGGGCAGAGCAAGAGGGAGAAGCAGGCTCCCCAATGAACAGGGAGCACGATGTGGGGCTCAATCCCAGGACCCTGAGATTATGACCTGACCTAAGGGCAGATGCTTAACTGACTGAGCCACCCAGGTGCCTCTGTTTTTGTTTTTAAAATCATGAATCTGATTTAATTTTATCAAATGTTTAATTTTTAAATCTACCCGAGATGGTTTTCTCCTCCAATCTTTAATGGACTTAGTTATGTAATAGATTTTCTGATAGTTAACCTTTCGTGCAGTCCCAGGAAAGGCCCAACAGATCATTATTTTTTTTCAGTGTGATGTGTGATAGGTTGTATTTTCCAAGAAGGGCTTCAACAGGATCTCCTATTTCACTACTCTTCCAACAGTATGATTTCTTACCTCTTTCACTGATGATTGGTTTCACGTTCCCTCCTTGGGAATCTAGATGTGCCCTGGCTATGGTGGAAGAGACACAGGGGGACTTCTGAGGCTAGGACACACCAGCTTCTCCTGAGGTCTGTGCTCCTGGAATGCACCACCATGAACTGAGGAAGCCCCAAGGCCCACAGAGAGAGGTGGGGGTGAGCAGTGGTCTCCAGCCTACACAGCCCAGCAGAGCTCCCAGCTCCTACCAACGTGGTGACCATGTGTGTGGGCCTCTTGAAAGCAGATCCCTCGGTCCCAGGTAAGTCAGCACCACTCGTGCAACATGGCACAGAGGCTAGCCACGAATGCCATACACAGCCCACACTGCAGATGTGAGAGCCAAAGAGAGGATTTTAAGCCACTGAGTTTTAGGGAGGTTCATTATGCAGCAGTAAGTGATGTCTGATAGAATGTAACTGATTTGCTGATATTTTATTAGAATTTTTGCATCTACTTTTGAAAGAAAGATTGGCCTATATCTTCTTTCCTTCTTCCTTCCTTCCGTCCTTCCTTCCCCCCTTCCATCCTTCCCTCTTTAATTTCTTTCCACTGCCCTTGTGTGCTTTTCATACCAAAGTTATACAACACTTTAAAAATGATCTGGGATGTATTTCTTCCTTTCTTTTTTTTTTTCTAGTCTTTGAAAGCATCCAGGTAAGTTGGAAATTATTTTCTTTCAATGTTTGATTAAAAAGAGATGAACTAGTGTAAAAACCTGTCAGAGTTTTAAAAAAAAAAAAAACCTAGCAGAGTTTGATACCTTTCATTTCTTTAAAAGAGATTTTTTATCTACCAGCCAGTTTGTTGAAAGGCTAGGATCTGTTCTGATTTCCTATTATTTCTTAAGTTAATATTTGTAAGTTTCCTAGAAAATTGTCCACATCTTCTAAGCTTTCAAAATAGGGACATATAGGTTTCATTGTAACTGAATTATGTCTCCTCCTTCATGTATAATATTGTTGATTTTCTCTCTCTCTGCCTCCCTGATGGGCTTGCCAGAAATATGCCTGTTTGATTTTGATTCATCTTTTCACCCGTCAGCTTTTCTTTACTGCTGATCTTTGAGCTTCTGGTAAAAGTAGAAAGAGAACTAACAAAATAGTTTTCATTTCCATCATTCTCTGTCTTTATCACTCCTTTCTATATAGTTTCTGGGCTTGTGATTTCTCTTTTGCTCTTTTTCTTTCTTTTTGTTTACTTTTTCAATTGAACCCTGAGCTTATTATTATTTCTGAGCAATTTTCCCTCAAAGAATAGCTTTAGAAGCAAAGCAGAAGTTTGACAAGAAAGGCTTGTCATTCAGTTCTGAATATTTTACATTTTCCCTTTTAACTAGGATGACCATGTCATGCATCAACCAGATGGAGATGCCATTGGTGGTGAGCGGAAATGTGCCATTAGAAATTACACCAGGATGACAGCCAGCCAGTGGGTCTTGCAAATTCACTTGTATGTACACCCATAGATTATTTCATAGAGTGTGTTTCGGTTTTCAAGTGTGTATGTGTGTAAAGAGCAAATAATTTCATTGATTTCTACTATAATTACATTGAGGTCAGAAAATCTGGTCTATGGGATAAAACTTGGAATTTGTTGAAACTTCCTTTGTGGTCTAGTGAATGGTCACATTTCTATAAATATACACATGTACTTGGGCCTATATATATATATATAGGCCCACTTACTTTATCATTTCCTGATACAAGTATTCCAAATCTCCTGTTCTGATTATGGATTTTGAATGTTTCCTCATTGTTTACCAGTATTTGCTTAGAGGTTAATATTTGTATGTCATTTTGGTGGATTCTTCCCTTTATCACTAAAAAGATCTTTCTATAGCTTATTAATTTTTGATTTTATATGCTTTAACAACTTTTTTTGGTTGCCTGGCATACCTTATTGGAACCTACCCCTTTTCTTCAACCATTGTGTATGTTTGTTTTAGGTGTGCCTTTGAAAATCACATAGCTAGACTAAAAGAACAACCACAACATCAGCAACATACAATGCTTTCAATATGACATTTTTTTTAAAAGTAAGTAGTTAAATCTGTTTACATTTATTGTGATCACCAACATATTTGTCCTTAATTCTTTCATCTTATTTTGTGCTTGTTTATTTTCCATGTTTTTTCTTTGCCTCCTGAATTGTTTCTTTCCTTCTATTGAATTGGTTATATTTTCCTTATTTCCTTCTACTCGACTAGTTCAGACATTATATATTCTTTTAAAGATATAACCTTAAATTTTTAAAATAAATACTGAACAAAGCCTACTTTCCATCAATATCTATCTCTTTCTTTTGAAACGAAGGACTGTTAACTTCCTATCCTTATCTCTCCTCAGTCATCTTTTCCTTCTTTGGCAAATATTTTATTTCTGCTTTGTTTTACAATTCCCCTGAAGTCAGTTGTTGTTAAATAGGGAGGGAGATACTTTACCTAACACTTCTGTGTATTCAGAGCAGAACAGAGGCGTCACATATCAGCTTAGTACACCACATCAATTGGAGTCCCTGATTTTGATAAGTCTGACAAATGAATTACCTTCATGGGGTTTCCATTTTTGGTCACATCTGGGAGAGATTATCTAGAAAAAGAGCTCTCTCATTTTGCCTAAGACTCCAGGAGTTGAATAGCAAGGAGGATGCTTATTAAGATATTCAGTAAAGGGAGAAATCACTGTGGCCTGTGGTCCCAGGAGTCCAGAGAGGCTACTGTAGGAGCAAACATTGGTTAGTCCTAGAAAAATGAGCAGAAAAGTTTTTTAAGAGCAAGAGTGATGTGACCAAGATGGAATTTTAGTAAGATCAACCAACAGCATTTACTACAGTTTCCATGCAGTAGGAGGGGTTATTCTTTACGGAGAGGAAGCCCCCTTAGGGTGCTGTTCTGTTAGAGCTGGCAGGAATGGAGGAAGGCCTGACCTCGGTAGGTGGCAAGAGGCAGGAAGGAAGAGCTGAGTAGGAGGTGGTTAGAAGGAAGAATTAGAGGAGGTGGATGCCAGTTACACATGAGAGGACGGAAGGGGGGCCAGTGCTGACGTTAAGGACTCCAAATGGGGGACAAGGAAAGTCCCTGCATGCACACTGCAGGATTTCCATCTAGGCAGGGGTTTGTGAATATGGGGCATTGCATGGTGCTTGGAGGTGGCTGTGACCTTTGGTGACACTGGCAGCCGTTAGTGCCAGAGGGCCTCAGTCCTGACAGGAGGCTTTAGCCACTGGGAGCTGTCCTGGTTGCTAAGGTACTCATGTGGGTAAGGATAAGGAAGATAGATCACTAGTGAGAAAGTCATAGGTCTGAAGCCCACCTTGAGCTGCCTCTCAGGCTCAGGACCAAGGCTGGGTGGTTCTAAGAGGGCCTGGGTCTGGCCGAGGGGGCTGCTGGACCCTGCGCATCAAGAAATTCAGGAGTCCATGGGCTCCAAGATCTTAAAGATGGCTTATGTCAGGGGGTAGGATTTCAGGTGTCTCTTCATTATACCATTTACAGCGAGTACTTGTAATTTGTGTATTCAGGAAAAAATAAGTCATTTTCCTCGTGGGGATAAGCTACCTTTTCCAAGCCCTGCCTGCTGTGCTTCCTTCTGAGCCAGGCTAAGGTCAAGTACACGTCTGCACTCCTTCCAGTTTCATGGACGAGAACGAGGGCTCGAGACCAGGGAACTTGCCCAGGCCTAGCGGAGGCGGAACGAAGCCCCGCAGGTTCCCGCCGCCGGCTCTCGGTGGCCCCTGGAGCTCGCAGGGCAGCCTGAGGACAGACACCTGGCAGACCCTACTCACCTGGGCGCTCCGGGCTGCTGGGCGGGGCCCCGCCCGCAGGCCCCGCCCCCGCAGCGCGCCAGGCCCAGGACCACGCCCCCAAGGGTCGGCCCCGCCCCGCCCGCCCCAGGCCCCGCCCCGCCCGCCCCAGGCCCCGCCCCGCCCGCCCCAGGCCCCGCCTCCCGCCGCCAGAGGAAACGGAAGTGGCGGCAGGCCCCGGCGGAAGCAGGAAGCGGCGGAGCGGGACCAGGCGCGGGCGGTGTTTGCTGCGGGGCCATGGCGGAGAAGTTCGACCACCTGGAGGAGCACCTGGAGAAGTTCGTGGAGAACATCCGGCAGCTCGGCATCATCGTCAGTGACTTCCAGCCTAGCAGCCAGGCCGGGCTCAACCAGAAGCTGTGAGTGGCGGCCGAGTCCGCCGGCGTCTGACGGCAGCCGGGGATCCTGGGGGTGGGGAGCCGGGGCTTGGGAGCCGGGTGGGGATCCTGGGAGCCGGGTGGGGGGTGGGGAGCCGGGGATCCTGGGAGCCGGGGATCCTGGGGGTGGGGGCCCGGGAGCCTGGCGGTGGTGGGGGCCAGGGAGCCAGGGGGCCGGTGGGGAGCCGGGGTCTGACCTGAGAGCCGCCCCTCTCTGCCGCCCTCCTCTGGACTTGGGCCCGCCCCCCTCCCTCTCCGTTTTGCTGGAACTTTATCTCGAGGGCCCGTTTGGACACGTCGTCAGGGCCACACAGTCATCAAAGTCATCAAAGCCTGCCCTGGCTGCCGTGACTCCTTCCCAGTTTTCTCCCCGGCCCTTCTGGGGAGTCCAGGCCCTGTCCCCAGAGGGGAGGCGGACTTCACGGGGTGCTCCAAACTGCACCCAGGAAGGAGAAGGTTGTGAACCACCTGCTGCCGAGGTCTGGATGTGGTGGAACTGGAAGGGGGAGGGTGGCGAGAAACGGTGCAGACCGCTTAGGAACTTCTTTGGCAGCAGTCCTGTGCTGGTGCTTGGTGCTAGGCCCTGGGGTGGACGGGACACACACACACACACACACACACACAGAAGGAATGCTGCAGAAGGGCTCTAGCTTTCTAGGGGCTACAGACATCAAACATAAGTGCAGCGCAGCCTTACAAACCCAGGGCTGGGGGACTAGCCTGGTGATCTTTTAAGCTCCAGAGGGGAGCAGAAATTAAACCAGGTGGGGGATGGCTTTCTCCTCCGGAATCGGAGGGTGGGTTCTTCCTCGGGAGTCTGCTGCGCACAAAACCAGCTGCACGTTGTCTTTGAGAGAAGATTGATGTTTTTCATCAGATTCTCAGAAGGGGTGGTTTTTATCACCCAAAACTGGCAGTCTCTACTTTAGAAGAGAATTGGATATCTAAGGGTATTCTCTAGTTCCAAAGCCTTCCTGGAATTCTGTAGCTAACTGTAAAGCTACTCGCCTTCGTGTGTAAGGAACTCTGGCCTGGAGCTCACCCCGGCCAGCTGGGTGGTGTTCCTGCTGTCATCTGAATTAACCACATGTTCTATTTTTGCCTTTTCCCTCAGGAATTTTATCGTTACTGGCTTACAGGATATTGATAAGTGCAGGCAGCAGCTTCATGACATTACTGTGCCTTTAGAAGTTTTTGAGTAAGTATTCTTAATTTGAGTATAACTCTTGTTTTATTGTGTTATAATGACGCCTTCAACCACTGGTATTTAAGAGCCTGTTTGTGGCAAGCACATCCTAGGTGCTGGGGATAAGCCAGGAAAGAAAATAGACAAAAACACCTGCTCTCAGGGAGCTTATGTTTTAATAGGATTAAAAATTCAAAAGAAATAGAATGAATAAAGAGTTACTAAATGTGCAGAAAACATCATAGGCTCCCCAAGTCCTGCTTAGACAAAACGGGCAGGCATATCACTTTTTTTTTTCTTGAGAGGCAGAAAGTCTTAGGTGGGCTTTATTATGAATTAAAAAATTCTAGGTAGAAACAGCCTGAGAAGTACTTTAGTGTGGTGTCTTCCAAACTACACTGGGAGTGCTCATTTTAGGAGATGGTAAGGATTTGCTCTTTTGTTGGGGGGAAAAGGTTCTTAGGCCAAGGAAATTTGGGAAGGCCATTCACTGTCTGCTGGGGGGAGAGTGGTGTGTGCCTCTCACAGTCGTGGCCCAGAGAATGCTTCCAGGAAATGGAATTTTCTGGCTTGTTTGGTTCAGGTTTTGTCACACTGGTTTCCCAGGTGAAAGAACTGCTAAGTAACCACAGTGGGCTGTTTGGCTACTAAGTGTATAAAATTCTGGACTTGTCCTTCCTCGGCCAGCACTGTTGTCTCATTGCCAAGTGGCGCCTCTCTCTCTCTCTCTATCTGGAGGCGGAGTGGGCTTGGAATGGCAAGAGCAAGAGCATGCTAGTCCTTTTTGCTTTAGAATTGCAATGTAAGTCACCAGATTTCCTGGAACAGTAAAGGGAAAGGTCATCATCTTACCTCCCAGAGGGTCAGAGATTTGAGTCCTAGTTACAGCACAGCTTAGCATCTGCCTGCCCCCAGGACACATAGGCTGCATTCTTTCTAGTCTCAGCTCTGTCCTCACCTGCTGGCGGCAATGTTGCGTGTCCTCAACGTGTTCTGTTGGCCCACCGAGCTCTCCGGGGTCAGGTGGGAGTGAAGGTCTCGTGCATATGGACAGCTCTAGACCCTGGACGGTGGCTGCCTGCCTGAGGAGTGTGTGCAGGTGGAGGCTCTTAGCCTTCCTTGGGTATTCTGAGTAGTGCAGCTCTGGCCTTGAACGTATAGGATGGATGTCAAGACACGCCAGGTGCCTCTGAAGGGCAAGTGAGAGAAAGAGGGTTGAGGAAAGATTGTGGGACAGCAGGCAGTGCAGCCTGGGCCACCAGAACCACAGCTGTAGGCACAGCCAGTGGGCAGAAGGGGTTAGGTTCATCGGGGGGATTAGGACTAGGCTGGCCTCGGAGCCCTGGTAAGCCGCAGATGCAAACTGTCCATCGATGTGCACAACGCAGGAGCCATTTCCAGGTCCTTAGTGGCCTTGGCAGCACATACTTTGGGACACACTGACGATAGCAGAGATAAAACTGTAGTCCTCGTCCTGTCCAGGACTTGAGGTTGATGTACTGGCAGAGTGGCACTTAGCCCTTGGGCCCTAGAAAAAGCCCAGCCCCGATGTTGCTGTTGAGACGGTTATTTGTTTAGGACACTTGAGCCTGTTGGGTGTTTTCTTCAGAAATGGATATATTTTGTTTAGCATTAATCATAATTTTGCTGCTTTCATTCCATCATTTCAAACACATTGCAATAAAATGGAATTTCTGGAACATGTGGTTTATTTATTTATTTTTTTTGTTATTTGTTATAATTATAGACCAATTTTTACACCATTAACAGTAACTTAACAGTATTTTTGATATAAAGTGATGATTTTTTTTTTTTTCTACTGGAGCATAAACTGGACTTTGGTAGTGGTGATTTCTTTTTCTTGGTGATGAATAATTGAATTTAGCCAAAGGATAGGAAAGTCTGTAAGGTACAGAAGCAGGCAGGTGGCCCACTGGTGATAAACGTGGATATTCATCTAGGCAGTATGCATGATGAAGTCTGTGGGGTAATGAAGACATTTTGGGGACAAATATCAAAAATTTCTAAAACAATTTTATAGTTTAGGAATTCATGGAAAGAATCTCTGTGTTAAATTCATGTGACTTGGCTGTAGTTAGGCAAGTAGTATGTCAGGGTCCTGCCCTCCTACAGTGGTGGACCAGAGTGTAAACAGTCTTGGGGGAGGAGGAGGGGCTGTCCTGCTTGCAGCTCCCTGCTCCCTCCAGCAGGCCCCAGGCTCCTCTACAAGGGGTTCCCCCAGGGACCCAGGGGGTACACCTGGAGCAGAGGCTGTGTCTTGCCCGCCTCCCTGGACACATTAGGTCTCTCCCGTCAAGAGCTGCCTGACCTTACAGGTTATTGTGAGGATCAAGGATACTGGCCACGAAACCTTTTGAAAAGCACAGATGCTAACGTAAAATGGTAGGGTTACAAAGCTTGCTTGATTTATACATGGTTATGACTTGATTTTGTGTGTTACTTTATTAAAAGTAATATGAGATCACATGATCTATACTTGCATAAATGAAAGAATCCTGATTCACGTGGTGCCCGGATGCCATTTTATCTAAACAAGGCCGTGTGCAGTTATACAGACCTAACTCTTTTCCTCCAATCAGAAAACTGTGAGACTAGGTATCAACCATGAGTCTGTTAATTGAGATGTTTCATGTTTCCAGATACATAGATCAAGGACGAAACCCCCAGCTCTACACCAAAGAGTGCCTGGAGAGGGCTCTGGCCAAGAATGAGCAAGTCAAAGGCAAGATCGACACCATGAAGGTAGGGATCTTGGAAGCAAAAGGTAAATACTTACAAAGCACGTTTGGCTAACAGACCTTGGCGTCTTCTCCGTACTTGGTAAAATGTAAACTAGTTCACACAGTTACGTGGCTGAGGTTTCGGTGTGAGCAGGCGGTAAGCGAAGTGCCTCTCCGGCAGACGCGGGGCAGCGGCGTGGTCGCCTTACTGTGAGGGGGTCCCGGGTAGCTGCCGTGGCTAGCTGTTCACGTTTATAAGGCTTCAGTGTCTCATGTTTGCACTTCAGTGCTTTTTGCTTTCTTTGCTAGGCCATTTCCTGTAGTTACGGTTCCGGGATTTAGAGGGTTCCCTGTGTGTGTCCAGTGCTTGTCTCCTGCACCTGACTCCAGACTCTAACTCCAGACTCCTTTGGACCCTGTCCTGCGTCCTGCAGTTCTCCAGAGAGTTTGCTCTGTGTGTTTCTTTGCTTTGATGAGAGCTAGAAAACACTATGCATCTTGAACATGAAATATGTAGGGGTAGGGGTCTTGGGGTTTTTTTCTTTCTTTTCTTTTTTTTTTTTTTTTTTTTTAACTTGAATTGACTGAGCTGTGGTTCTGATTGGGGGGGCGGGATGATGGTTTTTTCTTTGGTGCCCGGTGCCATCGCTGTAGTGGCCCCACATGCAGTGGCCTGGTACTGTGTGCCCTCCCACCTTTCCGCCTGCACTCTTATCCACATGGACCCCCAGGGCTCGAGTCTGTCGCCAGGAATCCCCCAGACCCCTCACCTTGTGGGTCCTTCTCATGTGGTCTCCTCCACGTAGAACGCTAGCATGTCTCTGGACACCGACTGTCCTTTGGGCTCAGCCTGTGTCACCCCCTTGGAGAGGCCTTGTAGACCAGCCTTTCCTAAAGCATCTCCGTTGAGAGTGCCTGATGAGGATGCTCCTTCTTCTTCCCTCTGTTCTGTCTCTGAGGCAGCTCCGGCTCCAGGACCTCGGGACACAAGTGTGCTCATCCTGCTGATGCCCCAGGCTCAGAGGACGCACTGGCCAAGTGAGGGGAATGAGCAGAGAGGCTGTGTCCATGACGTGTCTGTCACCTGCTGCCCTGGGGTTGCAGGGCTTCCATCCCCTCCCAAGTGATCCGTCCTGAGGTTCGGGTGCTGTGAGGGTTGCTGGGGTGCCCACAGCTGCTTTTCTGTTTTGTCACTTGGGGACCAGTTGCTGTTGAACTTGGCATCATCCTGGGGAGATACCACCTTAATTGATAGGGGGCCCTGATTATACTGTTGTGTGAGTGAGTAGAAATCCCTCTGACACACAGGCTGCGGGCCCGGTGCAGGGGCTCCTGCTGGCAGTCACCACGGGGACCATCGCCTTCAGTGGGCGTCTGTGTGGTGCTCAGTGGCGGTCTGTGTCACCTGGGGTCTGCACAGGTCTTGTGGCACAGTTCTGTGGTCCATTGGACCACATATTTAAGCTTCTGAAAGATGCAGCTTACTGGTGGTTGTGTCTAGGCTCAGTGTCTCTGGAGGATGTCTTATGTGCTGTGTCTTTGCTCATACCCGTAGTGCTGCTTTTCAGTATGACTTCTGCGAAGACTTTGAGGCACTGGCAGATACTTAGCTGCTCTTGTAAGATCGGCTTCAAACAAATGTTATGCTGATAAGTAGGATCAAGAAGCTGCAGCATTTGGAGTAGACAGGTTTCCAGGTGCTCGGAAAGCTTTGATCAGGCTGTTTGCACACAGTGAGTTTGTTGTGGTTTGAGTTAATAATTGCTTCATTAAATATTATTTGAAGATGCCTGTTACGTGTGTTGTCTGCAAAAATCATTTCCACCTGTGTGGCTGGCACTTAGGAGAGAGGCTTTCTCTGTCTGAAGTGTTTATTTTGTGTTGGACCGAGCACTCCTTCAGATAGTTTATAACATACCTGTGACATGGTTCCAAGTTCACAAGCAGGTGCTGGCAGCCCGTCTCCCAAGTGTCGCCTCCACAGGAGCTGAGTAGGCTGCGTGGGAACCGCCGCTTGCAGGGAGGGAAGCACACTTTATGCTGAGTTTGAGGCTCTGGGGGTGGGGAGTGTTTTTCACTTGGGTGATGGGTCACAAAGATCTTTTGATGTTGTATGTTTTTCTTCTTAGAAATTTAAAAGCCTGTTGATTCAAGAACTTTCTAAAGTATTTCCTGAAGACATGGCTAAGTATCGAAGCATCCGAGGGGAGGACCACGCCCCTTCCTAACTTCATCGTCCTGCTGTCCGAAGACCCTCCTGGTCTCAGGTGTGAGTCGCTGTGACCTTCAGGCAGGCTGTGTCTGACAGCAGCACCGATGTCCTCCAGCCTCCCTGTCCCTGTCCTTGGCCTTGGGGGATGGCGGGGCGGGGCCTGGAGGGCTTGCAGAGCTGTGCCCTGGCTGCCCCTCTGTCCCTGACGTGCATCTGTTCGGTCTTCAAGTTCTTAATTGGCCGGGGAGCGCGCGTCTTTGAGTGTGATGCATCTGATTCTTCTTGGCAGTAGTCTTGGGAATGTTAAGTATGATAGGTAAACTAAATTTTTAAAAATTCTACCTAATGGTTTTATTTTTATGTGCTGTTCTTTTTATTTTATTATGATGTCAAAGAAAGTTTAAGAAAAAAAAAGGAAAAGTTAAAAAAGAAAAATTGGCTTAATCTGAGAAGTATTTTAGGTTGATGTTTTGTGTTTTCAAGTATGGTGCATAAAGAATGTGTTCAATGTAACTGTTTACACGGATTTCAATTAGAAGCATATAATAAAACCTTTACGTATTTATAGGATTTATTCCATGTAATTATTTTTATAACATTTTATAGTATACTACAGTGTATCTTGTGAACAGTTAATTATTACTTCCTCAAAGTGTGAATAATATTCATAAAATTTGTTCTGCGGGTATTCAGGCAGGAAGAGCTAAAGCCAAAGGCTGTTCCCCTGTAGTGGCTCTCGGGTCTTGTAGAGGGCGGTGCCCACGTGAACAAGGTGGTGCATGGGCGCTAGGGAAGCACCCCCCGGGGCTGCGTGTCCCACCACAGGGGCTGCACACCATGGGGGCCAGCTGCCTGCTCCTGGCCCAGCGGCCCTGGGAGCCTGTGTTCCTGGTGCCCTCGGGGTGGCGTGGGCTGTGATCCAGGCATGCGCTGGGTCCCAGGCGTAGGGCAGCCGTTGTCAGGGATAACCTGCAGACCACCGCAGACCACCGGCAGCAGGGTGACCTGGACCCAGTTATTAGAAAGCAGGTCTTGGTGCACCTGGCTGGCTCAGGTGGTTAAGCGTCTGACACTTGATTTTGGCTCAGGTCGTGATCTCGGGGTTGTGAGATCGAGCCCTGTGTTGGGCTCTGCACTGTGCATAGTAGAATCTGCTTGAGATTCTCTCTCTCCTTCTGTGCCTCCCCGCCTTCCTCTCTCTCTCTCTCTCTCTCTCTCTCTCTTTCTCTCTTTCCCTTGTTCACTCTCTCATAAAAAAGAAATTGGGTCCTGTGGCGTCAGAGGTGTTAGGCTGGGCCCAGGAACCTGCATGGTCAGTGTGCATCCCTGGCCTGGTCTAGATCTAACGATCTTTGCTTCCCAAGGCAGCCTCACTTGCCCAGGGTCAGGGGCCAAGCTCCTCAGGAAGTTGCTACCACATTGTTAGCAGTTTGATTCTGCAGAACTACCCTGGGAAAGTCCCACCCTGGGGGCCAGTCTAGGTGAGCGGTGCTTCGAGTCCCATATAGGTCCTGGAGCCTCCAACCACCCTGACTGGCAGCCATTGCACAAGACTGGGGGGCCCGGCTTACCAAGTGCTTCCCATACCCCGGTCCCTGTGGGTCACTCAGCTGACCCTCTCCATGGCCCCCTGAGCTGTGGATTTCAGAGTCAGGAGCTGGGGTGCAGGGAGGCTGAATGGCAGAGCTGTGAGTTGGGTGTTGGCCGACTGTCCACGCCACTGCTGGTAAGACACCGCTTCACAGTAAATTAGTAGCCAGTTGCCCTAGACCCTCAGTCCGGGTCCCAGAACGTGATGCCATGACTCCCGGGTCTTGGTGGTCTCCCAGCCTCCTGGCACGGGTTTTTTCTGCTCCTCTGCACTGCTGCCTGGTGGGTCCAGAGGCTCTGAGGCTTGCAAGATATAGCCGGCAGCAGGGTGCTGTTCTGCATAGCTGGGCCTAGGAATCATCCATGGCCTTGGGCCGTTTCATACGTGTGTCTGACCCTTGGGATGAACAGGTCGCTGTGAGTTGGGATGCTTGTCCGGGAGCCGGGGGTAGTAAGTACACAGCCCCGGGGTTGGGCAGGTCACCGTGGATGGTTCACCAGTCTCCTTGGGAGCAGCTTTCCTGTTGGGGTGTATGGGTGGACGATGTCAGAACCCTTCACTCTCTTACGTGTATGTGACACCACAGGCACCCGAGTGGATCCCCAGGAGGTATAGGTATTGCAGCTTGGGATGCTGTGATATGGAGCATCAGAGGGCCTGCAGGCAGCCGTGCTGCAAACTCGATGGAGGTTTGACCTTGATCTGACTCCCACGTCTCCTGGACTTCTCCACCTGGAGGTCCAGGACCCCACATCAGACTCAGGATGCGTCCACCCCAGCTCACTCTCCCCTCGCTTGGCCTTGGCTGCTCTCAAGGGCCTCAGGTCAGTTAAAACGATAATCCGTGGATGACTCCCGGTACAGTACCTACCATACCGTGATTGCCTTTTTTCTGTGTCTTGCCTACCCATGGACCCCGCCCCCCCCCCCCCCCACCGAATGCTAGTTCCTTCTTCGATTTTAAGCTCTTCTCCCCACCCACTTCCCAGACGGATCAACCCACCAACCCGGAAGCCCAGTAGTTTGTGGTGATGCGTACTTGTATCTTCCACCACGAGGCTGGACCAGGGCTTTAAACCACTGTTCTGGGCAGTGGTGCTGCCTCTCTAGTTGAGAAAACCAAACCAAACTGAAGCCCACTTTTATGCAGAAGTAGAGTGTCCATCTTTTTGGATGCTCAGGTGCATCGCGGACACGTGGCAGGTTGGGCTCCAGACCACTGCAGGGAAGCAAGTACTGCAAGAAAGCCAGTCAAGTAAGTTCCTTGCCTTCCTGGTGTATAAAAGTTATGTTTACACTATACTGCAGCTTATTAAGTGTGCAGTAGCATTCCACCTAAAAAAATGACATTCAGACCATGAAAAGATCCCTTATTGCTCAAAAATGCCGACCATCATTTGAGCTTCCAGCAACTCACACTCACCGATCCTAGATTGCTGTAACAAACAGAATAATAAACAAGTTTGAAGTACTGTGAAGATGACCAAAACGGGACGCAGAGACAAAGTGAACAAATGCTTTTGGGGAAATGGTGCGGAGAGACTTGCTGGACATGGGGTTGCCACGAACACCCCCTTTGCAAGAAGCAGGATAAAGTGAAGCACAGCAAAAGGAGGTAAGCCTGTGAAACAGACGCATCCCAAGACCTAATATCTGTATTAACGTCTGAGGATTTTCATCTGTTTCTCCGTGGAGACCCAAGGGGGGCTGAGGGATCTCCAGGGACAGGACAAGGCCGTGAGGAGGGGTTCTGGGAGTGGGAAGGGCTGCCTAAGTGCACACACCTGCTCCAGAACATCTGCTGCTCCCGGGCACTCTCTCTGGCTGCCCTGACTGACTGGTGTAAACCACTGGAAATTCAGCTTATGGTTCCAGAGACCAGAAGGTGCCGACAGGGCCACCCGCTCTTGGGAGGGTCCTTTCTGAGTCATCCGGTTTCTGCTGGCTAACTCCCAACTATTCCCTGAGGCTGCAAACCCCTGTCCCCAGGCTCTGTCACGTGTCTCTCCACTGTGTCTCTCACAATGATGTTTGTTGCCAGACTTAGGGGCCCCTCCCTGCACCTCTACCCCCTTGACCATCCAGGATGTTCTCATCTTGTGAATGTTGATTGCATCCACAGACTGTTTGGAAAGAAGATGACATTCACAGGGTCTGCATGGACACACCTTTCTGGGAGCTCCCAGTCCCCCCACACTGTGTCCAGGCTTTGCTGCTGGGGGCTGCTGTATCTGTACCCCCAG
Source organism: Canis lupus baileyi (assembly GCF_048164855.1). Taxonomy (NCBI): domain Eukaryota; kingdom Metazoa; phylum Chordata; class Mammalia; order Carnivora; family Canidae; genus Canis; species Canis lupus. The sequence goes on from NC_132868.1 coordinate 8,911,246, forward strand.
ATCTGTGCAAAGCCCGGCTGCTGCTGCCCACCTGACTGTCTGAGCCCCTCTTCCCGGGGATGCTGGCCATGAGTTGAGAGTTTAAGATCGAGGGCTGGTAAAGTCCGTGAAGTGTGTCCAGGTAGAGACAGAATGCTTGTCCTCTTCCTTCTCTCCTTCTCCCATTAAGATCCTTTTCTACTTTGGAAAAAAAAAAAAGAAAAAGACACGGTGCTGAAAAGAAAAAAAAGGCAGGTCATTGAGAACTGGCAGTGCCCTGGGCGGCTGGACCCCAGCTGCGGCCTTGAGGAGTGTGGGGAGGGAGGCTCGCGGAGGACCCTCTGGGCCCCTAAGGCGGTGCTGCAGAGGCTCATGTTGGAGTTTCATGAGAGCAAGGGTGGCGAGAAGTGACCAAAGCTGTGCTTCCTCATTTGCATGCTGAGCTTCCCTAAGTTTGTCCGGAGCTGTGAGGACAGTTTCTGGTGGCTTGTGACACATAAGGTCTCTCTGATCCTTTCTTCATAGGAATATGGTCTCCAAAAGCAAACATTTAAAGTGGGAAGTGGGTTTTTTCTTTTTTTTTTTTTTTTGCTAAGTGTACTGCGAACACAAATGGGACACACATGTGCATTTAATTGTAGCACACGTTAGAAGTATGGGCAGAGGACACTTCTTCTTCGAGGGCCCTGTGTAGCACCGAGTCCTTGCTTCCTCACCACTTGGCCTGCACGCCGGCCTTCTGTGCGTGCACATGCAGATTGCATCCTGTCTCCGTGGAGCTGGGAGGGAGAGCCACCTGTGTTGGGAACCATGTGGGTCCCAAGCAGACAAAACAGGGAACAGCTCCGTCCTGAAGCCGATTTCTAATCTGGGCACCCTGGAGCAGACAAGGCTCTATCACAGAATCAACATACTCTCAGCCTCCAAACCACAGAGCAAGAATCTGTGGCAGGCAGAGGAGGAAGGCGGCCAGCCCTTTCCTCCCCATCTTCCCACGGGGTGGGTTTGTTTTCACCATGTGTCCTTGAGAACCGAATTTGGACTTAAAAAATGATTCCTCCAAAAGAAATGAGATCCTTATGGTTCGGGGTCCTGGAGCTGAACCATTTGGAGGCATTCTCTGGACCCCCTGCCCCATCCCATCGGGAGCCTCCTGGTGGGGGCCTTGGTCTGCAGGTGACCCAGCCCATCCCACAGTGGGCCTCCCCATAGTGCCAGGCTTTTGAGGCAGAGGGCTTGGTGCCCAAACTCACTGTGGAGGGGCTCTGGCTGCCCCCAACTTTGGGAGCTTTACTGCAAGTGGTCGCTGACTCCACGGAGGAAACGTGCCGCGGTTTCACCCCAAGCCTGCAGGGCGGTGATGGTAGCCAGTGTTGATCATCCTCAGATCAAGTTCCTGAGGCTTCTTGTTCCCACTCGGAGGGATAGTGAACCCAGGACCGAAGGCAGTCACCCGGGAAGTCTCAGGCTGGGTTTGGGCCTGGGTGGGGAGTCTGTGCCGAGAGGACCCAGGGGAGGGGACCAGAGCCCTGCAAGGGACGGGGTGGGCAGGGGGTAGACATGGCCACAGCGAGACTCGGAAATGTTCCCACTCTCACACGGAGGAGTGCAGGGCCAGGGCGGTGGGGACATTGGTGGTGGCCTGTGCAGGGCGTTTGCAGGGGCTCTGATTGCCTGGCACATCCAGAGTCCCCCAGGCCTGCAGGTTTATGGTGTGGGGGGAATGCCCTAGGACAATGGTTCAGAAGGGGCCGGAACAGGGTTGCAGGTGTCAGTCAGTAGTCAGCAGTCCTGTCTGGAAGACCGCATCTGTCCTGGCTGCGGAAGAGCCAGGCAGACAGTGGGGACCTCAAGGAACCCCCTTTGGTGCTCCAGGCCCAGATCTGTAACTTGAGGTGGGGGCCTCTAAGTATTAGAGGGAGATAGGGTAATAATGAGATTCCTGTCAATACAACAGACTGATGTAGATGTGTGTGCCCGACACGTGTTTCTATGCTGCAGGACGTGTTGTGAGTGCTGTGTACACACACGTATGCATACACACACAATGCATGTGCACTGAGCTGTGACCCCCTCCTAATTCACACGGCCTCACCACTGCTGTGACTGTGAGGGGGTATCTACAATGAGTGAGGTCGATGGCACCGGAGGAGGAAGAGGAAGAGGAGGCGGGAGGGCCAGGTCTCTGCACATGCACTCCCTGAGGAAAGGCCACATGGGGGCACGGTGGGGGGCCGGGGGCGGGGCGGTGGCTGTTGACACCTGGACCAGGGCTCTCACCCGTCCCGACCTGGCCAGCACCCTGATCGCCCACTTCTAGCCTCCAGAACGCTGAGGAGCGGACACCGGTAGTTGAAGCCGCTGGCTCTGGTGCTGTGTTAACGGTGGCCACTCTGGGACACACCTGTTTACTCTGCATGCTTGGGACGTGCTAGCTGGTCAGTCGGTCAGCCAGTAATGGTCCGTCAATAAAGAGTCACGTACTTTTATTATTTCTTTGTTAATTTTATGCAGTGAGATTGCTAGGCTCGGTTCCCAGAGCAACCATCTGATTATTTTGCCTGTTATGCCCAGCTAGTGGCGCTTAGCACTGGCCTGAGGAGGAGGGGGAGGGAGCGGAAGGAGGGGGAGGCAGGGGAGGGGAGGAGGAGGAGGGGGCGGCAGGGAGGGAAGGAGGGGTAAGACAGGAAGGAGGGGGGAGGGAGGAAGAGCAGGAGGGGGGGAGGGGGGTCCACAGCACCTCCTCGAGGGCACCAGCGCGCTAAGAGAAGCCAAGCTCAGGTCCTTGTTATGTTCTTGGCCCTTTTGCAGCCTAGACAGGCGATCCCAGACAGAACGGGGACAGACTGCTGCTGTCTGAGGTGGGGCCCAGGCTGATGGGGTCAGAAGAGCCGTCTTGTTGGGTGTTTTTAGGGGGGAGCCATGAGGATAATGAGGGTGGGTGCCAGTCTCACTATGCAGCTGAGCACACACACGGGCTGAGCAGACAGGGGATGTGCTGATGGAATATTTATTCCTGGCTTTATTTATAGTATCGTCTGGTGCAGAATCGGAAATCAGCTAAGCGGCAGCTCGGTGGGCCCGTCCCATACGTGCCCTGGGCTGCAGGCTTGTGAACACGGCCCTTTGTGCTTTCTCCCCTGTCCTGCCCCGTGTTCTGCTCCGGATTTGATCAGCTGTCCTCTGGTTCCTGCCATCAGATCCTCCAGTTCTGTGACCCCGTGACGTTCTGCAGGGCCTTTGAATGCATGGTCGATGGAGGGACACGTGTGCGAGACAAGAGGGATTGTGAGAGTCCCTCTCTGGAGAGCTTTTCCGCTCCTTCATTCCAGTTCCACCTGGGCCAGGATTTCTCACGAGGATCCAGAAGCGTTTACTTTTCCCACCATCTTTGGTTTTTCAAAGGCTTTTAGGGGGAGCAATAATAACATCTATGATACTTTAAAATTCAAAGATAATTTTATGAAACTTATCTTATTTGATAACTTAAATATACATTGAAAATGATTATGCACATCTGTGCACGTCTATTTCATTACATTCGTTTTATTATAGTTTTATTCGATTACAAACATTATCATTAGCCTTTATCAAGTGTTTCATGTGGGTCGGCAGCAAAATAGGGACGGTTCAACTAACAGTAAGTGAAAAAAAGATAGGAGGTTCGATTTTCTCCCGTGACAGCAATTCAGAGTTGTCTGCCCAGAACAGCTGTGGCTGCTCCCAAGCATCAACCAGGCTCCACGCGGATTGGCTTCTCTGCGGCTGTGGCAAGTGGTTTTACCTTCACGTCACAACATGCCTGCTGTCCCTGCAGATAGAACGCCTGCATTCCAGGCAGGGAGAACGCAGAAGAGGACGGGCAAAGTGTGATCGGCAGCAAGCTTCTGTGGATGCTTTGCCATTTTGTTCTGGACGGACTGTCTCCCTCAGGGTCTTCTACCCACATGTCCCTGGCCAGGGTGGTGTCTCGTGGCCACCCCTAATTCCAGGGGAGGCGAGATGAGCTAGATCTTAGCTTTTACAGCCTGTGGTGCAGAGGCAGGCAGAGGGGCAGGGACTGGGAGTGGAGCCGTCAGGCGCCCCACAGGGCCAGTCGGCACATTCAGGACAGAGACTTGGATTTCCCGTCCCCAGCGCTGACTCCCCCAACTTACTTGTAGGAGTAACTTGAAGCCAAACTTTGAATCTTGTGTAAGTAAATTGAGATCCCAGATGCAGGGCCGCGAGTTTGTCAAGTTAGTTTACACGGCCAGTACGTGGGGTTTTTTGATCAGGAGCTGAAGGTCTGAGGCTGCTGGCCTCGCCCCACATGGACGCCCGTGGTCAGGACGGTGGTCAGGACGCAGGGCCCGCCCCGGGCTCATCCTGTGGGGCTGGGACAGGAGAGGGACCTGCAGGCCTCAGGGCAGCGGTGGGGCCTGTGGCCCATCTCTCAGGGTGTCTCCCAGGTCCTTGCCGCACCTCTGCTCCAGGCCTCGCCGTTGTCCCAACCGTGTGGTCCCAGGTCTATAGCTCCAGCTGCTGCTGCAGCCCAGGTGCACCTTTTGGGGGAGTGGGGGATGCAGGGCAGGTGCCCGCTCTGGGCCCCCACGGCCATCAGAGGACTCCTGGGTGGGAGCCATGAGAGCCTCCCAGGCTCGGTGGTTCTAAGTGCTTCCTGCAGGGGTGTGGGAGTGGGAGCCCCGGGTCTGGGGAGCCAGGGGACGGCCCTGGAGCCGCTGCTCCCCTCCATCCTTTCCTCCTACTACCCTTGCTTTCCCTTCTGCAGGCTGGGCACTTCCAGGGCCTGCCCTCCCCCCACCTCCCCTCCTCCCCACTCCCTCCTCCTCTCCTCCTCTTTTCCTCTCTCCTCTTCCCCTCCCTCCCACCCTTCCCTCCCAGGACTAGGCCCTGAGCTCCAGCCAGACCCTCAGCTGCCCTGACCTGAGTGTGAGGTGCGCTCAGGAGAAAGGGGGATGCGCCCACTTTCCTGCACCCTCCGTGTGCTGCCCCAGGCCACACCGCGGGCCCCTGGTGTTAACTGGGCCACTGTATTAGGGGACGAGGCTCATATTTTAAGGCAGCCTCTGGGCGCAGAGTGGAGCGTCCGCGTCCCAAAGGGATGGTCACACGGTTGTCCACGGATTTAATCAAAAGAAGCAGCTGGGGCCCCGGGTGAGGTCGAGTTAAGAAATTAAGGCACAGAGCAAAAGAGAAGAGGAGCCTTTGGTGTCAACTGCTGTCTGACCCCTGGAAGTTAGGATGTGAGTGCACCCCGCAGGCCCGGCTTAGCTGTGTATGATGCCCTGCCGTGAGACCAGTGGTGTCGAAGGAGCAAGTGGAGGCCGTTGTCGTTACTATTACTAATCGCCCTGTTCTCCCTGACTGCAGTGTGTGCCCAGGGTCCCGCTCGGCTCGGAGTCCCGCGGCCTTCCCACATACATGAGGCGGCTTAAACAGTATCGATTTGGACCGGTTTTACTTATTGCATCTCTTGTTAAGCTTCAATAGTCTTGTTTGTACAAACATTATCTTATACGGCGAGCAAACACAGCACACTTAGTGCTGTTATTTCATATGCTTGCTTTCCAGGCTGGAAAATGCATTTCAGCCCCCCGGCCCCTCCTTGTTAAAGACATACACCTTCTTCTAGCACACCAGAAATTCCCTACGCATATATTGAAGTTTGTGCTTGTAAAAATACAAACAGGATCCCATTCTATACACCATTTAGCATTTCCTTTTTTCTTAGTTACGGCATCTCTGGAGATCCCCCCCTTAGCAGCAGGGGTAGGGATCCCCCAGGTTAGCCAGCAGCGCCCCATCCACAGAATGTGCCGTCCAGTGCCCACTCTCCATCTGGTGGCCGCTCTCCGTTTGGGTCCTCCTCTCTTTACTCTAGCGACGATGCCACAGGATGCTCCTTGGTTCAGTATCAGCAGCTCTGAGGTTGTCCTTGAGGTTCATTTCTTGAAGGGGATTTACATGTATATACACTTGGATAATTATTGCCAGATTACTGTCCAAAGAGGGGCCCCGAGTCGCTTTCCCAGAATCGTGCTCGGAAGCCTCCAAGCCTGGCTGACCTCCACTGCCGAGCACCGGCTCTCCGGCCCCTCTGTTGAAGCAGGTGAACCACTTCCCCTGCAGGTTTCTGGGTGCCCTTCTGATACTCAGGTATGTGTGCTGAGACCATATGCATGCTTACTCTCTTAATTCTCCCAAATAGTCGTGAACATTTCCTCAAACTTGGGCTTGCTCTGTGGGTCCTGAGAGCACTGGAAGCACCTGGGGGAGGTGCAGCCCTCGGGCCACGGCTGCAGCCAGACACAGGAGCCCTGGTTCCTGCCACCACCCTCCTGCGTGCAACCCCCTGTGCAAGAGTCGTGCCAGGAAGGAGGGATGGGGAGGCCCACCAAGCTGGCTCCAGAGCCTGTGGTTGGAGTAAGGTGAAGGATGGCTCTGCGTGTGCCTGGCTGGCTCATGCCAAGGTCAGGTGGAGGTGACTGTCATTTTCTCCATTTCTGCTTTCAAATAGTTTCAATGTTGGTGAAAGGTCAGAGATAAAGTTTGCATCCCCATTCAAGACCATGACCCAGTGTTTCACAAAATAATACCTAGTGTGGCCAAATGTGTGAACCTTGACCTACCCCATCCTGTCCGTGTCCTTCTCTTCCTGGAAGTGATGGTGAGCCACTAAACTGGGTCCACAGCCACTGAGTGCTGCTCCTGCTGTTGGAAGGTAACCCTGTGTGCCCGTGCTGCTTTGGGATCGAAGGAGCAGTGTGGATTTAAGCTACCAATGTTTAAAAATGGCCAAATTGCACAGCTCTTACCATTTCTCTGTCCTTACCCATGACCACCGCCCACATCATCCAGCCTTCATCTAGCCAGCTGGCCTCGGAAGACCCATGGCCAGGAGCCCTGCACGGGTGTGACGTGAAGGAGGCCCCGTGGGTGCAGAGTGCTGCTCTGCTCCAAGACTTGCTGCTCTTGGACCGCCCTGAGTGGGGGACACTGCCATAGCCCCTCACCGGTGGCAGCAGGTCCAGGAAGGCTGAATCTCTGGCCGAGACCCCAGGGTTGTCTTCTGTAGAGGCTGCTGTGACTTTTGGTATCTAGTACGTGCTGGTCAGGCTGTGGTTGTGAAGCCGGAGCCATGGGGTAGCCTAGAAACACATCTGTGCCCACAGCCTTGCCGAAACAGAGTGGCCTACTGGGACCAAGGAGCCAGGAAAACCCCCTGATTCTTTTAGTGGGAACAAGGCAGCACTGACCTGTAGCACCCGCCTGGAAAGGGAAGACTGTCCTATGATGACACCTCTGATTGGACAGCCGCCTGACCCCGAAGATGTCCTCTGAGGTGGGCAGGCCCACTGCACATGGCTCCGACCCCAGGCTGGGGGGCCAAGCGGATGGAGAGCACCGGACCCCTCCTTCAGGCTGAAGAGGCTGACATCCAGGTGGACTTTGCAAGAAGAGCTCTGAGGGGATGCAGAAAGGCTGTCTCTCAAAATTGTGTAAAGAGGTATTTTTTCAACTCCATCCAGAGGTGAGCGATTGCGGCAGCAAGAAAGGAAGGTAAGGGAGCCCGATGCATGGGGAGGGAGGGGGGGAGGAGGCTGCCTCCAGCCCCAGGCGAGGGTCTCATCAGAGGCAGGACCCTGCACTTTCATTCCCAGGCTTCTGTGGGGCCAGAAACAGACGTGCTTCCACCGGACCAGGCACGAGCAAGCATCTCAGCTCTGCGTCTTTCCCGCTGGCTGTAGTCACGACCAGATCTCTACAAAAACTTTGACGTTCCCTTCTTAGCCACTTCAACCTCATTTGTCTTATCCAAAGCTTCCATCAATCCCTTAAAGGTTTGTTTGGTTTCTATTGTAGAGCAAAGGTTAGATTTTTCTTCCTTCTTGGGTTCCAGTATTAGTGACCCCAGTGTGGATCGCTCCTCCACCTTTATCCCCACCCCAGCACCGGCTCATTGTCCCCTGGCTTCTGTCTTCCCAGCTGAGGTTAATACGTTAGAGATGGTCACCACCCCCGGATCCTGCAAACCACGATTCCTTCTAAACTCTGTGAGTCTGATGGGCCGGGAATCCGTTCTCAAAGCTTTACAGATGTGAAGTCCAAGAGTTGCTGGTACCTAGAGCTGGAGGAGACCTGGGCCTTCAGGGCACAGCGGGAATGCTCGCTGAGATCCTTCTGCAGAGTAGCATTGATGGCCATGTGGCCTTTCTGTGAATCAAGGGGAAGAACTCAGGTCCTCCTCGCCACCCCCTCCTTCTGCCTCTGGACACTGGGTTGTCAGAACCTTCTCTTATAGTGAACAAAGTGTGTTTGCGTGTAGCTGTCCTCTGTTGGTTTTATTTTTGCTCTCTGAGGAACAAGTTAGCCACATGTCTATAGATGGTCCTATTATGATATATTTTGGGGTCTTCTCATTAAGTTTTCATCTGAATGAACTTGTATCTGTCTATCATCTATCATCCATCTTTCTATTATCTATCTATCTATCTATCTATCTATCTATCTATCTATCTATCAATCATCTCCATCTCCATCTCCATGTCTGGCAGATATACCCTAAGATGACCCACAGTGAGTCACCCTTTTGTATAATCCCTTCCCCCTTGGGTGCAGGTGGAACCTCTGAGTCCTAATGAGTGGAATATAACCAAGGAGAAGGCATGTCCTTCCCAAGACCACGTTGTGTTATCCAAGACTCCATTGTAGCAGACTGGGGTGAAAGACATTCTCCCTTCCACTGGCCTTGAAGATGCAAACAGCCATGTTGTGACCCACCTATACAGCTGAGGTGGCCTCCAGGGACAGCCTGGAGGAAGTCAGGCCCTCAATCATAGTGCTCAAGAAGATGGACTCTGGAGTCAGAGCTCTTAGCCGGTGTGGCATAAACGCAACACGAGGTAGGAGACCTGAGTGATGGCTGCTGTTCACGTCACTCATCAGAGCGTCAGACACTGGGCTGTACAAGCTGTAGCAGCAGACCTTCCCTGAGCTTAGAAGGCAGGCAAGGAGCTGTGAATTTCTTCCCTTCCTGGGTGGGACGGGGGCCCCTCTGCACGCGAGGACTCTGTGCATCACAGCAGCTGTGTCTTGAGGAAGAAGAGGACTGGAGAAGGCTCTGAAAAACCTCCTGCCCTGACTCTGCTCTGCTCTCTGGTGCAGGAGCCAGGCCCCTGCCCACAGCATTGCTCCAGACCCCTTGTGGGTAGAGCGAGCTGTTGCTGCTATGCTGGTTGAATGTCCCAAGTCCCAGAACCAGGGAATGCTATCTTTGATGGCAAACGAGACTGCAGAGGAGATTAAGTTAAGCATCTTGAGATGTGACAATCTGGATGATCCAAATGGGCTCAAAATAACAAGTCCACGTGGGGGAAATCAGGCAGGAGATCAGAGGGGGAGGCTGGGAAGTGACAATGGAAGTAAGAGGTTGGGGTGCTAGGAGGGAGGGGGCCGAGAACCCTGGAAAACAGGGTGGAGAGGGCAGCCTAGAAGCAGAAAAGGGGAGCAAAGGCATTCTTCCTTGGTGCCTCCCAAGGACCCCCCGCCACTCCTTGACTTTAGCCCAGGGAGACTGTTTGCAAAATTCTGGCATCCAGCGGTGTAAGAAAATAGATCTGTGTTGCTTTCAGTGTGTGGGGTTTCCTTACTGCAGCCCCAGGAAAGGAATACAGTCGCCCTTTCTGCAAGAGGATTACCCCTCTTGCCTGTGACTGGGGGGGACGGTGCCCTTCTGGGGTGAGGGGAGCTCTCTCATCCATGTTGGGCTGGGCCATGCGACTTGCCTCAGCCCAGGACATGTGGGCAGCAGGGACATGGGGCACTTCCAGGGCTCAGCAAAGCCCCTATGGTGGTCCTTGGCCAGCTCTTGCTGCCCTCGTCAGCCATGAGGACAGCCACCTGTTGTTGAGCCCAGACCCAGAAATGACTGGGGAGGTGGAGCTGAGTGAGGAACGGCCCGTCCTTGTTAGCCATGGAGATAGTGCGTTGCTGCACACAGCGTGGCTCCTGGCCGGGGTTGGCCCAGGGCGGCGTGGGCAGGAGGGCTGCACCGGCCAGGGAGCCTCTCTCCTGCTCGTGTGCCTGGACCCTCTCTCCTCCCTGCGCTCCAGGAGGTATCTCTGGCAGCCGCTGAGTACCAGCTGGGTTCCAGCTTTCACATGCAGCCTCTCCTGAGGACCCAGCTCCTACAGGCGGCCGGGCCTCTGGCTCTGCTCCCTCTTTCTGGTACCCCTCCAGCCCCGGGGGAGCGTCCTCCTGCCTTTGCCAGCCCATCTCTTCTATTCGAACATCTTTGTACAATTTTTTCCAAATTAAATGCTGTCTCTTGAACTGTCTGGTCTGGTGCTTGTTTTTCTGGCTAGATAGAGCTGGAATATCTGGTGAGCGAATTAAAAAGAAAGGAGAAAGACTGGTAGCGATTAGCAAAGGAAACAGAATCCAACACGCAGACGTGTTTGGGTGGTGGTAGGAAATATAAGGGATGCACGGACTCTCCAAGCAACGAACTGCGATTGACAAATGCTTCATTCTTGCAAACGGTGCTAAAATCCCTACTCTCTTCCTTGCACAAACACGTTCACCCCCACACAAACATGTACATGCATAAACCTAAGGAGCTTCTTTGGGAACTGTTACGAGGAAGCTTTAATCTAGAGATTCTGGATTGAGGCATGGACCAAGCGCAGAAACTGCATGTTTGCAAAAATTGGCTGCAATTATTCCTCCCCGTCTGCAACGTGACTTCGACACTCTTCCATCAAGAGGTTGCAGTCTGTGTTTCTATTCCTTGAATCTGGGCTGATTGCATGACTTACTATGACCAACAGACAGGGGCAGAGGTGATGCTCAGCAGTGCCCAGCGTCGGCTTCCCATTGGCTTCCCGGGGCTTGTGTGCTTCTGCTGTCTTCGAGAACCCTGCCAGCCGCCACCGTGGAGAGCTCAGAGCTAGTGTGCTAGAGGGTCAGGGGCCTCGTGGAGCAGACCGAGATGTAGCCCAGGCCATCCTGGACTGGCCGGCCCCCTGCTCGCCCGGCAGCTGAGCTCAGATCCAGGAGTGAGCCCCGCCGAGACCAGGAGGACGGCCCCACTGATCCAAGCCACGTGTCCCTGAGGAAGACTTCCGGAGCTGGCCTGGGGTCCCCATGAGCACAAACACTGTTCTCTACTTTGAGAGGAAATGACACATAGTCGTAGATAGCCGGAACCTAGTTCTGTAGACCTTTCCAGTTCTGTTGGTGAGAGGCTCCCGGGCCCACAGCTGGACATGGCTTTCAGCGCTCAGAGCCCTCGAAGCTGGGCAGGTGTGGGCCACGCGCTGCTGCTCACGCAGTGTCTTCAGACCTTTTCATCAAAGCGTGTCTCCACATCAGAGGAGGACTCTGGCCTGGATCCATAGTCAGCAGGCAGGGATAATAGACCTGCCTTGGCAGATTTTTTAAAAAAGACATTGCTTGTCTCATTTAAGGAATTTGAATACTCTATCGCTTAATAGGCTTGCCCTTGCTATAAATAAAAGTAGTCCAAATCTGTTCGCATTGAGCAGAACTGTTGGCATAGAAAGCGCTCCTTGTTGATCCCATGGTTTTTGTGTCTGGTGCCCTCGCTGCCCCTGGTGGAAGAGCATGGGGCAGGGTGGGCGGGCGTGGGTAGCACGCTGGAAGAATTGGCTGCTGGGATTTTACACCCGCTTACCACTTGGTGCTTGTACCCAGGTCTCCATTTTTAGCATTGCCTGATGGCAAAGTAGGCAAAGCACCTGGAACAGTAGGAGCAAAACAGGAGGAGGAGCAAAGCAGGCAAAGCACCATTCTTCGGTGCTTCATATGCATTAATTCATTCCCCTCTGCTGAGAAGAAGATCAGAGGTTTGGCTGAGAATGAAGTAAACCACGTCCATTACGAAAAGGTGACCTCACCTCTAAGCGGTTGCCCTGAAAGGCTCTTGATGCAGTGCAGGTTGGCCATCGGCTGTTCTTCTCTCCCGAGTAAAGCCCTTTGGCAGCAATGCTGGCCACATCTTCATCCTGCTTGTGCTCTGGGGTCCGCTGTGCCACCCAGGTGCTCCTAGGGTGACCCTTCTATTTCGTATCAGGACACGGTCATTTCAGATTGAGAACCCATGTGGATAATCTGGGAAAGCTCCCCACCTCTCAACTTAATCACATCTTTTGGCAGATAAGGTAATATCTACTCTCGTCTGGCTTAAGATGTTGGGAACTAGGATGTGGATGTATCTTTGGGGGCCACCTTACAGCCCCTGGAAAGAGATACAGGAAAATGGACAAGTTCTCCACACACAGTTCACTGAGTGGTGTCAAAGCAAACGCGCTCAAGGAACCATGGAAACAGACGTGCCCTGTGCCTCCTGGGAGCCTCCCACCCCCCTGAGCAGTCTCACTTCGAATCACACACCCAGTGGAGTCACACATGTGCTCTTCTGTATGGCCTTCTCTCCGTCACTGTCACGTGTGTTCTCTTGCTGTGCTTCTGCGTTTTCACCACCATTGCATAAGCACACCCCATTATTAATCCGTCCTGCCCTGGAGCACCATTGGCTTGTTTCTAGTTGTTGGCGGCTACAAATGCTCTGCTGTGACCACCTGTGGGGTCATGTCTCTTGTCACACACATGTGCTCGTTGCTGTGGGTAAATACCTAGGGGTGTGGAGCTGGGCTGGAGGAGGCAGGTCTTTGGTGTCAGTATCTGCTGTTCTCAAGGGGATGAGTGCGCCCTTCCCAGGAGAGACCCAGGGTCCTGTCACTCACTCTGGCATGTGAGCAGCTGGTGTGTGCAGAGCATGTCATATTGAGATACCGGGGACACTGCCCATCCTTTCATCTGTTTATTGGCCACATGGTATCCTTCTCTGTATAGTGCCTGTTGGAGTCTTTGTCCATTTCTTTGAATTAATTTGTTCAGTTTTTTATCGACTCCTGTAGGAGTTATTTTTTAACTCTGGATACAAGACTTCTGTTGGGTATATGTCTTGTGAATTTTCTTTGCCTCCAATGGGTCAACCCTTTCTTCCTTCAGTGACTTCTTTCTAAGACCAAAAGTTTTTAGTTCTAATGTGGTACAATTTATCAGGTTTTTTCCCCCTTTATGATTAGTGCTTTTCTGTTTTCTTCTCTCCTATTTTATTCTTTAAGCTTTATTATTTTGTCTTTCACATTTGGATTTACAATATGTCTGGAGTGAATGGTGTGAGGTAGGGATCTACCATTTGTGGTTTCCCCCTTTCTCTATCTTCTTGTCTTTTCAGTTTTGGTGACTCTCCTTTTCCTGTGTTTCTAGGGTGGGTCCTGTGTAGCTACTGGTAAGAGGACTGAGACAACGGGAGAGGAGATATCTGTTGTGCCTTTGTTTCTCCCTCAACCCTCCCTGTACCCAACCCCCTCCAGCCCAACCCTGTTTGGCTGTAGTGGGCAGCATACCTGACTCCTACCTGTCCCTTACTTCTCTCCTTGGGACCCCTCTTGCTCCTCATCCCCCAAAGCCCCTCTCCTACTTAATTCACCTGCCACACTCCTCCCTGCCACCCCAGCAGCTCTTCCCAGAGTGTACCTCATGGTTGATGAGTGTACCTTGCCACTATCTCCTGTCCCTGCTTAGCTCAGTCTCCCAGACCCACCTCAGATGCTGGTTGACATTCCTGATGATTCTGGTGGACTAGCTGCCCCTCCTCTATGCTCCTTCATTAGGATGCACTGTGCATGGCAACATAGTGCTTTGCTTACACAAAGGTCTGCGAGCCTTTTCAGGGCAAGGGCTAGGCCTTTCCTCTTGGGATCACTACATCCGTTGAATTGCATGCACTCAATTACCCTCAGTACAGCTCAAGTCAAGTTTTCAGAAAAATATGGATGTTTTGTAATTCAGACCTCAAGTTTAAATTAGATCCACGAGTGATGATAAAACTCTTTGGAAACATGATTGTCAGCTGTTTTATTGACATTTGCTCCAATAAGTTTCTGTGTACTATGTTCTGTGCTAAGACAAACTTTGAGTGCCCACTCCCACACCCCTTCCAAAGGCATTGTTTTCACTGTGAGTAATGGGCCTGACTAGCACCCCAACCCCCCACCCCCAGTACAACAGTGTACTTCAACATGAAGAGGTTGCCAGGTGTTTGTGGGCTGGCTAAAGAGGCCCCTGGCCACCCACAGTACCACTTTCTTGGTTTTGGAGGAAACCATGGGACTCAAGCTAGGGAAGGTGCTGAGGGGGCACTGAGCTCCTCCTGACCTCTGGTCCAGAGCACAATGGGAGTCCTGACTCATTTCTCATTTGACACCCACGCAGGCTTGTCCCACACCACGTGTCATGATTGGTGATGCTATCCCTGCACCAAGGGCAGTAGTTTTGTTCTTGAAGAGAAGAAATGAGGGCAGTGCTACCCAGAGACACCCCACAATACCCTGTGCAGCTAAAGACCCCCTGGGACTCAGTGGTGTAGACTGGAAAGTCTTCCCAGTGTGATTGACGGCCCATTTATGAGGATCTGTGCGCGAATGTGTTTACCGAGCTGCGTTTCCCTGCTGTGAGAGCTCTCTGGTATTTACTGCCTGATGCCCTTACGTAGTTCTTATAAAATGAGGCACAGAGAGAACAAGAGCAACATCGACCACCAAGGCAGGTCTACTTTGCCTCTTTATCAGAAGGTTTCAGATTCCGGGTCTCTCCCAACTCTTCTTCCCTGCCCTCAGCCAGTGGCTGATGTTATTTTAGTGTTCCAGCCATAAGAAAATTCTTTAATTTAGAGATGAATTTCCAGGCCCCATGATTATTGCTTTTACAGTACAATTATTGCTTTTGGGGGTGGCAGGTAATATTGTCAGAATTATTCTGGGACCAAAATTTCAATGAAATGAATGGTCTTATTGAATAGTTCACTGATTGTGTACTCTTCCATTTTTATTAGCTGTCCCGTTTGACAAGGCTTATGATCTTGAAGCTGCATATAGAAGCAATATCCCATACATAATTGCATAATATATGAGAAAAGAAATTATGCATTTTCCTGGCACCTTTAACTAATCCGAAAATTATGTGCAGATTCCAGGTAAGTGATGCCAGACTGGCTCATTTCATTGGACACTTGGTTTTTCTATTGTTTTATTTTATTATTATTTTTTTATATATAATTATTATTATTTTTTTATTTATGATAGTCACACACAGAGAGAGAGAGAGAGAGAGGCAGAGACACAGGCAGAGGGAGAAGCAGGCTCCATGCACCGGGAGCCCGATGTGGGACTCGATCCCGGGTCTCCAGGATCACGCCCTGGGCCAAAGGCAGGCGCCAAACCGCTGCGCCACCCAGGGATCCCCTTTTCTGTTGTTTTAACGTGTAAATTTACTACGTCCTGTCTCTCATAACCTGTTGTACATTAATGGCCAGTTGATAACAGGATACCCCAATATGAATGCAAGGCAAATAAAGGTGAGATCTAGTCAGAGGGTCTGTTTCGCCACTTATGTGCCTCTCTTTTGGAAAGTCTAATGGCACCAGGGCACATTTTCAATAGTGACAACTGTCACGTCTCAGAGCTAATATGCACTGTTCCTTGGCTTGCCAGCGGGGACAGCCAGGTCTGCCCCCTCCTTCCAGGGAGTGAGGAGTGGTATCCAGGGTGGGACACTCGAAGGGCACCAAGGTGAGGCTGAGCTTCCAGTGTGGCACCCTTTTGGCTACGTCTACAGCCTCCTAATCTGTGGATGACAGACAGTACCAGGTGGTTCCTCGCAGGAACAAGCACTTCTGAAGATAAATGTGAAGCAGTGCGTGTGTTCTTGATTCAAGGCCCTGGCTGCCCCCTCATTCCTCCCCACCCCCCCCCGTGCTGACCACCCACCCACTTGCTCTTGCCTCAGCTTTGGCTAAGCCACCTTAGAAGCCAGAGCAGGTTTCGTGTTCTGGATGGTAGTCATGGAAATGGCTTACCCACCTCTCGGGCGGCCCCTCTGAGGCCTCTGCTCCTTAGGTGGAGGGTGTCTAGGAACTGGGGATAAGATGGTCAGGGGGTGTCAGCGAGGATGGCAGCACTGAAGGTCATCCCTAAGGGGAGATGAGGCTGCTGTGAAATTATAACATTAGTCAGCGGGAAGATGAGATTCAGAGCAGTTTAAAGCCGAAATCCCCACAGAGACTTCACACCGAAGGCCTCCTTTTATAGATCAGAAGGCTGGCCGGCTGCGATGAAACAGTTTGGGGAGGCACAGAGCTGGGCCCGGAATCCAGGCCTCTGGATTTCCCACCACGCCGTCGGCTTCTCTGTCCTGGGACAGAAAGATGGGTTCCTCAGTCAGGGTCTCATGGCTACCACCCTCACCCCCAGGCTCTTGTTGCTTGGGTTCAGCGTGGGGGATAGTGGGGAATTTGGACGATCCTAAGGAAGTAGCAACAGCAGCAGGTGGAGCATCCGCTGTCATCTGAGGCCTCCCGCCCTGGGCAGGCGGAGAGGCCCCACGCACCTGCTTGCAGCCCGAAGCCATATGAAGCTGGGGCTCCTGCTCTGGGCGCCTCTCGGGGACCACAGCCCCCACATCCTGCCCGCTGGCCTGGCCACCAGCCACAGCCCTCTTCTGCCTTTGCATCCTGCGGCCTGCCAAGCACTGAGCCTGTTATGGGTTGAATTTGTCCCCCAGGAGTCATGTTGAAGTCCAGGACCCTGGTGAGTGTGGCCTTATTTGGATATAAGGTCTTTACAGATGTCATCAAGTTAAGATGAGGTGATAGTAGACCAGGGTGGTGCTCAACCCACAAGCGATGTCCCTGTAAGAAGAGGACACACGGGGATGGACAAGCACGAAGGGAAGTGGATGTGGAGTCATGCAGGGAGACCGCCACTCAATGGCAGAGGCAGAGAACGCCCAGGAACGCCAGCAGCCATGAGAGAGGCATGGAACAGATGCTCCCCTGAGGCCTCAGAGAGACCAAGGCCATTGCCACCGTTGTCACCACCTGGATGTCAGACTCTGGCCCCCAGAACTAGAAAGAATACACTTCTGCTGCCAAGTTGGTGGTGGTTTGCTACAGCAGCCCCAGGGACTCGTAGGACACCCTTGGAGTTCGCTGCTAGGTTCCCTGCACTCAACCCATTGTGCCCACCATGCGGCCAGGCCACAGTCACCTCCTGACTGGCCCCAGTACCTCTCCCAGCCCCATTTCCCACCCCCTCCCAGACCCATCCTCTTCGCTTCTGCCAGAACCACTGGCCAAAGCTCACCTGGGATCCTGTTCCCTCTGCTCAATGGTCCTTGGATTTCCCAGCACCATGATGCAGTCAATAAGGTGTGGTATGGTCGCCTGTCCTCTGTGACCGTCATCTGTCACCCCAGTCCCCCTGTGTCCCTGTGTCAGATGTCCCACAACATCCAGTCTATAAATCCACTCTGTTTCCATGTCAGAGAGCTGCGCTCTCCTTGCTATTTGCACATATCTGCCCAAGCTTAGATGCCCCAACGGGCTGCCTTCTTGCCCTGTGTCCTGTTCCTGCCTCCACTCTGACTGCAGAAGAAATGGTGTCCTGTCCTCACCCACCTGCCCTCCACAGAGGTGTCTGAGCCCCGGTCAGAGGTGGCTGGCTCCCCAGGCCCATGGCTCTCAGTAAGAATTTGTGCTGGAGGTCTGGTTAGCCATGCTGGCTAACAGGCTTGTGCAACCACAAGCCAGAACTAGGGAGAAGGTTCAGTCTGCATGAGTTTTGCCCATGTTGGAATGCTGTATTTTTGATGAATTTCATAAAAATAAATCAGTGACCTTTTTTTTTTTTTGAATAATGCTGTTTATAACTTAAGGGAGAAATAAATTGGTGCTACACATTTGTGCTGATGTGAGAAGCTTTTACAAAAAAAAATGCTAAAGGCAATCCCCCCAGCATCCCATCACTCTCTAAAAAGCCCATTGAAATGGTATTGAAACTCATGTGGAGAAGCTTAGTAATGCAAAGAAATCAACTTAATTGTAGTAGTCAAATCTCCATTAGAATCGGAGCAGTTATGCTGAAAACTACTGGAAATATACCTTAGTAGTAATATAGATCCTACATTATCTTATTTATAGTGAAGCAGTTCATATTTTGGGGAGAAAAACTCCTCAGCATGTGTTTTCAGATGATTTCTCTAGCTCGTGAGGGGACAGGTGCTAGATTTAGGAAACTGAGCAGATTATAGTTTCTGGATGTTAGGGGGTATTATTCTCAGTCTAATTTCCACATTTTCTGGAGCTTATTTTTTTCAGAGTCTGAACACAGTTAGCATTGAAAGCCGGGGGCATGTCCTCTGATGGTGTTGGAGAAGCCCAGGAATTGGTTCATTTGTCTACTCATTCATTCATTTGGTGAACAATAATAACAAACACAGTGGTGATGAGCCACCAGCTTTAAGCAAGGACCTGGCTCCGCCTCTGTGGAATGACTCAGCATGATCAGAAGGTTAAGAGATGCATTCGGGACAAACTGTTTTCCAGCCACTGTGCACGGGTCCTGACATCACTCCAAACTGGGGTGGGAAAACCAAATGTGGGTGTCCAGTGGGGACGGAGCCTCTTGCTGGGCGCTGACAGGTGTGGTGAGCTGAGTGACTCTGGACTGTGGCCATGCACAAGCCCTGCTCTCCAAGAGTTCAGTGGGAACACAGAGGCAGGACACGGAGTGGTGGAGCAAAGGAACATTGGAAGAGTTTTATGCAGCATTTTGTGGTATGACATCAGAGGTGCCACGTAATTTACTGAAACTAAATTCTACAACGTGAAGATAAAGACTATAGAGAGAAACACTTCCATTTCACAGATGGGAAGGTGAGGTAATTGTTAGTTTTAGACTAAATTTAATTAGAAGGTTTATTATGGAACATCTCTCCATCTACCTATCCATCCAGTCACCTCCCCACCTATCCATCCATCCATCCATCCATCCACTCACCTTCCCATCCATCCATCCATCCATCCATCCATCCATCCATCCATTCACCCATCCACCCATCTACTCTCCTTCTTATTTATCCATCAATCATCTATTTTCTTACTTACTGGAAAATTAGCCAAAACATTTAAAAGGTTTGCATGTATTTCCTGTGGTTTCTGAGGTAAAAACAAACAAAACACCTCAGGGGAACAACATGTCACCTGACGGAACTAGCAGCTTCTGTTCAGAAAGCCAAAACAGTTCAGGTTCCTGGGTGGCAGTTTGTTCCTCCACATATAGGCTAGCTCTTTTTATTCATTATCTCTGGGGCTTCACATATCCTTTGGAAGTATCATTTTGGCTATAATTGATAAAATTTCACATATATGCTGTTCTGAGTTGCTAACAGATCTACAGAGACATGGTCTCTCCTGTGGATTTGCAAATTGAGTAAGTGGTCAAAACCAAAAGTACTAAAAATATTCAAAGATGAAAAAAACAATCAAAGATGCCTGTAAAACTAGACTCATGGCTCCCTTGCCCTCATGGATGCATATCCTGTGTCTTGTGCCATTTCAGAGCATGGGATTGGGAATCCTTCCAGGTACAGGCCACCTTGAACTCTGTCCTGGTTTCAGTGTATCACAAGGGTGGTAGATGATGGCAGACATATGGTCTCTGTGTGGAACCTGGGGTTCCCATTTGTTTGCCATATCAGCCATCCCTAGAACCAGTCTCTGCAATGTGACAAAGCCTCTCTCCTGGCTCTCCAGGCCTTAGCATCCACTCTCTTCTTTCTCAGTTCCCTCCCTGGAGCATCCATTTCCTGTAAGTATCTGCCATTCAACTCCTGCAACCACATCTGGTTGCTCGCTGCCATTGGCCTCTGGGTTTCCTACCACAGGGCGATGCGAGACTCCACACTCAGCAAAGCCCAGGGCATTCCTGTTCCTCTGTTAGAATCAGTTGTAAGGGACTATAAGGCCATCTGTGTGCCTTGCCTCCCTCCTTGGTAGCATGCCCAGCAGGCTGGGTTTCTTCATTCTTGCCATGTCTTTCTTGTTTGTGACCTGATGATGTTCCCAGTCTCTAGTGCCAGGTCAGGGCTCTCTGATTCTACCCCTGGCACAGTGTGGCTGTTTGTCTCTCCTGACTCCTCTCTCTTTAATGGACAACGAAGAAGATGTTGAGTCATCACACCATACTCCTATTCCTACTCAGACTGTCACCTTCCAGCCTCTAGGATCTAAGCATGATAACCAATAAACATATAGTGCTGATGATGCTTCTGGCATTTTTGAAAATGATTTGCAGATTTCAACTCATATAATCCTCAAAATAAGTGCTATGGACTGAATGTTTGCTGCCTCCCCAAAGTCATATGTTGAGGTGATCCCAACGGTGATCGATTTTGGAAGTGAGGACTTGGGGAGGAAATAAGAATCATATTGGGTAATGAGGATGGATCCCCCATGATGGGATTAGACTCCCTGTAAGGAGCCAGAAGGACCAGAGCTTTCTTTCTCCAATGTGAGGATACAGCCAGAGCTGCTGCCTGCAAGCTGGGAGATGGGCCTTTACCAGACACCAGATCCACTGGCTTCTTGACCTTAGACCCAGGCTTCGAAACTGTGGGAGATAACAGCTTGTTGTTTAAGCCACTTGGTCTACAATAGTTTTGTGCTACCACACCAAAATGACTGAGACAGTACTCTAGCAAGAAACATCATTATTATACCCATTTTACAAATCGGAAACTGAGGCCCAGAGAGGCTAAGTGACTTGCCCAAATTACCCAGCTAGTCAGTGGTAGAGCCCAGTCAAATCTAGGTGCAGACAACCACACATCCGACGCCTTTCAATTGCTCCCTTCTTTCTCACTGCAGAAGAGCACCCAGACGCTGCCCCAGCCCACCTGGCACTTTCCATCTTCATATCTCTGCCCCTTTGGTTCTCATGCTCTCTCCTCCATGCAGCACTACACCGTGTCACCAGCCCCTCTCAGCCATCCTGCCTCATTTTTTCTTGTGAGCTACCTTCTCCTAAGACACGCTATGGAACAGGCTATGAGCTTAGGAAGGCAGGACACTTGTATATGATCGTTTATAATTTGTGTTCACAATTCCTCATTGTACCAATCATGCTGCTTTATAGATGATAATGGTTCAATATGTGTGGATTATCCAGGGAAAAGCTTGCTTAATGCTGACTCTGCCAAAGGAGGGTGAAGTCATAGTTACATAAGCAAAATGAAGTGGAAAATGAAGGCAATTATGTAGATAATTCAAAAAGAGAGGGAAAAAAAAAAGCACTTTTTGGGTGTGGGGGGTATGCTTAATTATGTGGATTTATCAGCTGGGAGTTAAAAAAATGTGTAATTACCCAGACAATGGGCTGAGTGTTCCACTTCACTCTGAGTGGGTCAGAGAGAGCCTGAGTCGGGCGCTTTGTGTGCCAGACTCGGCTTGGAGGCAAACTCATTGTCAGATTCTGGGAAACCCAAGTGGCTTTTCTGAGCTCTGGTTTTTCTCTGTGACAGAGCCGGGCCCAGCAACTGGCACAGCTGGTCTGAATTACATCATCACCCTCCTGGTAAATGTCTAGTCTTAGTCCCTAATCCTTTGCACTCAACACTTGGGCATTCAGTTTATACCGTGCTTTCTCTAATTGATACTTAGCAATTTTGTCTCTTTGATGAGATTACAAAGTCTGTGAGGCTGAAATACATCCCCTGCTTTCTGGGCTGAGCTGTCCACCTCTTTGAATCCTACAATGGAGGAGGATCAGGGCTGGACAAGTGTGACATTGATGGATGGGGGCAGTGAAGTCGCTGACACCCTGTGTCCTAAGGCAATGGTCCTCACCTGGCTGCTCATCACCATCACCTATAGAGCCTCTGATGTAGTAGATCTGGGTTGGGCCCCAGAATCAGGGCTTCAGGTGATTCCAGTGGGAGTCGTGAGTTTCTGCAGTGGTTATGGGCACATCTCTGCAGTGGGCTGTGGACACCTGGCTCCTCCATCCTACCAAGACAGTAGCAGCTCGCCATCCACGATGATGAAGCTGACAGAGACTCATTATGATATCTTCCTCGAGAGGTCAAGGGACTTGGCCATGCCATGGAGGAAGCAATATGGTGGCCAGGTCTTCTGGTACTTAATAAAACATCTGTTTGGGTCAGTCTATGCTCTAGAGGAGAGATGTAAAGTTCCAGAATATATTGACTTTAAGTGTTATGGCCAAAAATAGAATATTGATTTTTTTGAATCAACCTTTAAAAAGACTCCTTTATAAAGTAGCGATTCATGAGCTGAGTAGTCTTGTGAGAGCTGGGAAATTTAGAAGCAAACTGTAGAGCGTCATCAGTTCCAAGGTGACTGGCTGGCATGCTCTCACAAGGGCTATTTTGGGTGTGAACTGGTCTTGGAGACACTATCAGAATATGGTGTTGGGCCTTGTCCAATATTAGCACTTCCATTTGGTTATTAGGCAGAAGTCCCAGGAGAGGCAGGACTGGAAATAGGCAAAAACTTGCAAGGTTTGAGATTCTGTTTAAACGTCTCATGGCCAGCTAGCCTTGGAAACATCAAGTGTGAGTCTGGTGAATCAGCATCTGAAGATGGATCCAGGCTTGATATGGAGATTTTGACTCAGCCATCAGTGAAATTCAGCATTTTCTCCTAAAGTTTTCGGTGACCTTTGGCTTTATCCAAGTTCAAACAACAAAGGCAAAGGGAGAGGGGATGGATTTGCAAACTCCCCAGTGAAGATCATGTCTAAGATGCTGAGATCCATTCATCACCTGTAGAACCAGATGGAATCTCTTTTGACTCTGGGTCTCCCTTTAACATAACCAAAGGATGAAGGGTGGAGGTGGGGAGCAGAGAGGCCCACAGAGAAGGGTCAGAGGGGAGCTAGGAACCAAACACATAACCCTATCAAAGCCACCCCACCCCTGGCAGCGGGCTCCATGCCAAGCACTCTACAGAGCTCAGAAGGAGCCCCAGTCTTGTGTTTGCTGACACATTCCCATAAATCTCTAGTTGAGACTTGGAGCTTGTGTAGAGCTGACGCTAAGTGCTTTCTGCTCAGAGCACAATTATGTACTTCTGAATAACACTCAGCACACCCTTTGAATGTGAAAATGGGTTAGATCAAAACGTCAGAGTGTACCTGCATCCCTGATGATTTTTTTTTCATGTATCTGTGGTTTCTGACATTAAGGGGAAATGTGAATTTAGCTGTGTGCTTTTATGTCTCTAGTCTGCAACTTGCTTATTCAGGCAGTAGATACTCATAAACAGGGAAACAACAGAACATCAAATATTAATTCTGTATCTGTATTAAAGTATAATAAGCAGCAGTAAGCATGTGTTAAGCTGTCAGGGGGCATGCTGGATTGCACAATGCAAGTGAGGGCCGGATTCTTCATTATCATGTGGACCAAGAGCTTAGCCAAGGATGCTATTTATTCTCTTTGAGGCATTTGCCTTGGGGTCGAGACGTTTTCCTCAGGCTTTTCTGTATGAATGCTTTCCTCTTCTACTTCTTCGTAAATATCTGTATTGCCGTTGTTTTTTAATTATGAAAAATCTGTGTGATTATCTTTAAGGATTTAAGTGATGTAGAAATGAGTAATAGGTACTCGCTTCACTGCATATAAAATTGGAACGATACAGAGAAGATGAGCATGGAAGTGCAAGAATAACAAATTCGTGAAGACTTCTCTATCTATATATATTTTAAAAGGGTGGTTTGGCTGGTTAAGCATCTGCCTTCAGCTCAGGTCATGATCCCACGGTCCTGATCCTGCGGTCCTGGGATAGAGGCCCACATCAGGCTCCCTGCTCAGTGGGGAGTCTGCTTCTCCCTTTCCCTCTGTCCTGTCCCCCTGCTCATGCACCTTCTCACCCTCTCTCTCAAATAGATAAATAAAATCTTAAAAAAAGAGAAATAAGTGATTAGAAATTCCCGTAGGTTTATTTCTTGTTTGTAATTTAACATTAGTCTATGCAGATATCTTTTATGTATATAATATTTATTATTAAGTTTAATTATATCATACTCAAGATATTTTTTTATATGTTTTTTTCAGTTAACACTGCATATTTAACAAGCTTCTATGAATGTATATTACTTTTTATAGAAAAGTTATACTACAAAAGATTTGATAAAAATACATTACAATATTCAGTGGGCAGCTATTAAAATGGGGATTGTCCCAGATTTTATGGTCTACTACAAAGCTGTAGTGATCAAAACAGTAGGGCACTGGCACAAAAATAGACACATAGATCAATGGAACAGAATAGAAAATCCAGAAATAAACCTGATTATATGGTCAATGAATCTTTGGCAAAGGAGGCAAGATTATGCAACTGGAAAAAGTTGTCTCTTTAACAAATGGTGTTGGGAAAACTGCCACATGCAGAAGAATGAAACTGGACCATTTTCTTACACCACATGCAAAAATAAACTAAGAATAGATTAAAGACCTAAATGTGAGATCTGAAACCATAAAATCCTAGAGGAGAGCACAGGCAGTGATTTCCCTGACATTGGCTGTAACAACAATTTTCTAGATATGTCTCTTGAGACAAGGGAAACAAAAGCAAAAATAAACTGCTGAGACTATATCAAAATAAAAAGCTTCTACATAGCAAAGGAAATAATCAGTAAGCCTTAAAGACAATCTACTAAATGAAAAGAAATATTTGTTAATGATGTATCTGATAAAGGGTTAGTAATCAAAATATATAAAACCCAAATTATCCAATTAAAAAATGTGTAGAAGACATGAACAGACATTTCTCCAAAGAAGACATACAGATGGCCCAGAGTTACATGAAAAGATGGTCAGCATCACTCATTATCAGGGAAATGCAAATCAAAACAAAGAGATATCACTTCACACCTGTCAGAATGGCTAAAATCAACACCACAAGAACCACCAAGTATTGGTGAGGATTTGGAGAAAAGGGAACCCTCTTGCACTGTTGGTGGGAATACAAAGTGGTACAGCCACTGTGGAAAACATATGGAGGTTCCTCAAAAAATTAAAAATAGAACTACTACATGACCTAGTAATTCCACTATTGGGTATTTACCCAAAGAATATGAAAACACTAGTTTGAAAAGATATATGCACTCGTGTGTTTATTGCAGCATTATTTACAATAGCTAAATTATGGAAATAGCCCGTGTCCACTGATAGATGAATGCATAAAGAAGATGTGATACACACACACAGAAGAATCTTTTCTAGCCATAAAAGAGCATGAAATCTTGGCATTTGCAACAACATGGTTGGATGGACCTAGAGGATATAATGCTAAGTGAAAAAGTCAGAGAAAGACAAGTACCATATGATTTCGCTTATATGTGGAATTTAGGAACCAAGACAAATGAACAGAGAAAAAAAGAGACAAAAACCCAGACTGTTAACTCTAGAGAACAAATTGATGATTCCCAGAGGGGTGGTAAGTGGAGGGTGGGTGAAATAGGTGAAGGAGATTGAGTACATTTAATTCAATGAGCACTGAGTAATGTATAGAATTAATGAATTACTGTGCTGTACACCTGAAACTAATATAATACTGTATGTTAATTACACTTGAATTAAAATTTTTGAGACTGAGTTGTCAAGATTCTATGATTACATGGAAATATAGTCAATAAATGGAACATTTATTAATATTATAAATTAATATATATTAATATATCCAACTGGAGTTTTCAAACAAAATATGTTCCTTGTCTTGTTTAAGTTGGATTTGTCCTGGGGCACTGGGTGGCTCAGTCTAACTCTTGATTTTGCTAAGGTGATGATCCTGAGGTTGTGGGATTGAGTCCCATGTTGGGCTCCATGCTGAGTATGGAGCATGCTTAAGATTTTTCTTTCCCTCTGCCCTTCCCCACCTCCCTCTTGCACATCCCCTCTAAAATGATAATAATAACAATAATAATAATTCATAAAATAAGATGGATTTGTCTTGATTTTTTTAAAAAAAATGGATTGCTTCACTGGAAGCAATTCTTGCCCATCTTCACAATGGGCTATCCACGTGCATTTTACTTCTTGCAAAGTAAATCACCCAGGTGTGATTTTAAGGGCAATCCCTTCCCCACCTTGATCTCAGTAGGCTTGCTCCAAGACAGCCGCATCTAATTGACTGACAGTGGTGAGATGGGCCGAGCAGAGCGTGGGTTTCATCCTTTCGTGACCCTGTTTCTACCTTTCTGCTCTTTAGAACCTCTTGGGGGAAACTAGTTTTAACTCCAAATGCACTTTCTTTCTGGATAAATGTGAACTAAACAATTTCAGGGAATAGAATATCTGACAGTGAACAGATTGCATATAAGGGTATTAAAAATTTATTTGGGGCGTTAACTTCCAAATGGAAACAATTTGATTCTCCTACAAATGCAAAGAGTGTGTCTTCCATAAAATAGCTGGCATGGTTGTTTGTTAAATGTGCTCCAAAATGAAACCTCACGTCCCACCTTCCACCCCACTTGTCAAGCCCTAAATTGGTAACCTGAACCACTGTGTACACATACACAGCTGCTTAAGCCAAAGGTCTAGATGATATTTCTGTAGAGGGTGGCTTCTGCCGTAGTAACAAATAATCCTGGAATCTCTGTAACTCACAGTGATAAACATTCACTTCTCGCCCATTGGTCTGCTGGTCTTAGACTCAACTGGGCCTCAGTGGGGTCTACATGTGTTCCCATCCAGGACCCAGGGTGGCAGCGAAGTCACTGTCTGGGACGTGCCTGATTTACAGTGTAGATAGACTACAAGCTCAGGAAGGACGGCGGAATAAGTGGTACCTCCTCGACCCTCTGCTCCATTTGGCACAATTCCGTGTAGATCAAAAGAAGCCATGTAGCCAAGTCCAAAGTGATGGGGAGAGACTTGTACCCTCCCTGCAGGGTGGCCATGCTCTGGTGCGATGGATTAATGGAAATAAATGATTCAGTCGACCGTAGCCCTGGTCCGGTTCAAGTCCTATTGCCTGTCTGTCCAGAGCACAGCCCGCACCTGTCCTCTTCTGTCCCCCTTCTACCACTGCCCTGCAGAGCAAGCTACCAAATTCTCTCCCTCTCCCTGCTTCCACTCTTCACCTGACTTCCCACAGTCCATTCTGCATACAGCAGCTGGAAGGATCCAAAAACAACCCAACAGAATGCAAAACAGCCATGACACTCCCTTGCTTAATGCCACCCTTTGGCTTCTTACAAAAACCCATGCTCCCGCCCCTGACTATAAGGCCTGATGGGATCTGGTTTCTGCCCCTCCCCTGATGTCTTCTTGGGCAGCTCCCCTCCCCTACGCTGCTGGCCGCGCTACCTTCCCTCGTTCCTCCAGTACTCATTCTTGCCTTGGGGTCTTCACACCAGCTGTCCCCTCTGCCAGGAGCTCATTCCTCCTGGTGGCTTTTTAATAAAACCTTTATAGAGAAGCCTTTGTTGGACATTGGTCTAGGTCATTCTCTGTGTGACACTCAACAGCGGCCTGAATAGCTCATCTGTTTTACTGGTTGGTCCTTTATCGTCTGTTTCCCGACCTCTCCCGCAGTGCCAGCTCAAGAGTGCTGGGCCTTTGGCTTCCCCACTTCCTAGAGACTTCCTACAAAGTACCAGGACTTGGTGAATATTCACAATGAATTTTACGTCTCCTAATGGAGCTCATGGCACGCTATTTTCTCCTCCTGTTGATGTACTTTTTAAGAAAGTGCACTATCGTGGGTGAATCAGTATGAGTGGGGAGTCGAGTATTAGTTCAGAGTGTGCCTCACTATGGAATTAAAAGCCAGGTCGAATGATAGGATGAGAAATACATTCACAGAAGGAAAGACCTAGCATCTTCCATAAGGAGGGGCCATACCATGTGGTGCTGGGATGAGACCCAGGGAGGGCAGGGGTGGCTCCAGTCCTGTTTCCTCCCAGATGTGTGTCCTTCACTGCATTACTTTATTCTATTGAACTTAATCCTTGGGAGCCTTATGAAGTAGGTACTTTCTATAATGTGTATGTGTGTATGTATGTAAATATATATAAATATTTCATAAAGGAAAGAGTTGAGTGTGAGGGATTACACGTAGCTGGTGTGGTGTCTGGACCAACAGAGATGTTCAGTAACCACTGCCCTGTATGAAAACAGTCCTGAGTCTGCTGTGTGGCATCCTTATAAACATGGGATGTACTAGAATTTTAAAACTCTACAACCAGAAACAAAAACCAGGTAATTTCTGAAATTATGAAAGTGCTCCGTAGAGGAATCCCCCCCAGGGAACTGGCCGCTGTAACACTTCATATTACATCATAAGGCGATCCCCAAAGCAGAAAGCCTGTGAGCCTCTGTCCGTGGGCCCCGGGGCTGCCAGGGAGGAGCAGCTTTTCCCCATCTCGTCACCTTGTTTGTCTCAGCGGGGCCCACGGGCAGTCCCCGTCCCATTCTCTGTGCCGAGGGTCGAGGGTCGGTGTGAGGATCTGGCGGGACCTGCCGGGCCTGCTCCGTTGCCCCGCACTGGAATTCTCTCTGGCTTCCAGAACTCCTTCCCAGGGGGGCTCCTTATATTGATTTAAAGCCATATATGTGATTATTGAAAAGAAAAGTAAATGTTTACAGATATTCAAGCCATTTCTGTGGGCAACAATTAGCAGTTTCTGTCTTGGGTTAAAAAAAAAATATCCTAATTTCCCCCCTCAGGCCCCTGGTGAATCAATAAAAAAAACCATACTTTTCTTGTTTGCAGTTAATTAGCCTGACTTCATGGAGCACTAACAATCATCCCAGACACGTGATCGCACACATTTTGGCAACGGGGAAAACAGAGACTCAGAGAGGTTGTACAGCTGCCCAGGGCACACAGCTTTCGAGCAGCTGTCTGTGCGGGTCCCGGGACTTGGGACCACAGCGTGTCCCTTCCCCACGATGACACCCTGACGCTAGCTCTCTATCAGCTGCCTGTGGCTGCTGTTGCGAAGCACTGCAAACTTAGCAGCTTAATCACACAAATGCATGACCTTACAGTTCTGGAGGTCGACAGGGCCGTGTCCTTCTGCAGGCTCCAAGGGAGAGCTGGCTTCTTGCCACCCCCACTCCCACCCCAGAGCCCAGCCCTCGGCCCTGCCAGCTCGGTTGCCCGTTTCCTGTAGTCCACCCCCTCCCTCAGGCTCCGCTTCCACCTCCCTCCTGCACCGTGGAGGACCCACGAGGCTACCCAGGCGACCCGGGATGGCCTCCTTGGTTTAAAGGCAGCTGATCAGCAGCACTAATTCCTCAGCTTCCCTTAGCTGGGTAGCCCACCATATTCACAGCCCCCAGGGATTCGGACTGGAACATCTGGGGGACACCTTCTGCCCACCCACCGCATCTGTTGGTGGCATTTCTGGTAAAGGCTGAGTCAGGGGCCGGGAGAGGACGCCCGAGCCTCCCACCAGTGCAGGAAGGCTGTTTATAGAGCGCTGGAGCAGGAGCAGAGGTGGCACCTGCCGTCCTCCCAACACAGGCCCCAGGGCCAGCTGGCTGGGCTCTGCTGCCAATGCCTCTTCTGAGCTCTGAACGTGTGCAAGTGAGGCATCCTCTCCGGGGGCCTGTCCCCTGACTGCAAGATGGGCTCAGCGGGGCTGCCTCCTTGCCTCACTGATTGGGCCTCCAGGAGGTCTGGTCCAGGGAACGAGCTCCGGAGAGGGCTGGTTGCATGGACATACTTGAAGCAGCCTTGGCGAGACTTCTAGGCCTGTGAGCGCCTGGTGGGGTTGGTATGGAACTGCCACACACACCTGGTTGTCCTCCTTCTGACTGCGGGGTCCTGGACCCTTGTCTTTTGCTGGGGCCACAGGACTTATTCTAGAAGGTGATGCCTCAGATCAGAGTGTTAATTGGTTTCATCTGATTGAGCCCCACTACAGATGGGGGTGTCCCCCAAGAAGGTCCCTGCAGATGACTCCATCAGACCCGAGTTAATGTCCCACACCTTTCTCCTTCTAGATGCACCAGGGTCTATGCGGGGACAGAGGAAAGAGAAGGCTTGGTTGGCAGGCATGGGGGCTGGGAAGGTGGCAAGGGGGCTGGGGGAGGGGCAGCGTTCCCCATGGGGAGCAACATGAGCACTCTCTCCTCTCTTCCCTCTCTACTCCCAGCAGCCCCTCTTCTGTGGGGGTTCCTTACCCTACTGGGCTGCATTCAGAACCTTCACAGAAAGGGGAGCCTGGGTGGTTCCGTCGATGAAGCGTCTGCCTTCAGTTCAGGTCATGATCTCAGGGTCCTGGGATCGATCCCTTGATCCCCTCTGCGGGCTCCCTGCTCAGTGGGGAGTCTGCTTCTTCCTCTCCCTCTGCCTGCCGCTCCCCCTGCTTGTGCACATGTGCACTCTCTATCAAATAAATAAATAAAATCTTTAAAAACAGCAGCAACAAAGTCCCAAACTTTCACAGAAGGACGTCTGATAGGCAGGTCACTATTTTGGGGGATTCACACGCAGCCCAGCCTGGAGGCTCCAGAGCATCAGCCAACATGACCCAGCCTGGTTCTTGCTCACTTAGTTGATGATGTTTCTGTGAACATCTTCAATAATCCGATGAAACACACTGTGCAGGCAGGTCTAAGTCCTCCCATACTGCTGTGTCCATTCCTGGGCACCCAGAGGACTTGGCTGTTTATCCGAATTAGAGAGCTAATAGCTGGCCCAGCTGTGATTTGAACTCAGGATTTTTGCGTCCACGTTGAAGGTGGGTGCATTCACCCAGAGCTTGAGGCAAACAAGAGAACATTTCTCTCTGACTAGTTTAGCCACAATGGATCTGTGGTCATGAGCAGAATCTCCAAGTAGGCTTGTGGGCCTCTGAACAGAAGCTCTGGCCCCCTGCCCACCTGCAGAAGCAGCACCAGGGACCAGCCCAAGCTGGTCCCTGACACCCCCAGCTCCTGGGTCTCAGGGAACTGGGAATGGAGGCAGCACTGGGGCTGGATGGGCTCCTGCCACCTGCTTCCCTGTGGCCGACACAGGGTTTCAACGCAGAGCCCAGGATGACCCTGCCTGCTGCCGGGATCCCCGACCCTGGGATCTGGCTTCTTGCGAGGGGCTCACACTGCTTTCCTGCCGAGCAAGGGTGCTTGAAGGTGCCAGGGGCTCCCCCCCAAACAGACGCTCACCTGGTGCATTTGGTCATGGCCTATATGGGCTGATCCCAGGCAGGGTGCCTCCTGACTGACCCCCGGTCTCCCTTCCCACTTCCCAGAAGAGAGGGTTTGAAGAAAGCAAGCATCTGCACAGCGTGGGGGATAAACACTCCGGGCCTGTCGCTCACATCTTATTTGAATTTCACAAAAACAGGGAAAGTGAATGTGCGAGACATTTTCCATTCAATTTCCAAGTACTTTCTTAAAAGTGACTTCTGACAACTGTCATTAAAAAGGAAATAGACACAGTATGAAGAAACCCCTGAAATCTCATAATATAAAAATTACTTAATTTCCTCTGCTTTGCTGCGGGTTTAGAAGGAAAAAAAAACACCAAGCTGTTTTTCTATTTCGAGCTGGTGTGATCCTTGAATTCACATTACGTGTGTCCCTGCTGGTCATAATGCTCAATATATATATAGGGCCTAATAGAGTCAACAATAGAAGCTAAGAAAGTACTTCCGGAGTCCGCAGATTTCAGCTGAGTGAACCAGCACTGCAGTGGGGGCCACTATTTACCAGCTTTAATCCAGGGCAGCTATTTCTTGTGCTGTGTCTGTGAGGCCAGCTCTCTCTCTCTCTCTCTCTCTCTCTCTCTTCCTCTCCATGTCCACCCAAGCTCTGTGAACCATAAATCATGTACAACCAGCAGCCACAGCCACAGCCTCTCAGAAATTCCTGGCAAGCATGCCTTTTGTGTCGGATTCCCTCACCCCAAATTTTCTCACTCCCCTACTGCACCTCCTCTGCGTCCCACCACCTCAGGGGCACCTCCCACCGGGGGGAGGATGGATCTGAAGGGGGGTCATGACAAGAGATATGGGGGACGGGCTCCAGGACAGAGGCAGCAGTGGATGCATTGTGCTGGAGTGGGGGTCCCCTGCTCACGTCCACGCAGACACTTGATTTTCAGTATCACTGGGCCCTTTGCAATCCGAATGTTTTGTTTTATGCATTTTATTTTATT
The DNA here is from genome assembly GCF_048164855.1 of Canis lupus baileyi. Classification (NCBI taxonomy): domain Eukaryota; kingdom Metazoa; phylum Chordata; class Mammalia; order Carnivora; family Canidae; genus Canis; species Canis lupus. The sequence continues at coordinate 8,943,293 of NC_132868.1, forward strand.
TATTTAATAATAAATTTATTTTTTATTGGTGTTCAATTTGCCAACATACAGAATAACACCCAGTGCTCATCCCGCCAATTGCCCCCCTCAGTGCCTGTCACCCTTTCACCCCCATCCCCCACCCTCCTCCCCTTCCACCATCCCCAGTTCGTTTCCCAGAGTTAGGAGTCTTCATGATTTATGCATTTTAGAACAATATTCTGCACAGGGTTTGGAACCTCTCCGGGCTGTTGGAGAGAGTGCTGTTGGACAGGAGGGGGAGACCCCTCCCGTAGGAGAGGGTGGCGCTGGCTGCCCCAGGACCCTGCGGTGGCAACACTGAGGGTCCAAGCTCTGCTTACCCTTCCTAGTGCAGTGGCCTTTGAGAGCACATCTATTGCGGTGCCTCTGCTAGGGACCCCAAGAGACAAGGAAGCCAGAGAAAGCACCAAGTCTGCTCCCCAGGGACTGCATGCCATGGAGGGCAGCTGCACTGGGCGGGGGGGGGGGGGGGAGAGAAAGAGAGAGAGAGAGAAAGAGAGCAAGAGAGCACACAGCAGGTAGTGATGAACATCACAATCTTGATCCAAAGTCTGTGAAAGTCTAGGAGGAGGAGGGGGTAGGCCTCAGCCCACTGTAGGAGGAGGCCATCCTGTGGGAGGTGGGTCCCACCGTTGTGCAGGTTGGTCTGCTGCATGGTAGGAGGGGAGGACATTCCATATACAGGAGGATATGTAGGTTCAGAGGAGCTAGTGTGTGTGTGCATGCGTGTGTCTGCCTGTGTGTGCTTGCATGTGTGTGCCTGCATATGCCCATTTGGGTGTGCACACATGTGTGTACCTGTGTGTATGTTGAGGGGGGTGCTATCTGTGAAACAGGAGCAAAAAGCCAAGTGGTGGGAGACGAAGTATGAAGACAGGGCTCAGGGGAGCCTGGGTGGGCAGGTTTCCTGTGGTAGGTGGGGGACACTGGAAGGTTGGGGGGCAGGGGTGCTGTGGGACATGTGTGGGGTTGCCAGGAGAGGGGAATGCCTGAAGCCATGCCTGAGCTAGAATGTCAGGTGGCACCTGTGAAGCCAGAGACAAGGACTGAGAAGAGGATCTGAATCACATGGCCTCGTCCCTGGAGACCCCTTGGTGACTGCTGCCCATTTACTCTGTGGACACCTGTCGAGTCCCTGCGGGGTGCCGGCCTGTGCTCAGTATGGGAGTACTGAGCCCTGGTGCCCCCGTGGTGCTGACTCTGCCACAGCGTACAGCCATAAGCTCTAGGAATAGCACCTTCCAGAGACACACGAGCATGTGCACGGGAGTGCAGTGCTGAGTTGTGCCCACAGGCTGTGCTGCGTGTGTGCCCAGGAGCAGAAAGGCTCAGAGTCAAGAGGCATCAAGGAGAGAGAGTTTCCAGACACTTCTTATCCTCCCAGCTCCATTCTGTTGAGTTGTCTCTTCTCCCTGTTGGACTCTGTAGCATCCTGCCTCCCCTCCCTGCATGTCGCAGAGTCCCAGCCATGGAGAGCAAGGACCCAGGTCCCCATGGGCCACAGTTGCTGTGTCCGTGGGCAATGAGACCCAAGTGTACGCGGGCACACACGTGTGCAGACTCATCCAGGGCTGGGCTTGGGCACCACTGGAACAGTTCTCAATGAGTGAGTGAGTGGACAGTAGGAGGTCTGAGCTCTGGGTGGGAGGCTGTGAGAACCTCCCTTGGGGCTAGGGTGGGGGCTTGGCTCTAGGACATGCTCGAGTCTGAGACCGACATTTGGCTTCAGCGGTAGTTTTCCTGGGCTCCCTCCAGCCACCGTGTGCATAGTGACTCTGTGATCCTGTGACAATCACCTGTTTGTTTGTAAATGTTATTGCAAGGTGACAGTGGATCAAAAGGCCTATGATTCTCAAAAACAGTCCTTGAATGTTTCCTCGTTGGAGGTGGCTGACCTTTGGAGTGGGTGGTTTGGGGCTCCGCTGCCCCTCCCAGGCAGCGCCCCCTCTTTCCACAGCTCACCTAATTCTAGCTCCTCTGTGTGTGTGTGTGTGGCATATAATATACAGTATCTTATATAGTATATTTATAGTACGTAGAATCTTAAAGTATCTATATATACTTTAAGAAGTGGTAAGTGTCAGAGCAGAGGAAACGGGGCAGCCGTTAACAGACCATCAGAGCCGAGGTCGAGTAGGCAGGAAGGCTGAATGGAAGCCCCTTGGTGCCCGAGGAGCACAGAGAGGATGCAGAGAGGAGCACAGAGCCACATGTCACCCAGGAAAGGCCTCGGGGTTGTTGGATCAGGGGCCCGGGCTGCCAGGAATCAAGCGTGCAAGGAGGAGCCTGGCCTGGGGACTGTGTCTCAGCAGTGAGCTCCGCCACCACCGCCACCACCGCCACCACCGCCACCACCCAGGAATCTCCTTCCTCTTTAGTTTTCAGAAGAAGAAACTGTTTTCTCCAACTTTGGTCTCCTGTCTACCACCCCCACGCCATGGGGTTGGACGTTTGGGAGGATTTGCATCTGCCTCCCGGTATACGCTTGGGGCTGCTCTGGCTAACATGGGATTGTGGTCTAGTGAAGTGTGGTATCTGAGCTGAATGACAGTTTAATTATGTTCAAAGTAGCTCTTATGGAATAACATACAACAAAAAAGTAACTGTGGAAGGTTGGACACTTGTTTCCAAAATTCCTTGACTCATGGACACTTTCAACAGCGAGGTGGAGGTGGTGACTTTGCCCCTTGGGTCTGGGTTTGTTCTGCTGGGCCCAGCAGTGGGGCTGCCAGTCTCATTCTCAGCACCAGCTTCTAGAAACTGGTAACTTTTATGTCCTGCCTCTTGGGACATGTAGTGTGGGACCCCAGCCACTGTTCTGTGAGGCAGTCAAGCCACCTTGTGGGGACGCCCACACTCAGAGGAGCCCCGACTGGTCGGCCCTGTGATGCACCACCTCAGAAGCAGGTGCAGTTGACTCGTCCCAAGGGATGCCACGTGGAGCCAAGCCAAGCTCCCCGGCTCAGCCCTGGCTCAGCCCCGGCTCAGCAAAAGAGTGAACAAAATGACTAAGTGTTCTTTTAAGACACTAAGCTTTGGGCTAATTTGTTCTGCATCCACAGATTACTAAATCTGATTTATGAATATGTTTTATGCTATAGAATGAAGCGTTATAATCTAGATCTGTGGCTTACCTGGTGTTTTCATAGATATTTTATTACTGGAGCACACGCTACATGGCCTTGGTAGTCAGATGTGACTAGAGGTTGGCACCCCAGGCTCCTTACCTCTGCAGAGAACAATGTCCATTTTCTGCTTATGTTGTGAGCATGAGGTTCCATATGCAAGGTGGCAAGCAGTATCCGTGACTAGAGAGCATGCTTCAACAATGTCGGTTCCTTCCTTTCCACCCAACCCCATTCCCGACCCATCCCCTAGGTGATCAGTGATGATTTTTTTTTTTTTAATTTGTTTTCAGAAGTGACCTACATAGATACCTTGGCCAGTCATTTTCTCAGAGAAGAGCAAGGGAAGTGCCAGGGTTCAGGCCTGGGAGAGAACAGTCTCCTGTAGTTTGGGCTTTTTTCAGTAAACCATTTGCACGTGCCACCTTTCAATAAGACGATAAAGGAATAAAAATATATATATATATTTTTTTATAGAAGTGGCCTAAATGTGGGATAAAAAAAAAGTGCTTTCCAAGGCTCAGTTTCCAAGAAGGGCAGATCCCATGACAAAACATAGATTTCAGGTTGCTTGGTTTTGCACATTTGCTTTTTAAAGGAGGGGGTTTGGCTCCCCCTCCAAGGCGGGAAGTTCACGGTGTCCACCGCCCCCCTCCCCAGCAGCCCCTGGGGCTGCCGCAGGGCTCATTCGGTGCCTGGTGTGCATGGTCTTAACTGGAAGCTCCTCCCTTGCAGTGGGTGGAATCGGATGCGTGGTAAGGAAACTTCTCGGACCAGCCCGCTCCTGACTGGAGGAGCTGCTTTGCTCCCCCTTCTGCAGAAGGCAGATAAGGCCGGGCCTAGAGACCGCCCGTTCTCAGCTTCCTCTCTCCTTCTTCCTCAGCCAGTACCAAGGTGATCAGTAGTAGTTCTGGGTCCGTGTCAGAGCTGGATACTGTCCGAGGCGGCAGGGGGAGCTTCCTGCCATTACTATAACTTGGATGGTTAATATTTCCTAAACCTCTGGTTCATCATCTTCCAGAGAGGACATTCTGAGCACAAAGCACACGGCAGTCCTTTCTTCTGAAGGAAGGGACTCATGAGTGTACATCAGTGCTGGCTTCTAACTCTCCCCATCCTACCGATGGCGCCCGCTCATCCATGTGTGGCTGTGTGGTGTGAACACTGAGGGTCACACAAGGTGTGTGGGGGGTTATCTGATCTGTAAAGGTAGGGGTGGGACTGGAATTCAACGTTCCCCAAGGGATAATCTCAGGAATACCAGTGCCAGAGGGTAGATGGCAGTTCTCAGGTGGACCGGTCCTGGGGCCTAGTTGCTGTGAAATTTTTCAGAGCCTTTAAAAACCCAGTAGTATATCATGTTCATGTTGTTCCAAACTTCCATGATCAATGTGTGGGTATGACTGAAAAGACTGGGGGCACCATGGGTATCAGTTGGGAAGCTCTAATCTTTAGGGTCTGAGATGTTATTAAATTAAAAAAAGCATACAGAGAACATCAGGTTTATTTTTTGCCTCCTCTTGGTCTTTCTTTGCTGCTCTCCTAACTGGCCTCAGGGAGCTCCTGCTCCTCACTTTCCATGCTACCTGGGCATGGGTGCTGATTCCCCTGGGCTTAGGGTTTCTCCTCTGCTGGAAGGGCCCTATACCGACAGATCTGTCCCTCTACCAGCCCCTCCATCCAACATTTTTCCCTTGCATCTCATTGCCTCAGAAATCTCTCCGAGATTTCTCCCCAAGACTTCAAAGAAGTCCATGTCCATTGCGATGGGGGCCTTTGGTATCTCTGTGCCTGCTCCCGCATTCTGGAGGCTACCCACATGGAGCCACTAAATATCTGCAGCCAGAGCTTCACCTTTTCTTTCCTTGGACCCAAGGGTTTAGGAATTTATGACTCTTTTTCTAGAAAGAGCCAGATAGTCAATATTTTCAGCTTTGCTGGCCATCAAAGTTCTACTGCAACAACTCAGCTCTGCTCATGGCAGTGGGACGTGATCACACGCAGTAGGTGAATGAGTGACTGTGGCCACATTTGGCCTAAGTGCTCTAGTTTGCTTCTCCTGGCTCTAGAATGTATCATGGGTCCCCTCGGGGCACTCGAACATTCACCAAATTATTATCTTTTCTCCCAAACACAAGCTAGATAATAAGCTATAGAATTTGATTTACATTTTCTTTCACCCAAGAACCTGCACCTGGACTCGAACTGTAGGGTCTAAGGCCTGGACTCCTGGCTGGCCATTTAGGGCCAGTGAGTGAAAGTGGACAGGGAATTTTGGATGCAGTATTCTGACCAACACTTAGTACTGTCTGTCAGTGGTGGCTCATTTGGGGAGACCGTGAGTGAGGGGTCAGTACCCTGACCTGTAGGGTCACCAAGCAATGGTTTCAGTGGACTTTGTTCTGGAAATTACAGATGGACTTTGATGGGCTCTGAAGGCAATTTTGGTGCCTGACCTTCTGAAGTGGATTCAAAGCCTGGCTTCCCTCCTCCTGTTCCTGTGCGACTCCCTCCCTAGGATGCTGCAGCTTGCCATGCCTGGTGCTAACTTGCCTCATGTAATTCTCTCCACCCAGATCAAATAGGAACAGATGCCTGTTAGAAAAATGAGTTGAAACTGGGAATATAATACTGAGCTACTGAATTATTTTGATGGACTCCAAAGCCTGCTAGTCACACCTGGCAGCCATAGCCTGAGCTTTGTCTGGCTGCTTATTAGTTTTGGAGCAAGCTGTAACAGAATCCCTTCTTGCTACAGGGACTGCTTCTCGGCCCTGAGAACCTGTCACCCTTTGCATCCCTAGCATGTTAAATGTGAGGCAGGGTGGAGACGCACTGGATATAAAGCTCTTCTGTTGCTCACGCTGACCTTGGGTGGAGCTGGCTTGTCCTGAAGTTCCTCTTCAGCACATCTAAGCATCCCAGCTGGTGGACATCAATAGATTGGATCCAAAGAACAACAGTTGTCCCCAGAACAGAGTCAAGACTGCGAAAGGTCAGAGTTTTCACCCTACTGGCAAGCTCACAAGTTAGCCTGGCTCAGTTTCCTGGAGGCTGGAAGAGAAGCTGCAACCACCCTGGCTTAGAGACAAAGGAGTTTGTTACATGTGGCAGAGCAATTGCCCTTGCCTGCAAGTCCCGTGGGCTCAGGGCATGTAGGTCTGGAGGGGTGATGGATGCCTGTTCACACAGTTGGTGTGTTATAGCTGAGGAACTTGAGTTTCGGGCACCTGAATCTTTTAGGAATGGCAGCAAGCATGACTGCTCTTTGCTCTGGAGGGAGAGACTACTTCTGCAGAGAGTTTCTCAACCTGGGCTTCATGATCATTTGGGGCTGGATAATTCGTTGCTGTTGGGGACTTTCCCGTGCATCACAGGTTGTTTGCTTGGCAGGGTTCCTGGCGTCTACATACCACATGCCCTTAGCATCCTTATCCCAATCATGACAAGCAAAAATGTCTCCAGGCATTGTCAAGAGTCCACTGAGGGGCAAAGTTGCCCTTGATTGAGAACCACTGCCTGTAGTATGTACAAACATTAACTCACTATTTAAATATCCTTAAGAAGAAAGGGCATTCTTAGAACAAAGGGAAATCAGTGTCACTGATCATAAGGCAAGTAGAAACATGAAAGACCCTGAAGAACCCTCTCTCAACAGTGGCCCAGTGAGTATCATGTTACCTGGGTAGGACAGGATGGCAGTGACACTCAGCATCTGGTCTATGTCCCAGAGGTGGACTGTAAGACATGCTCATGAGCTGTATACACATCTCTGCATGCAAGATGTTTCTTTGCGCTATGGATGAAGGGAAAGTAATTTGGTAGACTTTTATTTTTACATGTGATTAAGGCCTACTTGCTAGTACCCTACAAAGTTATTAAGGGCCAATAAAATCTGGTGTTTAAATCAGAGAGGCATCAAATGACAACACACCAAATGTTGAATCTCAACCATCTGCTGAGTACTGCCATTACAGAATAAATTTCTAGGATATAAGAATAAGTCTGAATTTGTTAAAAATGTGATCATTGTTATTTTTTGGTGGTCATGTTTTAAGTTTGATAGGTTGGTTTTGTGATCCTCCTAAAAGTGTACATTGTGATTGCTCGTTTTCCGCTGACAATGCTAGAGCACGAGAGCATGAACTAGTGAGGTGCTGCTGACCACGGCCACTATGGTAAAGATGGTTTGGTGGCCCTGCAATTGAAGGTGTTGCTGCCTGCATTGTGTGTGTGTGTGTGTGTGTGTATTTAAGGTTTTATTTATTTATTCATGAGAGACAGAGAGGCAGAGACACAGGCAGAGAGAGAAGCAGGCTCCTTGCGGGGAGCCTTGATGCAGGACTCAATCCCAGGACCCTGGAACCATGACCTGAACCAAAGGAAGAAACTCAACCACCGAGCCACCCAGGTGCCCCTGCATTGTGTTTTATTATTATAAATGTAAATTTACACTGTAACCGATTGTCCAAGCTGCATCTATTATTGTACATGATTTTGAAAGTTGGTATTCTGATACTGACAATAAATCTAAGTAATATGATTTGTCCATATTGTTGACTAGATACGGTGGTGGCCTATGGCTCCTGCGACTGTCAAGCAATCTCAATTTTGGGATCCAGTGAAGGCCCTGATATAGGCATTTGGCTGATTTCCTTCAAAGGCCAAACATGAACCAAATAGCAGATTTTGGCCAAACACTGAGGCTGCTACCTAGTTTACTGACACCTAATACAGGTTCTCCTGAGAAACCTGGGTGATCCACATAACTGGTCACTATGAGCAATCTTCTTCTGCAGATGAAATGCTCAAGAAGGATGGTGCATTCTTTCATGTCTCTTGAATTGCTTCATGTTTTTACTTGTGCTCTTCTTGACTTTAATGATAAAGTACTATTTATTTAGATTTGCCCTTTTTTAAAAAGATTTTATTTATTTATTCATGAGAGACAAACAGAGAGAGAGAGAGAGAGGCAGAGATAAAGGCAGAGAGAGAAGCAGGCTCCATGCAGGGAGCCCAATGTGGGACTCAATCCCGGGGCTCCAGGATCACGCCCTGGGCTGAAGGCAGGCACTAAACTGCTGAGCCACCCAGGGATCCCTAGATTTGTCCTTTTTAATCTAGGTTTTATCCCATAACTCTTTTTGTTAACTTGTCAGTATGTAGTGTTGCCATTTAAAATAATTATATATATTTTCTTAAAATCCAATATGGAAACTTAAGGACACATGCAATATAGTTTAAATGGTATTCCCTATTCTTCTCTTGACCATGGGGTACCAAGACATTTAGTCAAATATTTTTCTGAATATGTCTGTGAGGGTGTTTTTGGATAAGATTAATATTTGAATAGGTAGACTGAATAAAAGAGATTGCCATCCCTGATGTGGGTGGCCCTTATCCAATCAACTGAGGGCCTGAAAAGCACAAAATGGTTGAGTAAGAAGAAACTTTATCTTCCTGACTGAGCTGGACATTGGTTTTCTCTCGTCCTGGGATTGAAATTTATACCACTGGCTGTCCTTGTTCTCAGACCTTCAAACTTGAACTGGAACTATACCACTGGTTCTCCTGGGTGTCCAGCTTGTTGGGTACAGATGATAGGACTTCTCAGCTTTCATAAACATATAAGCCAATTCTTTATAATTAATCAATCTCTGTCTCTTGCTCTTTGCCTCTATCTCTATCTCTTGTTACTGATTTATAAGCAAATAGCTGTATCTATATCATCTATATCTATATCTCCATTTGGTTCAGTTCCTCTGGAGAACTGTGGCTAATAAAAGGGACCATCTCAGGGCAATAGAAGTGAGAGAGTGAGAATTTCTTTCAGGGAAGGAGGCATCAACAAGGAATTCCTTACTACATGGGTTATGAATGAGAAAGGCTGAATATCAACCCACTGGAGACTTGAGGAAATGTGTTTCACATTTGTTTTCCTGGAGGACAATGACACTAGGACATTTTTCCATGGATTTGCATCTCCCAAGGGTTTCCCTAGGACTTGGATTTTCCCCACTTCCATGTCTGCATGTAACTCATCACCTTCTGCAGCTTTGGGAGGTAGAGAAGTCAGATGCTGAGATACTAGTGCTCTCAACCTGGGAGCACTTGTAATGGGGTGTAGAGCTGTCCAGCATCGTAGTGCTGACGTTTCCTGGGCCAGGAGGATGTGGTGGGTTATTCATCCAGAGGATCTATACTACACAGCTTTAATAAAACTACCTGGTTACTTTTAAAATTATAGGGCATAGTTTTATAATACAATGGAAAGCTCTGTAAGGACATGGGGTTTAAAAAATTTGTTTATGGATATATCTCCAATGCCTGATACATAAAGAAAACAATAAATTTTTATTGAATGTATAAATATAAAATCAAGTGTGTGAGCTAACATTCTTTCATGAAGCAAATAATGAGGCTTTTAAAATTTTTAAAAATATTTTATTTATTTATTCATAAGAGACACACTGAGAGAGAGAGAGAGAGAGAGAGAGAGAGAGAGAGAGAGACATAGGCAGAGAGAGAAGCAGGTTCCATGCAGGGAGCCTGATGTGGACTCCCAGGACTCCAGGATCACACCCTGGGCCTAAGGCAGGCGCTCAACCGCTGAGCCACCCAGGTGTCCCAGTAAGGTTTTTCTATGTGTTGCTAAGAAGAAGTCTACTCCAGCAGCTTGTTTGTCTCTAATTCTTTGTCACTTGATTTCTTTTCTTCCTGAAAAGGAAAAGGGGTAGGAAAGTTGGGTTGTAGGTTCTTGAGATGATGACCTGGATCAACTACTCTAAACCATCCCCACCAGCAGAACTAGTGCTAAGCTCTGAAAAAAGAGTCTTTGCCTGCAAGTAGTGATCTTGGAAACTGAGGCAATGAGATACAGGACAATAGGGGGTCATTGGAAAGGCCTAACCAAGGGTGAGGGAGAGCCACTTTCTTTACATATTAGAGTGACAAGTGTTTGGACACTCACCTTGCTACTTAACTTTTACAATCCAATTTTGTGATAATCAGTATCTGTAAAGTTTAATCAGAATATGAATTGGAGTGGCTTTGCCTTGTTTTCAATCTTCACTATTCTTTCTCCCTGGGGTTACAGATGGAAATCTTTCAGTGCACAGGCCGATGGGATATGAATGCAGCCTTTCCAAAGAAAAGATTCTGTGTAAGCTTAAAGGAGCTTATTAAATTAGTATGTGGGATATGATTTCATCCACATAATAAAAGCTGCAGCTGCTTTTAAAGAAATGAAATTGTATTGTACATGACGTTCAATCTTCAGCCCTACCCACACAGGTGCTCTCTTCTAGAGATGCATGGCTCCCAGAGGGCCTTCCTCAGGGAGAGACATCAGCCAGGAGACAAATGGGCCTTCTTGCTTTTCATACTATACATGCTGGCTCTTCCCTAGTGGAGGTTGGAAGTCATGGATTTCATTATTGCAGTGTGTTGAGAGTGGGGGAAAAATCTAATTTGCTGCTGCCTCAATGACTTTGTGTTTTAATCAAATGGATAAGAAAGAGTCATTAACTGATGCTCAGACTGATTAAAATTCCAGTGAGAAGGAACAGAAATGAGATTGTGACACAACCTTAGAAGGTCACTTGCTCCCTGGTGGTCCCGAGCCAATAAAGTCTCACTTGTTGATTGTTACCAGATTGTTCACTGAGCATCCATGGCAGTCATGGACAACAGAGGCGGCAGTACTGACCACCATCCATGTGCCCAGGGGCAATGGCCACGAAGGATGGTGCCTGCCCTTCCTGGGATGATCCAGTGAGTCGACTGTATAAATCTCCTTCTATATGCTAATAAAAGCTTCCTTTTCTCTGTGCCCTTGAATTTTTATTTAAAATCATAGGAACTTTTAAAGATGTGGCCACAGTAGTAATTATCTGCTTATCTTGGGGTCAGTGGAGGTGCGGAAGGGAGTAGCAAATGCTTTTGAAAGCAGTCTGAAAGCTCATGAAGTGCTACTTAAATTTAGGTGCCTGTTATTATTGTTATTATTATTACTTTTATCCCTATCATTACTATGGTTACTGCCACTGCTACTATGAAGTTTAAGATTGCATAAATTTCCACATAGCTTGTCTGCTTGACAGGCAGAGATCAAAGGGGCAGTTGTTCTTAGGGCAGAATTTCTCTTCCTGATTCACACACAGCTATCCCTGGGTGAAGCCCCAGGGTCCCAGGAGAATTCATCCACAGAAGGAGATGGATTCTTGAGCTATTTCACTAGTGCCTCCATGAGGAGGTGAAGGACACACTTGTGCCTCAGAGTAGGCTGGTGGCCTTCCTTCATTCTTTGTTCATTCACTCATGCCTTCCTTCCTCATCCCTGAAATAGTGAGTGGCTCCTATGTGTCAGACACTGTTCCTCCTGATATTCACAATTCACATTTTCCAATGGGGACATGGAGGAGCACCCATTCCTTAGTGTAGTGAGAACCTTTGAGAGCTGGTAAAATTAACCACACTTACCGGGCACTGAGTCAGTCACCTGTGCAGGCTGGGAAGTGGGAGAGACTTGTGAAGATGTGAGGGGAGGGCAGACAATCTTCAGGGAGTAAGCAGGAAATGCATGGCTAAATCAAGATCTGAAACAGTTTGTAGAGAGCATGGACAATTTTTATTTTTAAAAAAATTTTATTGATTTATGAGAGAGAGAGAGAGAGAGAGAGAGAGAGAGAGAAGCAGATTCCCTGCTGAGCAGGGAGCCTGACATGGTGCTCAATCCCAGGACCCCAAGATCATGGCCTGAGCCAAAGGCAGATGCTTAACCCACTGAGCCACCCAGGTGCCCAGAGCATGTACAATTTTTAAAAATTAAAGTAGAAACAAAGGATATACAATGCTCAGGCAAAATACAAATTAGACCCAGAGGCCAATGTTAATGGGAAAACCAAAATAGAGACATGCAGGGTGTAGTGTCCCATAGAGCTGCTGCCACTGAATAAAGAGCTGGTCTTGACTATGGAAGACAGTATGGAGGTCACTCAAAAGCTCAGTGGGGAGAAGTGTCCTTGGCCCATTTACCATATCTTCTCTTCTTCCAAAGTCAGATCAGAACTATGGTTTGTCTCAAGAAGAAATCACCCTGCTCTTGTCCCTGCAGCCACGTGGGGATGTGGTTGACTGGTATCCCTCTTGGTCTGTCTTGGTATTCAGTCTTTCAAAAAAACCTCCTAAGATCAGAAGGGTGGCTCCTAGGATTGACTCAACCATGCTGAGAGTGGCTCGGTCTTTCAGAGGTAGACTCACATTAGCCAAGCTAGCAAGGCTGATATGTAGAACCAGCAGGCTGATTTGTTTAATTTACAGTGAAAACTCTGGCACAGCAGGCACACAGTGTGGGTGGTTTGAAGTTGAGGTCAGCATACATTATATCCACAGGCAGTGGAATCCAAAGCTGGTTGGCTGAGGGGTTTAATGGTGCCAGGTTTAGCATCCATTTTATACCGGGGGTTCCCACACCACTGAGAGGGAGGCCAAACAACCTGCCGGGGCCTTTCACTGACATGGGCCAGCTTCTCTCTGGGTCTGTTTTCTACCTGCCTTCCGACTGGCATGCTGCGATCCTTCTCATATCTGCTCAAATCAGCCCAGTTGGCTCCAGCAGGCCCATGGGTTCAGAGCTTCTGCTCTTCAAGGTGATTCCAGTCTCTCTGCTTTATTCACTGCAGACATCACAGACCTCATGGGGAGACCTGATGGGCCTGTCTAGTTCTCAGTTATTGGAGGACACTTCAGATAAAATGAAGATCTCACAGCACACATGTACCAGTCCTGGGGGTTGAGGAAGTAGGGAAGAGTCAGTAGCAAAACAGTACATGGCACTGAAATGCCATTGTGCGTATCCTATTATTCATTGACAAATTTCCTCTCCTAGGTTGATACCATGGTGAGTTCCAGTCCTCCCATGCAGTACAGTCTGAAAATAATCATGAGTATTGCTAGCGCATTCATGGGCGCCCTAGTGTGTCTGAGGGCTGGAGAGGACAAGAACTGCAGAGGTAAAGAACAGAATGGCTCACTGTGAAGAGGTAGAGATGCTGTAGGAGGCAGCTCCAGGGGCTTCTCCCCTGTCCCAGTGGAGGCTGGGTGACAGATGAGTGAGGGCCCCAGGAATGGCTGTCAGGTGAACTCCGTGTGACAGGATCAATCTGGAGGAAGTTGACTGTGTTGAAGCTTCTCAAATGTGTTCAGATGTTTGCTTTCCATGATTAAAAACCCATTTTAATTTTTTCTTTGATATTCTGCTATTCAGTAGGTTAGGTAATATGACTTTAAAGGGATATATTTCTACCCTCATTGGATGCCTTCACAGAGCTCCTTTCATTTTCAGTATAAAAAGTGGTTCACACGCACTTTTTTCCTTCTGAATTGTCTACAGTGCAAAGGAAATCTCTAAGGGAGATGCCTCTATTTAGTATCACGAGGGATATTTCTGGAGGGTGGCCTCAACTGACATCCTTGGTTCTCATTACTGTTAATACAACATATCTGATAGGTTGTTTCACATCTAGAGTATTTGTCATCCATAGCAGAAGTGCAGTGGTATGTGGTTCACCTCCCCAGGAATATGTTGCCAAGGTTGGACACCGCTGTGCTTTGTTTTGTATTATTTTGCTTTAAGAATTAAATGTTTCTCTCTTTAAATCATTTGTACCTGCCCTGTAAACACTTTAATGGGCATATTCCTTTTCTTATGGCATCATTTTTTTTCAACTTAGCAAAAATCAATTTTCCTTTCACCCATCGTCCTCCTACTCACCATATGAAACAAAACCCAATAACAGCCATTGGCTTTGCAAGCAGCAGGATGAGTGAGGGAGCCACCACTACCGTAGTTGAGTGGCTAGTTCTCAACCAGCTTTTCTGCTTCTGAAATTTCAGTAGAAATTATATCTTACAATAGCCTTTGACATATACTAAAAGTTCTGAGGGAGCATGTCTACTTTTATTTTCATTTCTATAGTGGTGAATCATGATATATTCAAGAAGATCTGTAACATGGCTTTTTTGAACATTGTGATCATAGGAATAAAAACTCTTCTCACTTTTTTACTTTTGATATAAAAATATCAGTATATCATAGTAGCTATACTTAGCCTTCAAAGCTCTCTGAATACCAGCTACTGTCATTAGCACAGCAAATAATATTTAGTTTGTGTAGAATCATAAGAATTAACTTCCTTGGTCCAAGAAAAATCATGGATTGGCTAGACATAAATATTTAATTACTTCTGATGTTTACTACCGGGGAAAACTTCAGATAGCTAAGTTATATTTCCATTTGCTGTTCTGTCTTTTCATTGATGGTTTGGAAGGATTTTGGAATGGATCACCAGTGTTAATGCATGAAAAACATATTTATTTCTGAATCCGACACCCTGGTGTGTAATATAGGAGTTACAAGCTCAAACATAAGAATATAGTAATTAAAATGTTCACCCATGCCACCTTGCCCTCCCCCTCCTCATTCTTTCCTGGGTTGTTTGAGTAGTTCTGAGATGCTCCCTTCCAGCTCATTCCCCCGCTTCTGGGAGATCCATGATCTTGAGGTGTCTTTGACCACATGTGATTCCTCCTCAGGATTATGATAGCTTACTAATTTGCAATGGTTCTTTCCAAAATCCTTAACTTGTAGCTCAAGGGGACCCATGCTCCACCCGCTTGGTCTCTGAACTTCCTCATGCATCAAAGTATGTCCTTGATCACCTGGGTGCTTTGGCCAGCACCTGGGTGGTCACTTGCACCCTGGACTCAATTTAGTGTTGGGTTCTATGGATTCCCTGGGAGTCTGCTCAATGCCTTCTTCTATATGTCTACAATGATGCCACACTATTTACTGTATATCAGTTCATACTCTGTGGGATCCCCATGACTATTTTGTTCTATTTTTTCACCTTCTTGCCATATATCTGTATTCATATCTATCCATACGTGTATCTGTATCTAACCATATATATGTATTGTATGTATATAATAATTTTTCAAAGCTTTTGAGCTCAAAGCTCTGGATATTACATACAGTAGCCATATGCTATGGGCTGAATTGTGTCCTCCCCAATTTCATATGTTGGAGTCCTAACCACCATTGTCACTGTATTTGGAGTTAGGGTTTTTAGGACATAATTAAGTTTAAATGAAGTCATAAGGGTAAGGTCCTAATCCAATAAAATTGGGGGCCTTATAAGAAGAGGAAGAGTGCCTGGGTGGCTCAGTCAGTTAAGTGGCCGACTTTTGCTTTCTGCTCAGATCATGACTTCAGGGTTATGAGATCTAGCTCCACCCTCAGCAGGGAGTCTGCTTAAGATTCTCTCTCTCTCCCTCTGCCCCTCCCCACCCCCCGCTCTCTCTTTCTCTCTAAAATAACTTAAAAAATATTTTTGAAAGATTTTATTTATTTATTAGAGAGAGATAGCACACAAGTAGGGAGAGCAGCAGGCAGAGGGAGAGAGAGAAGCAGACTTCCCACTGAGCAGGGGGCCCAATGTGGAGCTGAATCCCAGGACCCTGGGATCATGACCTGTACCGAAGGCAGAAGCTTCCACACCAAGAAAAGGCCCTGCGAGGATACAGCAAGGAGGTGGCCATCTGAAAGTCAACAAGAGAGCCCTGGCCTCACCCGACTATGCTGGCAGCCTGATCTCAGACTCCAAGCCTCCAGAACTGTGAGAAATAAACTTCTGTTGTTCTGGTCTGTGATATTTCTTATGGTTGCCGTAACTGACTAATACATTATCCGTGGTAAAATCATTCAATGTTCATTCAACAAATGAGGGCTCCGTGCACTTGGGGGGAAGTCATTTATTCCCACAATTAGATCTTGGAAACAATAGTGCTGAGATACAGTTCCTGAATTTCCTATTTATGTTTCTTTCCTGTGGACGAGTTTGACCTTTAGCCATCACAGGTTCATGAATTGCTCAGAATCACAAGGTCTATGATGAAGCTGTGACAATAATTCAAAGGATTTGTTTTTCTGCTCTGGCTCTATCCATCTGATTACATTGTAACCAATATTTGCTGCCATCTCTGTGGACAAAATTTGTTCATAAACTACAAAGAAATTGCATAGCCATGGAAGAAATCAACTTGTTAAATGGGTCATGTTTTTTCTCCCTAAGCAACAGGGAACCTGTAAAACACTCTGTTGTGCTGGAAAAAAAGAAAAAAAAGAAAAAAAAAAAAGAAAAGAAAATGAAAAGAAAGGAAGGGGGAAGGGGACCTATAAACACTGAAGAAATGTTCTTGGAAACTCAGTTCTCAGATCATTCATGTGACATCCTCTGCTTCACAGGGCTTATTTTAATAGGGGGCATGACGGTATAATATTCTCCCACTTGGGACATTTTTCAAGGATATATTGGTGGAGAAAAACAGCTCCATCAGCCAAGTTATGCACATGAATCTATTGGAATTGATCCATTCTGAAGGCAGATATGTTGGCAGTCAGCAGATACCAGTAACCAGGGCGGGTGTCATGCTCCCAGTATGCTGCTTACCTCCGGACTGAGCCGCCCCTCTGCACTGAAGAGACAGATGTAGGTGCTTGTTTATGTTGTCTGTCTGTGTCATGAAGTGAAAGGGGAGTGCAAATTTTTCCACTATTCTTCAGGAGAAATCGAGTGGCTATGTGACCATAGTCATCCAGCAAGGAGTGGACCACCCATGGGGTCTCCACCAGTCCAGTTCCAACTGTTCCTGTCACCCAGAGTGCACTTCTGTCTCCTGTATGAATGGAGTGGAAATAGTACAGTAAGCTTCCAAACCTGTCTGCCACCGGTACCCTGACTCCTCATAAGCTATCCTCCTACTGCTCTCAGCCATCTCAGTAAATGCTGCCCTGCATCAATGCCACCATCAGCCATATGTGGCCCCATGGATCCTGGCTAACTAAAGGAAAATACATACCAGCTTTAGAATTAGAATGTTGTGGGGCGCCTGGGTGGCTCAGTGGCTGAGCATCTGCCTTTGGCTCAGGAAGTGATCTTGGGGTGCTGGGATCAAGTCCTGCATTGGGCTCCCTGCAGGGAGCTGCTTTTCCCTCTGCCTGTGTCTCTGCCTCTCTCTGTGTGTCTCTCATGAATAAGTAAACAAAATCTTTAAAAAATTAGATTTAGAATATTGCATTTTTGTCTATTGGGACTCCATAGGAGCTGGGAAAGTTGTCATCTCTGGTTTGGCTCAAAAAAGAACATTCTGAAGTTCTGAACAAAGAAAGAGAACAGCCTCTTCCATCACTGCAGCGTGTCACAATCTCTTCCCCACTACCATTTCTTCCCAAGGCCGCAGCAGCCTACATCAGACTCCACCAGGTTCCAGAGACATAAGGGGATGTGGAAGTCTCAGTTTACTTTTGGGACATTCCCTTTTGATCATGATGTGCTTGCTCTGGTATGTCTTGGCCTTTCTCATTCTCTGCCCATGTGCACCTTGCGTTCCTTGCATGATCCAGCATCTCAGCACGGATGCAATTGCTCAGCATGCACTTCATGATTAGCATCCACTGGCTGGGCAAATATCATAGCTTAGATAATAAATAATGTTTAGGAGCAGAGTGAAGCTAAGATATTCTTGGACAAAAGGGAATGCAGGTTATCGACCGGAAAGAAAAGGAAATATAGGAAGGAGCCTGTGAGGGAAATAGGAAATGACAACAGCTCTAATCCACACACACACACACACACACACACACACACACACACACACACACACAACTTCACTGGGGTCTGGGACAGTCATGCAATGTCACATGAAGCAGTTACCAACCCCTGCCTCCTCCCTCCTGTGTCTGAGCGACTGGGCGCTGTTGGTGGTGCTGAAGCACTGTGGGTGAGGTGTGGAGGTGCCATGCAAGGTGTTCCTCAGACTTTCCTCTTGCTCAGAATGTCTCCTTGGCCGGTATGCGGACATCTCCAGAGATGAGAGGTTTATTTCTCTGTGCTTCATTGGATCTTCTCTCTCATGCATCAGCTTTCTCCCAGAGCTCTCTAAAATACCTGGCAGGCGCTGCCCTCTCGTTAGGACGAGTTATGAAATCTGGTGTAGAGTGAGCTCCTGAGCGTGGCAAGGAAAGGAGAGACACAGGTCCTCAGCAAGCCTCCGCCCTCTCTCAGGATGTCGGAATTAAAAACTGCTCACAATCCCTCAAACCAGCTAAATACAACTCTGAAATCTTTCTGGTAAAATACAAAATAACTCAAGTGGCTTTTGAATGTACACAGGGCTTTCCTTTCCTCTGCAGTTATTTCTTTCAGGCAGAAAATTATTTTGTTAGCATCTTGGGAGAAGGAGCAGATGGAAGTGGCTAGATTAAAGCCCCTCTGTGTAAGCAAAATAATTTACAGCAACACTGGAATTGCTTTATTCTTTCTCTGAATACGAGACGAATAAATCACAAGGTTGTAAATTTGGAACAGTGACAGTACAGCTATGACTCCGCCACCGCCAACACTGTCATTTTCGGGGCTCCCTGAGAAGTGCGGCTGAGGACGGGGGAGGCATGTGGCAGGCTTTCCGGTCTGGGTCGAGTGGCTGCCTGTGCAGGTGACAGGATGTCTTGTTCAAGCTCCCAATGAAGAGCCGTGTGGAAAAATGCTAGCCTGGTGTATTCTCCAGTTCCACGATGAGTTTCTGTGTGTGGGTCACAATCAGAGGGGAACAGAATCCAAGAGAGACAGGATTGAGTTCTACACACCTGCCAAGTGACTCCATAAAGCGGTCACCTTTTAACTTCAGAAAGCGGCTGCCCACGGCGCAGAGGCTGGGCGAGCCCATAAGGGTGGTGGCTGAGAGCCCCAGCACGCTGCAGCACTAAGCCATTTTGATGCCATTTTATAAGTATAATCCCTCCTCAGGGGTTCAGGTGGTATTAGTTACGATCAACCAAAGTGCTCTGGGTGATTTCATCATTTCAGATTGAACTGTTCCTTGTCCCTTTATAAGATTTTCTTGTTATTTTTAACTACACAGCTGGTCAGGTGTTGTTTTGTTTTGTTTTGGAAATAGCATCCAAAGAATGGGCAGTGGGAGGGAGAGGCAGGTAATGAGCTGCCTGTCAGGGCAGTGCCCTGGTTGGGAATCTGGTTTCAAGCATGGGATGTGAGGAGGATCTGGTTCACCCTTCTTGCTGCTGCTGGAGTGGGTGGCAAATCCTGATAAATGGGACACTTAGGGGTGACTGTGAGCCAAGGGTAGTCAGGTTGTGTCCACTGGGGCCAGGGTCTGTTTCTGGGTTGAAGGAGGCAGCCGGCAGCCAGCCTTCCCAGGGCTCTGTCTGCAGGGCTTTGACTTTTCCCATCCTGGGAGAGAACAAAGGAGAAGGTGGGGGAGATGCCAGTCACAGCAGATCTGGTCCATCTCGGGCTCAGACCTTTGGGTGTGCCGCCATCCTGTCCAGTAGAGTCAAACCCACACCTCACTGACCCATGTTCTTCATTGTCGCTGAACACAGACATTCATCCTCAGGCTCGGGCAGGGGAGGGGAGCAGGATACTATCTGGAAATCTTATCTGACACATTTTTGTGCCTGTAGTTCTCTCTCATCCTTGGATTCTTCTGCCATTAGCCAGGATGGTGAGACCAAGACTCATGGCCTCAGAAACTGAGGACACACAGATTTGCATTCATGGCTTTGTGCTAAAAAAACGGTCTTGGGGAACTCCAGCTTTAGATTGCAAGAGGTTGTGAGGACGGGGATGTGTTTTGTGTGTTTATTTGTTTATCGGGTTTTGGGTTTTGAATGACAAATCTTGGCTCTCACTATTAGGAGTGACATCCAGAAGACTCCGAGCTTCAAGGCCATGCCATCCACCACACAGAGTGCAGGAGTCAGGGAGTGTGAGGGCTATTCCTCTGCATGGAGGGGGCCCAGACCCTCAGGCTGGGGGACACTGGCAGGCACAAGAGAGGAAGATAGGCAAGTTTCCATTGGAGAGGGTACAGGGAGCCTGTCATCCATGTGACACAACCACCACTGAAAAACAGACCTAAGCAGAGATAGATAACATCACACCCTCTGCCCCTGATCCAGCTTGCAAGCCTTCACACTGGGCACAGAGGAGAGTTTGAAGGTTCCCCACAAACATTCGTCACCCCAGGAGAGACAAAGGTACTGATGGAGAATAGCCAGTATCAGGCCTACAGGTCTCAGGACCAGAGACCATGGGAACATGCATGAGGGAGCATCTGCTGATAGAGGAGCACTGGAGAGGGAGCAGCTGAAGGCATGGGAGCATCACTGGATGCCCCCACCACGGTGCAAAAGGCACTCTGTCGTGGATGCCTGCCAGGGCACAAATAGCCACAGACCAAATCGTCCCTCTTCCTTGGCACCATTATGTCATTATGTAATTTCACCTGACCCCAGGTGTCACGCCCATGGGAAGGAAAGGGATGTGGGTGGAATGAGGTGGGTGGGATGGGCTCTGAACATGGTATAAAGTCAATGGAAGTCCATGATAGAGCTAGAACATCCATTTTTGAGTTTCCAAGTTTGTGACCACAGATTTTGAACTTCTCACATACAACTTCCTTTATGCCATTGGGAAGACAAAATTTTCAATAGATTCTAGAGTCTTGCAGGAGATTTTTCAATTAGTTTGATTTATGATACATTTTGCCTCCAATGTGCTCACCATGGACATCAGTGGTGCTTGGCTTGAGGAAAAGCAAACAAATGCAGAGAGGAAGTATCCGAAACCGGTTCTCAGTGGCTATACAGCACTAGCCAAACAGTAAGAAACACACCGTATACAGCATTAGGGCCAGATGTCTCGGGCATCAAAGGAAGAGAGGCTTTGGTTGTGGAGTATGGGGACAGCCACGAGTCTTCTAGAAGCAGCTCTGCAGGGCTTGACAGATGCTTGCTTCACTTTGGGGCCCCACCAACCACAGGGCTCCATCCTTCTTGTTTGAAGACAGTGGGCTTGCCTCCTGCCAGCTTTCCTGCCTCCTAGGGCTGCTCTACCTGCTTCTTTAGACTGCGTGGATCTGCTCATATGCCTCGGATATCAGCCAAGCCTTCCCTGTGGCTGCCAGTTGGGCTGGCCCCCTGGGTTCTAGGGGATACTCTGGGCTCTCCTGCTCTTCCTAATTGACTCCATTCTTTCTTCTTTCCCTTTTCTGGCCTGCATGGCCCTGTCTGGTGTCAGAGTGCTGGCCTCCTATCCATTCTGTTCCTTTGCAGGCTGAATGCTGGTTCTGAGAATAGTCTTGGCTCAGGGCCTGGAAAATATCACCTAGTCAGAACCCCAACAGGACAACTCACAAGGTTGCTTAGTGAGCATAAAATTGGAGCTGAGAGAGCTGGATATTCTTAAGGGATGTCTCCAATGTGCTGCGGTAGCAAACTATGGTGCCCTTTCCACCTCTGGGCTATTTGCAGAAGAAAGCCTGGGAAGGGACATCTAAAATTGGGGCATCCATCCTCCCTAACAAAGCCAGAAGAGTGGGAATGCACACCTCCCCCTTCCCGCCTCTTTTTTACGATATCCCAGTGTTCACTACTCTAGGCCACAGCAGCAATGGAGCATGCGTTACAGGCTCAGGACCTCAATTCATCCCCTTGGCATGTCATCTCAAGGAAGAGCCTTAATCACATCAGTGATACATTCATAGATCTTGTCATCCAACAGATTGCTTCTGGGAAGATTTTTGCTGATGAGTGAATCTGGTCGCCAGTGTCAAGTCCTGGATTTCCCAATGGAGAGTGATACTTGCTGACTCAAGTTCACAACCTGGCTGTGGTCAGGTGGTCTGTTTCCCTTGGGATCGTGGGCCTGTCCTTGCCCCTCTGCCTATTTGCTCCCAGGCAAGTGCGGCTTCCTCAGACAGGTGGTTCCTGAGTCTTCTAACCACGAAAGACTCTCTGAGACTGACCCAGACAGCACTGTCTCCTGCTCCCCACCATAGTGCTCAGCAGTAATAATTTTACCCACATTTGGGGTTTTGTTTGGTCAATACTTATATTAGTTTCCTAGGGCTGTTGTAAAAAAAAAAAATACCACAAACTGTGTGCCTTTGAACAACAGAAATTTATTGTCCTGTGTTGGTGGAGGCCAGATGTCTGAGATCAAGGTGGGAGCAGGGCTGTGCTCTCTCTGGAAGCTCTAGGGTGGGGTCTGGTCCAGGCCTCTCTCCTGGCTTCCAGTGGCCTTGGGCATTCCTTGCCTCGTAGACGCATCCCTCTACTCTCTTCACATGGCACGTCACCTCTTCTGCTCTGTGTGCTTGTCTCTCTGTGTGCAGATCACCCATTTTATAAGGTCACCAGTCATAGTGAATTAGGGCCCAAACCTAATGGACTAATCTTAAGTTGTTTATCTCATAGAGACCCTATTTCCAAATAAGGTCACATTCTGAAATACTGGGGGTTAGGGTGTTGACATATGAATTTTTAGGGGACACGAGTCAGCTGATAGTATGTTGCCTCCACGAAGGCAAGGAACTTCTTTGTTACAGTCTCTGAGCCTAGCCCACTGTCTGGCACAGAGGGAGTGCCTGACAGCTATTGCTCAATGTATGAATAAAAGAAAGAAATAATAGAAGCTAATTATCTAGGATCACCCCCATGCCCTCAGGCACATGTGGCAATCTTTAAACAACAACTGATCACAGGTATCTTGAGACAGTCCAACCACACAAGAATCAGGTGCATCATCCAATCTATCCTGCCTTTCTTTTCTAGTCCCACTGTTTGAGAATCTGAGCTTGTGGGATAACACAGTAAATTTGCTCTTCTCTCCTTTCTCCTGGATTAACGAACAGTAGAGAGAACTAGGACAATAGAAAGTGTTTGGTCTTGGTAAAGAGTAGGTTTGGCAGAAATAAAAATGTAGGATGCCCAGTTAAATGTGAGTTTCCCAAATATTGCATAGGACCTACTTTTACTAAAAATATTCATTGTCTATCCAAAATCCAAATGCAACTGGGCACCTTGTATTTGATCTGGCAACTCTGCTGTGGTTGCCATCTAGGTGGTGCACTGGATTTTTGAAATTTGCAGGAGATTCCTCTGGAGATCAGAGTAGGAGGTAAGAGGGTGGGGACTCTGAGTGAGGAGAGGCAAGTAGGACCAAGTCCAGGTTGATCTGCTGTGACTGTTTTCTGTCATTCCAGCTCTTCCTTTAGATACAAACAGCTCTGGGGCACCTTCTCACTCACCCCCTCACCTCTCCTTTGTCTTGTTTCCTCTCTTTCTGTTTCCTTTAAGATGATGGTCTTCCTTAGACAATAAGTAGTGTGTACCAACATAGTGCTTATTCTAAGCACCCCCTGCACATTTGTAGGGTTTCCTGCTCTAGGCTCTCGGCAGGTAACTGGCCTCATCTCAGAGGCCCAGAGCTCACCTGTGACTTCCAGGTAGTGTGCCCATGGGTACTGACCTCTCATTGGTCATGGAAGACTGCAGATTCTCCAGAATCAAGGCTAATCTGGATCTGAATATCTTCTCTGTCTCTTCCTAGCTAGGTAACTAGGCCTATTTTAGTTCTCATCTACAAAATGGCAATAGCAATAGATCAACCTCACACATTGTAAGCAATAAATCCAATAGCTTAATTAAGGTGCCATGGATGTAGCACATAGTCACCATTTAAAGATATTAGCTATCATCATCATCATCATCATCATCATCATCACCTTCATCCCCATATCATCATTCCCATCACAATCCCATCATCACCACCCTCATCTCCAATATCACCATCATCATCACCATCATCACTGTCATATCCATTATCATCATCACCATCATTTTCATCATCACCACCATCTCCAGTATCTCCATCATCCTCCTCATCATCATCATCACCATCACCATTGTAAAAATCATAGTCATTATCATCACCATCATCATTTTACCCATATTACTTTTTTTTTTTTTTCTTTTTTAATTTTTATTTATTTATGATAGTTACAGAGAGAGAGAGGCAGAGACACAGGCAGAGGGAGAAGCAGGCTCCATGCGCCGGGAGCCCGATGTGGGATTCGATCCCGGGTCTCCAGGATCGCGCCCTGGGCCAAAGGCAGGCGCCAAACCGCTGCGCCACCCAGGGATCCCCATATTACTTTTATATACCCATATTGCCCGTATGTCTCCATTACCTCACCTTCCCTTGCCTACTCCCCTGCCTCTCGGAACCTGGATGGAGTTGTTTAAATCCATATTTCACTGTTGTGAGAGGACAGGCCTCTTGCCAACATTCTGATAAATTCTCTAGAGGCAGACCTCCTCAAGGTTGCCTTTAGTCTAGCAGAAGCCTGCTTCCACTAACTTAGTTCACTGTAGCAATTATCTTACCAGTTAGCCTATGAGATCCTCCATCTGTGTAGCTTTGATCTTGACATGAAATTTATCACTCACTGGAGCATTTCAATATGTAGAAGACTTTACAGAAACTTGGGGAACATGAGAGTTAGTATTGTATCAATGCAAACTGAATTTTCCATAGTTCTATTCACAAAGCTCCTCTCCATTCATTCAACTCATTCTGTCACATTGTCTCAAATCATCATTTTTCCTTCTTTCTTCCTTTCTTTCACTCTGGGCCCCAAATTCCTGTTCATTTGTGCTGCATCTCCTACAGACTTTGTCCTCAAAGTCTTCCATGTCTTCTAAGTAGCTAATCAAAATGTTTTCCTAAACACACTTTCCTCTCTAAAAGACTCTGGTGCCAGCAACTCAAATGACAAAAGTTTTACTCTACTACAATGAGTTTGAAAGGTTCAGGGAAGAACTTGAGCTGACTTTTAATGCATATTTTCCCTTTTGGCCTGAAATAACTATTCTATATAACTTTTACTTTCAACATGTGGGATAGAGTCACTTTCATCCCAGAAAGTTAGTGGCCTCTTAAAACAAGATTCCAGAAACATGTTTCCCTAATATGCTTAGTTTGATGATCAACACTGCATCATCTCTAACGCCCAATTATCATCATACATTTTTGTTTGCACTTAGTGAATGAAAAACAATAGTAGAAAAGAATCTCATCAAAAACATCCTTCTTGAGACCAAGCTAGGAAAATGGAAAGATTTAAATTCGTACTGGCTGAGAAGCCAGACTGAAGCCAGCCTGGGAGGATGGACTTCCCTCCATGGAGTGGCAGCTGGACAGGCTGCCTGGCAACTTTCCTGTGATTTAGTTCTGAGGCTCACATGTCAGCATTATTGTTGGAGATTGGATTTGCTTCTACAGGGGCAGTGAGGCTTCAGGATGCTGGCGCTGAGCCCTATCGATCTGTTTGGATGATTTTAACTCCCCGAAGCACAGGCTTCCTAAGCCGAGGGATGTTCTTGAGGCTCCAGCATTAAAATCGTTCATTTTGACACCTTGGGATCTTCCCCCACCTTGCAGAAGTGTATCCAAGAAAAATAATTATACTTATGACTATGAGGAAATATACTTTTGGGTCAACGGAGGTTTCCAAACTTCATTATTACTCTAATATTTTGACATTGAAGAATTGGATTCTAACATTGGGCTTGGGGTTAATGCCAAAGGACTCTAGAAAAGTTATAAATAAGACCTTTATGGGGTAAATTTCTTTAATTAGGGAGGCTGTGTAACTCCCTGTTCGGCAGCACAGTAGATAGAGTTATGGTGAACTTTCACTCAGCGTGAAATCAACCATGGCATTGCATTTCCAGTAAATGCAGTTTGATGATTCCAGCCAGCACAAGCTCCAGGCAGTGGTATTTGCCTGTGCGACAGACGGCGGCAAAGGGAGACCACACGGTGCTTCATGGAAGGCAAGCCATTTCCTGTCTCCATCCTCCCTCCTTCCTCTTTCACTGGCTTCAGCTCTGGGGCAAATTGAGGGCCCGGAAGCTGCCTTAGGGGAATGATATACAAGGGACTTCCAGAAGGCTGGACCCAAAGGGGAAAGGAAGAGCAGAATGTTCTCTTGGAACCACTGAGCCCAGGAGAAGAGGGCAGCAGTGTGGGATGCAGCTGAAGTCAGGGCTGGGGTCACTGGCTTGTGTGCTGTTTCTCTGCCTCCCTTGGAAGGGGATGCTTGCTTCTCGGCATAGTGGGTCGAATGGTACTCCCTCAACTCCCCCCAATTCACGGCCAGATGGAAACTTCAGAATGTGACCTTATTTGGAATTAAAGTCTTTACAGATGTACCTAAGATCTCAAGATGAAATCACCCTGGATTAGAGTAAACACTGAGTCCAATGGCAGTGTCCTTAGGAGAGAGAGAGAGAACAAGAGACATAGGCAGGAAGGAAGAGGCCATGTGAAGATAGGCAGAGACTGGGATGATGCATCTGGAAGCCAAGGGCCCCCAAAGACTGCTGGTGACACCAGAAGCTACAGGACAGAGTGCAACAGATTCTCCCTCAGATCCCCTAGAAAGACTCACCTTAATTTCAGATGTCTGGTTTTCAGAACTATTAGAAAATAGATTTCTGTTGATTAAGCCACTATTAGAAATTTGATTTCTGGGGGGACCCAGGGGGCTGGAGAACCACCACCACCGTCATACCCTCGACACCCCTGAAAGGCTCAGAGCCCAGTTTGGGTCTGGCTTGAGGCCAACTCAGTTTGCCATTTCCCTCTTCACTCTCCTTTCCATGATGTACCCAAACCCCAGATCTTGGCTCACCTGCTCCTCTTCACATCTTCAGGACACCTTAATAGTCTTGTGCATGTCCAGTGAGACATGTGTTTAGAATTATTGGTTTAATTCTGTTGTCAGACTCTTGCTGAAAAAAATGACTTGTCTCTGTTAGATAATTTA
This sequence comes from Canis lupus baileyi, assembly GCF_048164855.1. NCBI lineage: Eukaryota > Metazoa > Chordata > Mammalia > Carnivora > Canidae > Canis > Canis lupus. The sequence goes on from NC_132868.1 coordinate 8,970,196, forward strand.
CTCCTATTCAGGGAATAGCTGAGTGACCACCCTTTCCCTAATACTTCTGTGTCCATTGTTTTGTGTCCTCCTTAGTATCCCCGTGAGGTGAAATGCTTTTTATCCCTGCTTCGTAGTTGACAGCGCAGTGGGGCAAGAGACTTGGGCCAAGCCGAAGTTTGAATGCAGGTCTACAGAGACTGCATCCAGGGCAGGTGTTTTCTCCTTTCACACAGAACATTTCATTAGTCCACAGAGCCTTTTAGAAATAATGCTCCCTTGGTGATAAAAATTATAACTGTTCATTACTAAAAACTTGGAAAATACGTAAGGATACAAAAAGAATATAAACACCAACTATTTTCCCACCGCACACACAAAAATCATTATTACATCTTGAAATACTTAATTTTCTCCAAATGTCACATCTTTCCAAGGTATACACAAGGTCATTTCATGTAAGTTTAGTTTTCATCCTCTCTCCCACTTAGCAATTTGTTATGACCGCAGTTATGTTCATCAGTACTATTGGAAATGCCATGGCTGCATGGTATTCATCTTGAGGATAAACCACAGTGCTTCAAACCCAGGGTTATACATTCAAGCTGTCTAATTTTCCCTTTCAGAAGCCATCTCATTTTGACCATCATTGTATGCAAATGTTTGTCTGTGTTTTTGACTATTTTCTTGGGACAGCATCCTAGAAAGAGTCTTTTCAAAGTGTTTCCAAAGGCAGCTCTGCCTCCTGGCTACCATGTCAGTGCTTCTCAGGGTATTTATTTTTCAAAACAAGACATTAGGAGATATTGCATCTTGTGTTAGGGAAAGAAATTCTAGTTAGAAGAAGGCTTAAAAATAAAAAAAATAAAAAAAAGAAGAAGGCTTAGTTGGTGGAAATCTCTGTTAATGGGTCTGTTTACCATACTTCCCATCAAATCTGGGCAACTTGGAGCCTCATTACTTCATGCTTTTGGAGAGAGCTGCTCTAGCAGGTCTGACAGCTGAATAGATGAACAAACTATTATGTCCTGAGAACTTAGAGGTTGACCCTTCCCCAACCAGGTTTCTGCCAATGTTAGAGTGGCATAGATGTCCCCTGGTCCCTGTCTGGTGAAAGCATGGAGCTTTCTAGGGGTGAGGCCCCTGCCTACTGCATAGTAAGTGCACACCTCTGCAGGTAATGAACTCAAAGGGTCACACATGCTGGGGTCTCACCTGTGGCTCCTGTGGCAGATGCGCATTCCTACCTACAAAGAAGCAAAATGCCCACTGCAGTTTGACTGCAGTGCCGATTGCAAAGATAAGTTTTAATTAATCTTATTTACTTTGAGTCCTTCTGAGGAGTGGTTTTAATTTATATAGAAGAGCAAGAACAGAACTTCTAATTATAACATTAGTGAACGGTAATGAAAGAGATCCAAGATTATGTGAATAATAATTCCATTTAAAGGGACTTTCTATAAATACAGGATAGAATTATTCTGAAATTAGAACTTTCTTTTTAACTCTCTTGACTTTTAAATCTTTGAGTTGTACTTAAACATTATTTTATTGATGGTGGCATGCTTTAACTTAATAATGTACTCTTCTAAAATAACCCATTATAGGTGCAGATTTTTAAACAGGGAAAATATTCTTCAGATAATAGGCTTTTATAGATATTTGAGCCTGTATCTTTGTAATAAAATGTACTTAATCCCCTAAAGTGCACAATCTTTTTATAATGTCCGTGGGGGTAATCATAGGTATTAAATTAGCTGCAAGCGGGTTTTGAAAATGTTCTCTAAATGCTGTAAAAAGATATTGAGAAATCAAGAACGATATTGAGAATTAGAAGAAAAAAATTAATAATACCACATAGCCTAGTAAGATTCAAACGTGGCCCTTTCTAGTAAGTTTTGTTCTACTTTGACTTTCCTGAGCAGAAAGAGCTTGCAGAATGTTTCACTGCTAGAGTCAAAAGGTGGTTGCTTATGACTGAGCTAGTTTATGGAATTTACCCATCCATGACGCTTTAGAAGATTTGAATTCATCTCATCTGCTTTTTTGGCAGAGGCCAAACTGATCGCCTGCACCGGGTCTGGTCTGTGAATTTCAGCTGACACAGTTTACAGTCTTTCTGTATTTCCTGAATGTAACAAGATTGTGGGGATTATAATATAAACATTCAGTTGAACCTGGCTTTTGGTGTCCATTTGGGTTTATCAAGGAACATGTTCTATTAGAAAGTAAGCTGTCCGACATATTGATTTAAGAAGAGGAGTTGATGTGTGGCGTTTTGTTGCACTAGGGATATGAGAAATGATTTCTTATATTGTGTTTTAAATTTCAGGGCACCAGGAGGGCTCAGTTAAGCATCTCCTTCGGTTCAGGTCAGGATCCTGGGGTTCTGGAATCAAGCTCAGCATTGGGCTCCCTGCTCAGTGGGGGGTCTGCCTGTCCTTCTCCCTCTGACCTTCCCTTCATGCTCTCTTTCTCTCAAATAAATAAAATCTTAAAAAAATAATAATAAAAAATAATTTTTTTTCACCATGATCACCTGCTGAAATAATAAATTCAAAATCAAGATGGGAGAAACCCCACCCAAAACCGACAAAATTTTAAGAACAGGAGAGATTTGAGAAAGCCGGCCTTCCTCGTCTAGGGAGGTTGTGCACCAGACTAGAGGAATGAGGGTGGGGAGGCTGTAGGTTATTTAATGAAAGATGCTGATGAGGTGACATGACACATGCCTGTGTTTTCTGTTCATGGTATGATTGGAAATGAACCTGGATACTGGCCACTCTCAGGGAAGGCAGGCTCCAGATTGAAGGCATGGATTCATGTGTCCTGTCTTTGGCTGTATCTCTGGCCATAGCTGAGAGGAGGTGAGGGACTGTTAGGGACACCTGCTTGCAGGACAGAGCAGAGCCTCCAAAACTGAATTTGCTTCCAAACATCTTGCAGGGAACCTGGCACATAGTGTTGATAAATATTTGCTGAATGAATGATTAAGTAAATTGTCTAGAGTGGCTCTCCTTTTTTTTTAAAACCCTCCCTTCGGTTAAAGTATTTTCCTTGAAGGATTATACACATACAGAGAAGTGCACAAGCATAAATGTGTTCAAGAAATTACACCGTGAAACAGCCCCACGAAACACCTGGTTACCGCCCAGTAAATTCTTTGTCCACTCTCAGGTCACTATACCAAAGTACCAACTGGGTGGCTTATAAGCAACAGAAACACCTTAGTGGTACCAAGTCTCTCAAATCACAGACCTCTCACTCATCCTCACCTGGTAGAAGCAAGAAGCAGCTCTCTGGGCCTCTTTTATGAGGACACTAATCTCCTTGGTGGGGGCTCTACCTTAGGGACCTGAGCACCTCTCAAAGGCCCCACCCCCCAGAGGCAGCCGGGTGGCTCAGCGGTTTAGCACCACCTTCAGCCCACGGCGTGATCCTGAAGACCTGGGATAGAGTCCCACATTGGGCTCCCTGCATGGAGCCTGCTTCTCCCTCTGCCCGTCTCTCTCTCTCTCTCTCTCTGTCTCTCTCTCTCTGTCTCTCATAAATAAATAAAATATAAAAAAGTAAATTCTTAATATTATTTCAATACATTTATAGACTTCCATATTTCATTATTTAATTTATATTTGGGTAGAAGTTTATTCAAATGTACACATTCAAATAATATTTCATTGTGTATTTTAATCTGAAATATATATTATAAAGTAATGAGTTTTTTTTTTTTTTTTGGTGTGTGTGGAAACAGAAAATATAGAAGTGGGGCTCAGAAATGAAAAGCTGAAAAATAAGATATTTTTCAAAGAGAGCGCTCTGCTTAGATTAAAAAATAATCTGGAAAATTATTTTTCAAGCAGACTTTTGTCAAGTGTGATTCATATGAAATTTGCAAACAGAATATTATAAATTTTATAATTAGTTAGATTTAATTGCCGAAAAAATAATGAAAATGAGGAAGAAAATTATTCTCACCAAATAGAAAACTTAAAAGAGGTCGGATAAAATCTCTTTATATTCATTATGAATATAATATAAGCAGGGGCCTCATTTGAATGAATTGTTTTTATTTTATTTTATTTTTGGCCCTGAACGTTTTATCTTTAAAAAAAAAAGAAAGAAAAGGAAGAAAATGAAACACCATCCCCACAAGGGGAAGGCCTCACTTGGGCCCCTGTCTTCTCCTTGGCTCCAGAGGCTTCCGCACAGGCCCTGGCTGCCCGCCGGCCGATCTCCTGTTCCTGGGGCAGGAGCCGCTGCTAAGCATCCTTTCCCCCACTTCTCGCGAAAGCCTGTTCCCCAGAGTCCTCGAGCGAGCGCACACCCGAGCTCCAGGGTGGGGAAGACCCGGTGGGAGCGCCAGAGTCCCGGGGCAACCAGAGCGACACTTGTCAGCAGAGCCTCTGCTGGCTCCCGAAGCAAGCACAAGGCAAGCTCCCACGTTGTGTCCGGTATCCAGCTTGGAGACGGCACATGCATGTGAAGAGGGACACGAGGGCCCAGGGGCCGCGCGGTGGGACTGGAGGAGGCTGTCAGCGCACCCACGTGTGTTTCACACCACTGCACGCTGCTGTCACCGGGCCTCAGTTCAAAGCCACGCTTTCTGAGCTCCCCCTGGTCCCACACCAGTTTGCAGTTTTGATCAAACAATGAAAATAGAAAAGAGTAATTCTTATCATATCCACAAGTAAAAGCTGCAGACAGAGCCTCGCCTGCTGCTAGAAGATGAGGTGATCTTCATGACATCGTTAAATTAGGCAAGAGGTGGAGACCTCAACACGTCGTCCTGGCCCTGTGTGCACGTTTCTAGCAATCTGATTCAAATTAATCGTTCTGATTTTTCCCTTTAGTAAGTCTGACAGAAAACTTAGTATTTTACATCAAAATTATTTCAAGTGGAAAAAGAAAGTGCAGAAACCAACTTTTCTACTTCAGGTTTAAAGGCAGAGTGTTTTATTTTTGTTTACGGTGTGAGGAGGGGGTCTAGTTTCATTCTTCTGCATGTGGCTGTTCATTTTTCCAGCACCATTTGTTGAAGAGATTATCGTTTTCCCATCAGGTATCCTCCCCTGCTTTGTCGAAGATCAGTGAGATCTATGGTCAACCGATCCATATTTTAAGGCATAATAGGAAAAAATCATACATAAATGTTTTAAAAAGTAAATATTACTCACTTAAACTAGATTGTACCAAGGACACGTGTTTTGTTGAACAACTAACATTCATCACATGTGGTATTTACTACCATACAAAAGAAAACAGGGACATTAGAAGGAGTGACCGTGTCATTGGTTTAGATCCGTTGTAAAATGTACAGGTTTTGACTTACATAAAAGACAAGATAAGCCACTTTCAGTTTTAGGCATTGATTTAAAAGATCATTGAGGGCCTATGGTAAAAGCACTCATAATACTGTATCAGTAAAGAGGATTGCTTACAAACTGGAAATTTGGCTGAAAATCCAAACTGGGAGTCCTGACTCAATTATATGCATAGTGACATTTTTGGAGCAATGAATGCAGTAATTATACATGCTATTTTCTGGATCTTCCTGAAGACAGAATATTTTATCAAGTTGGACCTCATGATCATTCTCAAACATTTGAAGGGAGTATCAGATAGATGCTGTTAGAGAAATCAGATTTTATTTTGACTAGATAAAATACTTATTAGAAGAGTTTTAGGTAAAACAACAGATGACCCTCAAACAAAAATTAATATGGTCCTCAGCACACAAATGAAATAAATGTTGAATCTGTACCATATGCAGTCATGGGCTATGAATTCTTGCTTACTAATAATATTTAGCAAAAAGTTTACACAAAAGCCAAACCTAAATTTAAGATTAAAATAATTTGAAAAATGGGGTGCCTGGGTAGCTCAGTGGTTGAGCATCTGCCTTTGGCTGAGGTCGTGATTGATCCTAGGGTCCTGGGATGGAGTCCCGCATCAGGCTCCCCGGAGGGAGAAGGGTGTGTATTAATATTCTGAAATGATTTATACTCATTGTAACTTATGACACAGTCTCAAATGAAGAGAGACCTGAGTAAGTTGGGCAGCATTCTGTCAGTTTGGTGTTCTTTATAATGTTCCAGAATTTTCTGAATTCTGAAGGAATTTTCTGCTTTATAAGAAGAACTTACACGATTCAGTTCTATAAGAATTAAGTAAATAAAGTAAATGGAAGTTTAAGGAATTCATTGATTGTGTATTTTTGTAGCTTAAACAAACCAATATTGATATGTTATTGTTAACAGAAGCCCACACTTTATTCAGATTTTCTTAATTTTAACTAAATGCCCCTTTTCTATTCCGGCATCCTGTTCAGGATATCGCATTTCATTTAATCATCTTACCTCTTTAGGCTCTGCTAGGCAGTGCTGTCTTTACAGACTTTGCTTGTTTTTGATGACTTTGATGGTTCTGAGGAATGCTGGTTGGGTATTTTGTAGGATGTCTTTCAACTGGGATTTGTCTGATGTTTTTCTCATGATGAGACTGGAGTTAAAAGTTCTAGGGAGAAAGACCACAGATGTTAAGTACCATTTGAGCCATATCAAGGGGACACACTATCAACATGACCTGTCACTGCTGATGTTAACTGAACACCTAGGGCTCATAATTGCATTTCTTTACTGTAAAGTTACTCCCACCCCTTCACACTGTACACTTGGAAGGAGGTCACTGTATGGAAGGGAAGCCCTTGTTTGAGAGTGGAGAGGTATGCTGCACCTTTTTGAGAACAGACCATATAAGTTATTTGAAATTCTTCTGCAGGGGACACTTGTCTATTCTCCCCCATTAATTTATGTATTCAATCATTTATTCATATCAGTGTGTACTTACAGACATTTATTTTCTACTTTGGGTCATAATCTAATATGATGTTGCTCAAATTGGTCCAGCTTTGACCATTGGGAGGTCTTTTAATTGGCTCCAGGGACTTTTTGATATACCCCCTGGTCATAGTTTTTAATTATATTTAATTATATTATTATTTAACACTTACTTGCCTTTTGCACTACAAGATGCTCAAGGCTCCTCTTGTGCATTCCTTGCCCTGGTCCTAGAATCAGCCATTTCTCCAAGGATCCCTGAGTCCACTAATTGCAGAGCAGCATTAGAAATCAGGATGTGGGTGCTAGATGTGTTTATTGTTGCAGGGTGTTGTTGTTGCTAGATGCACTCATCTGACAGAGCAAGGAAATATCTGTGAGAATATTAACTTGTGTGTAAATACAAAGCTCTAAATATTTTTTTAATGAAACCATCTTTATCTATATTAAGCTAAACATGGTTTAGGTCTCAGCTCTAATGTGTTACTACTTGGGTCATTCTAGCATCCTCCTTCCCCTTGCTTATCTCCAACCTCTCACACCAACAGTGAGAAACCTGGTGGCTCCCCCTCCCTCCATTTCCTTAATTATTCAGTTCCAGTCTACATATACTGTGGTTTCAGAACTGGTAACGTGTACTCCAGTGGGAAACACACTATCAACCAGAACACAATGCTTATGTACAGTTTCCATTGTCCTCTGTCCTACAGGCCCCGCTTATTTCCAGAGATTGAGGTCAGCCTCTTTCCGCCTTGCCTCTGAAGTGAGGTTGTTTCACTCATTTGTAATACAGTTAGATCCTTCAGTCACAGCCTATATTCCATCCTGGGATCCCATGACCTCTTAAGTGATTCATATTTTTATATTCATTAAATCTCCCTCTTTATACAGAAAAATTCTGCAGATTTTGAGAAATGCATGGTATCATGTACACACCATTATAGCATCATACAGAATAGTTTTGCTACCCTAAATAACTCTTTGCTTTACCTACATACCCCTACTCCCAGCTTACACCTTTGGCAACCACTAATTTGTTTAAAGACTTACATAATTTTTCCTTTACCAGAATATCAAATAATTGAAATCATAAAGTATCAGTCCTTTTCAGATTGGTTTCATTTAGCAATATGCATTTAAGTTTTATCCATTCATTTGTATGTCTTGAGACCTCATTTATTTTTATTGCAGAACAGAATCACAGAGGTGCCACAGTCTGATTATTCACTCAACTCTTGAAGGACATCTTGGTTACTTCCAGTTTGGGATGATTATGGCTAAAGTTCCATACAGGTTTTTGTGTGGACCAAAGTTTTCAAGTTGGTTCGGTAAATACATGGTTGCTGGATCATATACTCCAACCAGTTTAACTATATATGAAACTGTGAAACTGTCTTCCAAAGTGGCTGTACCACTTCTCATTCTCACTAACAATAGATGAGAGTTACTGTTGCTCCATATTTTTGCCAGTATTTGATATTTTCAGTTTTTTGTTTTGTATTCTAGCCAGTTTTAGCCATCTTAGCCATTCTAATAGGTATGTCATGATATCTGATTACTGTTTTCATTTGCATTTCCCTAAAGAAAAATGATTGATAATTTTTCTTTTTTTTTTTGAAGATTTTATTTATTCATTCATGACAGACACAGAGAGAGAGAGAGGCAGAGACACAGGCAGAGGGAGAAGCAGGCTCCATGCAGGGAGCCCAACCTGGGATTCAATCCCGGGTCTTCAGGATCACACCCCAAGCTGAAGGTGGCGCTAAACCGCTAGGCCACCTGGGCTGCCTGATTGAGAATTTTTCATATGCTTATTTGCCACCTGTAAATCTTTTATGTATCTCTATATATCTATGTATCTATGTGTTTATATTCTACCTATTTTTCTATCATCTATTGAGAGAGGTTTATTTTAAGGAATTGGTTCTTCCATGATTGTGGAGGTTTGTTAAGTACCAAATCTGAATGATAGACTGGCAGGTTGAGAGCCCAGGGAAGAGTTGCAGTTTGAGTCCAAAGACAGTCTGTTTCTAGAATTCCTTTTTTCTCAGAGGAGCCTAGACTTTGTTCTATTAAAACCTTCAGCTAATTGGATGAGGCCCACCCATCTTATGGTTGGTAAAGTGCAATGACTTAAGTGTTAATGTCATCCAAAAACCACCTTCACAGAAGCATCCCATATAATATTTGACTAAATATATAAACTCTGTGGCCCAGTCCAGTGGACACACAGAATTAACCATCAGAGAATTTTTAAATTTCAAATTCCAGTTATTTATTACTGGATTATAAGAAAGCAATGGACTTTTGTGTTTTAAGCATGTACTTTGGAGCCTTGTTTAACTTGCTTATTATTCTAGGACTTGAGCTTTTCTTCATACACAATTATTTTCTGTGAATAAAGGCAGTTTTACTTATTTCTTTCTAATATGTATATGCCTATTTCTATTTCTTTTCTTTTTGCACTAGCTAAAACTTACAGTGCCATGCTGAATGGGAATGGTGAGAGAGGACATCATTGCCTTATTCCTGACCTTTTTTTAAAAAAAGATTTTATTTATTTATTCATGAGAGACACACAGAGAGAGGCAGAAACATAGGCAGAGGAAGAAGCAGGCTCCCGCAGGGAGCCTGATGTGGGACTGGATCCCAGGACCCCAGGATCATGCCCAGAGCCAAAGGCAGATGCTCAACCACTGAGCCACCCTGGTGGCCCCGCCTTGTTCTTGATCTTAAGGGGAAAGTGTCCAGTCTCTCATCTTTAAGTAGAATGTTAGCTTCAGGTTTTTAATAGATGTTCTTTATCAATTTGAGGATGTTCCTCTCTCTTCGTAGTTTGCTGAGAATTTTATTATGAATGGGCATTGGATTTTGTTAAATTGTAATCAGATATTTTTCTTCTTTAAAGTCTTGATATGAGAATTACATCAGTTCATTGGTATATTTTTGAATGTTGAACCAGCCTCATTATACCTGGAATAAATCCCACTTGGTTTTGGTATATAGTTCTTTTCATACATTGATGGATTTGATTACCTAACATTTGGTCGAGGATTTTTGCATCTTATATGCATAAGAGATACCCATCTCTAATTTTCTTTTTAAAAAATGTCTTTACCTGATTTGAGTATTAAAGTAATGCTGACCTGAGAGACAAGTTAGGAAATGTTCCTTCTGATTTTATTTTCTAAAAGACATTATGGAGAATTAATACGATGTCTACATTAAATGTCTTGTACAATTTACCAATGAAACCATCTGGACCCAGTGCTTTCTTTTTTGGAAGGTTATTAATTATTGATTCAATTTCTTTTGTAGATATAGGGATGATTATGTTGCCTATTTCTCTTTGTGTGCATTTTGTTTTTTTGTGCCTCTCAAGAAATTCATTCATTTCATCTATGATATCAAATTTTGTGGCAAAGAGTTGTTAATAGTATTCCTTTGTTATCCTTTTAAAGCATAAGGAATCAGTAATGCTGACCTCCCTTTCATTTCTTATATTGATGACTTGAATTCTCTGTTTTCTCCTTCCCTCCCTCTCTCTCTCTCCCTTTCATCCTGGCTAAAGATTTATCAATTTTATTTATCTTTTCAAAGAACTAGTTTTTCAGTCCCTTGATTTTGGTTCTTTGTTACTTTCTCTGAATCCCACAAGTTTTGCTGAGCTATATTCTCATTGTTATTTAGTTCAAGATACTTAAAACATTTTCTGAAACTTCTTTTTGACCTATGGGTTCTTAGAAGTATGCTTTTCAATTTCCATATATTTGAGGATTTCCTGGTTATCTTTCTGTTACTGATTTCTAATTTCATTTTATTGTAGTCTGAGAATACACTTCGTATGATTTCTATTCCTTTAAACTTGTTAAGGTATTTCTCTCATGGCTCAGAATGTGGTTTATCTTGGTTGATGTTCCACATGAGCTTGCAAAAAATGTGTGTTCTATTATCACTGAATGAAGAATTCTAAATCGTGTCAATTAGATCAAGTTGATTGATGGTACTGTTCGGTTATCTATATATTTACTGATTTTCTGCCCTCTTGATGTATCAGTTACTGGCAGAGGATGTTGAAATCTCCAACTATAATAGTGAAGTTGTCTATTCCTTCTTTCATTTCTGTGTTTTTTTTCTCATGCATTTTGATGCTCTGTAATGTGGCACATTCATGTTGATCATTGTGTCTTCCTGGAGAATTGACTCCTTTATCATTATTTAATGCCCCTATTTATCTCTGTTAATCTTCTTTGTTCTGAAGTATACTTTCTCTGAAATTATTATAGCTACTCCAGCTTTTTTCCTCATTAGGGTTAGCACAATATAAATTTCTTCATCCCTCAACTTTAACTTGTCTGAATCTTTCTTTATGTTTCATGTGGAGTTCTTTCGTAGACAATATAGAGTTGATTTTCTTAAATTCCATATGAGAATCTCTATCATTTAAGGAATTTGAGGCCATACATTTTAGGTGATTATTGATATATTTGGATTGATATCTATTGTTCTTAACTATTTTCTATTCATTTATTCTTATTTCTCTTATTCCTCTCTTTTTCTGCCATCTCTGGTTTTAATGGAGCATTTTGTGTAATTCCATTTTGTTTCCTCTCTGAGCACATCAATTTTACTTTTTAAAATAATTTTTAGTGACTGCCTTACCATTTATAACATATATTTTTAAATAAACGAAATAACTCTTCTAATAGCACTATATCCAACCATGTACAGTGCAAGTACGTTATAGTGTAGTGCAATTCCTCTCTCCTACCTCTTGATACATCCCTGTCACTTATGTGCTATAATTACACAACAACAACACCATGCTACTATATTCCCTTAAGCAAATATTAATTTTTTAGATCAATCAAAAATCACAATAAAAATATTTTACTTTCACTTATTCCTTCTCTGATGCTTTTCCTTTTTAAAAATGTCAGCCCAAGTTTCTAGTCTCTATTGTTTTTCTTCTTTCTAGATAAAGAACTTCTTTTAATATTTCTTCAAGGGCTGATTTCTTGATGATGAATTCCCTCAGTTTTTGTTTGTCCAAGAAAGTCTTTATTTTCCTTTCATTTTTGAAGGATAATTTCCTTGAAAGATAGAATTCTAGGTTCGTTAGTTTTTTCCTTCCAACACGAGCATTATTTCACTTCTGTTTTCTGATGAAAAACACTGAAACTCTTATCCATATTTTTGTATAGACAAGATATCCCCCGACTTCTTTCAGAACTTTTTCTTTGTGTTTGGTTTTCTATAGGTTGAATGTGATGTGTCTAAGTGTGTGTACATGTCCATGAACCCATGTGTTTTGGTAGTAATACTGCTTGGTATTTTCTGAACTTTCTAGATGTGTAACTTGGTGTTGTCATTAATTTTGAAAAAAATCTGAGCCATTATCATTCCTATTATTTCTTGTGCTGACTTCTATCTTCTCCTTTTGTTATTGACATATCCTCAAGCTCACTGATTCTTTCCTTTGTTGTGTCTGGTTTATTGATGAGCCCATTAAAAGCATTTTTCATTTCTGTTACCGTGTTTCCGATTTCTAGCATTTACTTTCAATTCTTTCTGAGATTTTCCATCTCCTTGCTTACATTAGCCATTTGTCTTAGTCTTTTCAGGCTGCTATGCCAAAATGCCACAGACCAGGTGGTGTTTAAACATAAGAAATGCATTGCTCACAGTTGTGGAAGCTGGGCATCTGAGATCAAGGCACCAGCAGATTTGGCCTGATGAGACCCTGCCCCCCAGGTGTCTATCTTTTTGCTGTGATCTTATATAGAAGAAGGAGCAAGGGAGCTTTTACAGGTCTGTTTTATCAAGGCGCCATTACCCCTTATGAGGGCTCTGTCCTAAAGACCCAACCACTTTCCAAAGGCCTAACCTCCAAATACCATCACACTGAAGGTTAAGATGTCAACAGGGAACTTTTGGGAGAACACAAACATTCGGTCCATAGAACCATCTGTTTTTGCATGTTGTCTCTTGACCCACTTAATATACTAGTCATGATTATTTAAACACACTAATACTGAACATACTAATCATAGTCCTTTACAGTTCTTTGGCTTCTGATTCTAATGTCTTTGTCACATCTGATTCTAATCCTGCTGTGGTTCTGCATGTTTAGACTATTTTTCTTTTGCTCCTTTGCTACCTTATCTGTGTTTTGAAGGCTGAATAACAAGAATAGAGCTAAGTAGGTCTTTGGCGTGAAGATTTATATTAACCTGGCTAGGAGTTGGTCTGTTTTCTGTGTGTGTGTGTGTGTGTGTGTGTGTGTGTTAAATGTTTACTATGACTGTAGGTGCTAGGGGCTTAAAATTTCTCTGGTTTCCGTGTTTTTGTCTCTTCTATTATCTTTAGATTCCCTTTGAACTTTTCTTAGAGTGAATTTGTTTTGCTGTGATCTTGACTCTGTTCCATGGTTTTATGTTCCAGGAGTCCTGTTGGGGTTGGTAGCAAGGCGAAGGGGCCAGGGAACATTCCAGTGCCCTGTAATCTGATCACAGTGACTTGGGCCTGAGCCTAGGGGTTGTGACTTTCACCAGTGTCTCTCCATTGGCACAGGTTACCCTTATGTCCCTTCCTCACTTCCTTCCATTTATTTCCTTGAATGCTGGCCCTGTAGACTATTTTTCCCCATGAGACAGAGGCTGGAGCAGGAGGAAAGCCCCTGACGCACCTTGAATAAGGTTCTGGCAATGTGTTTTTCCCTGAAAAGTAAATCTTTGCTATGGAGAAGGTCTGGGAACATTCTTGAAGATTATTCTTCCCTTCTCTCTGCTGTGGTCTTGAGGGGATCTTTTTCAGGTCTTCAACATAAATGCCTGGTGTGGTTTCTGATAGTAAAGCCCATGAGAATGTGCACTCCTTGCCCCCAAAAGGTGTGGTTTCTAGGAACTTCTTGTCACATCTGATTCTAATCCTGCTGCTGTTCTGCCTGTTTAGACTTCTTACCTACTTACTTACTTACTTTTTTTTTCTTTTAAAGATTTTATTTATTTATTCTTGAGAAACACACAGAGAGAGACAGAGGGAGAATCAGGCTCCTTGTGCAAGGCCCGATGTGGGGTTCGATCCCGGGACCCCAGGGTCATGCCTTGAGCCAAAGGCAGATGCTCAACTACTGAGCCACCCAGGCGTCCCAATTTCTTACTTTCTTGCTAGTCCACACTTAGCCTCCAGTAAGTGTTTCTACCAGTTGACGGCTCCAGGAGCTTCTGCTCCAGGCAAACAGATCTCTCTGGTTGTGTCTGTCTCTCCAGATTTTGGGGTGGTGGTCTGCCCATCAAGCTCAACTTTTCTTTTGGGTCCAAGAAAAGTTTTTTATTTTCAGCAAAGGAGAAGGTTGCACAGTTGCACCAAATTGGACTACTGTTTACTCTGGATCTTAGGTGTGATGCAAATGAGATCAGCCTGCATCTGTTTTGCTCCCATTTATCCTTGTCTTTAATCCTCCACTAGCTCCCATTTGCTTCTGGGGCTGGGATCCATCTGTTTCCTCTTCCTAGTCCCTTTTCCTTTGTAGCCTTCTGGAAAGGGATGTTAAAGCCATTCTTAATTGCAGTTCCAGGGCAGAAAAAGTAAAGCTGATCCTGCATCAGTGGATTGAAAACGGGAACAGAGATACAGCACAGATGTCTTTCTGAGGGGCCACCACAGGTCTTGGTGACCAGTAGGGTGTGATGAGGGTGACAGAGTAGAGGTAGAGGTAGGAGAAAGAATACTGCAATTGTAGGCTGTTTGGGTGGATTAACCATTCATTAGGTATGCCCTGCACATATCTAACAAACGGATAGATATTTCCACTATGATGGGAAAATCAAGCAGACTGTTGCATCTAAAACAGAAGCTTTGATGTGATCACATCTGTGCTTTCACAAGGAGACCCCAGGAGGACGGGCAGGTCATTGGGAGATATTTTGGGGGCAGGTAGATGCCAGGCTTCTCTCATCTCCCTTCTCCTTGACAGAGACCCAGAGGGGATGGGTTGAGTGTTGCTGAGGCCCAGCAGAAGATGGAAGGAAACAGTTGCTCATAGATCTCCTTGCATTGCTCTGCAGTGAAAAGAAACTCAATAAAAGCTTCATTTTCAAAAAACAGTAGGCTTCTTTTCTGAGAAATAAATGCTATTTCCTTTCTTTTTTTCTTTTTACCTGCACTAACAGGAAACTGAATTAAGGTTGAGTTTTGCACCCTAAGGCTGCAGTTGTAGATACAGTTGTTTTCATCCTTGTGATCAAATATTGAAGGTGCATGTGGGGAAACTGATGCCAAGGTGGAAGCACAGAATCCCCTGTGGGCCACGTGAATGAAACATTCTATGCTCTGAATCACAAGCAGGCTTTGAAATCCCAGATTTCACTTCTACTTGAGTCTGTTTTGGAATTGTGAGAAATCAATATGAAAACGTATAGATGCAACTTTGAAAAAATGTCTTCACTCACCTGAAAAAGCCAGACTGGAAGCGCTCCCACCAGTTAGTGCGCAGTCCCCGTGCAGAGCCACTATCCGACGTGAACCATGAGATGCTCGTCCTCCTTTCAGATCCTCCAAGCCCGCCTGGGTGGGAGCGGCATTGGTCTGGAATCCGAAGTCATAGGGGCTCTTGGGAACGTGAAGGAGCAGTCTAGTAAAATTGGAGGAAAAGGGTGAACTTTAGACTTTATAAAAGAATTCAGGTTTATTACTTTTAATTTTTTTAATTTTTTATTTTTTTAGGTTTATTACTTTTAAATATATGGATTAACCTGAGTTGGCCAGAGAAGGGGCTACCCTTGAAAAAGCTGGACTCAACGAAGAATCATTCTAATTCCTGTGACCCTGTTTACATGAATGGTTTGTTCAGATATGTCTACAAACGATACATTTTCTCAGGTAGCAAACTTTTCTTCACCATTTACACAGTTAAGCTTAGACACTGGTTTTTCATAGATTCCAAGGAAGTGACCTTTTGAGCTGGCCCTTTGCAGATGGCTGCTGGCAGGTCCCATGCTCTGGTTGGCGAGGACAGTGACGGATGAGCACCATCTCCCAGGACTCACCGTCAGAAACTCCTGAAGGCACTGTCTGCAGATGGTGATTAACCAGACAGGTTTATCCAGCTCCTGGAAGACCCTCCTTCTCAATTAACCCCACATACATAGTTAGATTGATTGAGGACTATAGAGAGAAATACGCACCAGTCCTGTCCTCGGGCACCAAGAATCTAGTTGGTCGCGAGGGAGCAGGGGGAGATTGTGCAGGTGATGTGGTAGGGGACATGGCGGAAGTAAGCTCGTGTCTGTGGGGATGGGGCCCACAGGGAAGAGTTGGCAGTTCTGCCTTTGGTGGAAATGGAGGCTTGGGAAAGTTACACAGAAGTGATTTTTGGTTTGAATTATTTATAAAGGGCTTGGTTGAGAAACAGGATCCAAGATGGAGCGATGAAGGCCCAGAGCCTTGGGAATGAAGCATGTGCTGCTTGGGGGGCCTGTGAATGGCTTAGTGTGGTTGGGTAGTGATGGTGCCTGCATGTGTGTGAGGGGACGGCGCCTTTCACCAGCGATCTTGACAGATGGATCCAGATAGACAGCAACAGGAGCTGGGGCCACGGGAGATACAATGGAGACTCTATTCTAGTGACCTTGGCAAGCTCACTAATGGCCTTTTCACTTATTTTAAAAAAACTTTTTACTTGAAATAATTTGGGGCTTAACAAGAGAGTTGAAAAGATAGTACACAGAGTTCCTGCACACCCCTCCCCTTACCTCCTCTAATGTTAACATCTATGCGACCCTGGTGCATTAGACAAAGTCAGAAATTAACACTGGTATAATATTATGAACTCAACTGTAGACAAGTAATATTTCATCATTTTCCTAAGTATGTCCTCTTCTGTTGCAGGATCTGATGCAGGTTTCATGATGCTTTCAACCCTCATGTCTCCCTAGTCTCTGCCAATCTCCTCACCGGTTCTTTCTTTCATCCCCTGACATGTTTGGAGACTATTGGCCAGGTATTTTGTGAAATATCTTTCCCCTTCCTGTCCATCCCTCCTTCTTTCCTTCCTTCCTGCTTTCCTTCCATGCCTCCTTCCTCCCTCTCTTCCTTCCTTCTTTTCTTCCTCCCTCCCTCCCTCCTTCCCTTCTATCTATCCAACCATTTTTCTTTTTTTCTTCCTTCCTTTCTCCCTTCTTTCATTTTGAGCATTTTCTTACCAAGTACTCCAGACTCATCTCGCATTGCACTTCCCTTGCCCATAGCTAACTTTGCTTTGTCTAAAAGACAGAGTGAGGATGCCTGGGTGGCTCAGCAGTTGGGCGGCTGCCTTCCACTCAGGTCATGATCTGGGGATCCAGGATCGAGTCCCGCATTGGGCACCTGTGAATAGCCTGCTTCTCCCTCTGCCTATGTCTCTGCCTCTTTCTCTCTCTGTGTGTGTCTCTCATGAATAAATAAATAAATCTTAAAAAATAAATAAACAGGGAGTGACATGACAAGAGACGTGTTTGGAAAGATCCATGTCATGGAGGATGGATGAGTTTGTAGAGGGGTGACTACTATACTGATCAGGCTGGAGATGAGGAAGCCAGAGCAGGTTTGTGTGATGGGACTGGAAACACAGGAGTGGGTTTTGCTTTGCTTTTCTGGCCTCCAACAGCAATATTATTGCCCAAGTTTTCAGCACTCTTCCTCTGGCTCTTTCTGTGTTGTTTCCTCGATTTTCTGGATCCTCTCCTTTCTTATCAGAGCTTAACTGAATTGCCTCACTTCTTGCAAGAGAGGCACTTACTGCTCAGATAGCCCTTTGTTTCTTAGATGTGCAAGGATGACACTCTTTCTTGCTCTGCCAGGCACTGTAATAGGAAATAGGAGGTAAATATCACAGCCAGGTAACTGTCACATCTGATTCTAATGTAACTGTTCTCATGAAGCCGACAATTCTAGGATATGTAATAAACCAGTGAAGCTATAAACAACCCAGAGTATACTAGATTGCTGAATAAGTGTGATGCAAGACATACAGTGAAGAAATCTGATGCAAAAGAATCTCAGGGGGTAATTTTGATTGAATGCTCATTGCAAGGCCCATTAAAGGGGCCGGGGGACAGGTGTTGGGTTGTGCCAAGATGTGCAGGGAAGAGCCTGCCATGTAAGGATCCAAGGAAAGAACACTTCAGGCAGAGGACTAGCTAGTGCACAATCACCAAGAGGGGGCGAGATTGAGTGCACATTTTAGGAACAGATTGAGAATCCATGGGGCTGAAAAATCATGGCCTGGGTCGGGGAGGGCAGGTGAGATCAGATGGGAAATATTAGTTGTGGACTGGTCAGCCTAAGGGGAAAATGAATTATATTTCAGGAAGAATGCAAAGCCATCAAAGATTTTTACTTAGAGGAGTAACATGATCTGATCTATGGTTTTTGTTTTGTTTTGTTTTGAGAGAGGGAGAGACAGAGTGAAAGCAGAGTGGGGGGGAAGGACAGAGAGAGAGGGAGAATCTTAAGCAGGCTCTGTGCTCAGTGTAGAGCCCAACACAAGGCTCCATCTCATGACCCTGAGTATCTGATCTATGTTTTTAAAAATTCACTCTAGCTTTTGTGGTCTCAGGGTTGTAGGAGGACAGCAGCAGGTGTAGAGAGACGAGAGGTGAGAGATGAAGAGGGTGGCAGAGATGGGTGTGAAGAGAGGAGGGCATGTTTGGGAAATATTTTGGAGGTTATAATGATAGGATTTGCTGATGAAATAGGGGCAAAAAGAATCAAGGATGGAATCTAGTTTTTAGCTTGAACAACTGGGAACTGAGGACAGCTGACCGAAAGGCAGGTGTGCGAGGGGGAGACGAAGAGTGTGATCTTGAGTATGTAAATCTGTGATGGTGATCAGGAATCCTCATGGATGTGTTGAGAAGGCAGCCCTGAGTTTAGTGTTTGGGAGAAATGTTAATTCAGAGTTAGTAATCTGAGGGTGGTGTTTCAAGCCTTGGGGCTGGAAGGGGACGCTGTGGGAGAAGGTACAGATGGAAACCACCTTTATTTTTGTGCCTTCACAACCCCCAAGTGATTGCTTTAGACATACAAGGTAGCAAATTTCATTAGTATACAAATAAAACAACAGGGCTCTGATTGCAATACCAGGTCGATGCGTGGAGTGGACAGAGCAAGCTCCTATTCCATCTCCCAGCTCCAAAAATCCATTTAATATATTGTCCTCGGATAGAGAACATATCAGATATTAAACTGATAAGAACAGATACTACACTTGATCTTGGTCAAAAGGCCGAGAAGTGATCAGGACCATGATTATAAGGAGAATAGCCATCTATCTGGGTTAAGATAGAGACAAAAAATGGAATAAAAGTATTGCAAAACCAAAGGATAAGACACAGCTGATGTGCTCATAGTCAGTTGTTTCTGGGACCAACGAGCATCGCAGTGACCCTGGGGCTGTCCCTGGGATTTGGATTCAGAAGAGCAGTAGTAAGGGACAGAAGCAGAGCCATTTGAGGAAGGAAAGGGAAAATGAGATGACTTCCATCTAACTTCTCTTAAGAAGAATATTTAAAATAAGATTCCATGCTTTTGTCAGATCCATAAGGATGACAGGGGACCAGAAAATCTAATAGGAGGGGAGGGGGGATTCTGAGGAAATAGTCTGGGGCAACCCCCAGGAGAGATTAGGGACTTGGGCCAAGGTCTCAGAGCCACCGCCAAGGGGTCTTGGCAGAACCACTGTGACGATGGCCACTGAGGACTGGGTCAGTGTGAGATTGGAAAGTGGGCATTTAAGAGAGCGAGACTGGGGAGGTCAGCACCAAGTAGGCACAGAACCTCTGAGAAAGTCTTGGTGGGACTTTACTCCACAATAGCATATCCAAGGCAGTGAAGGAATTAGGACCCCAAGAGAAGGCATGCTGAAGATGAGCCATGCAAAGTGCGCCGGGACATGTAACATGACATTAGGAATGGATTGGATTGGCTCTGATGCAGACCATCCCCAGGTAGGATTATCTAACTCAGGAACATGTAGGCAATATATTCCTCTGAGTAGCAGATGATTTCGGCAGATTCTGAACTTCCTGATTTCATCTCTGTCACTGTGGGGTACTTCACTAGACGAAATCTGGTGGGATATGCTTGAAAAACAAATATGTTGGAGGTTGGAACACTAAAAGAAGATCAAAGGAAGGAAGATTTGGAATTCCAGCAAATTGGACTGACTTTCCATTTCACGGGGAAGGCATCAAATAAGAAGCGGGTTGAAGTGTTAGAACTCGGCTTCCTAGAACCTTCCTGAAAGTAGTGGCAAGGAGAAGCTGGAAATAAAACACAAGACACATACTCCCCCCATTTCAGGAAGAAAAGCAGTGTAACAAAGACACACTAAGCAGAGCCTGAACACGGGCCAGCTGATGAAGCATCTCTAAGAGCACACGGAGTCTCTAGGCTTCCAGGTGGTGGACTCCAAAGACGCTGATGAGAACTCTTTCATAAGTCTGCTGGGGGCAGTTCTTCAGTGGGAAGACAGGTAGGAATGAGGGGAAGGTGTCCAGTGGGGTGTGTTGGGCAGAGTCCTCCAATGCCGCAGTGGGAAGGGACAGTGGCCATCATTGTGGCCTGGCTGGACTCATAAGAGAAACCATTAAACATTAGACAAAGCCCATGGTCCCCAGACCCAGGGGCAAGAAAGAGAGAGGGAAATCAGGAGGAAAAAGAGAGGTGGAAAACATTTGTATTTGTGGAAAGGGAAGGGGTCTTCAATGACACCCGATTCTCCAAGATGAAGAGCTAGGACACATTTCCTCCTACATGTGGTAAGTGCAGTGCCCAGAGCAGGTGTGATGGAAGACTGGATTCACCTGGGCTCACGTCACAGGCTGCAGACTCCATCCAGGGCTGGCTGCATGCCCCCCATGCTCAGAAGGGCCCCGTATTATTCTAATGCTCCATGGGGTCACAATTTGAAATTATTAATTTTATCTCTGCATGTGTGCTTTGTGAGTGAAGTCTGGTGGGACAATGAAGCATGTATATGAATGGAGAAGGTCCAGGCACCTTGGCAGGACCACCAGCCCCTGCCGCCTCAGTCCCATGTGGTGTTGGTGATGCCCGCGAGCTCAGAATTCCCATGGACTCTACGTGGGGGCTCTGAATTTTCTAAATTTTGTGGTGTGCCACCAGGGCTGAGATTGTCTTCTGGTTTGGTTAATTCTTTAGATTCTTTCAAGAGTGAGGATTATGAGCACGTTGGTGTTGAACGAGCCCGATCTCTAACATCTTGCAGGACCCATGACAGCTTGTAGGGCAGAGGACTCCAGCCTGGCTTCTGAAGGAGCCTGACGGTGCTCCCATTTGAGAAGGAATGGAGGAAACAACAGTACTTTTTTCCATTTTAATTTCTTTAAACTTAAATTTTTCTTTAAAGGGTTTTTTTTTTTTTTTTTTTGACTCTTAAAAATTTTTCCTTAGACTGTAGATTTTGGGCTTTAATTCCTTGGCTTAGAATCTTTTTCACTTTTATTTCTCTGGATTTTAATTTATGAGTAAAAGGGAATTTTATCTCTGAATGTTAATCCTGAGAAGTTTTTCACTGAGAGGGTTTATCTTCAAACTGGAGGCATCTGTGGATTGCAGGCATCTTATTATTTGATTGCTTCTGTTGTCACTTCAGCTCATTGCGCCACCTGACCTCCTCCTGGTCTGTTGTCACAGTCCTCTCCACTGTGATTCACACATAGCCATACGCATGTTGCCTAAAGAGGCCCACTGCGTGCCCTGGCACACAGTGTCCCCTTTCTCTGGAGGCTCTTGCCCTCCTCCTCTCTCTTGCAAACTCAGCTGGCTCATCGCAAATGTCACTTCTCTCCTCTGACTCAATGCTTCTCTCCTCTCTCATCCACTTTTGCACATCTCCCCCATAAGCAGAAATGGGGAGTCCTGCTTTGATGTGTCTGCTTCAAGTCTGCCCATGTCCAAGGTTGTCTGAGCTTAAGGAGAAGGACATCTATCACAGGCATTGCTGGTTTCTTAGTTTTCAATGGGTCATCTCTTCTTCAGAGGGCGGACATCCTACAAGCATCCTACAAGCATCCTCTGACTGCTACCATCAGGCCCCTTTCAGGCATCGACATATCTGCTCTGCTGGTGACTATTACTTGCTTTTCAGTGTCCTCTCCATCCTTCTCCACTTGCTGTGTGTTGTAGAAGATGGATCCCCATGAACCAGCTCTGGTCTCTCTTTTCACTGGATTTGGCTGGTGGCACTGGCAGATGATCTTCTGGTTTCCACTTAGGAGGTCTCAGCATCTTGGCTAACTTCTCCCTGGGTTCTGGAAGCACCCCACCCCTTTGCCTGTGGGTCTAGTCGTTAGGGCCTCCTGGTGCTGCCAGCCACAGGGGGCTGCATGTTCCCCTTGTTGACTTTTCTTACTTCTGCCCATATCTCTGCAAACACCTCCCTACCAACATTTCCTTAGGCTACTGGTTGACATACTGCTTCTTGTTGGGACCCAGACCAAGATATTTGAGAAGCTAAATAATAATAATAATAATTACAGGGGGTGCCTGGGTGGCTCAGTCAGTTAAACATCTGACTCTGGCTCAAGTCATGATGTCAGGACCCTGAGATCGAGCCTGAGTTGTGCCGGGCTCCCTGCTCAGTGGGAAGTCTGCTTCTCTGTCTGTATTTTCCCCCACTTATGTACACTCTCTCTTTTTTTCCCTCTCATATAAATAAATAAAATCTTTAAATAATAATAATAATTACAGCAAAATGAAGCAAATTGTCTTGAGAACCTTCGTTTTAGTTTTCCATTGCTGCATGGCAAACTAAACTTTGCACTTTAGAACAATGCCCATCTGTAGTTCTGTAGGTCAGAAGTCTAGACTCAGCTGAATCTCATGGTAACAAACAAACAAAAAAAGAACCGCTGACACTTGCCAACACGTGGGCAAGGACCTGCTTCCAAGCTCGTTCAGACTGATGGCAGAATCCAGTTTTTCATGACTGTGGGACTGAGGTCTCCATTCTTTTGCAGATTGTCAGCTGGGGGTTATCGGCTCAGAAGCAGCACACGTGGCCCTCTCCATCTTCCAAGTCAGCAGTGAAGAATTTCTCTTGCATTAAATTCTGTTCCATTTTGAACATCGGTCTTCAGGAAGAAACGTATCCATCTTAATGGCTTGCTTGGTTAGGTTAACTGCGCCATATTACAGACCTCAGCACTTGGGTGATATCCCACGTGGTCACAGGACCTTCCTAACTCAAGAGAAGAGGATTCTTTAGGGTGACTCAGTTATTACTGGATCATTTTAGAAATCTGCACACCCCAGACTTAATGAATCTTGATGGATCACTAATTGCTCATTTCTTCAGTAACAATAACATATGTGTTCCTTGGATTTTAAGTCTTTTCCTTATAAAACAATGGACAAACCCAGCTGCTCTGGATCTTTGTCCTAGCTTTGGAGTGCTTCTGATTCCTGTTTGGAGACATATTGCCCTCCTAGGAGGTATTTAGAAAAGAATGGATGGAACTGGAGGGTACTATGCTGAGTGAAGTAAGTCAATCGGAGAAGGGCAATCATCATATGGTTTCACTCATATGGGGAATATTAAAAATATTGAAAGGGATTATAGGGGAAAGGAGATAAAATGAGTGGGAAAAGTTAGAAAGGGTGACAAAACATGAGAGACTCCTAACTCTGGGAAACGAACAAGGGGTAGTGGAAGGGGAGGTGGGCAGGGGGATGGGGTGTTTGGGTGAAAGGCACTGAGGGGGGCACCTGATGGAATGAGCACTGGGTGTTATACTATATGTTAGCAAATGGAACTCCAATAAAAAAATTATATATTAAAAAAAAAGAATGAGATGATTTTTATTTTCATCACTTCTAAGGGAGATACTAGCAACTTGGTGTGATTTGGCCAAGGGCTGTGGGAATACTCAGGATGTGACTTAAAGTCCTGCACAATAATTGCCCCTGACCACATGGTTTCTCAGGAGAGAACACTATACCATACACTAGATTTCTGCTTACTGAGTTATAGTTACATCCCAGCTGCTTCCAGAATACTTCTAGGTTATGCTTTGTGTGAAATTTCTTACCTATTTTTGTATGAAGTGACCCCTTTTAGATAGCATTTAAATGGGCTCTGGGAACTCTAGGGGGAAAAAAGCAGCTTCTAAATGACACCAATAACAGAGAGGTGGGGTTGGAAGACAAAATGATTCTAGAAGGGTTTTTCTTCGGCTACTTGATGAAAGTTAGACACATCACATCACTGTCAATACTGGATCCTGCGAGATGGATGTGTTGCCTGGTTAGGCTGACCACTCTCCAAGTCAAAATAGCTCTGAATGCATTATTTTGGGGCGGCCCCCAAATTCAATGCATTAATGAGCCTGAAAGATTTTCCTTTCTCCATTTCTCTTGGGTCTGTCTCTCCTTTTCTACTGCCACTTCACAGCCTACTCTACCAACAGCTATTTCTTGACTTTATACCACGTGCCACGGACCATCCTAAGGTAACTCTGGCTTAAGAATTGCCTTTTGGCTTATTTAGTTTCTGCCTCCCACTCCAGTTAATTCTGCATTCTGACCATCTAAAGTAATCATGTGGGGTTATTGATCAAAACCCTTTAATACTTTTCCTGTGCCTTCTGTGTTTCAAAACCCTAATGGGCAAGACCCAGCCTTCTCCAGCATGAATCCAAACCACCTTTCACATCCGATCCCTGATTCCCAGCCCACCACCCTTCCGGAAGGACTGGTTTCCATGGGCTTGCTTTCATCTCTACTGTATTTAATCCAAGTCTTCTTCCAGAAATGCTTCCCCCATCTCTGCTCACTGAAATAGAACTCATCCTATAAACACCTTGCTAGATAGTTTGTGGTTCACAAAACTTTTGGAATTTTTCCTAAAGAGATATAATTTGTGTTCTGTTAAGGTGGAGGGAGACTTCCTTCCCCTGCTTTATGTTTCTATGTGAGCTGAGTTCCACCAGGCAGCACTCTTGTGCCTCTCCTGTGTCCACATTCAGTAAGTCATTGTTGACTTGGCATCATTAAGGAGTCGCCATAGATCTCTGACTGTTGAGTGTCACTGAGGACAGGAGAGATTCTTTGTGTCTCTTGGGACATTGAAAGTAACATGAGACATTTGTGGCATCAACAGACTGATCTATTCAGTGTCAACATTCCTCTAGTCTTGCTGGATTACAAATGTGCTGTGCTTTCTCACACAACATAGGGCTATTCACTCCCACACTTGTTCTCAGATAGAATCCACATTTGTTGTGTTTTATGGTTATTAAGGCATTTTAGCTTAAGCTCTTTTGTTTGATGCTCTTAATATCATTCTATGAAAGTTGTGTAACATAAATAATATGTAGGAACAGTATCTGTAGTAATAAATTTCCTGCAGTCCCAATATTGTTGGGAATATAAAACCTTTTTCATTATGCGTCATAAATAACAAAAAACATACGATATCGTGGATGTTTACCATTTGTGTTTTACTGACCACAGCTAACAGATCTATACACATAAAAAATCCGTGTGTGTCACATGAGCCTTTACATATTTTTTTTTCTGAAATAAATGTGTCTTTGATTGTGGCTGTTTGTATTTGAGATAGAAGAAATCCATGGCTTCCATTTATTAGTATTATTCAATGAATAGCATGACTTTGGAAATCAACAACTCTTTATATTGTGGTCTTTAACTAAGGAGACATTGGTTTTTCCCTTATGTTATTGACTAATGTTATTGGAATTAAAGATTAATTTTTTCTCCACATCTCTGTTTTATAAAGAATGAAAAACAAATCCAAAGAACCTGTCTAGGTTGTCACGTTAGGGACATATGATGGAGAATCTAAGAAAGCCTGTTGCCAGCCTCCATAGCAGTTACTTCCATTTTGAGGTCATAAGGGTTCAGAGCCCCATAATCAGGAAGAAACTGGGGCAATGATGCCAAATTAATTTCTTCCAAAAAGAATATCTTTGTGTGCTAGATCCTGTGCTGGGTGGAAAGTTGTTCCAGGTTACCTTTAGAGTAATAACAAGTGGGGGATCTCCAAGGAATAAGAGCTTAGCCTGGCTCTTTCAGGGCGATTCCCCATGTCCTGAAGTTGAGGTCTGAGCATGTGTACTCCCATGTCTCCTGCTCCTTTTGTAGGTTGGGATCTCCAGAAGCAGACTCTGAGATAGAGTTTAGTGGGTAGGACATTTATTAAGAAGCCCCCTGGTATCTCCAGCCCTTAGAAGGATAAAGGAGGAAGCAGGATTGGGCAAAGGGAGAAGTTGGGCTGAGATGCAGCCTGAGGGGTAGCCTTGGCCAACTGCATGAGAGCTCTGAGGCAAAGATGGCCCATCAAAGTTGTTCTGAATTAGCTAAAGTAGCCAGGGTCCTTTATACCCCTGCTTCAACCAGGTATTAGCTATGATCCTGCTCTGGGGAAGGCATGATCTTGGGTAAGGAGGTTCAGTAGAGACTTTCATGTCCCCATGTATGAGCTAAGAAGTGGGGTCCCTCTAGGAAGATGCAGTTCTCTATGATATATGTGGCACTCCCCCCACCCCCGCCAAGTTTTTGGCCCTTACTTGTCCAGGAAAAGTGACTTTGGTAGGTTAGCCCCTTCTGGAGGCTCTGAGGTTTAGACCTCTGATGGGGGATTGGAGATATTTAGGGGATCTTTTAAAAAATCCTAAGCATCCCAACTCAGAAACCCAAGAGTAAAGGTCTTGGAGGCTATGTCCTTGAGATATGTTTCTGAGCGCATCCAGTCTCCTTGAGATTCAAACAGGCCATTTGCTGTCAGACTTGATCCCTTCTGTTTAGTGTATCAAGTTACATTTAAAGAGACTAAGGTAAAACCAGAAAGCCTTTTCGTATTCCAAATAAAACTTAGTAAGATTCCAAGGGAGGTCAAAATGACTCTCTAATTGTTTAAACACAGAGATGACACTATGTATAAACACAGTTTGAGACAATCATTATCTTTGCCAGCTCTCAGGGAACCTCTGCTGTCAACTTCCTGTTGCCTCCGCCTGAGTGAGTGACATTTACAACCTTTAAACACAGGGATGAAAGAGAAACTGCACCTGCATCCCACGGTGATGTGAAGCTCCTTGGAAATGTCAATCAGACGTGATATTACTTGCCTCCTCTGGATTTTATTACTCCAGCTTACCTTTCTATTTCCGTTGGAAATATTCTCTAACATGAACTTCAGACTGGTAGCTGTTTCATGCAACTTCTACGCAGACATACATTTTTAACTACTTGTTAGAAATAATTTTTCCAAGCACTATAATGAAATCGGATTAATCCTGGTTCACATCTGATATTTTTTAAAACAGATTTAAAAACCAAATAAAACATAGATGACTATGGTCATTTATATATAACTACAGAATTAATTGAGAGTAGTTAGAGTTACAAGGTTCCTTTGAGATCATTTTATTTGATATTCCTTTAAGAAACAGGGGAAATAAAGACTTGGAGTTTAAATAGTCACCGGCACCTCAGGACTCTATGTTCATCAGTTTCATAAAGCATTTCACGTGCAGTAGATCCCTTTCTGGTGGTGAAGATGACATCTCATGTTGTGCATGAAGGCAATGATGAGAAAACAGGAAGTGCCCAGTTTAGGTCCTAGGTTTGCCTGGTGCCCAACTGCAGGGCCTACAGGTGGCCTTGGCTCCTCCCCTCTGCCCAGGGCTTCCTTCATGTTGCACTGTGGCATGTTTCAATCCCAGATTTCCCCAATTAGAATGTTAAAATATGCCATTACAGAAATATCCGTGTTGTTCATCACCCCCTGCTCTGCTTCTGGGCAAGGTTCCGGTCATTGGTTGGGTGGTCAGCACCCCTGTACCTGAATTAGCTTTAGGCTCTAGAGGGTCTAAGGGGAGGTAGTGTTTCATTTATTAATTAGTGATAAAACTTGGATTCTAGCCTTTTGGATGACAACTGGTCATTGTCTCTTGTATATGCTCTTAAATGATAATTTTAGGAAATGATAAAATAATGATTCTCTTAAACATAGAATTAACATACATCAAAAATTTTATTTCAGTCTTTAATTAATGAGGAAGTCAGTGTGATGTTATAACTGGTAAATAATCAACTGGCAGCAATCAAGTGCAACTCTGCCAGACACAACTTGCTTCATATGGGCAAGAATCACTGGCATTACTGTTTGTCCTCTGTCACCTATATAGCTGTATAATTGCCCAGACAGAGATCACCTGGAGGCAGTCATATTTGCTTGCTTCAAAGTCTTTTATGCTTTTTCTTGACACTATATTTTGAATGTTACCTTTGGACTCAGCTTTGCTACCTCATATAAAGTTTACCAGTGAAGTTAACATGCTTAGATTTTTCTACATCAAATTCGAATGTAGTTAGCAACAGAATAATTCTGCTTTACACAAATAATTTGTTACCTAAATCATAACTTTTCATTCTTTCAATTGGATGTATTTAGAATTAATTAAAAATACATCTAGGTTTGGATAATATAGCATTGTAGGATTTCCATCTCCAACCTTCACAGGAAATCCCAATAAAGTCACTAATGGTATCCAGTAGGGAAGCCTTGAGTGAGGTCATGAGATGTGCACGTTCCTTTCTGAATGGCTGAATGACCTTGAATCATTTTTTAAAAGAATTTCTCTGGACTTTGGCTTCTTCATTCATAAAGAAGGATATTTTGAAACTCAGGATTCTTTCAGCACAAGATTGATTCTCTTTACCATCTCCACTGTGACTACTGAATATTGAGGATGCTTCTCAGCAACTGTCACACAGTCCCTGTTTAGGTCATCAGGAACATCTTGGAGCCGTGGTGCAGGGACCACTTGCCTCATCATCTCTACTGCATCTTTGTTTCTTCTATCAGATACTTTTTTTTTCTTCTATCAGATTCTTGTCTTTGCTCTTAGCTATGATTTTGAGGAAGACATAAATTTACTCACCAAGATACTCCTCTTCTAAAACACTGAGAACAAAATAATTACCAGTAGATACTCTTTCTCTTATTTATGTGAAAAATATGAAACACCAGCTAATTTAGAAATAGGAAACAAAAACAGCCCTTCACTGTGCCATTCACACCAAATCACAGTTCCAATCAGCTTTCAAATCGGCAGGTCCAAAGTCTTTTATTTTTTAAAGTTTTTATTTAAATTCCAGTTAGTTAACATACAGTCTAATATTAGTTTTAGGGGTACAATACAATGATTCAGCACTTTCAGGGACGCCTGGGTGGCTCAGCAGTTGAGCATCTGCCTTCAGCTCAGGGTGTGATCCTGGAGTCCTGGGATTAAGTCCTACATTGGGCTCCCTACAGGGAGCCTGCTTCTCCCTCTGCCTATGTCTCTGCCTCTCCCTCTCTCTCTCTGTGTCTCTCATGAATAAATAAATAAAATCTTAGAAAACAAAAAACAAAAAACACTTCCATACAATACCCAGTGCTCATCATGACAGATGCACTCCTTCATCCCCATCATCTGTTTCCCCATCCCCCATCCCCCTCCCCTCTGGTGACCATCAGTGTGTTCTCTATAATTGAGAGTCTATTTCTTGGTTTGCCTCTCTCTCTCTCTCTCTCTCTTTTTTTTCTTTTTTACCATTTGTTCATTTGTTTCATTTATTAAATTCCACTTATGAGTGAAATAATATGGTATTGGTCTTTTTCTGACTGACTTATTTCACTTGGCATGATACCCTCTAGTTTCATCCATGTTGTTGCAAGTGGCAAGATTTCATTCTTTTTTATGGCTGAATAATAGTCCATTGTTTGTGTGTGTGTGTGTGTGTGTGTGTGTGTGTGTTCACTCATCCATTGAAGGACACTTGAGTTGTTTCCATAATTGGCTATTGTTGATAATACTGCTATAAACACCAGGGGGCATGTACCTCTTTGAATCACTATTTCTGTATCCTTTGGGTAAATGATCTAGTAATGCAATTGCTGGGTTTTAGGGTAGTTCTATTTTTAACTTTTTGAGGAACCTCCCCATACTTTTTCCAGAGTGGCTGTACCAGTTGGCCTTCCCACTAGCAGTGCAAGAGGGTTTCCCTTTCTCCACATCCTTACCAACACCTGTTATTTCTTGTGTTGATTTTAGCTATTTTGACAGGTATGAGGTGATATCTCATTCCTGGTAGGCACCTGACACCTATTATCTATTTGAAGACCTCAGGAATCAGTTATTCTGTTTTATAGAAGAGGAAAGTTATTTTCCTGGAGCTTAAGAGACCTGCTAGGACTCTACTCATAGGGTCCAGATCAGTCGCTGGACAGAGTACAGGGAAAGACATGGAAATATTTGAGTTGATGCTGTACATATGGTATCTGCTGTGCATGATTCTCAGAAGCCTGATTACTTAAAAAATAAGTTGAAAGCCAAGATTGACTGAAGCTAGAGCTTTTTGAGATCTATGTTCCTCTGTTTCCCACTGTCTTTTACTATGAACTGCTCTCCAGCTGGAGGAACTGCTCAGGACCCTTAGGCATGGTGAACAAATATGCCATGACTAATGGTTATATTGCCAAGTAATTTTATTTAAAAAACTCCCTTAAATGCTTAAAAATATTGCTACATCTCTAATTAAAATTTGTGATATAGGGAGTTGATTGATGACCATCTTTATCACATTTTACATGTCCTACCTTGAATTATACAGATAATTAGCTTTTTGAAGCTTTCCAAATGTCACTTCTTGCTGCCGAGAGAGTAAACCTTGACCACTCCTCCTCGACTCCAAGCTTGGTCATCAGTCTGGTGATCATGCAGGACAAGAAAAATATTTTTCCATTTGTATTCAGAAAAAGGATTTGAGCAGAGCATAAACATGTTTTTAATAAATTTTGAGCAGCAGGCTGTCTGCTTATAGAAAAAATTCTCTTTGTCAAAGGAAGAGAACATTATTGCAAAGGCATTAACTTGCTCAAAAAGGCGTGTGTTGGCAGCTCTTTTTTTCCATGATGACATCATCTAGTTTAGAATTATACCCCAGATGATTTTTTCCTTCCGTTTGAATTATGAAATTAAATTTTAAAAATTCACTTTAAGTTACTGGCTTTTAAGAACTAAAGTCAAAATACAGAAAAGTTGTTGAGATACTTTAGTTTGACTGCTTAGTTTCATCCCCTGTCCTGGCTAGTTTTGCTGTGTGGCCTTAGACAAGTTATACAGACATCTCTGAGTCTCTGTTTTCTCATCTGAGAATGGGGATAGTAATAGTTGCCTCCCTGGGTTGCTATAAGAATTTAAAAAGTGAACATCAGCATATCACAAATGCTCAATAGATATTATTGGTAGTAATTGCCATTTTTTGCTTAAGGTAGATAAGGAGAACCATCTTAAGATTCAAATAAATATGCTGGGCCATGTATTTAAGATTACAGAATGAACATACTCAGTGCCATGTCTAAGCATAGGGTACAGCTGGTAAACCTGGCTAATATGGAATCAGAATCACATTCACAGGTTTGCTGTACTGCAAGTAGTTGCCTGTTGCTGCTGGTCTTCACTGGGGACTTTCTAGGGAGCAAGGGGGAGCTCCTGCCCTCCAGTTACATCAAGCATCATCAACTCTGGACTGATCTGGTATGCTTGTTTTCAACAACAGTTTAGAGGTTACAAGGTTCATACACAAGACTATCAGGATAAAAGCTAGGAATCCATATACTGATGATTGATTACAAATACAAAGAAGGTTAGCTCTTAGATAATGCCACAATGAGCACAGATTGACAAAGATTTGGCCCGTCTCTTTCTTAGAGTAATCCTCAGTTGGTGCTGAGGTTGGGACTCCCCCATATATCCAGAATGACTCAATTAATGAAGCCAAAGTTAACTTGTAAATTATTTCTATAGTTTGGTAGTTTTGAGTATGATATCTTATTGATTTCTAATCATTCATGAATATAGACATGTTGACAAATATTAAATTTACAATGTGCTGATCATACAAGATATTTAGACTAAAGTGGTCTTTAATTATAATCAGTGAATAGTTTACATTTTCCTTATAGAGATCTTCTTAATTTTCACCATTATTATTTTTCTCAATATATTATTTATATTAATTGAACAGTAACTATTTAGCTTCTATTGTATTTTTGTCCTGTGTTAGCATTGGAGATACTACCATGCCACTGTGGGTCCCCTGAGCAGCAGAGACCAGATGGGATTAGACATGTGAGAGGTTATCAGGACAATTCCCCTAAAGGAGAACAGTGAGGAGGGGGCACAAGGAGGCAGGATCAGCCTTCAGACTGTGGGGCAGGTTGGACACAGGGAAAAGCTTCACACCACTGGGCAGCTCAGAGAATTTGACCAGACTGATGAGGTATTTTCTAGCCATAGCTGCTCTCAGAGGAGTTTCTGGCTTGCCAGGAGGGGGTGGGCAGAGACTGAGAGCATCCCTGGGAAGCTTGGCCTTGTTGTGAATGCAGTAATGGATGTGGAGGGCCACTCTTGGTCCCTTTGTCAGTACTGCCCCCCACAGCAGGGAAGCATCACATGCATTAGCATGGGGACCACAACTTGTACCAGGACCCAGTCTCCTATTTCAAGAAACTTGCAGCATGGTTGGGATGTGGTGTATGATCACTTCTGTGGGGGTGTGTCCGGGGTGCCTGTGCAGGCAAGTGGGAAATAACCATTTGCATGGCTTTTAGAATAAATACTTGACCAATAAAAGACTTACTTGGTACAATAGCACATGATCATTATTGGCAGGATCTAATGTATTAGTTCAATTCCATGTATGCTTGTTGAGGGCACATAGGGTCCTAGCACCAAGAAACATAGTGGAGAGCTGAATGATGGAGACAGACAGAGAGCCATCCCTGCTAGCCTTCCCACACACAAACTCTAGCGCCTTCGAATCTGTCCACCTCTAGCTTCTTTGCTAGACTCCAAGCTCTTCGAAGACAAGGATGATAATTTAGTTTCTCTGCATTCTCTGTGCACAGTATCTTGAAGGCACTTAATAGATTTGTTCTTATTGTCGATGAACAAAATGTTGAGACAGTGATGTGTCATTATCAAGATCACTATCACAGTTGTCCCAAACCCCATCTCCATTCCATATCATCTCTCCCAAGGAATCCTTTTAGGGAACAAGGGAACCACCTTTTCATGGGAAGGCCATTCATGACCCAATGTAATTTGTAAAATAATGGCTGGCCACAGGTAATGAAATAAACTTGGGCTTTTTCTATTATTCCTGCCATTTGCCTTCAACCTTCTTCAGGTATGAAGTGTGTGGCTCCCTCAATAGAATTCCTATTTGAAGAAGGATTGGATATTAATTAGACTTACGTGGCCACTTCCTGGAATTCTAACCTCTCCCAAGGCTGTTTGCCATCTGGTAGGAGAGCACCATGATCCACAATCAGGAGAAGGTGAGCTATACTTGAAATACACTCACTTGAATTACCTCAGAGGTGTCTTCCTGACAGTTCATTCCTTTTCAATGTAGTTCACTTTGAGAGTGTGGAAACACATAAAAAAATATAGAGAACAATGTAAGCAAGCACCACAAACTGCGACTCAGCTATGTCAAATCTTTAATACTTCACCATGTTCTCTTCATTCCTTCAAAGTCATAAAGTATTGCAGGTGAATCTTGTGAACATTATTGATCCCCTCCACTCACTTATTGCTCCTGGGCATTTAAAAAAATTTCAAAAAGAATTTGTTTTAGGGGCACCTGGGTGGCTCAGTCAGTTAAACATCTGTCTTGGGCTCAGGTTATGATCTGGAAGTACCGGGGTCGAGCCCTGAGTCAGGAACCATGCTCAACGGGCAGTCTGCTTCTCCCTCTCCCTCTCATGCTTTCTCTCGCTCAATCTCTCAGAATAAATAAAAAAGTAAAATCTTAAAAAAAAAAAATCTCATTTTATTTTTTAAGTAATCTCTAGACCCAATATGGGGCTTTGGGGCTTGAACTCACAACACCAAGATCAAGAGTCACATGCTCTTCCAACTAAGCCAGCCAGACCCCCCTGGGTGTGATTTTATATTTTCATATCATACACGTGTTTCTGGTAAACAATGAATAATCTTGCTTGGCATGTTCTTAAACTCAAAACAAATGATATCATTTTGTTTGTGTTCACTTTGAGGGTCCCCAGACCACCCAAGTTTCAGCACTTCCCCAAGGATTTGGCAGGTGGTCATGCTCATGGCTGCGATTTGTTACAGTCAGGGATGTAGTCAGCAGAAGGAGAGGCACAGGGTGGGGTGGGAATGAATTCAGGAGGAAACCGGGTACAAGCTTCCACAAGTCTTCTCCCCAAACAGTCACACAGAACACTCAGTTCCTCTACATGAGAAGTGTTGCTCACCAGGAACCCATCAGAGGCTCAGGATCCAGGGTCTTCAATGGGGGCTGCTCATGTCAGTAGTCTTGGCTGGTGTGGTACCCAGACTCCAGATTCCCCAAAGGAAAGCAGGTTCCAGCATAAACTGCATTGTTTGCACACATAGTTTTGTTGTGCTGAGCCTTTGTTGTCCTTTGGGGAGTGGTGGGACTCCTCTGGAAATCTGAGGTTCCAGATGCAAGTGGGTCTTTCTAAGGAAACAAGCCCAGGGTGGCCATGTTAATGCTTTTTTGCATAGTATCCATATTGTGGTAGCTTTTTTTTTTTCAATATTATGGTTTTAAGATTCATCTACTTTTTTCTTTTTAAAGATTTTATTTATTTATTCATGTGAGATAGATAGATGATAGATATAGATAGATAGATAGATAGATAGACAGATAGATAGATGATAGATAGATAGATAGATACAGAGAGAGAGAGAAACAGAGACACAGGCAGAGGGAGAAGCAGGCTCCATGCAGGGAGCCGGACGTGGGACTCCATCCCAGGTCTCCAGGATCACGCCCCAGGCTGAAGGCAGCACTAAACTGCTAAGACACTGGGGCTGCCCCAAGATTCATCTACTTAATTCTGGTCAGCTACTCAATTTTTAACAATATTTTATTGATGAGCATTTAAATTATTCCCTATTTTCCAAAGTTGCAAATAATATGCAATGACCACCCTATTAAATGTCTTCTTGGACATCTATGCAAATATCTCTGGAATATAGTGTGTGCATGTCTTCAACTTTGCTGGGTGCAACCACAGTACTTTCCAAACTGTGCCTACCTTATAATTCCACCAGAATGTGTGTGAGCCCTCATTTCCTTGCCTCCTCACCAAGGCTTGACACTGTCAAGTTTTTTTTTTTTTACTGATTTAATTAGAATGAAAAGGGGGGAGTTTCCTTAATTACCACGAGTGAGGTATACAGACATCTGGGGAGCAAGGGATGAACAGGGCAAGGACTCAGAACTGCCAGAAGCAGGCCATGCAGGCTCAGGACAGATAGAAGAGAAGGACAGGGGCTGTTCTCCCCACTATTTTCATCTCTGGCAAGGCTGCTTTGGGTAACATTGAAACAGCATCAAAGGAAGTTGCATTTCATGATCTATTATATTTATCCATCATCAAATACTGCCAGTTTCTGGGTAAGAAATAATCAGAGTTTCTTCCTGTGATTCATACACTAGTCAGAAATCCTTGGCTTCCTAGAACTCCAGTAAAAATTCAAAATATCCAAGTAATAATTCTTCACAGTACTTTGTTTTTTGGCAGAAGAACCCTAGGAATAGGGCCAGGCACAAAGGTAAATGTTTTACAAATCTCCACAGGGATTTCTAAAGGGGCCTTTTCCCTGAATGGCCTGTGTCAGCAGGATGGGTGTATGATGCTCCCTCATGGGCTTCACAGATGTTATGGAGCATGTGCTGGGTGCCATGCCCTCCCTGGGGAGACTGAGTCCAGTAGAGGAGATGTTTCCAGGCCCATGGGGGTCAAAGAACACCAAATCAGCAGTCCCCAAGCTATCCTGCTTGCTCATCTACCTAGAACACAAAGAAGGTGAGGATGCCTATGGTTTACATGAGACCTTTTGACCAAACAAAGCAATTTATTATGAGAACAGTGAGGCGTTTTATGGGCTGAACTCTGCCCATAAATGCACATGTTGAAATTCTAACTGCCAAATGCCTCAGAATGTGACTGTGTTTGGAGACAGGATTTTTAAAGAGAGAATTAAGTTAAGAGGAAGTCATTTGGGTGGGTTCTATACCAGTACTGAAGAGGAGATCAGGGCACAGAGGTAGACAGGGAAGGTGGGCCCTGTGAGTGGAGCCTGAGATGCACCTGGGGAGTCAGTCCCAGAGCATACCAGCCTGGCCTGGAGTCTTAATCTTTCTTCTCCAGTGTGACTGAAGGCACTGAGCTGCAGAATGGCACATTCAGGGTCAGATTCCAGTTTGTTCCTTGTACCAACAGCTTCTGAATCAAGCAAGGCACTGGCTAAAAATTGAATTTATAGCCACACACGAGACCTACTAAATCAGACTTCCTGGGGAAGAAGCCAGGAATCTAAATTTTTAACAAGCTCTCTAAGCAATTTGGAGACACACTGGGGATTAAGAATCATTGATCGGGTGTCTGGAGGAGTAACGTGGAAGTTGCTGGCAAAGACTTTCCCTGTCCTGTCTCTCCTTCTCTCTTGTTACTTTCCACTTTATTCTAAGTAGGGCATTGTCTTGGTTATTTTGCAAGGTTACAGTCCCTAGCTATAGAAAGTGTGCACATGTGTGCATGTGTGTGTATGTGTGTGCCCTTGCATAAGACCATTTCCTTTTTTTTTTTTTTTTTTTTTTTATAAGACCATTTCCTATGAAACCTTTGAGCATCTGCTACATGAAACCGAGACCACCGTTTCTCTGGGGGAAGCAAAAGGAAGCAAAACAAAACAGTTAAAAAAGAAGGATCAGAAAAGCAGAAGCTGTTTGGATTCAGCAGGGTTAATTTGTAGCCCTCTAAGGTCAAAATCAGGCATGCAAGGCACAATGTAGCAAGGGAAGTAGGCAGCTCTCATGTGGGCAGGGGCCCATTTCAGTGGAACAAGGTCCCTTCTCCTGGCTTTGCTGAAGATATAGGCCTCATTATCAGCCCTTCTGTCTAGGTGACAATGTTTGCATGAGGGCTGGTCATTGCTCACAACACACAGCAGCTTGTTGCTTGGCAATACATTGCCTCCACTGGCATTATTTCCTCACAGACCTGAGGCACATGCATCTGTGATGTATGTTCTCTCCAGAGGCTATTTATAAGGGGAGGAGATCAGGGCTCAAGCAACGATGGAAGGAGGGTCCTGACAGTGACACCTGGAATGATATAGGACTCGGGACCATGGACAGGCAGGTAGGAATGTGTGAAGGAGAAGCAATTGCCATCTCTGGACCACTTCTAATCCATCTTTGGGGGGTAGTGTCATCTTTTGCTGAACCATACAACTCTTACAGTTCACTCTGGTTGTCTGAGGCTGTGTGTTGAACATGTGTCATCTCAGTGCACTCTGTGAGCCATTTCTACTCCTCATCCAATCAAGATTACAAATAGATTAGGGAGGAGATCTGTGTCAAGTAGGCTTGGAGGCTGTGACTTCCCACAGACATCTTTGCAGCATTCAGGAACATATGTAAACACCTTGGGAACTCAAAAGCTCCAGAATAGTACCAGTAATAATTCTTATTACCACTGTTTTCATTGATTCTGTCCATCTGTTTAAGTCAAGCAGGGAATTTTGCCAGATGCCCAAAGCTCTTCTCACAAGGGGAGGGAATACCTGTGCTAAAATATCTACTCAACTGAACTGCTAGCCATCCAGGGGCAGCATGAATTCTTGGGTTCAGACTTTTGATTTTCTATGAAAATATGTTGCCACTGAAGAGACATTTATTCAAAAATTAGTCATTAAGACAGATATTGCTTTGCACTCTTGGATACAAGGGTAGGGGAAATTGGGGTTGGTCCTGCCATCTTGGAGCTCCCATTTTGGTAAGGAGACACTCACTAATCAGACAATCACACACAAGAATAGATTAGATGTGCTCTTTGGAGAAGCGTAAAACATGGCACTGAGAACATGTAGCCCAGAACTGGAATTCCTTGTGAGTAGGGGAAGGTCCCTTGTTGAGATGCCCACACTCTGGGAACAGATAGGCTGGGAAACCACACTGGACCTGGGAAGACCATTTAGGTGAAAGATACACTCTTGTGGAATGGTGAAGTGTGTGAGCAGTGGATTGATTTGACAGGTGTCTGGCAGCTGAGACAGACAGGAATTGGTGCTGAGTTGATATTGGAAGAGGAGAGGGAGATGCCAAGGGCCATGCCTAGGCTATGGCTTGTGTAGTTGGTGGGTGGTGGTGCTCTTCACTGAGAAGAGCAATGTTTGGGGCCGTGCTCATGGGGGAGGAGTGGGGTGGACGTGATGAGTTCAGTATCTGGTGTGTGATGTGTTTAGTTTGAGATTGCCTTGAGATATCCAAGTGAAGATGCTGAGCAAGCACTTAGACATGAGGGTCCAGAGCTCAGAAGTCAGGTCTATGCCAGGAAGGTTCACTTGGGAGTCGGGGGAGGGGGGGCTTGTGTGTATGTTGCTACCATGCTTAAAGTTGCCACCAGAATCTGCATCTTTTATCATCATCATGTGAATTTTTATAGTGATCAGCTCCATTGGACCCAGAATTTCTATGAACGAGGGCCTAAGGAATATGATCTACTTTGTGTTTCTTAAAGACCACACTGCCATGAGGATGTGGAGAAGAGGGGTGCCATACAAGCAAGGAGCCCAAGTACAATGCTATTCTGATAATCTGGGTGAGAGATGT
Organism: Canis lupus baileyi; assembly: GCF_048164855.1. Lineage (NCBI taxonomy): Eukaryota > Metazoa > Chordata > Mammalia > Carnivora > Canidae > Canis > Canis lupus. The sequence continues at coordinate 9,008,769 of NC_132868.1, forward strand.
TGTAGGTTGGACTCCTGGTGAGGGTGGGGATAGGTTGCAGGTTGGCTTTGGTTATGTTTTGCAGATGGAGCTAATAGGATTTGCTTAAGGGTGGGATGTAGGACGTGGGAAAAAGACAGAAATCAAGAATAATTATTAGATGTTTTGTTGAAGCAACTAGGACTATGTGCTCCAGGGCACGGTGGGGGGGGGTACTCAAGGGGCAGCAGGTTTGGGGTGGAGTGTGTCATGTCTGAGACACTTGCATTTACATCAAGTGGGGGTGTCAAGGGGATGGCTGGCTGTTTGAGTTCATTGCTGAAGAAAAAGGATTGGCCCCTTGGTTAGCTCAGGACACAGGAACATCTGAAGGAAGGAGAGGGTGTCAAAAATTGGGATCATAGTTGTTGAAGACCTCCTGTCCTCTGAGATGCTGTCTTTGGGACTGGGAGGGTAGCTATGCATCTCCAGGCCTAGCTCTCTCTCTCCCCTCTTTGGCTCCATGCACATGTGATTATCCAGATAAATAAAGTTGAGATGAAGGCCAAAGCAGACTTGAATGTTTCCATTAATCCTGTTTGTTCCTTCATCCCTCATCCTTTTAAGGTATCAGAGAGAGGCCAAGGGCGAGAGAGGACTGGCCTTGTCATAAGTGTCTGCATAGAGGGGAGTGAAAATGTTTTACCAGAGCTCCATGCATAGCCTCTCCTCCCAAGTGGCCTCATTGAACAGATTAAAAGATTGCTTGATCTTTGGGAAATCCTGAAGATGATGGAGACGCAGTCCAAATCACTCTTTCTGTGTCTTAAACAGACCGCTTCCTGGCTGCTGTGGCCAGCTGCTTTTCCAGAAACTTCTTGCCATTATCTCAAGAGTTAATTCTACTCTCTGTAAGGACAACTCCACTCAGGCACTCATACTGTCCTAACAATCAGTTTGATTCTGTCCCAGAACTCTGGATTTCCCCCTCAGGACCCATGGGAGGAGCAGTGTTTTGGGGAAAGTTCATAGAGGTGGCCAGTATGTCCCCTAAGCTGTTTTTCTTCTGTTTTCATGGACCTTCATGCACATACATTTACACAGTAAATGTAGCTACTTGTGAAACTGTGACCCATGCTTATTGTAAAATACCTCTCAGCCCTCATGATATTCAGGATATAGAGATGGTGGGAGTGGCCTGTAACCTCCTGATCAGCTGTGTTTTAATTGGTTGGGTTCCCAGATGTCAGATTTCTCTAGAGTCGTGATGTTACCTTCCTGGAGAGCCTACTGCATGGACCCCCTCCTGCAGGGAGCCACGCTCCATTTGTTCTACACCACACCAAGACATATTAGATTACGTATGGTCCTTGCAAATAGTTGACAATTTCCAGTCCAGAAAACTTGCCAGCTGGGCTGAGCCCCAGATCCAATGTCTCCCTTTGAAGAGAAGTGGAACAAACCATGAGATGGACGCCTCCTCCGGTCTACAGGGGGTTTCCTTGTGTGGCTTCATTGCTCAGGTGCAGGCTGGAGCAGGGATTCTGGGGCAGACCGGGAATGGTGTCATCAAAGTCAGGCACTGGTCCTTCCAGGACCTGAGGAACCTGCATCCTTGGTGCTCTGGGCTGGGCAGCCTCTGATCGCTTCTAGTGGAGCCCCCTCCCTCTGTCTCTGGGTGGCATGTGGGCCTCAGCCCAAGGCCACTGCAGATGGGGAGAGCAAGTGACCAGCTCTGCTTTTGGCCCAGCTGTCCAGGTTGCTGTGCCACTTCCAGGATGAGAGCTGTTAGGAACAAATCACGGGAACATAGGGCATTCCTGCCAGTTTCCAGTCCTGACCTCCATCCAGTCTCTAAGTCACTGGACTATTTTTAAAACATTTTGGTGGGGGGACATACATTCAGGCATTTCACAGTTTTGATGTAAGAATTTTCTCCCCCTCCTTCCCTGCTACATCCTTTTCCTCCTTCTCCTTCTCTTTTCCTCCTCTTCCTTCTGTGGAATCCCTCACTTCTTTTCTCTGGCCACTAATCCATCTATAGAACCCCCGGAATAAGATCTCATGGTATTTGCAGCACTGTGAAGCTGGGTGACATAAATCAAATCAAATAGGGCTTGATTTTCTGCTTTATCTTTTGGGGACTTTGTTCCTGTACTCTTGTCGCTGATTGATTTAAGACAAATGATGTGATCTTTAATTTGCAAGTTTCCTACTTCAGCATTGCTTCCCTGATTGAATAACCCATGACCTAATACTTCTCCTGAGAAGAATTTCCCTAAAGGTCATTAACACAAGGGTATCAAAAGTCATTTTCAAAATCAAATGTATTTCCATTGCTATAAATCTTCATTTTGATTACCACACAAGAGTTTCCTGGAAATCTTTTATGGTCTGTTTCAAATTCAATTAGATAAGATTTGACATAGTTTTCAAAGGGCCTCAGAATGAGAGGACCAAAACTTTCTTGGATATTGTTGCCGGTAAAGTATCTGCATGCCCCAACAGAATTATTTCTTATATTATATTCATTTACTTTCTGGATTAATTTTATGGTGGAAGAAACTGACTGCTGATTTCTTCTGGGAAACACATAAGAAGTCCGGATTTTAATGTATTCTTTCCTTCTGCCAAGAAAACTTCACAAAGTCTCAGCTTTGTGAGTATATATAACCCGGATCTCGGAATTCATTTGTGGAGTAGCCTAAATTCAATCCGTGAAGCCAAATCCTAAAGTCCCTGTATATGCAAAACTTTCACTAGAGTTTAAATTAATTGATAAATAGTTGCATCTTTATATTTCAGGTTATTTCAGAAGGTTCATGGGTTGCCTGCAATTTCTAAGATGGCTAATGATGAATGGCTATCTTTAACAAAGAGGCTTACATCATTCATGAAACACTTGCCTATTTATCACAGTTATTAGTCAAACTTGTACTGAGAAAGCCACCAGATAGATGACCCAAACCTTGTAGCAGCTGAAGATATGACAGTTCAGCTGTTAGAGGTTGTAGGAAACAATTAACCTGGTTGCTAGGAGGCTTACTTCTCCAATAAAGAACCTGGAAGTGCAGGACGGCTACAATGGGCTCAGTTGGGAGTGTCTCTGGTGAGTCTCTCTTGGGAGACTGTCCAGCTATTATAGGGAGACCACTTCTCCTGAATGGACTGATTTTGTCAAACCTTAACCATTACGAGGTACGAGGTACATGCCTAGGCCCTTGGTTTTGGCACAAACTAGTCCTAGCATTCTTTTCTCATCAAATGTAGTATCAGGTTTCCTACTCATGAAATAGTATTTTTTTAAAAAGATTTTATTTATTTTAGTGAGTGAGCGAGAGAGACAGCATGAGTGGGAAGGGGCAGAGGGAGAGGGAGAAAGAGACTCTCAAGCAGATTCACGCTGAGTGTGGAGCCCGACTCGGGACTCTGTCCCAGGACCCTGAGATTGTGACCTGAGCCAAAACCAAGATCGGACACTTAACTGACTGTGTCCCCCAAGGTGCTCCTCACTAAAGTATTAATAAAAAAGCACAGCTGGGAACACTGGAGACCCCACTGTCTACCCCACATGCTGCCAGGGGTTGGCCGAATGACAGCCTGCACTGATGGGAAGTGAGGCCTACCCCTTTGGGTGTGGTCCTTCCTGAACTCCCAAGCCCCAACATCCTGTGTCCCAGATCCTCTTCCATCCTTTCCCACTGATTGAAATGTAGGTGATGGAGCCACATGGTGGAACAGACCTGGATTCCCATGAGAGCTCCTGAAGCAGAGTGGTTCCACCCACGGCTGGAGACAGCATGATGGGTTCATGAGGAACTTCCTTTTGAAGGTACTGCATTTTGGAGTTTCTCAGGTTAGAATTATTAACTTGTACTCTAATGAACACGCTGAATCAGTTCCTAAGGCTTCTGTAGCAAAGCACCACAAACTGGTGGCTTAAACAACAGAAATTTATTATCTCATAGTTCTGGAGGCAAACGGTAAAATCAAGGCGTTAGCACAGCCATGACCTTCTGAAATCTGCAGGGGAGTCTTCCTTGTCTCTCAGCTTCTGGGGGTCCACTGGCAGTCTTTGGTGCTCCTTGGCTTGCAGAAGCATCACCTCCATCTTTACCTGTTGCTTTCCCAGTGTCTTCACATTTCTTCCCTCCGTGTCCTAATTTTCCATTCTGATAAGGGCCCCGGTTGTATTGGTTTGGAGCCCATCCTAATGACTTCATCTTAACTCGATTACTTCTGTAAAGACCCCATCTCCAAATACGATCACATTCTGAAGTACTAGGGGTTGGGACCCTAACATATCTTTTTGGGAGACATGGTTCAGCCCATAACACACACCAATGTTAACTGAGGCCTTATGGTGCCCCACGCATCTCTCTGAGCATTTACACAGATTATCTTATTCTGTTCTCATGGTGACTTCATGAAGGAAGTACTCTTGCTGCTGCTTCGTAGGCTAACGAAACAGAGGTGCAGAAGGATGAGGTAATGCTCCAGGTCACAGGGACGAGAGGTGAGTCAGTCCAGACCCCACGCTGTGTGGTCTTTTCCATCTCTCAGGATGGAGCTCTGGCCATCAGGAAGCAGAGCAGACAGACCAGGCTGTCCCTGGGGATCCTGTGTGCCACTGAACACTCCCTGATGACCTGAGACGTGGGCCTGCTTTGCTCTGAGAGGCCGTAGGGAGATCCCAGGGCACATGTGCTAAGAGAGGTGAGTGGACCTGGAGCTCCCCACTTTGGTCTTTTCGGGGGAGCAGGAAGGCCACAGTGAAGTTCTCTGCCTTGACCCTGGCTGTGGATTTCCTGTGTAGGTGGTGGGTTTCTGTGGCCCACCTTGTGGCCTCCCCTGTGGCCACCTCTGTGTCTCTGGGAGCTTCCCTTTCTGTTCCTTGCTGGGTCCCATGGGCTTCTACAGGGTCAGAGCTCAGCTCTGGGGCAGAAATCCAGGCTCTTCTCTGTCTGTAGTGGAACTACTTGGGGCGGGGGTGGAGGGTGAGTGCTCCGTGGGGGGCGTAGTGCCAGGTATGACAGCAGGCTGCCACTGCACCTGGGTAACAGAGCTGAAATGCCGGTGGGCAGCAGTGGGCCGCGTGGGGCGAGATCGTCACTGCGTGTTCTTGCGGCTGCGGGGTATGCTGGAGAGGCTGAGTCCGCTGCCCGGGGAACCCGCGGTAAGGATGGCATCTCCCGACTCATGTCCAGGGGAAGGGTTTGTCCCCGCCGCGTTTAGAGAGGTCCTACCCTTACTGAACCCTGAGCTACTGCCCCCCCATCCCGCCTTCCAGCCCATGAGCTTTGAAAGCAGTTTCAATTACAAACGCCATCAGATCTAAATCAGGCACTGAGGAAAGCAGCCTGCCTCTAATCAATCACCGCAGTTCGCGGCTTTATGCCCCGACTGGCAAAAAATAGATTCAGGCCGTTCAATCCGAGGCTGAGCCAAGGCCGAGCGGGGCGGCGGGGGCGGGGCTGGGGCGGGGCTGGGGCTGGGGCTGGCGCTGGGGCTGGGGCTGGGGCGGGGCTGGGGCGGGGCTGGGGCTGGGGCAGCGGCGGGGGCGGGGGGCTGGGGCGGGGCTGGGGCGGCCTGCACCTGCCGCGGTGCGGAGTTCCCGGGCCGCCGCGGGCCGGTCCCGACCGCGGGTTTCTGACGGACATTTCTCGTTTACAAGGTGACCCGAGCACAGAACCTTTCAATGAGCCCTTAGATCCGGGGGCGCGCCGCGCGGGGTGCCTGTCCGCGTCCTCGCCTTCTGCGGCGCTCTGTTGCCATGGCAACGCTCCCAACGACGGCTCGGCGGCTGCTCGCAGCCACGTAGTGAATATTCCGATAAGACGGCGGGGTTAGAAACTGCGTTGCCGATGCGTGTTGTTATTCAGGGTCAGCGTTACGAGGTGCTGGGCAGGGGGGTGGGAGTGGAGAAAGAGAACTTGTTTATCTTCTGGCTAAAATACAGAAGCACAAGTACCAAACTCTAGAAAATACCCCAGGAAGTGTGAATGCTCCTCAGCTGTTGTCTTGACTTTATTAATATCAAATATTTCCAGGGAGGTAGAAAGAATATGGGATTATCTTTATTAACAAGTAATATTGCTATAATATTGTCTTGCCCATCTATTTGTTTAATAATACTGAGTCACCAGGGAATGTGATTAAAAAGCTGAGATCCAGTCAACATGTAATTAATAGTCTTCTGAGCAGTAGGGGCACATTCAAGCTGCCCTGGTCTTATGAACACGTTTATACCTTCCTGTGAGGACATTTCGGGATGAACAAATCTGAGGGTCGAAGCTATGTCTATGAAAAAAAAAATCTGCTCCTCCAACACACTGGTGATAGTCATCTTTCAGGGAGTTCCAGAAGAGAAGTAATGGGAACTGGTCAAAGGCAGATTCAGGTAAAACCTTTCTCTGTCCTCTGGTCACTTGGGTCTTGGATTCCTGGAGGGCTGTCAGGTGTTGGTCGGTCCCACTGCTGGTTGGCAGGGCGAGGCTGGTGCCAATGCACAGTACAGTCTGGGCCAGAGGGTGAGAAACTGGGCTTCTTTTCACTTGAAGATTTAGTTCCGTGAGGGCATCATAAACTGCCATTTGAGTCCCTAGATCCTCACAGGGAAATCATTCCGTAGTAATGGGGCTGCTTCAAGATAGAGGGAAGACTTGCCACATCAATACTTATAGGACTATTTCATTAAGTGTTAAATAACTATTGTAATTACATTACCTGCAGCTTACTTGATTATTTAATTCAGCCTGTTGAGGAATTAATTACTATTTAATCAGTGCTGTCATTTAGAGGACAGACATAATCACCGAGGCTCTGTGCTGGTAATGACACACTACTATTCTTTTTCTCCATCTGATATGGTCTAACAGCTGGAGGCCATGTTCCCATCAGACATTGGATCCTGCAGATCCAGACAAATGTGGGCTGGGTGTTGGCAGGGCACCTGCAGAAAGCCACTTAAGGTGTATTTGCAAATCTCAGGGGGTCATTGTCAGGCGGGCCCGGAGCTGTTTCTACCGTCTGAATGGATGGAAGGGGCAGGAGCATCTTCCATAGTAAAAGTCGCAGCAGAAACCTGTGGCTAGTCAAGGCTACGAGGTAGAAAAGGAAAGACATATTTTAAAATTTCCAGTGGGCCGGTATTGCTTAAAGAGAAAAGCTTAAAACATCCGTTCTGTGAAAGAAACTGTCAAGAGAATCAGGAGACAAGCCACACATTAGAAGAAAATATTTGCAAAAGACACATATGATATATCCCAAGTATACAAAGAACTCGTATAAAATTGAACAATAAGAAAATGAGCAGCCTGATTAAAAAATGGGCCAAAGACTTGAACAGACCCCTCACCAAAGAGTATACACAGATGGCTAACAAGCATGTGAGAAGATGCTTCATATCGTGTACCATCAGGAAAATGCAAATGGAGCAACAATGAGATACCACTGCACACCTATTAGGAGGGCCAACATCCAGAACCCTGATAGCACCAAATGCTGGCGAAGATGTAGAGCAATGGGAACTCTCACTCACTGCTGGTGGCGATGCAGCATGGCGCATCCACTTTGGAAGACAGTTTGGCAGTTTCTTACAAGACTGAACATACTCTTAACATATGTTCCAGAATTCGTGGTCCTTGGTATCCACCCAAAGAAGTTGTAAATTTATGTCCACACAAAAACCTGCACACAAATGTTTATAGCAGCTTTATTCATAATTGCCAAAACTTGGAAACAAGCAAGATGCCTTCAGTAGGTGAATGGATAAGTAAACTGTAATATATCCAGACAATGGAATATTATTCAGTGCTAAAAAAAAAAAAGAGCTATTCAGCCATGAAAAGACATGGAGGAGCCTTAAATGCATACTACTGAGTGAAAGAAGCTAATCTGAAAAGGCCACATACAGCATGATTCCAACTATATGACATTCTGGAAAAGGCACAACTCTGAGTCAATAAAAAACAATGATTACCGGGTACCGGGGGCCAGGGGAATAAGAGGCACACAGAAACAGCCCTGTAGTGGTGGATGTGCATCATTACACATGGCGAAAACCCCGAGAGGCACAACATCCAGAGTAGACCACAATGTAAACTATGACCCCCCGAGGGTAGTGGTGAGTCACTGCAGGTTCATCATTCCAACAAATGCCATCGCTCTGGTGTGGATGTTGATAGTTGGGTGGGGGGCGTTATACAAGTGTCAGGGCAGGGACTCCATGGGAACTTCATACTTCCCACACAACTGTTCTGTGAACCTAAAACTGCCCATAAAAATAAGGCTTGTTTATTTAAAAAAATAATACACAAGAGCAAAGGCATGTAACTGAATGAACTTACTGTGGAGACTTCATGATTATTGAAGAATCAACCCTTTTAATTGTGGGTAGCTACATATTCGTGGCTCTTTGCACAGAGCTGACCATGGCTTGGACTAATCGTGCAAGGTGGGTGTACATACAAGTGAGGACCTGGTGGTGAGCCAGCTTCTTGTCACTTCTTGTGAGGCTGCTGGAAAAATCATGATGCTGGCCGAGGTCTCTGGCCAGATCATGATGGGGTTTTCTTTTTTCTTTTTTTAAAGATTTTATTTATTTATTCATGAGAGACATAGGGAGAGAGAGGCAGAGACATAGAGGGAGAAGCAGGCTCCTCCAGTGCAGACGGATGTGGTACTCTATCCTGGGTCTCTGGCTCAACCATGGAGCCACCCAGTCATCCATGGTGGAGTTTTCAAGTGTTTTGGGGTTCAGTTGGTCAGCAAAATCTGAAAGAAATATGACTATGAGACTCGAGAAAGGAGTGTATTTTTCTACATCACCTCTGGGCATCTGCTCCCTGTGGGGAGTGAATGGTTTCCCTCTGATTGGCATGAGAGGCCAATGTTAAATCAAGTGACACCTAGAAAGTGCTGAAGAAGTTTTTCTGTGGAAAAATTTTCAATTACATTCAATATACAGTAGCCTCCATTCACCTGATTATAATGCTATAATTTATTGAGTGCCTCATATGTGTCAGGGATATTTTTTAATCAAACCGAGTGAGAAAGTACTTGTAAATGGGGACAGGAGGCTCACAGAGGTCAAGTGGCTTTCCTAAGGCGCTATGCACAGTGAGGCTGAAGTGGGGATTCCAACTCTCTGGCAAACTCCAAGGCCGCTGCGGTTTCCAGCGGGTCTCCTGTAGTCTACCTCCCGCTCTGACTCAGCACTGGGAAATTCCAGCTCAGTCACTCAGCACTCTTTAAACCACCTGGCAGAGGTCATTGACCATCTTCCAAAAAGGCCTGCTTTAGCGATCAGAAATCTATGGGTGATGACGCAAGTGCGGATAGAGCCAAATGTTGAAGTCAAGCTCTCTTTCCTTCACCTAAGAGATGCCATTTGTCGCCAGTGGACATGCTAGCTCTATTTGCTGCTGCACCCAGCTTGATAAACGAATGTCTGATTCAGGACACCTTGGGATTCCTAACAACCCCCACAGCCCTCATCAACAGGCAGAAATTCCCCCATAGGTTGCTAGGATCTTGGAACTCATATCACACTGAAGATGGGAACAGTATCTTTATGTCTCTCCTGGAGCCAGAGAGCCCCGTCCAATAACCCACTTTCTTTTCAGTGACTCTAAGTGTCAGGAAGCTCCTTCCTTTATTGTCAGCGGAAACTCCCTTCCCTGTATTTCCTCTTGTCAATAGCTATTCTGCTTTTATAATCACACAGAATGTACCGCTCTCAGTACCTGGCAGCCAGATGGATTTTTGGCCATAGGGTTCAAGACGTCCCTCCAGCATCCTCAGCTATGTCTCATGTGCTGAAGTCAACATTAGGATGTTGATGTTGTTGATGTTGACTGAGCCTTGAATTAAGAACTCAGTTTTGATGAGCATGGGCAAGTACCCTTTGCACAAGTTTGCTTAGAGTCCTATAATTTCAACTCACCATATAGGCAAGATGAGTATGGGGAGGGTGGATATGTGTACAAGACAGCCACATTTAAGATTATCTCCAAATCAAGAAGTGAGAGGCCTTTTTTTAAAAAAGATTTTATTTATTTATGCATGAGAGGTACTCAGAGAGAGGCAGAGACATAGACAGAGGGAGAAGCAGGCTCCCTGTGGGGAACCCGACGTGGGACTCTATCCCAGGACCCGGAATCACACCCTGCGCCAAAGGCAGACCACAACCACTGAGCCACCCGGTGCCCCCAAGACGTGAGAGGTCTTATCCCAGTGTCCCCCAGCTGGCCTAGACTCTCCCTAAATTCCATGGCTGCTTGACTTCTTACTTTCTATTGTTACCCTCTGTATCCCGGTGGGGACCATTACACTATCTCAACCTTGATAGGCAGAAAGTGGACAGGCTGATTTAACTTGTGCAGACCTTAGTGAGAATGTACAAAATGCCTCATCCTTGGTTTCACATTTTTAAGAGAATTCAATGAATCGAGTGGTATTTCCTCTGTAGTATCTCCGTATGGGAATACTCTGTGTATGTTGCCTCGGGAATTATAAAGTCCAACTGCCTCCATCTTCTCTCACTCTGCCCCTTTTATCTCTACACTGTGAAGAAATATGAAATAACTATTTTCCTTTATAGGGAGTTCACTGTTTTTTTTAAATATATTTTTCTTTTCTTTCTCGAAGTATGCTCTGGGAGCATAATAGGGAGGAGAATTCATATGCGTTAGATCCTTCATTAATATGGAGTGTAACTTTATCTAGGAATTTCTTTGCAGGTGCAATGATACATTTAAAGGTAAAATTCACATTTTTTTTTTCTGCTGATGACCATCTGGTATTTGAACAGCACTTTTTACATGGATGTAGGAAAAAAACCTTTTTTCTTTAACAAGCAAAATAAACAGCTGACTCATTCCTCCTCTCTAATTGTAATTCATTGAAATACTGTATTTGCATCGCCTGATATCTTTTTGTTGCTGCTTTAACTCTAAGATGAATGAGGCTACTGCCTTTATGACATCGAAGCCTTTTATCTTATGAGGTCCGAGTTCTAGAATGATGACAGATCGGTGCAGATTATCATAAATGGATGTTGTAAGTGCACTGGAAAAGATCTTAACAGGTGAGGAATTTGTAGTGTTGCTCAAACGCAATCTCATTTCAAGATTCAAATACTGGTATTTTCTAAAAAGTTCAGAGGAAGAAAAGAGGCTTGCTGCAGGGGGAACTGCAGAATGCATAAATTAGCGGGCAACCACACAGGCAGGATCATTTTGAATGTATGATAATCTGTATTTCAGCCTTTACAGTCGCCTCATAAATGAAGGGCGATTTCAGTTTTGCCATCCCTGCAGGAAAGGCTGACATGTTTTGGCATCTTCATTTGAAATGTGCAGGCTGTGTTCAACAGGACTTTTTACCCTAGATTTGTTAACCTATCATAATGAGAATCTATAATGCAGAGGGAGTTTTGGGTTTTGTAGCTGAGCACAGGGTGCAATGAGATTGAGAATACATTTTCTTGGCATAGAGGATGAATTATGATTTCTATAATGGGCTGCAGTTCCCTGTAAAACACTTCCTATTTATTGAAAGTAAACGCTAAATTGTTAACAGTGTATTTCTCTGCATTTCTCAAATTATTATTTTATGGCAAGAAATGAAATATGGATTGCAGTCTTAAAAGCCTTTATACTAAGCATCAATTCAAAACAGTTTGCTGCAGCAAGGCACGAATCAATGGATGGCAATGGTGTGCACCCAGCAATCCCAAAGCACCAAATTGCAGACTTGTTTGCTGTAGCCTTTGGCTTGGGCCACTAGCCCATGATGTATTTGCTGAACTTGGCTCAGGGGAGCTGTGAACCCAAATGATGGCCACATCCTATGTAAATGCAGTTGAACTCTGTGTGACAGTTGGTAAGTCAGGTGGGTGAGTGTGTGTGTGTGTGTGTGTGTGTGTGTGTGCTGTGTATGACAAGACTGTGATTCATGTTTAATTTGGCTGTGCAGTTTTCATGGTACCTTTGTGACACTTTTGTTTCTTCCTGTGGAGTTGAGCTACATTTGTGGCTGCCACTGGCTTGAACCCTAGAACATTCGTCCAAGCTGCACAGACATGCACCCATGGGTGTGAAGGGGAGTTTTGGCAAACCACAGTGAGTCCAGGAAGAAGGAGAGTGGCAGGATTGCACAGGTAGCCTCAGGGTGCAACAGAAGGCTAATGCTGGAGATAACTGGTTGATTCCATGCATGTCACCCATCTAAGGGTCTTGAAGCTGAGCGGAGCCACAGAGCTATGGATTGGTTTCCTGTGGGTGCCAGACGAAATAACACAAAGTAGTACAACTGGTGGCTGCTGGCTATCCTTGGGGATACTTGGCATCCTTACTTGTAGTCACATCACTGCAACTTCTGCCTGAGTCTTCACATGGTGGTGTGTGTGTGTGTGTGTGTGTCCAAATTTCCTTCTTCTTCTAGGAATAATGATTGAGTTAGGGCTTACTCTAGTCCACTATGATCTCATCCTAACTTGATTACAATGATCCTCCTCTCCCACTGGTATATCCATCACTGCCCTCTACTTCTACTCATTTTAAGACTCCCCTCCAAAATTTTTAGCAGCATTTTTGAGGCAAAATTGACGCAAAACACTAAACATATTAAATGTACACAATTTGATGAGTTTGGAAATACATAAACACCCATGTTACCAACACACAAATCACATATATATCAATCAACCTTCAAAATTTTCCTTGTGCTTCCTCCCTTGTTTGTGGTAAGAACTCTTATCATGGGATCTACTCTCTTAAATATTTAAGTGTACAATACAACCCTGTTGACCACAGTTGCTCTGTGTACAGGAGATCTCTAGAATGTATTCATCTTGTTTAACTGAAATTTTATACCAGTTGAATAATTCCCCACTTTCCTCTCCCTGCAGTCCCTAATAACTGCCATTCTATTCTCTGCTTCTATGAGTTTGACTGCTTTAGATATCTCATTTAAGTGGAATCACACAGTATTTTCCTCTGTGCCTGGCTTGTTTCACTTAGCATGATGTCTTTCAGGTTCATCCATGTTGTTGCAAATGATAGAATTTCCTTTTTAAAGGCTGAATAATATCCCATTGCATGTATAGACCACATTTTCTTTATCCATTCATCTGTCAATGGACATTTGGGTTGTTTCCATATCTGCCTATTGTGAGTAATGCTGCAATGAACATGGGAGCACAGATATCTCTTTGAGATTCAGATTTCAGTTCTGTTGGGTATATGCCCAGAAGACCAATGGAACAGAATAGAGTCCAGAAATAAATGATGCATATACGGTCAACTGCTTTTCAACCAGGGTGCCAAGAATACATAATGGGGAAAGAACAGTCTGTTCAAAAAGTGGTGTTGGGAAAACTAGATATCTAATGTGAAAGAATGAAATAGGATCCTTATTTTACTTTATAAAAAGAAAACTCACTTCAAAACAGTTAAAGATGTAAATGAATGTCCTGAAATTAAAATTGTCGAGGAGAAAACATAGGGGAAAAGCTTCGTGACAGTGGGCTTGGCAATAACTCCTAGAATATGACACCAAAAGCACAGGCAATAAAAGAAAAATTAGACAAGTGGAACTATGTTAATCTAAAAAGCTCCTGAACAGCAAAAGAAACAACAGAGTAAAAAGGCAACCTATGGAATGGAAGAAAATATATTTGTGATAAGGGATTAATTTCCAAAATATACAAGGAATTCCTACAATTCAATAGTGAAACAAAAATAAAAACCAAAAATCCAATGTTGAAAATGGGCAAAGGACCTGACCAGATTGCCAAAGACACACAGCTGACTGGATAGTGAACAAAAAGATGCTCAACATCACTCACTATCAGGGAAATGCAAATCAAAACTGCAACAAAATGTCACCTCATACATGTTAAGATAGCTGTTATCAAAAAAAGATAAAAATTGTCAAGGATGTAGAGAAATTGTACACTGCTGGTGGGAACGTCAGATTGTGCAGCGTCTATGAGAAAGAATACGGAGATTCCTCAAATAATTAAAAGTGTAACTACTATATGAGCCAAGAAAAGTCAAGCTAAGGGTTTGCTAACCTTCTCCACTTTCATCAAAATTGTAAATAGGCCAAGGGGGCACCTGGGTGGCTCAGTCTGACTGAGCATCCAACTCTTGATTTAGGCTCAGGTCATGTTCTCAGGTTGTGAGTTCCAGCCCTGAGTAGGACTCCACGCTCAGCAGGGAGTCTGCTTGGAATTCTCTCTCTCCTTCTCCCTCTGCCCCCCCGCACCCCCGCTCAGGCTCTCTCTCTCTCTCTCTCTCTCCCTAAATAAATAAATATTTTAAAAAAATTGTAAATAGACAAAGACTTTTTCCAAATAAGGTCAAAATCACAGGTTCCTGGGGACACTAATTTCAACCCACTGTATGCCACATACCTCATTCTTGCCACTGGGTTAAGGTAGAATTAATGTGTGTCACTTCTGAGCTGAGGCACTTAATAGTTGGGTGGAAGATGCTCCAGTGCCCTCTTCTGCTACGTCCACTGTGGAAGATGCATGTTCCAGGTGGGGAAATTATAGGATAGCAGCGGCTCTGCAGAAGTAAGTTACACGGGATGGTTGCCCTGACTTGCACTGGATGTTGTTCAAAGGAGTGAAAAACAAATGTGAGCTGTGTTAAGCCATCCAGGGGGCAGAGGAGCAACTCCTCAGGTTGATGAGGTTGAGGACCACATGGAAATCTGAAAAAATCTTCTTTCAGATTTTCATGCTTGGAGGCCTGTGTCCTCCCCTCTCTTAGTCATGGGCCACCCTCAGGGCACAGGTTCTGTCTTTGCGGGGGGAGCTCCATGTGGTCCAACCTTGCCAGTGATGGTAGCTAGCTGAAGCTCACTAATTCTGAGGCTAGGGATGAAGACCACTTGGCAACATGACTGAAGCCATGGTCTTCGATGTCACCTTAATGCTAAAAAAGCACTATCTTCATATCTATCATTTTTCTCGATGTTTTCTCCCAGATGGCTTAGAATGTGGGTAAGGAATAAAGAGTGACATTCATTAGTCCCTTATAATCCTCCTGGAAACATTATACTTGTAAAAACAAACCAAAGTCTCACAGTAGAAATACTCAAGAGTAGAAAATCACTTTTAGGGTATAAAATATTATTAATACATAACAATATTTTCGTAGTGCTTACTATGTCCTGGGCACATATGCTTGTTTCTCTGCATCCATTTATCCATTGTCATTTAATTCCCATGACAATCTTCAGAAGTAGGTATGGTTTCTCTCCTCATTTATTAAAGATGAGGCACAGAGTTGAAATCTTTCCATAGCAACTAGCTCTACAGTCTATATTCAACTATATTTTCCTCTAACATATGAATTGTTAAAATAAAAATTCCAGTTGAATGACTAGATGAAATCAAGGAAATTGTCTACAACATAGAGGAAAGGACAGACAGGCGATGCCACAGGTTTATTCAAGTAGCCTTTCCATCTCTAGATCAAAAAGTACTTTTCATCATTCTTGTAACTTGCTAGTGTTGCTTGTCACATTTGAGTCCCTAGTCCATGTATGATGTGAAGTAGGGATCCAGTTTTATTTTCACCATATATTGAGACAAGTTTACCAACAATCCCACTGAGTAATCTTTCTCCAGGATTCATTAGGGCCATTACTATCACATCTGACCTCTCTGTTTTTTCCTTGTTTTTGTTTTTGTTTTGTCTTTTTTTGCCTTTGATTGCACCAGTAACTTATGGTTATTATTACTAGGTCTTTTTAAATGCCTTAATGGTTGATTGAGATATTTCTTAGACTCCTTGTAAAGTTGTTGTTTGTGAATGGTATTACGTTTTTCATAATTTTTTAGTTTCACTCTGTGTTCTGCCCACCTTCCTGAACACTCTAATTTGTTCTTCTAATAGATTGTTGATTATGTTGGCTTCTTTGGGTAGATGTTCATGGCTTCTTGAAATGATGACAATTGTATCTCTTCCTTCCCCCCATTCTTATATTTATTTATTTTTCTTCCTTTTCCTTTCTATTCTTGTTTTGTGTTAGATTTTTATTTGGTAAGTTTTTGCACCTAGTTATAATTATTCTTTGCTTGATTGGAATCATTTGATTCTTTTTCTCTTTTAGTCTACTGATGTTATATTAGTAATTTTTAAAGTAGTGAACCATTTTTGCATTCCTAGGATCAATTCCCCCTGCTGATGTTTTATTTTCATTAATATACTATTGGATTTGGTTAGCCACTATTTTATTTAAGGATCTTCATATCTACATTTATGAGTGAATGAGGCTATGCATTTTATTGCTTATGTTGGTCTCCTTATTTTTGGAGTGAATATATGCATGTTTAGAGGTTTGTATTTGTTCTGCAACAACTGTTTCTAGGTGTGGTGGAGCACACTTAGAAAGAAAGCTAAGCCTATTTTGGTTCACTATGTTTATTTTTTTAAAAGAGAAGTCAATTTGCTTAAAATTTACGGATTTATGTAAGATATCTATTTTTTCTTGTGCCAATTGGCATTTTGTATATTTCTAGGAATGCATCTATTTGAATTAAGTTTTTACTGCATGACTAGGTTTTCAAGTTTATCACTGCATAAGTACTGAGATTGACACTCTTCTTATGTTGTTATTATTATTATTTTAAAGCTCCATTTTATCTATGATCATGTTCCCCTTTTTGTTCTTGTTTTACTTTTGCATCTTTTGCTTTTTGCACTGGATCAGTTTGCCAGTGGCCTATCTTAATAATCTTTTCACATACCGGCTTGTGATTGCATGCTCTTTTCTATGATATTTCTCTGTTTTTGTTCTAACCTTCCTATTTATTTTCTGTTTATTCCTTGTTTTTCTTGTTCCATCTCCTAAGTTAACACAAATGTTGTTTTCTGCTGACAGTCAATTCACAGGAAGTTGAGTTAAATGGATAGTATTGAGACTTTCAGAGGGAACCCAGGGAAGTATCAGAGATCACTCCGTGGAATGGCATTGTGAACATGAACTTCATCCTCCAGCTTACCACCTCTGGCCATGTCTCAGTGCCTGTTTCCTCATTTGGAAATTGAAATTAGAAATGTATCTACCTCATAGGGCTATTGTGTAGTTTGAATTAATTAACGGACCTTTAGGCTTAGAACAGTGCCTTGGCATAATGATGCTCAGTAAGTATCAGCAAATGGGGACACCTGGATTGCTCAGCGGTTGGGTGGCTGCCTTTGGCTCAGGTCATGATCCCAGGGTCCAGGATCGAGTCCTGCATTGGGCTTCTGCAAAGAGCCCGCTTCTCCCTCTGCCTATGTCTCTGCCATTCTCTCTGTGGGTGTCTCTCATGAATAAATAAATAAATATTTTTAAAAAGTATTAGCAAATTATGATGATGACAGTGATGATGGTGATGATTAGTACTATTAATCAGGTCTCAAATACTGGGAGGAGACATTCCTTAGAGCTCTCCTTGTGCACTCACCAGCATCCATGTTCTCCTCTTTTTAAGTCTACAACTAGACTATATTTTTCAGATCTTGCATCTAAGTGGGACCACATGACTTTGTGAGACAAAGTAAGATGTGAAATATCCAGGTCAAGGTCAGTAAATGGGGGTGTGCCTTCTCCAGGAATCCCTTTCCCCACTGGCCAGGGGAAGGCAGGGGAGGACAAGGCCCTAGAAGTTGGTGTAAGATTTCATAGAAGGAGTGCATGTCCCTGAATGCATGGAACCCCTCTGCTCACACTTCATGGATGTGATAATAGCAAGAAGTAAACTTTCCCTGTGTGAAGCCACTGAGTTTTAAGGAAGGAGATCCATGCAATATGAAGGAGCCCTCAGAAGTCATCAAGTCTCGTGGCCCTCCAAACTTGTTCTGTATCAGCAACTTTAAAAAACAAACAAACAAACAAGCAAACAAACAAACAAACAAAAGCCAATTTTCAGGACTGATGTCCATACTTCTGAATTTCACAGTATAGGTACCAAAAGTCTTTCTAAAAAGCTCCCCTGGAGAAATTAATGAAATCAATTCACTGCATATTTGGGGATCACTATTCATCAACTTTTCATGGAAGTGAATATCCCCTATTCTGGGTTGTTAAGGGGGTGAAGTCTAAAATTCTCCTCAAGAGATGATTTCATAGTCCAAAGCAGTTCTCTCCATATGTTAATGTATGATGCCTTTTTATGAGTCAGCCTTAGCCATGTGTCTAATTCCCTAACCTCTTTCAAGGGTTTGCTTAAACATTACCTTCTCAGTGAAGCCTACTCTGACCATCCTCCTTAAAATTATACCGAGGTCTCTGTTAAATGTTTACACTTTTCATTATTCCATTGCATTTTTCCACCTTCCTAATGCTTCATATAAATTCCTCATATATTGTATCTTACCCTGAGAGGATAGGAGCTCCGTAAGCAAGAATTCCAAGTGTTCGCTGATGTATTCAAGTGCCTAAGACACTGCTGCGCACGTGGTAGCTGCTTAATAAGATCTGTTGAATGTATAAGTATATGGCTTCATAATTCACATACTATTTGCAATGCTCAGCCTCCTATAGGCTTCTCCAAACCAAGCCAAACAACTGATTAACATTTAGGGTGAACATAGATTGAATTGTTTTTGAATTTGGCTTTTCCTTTTCTCTATTTTTGAAGAGATCTTTGGAGACTCAGGAGTAAATCTGTCTGGTCTGGACTGAACACAATATTTCATTTGGGTTTTAACCTTCTTATTTGGGTAATAAGCTCGGTACACATTTTGAGTAGGTGGAGAAAGAAACACAATTCTATATATTCTAGGGAACTTTTTTACATATGTATTCCCCAGTGAATTCTGCAGTTCTGGCATTTTGGGTAAAAAAATCTAATATTTAAACAACTAAAACTTTGAGCTTCTAGAACTTTGAGCTACTACTCATTTACTTATTCAAGCATTGATTTTTTTTTTTTGAATGCCAACTGTGTGGCCAGTGTTGTACTGGGAACTGAGGAAGTGTCTCCACAGCTTATGAGCAAATGCGTGTGTGTATGTATATAAGGATTCTTTAAACAATACATTAAAAAAATTTCCATCAACTGGTTGGTTTTGAAAGTGCTCAAAGTGCTCAAGTGTTCTAAAGGGCAAATGGTTGCACCGAATTTTAGAAGTCATTAGAGATGTGTTTTACTGACCTGCAGTCAGAATTCCTAGGCTCAGTTAATGGTTTACTGTGACATGTGTTGTGGCCAGAGTAAGCACCTTGACCTCTCAGAGTTGTCATCATTGGGTGTCCTTTTTTGCTTCACAGAGAAGGAGAGGAGATGTGGGATGGGTCTTGGATCCCGAAGAGATGCTATTTCAAGTATTTTATTACACAGTACCCAGTCCAACTACAAAATCAGAATGACAGTACATGCAAACTTGCAACATGAAAATATATTGTTTTGGATAGTTATTAATAGAAAAAAGAGATGCAATAAAAATGCCTTTAGTAAAGCAATCCTTCATAATTGCAAAATCTCCATGCACTAGAAACTGTCCAGCTGACTCTAGTCACTCAATTGTTGCTCAGATTGACCTAAAATATCTCCCCTATGGCAGGAAATGACACTTCAGACCATATTAGTATGGAAACATAACTGCTTTGTCATTCTTTTTTTCAGGCATTGGAATATGGAATATTAATATTTTCCTCATCTCTGGGAAGTTTTAAAAGTAAAGCTATTCAAAAAAAAAAAAAAAAAGGGATCCTTGCGTGGCGCAGCGGTTTGGCGCCTGCCTTTGGCCCAGGGCGCGATCCTGGAGACCCGGGATCGAATCCCACGTCGGGCTCCCGGTGCATGGAGCCTGCTTCTCCCTCTGCCTGTGTCTCTGCCTCTCTCTCTCTCTCTCTCTCTCTCTCTCTGTGACTATCATAAATAAATGAAAATTAAAAAAAAAAAAAGTAAAGCTATTCTTGGTAGGTGCTTTGGTTGTGAAAATGTTAGCTCTGGTTTAACATTGCTAATCCCAGAGGGAGGGGATGGAGGACTGTGGGTAAAGTGGGAGACAGGAAAATGTGGGGTGAGAGGGACAGGTTCTCTGGGGCTGAGCAGCCTGAGGAGGGAGTAGGATGGTACATCTTAGAGCCATTGTGGTACATTATGGGTCTCTTGACCTGCTTCCCAGTGTAACCACTTGTACTCTGGCTACAAAAACCACATGCAGGGATCCCTGGGTGGCGCAGCGGTTTGGCGCCTGCCTTTGGCCCAGGGCGCGATCCTGGAAACCCGGGATCGAATCCCACGTCGGGCTCCCGGTGCATGGAGCCTGCTTCTCCCTCTGCCTGTGTCTCTGCCTCTCTGTCTCTCTCTGTGTGACTATCATGAATAAATAAATAAAAAATCTTAAAAAAAAAAAAACAAAAACCACATGCACTGAGATTTCTAGACTTTCCAATAACCTCATGTCCCCAATATGGCATGGAAGCCCCCAAACGACATAGGTCTCAAGATGTGTCTCAGGAACAAAGGATATCCTCATGCTAACCATTGTGGACTTGTAGCCAATAAACAAAGAGGCCACCTAAAGCTGTGGCCAAGCATGGTTTCCTGGAGTCAGAGTGACCAAGAGAGGGAAGGGCCCTGATGATGACTGCGATGGTATGACCTCCATCTCTATCGAGATAATGGCTTAGAGTTGGAAGTAACTAGATTTAAGAGACATTTAACAAATGTTTTTTCTTAACCTCTTGAGTTTGTAGACTGAGATTAATGTCTTGTGTCATTGATTCATGACATCCCTTGGCATGTCCAACAAGGAGGACATCGGAGCCTGAGCCTTCCAAAGGAAAACTGAGAGAACTACACCTATGCCATGAAAATCTATATATCTCCTTGCCACCTGAATGTATGGAAGCATCTAAACATTGGACATCAGGTCACATGAGAAACACATCAAGAATTCTCACACTACTTTGAGTAGACAAGAAGAATTTCCTGACATGAGCTGTGAGTGTGTTCCCTGTATGCCTGGTTTGCTTGTGGGTCTGGGCACCTTGCATGTGGGTGTGACTCCCCCATTGCTTGATGTGATTTGGCAGTTGTTCTTGCAGGTATTAAGGCATGAGCACATTTTGACATTCTTAAAATTAGTATTGTCAATATCTTTTTTTTAATAAATTAATTTTTTGAGGCGGAGGAGCAAGATGGCGGAGGAGTAGGGTCTCCAAATCACCTGTCTCCACCAAACTACCTAGAAAACCTTCAAATTATCCTGAAAATCTATGAATTCGGCCTGAGATTTAAAGAGAGACCAGCTGGAATGCTACAGTGAGAAGAGTTCGCGCATCTATCAAGGTAGGAAGACGGGGGAAAAAGAAATAAAGGAACAAAGGCCTCCAAGGGGGAGGGGCCCCGCGAGGAGCCGGGCTGAGGCCGGGGCGAGTGTCCCCAGGACAGGAGAGCCCCGTCCCGGAGGAGCAGGAGCTGCACCGACCTTCCCGGGCGGAAAGGGGCTCGTGGGGAGGTGGAGCAGGACCAGGAGGGCGAGGAGGCCCTCGGGCTCCCGGGGACAGTAACAGAGCAACTGCGCGCCCAGGAGAGTGCGCCGAGCTCCCTAAGGGCTGCAGCGCGCACGGCGGGACCCGGCGGGACCCGGAGCAGCTGAAGGGGCTCGGGCGGCGGCTCCGCGGAGGGGGCTGCGCGGCCCCGGGAGCAGCTCGGAGGGGCTCGGGCAGAAGAAGAGGCTCCGTGCGGAGGGGGCTGCGCGGTTCCAGGAGCAGCTCGGAGGGGCTCGGGCGGCAGCTCCGCGGAGGGGGCTGCGCGGCCGGGGAGCGCGAATCCACCAGCGCAGGCTCCGGAGCACAGGGCGCCGGGACACAGCCCAGGATCCGGCCTCCCCCGGGACAGGCAGAGGCCGGGAGGGCCCAGGACAGCAAGGACGCTCCTGCCCCAGCTGAGCAGATCAGCGGCCCCGCCCCGGAGCCTCCAGGCCCTGCAGACGGAGTTCCTGCCGGAGCTGACTCCAGGTTTCCAGAGCTGCCCCGCCACTGGGGCTGTTCCTCCTGCGGCCTCACGGGGTAAACAACCCCCACCGAGCCCTGCACCAGGCAGGGGCAGAGCAGCTCCCCCAACTGCTCACACCTGAAAATCAGCACAACAGGCCCCTCCCCCAGAACACCAGCTAGACGGACAAGGTCCAGGAGAAGCCAAGGGACTTAAAGAACACAGAATCAGAAGATACTCCCCGGTGGTTCTTTTTTTGTTTGTTTGTTTTTGTTTTTGTTTTTGTTTTTGTTTTGTTTTGCTTTTTGATTTGTTTCCTTCCCCCACCCCCTTTTTTTCTCCTTTCTTTTTCTTTCTCTTTTTCTTCTTTTTTTTTCTTTTTTTTTCGTTTTTTTTTCTTTTTCCTCCCCCTTTTTTTTTTCTCTTTCTCTTTTCTTTCCTTCTTTCTCTCCTCTCTTTTTCTCTTTTTCCCAATACAACTTGCTTTTGGCCACTCTGCACTGAGCAAAATGACTAGAAGGAAAACCTCACCTCAAAAGAAAGAATCAGAAACAGTCCTCTCTCCCACAGAGTTACAAAATCTGGATTACAATTCAATGTCAGAAAGCCAATTCAGAAGCACTATTATACAGCTACTGGTGGCTCTAGAAAAAAGCATAAAGGACTCAAGAGACTTCATGACTGCAGAATTTAGAGCTAATCAGGCAGAAATTAAAAATCAATTGAATGAGATGCAATCCAAACTAGAAGTCCTAACGACGAGGGTTAACGAGGTGGAAGAACGAGTGAGTGACATAGAAGACAAGTTGATAGCAAAGAGGGAAACTGAGGAAAAAAGAGACAAACAATTAAAAGACCATGAAGATAGATTAAGGGAAATAAACGACAGCCTGAGGAAGAAAAACCTACGTTTAATTGGGGTTCCCGAGGGCGCCGAAAGGGACAGAGGGCCAGAATATGTATTTGAACAAATTCTAGCTGAAAACTTTCCTAATCTGGGAAGGGAAACAGGCATTCAGATCCAGGAAATAGAGAGATCCCCCCCTAAAATCAATAAAAACCGTTCAACACCTCGACATTTAATTGTGAAGCTTGCAAATTCCAAAGATAAGGAGAAGATCCTTAAAGCAGCAAGAGACAAGAAATCCCTGACTTTTATGGGGAGGAGTATTAGGGTAACAGCAGACCTCTCCACAGAGACCTGGCAGGCCAGAAAGGGCTGGCAGGATATATTCAGGGTCCTAAATGAAAAGAACATGCAACCAAGAATACTTTATCCAGCAAGGCTCTCATTCAAAATGGAAGGAGAGATAAAGAGCTTCCAAGACAGGCAGCAACTAAAAGAATATGTGACCTCCAAACCAGCTCTGCAAGAAATTTTAAGGGGGCCTCTTAAAATTCCCCTTTAAGAAGAAGTTCAGTGGAACAGTCCACAAAAACAAAGACTGAATAGATATCATGATGACACTAAACTCATATCTCTCAATAGTAACTCTGAATGTGAACGGGCTTAATGACCCCATCAAAAGGCGCAGGGTTTCAGACTGGATAAAAAAGCAGGACCCATCTATTTGCTGTCTACAAGAGACTCATTTTAGACAGAAGGACACCTACAGCCTGAAAATAAAAGGTTGGAGAACCATTTACCATTCGAATGGTCCTCAAAAGAAAGCAGGGGTAGCCATCCTTATATCAGATAAACTAAAATTTACCCCAAAGACTGTAGTGAGAGATGAAGAGGGACACTATATCATACTTAAAGGATCTATTCAACAAGAGGACTTAACAATCCTCAATATATATGCTCCAAATGTGGGAGCTGCCAAATATATAAATCAATTATTAACCAAAGTGAAGAAATACTTAGATAATAATACACTTATACTTGGTGACTTCAATCTAGCTCTTTCTATACTCGATAGGTCTTCTAAGCAAAACATCTCCAAAGAAACGAGAGCTTTAAATGATACACTGGACCAGATGGATTTCACAGATATCTACAGAACTTTACATCCAAACTCAACTGAATACACATTCTTCTCAAGCGCACATGGAACTTTCTCCAGAATAGACCACATATTGGGTCACAAATCGGGTCTGAACCGATACCAAAAGATTGGGATTGTCCCCTGCATATTCTCGGACCATAATGCCTTGAAATTAGAACTAAATCACAACAAGAAGTTTGGAAGGACCTCAAACACATGGAGGTTAAGGACCATCCTGCTAAAAGATAAAAGGGTCAACCAGGAAATTAAGGAAGAATTAAAAAGATTCATGGAAACTAATGAGAATGAAGATACAACCGTTCAAAATCTTTGGGATGCAGCAAAAGCAGTCCTAAGGGGGAAATACATCGCAATACAAGCATCCATTCAAAAACTGGAAAGAACTCAAATACAAAAGCTAACCTTACACATAAAGGAGCTAGAGAAAAAACAGCAAATAGATCCTACACCCAAGAGAAGAAGGGAGCTAATAAAGATTCGAGCAGAACTCAACGAAATTGAGACCAGAAGAACTGTGGAACAGATCAACAGAACCAGGAGTTGGTTCTTTGAAAGAATTAATAAGATAGATAAACCATTAGCCAGCCTTATTAAAAAGAAGAGAGAGAAGACTCAAATTAATAAAATCATGAATGAGAAAGGAGAGATCACTACCAACACCAAGGAAATACAAACGATTTTAAAAACCTATTATGAACAACTATACGCCAATAAATTAGGCAATCTAGAAGAAATGGACGCATTCCTGGAAAGCCACAAACTACCAAAACTGGAACAGGAAGAAATAGAAAACCTGAACAGGCCAATAACCAGGGAGGAAATTGAAGCAGTCATCAAAAACCTCCCAAGACACAAGAGTCCAGGGCCAGATGGCTTCCCAGGAGAATTTTATCAAACGTTTAAAGAAGAAACCATACCTATTCTCCTAAAGCTGTTTGGAAAGATAGAAAGAGATGGAGTACTTCCAAATTCGTTCTATGAAGCCAGCATCACCTTAATTCCAAAGCCAGACAAAGACCCCGCCAAAAAGGAGAATTACAGACCAATATCCCTGATGAACATGGATGCAAAAATTCTCAACAAGATACTGGCCAATAGGATCCAACAGTACATTAAGAAAATTATTCACCCTGACCAAGTAGGATTTATCCCTGGGACACAAGGCTGGTTCAACACCCGTAAAACAATCAATGTGATTCATCATATCAGCAAGAGAAAAACCAAGAACCATATGATCCTCTCATTGGATGCAGAGAAAGCATTTGACAAAATACAGCATCCATTCCTGATCAAAACTCTTCAGAGTGTAGGGATAGAGGGAACATTCCTCGACATCTTAAAAGCCATCTATGAAAAGCCCACAGCAAATATCATTCTCAATGGGGAAGCACTGGGAGCCTTTCCCCTAAGATCAGGAACAAGACAGGGATGTCCACTCTCACCACTGCTATTCAACATAGTACTGGAAGTCCTAGCCTCAGCAATCAGACAACAAAAAGACATTAAAGGCATTCAAATTGGCAAAGAAGAAGTCAAACTCTCCCTCTTCGCCGATGACATGATACTCTACATAGAAAACCCAAAAGTCTCCACCCCAAGATTGCTAGAACTCATACAGCAATTCGGTAGCGTGGCAGGATACAAAATCAATGCCCAGAAGTCAGTGGCATTTCTATACACTAACAATGAGACTGAAGAAAGAGAAATTAAGGAGTCAATCCCATTTACAATTGCACCCAAAAGCATAAGATACCTAGGAATAAACCTCACCAAAGATGTAAAGGATCTATACCCTCAAAACTATAGAACACTTCTGAAAGAAATTGAGGAAGACACAAAGAGATGGAAAAATATTCCATGCTCATGGATTGGCAGAATTAATATTGTGAAAATGTCAATGTTACCCAGGGCAATATACACGTTTAATGCAATCCCTATCAAAATACCATGGACTTTCTTCAGAGAGTTAGAACAAATTATTTTAAGATTTGTGTGGAATCAGAAAAGACCCCGAATAGCCAGGGGAATTTTAAAAAAGAAAACCATATCTGGGGGCATCACAATGCCAGATTTCAGGTTGTACTACAAAGCTGTGGTCATCAAGACAGTGTGGTACTGGCACAAAAACAGACACATAGATCAGTGGAACAGAATAGAGAATCCAGAAGTGGACCCTGAACATTATGGGCAACTAATATTCGATAAAGGAGGAAAGACTATCCATTGGAAGAAAGACAGTCTCTTCAATAAATGGTGCTGGGAAAATTGGACATCCACATGCAGAAGAATGAAACTAGACCACTCTCTTTCACCATACACAAAGATAAACTCAAAATGGATGAAAGATCTAAATGTGAGACAAGATTCCATCAAAATCCTAGAGAAGAACACAGGCAACACCCTTTTTGAACTCGGCCATAGTAACTTCTTGCAAGATACATCCACGAAGGCAAAAGAAACAAAAGCAAAAATGAACTATTGGGACTTCATCAAGATAAGAAGCTTTTGCACAGCAAAGGATACAGTCAACAAAACTCAAAGACAACCTACAGAATGGGAGAAGATATTTGCAAATGACATATCAGATAAAGGGCTAGTTTCCAAGATCTATAAAGAACTTATTAAACTCAACACCAAAGAAACAAACAATCCAATCATGAAATGGGCAAAAGACATGAACAGAAATCTCACAGAAGAAGACATAGACATGGCCAACATGCACATGAGAAAATGCTCTGCATCACTTGCCATCAGGGAAATACAAATCAAAACCACAATGAGATACCACCTCACACCAGTGAGAATGGGAAAAATTAACAAGGCAGGAAACAACAAATGTTGGAGAGGATGTGGAGAAAAGGGAACCCTCTTACACTGTTGGTGGGAATGTGAACTGGTGCAGCCACTGTGGAAAACTGTGTGGAGGTTCCTCAAACAGTTAAAAATATACCTGCCCTACGACCCAGCAATTGCACTGTTGGGGATTTACCCCAAAGATACAAATGCAATGAAACGCTGGGACACCTGCACCCCGATGTTTCTAGCAGCAATGGCCACGATAGCCAAACTGTGGAAGGAGCCTCGGTGTCCAACGAAAGATGAATGGATAAAGAAGATGTGGTTTATGTATACAATGGAATATTACTCAGCTATTAGAAATGACAAATACCCACCATTTGCTTCAACGTGGATGGAACTGGAGGGTATTATGCTGAGTGAAGTAAGTCAGTCGGAGAAGGACAAACATTATATGTTCTCATTCATTTGGGGAATATAAATAATAGTGAAAGGGAAAATAAGGGAAGGGAGAAGAAATGTGTGGGAAATATCAGAAAGGGAGACAGAACATAAAGACTGCTAACTCTGGGAAACGAACTAGGGGTGGTAGAAGGGGAGGAGGGCGGGGGGTGGGAGTGAATGGGTGACGGGCACTGGGTGTTATTCTGTATGTTAGTAAATTGAACACCAATAAAAAAAAAAAAAAAAAAAAAAAAAAAAATAAATTGTGTTGCTACTATTCCAAAAAAAAAAAAAAAAAAAAAAAAAAAAAAAAATAAAGTATTATGTAGTATATTATTGGCCTCAATAAACATTATCAATATTATAATTCAATAATTATAATGAAACTGGATTCCATCTATTTAAAGAGAGAGTATGATATAGATCATCATGTTACTAATAATTGATAGAGAAGCATAGTGTTACACAATACTTCCTGACTGAGTGGACTATTACTTATCTTTTCTATTAAATTATATCAACATTCAAATGTCCTTTAAAAAAAAAAAAAAAAAAAAAAAAATAAATAAATTAATTTTTTATTGGTGTTCAATTTACCAACATACAGAATAACACCCAGTGCTCACCATCCCGTCAAGTGTCCACCTCAGTGCCCATCACACATTCACCCCCACCCCTCACCCTCCTCCCCTTCCACCACCCCTATTCGTTTCCCAGAGTTAGGAGTCTTTATGTTCTGTCTCCCTTTCTGATATTTCCCACACATTTCTTCTCCCTTCCCTTATATTCCCTTTCACTATTAGTTATATTCCCCAAATGAATGAGAACATACACTGTTTGTCCTTCTCCGATTGACTTACTTCAATATCTTGATTGGAAGGCCTTTTCTAGTTTTTGCTTAGCTTCATGAATGGAAGCCTCAGGGAGGAAGGGAAGACTCTTATAGTGTGTGATTTTTCATACATGGACATATTAATGTGGCTATTAACATTTTTGTCTGTTCTGCATAGAAATCCTCTTGATCTACCAAGGTGCACATACAAATGCATTTTTAAAACAAATTTTTGTTGTTGTTATTGTTCCACAAAGCACATTTCACACACCATGCAAAATTTAAAGGCTTTTCTCCTGGCAGGTTTTTTATTTTATTTTATTTATTCATTTGAGAGAGAGAGAGAGAGCAGGAGCAGGGGGAAGGAGTGGGAGTGGTGGGGGAGGCGGTGGGAAGCAGACTCCGGGCTGAGCAAGGAACCAGACATGGGGCTTGGCCACAGAACCCTGAGTGGGGCTTGATCACAGGACACGGAGATCGTGACCTGAGCCAAAAGCAGATGCTTAACCAATTGAGTCACCCAAGCACCCCTTCTGGCAGGGTTTTTGTTGCCCCACTTCCTTATTCTTTCTGATAGGTCAGGTGGGGTCAGTGAGGCTGTGGGCGGGGCTGCTCCTACAAAGGTACTATCAGTAAGCTGGTCAGCTGATAGTTATTTTAATATTTCTTGGATTTGAAGAAATGGACCTTATTCATGTGACCTGAGTCCACCTCAGCAGACAAGGGATATGAGGTGGAAGGTTCTCTTGATCAGGTCAGCTGTATAAGCTCCATGGTTTTGAGCTATGAGCCTGTCAGCAGACCTCCACCTTGTATGGCATGTCTGTGAATATGTAATGTGCTCATAAGAAGATCAGTGATGGTTACCAGTGTTGGGTCAAAATTCTACATAAAGCAAGTAATTTCTGAAGTTTTTAAACAATGGAAAGTAGGCACCTGAAAGTATGTTTATTTCACCTCTAACAATTTAGTTGATTATTGCCACTAAAATGAGGAGCTGACGGGGATCCCTGGGTGGCTCAGCAGTTTAGCACCTGCCTTTGGCCCAGGGCGTGATCCTGGAGTCCCAGGATGGAGTCCCACATCGGGCTCCCGGCATGGAGCCTACTTCTCCCTCCAACTGTGGCTCTGCCTCTCTCTCTCCCTCTCTCTCTCTGTCTATCATGAATAAATAAATAAATCTTTTAAAAAAAATGAGGAGCTGAGGTAAGAGAGAAAGTCAAGATAGAAAAATTCTTTACTGAGAAATTAGCTAAGGAAGAATCTATCAAGCTGATTGGATAAGTAGAAATAAAAATCAGAGGCCATGCCAGACACGGAGGAGGGAGTCCCAGCATCTCCTCTTGGGGGAGTCCTGAACATCATGTTGTAGGTCCTACTGTTCCTGCTCATCACAACTGGGCAGCTTGTTGCTCTTCAAGAGTTTGGGATCCTCCTCCAAGTACCCCTCCATGGGTCAGCCTCTGGAACCCACACCTCACCTCTGCTTATCTACTGCTCCCCACTCCATCTCTATCTGCAGCTTTTTCATGTTCCCAGCAAATGTCTCAGTCCCTCTTGGTCCAGGTTTCCTTGTTTGAAAACTGAAATTGGAAAGGCAGGGCTATTGTGGAGTTCAAATAAATTAATAGACATTTAGGCTTAAAACAGTGCCTTTGGCACAATGATGCTCAGTAAATGCTAGCACATCATGGTGCCGATGCTGATGCTGATGCTGATGGCAGCGGCAGTGGTGTTGATAGTGTTGATGGTGGTGATGATGGTGGTGATTAGCACTGTTAGTCAGCTCTTGGTCACTGGGAAGAGATACTCCTTACAGCTCTCCTTGTGCACGCACCATCCATGTTCTCCTCTTTCTAGGTCCACAACTAGACTGTATTTTCCAGATCTTACATCTAAGTGGGGCCATATGACTTTGTGAGACAAAGCGAGATGTGAAATATCCAGGTCAATGCCAGTAAATGTGAGCGTGCCTTCCCCAGCAGCTCCCTTTCCCCACTGGCCAGGGGAAGGCAAGGGAGGACAAGGCCCAAGAACTTGGTGACTGTTTAAATGTGTTTCGTGGTTACAGGACATTTTAGCTTCTCCTTTTCCTCTTGACTGAGTGTTAGTAGTTAGTGGTTCTGAGGGATTGGTCCATTTTCTGAGTTGTTGAATTTATGAGCATAAAATTGCTTATGGTGTTCTCTTGTTATATTTTTAATGGCTGCAGGATATATTGTGATATTCCTTATTTCATTCCTAATATTTTTGATTAACTTTTTTAAAATATAAAAGCTCTCAAATCATAAACCTGCTTAAAATAATGCAGTGGATCCATTACCTCCCTGAGAAAACCCATGCCCATGCCCATGCCTGCCATCTGGAGCACTTCCAGCCTCCCCTTGCCTTTCCTGTTGGCTTCCTTGTTTCTCAGACTCCCTCTCCTTTGCAAACTTCTGGAAATATTTGCAATTCAGAAGCTCTTCTTTTCAGAGCCTCCCTCTGCACTGCCCCTTCTTTGCTTTAGCTCCTTGAGGATTCATTTTGCTGTGACTTCCTTTATGAAGTCTAAAGTCTGAAGAAGCAGAAGAGAAGATGGGATATGATGGGAGCAGTCTTTATGTGAATAGTGTTCCCCTGTTTTATCACCTGCTTCTCAAACTTTGTCCTGCGACCTCATACCAATGGCATTTTCTTCTTTCCTTGAGGAGGTGGGTGGTGATGGCATCAACAACAAGCATTTAATGATGAATTTTTATGTGCTAAGGTCTGTGTTTGAAGTGTTTTCTATAATTTAATCATAACCACACAGGGTAAGCATTATCGTCATTCTATTTTGCAGCTGAAGAACTGAGGCTGGGAGTTACTAGTTTCTCCTGGGGGACGTGCAGGTTTCTGACCTGTTGGCCCTCTGCATCCTCACTCCTCCCTGCTTCCTGACTCTCTGACCTTGACTTCCCTTTGGGTTTGCCCATTAGAAGGCTTTGACAGGAGGTAAAGGTACTCCCCTGGTGTCCTCTCTGAGATCCCCTGGGCTGACTTATCTCCACATTACAGAGCTGCAAGACTCCTCCCTTGGCCTGGCACCTGCTGCCTCTCCTCATTCCTTCAGGCCTGGACTTGGCAACAGCTCTTCTGTGGCAAACCCTGCTTTACTGAGCCTTGTGATGCTCCTACACTGAACCTTTGTAAATAATCCTTGGGTAAAGAAATTCTCCCCAAATGCCCCAATTTCCAATGTGCCATCTAGTTCATGTTGGAACAGGAGAGACTAGAGCAACCAGAAGAACTGGGAATTCGGTTCTCTGATGGGGTCTCTAGGGCCCAGGTTCTACCTGCCACCCTGAGCCACTTCCTACTCATCTTTCTAGGTTCAAGCCAGGGAAACAGATTTTTGGCCCCTTGCACAGCCTGTGTTATTCGCTGAGCTATTCCACGGGCTTGGAATTCCTTTTGGATGACAAAATACATGTCACCAAAACAAACAAAAAATAGTGCCATCACCAAATTCACATCCCTCTTGGGTACATTTTTATTGGTACTTTGACGGTTAAAGAGTATCAAATGAGTTGTTTAATTGAAATGTAAAACAAGGGAGTCAACTTTCCAGCTAATTTCTGGGGGAACTTAATCACCAAATGTCATACCCCTTCTGGATACAAAGTATTCAGACAGGAAAAGTGTGAGATGAAAGGTGTGGTGACCATCAGGGTCTTGGTACCGTGAGGTTATGAGCGCATATAAGGAAAAGGACAGCATTCAAGAATGAACTGTTGTGTAGATGATTTTGGAAATAATTCTGGAGTGGCTGGTAAGAACAGCACACGTTGTACCCAGTCTGTTCCAGCATCGACAGCTTTTTTAAAGAAATAATTGTTTTCCTCATTTGGTACCTCCTGTATTTTCCACACTCCATTGGGTGTTTCCTACTTCCTCTCACTTAATCTAATGACAACTGTATGAGGCAGGTGTGACTGCACCTAGTTATAGGGAAACAAACAACTCAAAGGTGAAATGACTCATTCTAGGGCACAGAGCTAGACATAGATGAGCCACCGTCAAATCCAGGTTTTCTGAGAGTGTCTGAGTGTCTTATCTGAGACTCTTATCCAGCCAGAAACAGAAGAAGATGGGTTCTGGGAGGAATAAATATTTAAAGAAAATCACTATAAGACAGATTGTAATGACTTAGTTATGCCATGGGACAAATATCTTCCCGAAACATAAAAATGGTAAAGAACTGATAAAAAGGTAGTTCATACAAAAGGTGTTAGGAGCCAGGCACCCACTACCCAAAGCTTTGGTGAACGCCGTCACAGAGAAGCGACAGGAGAGCTGCCCAGGCCTGAACATGCTCCTTTTCTGGCCACTTCCTCTTGCATGTGTTGCACATTTGGAAACCAGGGGATGTATGTTCACCTGTGATAATGTGTGGTGCTTATCCAAAGAAGCAGGAGATTTGCTTTGCTTTTACCTTAGAAATAATTACGTAGGACAAATACTTTATGGAAGGACACTCAATTGTTCCTGAAAAAAAATTGTAGATACTTACAGGCAGTGCATTTTCACAGTTTTAGGGGGTTTTTGTTCTTCTCTGTCACCAGGGCATTCTTTCTTATCCATGAGTCCTTTTCACAGGTCTTTGGGTCTTTGTGCCCCTGACAGTCTGTGGACGTAAGTACCTATTTCATCTTCACCGTAACTGCTTTTGTACAAGCCCTAACTGCTCAAGTCTGCACTCGTATCACCCTTTCTCTCTTCGGCATCAATATCTCCCCCTGCCCTGGCTCATTCCCATCAGCGAAGACTGTACTGTGCTCTATTTCACCTTAAAGACAAACAGGAGATATGATAAGGACCTCCTGAAACTCTGCACACCTTTCCCCTGTGTATGTCATTGCTTCTCGTTAGTGCAAAAGCCTTCCCTCTCCTGTAGGGTTTGGCCCTCCTGCCCTGTGCTCTCTCACGCTCCTTGACTTGGTCCTCCTCCTCTTCCCAGCCCCATGGTTCACTCCCTGGACTGTTCTGTCTATCCTCGTTCCTACGTATTCTTGCCAAGACCTCGCCTTTAATGCCACTATATGCTAGTTACTCCCAAATGATTCCCAGTATTTCCCCCATGAACTTCAGACATTCAAGTGTGACTGTCTCCTTGTTATCTCTGTCTGTGTGCCTGAGAGATGTTTTGATGTGGTGTGTCTGAAAAGGTTTTCATTGCTTCCTAGTCCAGATCAACTCTTCCCTCTATCTTCCTCACTCATAGGAGAGCACTTCTTCTGGTGGCCAGAAGCTCAGGCCCAAGACTCTGGGATCCTCCTTGGTTCTCCCTCTCTCACATTCACCTCCAATTAATTAGCTCTATCTTTCAGCCATTGCTTCAGAGTATACACAAATCTAAACCTGTCTGGCTCCTATTGTCATGTCTATTCTGACAAGACTCACTGGCGTCTCTCACTGGGTTACCGTGATAATCTCTTACCTGCCTGCCTCTACCCATACTTTCTTGTGATATCTTTTCCAATAGTTAAAAATGTCCTAAGACATACACATCCCAATTACTCCCTTGCTTGAGTCTTTAATGCCTTCGTAACACCTTTGGGATAAAGTCTAAATTCACAAGACTGGAAATAAGCTGGGGCCTGCCATGGACCTCACCAATCTACCACCCCACCCAGATCCCTCTCCCCGTCCCCGCCGGCTGACCTGCATTGGAACAGGTGTTCACCATGCTCCTTTCCTGTGCCAAGCTCTGTTCTAGGCTCTGGAGATGCAAGTTTAAACTTGAGTGAGCAAGACACACATAGAGTGGGTGGGGTGCCTGCTGTGAAGGAAACAGCAGAAGACAAGGACCTAGAGGGATGGAGAAAGTATTTCAGCTCAGATGAGAAGGGGGCATTGAGGCACAGACTTGCTGGGAATGTGTGGGGAGCCCTGAGAAGACTTGAGGAAGAGCCAACCCAGCATGGGGCTTTAGTGGGCTGGACAGTCCCTTTCTGGACAGGCAGGTGGCACAGGGCTGTCCCTTTCAGACTGTGGATATCCCTATGGTTCTGGAACAAAGGGGAGATGAGAGAAAAAGAGGGTAAGGGAAGGAAACACTCAGTTATGGTTTGTCAGGTGATGGGACAGACACACAAACAGACCATGACTTCATCCCTTAACCAGGTGATGCTGTCTGTTCTTTCAGGAGGAGACTGAAATATCACAAAACCCATAGAACTCAGGATAAATAGAAGGAATAGCTCTTCCAAGAGTCGGAATCATCATCTGAAAGACTGGTAGTTCTGATCATGCAATCTTCATGTATTTTTCAGGCATCTTACAGTTAGTAGCTTTTCAAAAAATGTGTTATTTAGTTCCATCCCTGACTCATGGATTTTGATTGCTTATTGTTAATCAGAGCCTCATTTCATTCAACTGAATGTCAAAAATAAACAGAATGAGTTTATTTGTTCCTCTTCAGTTTCATTCCCATAAAATTAAATAATGTCATCTGAAGCCAATCTACTTTCAAAGGGACTCTTCCAGATGAATAATGTTTTTGGAGATATTTGTTTCTTTTTAAAATAATTTCTTAAACAAGCAACCACTTCAAGCTTTTACGTTTTACTTATAGGTGTTTTAAATTTATTTTTAATAATGAATTCATTAACTTTGTTATACAACAATGATTTTTATCCATATCTAGGGATTTTTTTCATTGAATTTTAATGGACCTTAATATGTATTTTGGGGGGTGTGGGTTAGAAAGAGTAACTAAAAGAGAAAGGTTTATAAAATGTACAAGTTGGAAATATTGTGCTCATGCGTTCAACGATTATTAAGCCACTTTCATGTTTGAGGCACTTTTATAAACAGAAATCTCTACTCACGTGGAGCTTATATTTTTTCCTACAAAATCTCTTTTTTATCTTATTAAACAGACATTACGGAGTTCCCCAGAATTTGAGCTTTTCTTCATTTTCTTGTCCTCCTTGGTTTATACTTAGATTTTGTTAAATAATTTTGAGGATCTTCTGACCCAGATGACCACAGTCAACAGAGATGCTGAGAATTTTCACTGATGTTTCAGGCTGCTTTACATTGAGAAGACTCATTTCCATTAGTGGAGAAGGGCTCTGTCTCAAGTCAAGTCTGCTTTCAAATAGTTCTCAAAGTATTTTGTCTTGGATGTAAACATTGAACCCTCTGTTAATCCTGATAGTGTGTACAGGTGGAATCAATAAATGAATGAGTGAGTGATGAGTGATGAACAGCATCATTTTGAGTGAAGGGAGAGAAAGAGAGGAAACTAACCTTGAGGGCAAAGAAGGGCCAACCTCCAAAAGTTCTCACAGGCCAAGTACACAGCCATGTTAAAACAAACACTGGCCAGGGTGATGGAGCAGGGTAATGGGTGTAGACTCGTGAGTGCCTATACCAAGGACTGGGGGGTGGGAACATCTGGCTACATGAATTCCTGAAAAAAACATGTTCAATTAGAAATCAAGAATAGAAAGGGGTAGAACATAGATGATGAATAAAAAAGGCAGAAGTGTCTATTATAGGATCCTATTACTTTTGTCATATATGGCATTTTTAGAGTACAGAGGTCTAATTGTTTTTAGACAATTAGCTGTTTCCCTTCATGGTTTCCAGTTCTAGCTTGAAAGGCTTCTTGATGCCTAAGATCCCCAAACAGTTATTTATGTTTTATTTTAGTCTACACAGTCTAAAGTTTTGAACCTAAATCATGGGTTCATTTGGATATCACAAATGAGAGGGATCTGTGTCCATCAGGGTCCCTTATAAACAGACTACAGAGGTATGATGGAATTGAGAGAATCATCACCTGTTGCCCAGGCCCTTAGGGAGGAGGAACACTGGAGGTGTTCCCAGTCTCTGTTCCATTTTGGTGATGGCTGGAGCTACAGAGGAGCAGCAATGGGATGGAGGGTGGCAGGAGCACACTCAGCTAGGGCAATGTGACTGGAGCAGGGAGAGAGTGAAGAAGAAATACCTGACCTTTCTCTTTCTCTAGTCCCAAATCTGTCAGTGACTCCTTGGCTGAACCTAATGTCAAGCCAGAGGTCAGCTGAGACAACCTTGAAGATGCAGTCCAAGGACTTCTGCCCTCACAGCTCAAAGCTGGGCTGAGGAAGGACCTGCAGGGAAGGTGGAGAGGATATGGAATAATCATAGTAAATGGTTTTCCACTACTTGTGAACTTGTCTTCAATATCACTTCTGTTCTTTACCAATAAATTCTAGTGCTTCTTCTATTCCTGGCTGTATATTTCATTAAAATGGCTGGAGCTAGACAGAGTATCTGATTAAAATGTGGAGACTGTATTGGGGATCTTACATGAGTTTCTGGAAAACTATTATGAAGGCTGAGAGAGGAGGTGATGGAAAATCCTGTTGTTTTCAGAACAGCATACTTCTGTCCATTCATTGATTCATCCATCCATCACTGAGCAATGATTCCATCTGTGATCCTGCTGGCTTGGGAAGAAGCTCTCAGTGGGGCACCTACAGACTGAAGAGAGAAGGAGGCTCAGAGCCTAAGCAAGGAGTTCCTGGGGATATTCCTGGTCCTGGTGTCTGGAAACATTCATGATGGGATGTATATGCCTTGGTACCCTGAGAATATGCAGACTATCATTCTGAGATCAGACTTTATTGGCTGACAGCCCACTTCTAAGTTCCAGCTGTTTCTGCAGTGAGGGCACTTTCTGAAGCAAAGGTGCACAGGGCTCCAGAGGCTGCAGAAGCCCCAGCCATGCCCTGGGATGCCCAGTGACATGGAAAGGCACCAGCCAGATTTCTCATGAGAACAGGAACCAGAAACCCTGTAGCTGAGAGCTGATGTTAGCATTACCATTCTTCATGCTCTCCTAACACAACTGAGTGTCCACTCATTTTACTTAAAACACAACCTCTAAATGCAAGATGAATGTTTTGGTAACATCTAGTTTAGAAATACACATCTGTGTGCAACTTTGAACAGAGGATGCAATGAATACGTTGATGGGAATGAGTGAGTGCTGGCTTCTATCTAAGCATAGACTGAAATGTAGCACTCTTATTTTTTCCTCCATTTTGTTTTTTTGAAAACCACAAACCACTCATTATTTATTAAAAATATTTTACTTTTAGTGTAGGCACTGATTGTATTAATCTAAGAGATCACGTTTGAGTTGGAAAAGATCATTTAGAAATATTTTGAAATCCATTTCCCCTGAAAGGCAAGTTCAGAAAATAATTTCAAAACTAATCCATTTATTCCACTTGGAGTCATTAGTCAACTTTTAGTTAGTGGGTTAGAATTATTTTTAAAAATGGGTAATTCACTTATGAAAATAAATCCCATCCTTCTTTCTTGAGGATTCTAAGAAAAGAGGCTGGACCATATTTTTCTGAGATTAAAGGATAGTTTGTTGTGGATCCAGAATGTTTACTTGGAGTGCAAGATTTCCCGGGGGAAATTTTGTAATGAGACTTTCCTCCTGGAGGACTAGTGCTAGAAGGAGTACATGGCTGATACTCCTCACAGGAGCCTCCCCAGTGACAATATGAAATGCAGAAACCAATAAAGCCAACCACAGGCACAGGGCTGGACAAAAAGCAAGTGAGGGGATTCTCTTTCTGCATATAGACAATGTGTTAGAAGAGACCCTTACACATGGAATAAATATATCCATCAAGTCATGTAGCACATTTCCAGACAAATGGATTTTTCATAAATAGAAAAAAATATCAAAGGCAAATGGCACATTGTGATTCAGCCCAGAGAAGACCAAACCATCACTTAATGTAAAATGCACAGACACTTACAGGAACCCATAAATATTTGATCAACAAAAGAATAAATCACGACTGTCTAATGTATGACAATTATGATTACGATGCCAAAGGCCCAATTTGATATGATGATCTCATTAAAATCTGCTAGTTAAGGGTAAAGAAAGGAGGAAAAACCAAAGCATCATCATCAGAAATTTCGACTGGCTTAGGGGAAAAACAGGGAGAGCCGATCAAGAACAGCCTGATCTAGTCTTTTCATGGAAAAGCTCCTGAAAAGGATGTGCTCCCAGAACTGGGCTGGGCTCTGGAGGCTGGGTGCTGGGTGCTGAGGAAAACAAACCCAGGAGGACCTTCTCCCTCTGGGACCAGAGCCACATTCTGCACACCTGGCTGAAAGCATGTGTGTGGTGAATATAGGGTATTCGTTTTCACAATTATGTACTACAGGTAGTACATGTTGCGTATTCCAGAGCTCTGAGTCCAAGCCAAGCTGTGCATGTATATCCTACCAGAAAGTTGATCTTCTCTATTAAACGTCCAGGAAATGCAGCTTTACACCATTTGTAAAGAGGGTATTTATATGTAGTGCATGTTTGCAAGGCTCTTCCAAGAAAACAAATTGAAAATGAAACATTCCAGTGGGATCTAATCACTTATCAACTATTCCCTCTGGGCAATTGCTAATTTGACATATATATATATAATTTCCTTCCTCACTCTCCTCTTTTTTCCAAGGATGCTATGCACTGAATGTGTACCTCAAAACTTCCTATGTAGAGATAGAGCCTTTTGGAGGTAATGAGGGCTTAATGAGGTCTCAGGGTGCTGGGATCAAATCCCATGTCAGGCTCCACACTCGGGGGGAGTCTGCTTGAGGAGTCTCTCTCTTTCCCCCTCTGCCTCTGCTCCTCCAGCAGCTCTGTCTCTCAAACAAATAAATAAATCTTAAAAAAAAAAAAAGAGGAAGAGAGACATGTCTCCCTTTCAGTGCTGGCACCGAGCAGGAGCCATGCGAAAGCACAGTGAGCGGACGGCTGTGTGCAGGCCAGGAAGCGGCCAGCACTTGTCCACCCAGCACACTGTCACCTGATCTCGGACATCCAGCTGCCAGGATGGTGATAAAATACATTTCTGTTATTTCAGCTGTCTAGTCTATGGTATTTTTTGAGAGCAACCGTCAGAGAAATACAAAGCGTGAGCACTGTTTGTCCTGGGCAGGCTGCTTCCTGGTGATTCCGGAACCTTTCCTGCTGCCACGCATGTCCAGGGCACTGAACTCCCATGAGTGCTGCCTCAGTGAACTCCAGCCTGCCTGCACCTGTCTTCACATGTCCCCCCAGGTTCTTAGGGCTCCTTCTCACTCAACTCACCCTCCTTCAATCCGGTTTCTTAGCCTGTGTCTGAAAGGCAGTTGTCTTTCCTTCTACTATTTGCATTTCTTCTTCTGGACATAGTTCTTTTCTGTGCCATATCATCTCTGTTTCCAACTGTGCCTCATGAAGGTCCCACCCCATGAAGACTGTGGGGCATATTATCGATGCTGTGCAGGTGCAGATCTGATGTGGCTGGAAAAGCCTAGTTCTTCAATATGCTTTCAACAGAAAGCTCATCAGCTTGCCCCACGAGAGTGGTAAAACCAAAAATGGAATCAAGGGTTATCACTTGATCTCTGTAACAGATTGAATTGGACTGAATTGAATGAGATGAAAAGACAAACAGTGCCCCAAAGGTTTGAAGCTCCATGAAAGAGATGAACGCAAAACTCCAAACAAGGTAGTAAATCCTTGTGGCCTTTTCATGGGAAGTTTTGCATTCATGGATTTGCATTAAGGAACAACACCCAGGTGAGTGGATTGAGAAGCGAATGGGTTGGGAGAGGGAACCAGCTCCCTCATCCTCCCGGAGCAAGACAGCGCCTCAAGTCCCACCTGCTCTCCAGATGATGGGGCATCAGCATGGCAGCGTCAGACATGGGACAGCTCCCCAGCCAAGCTCCTCCTTAGAATCCTGCTGCCCGGGTCACTGCAGGTGGCCCTGAGTGGATTCTCTTTGCAAAAGGATTCGAACTTTGGCTGTAGAGTATCTGGTATTAAAAATACGACAAAATATTAAAATCTACTCATTTAAATTATCTGCGGTCTAAAGAAGAGTAAACAGTAACAGACAACAGACCAGTGAGGCAGGAGCTATTATCACCCAGATGCTAAAGCTAAGGAAACTGATGCCCATAGAAGAGGCACGACATGAATGGGACCACATCATCTGTAACTAGCAGAGCTGGGATTTGGGGCCATTTGGCTCCAGAGCCCCGGATCCTTGACACATCAGTGTGGCGCACATGCCTGTTCGTGTGGATGGTGGGGAAGGTCAAGATCCTCAGTGATCGCAGATGGAATGCTCCAAATAATGTTTCTTCTCAAATATCTGATTTCTCTACTCATTCCTTCGGTGGTAGTTTCTGGAAAAAGACTCACTGAAATCTTCCCACAGTTCTTTGTGCCCTTTTTTTATTCTCTTCTCTTGGTGATGTAGATGATGATGCGCCACCATGAAGACCTTTCTTGGCTGCCTGGAAGGATGGTTTGATACCCTTGCACTTTTCTACACCCCCCTCCTTCGCTCACCACACCAAGGAGGAGGGGCATGGTTCTGATGATCTCTGACTGATCTCAAGGTCCTGTGTCCTGAAGTCACACCTGGGCAGCAGGGTTTCCAGTTGGAGACCACACTGCCACAATGTGGACTCTGCTGTCTGTGTGGCCACTGGCCTGACCAGGATGGGGTCACGAGAGCTGCCCAAAGGACTGTGCAGTCTTCTGAGAGAGAAAATGCCTTAAGGGGAGGAAGATGTGTTGCCTGAGGCCTCCAGGAGGAAGGCCTCTGTCCCTTGAGTGTTTAGGGGCTCTTATTCCACCTTGTTTTTTTACTCCAAGAAGCTCCGAGTTTCATTCTCTGTGGACAGGGTCCAAAGAGAGTGGAGGTTGCTTATTGAGTGAGAGCTCCTTTTTTTTTTTTTCTTTAAGTAGGCTCCACACCCAGCCTGGATCTCATGAACTCAGGACCCTGAGATCAAGACCTGAGCTGAGATCAAGAGTTGGACACTTAATGACTGAGCCACCCAAGCTCCCCCAAGGGCTCTTTTATTAAAACAAGCAGCAGGAACTCGGGTTAGGGTCAGGCCAGTGAGGTGACCAGGCACCGAGTTCAAGAGGCAGCTTTCTTTTCAGGGCTGACCTGTGCTGGTACCACCCTGAGGTTGGAGGACTCTCTTGCCTCCCACTAATACCGATTGTTGTGGGCTGAATGGTATCTCTACAAAAAAGGTCTATTGGAAAACCTAATCCCCAAAGCTGTAGCACATGACCTTGTTTGGGGATCGGTTCCGTACAAAGGTGATCAGTTAAAATGAGGCCAATAGGGTGCCCTTCCTCAATACGACAGATATCCTTATGGAAAGGGGAGATTGGAACACAGACATGCACATGGGACGAACACTGCTTAAGGTAAAGCCAGAGATCAAGAAGATGTGCATTCAGGCTAGAGAATGCCAAGGATGGCCAGCAAGCGCCAGTAGCTGGAAAGCGTCCTAGAACACACTCTCCTCGGAGTCTCAGGAGGAACCGACTATGCCCAGCCCATGATCTTCAACCTCTGTCCTCCAGAGCTGTGAGAGGATACACTCTGCTGTTTCCCTGCCCTGTAGGGAGACTTGGTTAGGTAGCTGGAAGGGACGAAGACACGGGGAAGGTGGTGCTGCCTTGGGGCCATGGGAAAGTGTGTCACCCCTCCAGGGGGCAGGGAGCGAGGACACCAGGCTGTGAGCACGGGGCACCCTGGTACTTCCCAGACTCTGGAGGTCCCGGCGGGGTACTGGCTGAGGAGCAGCCTTGGCTGGAGCTCATCATGGGCCCAGTGTGGGCCTGGCAAAGAGGGGGAGGCCCCCAGACTCAGGGAGCAAAGGGGCACCAGGGGGCCTCTCAGAGGCTACATGTTTTCCAGGGCCCAGGGCAGAGAGATGGAAGTGACTTTCCCAAAGTACAGATTCTGTGTGTCCTGTTTTCTCTCTCTGAGGTTGGATACAGAAGATTTGGAGTTCCTCAGGAGGTTACTGCCTCCATTTGGTTGATGTTGTTCAGTGTTAGGCACCAAACACACTAAGGGAAGGTTGTGCAGCGGGAGGTCTCAAGGCTTTTAGAAACGGGAACATTGACCAAAAACGGAGATGTGAGCTCCAGCCCATCAGCCTCTAGGAACTCTGGAAACATCACACGGCCTCACTGGGTGTTGTTTACCCAACCTCATGACCAGGCCACTCCCCATGTGACACCTCCTGGCTTTATGACAGGCTCGTTGCTCTCTGAGACTATGGTCTGGACACCACCAAGAGTCGCATCCTTATGTCCTCAGATGGAAGTTAATTGTGAATGAAAGACCAGGTCGGGTTATGAACAGGTGTGGCCAGCACGGCAGCTGCTGTCTCCAGGCAGGGCACGCAGGGCCAGGGATGGCTCGGCCAGAGTGGGGACTCAGCTGGGTGGAACTGCATGCCAGGGTCCCCACTGTCTCCTCACACGGAAGGCCTGCAGCCCAGGTGTGCGATCGCTGAAGCCTGTGGACAGGTGCCAGGGGGAGTCGGGGCAGGAATCCAACAGGGATGGGCAGGTCATCTGGCTCGCTCAAGCACCTCCGCCATCCTGGCTTCTGGCATCACACCGCGCACTCAACCTGCCGTGGAAATAGCACATGGAGGCAGGCATCTTCTTAGCCAACGGTGAATTCCACTTGTGAGGAAGCCAGGTTGTGCTGTATGTACTGAATGACATGTCAGCGTGTCCCAGAGTGTGTGATAAATAGTTTATGTGGCACCAAAAATAGAGAGGAATACCGCTTGAATGAAACAGATCGGCTCAATCACTCGGTAAGCATGGGTTACTAAATTAACACCTCACACTGGATTTTTATCTAAACCCTCGGTTAAAGTCTCAATTTCCCTATCAACCAACCGAAAACCTCAAAGATGTTGCCATTGGAGGCTGTGCTGGAGACGTGATAAATGATCCCCCCTACTTGATTTTGCGCTGGCACCAGAGAGTCATCATTTCAATTTATCATCTATCTCCTTGGTGTCAGAGGTGCCTTGTTCCCCGCCTCCGTGCTGTTTCCCTGTGTGCTACCGGCGACGGCTTATGGCAGCAGACAGCTGGGCTGTGCTCGAGCACCTTGACAATGAGAAATTGCAGGATGCCTGCTGGCTGCCCAGCATGTGGCCCGCAAGCCAGGCTCACTGGTCCTCAGAGACGCCCTCCTACCGCCGACAACCAAATTCTGGGTGGTGGCAAATGCAAGCGTGGAAAGTCTGCTTTGAAGGTCTTCCAGTGTCCCCTCTTTC
This sequence comes from Canis lupus baileyi, assembly GCF_048164855.1. NCBI lineage: Eukaryota > Metazoa > Chordata > Mammalia > Carnivora > Canidae > Canis > Canis lupus. The sequence goes on from NC_132868.1 coordinate 9,051,922, forward strand.
CCGTCCACCCAGCCTGATTGGGCCTTGAGAAGACTGGCTTCCTGCCAGTGCTTAGCGGAAGTGAAACGGGGAGAAGCAACGGTAGTGATGGGCAGCACACAGGAGCTCAGGCAGAGGGTGGCCCCAGCGGGGCCCGGGTGTCCGGACAGGGCTGGGAGGCTACGGACAGGCAGGTGGCCTCGAGGAAGCCTTTGGCTGGTGGCACAGCATCTCTACTGGCAGACGTGTTCAGAGGCCCTGGTGGCCAGGGGATGGAGGTGAACAGGTGTGTCAAAAGCCAAGCAGAGCCCCAGGGCCCAGTGAGGGTCTTTTTGCTCAAGGACCACTTTTTTTCTTAAAGATTTTATTTATTTGAGAGAGAGAGAGAGCAAGAGTGTGAGAAAGAGAGCATGAAAAAAAAAAAAAAAGAAAGAAAGAGAGCATGAGCAAGGGGGAGAGGGGCCAAGGGAGACAGTAGCAGATGCCCCCCTGAGCAGGGAGGCCCACGTGGGACTTGATCCCAGGACCCCGAGATTATGACCTGAGTGGAAGGCAGATGCCTAACCACCTGAGCCATCCAGGTGCCCCTCGAGAGCCACTTTCATCCTGTCCCTCCCCAGCCATGAGCCAGTCTTCATGGACATTAGATGTCTGGGTTCCTCTGAATCAAGTGGCCCCTTTCTGGGCAGCCCAGCCAACCTAGCTGGTTGTCCCTCTCCTTCCGACCTTCAGGCCTGGGTGTGAGAGGCACTCACCTCTCCCAGCTGCTTGTTGATCCCGGCTCTCGGCCAGTGCCAAGCACTCTGGGGGACCTGAGCCTGCACCTCAGCCCCTTATCCACTGGGACTGATGAGAACCCTCTCTGAGAGAGCATTAGCACAGTCCTGGGCCCAGGGTGGGCTGCACAGAGACAATGAGGCTAAAAGCCCGGTTGGGAGAGACAGTCTCCTGGGCTCAGTCTTGTGCCCCCTTCCACCCCCCTGGCCCTTGCCCCTTGGGCCACCTAAGAACGCGCCCTGGGCCTGGAGCCCTTGTCATCAAGCGATGGAGCCCACGAAGCTGTGCTGGACTTGTTGCCGTGGGCCGGAGGGGCGTTTCCTGCTTTAGACTGTGTGCTGCTTTGCTCTGCTTAGGTGTGTGGGCCATCTGGCACCTGGCCGACCTCACTGCCCCCTCTGTCCCCCGTGGGGTGGGGGCGGGGTCCCACCTCTGCTGCTGCGGCACACAGAAGGTGAGGCAGGCCAGATGGCCCTCATTCCCTACGGGAGAGCCCCAGCAGTTCTGGTGACCGATGGCCGACACCGAAGCAGATCTCCTGGCTCGTCAGTATGTGGGCACCGCATCGCTCCGTCTAGAGCTTGGCTGTGTTGTTTCCCTTGGTGACTCTACTGTTGAGATGCAGTGGGCAGGAATGCTCACGTGTCTACTCCTGGTGGCAGGCGGCAGATGCCAACTGCCTGACAACCCCCAGAGGTGTGCTGTAGTGCACAGTGCCTGTGGCCCTGCCTGTGGCCCAGGGGGTTGGCTTTCACATCCCAGAGAGCATGTGGGGCCACAGTGCTCTGGCTCCTGCCTGGCACCAAATACCCCCTTGCTTGGAAGTGCTTTCTGCAGTGTCTGCCCCCCTGAAGCTGTGATCGGTGCCCTCATCCTGGTCCCCTCTGGCCTTGAATCCTGCCCCCACCCTGCCTACAAGTGTGAGGTGGGCCTTGGGGACAAAGCCCACACATCTGGGGAAGGTACAGAGGATCTGATGGCTGCCTTTGTGGAGCCCCCAGAGGGGAGCCTCGGAGCTCCCGCACACCACCTCAGCTCCCCATGATAGGATGACTTTCTTTTGCTTTTCTGGGAATATCGTTGTTTCATGCTTGTTGTGAAAAACAGACAGTGGTTTTCATAACCATTGCTTGCAACAGCAGAATCACTACCACGCCGGGAATCCCATGGCCCTCGGTGGCCGTCCTCGCCCACAAGTCTGTCTGTGCATTTCTTTTTTCCACACTGGCCTTAGAACTGGAAAGCCTGGTTCCCTTCCCAGTGGAAGGAAGAGTGCGAGCAGGCTGGTCCCCGGTCAGGTCACCCTCCCTCTGTCCATCCTTCCTACACCCCTTGGCCCCTCCCCACCTCCCCTGAGACCCTGCATGGCTCCTCACACGTGAGGACACAGAACAGGGACACAGTGTCCCTTCACAAGGATGGGTGCTGATGGGTACAGGCAAACCAATGGTTTGAGAGGGCTCCTGCCAATGGCCTGCTGGTGAAGCCCCAGCCCAGGAGCAGCTCCTCCTGGGGGCTCCACGGGGACCCCTCCACCGCCTCCCTAGTGCTCCCCAGGCAAGCAGTGCTGGTTGAGCTCTGTGCTGCCTGCACCCTGCTGTTAGGTCAGAGGGAGCCTGAGCATCCTTCTCCAACAGAACCTCTGCTAATGGGAAGCCATCTGTCCCGGCCCCGCCAGCAGAGGCACCTCCCCCCATTAGCCGCCAGAAATATTAGTCCCCCTGTGTCCCAGCTCCTGGAGCTGCTGACGCACGGCTGTCCTCAGGGTGCCAGTCACGGCCAAATCCTCCGGGGCTCAGACACGGGAGGACGTCCAGGCAGCCTTGGGACTCATCCCCCCCAGTTTCAGATCTGTTATAGTGTAGTTTTGCTTCAGGCCAGTGGTATCTACGTAAACCTAATAAAACCAGCTCCTGATGGAGACCAGTAGCCACAATGATCAAGTGCAGTGTTGCAGCTGCTCCGGGAGACATACTCTGAGGGAGAGCTGTCTGCTGAGCTGTCTGCCGAGCTTTCCGCCCCTGGGAGTGAGCGGCGGCTGGTGCTGACTCTCGGGGTGGGTTCCACTGAGACCTGGGTTGTCCCTCTGAGTTGTCACAAAAGGAGGCAGGGAGGCTGGTGCATGAGCTTCTACCTCCTTGCAGCAGCCCATTGTCACTGCTGGCCATCCCTGGGGGCACTGGCCTTGGGCAGAGCAGCTGTTCTTTGCACCAAAGAGTGACACCCAGTGTGTTAAATTGCCAGCCAGTTGGGGGCTTGAACTACAGACCTTTATTGCTTCACAGAGTGTAGAGGCTGGAAGTCCAAGGTCAAGGTGTCAGCAGGGCTGGTTCCTTCTTTGGGAGAATCTGTTCCAGGTCCCTCTCCTTGGCTTGTAGACATCCTCCTGTCTCCTTGCATCAGTCTTTCCTTCCCGTGTGTCTGTCTTCTCCTTTTCATAAGGACAAAGGCATATTGGACTAGGGTTATGCTATTGTGACTTATACTAAGAAATATGTATTTGCCCTTTGTCTCTGGTTCTGGCACACAACTCCTAAATCCCTCGGAATTTCTGAAGTGCTGAGAGCAATAAAAGTGTCTTTTGCAATGTTAATTATGTGGCTTTGGATAGCACCTAAAGATGGGGCTGGTTGTCAGGAGAAAGAACAGGTGACTAAAGTGTCCTATGCCCTGACCTCTGGGGAGAAGGGGGTTGAATCCATCCATCACCAATGGCCAATGATTTAATCAGTCATGTCTGTGTAATGAATTCTCCATAAAACCCCAAAAGGATGGGGTTCAAAGAGCTTCTGGGTTGGTGAATGTAGGGGAGAGTGATGGCCCAGAGGGATTGTGGAAGCCCTACACCATTTCCCCAGACCTTGCTGTAGAGAGCAAGATGGAGTCACTCATGTCAAGCAGGGGCCCGTGTCAAACAATGAGGCAAGCAGTGAAAGGCAACTGCAGCCAACACATATCGCTGTGGAGTCACTCATGTCAAGCAGGGGCCCGTGTCAAACAATGAGGCAAGCAGAGAGGCAACTGCAGCCAACACGTATCGCTGAGGCCAGCTCCAGCTGACAACACCCCAGAATTGATAGCAAGCAGAAGCAGAGGAGGTCCGCAGAGACCCAGGACTGATTCAATCTCTTTGAAAAAGGAGCATTTTTGCAGCAAACTGTCAGACACCTGAAACACTGAGCCCTCTATGTCTGACCACTTCAAAAAGGCAACTGCCGCAAAGGCTCTGCCCAGTTGACCTCCAAGCAGAACCGAAACCCTTCCCTGCTTGAACGTAATAAGCAGTAAGTGCCGAGAGCTGACCGGACTGGACTGAAGCCTCAACGTAGCTGCGGAACCCACAGACTGACTTCGCCTTGGGTCCCTTGCCCGCTGTCCTATCTCATTCGTTGTGTGACATGCTTGTGTTCTGCTTAACATGCCGCGCGAGAAGCCAAGGTGATCACGTGGTGAAATGTCTGGGTTTGGAATCCTGAAACTGCTTTACGATTATATTAACTCTGTTTTATGATTGCAGGAGGACACAGGTGGTACATGCACCTTCGTCGTGTGCTCATGACACTCGCCCTGTGCATTTCTTCCATACGTCTGTTCCTGAGTTACAGACTTTGTAGTAAACCAGTAACCTTTTAAGTAACTGGTTTCCTGAGTTCTCTGAGCCTCTCTAGCAAATTAGCAAACTCAGGGACAGAGTTGTTGGGATATCCAGTCTATATAGCTGGTCAGTCAGAGGCACAGGTGACAACCAGACTTGCATTGGTGTCTGTGGTGGACGGGACCAGGGCTGTCCTGCAGGGCTGAGCCCCAGACCCATGGAACCTGATGGTGGCTCCAGGTAGATAGTGTCAGAATTGAATTGAGGGGCATCTGGGTGGCTCAGTAGTTGAGCATCTGCCTTTGGCTCAGGTTGGGATCCCGGGGTCCTGGTATTGAGTCCCACATTGAGTTCTCCTCAGGGAGCCTGCTTCTTCCTCTGGCTGTGTCTCTGCCTCTCTCTGTCTCTCATGAATAAAGAAATGAAACCTTAAAAGAAAAATTGCGTTGAATTGTACGACACCCAGCTTGTGTCCCAGAATTGCTTGGATGTGTGAGGATAAAAAACATGTATTGGGATTGAAGTCAGATTGTGGGGCTCACCCTCATGGACCCCCTTTATATGATCTAATTCCATCTGCAATGACACTGTTTCCAAATAAGGTCATATTCTGAGGCCTTGAGAGGCTGGAACTTCAACATATGAATTTAGCAGAGCGCATCCCAGGGAGGTCACCGCTGTGACTCATTGGGAGACACCATCCCGGCAACTGGGTGATGGGGTCAACTGGCCCCAAGGCAGGCATCAAAATGTCCATCTTTCCAGCTTTGCTAAAAGCTTAGAGACTCCTGACTAGTCTAAATTCAGTTTTCATTACATGGCTGGAAGCCGGAAGCTTTGTCAAATTAAATAAACTGTGTCTGGCTGCTTTATCTATGTTACTGACATTTATCCTCCATCCAAAATGGATATACCATAAAAGTGCACATTAATTCAGTCAATTCTGTATTTATTTGGCTTCCCGAATTTTTCTTGTCTCTCTCCCCCCATTTGGACTTTCAGAATAATTTTTTGTTCTCGCATCTTATAATATAAAACTTTAAGTCATTTATTTTATAGATTTCTCAAGAAAACAATTTTTTACCTGATCTCTAAAAAATAATTTTTACCTTAAAAGTGGATTTTTTTTTAAAGTGGATTTTTTTACTTCAATAAAAACTCAGATTACTGTTACCAGGCTATCCTCAAATCATTGTCACTTAAAATTTTCTGAGAAAGCACTTAGTTCCGAGCTATTCTAGAATGTTGCTAACTGGAACATTGCATGAAGATGAAGACAGAGTCCCTGCTAGTAAACGTCACCCAAGCCCACGTAGTAATGAGTCATACTCCAATGAAGTGACAAGAGCACTGGATGAAGAGCTGAAGGCATGGCTTCAAGTCCCTGGCCTGCCGCCCACTGAGGACCTAGTGCATGTTCTGTCCCCTTCAAGGGACATACCCCTGGCCATCATGGGTGCAGGGAGCGGAATGTGGGTCTATACTTACTGGAGGGACTTTCACATGGGGTCACCCAGTAGCACGTGGGGAAAGCCAGTCCCCTGGCCTGTGCTATTCATTCCATCATGCTCCTCGACATGGTGACAGTCACTGTGACAGATCTCTCTCTACTCCCGCTCACCAGGACCCCCATTCCACAGCAGGTGTGCTGTACACAGGGAGGCTCCTGCTGCTTTGTGAGGGGGCATTAGCAGGACTCATAACTCCCCAAGTCGTCCATGCTTCCCTGCCAGTGATCTGATTTCTCTCACCTGACCAGAATTTGCCTATTCAGAACATTCCATTGATTTAGCAAATATCTAGGTCAACGAAATGAGTTTCTGGAGCTCCCTACACCCAGAAAGCCATAATAAATTACAGGTGTTGCTGGAGGAGTGTCACTGGCCGTCCTCATGACCCGTGAACGTCATTCAAAGATCTCAAAGTGAAAATGCTCTGCATCACTTGCCATCAGGGAAATACAAATCAAAACCACAAGGAGATACCACCTTATACCAGTGAGAATGGGGAAAATTAACACGGCAGGAAACAACAAATGTTGGAGAGGATGCGGAGAAAAGGGAACCCTCTTACACTGTTGGTGGGAGTGTGAACTGGTGCAGCCACTCTGGAAAACTGTGTGGAGGTTCCTCAAACAGTTAAAAATAGATCTGCCCTATGACCCAGCAATTGCACTGCTGGGGATTTACCCCAAAGATACAGATGCAGTGAAACGCGGGGACACCTGCACCCCAATGTTTCTAGCAGCAATGTCCACAATAGCCAAACTGTGGAAGGAGCCTCGGTGTCCATCGAAAGATGAATGGATAAAGAAGATGTGGTCTATGTATACAATGGAATATTCCTCAGCCATTAGAAATGACAAATACCCACCATGTGCTTCAACGTGGATGGAACTGGAGGGTATTATGCTGAGTGAAGTAAGTCAATCGGAGAAGGATAAACAGTGTATGTTCTCATTCATTTGGGGAATATAAATAATAGTGAAAGGGAATATAAGGGAAGGGAGAAGAAATGTGTGGGAAATATCAGAAAGGGAGACAGAACATAAAGACTCCTAACTCTGGGAAACGAACTAGGGGTGGTGGAAGGGGAGGAGGGCGAGGGGTGGGGGTGAGTGGGTGACGGGCACTGAGGTGGACACTTGACGGGATGAGCACTGGGTGTTATTCTGTATGTTGGTAAATTGAACACCAATAAAAATTATTTTATTAAAAAATAAATTAATTAAAAAAAAAAGATCTCAAAGCCATAACTCCATGATGGTAATTGTAGGCTTAGGAGAGGTAGTTTTTCTTGAGGTAGCAAGAGGAGACCTGAGGGAGGGCATGCCCTGAGGGGAGTGTGGGGGATGGGGCCAGCCTGGAGGCATACGGTGTCCACCTATGAGAGAAGAGCTAGAGGAAGTGAGTGGGGCCTTCACAACTTTTCCCAGGTCTCTCATTTCTGGGATGAAAGCAGGAGACATTATCAGTGTACCATTTTCCCCCAAACCATGAAATTATTCATGTTGTTAGCATAGTAATACAATTTATTAATGGGCTATTAGCATGTACTTCTGTACATGAAACAAGAAAGATGGAGACATTGATCCACATCTACTGTGACTCTGGCCACCTTGTCTCACACATCACGACGCTCACATCCACCATCAGCCCATCTCCTCTACAGTGGAAGCTTCATGTGACACTGAATACCTGGCTCCGGGCTTGGTCTGTAAGAGGAGCTCAGGGCATGTTGATTACTCTTATTATTATTGTCGTGGTTGTAACTTTATGAAATCGTGTTTTCCCAGTGAGTAGAGCTTGAGCTTTAATGCATAATTCCAGTTCCCAACCTTCTTGTTTTTTAAAAAGATATTTTATTTATTTATTCAGGGGAGACACAGAGAGAGGCAGAGATATAGGCAGAGGGAGAAGTAGGCTCCCTGTGGGGAGCCCGATGAAGGACTCAATCCCAGGACCCTGGGATCATGCCCTGAGCCGAGGGCAGATGCTCAACCCCTGAGCCATCCAGGCATTCCCCTAATCCTCTTACAGAGGACTGAATCCCACTATAATTATACTCGGCCTTGTACTCAGCAGAAGATACAAGAACTGTGTCTGTTTCCTAATTGCTCACTGGTTAAAACTTCAATGAGTTTGGAGCAGAGTGACCCCTGCATTTAGTGTGTCTCTCCTTACAAACCGGGAATGGTCCCTGTTGCCACCGGCTCTGCTGCCCTGTCCCTGCATGTGGCAGCTTCAAGAGGACCTGATGCCACCTCCAAATGTGCGAATGTGGCTGCCTGGAGGGTGTTGTCCACTGTTGGTAATACAATCACATTTTGGCCCCTCACTGTCATCAAAGCGTTGTTCACCTGTACACCATTCAGTCCTCAGGAAGGCGTTGGGGGCAGATTATCGGCCACGACCCCAGCAGATGGAGAAGGAACCTGAGACCAGCTGGGCACCTGGCTTGGTGGGGTGTCTCGGCTTGTGTGTGTGGGGTGATAGCCGAGGAGGTGAGTAGGACTAACCTGGGGTGATTTTTCTTCTCAACCTTTTTACTTTAAGTGACCAATATAGCTCTCCCAGGAGAGAACTTGTGAAATTGGAGGAAACCAATGTTTCTTTTTAAAATTTAATGTGAGATTGTAATCACAGATCAAAGAAAAAAATATAAAGTCATCCAGCTGTTGCCAGTTTTCTCCACACCTGAGCCTTACTTGTCTTCACCAATCAAACCACCCATGTTCTTCTATTCATGCCTCTGACATGGCTTAGTCCACAAAGGACCCGGTGCCTGTGAGATCAAAGGGTAGGAGCTGTCACAGAATCCTACGAGATTTCCTCTGTGAAGGTGCAGGTCCCAGAGCCACTTGCTCCCACCACATCCTTTCCTGGGCCGCAGCAGCAACAGGGCTCCTTTGTGCTGGAGTGCATGATGTTTCTGTCCCCCACCCCCACGCCCTCTGAGATGTCCTCTGCACCATCACCTCGCAGGTCCCCAATAGAGGCCTCTGGTGCCCCTTGGATCTTCCAAACTGTTCCGGGTAGGGGGCAGATGATTAGGGAACAATTCAGAAAATGTTTTTGAAAAAGTGCTCTGGGCTGGGTGTGCCCAGCAAGGTGAGGCTGTAGGATGAGGAAGCCCATACTTGCTCTCATGGAGCTCAGAGTCTAAGGGCAGGATGACATGCATCCCCATGTGGCTAGGGAGCAGGTGAACATGACCCCACATTGCCCCACCCTGGGATGCTGAACAAGCCTGGCTTGAAAGCTGGCAGGCACCATTAACACTCTTTGAAGGTAACATATGTCTCATGAAGCACACGGGGCCCATGGGAGGAGGGACACATGAATAAGGGATGGGATGGACTGGAGGGGAGCCTCGGTTAGCTACAGTGTTATTGGTGGGTCTGCTTTAGCAGCTAACAGGAACCTAACACACATGGCCTCCCTGATGAGCTAGCCCTTCAGGAGCAGTGTGAGGATTTAGAGCATTGACACTCAAAACAGAATTCACTCAAGACAGCTGGTAGTAAAGGATTCTGGTTGTATTCTAGGGGAAAGGTGTTAGGTTTGCAGCTACTAACATGATGCAGGATGCATGAGTAGAACAGCTGTGCCAGGTAACCATGGCAATCCTTGGGAGATTTAATTTCTTCTACAGAGGAGAGTTCAAAGATCCAAGCGTAAACAGGTATATAAACTTTCCTTTTCAGATGCAGTGTGGTTTGGAAGGGATGATGAACCTTGTGACCAAGAGGAACCAGCTCATGGAGAAGGTGGAGACATGCTTCCTGTTATCTGCTGCCTTTGGATCAACATAAATGGTGGATATGAAGATGCTAGAGATCCCAATCCCTTTGGCAGCAGTGTGGCTGCATTTTTCTCAGTGTGGTGCCAAGGACTTTGAGACAGCCCAGGGCACTCAGGAGAAGAAACAACAGTCGTTATAGAATAAAATGGCCAAAGTCTCTTCCAGCTGTCAGCTGTTGGCCAACTTATTGGCGAGATATTACAGAAGGTATCCAGTTTTCATAAGACTAAGTCACAAGAATGAAAGAATTATTACTTTCAATTATTCTGTAACTGTATTTCCCTTATGGTTGAGCTAGATGATTGAAAGAAACATCTTAGGAAGAGAGATTTTTCTCAAGCACAAAAGAACATAGTTGGGAGAGCTAGTGTTTTAAAACTCAGAATGGCAGGTGGATGCCAGATGCTGGTAGGTACCAGACAGCTCACCATGGGGCCAGCGGTGGCCTGGATTTACAAATGGAAGTGGCCTTGTCATGCCAAGGCACTTTACCAAATCAAACATGCTGCTATGCAACTGGAGGAAGGCACACCTTTCCCTTGGAGCAGCTCTCAGACACCTCCCCGTCGTATACGTACCTGCCAACAAATGTGTTCCTCACCTTCTCACTAGTGGGCTGGGCCTCTGGTACAGAGAATTGTGGCTGTTCCTTACTTTTTGTTCTGTGGAGCTAACTTCAGGACAGGAAAATCTGCATTCAGTGAGAATTTACCAGAAAGAGCACCAAGTCTGCACTCAGTGTGTGTGGCCGGCCTAGGTTCTGCTCTTCTTCTGCAGTGACAAAGTTGCCTGACCTCACTAAGACTCAGTTTTCTTCTATGTAAAGTGAGAATAATTGTAATCACACTTATATTTAGGGTCATTAGCAGAATCCAAGAGAATATGTTTGAGAAGGTGTTTTATGAACTCTTCAGAATTTGACGATTGTGCGATTTCACTTTCTCAGTCAGAGCTTGATTGTTGTGCCTGTGGCAGGACTGCATCCCCAAGCCACTGCTGCTTCCCTGGCCTCCATCTCTATGTTATAACATCCCTCCCTCCTCATCAACATGAGCTAGAGTCATGTTAGATGGTTCCATCTCGGAAGAGACCCATGTGGGTCATGGTTACCAGGGACATGCTGGTGCAGGCAGGGGTGTCCTGCTCTGGAGACCTCTAGGATGGTAGCTCCATCAGGGTCTTGCCTCTTAGGAAAGCGGGAGGCCAGGAGACCTGGAGAGGGAGCCCAGCCTCCAGGCATACTCATGAGTTCATGGAATGAAAACTCTTAAGTGCTGGCAGTTTGCAAAGTACCCTCTTGCTGAGAAGTCTACTGTTTCCTTCTAGTTTTACTGTTGTGAAGGACAAGCCTTTTACTTTTGTTGAAATAGTAGCTAAGCTCTATTTTCAGGAAAACACAAGGTCACCACTTTGTGTCCTATCAGATACTACAATTGTTTCCTTATAATTCAGGAAATTACTTCGGCAGGGGGAATTTAAAGGAGGTGATCTCAGCAGGACTGAAATAATCCACAAGCCAAAATTTAATCTATAGATGGGTGGGGAGGCTTATCTGAAGAGAAATATTCAGAAATAAGTGTCCCTTAGGACACATCTAGATTTTGATTTCTAGAAAGTAAGATGATTCACTAAAATAACTGTCTTTGGAATCTAGTAATTCAGTATAAGCTCTAGATCCCAGACTCTCATGTAGAACTGAGGTCCAGATGTCTGTAATTTGTAGTAACTGGAAGGAATGCATGCCATGTGTGATGTTGTGGTTTACAATAAATATATATTTGGTCTCTGTCCCAGTTCTGGCACCGAGCTCTTAAAACCCTTGGAATTTCCCAAGTGATTCCAGCAATAAAGGTGTCATTGGTTACATTAATGAAGCAAGTTTTGGACCCCACCCAAGGACGGGGCTGTTTGCCCAAGGGAACCAACCAAGTGCTAAGAGGGTTGGAACAATCAGTGCCACTCCCAACCTCCTGGGAGGGAGAGATGCTGGAGGTGGCATCAATTACTGATGGCCAATGATGCAATCAACCATGCTCATGTAATGAAGTCTCCATAAAATCCCAAAAGGATGGAGCTGGGAGAGCTTCCAAGTTGGTGAGCATGTGGAGATTCGGGGACAGTGACACACTCAGAGAGGGCATGGGAGCTCTGCGCCATGTCCCCATGCCTTACTCTATGCATCTCTTCCATCTGGCTATTCCTGAGTTGTGTACTTTTATGATTAGCTGATACCCTAGTAAGTAAAATGTTTCTTTAAGTTCTGTGTGTGGCTCTAGCAAATTAACTGAACTTAAGGACAGAGTCACGGGAACCTCCAATCTGTAGCAGGTTGGTCAGAAACACAGGTGGCCTTGGCTTGTGAGTGACATCTGATGTGTGTATGGGGGGGGGCAATCTTGTAGGACTGAGCTCTCAACCTGTGGGATCTGATGATGTCTCCAGGTTATGGATGCCAATTCACGATTTAATTGAACTATAGGACACCTAGCTAGTGTCTGAGAATTGCTTGTTGGTGTGGGAGCTCCCCACCTCTGCAATCGGGTGCAGAACCATTTTACCATGAAATCAAAGTAATTTGAGCTTCAATGTCTGGCAGTCTCCCTACTAAGGGAGTGACTTCAGTCAGTTCATTTGCTTGTCTGAGCTATTTTTCCTGCTTGGGCCAGGCATGGCTGATCTTGGCTGGGCTGCCCTGTGTGCATGGGCCAAAGACTCACTAGTGGAGAATGGTCTCTCCCAAAGCAACTGACTTCCACATGGTCTTTCATCCTTTCCAGGCGAGTGTATGTTTGCTCATGGACTGAGACACAGGGGCTGGGTTAGGGCTGTCACATTTTTTGCCCAAGAAACATCCCAAGGGTAGTTCAGATCCGAAGATTAGGGAAATAAATTCCACTTATTGATGTAAGAAGTTGAAAAATCGTATTTCAAAGGGCAGAGATACGGTTAAGGAAATAGCAACTATCATTTTTGCAAACAACTTAATGTAAAAGATAAAACAAAATAATATAAACCAGGCCAAAACCAAAACCAAAACAAAAATTCAGGTCACAAATTATACTTGGGAGGGAAAAGTAGTCAATCTTGGCCATGCTTCATGACTCAGTGGCTCTGGACATAGACTGTCTCCCCAAACATTGACTACATACATCCAGAGTTAAGATCTTAGGAGAGCTCCTTTGATAAAAGTTTTAGTTCTTGTATCTGTTCCCAGCAATGGCTTCTTGCCCTCCCATTGAGGACGATGGGAGAGGAATATGGGGAGAAGCTGTGGGAGTTTTCTGAGTTCTGGAGTCATCAACATCTTTACTCCTACTCTCAATAGGCTTGGAGTTGACCCCAGTGGTCCAAATTTGTTTCAGGACAACCCCGATGTAAGCTTAGCTTCTTTGAGTTGTGGGGACTCAGGATCTCCCTGGAGACTGTTTATTTCTGTGATCATTCCTGATTCTCCCCAGGGGCAGGCTGTGGACCAGCTGCAGGGTCTCACCAGTGTCTTAGATGCATGTTGATCTGGAGCCAGCTCATGAGCGGATAGACCTTGCACATCTCCTTCAGCACAGAACAAACCACCTATGCGATGTACGGAAGATGTCCTCCCAAGTCCATGCTTTTGTGTCTCAGCTTCCTAGAATCCTGGGAAGAACAGAACCCAATGCCACATCTTGTGCTGCAGTTGCAACGATGCAAGTCATCGGCGGGATCTGAGATGACCCTCTAGTTAAGGCAGCTCAGATCCTGGAGCTTATGTTGGTATCCCCAGTTGCTTGTAGCTGAGCTATAAATTTATGTAAAGTCTTAGGATGCAAAAGAGATGGAATAAAAGAAGGACCCCTTCCCTTGTCTCTCAGTACTGAGGCACTCTGCTGTGGTATAAGAACATGCGAATCTGGTGAATGGTCATAGCAACAGTCAAATCTTTGGTGGGTAACTGTCGAACAAAATCTGAGATCTGTTTGTACAAAACAAATAATTAATGGGACATGTCTTCCTAACCTTTGTCACAAAATTGCAACGGATTAATAGTATTAAAATAAAGTTGTAAAACCAGGAAGAGTACAGAGACAGCTCCTTAAACCTGTGATTATTTTTTAGTAGAACAGCTCTTTATCCCCTGACAGAGACCTCAGCAGCTTGCTGTAACACAGAAAAGCCTTTTCTCCAGGGCCCTGGGGGCCGTGTGTTGCCTGGCACTCCTCTGACTCTGTGCTGGACAAGATGCTCCTGAACCTTCTTGCTGTGCCTGTGAGCAAAGAGGTGAGAAGCTTCCTTATCTGCTTTGCTAATGGACCAATCAGATCCTGGAATCATCATATGGTAACCCCACAGGTGGCCCTGGCATCCTGCTGCCTAAGGTCAATATACTCCCCAGCCCCTGGGATGAGGCCACATAGGCCAGGGGACTGAGGAGCAGTGCATGGAAAGCAGTTAGCGACAGAGGCCCAGAGGCCCCCGTAGCTGGCTCCCACTGCAAGCCCCAAAATGCCATAAATTGTGTCTTTTAAAATGTAGGACTCCAGCAGGAGGAGTTTTGATGAGAAGTGCAGTATGATTTTGTTTCCTTTTTAAGTGAAAAGGTCAGGGGTGCCTTCTCCTCAGTTTCCAAAGGACACCCCTCAATGCAGCAGCGCACGAATGTCTAGCACCCACACAGCACGTGCCTGCATGGCTGCCACTTCCTATGGCCGGGTCGTGTTTGCATTCTGCCCATTGTCCACACACCCCTGCAAGTGCTGATGGTGACCCCAGAGCAGACCTCCTGAGGCGCACAGAATGGGGATGCAGCGGGCCGGGGGGAGGTGTATGCCTCATTAAGCACGCGGGTTGCCTTCTGGGGCCTCAGTGGCCTGACTCGGGGTATTGTGAGGGCATCTGCGTCTGTCAGGCCCACCAGATGCCCTGCACACCCTCATGCTCAAACAAAACAGTTCATCTCTGTCTGTTATTTGTCACAGTGTGCCCAGCTTCTAATTAGGCCTCGGTGGACACCCACCGAGAAGGTGAGCGCTCTCAGGCTGTGTGGGGGCGGCCCGCCCCCGTCTTGCACAAAGGGCCAGCCTCGCAGCCTCCAGTGAGGGAGAATCATCCACAGTGATGTGCCCTGGGGGGAGCCAGGCTCTGCACTCGAGGTTTTTATCTTGTAGGTTCTGGGCATCTGAGACGCAGCAGGTGGGCTCAAGGTAAAAGCATTCTGGCCTCAAGGGCAGGACCTTTCCGCCATCCTACTGGTGGGGGTGTGACCCTTTCCCCTCTGCCTCTCTACCTTCAGAGCCGGTGGGGTTTTGAATCCACTCGCCATCTATTTTCACAGACGGCAGGGTTTCACTCCACGACCCCTCCGTGTTTCTGCCATCAGACTGGCAGGCTTCGGACCTGCCGCATCTCCATTGGTAAGAAGTACGGAGTGGAGAGGAACACCTGGGAATATGGCTCTGTCTCTGTAATAATCTCCCTCTGTTCGTCTCCCCCCGTCTCGGAATCAAGGCTCTCCCTACAGTCGTTTACAACGTGCTTGGAAGGAAAGATGAGACACACGGACTTACAGCTCGGTTTCCCTTCTCTTCCCAAAATGAAAAATAAATTGATGTGCTGACAAATGATTGCCAGCGGGACTCTGCCAGCTTCTTGGTGAGTACTGCTTCCTGTCTTGGAGCTGGGGCGATGGGCCCAGGGTTTCCGTAGCCTCGGGGACAGTGCGCCTCCTGGGAGGGCGGGCGGGGTGACAGAAGGAGGACAGAGCAGAGTGTGCACCCTGGAGTGCAGCCAAGCCTGGGTCCCCAAGATGACGGGAGCTTCTGCTCAGAAGCTCAATCAGAAGTTGAGGATGTCTGGAAACCTCAGGGAGGCAGAGTGCTGAAGAGGTGGTCAGAGCACCCCTCCAAGCCAGTTGGACTCATTCATTCATCCATTCATTCATTCACTCACTCCGTTCATTCTATACACTTTTCCATTAAAGAGAGACCATGGCCACCAAGACCTCATGGGGTGGCTCTCAGATGGTCCGCTTCTGGCCTGCAGTCCCTCCCTGCCCCCCAGGGTGACCCTGGTGGCTGTGAGATCTCACTGGAATGAGGCTGGGGAGCAGCCTAATACCTGCCTGAGGACTGGCACTACCCCAGGCCCTTTCTTTAGGGCTAATTGAGTCCTTTCTGGTGTGGGTTTTCCTGCTAATAGCTCTGTCCCTTCTGTACCAGTGACATTCCCCCGCTGGGATTCCTACCAGCGTGGGACACCAGCGCCTCCCCCTCTAGTAGAGGCAGACACAGGAGAGTTGTCTGGAGGGGGGATGGGGAGGCTGCTGGGGGCCGTCTTCTCTTCTCGTAGTCCTGGGGAGACTCTGCTGTGGCTGCTGAGCAGAGCCCAGACCTGGTCCCATCCTTAGCAAGCCACCTGGGAGAGGTGGTGGCGGCTGCTTCACTGTGGGGTCACCCAGCAGACACACAGTGGTTTCCAGAGTGGCAGGTCATCTGGATTAGATCATCGAGGCCTCATGGAAGTGCCTGCCTCCTAAACAGGGCAAGCTGCCCCAGCTCAAAGCCTCGCTGCTGTTATTTTGAGAACCCAAACAGAACAAACTGATGGTGCTTGCAGCCTGTTTCGGGTGGATAGATGGTTTTGCTCCTCTTGTTTATGAACTAGGGTGAGCTCGTTCCCCACCTCCCTCCTGAGCGGGTCAGTCTGAACTGGGGGAAGAGGCCACGAGAAAACAAGATTGGTTATTATTATTAAACGTCTGGGAATTGACATCATATTCATGAGTCTCTTCAGTGTAGAATATATGTCATTTCCTTAGCACAGCAGACAATCCCCTTTCTCAGGATGGATGAAGAATCTAATATTGAAGGGATCTTACTTGGCAGTTTGCGTTGGTGAAAAGCCAGTTCAGAGCTGTGCATCGAAGGGAAAATAAGATGGGGTTGTTCAACTTGGCAAATGAAAAAAGGAATTTTGTTCAATCTCTAGGTGATGTGGAGCACAGAGAGCACGACTCAGAGCCCCATCCCCTAGGAGCCAGCGATAGCTCCTCAGAGAGAGCAGGAAGGCTGGCACACTGGGGCCTTGCTGGTGCAGCGGCTGCGCTCGGGGCTGAACGGGCCAATTCCTTTGTGGGCAGCCACACCTGGAGATACTCCATGGGGCTCTAACTACGTCTTCCAAGCTAAAAGGGGATGCAGCAGAGCTGGGCTGGGGCCCCGAGTGGATGCTCAGAGGGAGAGGAGGGGTCCCACTGGGAGCTTACTGCTGCCTCATGCCCGCCAGCCGGGCGGGGGGTGTGCCAATGTCCCCAGTAGAGTAACGGGGGTACACAGCGGCATCTCGGGTACACAGCGGACGGAATTCCAGCGCAACAGATCCGCAGAAAGAAAGACTCGTTTCCTTCAAATTTCCTTCAAGAGGCCGGGAGGTTTTTGGGGGGTGGAGAGGTGGGAGTTATAGAAAATGGAATAATGGTGAAGGGAAGGGGGTGAGGCTGCGAACGCCTCTTGTCAAGTTCTAGGGAGCCTTCGGATAGACTTGGGGCCAGCTCTCCAGGTTTCAGAGGCTCTCGGGATCCATGTGACTTGTAACAAGTTGAATCATTACTCTCATTTACTCCATCAAGCAAATTAGAATTTCTACCTTTTTTGCCATAGAATGAGGATTTTTTTTTACTCCAAATATTGAACACATTGCATCTGCTTAGTGTTCTTACTTCCGATAATGACTATAAAGACAGAAATATATTCTGATAGATCCTTGAGTTTTTAAAATTACAGCTATTGCCAATAAGTGGCATATTCCCTAACCCCCGCCCCCCATTCTGCATCCATGAAGAAATCATCACTAATTCTGTCCTTGAATTATTTCAGTTAATTAAAAGAATGTGGAGGAAGCCCATCTCTCTGGTTTGGTACCGTTAATTACAAAGGTATTCAATATGCCACTGCAAATGGCATTCTGCTAGCGCTTAATTAAAATAAATACAAAAATTTAAATGAACTAAACAGATTTTGGCACTGGTCTACAGTTACAGGGCCAAATTTTATGCGCGGATATAATACAAGCAGAGGAATAAATCTTTGCTCTTTGCTCTTAATGGATTGGCATCTGGCCAGACTCGGGACACAGCCTGCTGTTCCATCCACAGGGTCTGAAGGAACAGCCCACCCCACTCACACTCCATCCCCTACACTCTCCCCAGCTTTAAGGAGACCGCTCCAGATCTCTTGGGAAGGATGAGGGGGTGTTCCTTGAATTTCCCCTCCCTCTAGGGATTCAAAATGCAAAGGATAACATGTATTTATTAACTTTTTATCAAGGGGCACTGCCACAGTTCATGGATATGAGCTCAGTTTGGCCCACTCCTCTGCAATCTGGGGAGCGGAAAAAAAAAAAAAAGACCCCTCCAGCCTGACTGAGCAGGAACTGGAAGAGATAGGAGGAATGAGCTGCCTTCCTCCTCCCCCACGCATTCCAAGCCTAGGGTGCTGGTAACAAATCCAGGGTGCTGGAAGCTTGCCTTTGTATCTCCCATCAGGGCAGTGCTGTTAAATAATTTGATGGTGCAATCAAAGGGGTGGGGGTGTCTATTCCCAGATTCTGAGCATTTCAGGACCACCATTTGTATATAAATAATTGATGCATCAGACCTTCGTGGATGCCACCTAGTGAGCCTACATGCTGAGACTGCTGGTTAGCAGAAGGGTGTGCATAAGTAAAGGCAACACAACTGTGTTTCATTATTTTGAAATTCACCACTGCATTTATTCTAAAACAAGTATAATTAGATCCACCTTACAGAATATATTGAGCATGTTGTCATAGGAAAGGCTACAAGTGATAGAAACCCAACACGACTAGCTTACAGTAAAGAATGAATCCTTGGAGGTATAAGGATGGGGTCTCAGATGCCCGAGCACCAATGGAGAAGTGGGAGAAGCAGAAAGGAAGCCGAAGCTCAGGGCCTGGTGGACCAAGCATTGAACCCTCCAGTAGTCTCTCTTCCGGCCTCTCCCATCCACTGCTTGCCTTGTGGGCTTATGGCTCTCCTTCCCCGCCGGCCCCCTTCCTTCCTCTTCTCACTCAGAACTTCTGCCTCTGCTCTTCATGGTGACAAGAACACCTGGCTCACACATTCTAATATTTTAGCTGCCAGGAGAGTCCATCTAGTTGTGACCTCTGGTCATGGAGCAGGAAGCCCAGAATGTAACTCATAAGTGCCAGAGCGGGGCAGGGGCACCTGAAAACAGGGCCATTAGTGTCCGAACCATCCAGAGAAGGAGGAAGAGGAGGTGAGCCCTCAAGGGGAAGCTGATCTCAGAAGAAGGGGGTCCTGGATGATGAAGGTGACAGACACCTGCTGTATGCATGGCCACCCTGGTGTAGAGCGCAGTGCTGTGAAGCAGCTGTAGAATGGAGTGTGAGACGTGGGGCCCAGCTTGAAGAACTGAGAGTGGCATGAACCAAGTGAACCAATAACTTGTATCTTTAATCTGAGACATTGAACTGAGTGTGACGTTGACATCACACCAGTGAGTGAGTACATACGTTTGTTCCAGGAGTGCATTAGTGTGAGATTCTCCTAGGTGACAAAGGCATCCTGCATGGGATAGAGACAGCTTCTGGGATGATCAGACAATAGGAAGCAATGGCAAGTATGACACACTTTGGGAACAGAGGTTTTGGCAGAGAAGAGGGTACATGGACAGGCATGAATGGCTTAAGAGAGGATAAGAGGAGGTGAGAAGTCTGATGTCACCTGGAAAGGACACGCAGCCTGGTTTGCTGGCATTGGGGCGGATGTGCAATGTTGTCCTAGTCCCTTTGGGTAGCCATCACAAAGCACCAAGGCTTCAACACAGACCTTTACGTTCTCCCAACCTTTCTGCTGGAAGCTGCAAGTCCAGGTTGGAGGTGTCGGCAGGGCTGGCTTCTTCTGAGGCCTCCTCCTGGGCCTGCAGAGGGCCCCCTCATGTTGCTTCCCCACAGTGTCCTCTCTCTGTGTGCTCCGGCCCCTCGCATCTCCTCCACATGCCCTAATCTCCTTTCCTCATGAGGATACCTGAGTATCATGCCTGAGTAGGGCCCCATCTCACAGCTTGGTTAAAGACCCCATCTCCAAACACACTCACATCCTGAGGTGTCAGGGCTTTGGCATGTGAGTTTTGGGAACACAGCTCAGTCAAAAACATGATGGAACTGGATGTTTTTCTGGGGTCCCCTTCTAGAGTTCATTGGACCTCTCAGGGAGGTCCTGTATCTCAATAAGCAGCTGCAGTGTGACTTGGTCCCTAAAATACTTAGTGGGTCAGTTCTCAATGGGACTAACTGGGGAGAGGCTGAAATGAGAGACAGATCCAGGATGCCTCTATCTTGTCCTCCACGCAGTGTTGCTGGGCTGGAAGTCACAAAGGTGCAAGTGAGGCTGGTGGAGCTATCTCCTTGTTGGCACGCCCTGCTGCTGGGGCCACGGGAGCAGCCTTGAATGGGGTCTGGTCACCATTCTAGCCTCTAGGATACCCCAGGGAGTGTGTCTGGGCAGGAAGAGGAGAGCTGAGTGCTCAAAAGGGTGACCCGGGGCTTTTGGGGGGCAGGCCAGTAGGTGCCACTCCACTGATACCAGAACCAGAGATTTCATCTCTCAAATGTGAGCTTCAGGGGCAGAAAAAAGATACGGGATGTTTTGGGGCTGGGCCCCCCAGGAAAACTCTTGCTGTGGGGCCACATTCGGTTCTGGTGATTGGAGAAGCTGGGCTGTTTTGGGGGTGAGCGGAGGGTTTGTGAGAGGTGCCCCCTAATGATGCCACTCTGAGGGCCAGCTGACCTGTGGCTTCTCACACCTTGGTTAGAGTCCTCTCCTGTGTGACCCTGACACCCCTGCTTTGTTCAACTTCTAAGGCAAGTACCTTCCCTGTGCAGAAGGAAGTAGCACTCTTGTTTACAGCCTGCTTGGCGCAGAGCTGCAGTAAACCCAACCCCGTTTCTGAGGGATGTGTAATTAGTGCCAATTTTCACAGGAAGCTTCTTAGCACTGATTAAAAGCACTGGAGGCCATGGTGAGAATTACCAGGACTTTCCTTTCCTGCTCCCAGAGCTGCTCATTAGACCTGAGGAGGAACCGACTGCTGTCAACATCCTTGATGTTGACAAACGGGGGCCACGGAGAGCCTGCTCAGCTTGCACTAAAGGGGAAAATCACAAGGCTGACATTTGAATCTCAGATTCACTCTGCCGTCCTCCCCACACAGCACTTGTCCACGCGCACCTGCTGGCCAAACCCAGCCGAGCGCTCCACTGGGGCGGCCTGAATCTCCCTTCCATTTCTCCCCTAGCTACTCTGTGTTTCCTGACCATCTAAAAACACTTAGATGACTTGCATCATTTTTGGGGACTTAGTAATTTAGTAACACTGGAATAACATCCCAGTATGGCTATAAAAATCGTGGGAATGAAAAATCGCGGATATTAGTGGTGGAACCTGTAACTAAAATAGAAAATATACATTCATCTAATGTATTGACATGTGATTAAACTGAAACATAACGATGAAATATGTCATCTTTTCTACTTCTGTTGCTCTGCTAGTTAACAAATTGTAATTGGATAACCAAGCGTGTGGAACCCTACACACAGGGGAGGAGGAGGTAAGGGGTCTGGATGACGGTGGTGGCAGGAGGCACAGAGGGAATGGACAGGGGACCGGTGACACACATTACAAAGGGAGAGTCAATAGACTGTGCTTTGGGTTTAGATCTTGCTTGGGTTTGTGGTGGAACCTCAAGGCTTCTGGAAACTGCTCTCATGACAGTCGCCGCCAACCTCTTCAGTGTTAGGGTCAAAAGGTCTTTAGGACTTTCTTTTCCTACGTTTCACATTCCCGACCCCTTGTGCCTTGCTTGTATGGTGACATTGGAACCTAGAACCAGAGGAAAGGAGGGAGCAAGCCAGGGCAGCATATTTGACAGATGCATTGATTCTCTAATCACTCTGAGAAATTAGAGGGGCTTTATTTTGGGGAGTGGCTCTTCTCTGAAATATCAGGTTCTCCCACACTTCTCCCCAAATGTCAGTTGAATTATTAGTCTCTCTTGTCTAGCCCTTTTCTTTCCTTCTGATGGTTTTCTTTATATGCCTCATAGTCCTTAGAGTCTGTTATTTTAAGGAGAGAGGGTGATTTAATTTATCCACATAGCTAGTATAGATTTCCTTTGCTATTATGTGTGGAAATACGACTTCTGAGTATGAAAAATTCCAGAAAGTTCTGTGTATGTTGGGGAGGCTTTTTGATTAACAGGGCTTACTTTTGAGTAAATGAGTGGATGGCTGATTTGGGGTAAGGTTTAATTCACCTGTCTGTTCACTCACTCATCCATCTGTCCACCTAGCCACCCATTCATTCATCTACCCACCCACCCACCCATCCACCCACCCACCCACTCATCCACTCATCCACCAACACATTTATCCATCCATCCATCCATCCATCCATCCATCCATCCATCCATCCATCTTATCTACTTTGCCTAGAGGAGTCTGGAATGTTGGAGCTCTGTTTTGACCAAAATCTGGGGGTTAGGGGCACGGAATTGGAAGGCAACTCGGGCAGACATTTCACAGTTGGACATTCGAGTCCTTTAACCTCCATCCTCTTTGTTGTTGTTGTGTTTCCTTCCACATATACCCACAACGCCTGCCACTTCTGGGCCTAGAGCTTCTCCTAGGTTCTGAGAATGGCAGTTTATCTCCCTCTTTTGGGTATAACATGAGATTGGAAGCCAGATCTCCTGGGCGCCCACCTTGGCTTCCGTGCTTACTAGCCCTATGACCTTGGGCAGGTTAGGTAACCCCTTTGAGCCTCCATCTTCTCAACTACAAACGGAGACAGTAACTGTGCTGATCTTTCAGGGTTGTTGTGAATTCCAGATGTGAGAATATGTGTTAAAAGTCCCACTGGGCATGGACATGACCCTTACTCAATACATGTCACTGACATAGTCATGGCCATTACCATGATTAGTGCCATCACAGTCCTTATATTCTGCTCTATCCTCTCTCTGTGGATTTCAGGTCATGATATTTTGTTCTAAGTTTAAGCTTCCTGAAATTTGTTGAAATTTCTCACTTGTTGATGAATCTCTTCCTATTCTCTTTACCACTATGAGTTCATTTCTCTATCCTCTGTAGTTCTCTCTTTCTAGTAATCTTCCTCTAACTTTATTGATGTCTCAGCAGGAAGAGGAGAGACAAAGGTGGGTGCTTGATCACCTTTTCTCTTCTTGTTTTTGAGAATTCCAAATCACCTGAGATGATGGAGTCCATTCTATTTAAAAGACAAAATAGCTTTCCTTTGTGGCGGATTGATGCCCAGGGCACTGAGCTCTTTAATAACTGAATCCTTACTCAATAGTTCAATAAGCGCCCCTCGCTCTGTGCAGCTGAGCTTTATGAAGGCTGTCACCTGGTGTCAGCTGTTTCTCCTAGGCCTACAGATCACTGCAACTTATTTTAGTGTCTCTCCGGGAGCCCAAAGCATTTTCTACAGCATAACCTTTTCATTACTAACTTGAAGGCTAAATTGCTATACTAACCACCCGCTGCAAATAATACCGCTGCACAAAATGGTAGCAGGTAACAGGTGGTCACTTGCTCTGTGCATCATGACTCTCATTTGGAGGTTAAAGAATTTCGTGGCAACAACCCATTCTCTGTTCCATAATTTTTAGCTGATAAAGAAAAAAAATGGTCATTCTTGCTAAGTTTTTGTGAGGTTTCATAAAAGAAAGGCAGGTTAGGATCTGTGGGTGCTCAGCATCACAGCATAACCACACTGGATATGGAAATATGAGAATGAAACTCATTCCTTGATAATGGCTAAGCCCCTGTTCTCAACCACCATGTCATGATCACCTCCCCATTGGGGCTCCATTCCCCAGCTCTGCACAGGGATCTCACCTGCACCCAGCGCCCTGTGCTGAGGCAGGTAGTCACCCAGGTCAGGATCTTGCCCTGTGTGTCAGCATCAGGATGTCTGTCCACGTGTATGGTTCCTCTGAATTCCCCATCCATGATATTTTTATCTAAAAAATGTTTATCGAACGGTGATGAACTTATGTTGGGGGGATGTGAGTCAGGTGGTTAATGGGGAAGGCTGGTACTGAGGAGCTGAATGTCTCATTTTCCCTAAACAGACAAGCAATGAATCAGCAGAGCGTGTACCTCTGCCTTGTGTTTCTTATCTATTCTTGAATGACAAAGTGACCCGGAACAGTAGGTTCATCGTCTCCCCTGGTTTCTGTAGTCAGGAATTCAGGAGCAGTTCGGGGAATTCCTGGCTTGAGGTCCCTCATGGGATTACAGTCGGACAGTTTCTGTGGTGGGTCATTTCCTGTGTGTGCTGCCTGGGCAGTCCTACAGCTGGAGGCCTCAGGCGTCCATGGCCTCTGCACTTGGTCTTTCTAGCACAGCCGAGCTGATTCCCTAGTGTGGAGGCGTAGGACTCCCAAGCACCTGTTGTGAAGGAGAGAGAGTGAGAGAAGGAGAGAGAGGGAGCAGACTGCAACCCATACCACCTTTCAGACCTCGCCCGGGATGTCACCTGTGCCTTCCCCGCCACATTTTATTTTCTGACTCATTTGTGAAAACACACCGAGGTACAGAGAGAAGGGAGGGTCGACTCCAACTCTCGATGAAGCTGGAGGTTCTAAAAGAGGTTGCAGAGCTGGAAATATGGCTGTGGTCGTTTTTGGAGAAAACAATCCACTTACCTCGAGGTCTTTTGTTCTTTTTTTGGACAAAGGTAATTTTTCTTTAAAAAGACACTTCTTTCTGCTGTTTGTCATAATAGCATATACATTGGTCATCTGTCCCTCCCCCTGGACCACCAGCCTCAGGAGAGGAGCTGGCTCCCTCTCTATTGAAGTGCCCTCAGGCAGCTCCCTCCCCGGGGCAGCGTCAGCTTCTCTATCTTTAAAGTCAAGGTGAAAACGCTGGTCTCAGCAGCTGGCAGGACAGCTGGGTAGCACTCCAGGAGAGACCAGAGTACCCCATGCAAACGCACAGCCGGACACATCTTCAAGTTTCGACACCCTTCGTCAAGGACTATACTTTAGAACACTCTGGATTGGTCCAGATGCTCTGAAGGTGTTGATAAAAATGGCTTCCTCTTGCTCCCTGTGTATCAATGGAATGAGAAATGAACAATCCTGGCAGGAAGAAAGTTGATCCTATGGTCTGTGTCCCTGTTTCCACAGGATGGATGCCTGCAGTCACTTGTCCACACAGCTCAGCCAGGGCCCCATGATGGGACAGGACAGGGCATGGACTCCAGTGACCGTTTGGAAATCAACTGCTTGGAACTACAGAGTTGGTACAACCATCAGAAAGCTACTTCACCCTGGTTTGGTTGTGGTACCTGAAGCCTGAGTCTGTCTCCAAGGCTCTCAGCGTTGGGCTGGAGCCCTGGGGCTTTGCTGGAATGGGACTGGGAGGGAGAAGTAGTTGAGAGATGACCCAGAGCAGCGGCCAGGTTGCAGGGTGGGGCTGCTGTTGGGGAGGGGACGGGAAATTCACCTCCGACAGGGAACAAAAGGTTGTGATTCAGGAAGTCCCCCGTGACCAGGGAGGGACAGGCAGCACTTTTGTTGGCTGGCTACAGATGGCTGGTGGCACCTGGTGACTCCCTTCCAAAAAGCTGGGTCCGTGGGATGTGCCAGGGTCAGTTCCAACCTACCCCACAGAAGAAGCACAGAGACCTGGTGGGGTTACCCACCTCCCAGAGTTAAGGGACAGCCTCTGATTTTGATGGGGAAAGCCAGGAGTGTGGTGGGACAGGGATTGCAGTCTCTGGCCTTGAGGTGGGCCTCGCCTTCTAGTGGGGACCCTTGGGTGGGGTGTTATCTTCTGGTGGAATCGTAAAGGGCATGCCTGAAAAGGCCAGCTCCACCCACTCCCGTTCCTCTGGGTTGAGGAGCAATGCCTGCCCTTTGGTTGCTGGCTAAGGGGTACATCCTTGCTGGGACTATCCTGGAAGCCCTGGGTCTCCTTCCACCACGTAGGAAGCTTCCATTTCCAATTCAGAGGGTGGGGAGCTTGATCGGCTCTCCAGGTGAGAGGGAGCCTCTTCCTTTGGCTCGACCTATTCAGTGCCAGCACTTTCTGCTCCAGGGGTCTCCCCCTCCCAGAGCAATTCCTGAACTGTAAGAAAAAGCAGAGCCAGTCCAGAACTCTGCTGGGGAGCTGACTATGTGGCCTCCTCATGAAGAGAAGCGTCCAGCGCACTGGTGACCGTGACTCAATCTACTTCTATTTTTCTGATCTTGGACCAAACTTCTAGTCTAGATTTTGAGATGAAGGGGAACACAAATGTGGTATTCTGAGGCCATTGCCTCCTTCCCAGGGTGACATCAGGGCTGGTCCACCTTATCTGGGCCACGGGCCTGATCAGGGTGGTGTAGGTGGGATGATTCTAGATTTCAGCTCCAAACCAGAAACTGAGAAGAAAGAACACAGAATATTTGTTTCTATTTGTAAAAAGTAACAAAACAAAACAAAAGGAAACAAAAAACCTCACATCATGCCTGCACACATACACATGCACAGTGTTATTATTTTCTACTTGATTTATGCAGCAATTGCTAGAAGACACATGGTACTGCTTGGTTCCAGTGAATTTTCCACACAACTGCTGTTGCAATGCTTGGTGATTTGCTTTAGCTTTTCTTTTTATTTTTTTAGGATTGAGATCTCAGAGATGAGAGAACATAGATCTGAAGCCCGGGGTCTCATCTTTTCTTCCCTGTTCTCTCAGAGAGGGATAGTGGGGGTGAAGCCCAGACCAGGGGGGAGGCCAGGAAGGGGTGAGAACTGGACTGGGGTGGGGGAGGGAAGGGGTGAAGCCCAGACCAGGGGGGAGGCCTCCCAGGGGGCAGCATGCAGACCCCACCTACTCCTTCATTTTCTGCCGTTGGCCCCAAACCCACTTCTGTCCTCTGAACCCAGACACTTGAATTTTTTCAGAGGGAGAAGAAAGGCTGCTCACCTGGCTCTTGGTCCAGGCTCTGGCATGTGCACCTCCCTCAGCATCTGGAGCCCCCCAGCCCGGCAGGGGCTCCGGCAGGCAGCTGTCGGTGGCCGGAGGTAGGTGCTTGGGGTCTTCTGGAAGACTGGGAGAGCACTGGGTGCTTCAGGGTCAGGGGGATGTGGCCAGGCCCACCGGGTGCTGCTTCCTCGGCAGGCAGGGAAGCCTTGAGCCTAGGGCAGAGGCCAGCAGGAGAGGCAGGCGGGCTCCTGCAGGGATGGAGTGGGTGGAGGGGGAGGGCCAGGGTGGGTGCCCAGGTGTTTGGGTGAAGCGCCCCCAGGACAGTGGGGTTCGGCATCTCGTCAGACTTCACAGCTCATTCTGGACAAGCTTCTGGGTGTCCAGGAGGCTTTCAGGCTCCTTCTCTCCCCCACCAGCAGGGTCCACAGATGTCAGCGATCCAAGATCTAAGGCACCCACCAGCCTCAGAAAACCAGAAAAAGGCCACGTGGAAGAAGCTCATGGAACGCCAGCGCGCACCCTGTGTTCTGTTAGTAGACCAATTCCTCCTTCCGGGTCTTTTCCAGTTCTGGAATCCAGTCCTGGATGCGGGATGGGTCTCTTCTCCCAGGACAGCACCTGCACTTTTCAAAATGGGCCTGCGGCCCGCACACACTCAGGGCCAGGGGCCCTCCCACCTGCTCCTCTGGCTTTCTGAGCGGGGCTCCCTCTGCCCCCACTGCCAGGGAAGCCGTGGGGCTCCGCACCCTGTGTCATCTCAAGGTTCTATCTTTTAGTAGATGGAGCTTCAAGAAAAGCAAATTGCTTCCAGCAGGGAGTGCAGCGCAGCAAACGCAAGCACCAGATTTCAATTTTCTAATGGGCTGTGTAACCACAGGATGACGTAATCCTGCCCTGAATAGTGATTAATTAAAGACTAAAAGAGCCTCTTTTCTGGTTAAACAAAAGGAGCCTGACAAGTAAGGCAGGAGGCTCCCGTGAGGGCCGGCGTGCAGAGGATGCTCGTTGTCAGGTCCCGGTGGCGCTAGCGCTGTGGGACCGGCACTGGGATGTGGGGCAATTGCCACCTCGCTGCCCACAGATGCTACTGGGGCCACAGCTCCTGAGCCTACGTGTGACCCAGAGATGGAGGCAGAGGTGGTTCAGACAAAAGAACACAGAAGGCATAGCCAGGAGCTTAGAGGGCTGAGACTGGAGGGTCCCGGGCCTCCTCAGGAGGAGAAGCGGAGGCAGCTGACCGCACCCCCTGGTGCTCACCTGGGAGCAGGGCTGCCCTTACACCCCTCGGCATGGGAAGAAGGGGGAGCATGGAGGAAACTAAGCCAGGACAGGCCGTGGGTGGCCCTGGAAGGCACCGTGGTGGTTGCCGGTGGAGTGCAACCACCCCTGCAGGAGCCTGCCTGTCTCTCCTGGTGGCCTCTGCCCGAGGCTCTAGGCTCCCCTGCCTGCTGAGGAAGTAGCACCCGGTGGGCCCGGCCACATCCCCCTGACCCCGAAGCACCCAGAGCTCTCCCAGGCTTCCGGAAGACCCCAAGCACCTGCCTCCGGCCACCGACAGCTGCCTGCCGGAGCCCCTGCCGGGCTGGGAGGCTCCGGATGCTGAGGGAGGTGCACAGGCCAAGGACAGGGGGACCTAGAGCTGCCTTCCAGAAAGCAGGGTGCCCTGCTCTGGCTTGCCCCGCTGCGGGAGCAGAACCATCTGGGGATCAGCATCCAGGAAGGATCTGGACCTGCTCTTCCGCTTCCTGGCTTGGTGATCCCTGGCAGATATCAGAACCACCCCCTGCCTTGGTCTGCTCACCTGGAAATTGGGGATTATTAACAGGACCACTAGAGTGACTCTCTAAATAGGTAAGGATCCAGCAGGAGCACCTGGGTCCCGTGAGCCAGTCTGTCAACAGCTGTCTCACCGCTGCCGCTTCCCCTGCCATTCCTGCTGCTACCTGCCTCTCCTGGTGCATTCCGGAGACGTCCTGCTGCCTACACCTAGCAAATCAAAAAAAAAAAAAAAAAAAAAAAAAAAAAAAGAAAGAATAAAAGGAGGGAGAAAGAAAGAAAGGATGCATCTAAAACAGTGGTTCCCAGGTTTCCTGCACCTTAGAATTTCCTACAGATCTTCTGAAAATTCCAGAGCTGAGCTAGTCCCCCCACCAGTGAAATCCAGCCTCTGGGGCTGAGACTCAAACATCCTCAGGTGACTCCAGTGTGCAGACAGGTCTGGGAGCAGTTGCCCTAGGTGTTCGTCAGAGCAGAGCAAAGAGCCAGTGGCTGGTACGTCCTGCAGTGTTTGCTAGGATGTGATTGCTCGTGCCCCGAAAGCTGCTAACGGCATGTCTCCGTATTCCTTAAGGCACAAGATGCCACCACCCTGACGGCCAGACTCGATTGTGCAGCAGCTAAAATTCAGGTCCTAATTAAACCAGGGCAGGGGCCATGGCCACATTACATTATCTTTACTCCGAAAGAACAATTTTGTTCTCCCCAGTGTCTTCCCCTTTGATCAAACCTTTTTCTGGGGACCTTTGTTCCAGCTGGATCCGACAATCACATAATCTGCTACGATACTGACCTTCCCACTAACGTTTGAAGCTCCCTTTGATAACGGAGATTCAAAAGAGAACAAACCGTTTCAAAATGGACTTACCAAGACCCAAAAGGGCTATCATTGCACAGTGATTCTAAATGCCTGCCCTCCTCTGGTGCGGGAGGAAATCCATCATCCGTGGCCGTGGAGCTGAGCCGCATTCCCACGCAATTCATCACCCTCCTGACCTGCCAGGGCACCTTCCGTGTTGTTCTCTTCCAAATGGCAGCTCCTCGTTCTATACCAAGGCTGATGGTTTCCCTCAGGCTATTTGGCCACATATTTATCCACATCAAATCGTCTCTCCTTTGAATCTGTCCATTTCTGAAATTTAGATTTATCTGTTTTGTTACCAAATGAGAAATGGCCCGTGTCAATGTTGCTTAGATGAGTTTGGGGGTAGGAGTAGCAAATCACTTGATGCTGCAGAGCTGTGCCTGCCTGCAGCGTGGAGGCTTGGGGTCCCCTGGGGAAGGGGACCCCAGGCTCGCCCTGCATGAGACTGACACATTGGACTTCATTGCCCAGCATTTATACCCGAAAACGCTGCAGGATCAAGTGTATCCCCATCTGTTCCTTCCCCTCATCTAAGTTTCTTTCCATCCTAAGATCACATACACGGGTGTCACCTTGTATTTTTGCAACGACAGGCTCACCATTTTGTCCCAGAGACCCCGTCCCCATCTTGCTTGTTGCATCGGCTCAAGCCCCAGCACACGGGCGCCTCGGGAGTAGCTGGTTCACACCACACCTTTTCACATTGCCCACCGTGTGGATGTGGTGCCAGCCAAGCCTCGCTTCCAGCCTTTCTCCTCTTGCCTTCCTGGCAATGGCAACGATTCACGCTTTTGTCCATGCTCGTTCCATTAGCCTCATGTGTCTCGCTGCTAGAGATGGGTGTGCGGGGTTGTCATGTCCTGGTCCACGGCTTCGGAGGCTGTGCAAACAACTCTCTTGCCCTCCTGGGGACTGTGGGGCTTTCCTCGCAGACAAATGCCTGATTACACTCACTCACTTCTTGGATCTTTGCCTCTTCCCGCCCCAGAGATCAAGAGACCCTGGTCAATCGTGCTCCAGGAAGTAGCGTCGTTACTATAAAATAGAAGATAACTGGGCACCAGAGGGGCTCAGCTTCAGCTGAGGTCTGCCTTCAGCTCAGGTCACGATCCTGGGGTCCTGGGATCGAGTCCTGCACCAAGCTCCCTGCTCAAGGAGAGTCTGCTTCTCCCTCTCTCTCTGCCCCCTTCCCCACTTGGAGTCTTTCTCTTTGTCTCAAATAAATAAAATCTTTTGTTTAAATAAAGTAAAAATTGGGGACCTGGGTAGCTTAGTCAGTTAAGTGTCTGCCTTTGGTTCAGGTCATCACCCAGGGTCCTGGGATCCAGCCCAGCATAAGGCTCCCCGCTCAGCAGAGACTCTGCTTCTCCCCCTCCCTCTGCCCCTCTCATGCTCTCTCTTTCTCTCTTAAAGAAATAAAATCTTTTAAAAAAAGATTTAAAAAATTTCAAAAATGGATCCTCCATGGTTGAGGGAGGTAGAGTGGGGCAGAGGTGCAGAGGGGCATGTCCCTATCCTCTGATGTGTAAGGAAGCCTCATAAATAAAATGAAACCAAATACCCACACAACCATGCCTTTGAAGGTAAAGGAGGTTGGACGTCACCCATGACAGCCACGATGTTGCAGTAACTCCCTTCTGCTTCTCTTCACTTCAGAGAACCCCAAGTGGCTCTCTGTTGCTCCTCAAACCTTCACAATCTCAAGTTCCAACCCAGGTGGTCTGTCCTCTGTGGATCTAGGCTGCAGTCAGCTGACAGGACCACACAGAGCTGCCACCAGCCTGGCTCCTGAGCTACAGACTCTCTCTGGGCAGGTAGACTTATGGTCCCTCCGTGGGTCCCCCTTGCATGAGCCCTGCAAGGTGCTAGTACTGTCCTTGTCTTTGCAAGCATGTCCTGTTCCCTGGCTGCATTAACTCCTGTTAGGTTCCAGCCTTGTCTTTTGTCAGCCCAGCTCTCGCTCATGGCCTCGTTGTGTTATAAGGAACGAGCTCCTTCTTACTGGCAGCATCTAATATTACCTGGTGACACAACTGTATTTTAAGAGGATGTTGCAGGAAGCCATTCACTACTTCTGTGGCTCTGGCTCTAAGTTAGCAGGGTTACATTTTATCCTCTCATTTACTAGGTAGTCATAAATATTTCTGTTATGTACACTCAAAACACTGAAACATATAAATGTAACCATGCTATCAAACCTACACAAATATCATGCTCTATTCTCTGTGTATTTAACATTTTTTTTCTCTATGTTTACTATGTATTTATCACTAACATCTTAGACTTGTCAAAATAGGGAGAATTTGATGCTGGAAAAATGACACTATAAATAAGTCCCATCAATTTTTATTAGTTTGATCTGGCAAGGATGATGATAACCAAATGTTTGAGAGGGGACTGGCCTTAAACGTGACAGAGGCATAATTCAAAACTAGGACAGATCTTGACTAATCGTGTAAATAAAGGGGGAGCAGAAGCATGGATGATTCAAAACAAGGAATAATAAAAATGATTTTGTGCTTTAAATTGAAATATTTATTTCCCATTTGCAATCAGAGCATGTTTCTATTTAAAGTGGCTTATTGATCCCATTGTGACCAAAGATGCTGGGGGTAGGGAAGGCCCAAGGAGGTTGTGGGAATAATCTGGAGGATGAATGATGTGTGTCTGGGAGAAACAGCAGCACCACTGTCACCATGCTCAGACATGCTGCACCATCTTGGTAGATCCGAGTACCCTCCAGAACCACACCTCCCATCCGCCCCCTGCCCCTTGCCCTTACACCCCTGGACTTCTGTCTTGGTCAGTGGAACATTGGTAGACATGATGAGGGCAAAGTCTTAGCAAAAGCCTGAGCCATGGGGCTGGTTCCCAGGCCCTTCTGTCATTGCCATTGAAAGGAACATGGTGGATCAGGAGGAGGAGAGACACATGGAGTGGAGACCTGGGCCCTGACCAGCTGGGAGCTGCAGGTGTGTAAGCTAAATAAATGTTTATTGTTATATGAGTTCTGATTTTTGGCTGGTTGTACAGTATTATTATAACTATATATGTCTGATAATATCTACTCTCAATGGGGATTTCTCTTAAAAATAGACTAGGGTACAGACACATACCCCTCATCATCTTCCTTTTCTTTACTCCTTCCTCACGCCTGCATGCCCCCAGCTTTCTTCCAGTGCTATAGGTGCCTGGTATAGAGGTCAGGTCATAAAAACGACTGGTAGGATACTTCTTCTGCCATGAGGAATAGTCTTGCTGGATGTTGGGACCTGGAGTTGGAAGGGACTCAGTAAGCAAGGAAGGCAGTGCAGCTGAGCATCCAGGTATCAAACGAGCATCACCCTGCTCCACCTGTTGGCAGCGTGGACTGGAGTCAATTACTTGATATCTCTAAGCCCCAATTTTCTTTTCTGTAAAATAGCAATAATTATACTAATCTCGCAGGGCTTTTGTGAGAATTAAATTAGCCAAGGTAGATGCATGTGAAGCAGTCAGCGCTGTTCCTGGCCCTCAGAAAGTGCTGGGCATGGCAGCTGGTAAATCACTGCAACAGAACACATTGCCACTGGTGGAGGGGACAGGCCAAGTGTGTGCACCTGCCCACTTTATGGAAAGCAGGGAGCCTGATCCTTGGAATCACTGAAGCCACAGAGAGTTGGGTATTTTGTTCCTTGTCCTCTGTGGAGACCTCCAATGTTTTCTTGTGTGAAGGCAGCTCTATCTATGGCATGATCCCCTGAACCCCCAGAGTCTGTGTGGGCGAATTCCACAACTGCCCTTGGATCCTGCACATATAATATTTTGTTACAGGAGTCTGGAGCCAGCATGCGTTTTTTGTTGTTGTTGTTTTTTTTTTTTTTTTTTAGCCCTGTTACATGGAGGATAGTGAGCCCCGGGGAATACTATGATCTAGTCCAGCCTGTGTCTCAGGATGAAATGAAAATGAACTTGTATAGACCACCTACTGTCTTTCAGACATCAAAGTAGAAAATGAGATGAGCGTGCAGCAGCCAGTGCATGAGCTCTATCTCTTAATGAGGGTTTCTGGTTTATCTGTGTATTTTGAAGAAACCACCTTGCCTTATGGTAACATTGACAATATCTATAAACCATAAACACTCTGAGTGTGGGAAGTGGAAACATCATTTAGGGTCACTAGATCTTTTTACCTCGTTGTTGACTCTTTGTTGGTTTATCAACGTGAAGAGAGAACACAATCAGTGTTTGCTTCATAAAGTAGTCTATCCTCGTTCATTACACATGTACCAACTCAATTTAATGGCATCGATAGAATCTTCCAATATTTAAGGCAAAACTTTCTCTATAGCATGCAACATAGACCATGAGATGCTCCTGACCTTGCGGGGCTACCCTGAGTCCTACGTTCCAGGTTGAGTTTCCCACGAAGCAATTCTGAGAAGGAGATGTGTGTGCAAAAAACTAATTGGGAATTGCTTTTGGAATCCACACCTGATGGGGAGGAAGGGCTGCAGGAAGGGGCACACTGGGGAGCTGAGCCATGATGCTGGCACAAGAACAGCCTCAGACCATCCTGGCTCCCGGGTGGTAGTGAGTTGGGGGATGCTCTGATTTCAGGAAGGTCCCTTTGAGTGTTCCCCTCCTGGTGTGAGGGGGCCTTTGAATAACTTATGACCTTGGGCAAGGTGGCTCTCTTCAACCAAGAGCAAATTCCAAAGTGGTACTCAGCTGAGAGCTGCCAGCTGCTGGACCACAGGGGTGAGGGCTGAGCTGTTCACTGCAGTCCATTCTGTTATGGCGCATGCATGAGTACTGTAGGGTCCACGGGAGAAGCTCTAGGGGACCTCAAAGCCAGAAGAGAATGTCCCAGGAAAGTCACAATGAGGCCTAGCTTCTGAAATGGGCCTAGGACCATGGAAACTCTTGCCCTGGGGGCGTGTGACCAGCTGCAGATGTCAGAGCCTCGAAGGCATATGGGACAAGTTTGGGTAAAAGTGAGGAGCAGTTCTGTCTGTTTGGAAAGTAGGAGTGAAGAGACCTGGAAAAGTGAGTGACAGTCGTGGAAAGCCAGGCTGAGACCAGGGTAAGATAAAGCTGGATCAACTGGGTCAGGGGGAAGTGCTCTCCATGGCGGAGAATCTCAAGTGCCAGACTGAGCGGTGTGGAGTTTATTACCCCCAAGGAGCACTGGTCTAGGTTCTGGGATCTGGAGTGCCCCAAGAAAGCATGACCGAAAATGGTGTGGGAGTGTCAACACCCATCAAAACAAGCTGGTCAGAAGGCTCTAGCACTATTCTAACTACAGATCAACAACTGCTTTTTTATTTATTTATTTATTTATTTATTTATTTATTTATTTATTTATTTATGATAGTCACAGAGAGAGAGGGGCAGAGACACAGGCAGAGGGAGAAGCAGGCTCCATGCACCGGGAGCCCGATGTGGGACTCGATCCCGGGTCTCCAGGATCGCGCCCTGGGCCAAAGGCAGGCGCCAAACCGCTGCGCCACCCAGGGATCCCAACAACTGCTTTTTAAGCCTCCGCTGGAGTGCCGTGAGGGTCTTAAAGGATGTATCCCAGACCCTGGCCTTGCAGCAAATGCCATTTTATAAAGTGGTTTCACTGTATCTGCTGAAGTCATGAAGAATTATATACAAAATAGGTGTGGATTGCAGATAAATATGACTGGCCTAAAAAGAATTGGCAATGCAGTCTTGGCAGAATGACTGATTAGTGGCTTTTGTTTTGGAGACTCGTATTTTTTTTCACGTTGAATATGGAAGAGAATATGATGAAACCCAATGAGATGGAAAGATGTACTTTCCATTCATCTGTAGACTGAGGCAGCCAATATCAATTACCATCATTAATTACAGTTAATCAATTAAATCATTAATTTCTTGAGTCATTGGCAATAAAAAGCATAACAATGTATATTTGCCAAAATGATTTGCAATCTCAGTGAAAACAGTAATTCAGCAATTAAATACAAAGAAATTCCATTAATTTGCATTGCTTTTACTTACCAAAGCAGTTAATTACAAAGATTAGTCAGAAATTGATACAAATCAAAGTATGAGTGGCAGCAACGAAGGATATGACAAAATCCCTGCTAAGAGGCAAATTATTGATAGTAACGTTCAAGTAATTTATTTTATGGCAAAACAAGGGTTCTCATACCGCCTATCTCATGCAAATACTAGAAAGAATAGCTCATGATAATAATTGGAAAGCTCTGTACAAATTCAATTTTCCATTTAAATACTTGAAAAAGTAACAATGATCACTTACTGTTTCTGAAAGCAAAACTTTAAACCAAGAGAAAACTATTGGCAGTATTAAATCAAAATTATCATTTAAATTACTCCCAATTGCACACACTTTACACTGTAAGCCACCCACATCATAGGAAGGAAGTTACTGCGTTGCACATGAAGCGGGCCTTGGGTCTCAGGGCTTCGTTGTGCCCCGGGACCCTGGCTGTGAAGGGGTAGCACTGGATTCTGTGAACCCAACCACAGGTAAGTGTGGTCATCTCTGGACAAAATATGGAAACTGATTGTAGGGCAGAACCACAAGCAGGTGGGAGCTGGAGGAGGAAATTGCACTGGTGGAGTTAAGAAATCTGTGACCCATGGGACAGGTGAGTCACAGATTGAAAGGAACTGGGCACTTTCCTAACCAAGGCAGAAAAAAAAAATGAAATCTTTAACGTTAAAAATGAACACACATTTTTTACATAAAAATCAAAAACTTAAGTCAATTCTAAGAATCACAAACCAAATAAACAGAATGATGGTTTTAACTGACCAACCCCCATGTTATAAATATCGTCATGTACCTAACATGTCTTTCCATATCCCTGTGAGATAGGGATGCCTATGCCCAGCTGACAGATGAGAAAATGGTGGTTTGGGGAGGTAGATTGTTGTCTGGCTACCGAGCAGCAGAGCTGAGACGCACACCCTCCCGGTGGGGCTCCTGAGCCTGGCGTTTAAGCAGTACACTGTTCAAGAAATAATGAGCTTTATAAATCACGGAAGAAAGACAATTCAAAAGACAAATGGCGAAAATTTGAATAGCAAATCCAGAGAAGAGCAAACCCAAATGATTCATAAACATTTGAAAGATCAAATTCAGAGCATCAGGGAATGCAAATTAAGGTAAAGGGACTAACTTTGCAGGGGAACCGCAGGGAGCCAGGCACCAGGCTGCAGGGCTGTGGGGAGAGAATGCGGGGAAGGGGCATTCCTGGCAGGATGGGAGCTGGGATCTCCTTGGGCAATACCACCCTCACCGTTTCCCTCGTGGGAACCCATTTCACTGAGGGGAATGTAAAACTTTTGCACGCACATCTGGACAAATATATAATTTCCAGATGGCATCAATGATAACCATTTAATTGCCCATCAGTCGGGAAATCGCTGGATGGCCGGGTAACCCGCGATGCGCCAGCTGAGCTAGAAGGTGAGCTGCAGAGCAGCCCCCGTGGCATCCTTATTTCTGTAAAACAAACCGTGCGTGCGTGTGTGTGCGTG
Source organism: Canis lupus baileyi (assembly GCF_048164855.1). NCBI lineage: Eukaryota > Metazoa > Chordata > Mammalia > Carnivora > Canidae > Canis > Canis lupus. The sequence goes on from NC_132868.1 coordinate 9,088,756, forward strand.
TGTGTGTGTGTGTACACGCTTGCGTGACTAAGTGAGAACGCCTACAGTGTGGCGACAGGGGTCCTTGGGTGGAACGCGGAGAGAGGGCTTCCAAGCCCTGGAGTGGGGAGGGGAGGAAAGAAAAGAGGAAAATGCCAGGGGAAAGAAAGAGCCTGCGCGTCAAAATATTTGAAATAGAATAATAATGTGGGCCAATTTACATAAATCTGTGACTCTGTGAAGAGATGTGAAGACCAGAGTGTCGGCTCTCCATCTCCCCCTCCTCAGTGCACTGACCGCCAGGGGTGCCCACAAGGTGGGTGAACGCCCACAACTGGATCATGTTTTGTGGGCGGGAAACCCCGCTTCACCATCCGCGGGCGCATCCGCTGGGCGGGAGGCTGGAGGCTGGGGCCCCAAGACCAGGCGACGGCAGGCGAGGCAGGAGACCAGCTCTTCGTGGTCTTATCCCACCGGGAGTGCAGGGGCGTTCGTTTGCAATTTCAAAAAATGAAAGACACATTTCAAAAGAAAGGAAAAGTCAATGCCTGCATCTCAGCGTATGACACATGTCATATGTGTCCATGTCCCCCCTTCCCCCCGTGAATCAGCTCAATGCCCCTTGGCGATCTGGGATAACTGCAGATAGACACCCCTAAGGCTCTCCTGGCCAAAGTCCATAGTTTTGGGGCCACCAGAAGGATGCCCCGTATGACTCTGTGACAGCAAGAGCCCCACGTGGCCGTGGCGGGCTGTCTGGTCTCACCGGGCTCAGGAGAGGACCTGAGCAGAAAGGACAGAGGCTCCCTCGCCCAGGAAAGGCGCCAAATTAGAAGAGTTGGCCTTCTGGGATGCACCGGGGCTAGCTGCTTTGCCAGAGCATGTGGGAAGAAAGACAATGTGCTTCTGATGACTTAAAGTGCCAGAAGAACATCAATAGTTTTAAAGATATAGGTTTACTTATTAATAACAGAAGCTCCAGCCAGGAAATTGTGGAAACACTATAACTCCTAAAAAATGAAATTTTGCTGCAGGTCCTCCTGTCCTTTTCTTAGGCACCTACATTCCAAACATCTGATTCCTTCTTCCTTGTCTCTGAAATTTGGGCAAAGCAGGAAGAACTCTCAGCCTCCCAGCTCTGGAGACCCCCAGGGTGGACACAACCCAGAGAGGGACCACGTGAGAAGGGCAGACCCACCTGTTCACACAGCAAGTGGTGCAGCCTCCAGACGGCTCCTGCCGCCGTGACCACAGCCCATCTGGTTGTACCTCTGCAGCCTGCAGGAACAAGCCCACGCACAATCTTTCAAGGTCAGGTAGAGATGTTCAGTCTAAATGTTACATTTGTATTGAAGAAGAAATGATGCCTAATTAATAAGATGCCCTCCCTTCCCCTGTGTGGCTGTCGGAACGATGAAGGCACCCTAGCACCCCCACTTTCTGCTTCTCGTGTCACCCAGTGAGGCTGACTTAACCAGTGAGCCTGTGTTCTGTGTCCATAGGCCCATAATGAATAGGCCCAAGGCAGGAAGTACTGAATGCAACCTCTTACCTATTCATATATATGGACTATCTTCTTTAATAAGAAAAAGAAGCAATTTTTTTGTAACTAGATTTTCTTTTCTCTTGGCATGAGAAGTTCAGCATGTTACTTAGTATACAGAAGACTGAGTGCCACATGCATGCACGAGTGTACCTACATTCACACACACACACATACACACACACATACACTCCTCTTACTTTGCATGCCAATTCCAATTCCAGATACCAGAGCCTGTTCTACGCTGCTATGTGAATGTTGAACTAAACACACCCAACAGACATCACGGGGTCCCCTCCCATGAGTGACCAGACGCCCCTGGCCCACTGTTAACATTTGCCCCCCATAGTCATCCTTTCTTTAAAAATGGAGTGGGCGCTCCTGGCCCTCCTTTTTCTGTCGTGCTGTCACCAGGCAGTGGAGAGGGCGCCAACTGCACCTGCCATGTAAATCGGGTGCAGATGGAAGGCAGGCCCAGAATCATCACTGGGGAACAGAGAGGAGCCCAAGTGCACATAATCAAGTATTTCACACTTTGCATACGGGGCTGCCTATGGAGACATCTTTGGGGGTTTTCCACTCTAAAGACCAATGGGACCTCTGCTTTTGAGATAAAGGGGGAAGCTAGCTGCCTGCAACTTTCCTTCTGCTCTCCATTGGGGAATCCTGTAATTTGCATTTTAGATGTAAATTCATGTAAATCAGCACTTATTTTCAGATGAAATCCTACCATTGAGGACAATCTGGAGTCATTCTCTAATGCCAGCATGCATTTGATCCCCATATAATTTCTTGGCATATGGATTAAGCCTGCAATAAGGGTGGCATGCTCATGATTGGGCATGCAAGACAATTGACCCTTATTTTGCCACAAGGACAGGAAAATCTAATTGTAACGCCTTTTCTAGCATCTGAGACAAAGCCGGGCTGAATGCCAGTTCTGCTAATTGGCTGGAGTGTGGGCCATCCGGTACCAACCTTTTGGGGTCAGTTATATTTTCTTTTTACCTTCAGTCCAAAGAAAGCTCTTCACCCCTGGCCAGTTTATTGTCAGTCAATGTGTTTGGTTTCAGTAAAGCAAGTGAATGTATGAAAACCAACCCAAATTAACTACCCCTTTCAGGCAGACTTTACCCCAGGGCTGCGTCCTTGTGAATGATGGATGTATCATGCTGGTGATCACATCTGTATACTTAGGAAAGCCCTGAGCAGAAGACTTCATGAAGGAAAGGGATGCAATACTCAGGTCTTCGGAAAAATAGATTCTGATAGGACATGCCAGCTCACAGCTCTTATTGGTAACAGAATAAATACAGAAAAGGTAGGGAGTGTTCTTCTGAAGACCTAAAGACACATTACACAGATCGGTCACATTACATGGAACTGTCGTTACATAGATTTAGATAAATATCAGAAAAAAGTTATGAGCCCCAAATAAAACAGTACATCATTGGGAAAAGCATTAGATTACACGGCAAAATATCAATATCGGCTGAGTGTGAAGAGGCTCCTTGTGTGTTGTGGTAAGGAACGTGTGCTGGAAGTCACTGTGAGCAAGATGAGGTACTGGTCAGAACAGGATGCTCATAGCAGGTGCAGAGTCCTTGGTGCATCGGTGGTGGATAGAATGAACCGGATGACTCTGCTGGGGGTAAGGGGGACCAGAGTAGATGGCACACACTCTCTCGATAATACCAGGAGAAATAATTCTAATGATTGTGAAAACATTCAAGACTTTTTTTTTTATCCCTTACAACTCTTGTAAATCTATTCTTATGGTTAAACTACGTTTGAATGTGGGTGGATGGTTCCTGCTGATTTTCGCTTTTCTTCTGTTTTTGGGAGGTTTCAGGGGAGTGGGGAAGAGGGTGGTTTGAAGATGAGAGTTTGCTGTCACGTTTAGCCATCATTCTGTCTAGGGACCTCGGTGAGGTGGCCGGCTGACTCCCCTGGGTGTGGAACGACCTCCGAGCATCTGTAGGGACCCGCCAGCGTCTCCCAGGCCAGGAGTCAGATGGCAGGGAAGGAGCAGGTGGGGCTTAATTAGCACAAAGAGCCAGCTCGTTAGTGGTGAGGGGCGTCTGCTGGGAAGCCAAGCAGGCAGCAGCCCCTTTAAAGGGAAGAGACAAGGAATTAGTGACGAATCGTTATTAACATGCAGACAGAAAGGCTTCAGCTAAATCATTATACTCGTTCCCATAAAGAGAGGCCAACAAATAAAAATTCCCCGCCCCCCAAGGGTCCACAAATGGAGTGCGAGGGGCAATTTAGGTGGAGAGGGTCCTGCAGAGAGCAGTGACAAGGCTTTAGCGCTTGAAGAAACTGTGAATTTGAGGGAAAGATGGAATAGGAAGCTTTAGTCAAGTGATGGAATAACCATTTTCGAGAATAAAAGGGGGCTGTGATGCTGAGGATGGCGACCAGCTGTCCCTTCCTTCCAGTGAAACAGGAACAAAGGCAGTGAGCGGAGGGGCCAGCAGGAGGGGTGGCACGTGGGGGCGGGGGTGGGACTGTGTCTTGGGCGACCGTGCCAGCTATAAAAGTCACAGGCCCCAAGAGAGAGTTCCCAGGGTGGGTCTGCAAAATAGCCTGACTGATCTTAGCAAACACCTGCCCGGTGCCCTCCTGGAGGGCTCCCTGGGGAACCAGAGGCTCGCGGCAGGGGGCAGGGCAAGGTGTGCACTGCTCTCAGGATGCAGGACCCAATGCAGGCGGTGGCTCTCAGAGCCCCCAGGGCTGGTGCAGCTGGGGCAGCCAGATGCACAGCACAGACCTCCCCACGCCCCATTACAGGTGAAGCCCTGACCTAACACCGAGGTGTTCCCCTGCCTTTCCACCTCCTTCCGGCCCCACTTCCAGGACAATGTCCAGTTCAATTCACCCCCCTGTTTCCACAAGCCCAGCTCCCTGTGAACACACTTCTTGCTAAGTCTGTAATGTCAGCAGCCTACGGCAAACCAAACACCTTAGTTATAGTGGGAAAAAATGGAGCCACAGACCCATTTTCAGGACCACTTTTGAAGGAGGAAGTGTGGAGTTCCCTGATTCCAGAGGTGATATTTACTGATCATGTTTGGAACAATCTTTTTCAAAGCTTTTGAGAACGGAGGCTGTAAATCCAGCTCCCGGAATGCTGCAGTCTCGGCCTCGGAGAGGCTGTAATCAGCTGAGGGTCCCTCCTGGGTTTTGAGAGCTACCATTTCCTCCCAGCACTTTTCCTGTCTCGGAGTGCTGCTTGCTTTGGAGCAATGTCATGGAAAATGAAACTTCACTTACTGAGCCTTTGCTGAGGATGGGCAGAGAATAAATATGGCCAGCGCTTGTTTTTCTTCTGCAAATCTGAGTCCTATAAATCTGAGTCCATCTCTTCTCTGCTTTAGTCGATAACAGCATGAGACCCACTCAGTGATTCTCCCAGGCATGGTCGTGCAGCTTCACAGAGGGGATGGCAATGATCAATAGCTTCATCTCTGAGCCGTGTGCAATTAGCTGACACACACAACGCTCTCGCCAGCCACATGCTTTATTGGCTTGAAATTATTTTCTTTCAGTGGAAAAGTTGCAAGGTCTAGGGTGTATGGCGTCTGGAGAGAGATGAGTCTATGGTCCAAGAGCTGAGTTGAGGAGGGAGGAGGTCACTGCTCTGCTTCTCCTACATCTTTTTTTTTTTTTTTTTATTTTTTTTTTTTTTATTGGTGTTCAATTTACTAACATACAGAATAACACCCAGTGCCCGTCACCCATTCACTACCTACAAGTTTGTTCAGGAAAAGCACTTTGGTCAATTAAAAAATTAAGATACAATTTACAAATCATTAAATTCACCACTTAAAGCATTATTTTTTTTTTTAGTATATCCACAAGGTTGTGCAACATAACTGTTATTTAATTCTAGAATGTTTTCACCACTCCAAAAAGAAATCCAATACCCCTTAGCAGTTACTCTTCACTTCCTTCCTCCCCAGCCCCTGGCTCTCACCCATCTATTTATGATGTCTCTGTAGACCAACCTACGCAGGGCATTTCATGTAAGTGCAATTGTACAATATAAAAACCTCTTGTGTCTGGCATCTTCCAGTTAGCATAATGCCTTTGAGCTTTTTTAAATGGCTGAATAACACTCCATTTTATGGCTAGACCACATTTTGTTTATCCATTCACCAATTTGCAGAAATGTGGGTTGTTTCTATTGTTTGTCACCATTTGTTTGTTATGAATAATATTGTTTTGAACTTATGTATACAAGATTTTAGGTGAACACGTTTTCAACTCTCTCAGATGCCTGTTTAAGGGTGGAATTGTGGGGTCTTATGGTAATTCTATGTTTAACTATAGAAGAACTACCTGATGCTTTCCAAATTGTGTGTCACTCTGTGCTCCCAGCAGCAATTGTGAGGGTTCTTATTTCTCTACATCCTTGCCGACACTTATCTTTCCCCTTCTCAGATTCTGACCACTCTAGGTGGGTGTAAAATCACACCTCATTTCAGTTTTGATGTGCAGTTCCTTAACTATTAATGATGTTGAACTTATTTTTGTATATGTGTACTTGTTGGCCATTTTGGACAAATGTCTCCTTTGGAAAAATGTCCATTCATAATTTTTGCCCATGTTTTTATTGGGCCACTTGTCTTTTTTATCAGAGTTTTAAATGTTCTTTACATATGTAGGATACAAGACCCACATCGTTATTTAGCCCAGACACATGATTTACAAATCATTTCCCCCATCCCCTAGATTATCTTTTTACTTCCTTCATAGTGTCCTTTGTTGTACATAAGTTTTTAATTTTGATGAAAGCTTGGTTTATGTTAATCAAAACACTAAGGTCTGTGTTTCCCAACTTGTTTTCAATATCAAACCACTAAGAAGAAAATTCTAATTTGTTGAATGAGATAAATTAAATGTTAAGGGGTGAATTTTCATTAAGCAGCATTGAGCTTTGAAGGGCCACAAACCATTGCAATATATAAGACTTATTTTCCTCCAGGGGCACCTGGATGGCTCAGTTGGTTAGCGTCTGCCTTCGGCTCAGGTAATGATCTCAGGGTCATGGGATCGAGTCCTGAATCAGCCTCTCCCTTCATCTGGGAGTCTGCTTCTCCCTTTCCCTCTGTGCTCTCTCTCTTGCTCTGTCAAGTAAGTAAATGAAATCTTTAAAAGAAAAAATTTATTTTCCCCCAACAATCAGTTGTTCGCTTGGGGAGCATCACTGCTACCCCAGTTCCACTGAGTATGCAGGAATGAGGTCAGAGCTATTGCTCTTTACCTAAACTTGGATGAGGCTGGGAAAGAGACTTGAGCCCACTGTCTGCACTTGCTTGGGTGCTCCAGACCCTGTTCTAGCCCAGGGACATTCTCTATCTCCATAGGCCATATGTGATCTTTCTCAGCTAAACCTTTACAGATTGAAAATAAAGGCACCAATGGTTTTATTCTTTCTGCCATGTGCAGACTTGGACCTCGGACTGCTATCAGTGCCTCGGAACATTTCCAGCAATTGTTCGATTTACACAATTTATTGCCTAATCATACAGTCTGGGTTTATAGCTCGGTTTCTATCTGCTAGTCCTGGCTTGCTTATACGTTCACGTAACGCATGTTATGGGCACTGAATAAACACTTGGAATATCAATGTAAATCTTACTTCCTCCAACTTGATTTGAAGCTTCCTGACAATGTCTTGAAGACTTTTTTATTCCTTTGCAAAATCTGGCTTGGTGTTGTGTACCAGCGTGGATTCAACACCTACTGATTCCTTGACATTTGTGTTTCTTCATCTAAAAGAAGTGAGACGTGTGCTTTGTTAGAATAACTTCCTGATGGTTTTATTTTGCTATGTGTCACTGGTCACATATAGGTGACAGTCATGGAGTTGGGGTTACCTGCTGTCTTGAGCTAGTTTGACACAATAGTGACAAAGATGTCATATATCTGGAATAGGTCCTGGGCACTTGGGCTGGAATCAGGACAAATAGTGTTTTCCCAAAGTGTTGGAAACCACACTAGTGTAGAAGCTAGGTGACTTAAAGGGAGAAAAGCAGAGGTCAGGACCAACCTAGTTATAGTTAGCATCAGACATGTGGGTTTTCTGGAGGCTGTGAACAGAAAGTCAGGTGAGTGATGAGGAGTCCTGGGGACCTCCATGTGGTGGATAAACTGTATGAGGCAAGTTAAGAAGAAATGGTCCTCATGGAATCTGGGAAGAGCCCAGACCAGTAAGGAAGGTGACCCAGTGGGATGTGAAGTTGTAGCCACTCCGGGTGACTCACTAGTATACTATGATGAGCAATCAAGGCCAATGGTCAGCCCTGAGAGTCAGCTCTACCCTCTCCTAGAAGCAATGACCCCAAATCAGCACTGACATCTTGGGGGAGGAGAGTATGGTTCAGCTAGGTCTTTTTGGTATTCTTATAAAATTTTTTAGGAGAGAGGCTGATGGATATATATAAACTCTAGAAGGTAGCTGTCACTTCATTTAGGGCTCCAAAGTGCCTCATTTCTGTAATGATGAAACTTTATTTTTGCTCTGCATTCTCCTATAATGTCTATGAACTAAAATCATATCCAGTGCTATGAACCCTCACCTCTAATATCTGTCCTTAGGGACTTGGTTCAAGGGGTCATGAGACTGGGGATTACTTAAGGGACAGGGCTTATGGGGGGAGGGGGCTCCTTTTATCTTCTTCAGAGGTTAAGTACTTTTCTTCCTTCTCTCTCCAATAACTTCCACAGACTCCATTATTGGGTATTTCACTTGATTTTTTCCTCTAGGATGGGAATGGTTGACAGCATTAGTGGGAGTAGATAATGGAGTTAGTCATTCATGTACTTGGTGCTCAGGATCCTCAGAAGGCCTTAGTAAGAGCCTAACACAAAAGGAAGCTGGAATAAAAGATGCAGATGTCTTTATGGAGTGTCCACCAAGGACAGGGCATTAGATGGTCTGCACCCAGTGGGATCTGATCTGGTGCATCCATTCATACTCATTGCCCCAGCTGGCAATGGGCCTTCAAGCCACATCCAAACCCAGGACAGCTAGCTTGCAGGACTTTTCTGAGAAACTCCAGAACTTCAAGGACAGCATGCTGGTCTTCTCCCAGCAGATTCTAGAACAGTACCCTGGGTGATGCTGACTCACTTGGGATAAGAGTAGCCTTATGTGGCCAATAGTATATCCCCTGAGAGCAGCCATATCACACTGTGAGTACTGACAAGTCTGGACTGCCCAGAAGCTCAAGAACCTGTTCTTTACTTAGTGAACGGTGTGGAGTTGTTCTGGAATTGGGCTGTGGGATTGCCCTGGTAAATGACCCAGGAAATATGAACTCTTCCAGAAGAATCTCGAGATGTCCTGATTGTCTTAGTGTTCTTGGAGCCTCCTCTCATGGCCGAGATCTCATAAAAAGCTGAGGTCATCACCTTGGTAGAAGAGTCTGAAATCCCAAGATGACCCAGGTATGTACTGATTTCTAGAAGTAAAAGTGCGTACACCTACGCCCCTCTCTTGGGAGTAGATAGGAGGAGCTTAACCGTGTAGGACTCCTGATTTCTGTACATGGTTTTGTTCACTGTGTAAGAAGTAACTTCTGTTGAATTGATCATAGACACAAGACAGAAATAACTTCTGCTGAGTTGATTATAGACACATATACACTTGGATGTTGCTACGTGACAGTCTGAGATATGACCAAATTTGAGCCAATATCTGAAATGAGTGTTCTGGATCATGTAGGACTCTCTGTATGTTATCTCCCTAACTCCATTCCTCAGATAATTAAACATGGCTGTCTCAAGTAGCCTGTCATTGCAAAGCCTGCTCTGCAGGCTTTTGTCTGCATTTTGTCTCCAAAGGAGGAAGAAAACAAGCCAAATTGGATGTAAGGTGTGGTTAAAACTCATGTTTCATGGCTTTGTCCTCTCCTCCTTCCCTATCCCCTTCTCCTCCTCTTCCTCTTGGTTATACCAAATAATACTTTATTTATTAATTTAAAAAGTGGAATTATTCTCAAGTAGAGAAAATTTAAAGATTAATGGCCTCAAAACCATTGTAAATCATATTTTCTTGTTGGAGTCAGTAACTTTTTTGGCAACAAATATCTCAGGTCTGAATCTCTCTGCACATTGAGAATAAGTGGTTTTCTTTTTTTTTTAAGTGAGGTTTTCTTAAATAATTTCTTAAAACTTTTAAGAGAGAGAAGGACATATGCTTACCAGGGAGGTATACATGCACAAGATATGGAAATCCATAGTAAGGATGCTTTAAAACTAGTTGTCTCTATATGTGTCATCTTCTATATGTGTCAGAGGAAGTGCTCACAGGAACTCATAACATATTTACTCTCTTTTTCTCCCATGGAAGACAAGTTACAAAGTAACTTTAGGAAAGTTACTATTCCAGATTAAGTGAATATTTTGTGTGAGATAATAGTTAGAAGTATGGACTCTTCATTAAATAAGTAAATAATTACTTACCTATTATGTGGAAAATACCTTGTTAAGTATTACTAAGGCTACAAAGTAACACGGCCTTGCGCCTCTGATCACAGCTCAGTATCTAGTGAGTCAGGATTAAAACATGCACAAGAAACTGCAACCAAATCACTGTGACATCAGTTTTGTAAGGAGAGATGACATAGTCTAGCATTTCAGATGTGGGCTAGTTTAACTTAAGTGATTCGTGCTTCGTGATTCTCATTCACATTTAAATGAGATTATTTAAAAAAATGAACAGTAAAAAAAAGAACAGAATTTAAAAAAACAGAAATAAGGGAGAACATTCAGGAAGTGTACATCCAAAGACATAGGGAGGCAGGAAAAGGAGGGGGAACAGCATCCAATGATGATTGATAGCAGCATAGAACACAGAACGTACCGGATGCCTAGGAGGATGCAGCCAGACTCCCCAGTGTTTGCTCTGGGCAATGGCTGCCCTTGATCATTTCTAAGCACTGAAGTGATACAGTCATGGGAGAAATGGTCTGCAAATGGATGAACCGGAGGCAGAGTGATGCTTAGAAGCATCTTCTGGCAGGAGTGAGAGAGTAAAGATGTGACTGCTCAGAAGGTGGATGGTGGTAGTGGAAAGAAAAAGATAGAAAATGCAAACTTAACCACACAAAGAAAATTTTCTAAGGCTTGATGATTGATTTGCTATAGAGAGAGGAAGGAAAGGAGAGGAAAAAAACAAAAAGAATTTGTGGGTCTGTCTGCATGATTAGAAACATGATTAAATGTGAAATCAGGAGGAGGATATGGCTTGGGAGAGAAAATTATTGTGTGTATTTACAGATGATGGCTTTCAGGAGCTAAAGTTCCAAAAAGCAGATGCAGAGGGTTCATGGTGAGAGATGGGTAACGAGCAAAAGTGGATTTAGGGAGTTGCCGTTCTGCAGTTGCATCTCATGCACCTCCAGTTCAATACCTTCAAACCAAATTCATCCATGTCCACTTGGTCTCCTCTTTTTTGTCATTTTCTGGCCTTATCTCAGTTGTGGTACCAATAACAAGTGAGCCAGCAAATGGGAAACAGAAACCCTCTATTCACTGTGTTTATGTTGTCTTTAGTAAATTGTAAGGACTTAAATGTAATATAGATAAATTTAGGATTAGTGGGGATTTTTTTTTGTCTTTTTAAGGAAACTCTTCTCTACCCGAGGTCATGAATATGTTCTATATAACTGTCTACATGCTTTATCATTTACTTTTAACACTCATGACACTAATCTACCTGCAAATGTTTCTGATATATGGTATGTGAAGTACTCTGATTTCATCTCTGCTTTTCCATATAGATAACTATCTCAACTATATTTATCAAAAGGATATTTGCATTAGTCTGAAGTGTCAAATTTAGATTTATGCCAAGAATCCGAGCATGTACAAGAGTTTATTCTTTTTTATGACTGAGTAGTATTTATAAATATAGTATTCATATATAAATATTAAATTTACATGTGTATAAATGTACATTTATATAAATATATTTTATATAAAAATCAAATTTACATAATATATTGTTTGCTATATTATATATCACATATAAATATATAATATATTGTATATATCACATGTATAAATATGTTAGATAATATATATGATCTAAAAAATATAATAAATACTATATATAATGCTGAATGGACAGCATTGGTTGATAGACTCCATTTTGTAAAGATTTCAATTTTTCTCAAATATACATCTAATGAAATAAATAAATAAATAAACCCTATCTTTTTTATGCATTCTATGAAGGGACATTTGGGTTACTCTCATATCTTGGCTATTGTAAATAATGCTGCAGTGAATATAAGTGTATATACATCTTTTCAAATTAGTGTTTTGTTTTCTTTGGGTAAACAGCCATTTGGTGGAATTACTGGTTCATATGAAATTCTATTTTTAATATTTTGAAGAACCTCCATACATGTTTTCCACAGTGGCTGCATCAGTTTGCATTTCCAGGAACAACATAATCTTGTAAGAACATGAATGGATCTAGAGATGCTAATACTAAGAGAAATAAATTGGTAAGAGAAAGACAAATGCCATATGATTTCTCTCACATGTAAAACTGAAGAAGCAAAATAAATGAACAAAGAAAAAAGAAACAAACTAGAAAACAGACTCTTAAATATAGAGAACAAACTGATGATTTACCAGAAGGGAGGTGGTAGAGGAATGGGTGAAATAGGTGATGAGGATTAAGCAGTGCACTTATGATGGACACTGTGTAATGTATACAATTGTTATATTGTACACCTGAAACTAATTAACATGTTAATCATACTTGAACAATAAAAAAAGAAATTTTCACCCATCAAATTAAAAACTTAAAGGAAATGGAGTCATTAGTTTTTTTTTTTTTAAAGAGTTCATGCAGGTATAGATTTGCTTCTAGGTCCTATCTCGTTGTTTTTCACTCATTTAGTCTCTGTATGAACCAGTATCATATGTCTTGGTTGCTACACTTGATAATAATGCTTCAGATATGGTGAACATTTTTCCCATTTCCAATTATGATTCAGGAACAACTTGGATATTCAAGTCCCTCTGTATTTCCAAATAAATTTTGTAACCAATTTGTCAAGTTCCCCAATCCTGCTGTACTGTTGGTTGAGATTTTGTTAACTGTACATTTGAGAAGAATTGAAATCTTTATAAAATTGAGTCTATTAATCAATGTTGTCTGCTCATTTGGGTCTTCTTTAATATCTTCTACTGACATTTTATGTTTTCTCTAAAAAACCTTACATATTTTTAAGGTTTTTTGGTGGGGAGGGACTATGTTTTACTTTTGCTTATTGCTAAGACTTATGTCTAAGAGTTCACTGCCAAAGTTTTCTTTGAGGAGTTTCATGGTTTCAGGTCTTATATGTGAGTCTTTCTTTAATCCATTTTGAGTTTTTATTTTTTGTGTGTAGTTTAAGAAAGTGATCCAAGTTTCATTCTTTTTTTTTCCAGTTTCATTCTTTTCCATGTAGCTCTCCAGTTTTCCTAACTGATATTATAATTGACATTTTAAGTATTTGTTTTCTAGACTTTTATTGTGACATATAGAAATGAAATTTATTTTGTATGTTGAATTTTAATAAACTTTCAATTTTGCTAAATTTTCCTTTTTATTTTAATGAAATTTTATGGGTTCTTTCTACATAAAGACTTTGTATCATCTCCAAAATCACCTCCATTTCCAGCTCTTATATTTTCCCTTTCTTTGTAATTCTCGTTTCACTGATGGCTAGTCCTCCACTACAATGTTGAAAGCAATGTGTAGTAGAAGGCATTTTTGTTTTGTTCCTGGTCTCAAAAGATTCAATTTTTAATTTATTTTTAAAATATTTATTTATTTATATTTTTATTTTTTAAAGGTTTTATTTATTTATTCATGAGAGACAGAAAGAGAGAGGCAGAGACATAAGCAGAGGGAGAAGCAGGCTCTCTGTAGGGAGCCCAGTGCGGGACTTGACCTTGGGAACCTAGGATCACGACCTGAGCCAAAGGCAGATGCTCAACTGCTGAGCCACCCAGGTGCTCAGATTTCAACTTTTTAACCATTAAATATGTTTTGCATATTTTTTGGTAGAATCTCTTTATGAGACTAAGGAGGATCTCTTCTATTCTTAATTTATTAGGCAATTTATCGTTTTTATCATAAAAAGCTTTATCAAGTGCTGTGTATCAATATATGTGACTTTTCATTTGTTTTGTTAATGTTCTGGATTGCACTGACTGACTTTCCACAATCAAACCAACCTGGCATTATGGAGTTAAGCCTAATTTAGTAATGATATCTATACTTTTTGCTGGATTCAGTTTGTCCATATTCTGTTTAGATTTTTTGCATATATGTTCAAGAGAGATTGGCCTGTGATATTCTTTTGCCTATTTTTCTTGTCAGATTTTACATTAATGCTATAAAATGACATGAAACATTTCCTGTTCTCCAAATGAATTTATTTACACTTTGATTTTTTTAATGTTAGAGAAAAAATTACTAGTTAAGACACTTGAACCAGGCATTTTACTTAGGAGGATATTTTTGAGTTCTTTTGTATGGAAAAATTCTGTTGACTTTTAATTAATTTACTGGGTTAACTGGCATACTTGAGTTTAAATGTAATATCTTACTTTGTGATTTGGATTTTTCCCACCTGTTCCACATATAGTTTCTCTCTTTTTATGACTTCCTTTAGATTAATTGAGTTTTTTTTTTTTCAAATCTATCTTTCCTCTTAACTGGTTTAAAATCATGCATGTTGCTTTTGTGTTCTTAATACTTATCCCAGAAATTGCACCATGTCTACTGAACTTAACCACTTCTAAAATAATTATATTTACCTTCTTTTTGAACAATGGAAGGAATTATTAGCTCTTTAACTTTTTATCCTCTCCTGCTTTATTTAATATCACTGTTGCTTTTTAAGGTTTTATTTTGTCTTAATTCTTCAGATATATTATATTTATATAGTAAATTTTATTAGGTTTATACATATTTTGCCACTTTATCTGCACTTAACTTCCTTCTTGTATTTCAAGTCTTTCATCTGGGAAAATTTTGACTCTTCTTGAACTACACCCTTAATTCCTTTTACTGGGCTATTTATTTCCAGTGCTTTCACTTTTTGTTGTTGTATATAGACTATTTAGTCTTTATTCTTGAGAGATATGTTCACTGTGTCTAGAATTATTTCTCCCCCACTCATTGCAGATGTCAGTTCTATGTCTTCTGGCTTTTGTGGTTTTTAGCAAGCAGTCAACTATTTCTCTCATTCACTGGAAGGACTTTCTGTGTCTCTCTACACACACTGTGTATATATGTATTTTTCCTAGCTGCTTTTAGGATTTTACCTTCTTTGGGATTTTTTAAGCTTTTATTATAAACTGTCTTAGTGTGGATTTATATAAGTTTCCATGCTTGAAATTGGTGACACTTTTGAGCCTGAATAGTTAGGAAAATTATGACAAAACCACTTGTGAAGCTAGGGAGATTTAGGGGAAAAGACGTCACAAAAAAAGGAGTGGATTCAGAAGGTGTGGGAGGGAGAGGCAGAAGATAGAAACATGCTGTCAGGGCCAGATGCTTAGGGAAGGAGCCTTGGTGAGGGTTGGGGCAGATTTGGGCCTGATGGCGGTCACACCTGAATGGAGCCTGGATGCTCCATGAAATGTGAGTAAGCAACCTTTCTTCTCAACATCTCACTGAATGCTGAGTACAGAGTTTATAAAGGAGAACCCCACAGTATGAGATTTCTAATAAAATTCTTCAAGTTTATTACCATGGTCAGAACTCTGAAAGATAAGCCTGTGATGTCACAATTGTAATCTGAATTTTTCCTGAAATTAAAAAGAATTTGGCTTTTCAGTTTTTGTCACATGATCTGAGCATGTTTTCTGGAAATTCGTATAAAAATGAGAACTGCAGATAAATGAAATCAATTTTCTTCATGTATCATAAACTGCAGTCACCTTAAAACTCTTATGAATGTTAAATACCTTTGAGTCATAATTTTTTAAAGAATACAGGTAATGAAAAGTAGATTTCATTCAGTAGCTTACTGCCCTGATTAATTAATTATGCTTAAAGGCAGCCTGGTGAGCGGCATTGTGCCATCGATCTCCAGGATGGATACAAGGCGGTGAAAGTACACCCACGGGGAGCAATTTTAATACATCAATCTATACCGACCCTGTAGATGCAGCCAACCTGTATTTGACTTCCCAGAATGTTGGCATTCTGACCTGTGTTCCATTTGTCTGCATTCTGGTGATTGACTATTTTCCTATTTAATCTGGAAGAAATAAGAGGCTTGGGGCTTTCACAGTCTGTCAAGTTTCTCCCGGTCGACCATCCTTATCTCTTCATTCACTTATATTTCCCAGGTCACTAAGAAAAATTCACTGAAGCCATTAGCTCTCAGACAAATGTTCTCAAAGCTCACTCTCTAGCAGCAGGGGGAGCTTGGTGACCCTTTCACCCCACAGACCCCGAGGTTGGCTCAGCAAACCAGGCTTGCAGTAACCTTTCTTCCTATTTTCTTACTCTTCTTTGAGTTGATCTCTTTCTCCTGAAATTATATTTGCTGTCAGAGATGATGTCTAGTGTCCCTGATACTGGCTAACAAGGGAGGCTGTGTAGAACCCCCCTCAACAGAAATTACATTATAAGGCTTTCTTGACACAAGATATTTCACAGGATCGGCTACCCATGGGTTTAACTCTGACACAGATTTACCTCTGGATGTATGTCTGTGTGTATGCATGCATGCAAATATGTGGGTGTATGCACGCATGCAAATATGTGGGTGCATGCATGTGAGTGTGCGTATATGTATGCATGCTTATGTGCATATGTGCATGCCTGCATTTGTCTGGCTGTCTGTTTTGCAGTCAGGCAGCTGATGTGCATAGGATTGGCCTCACTTTGTCACTTGATCCTCTGTTAGATGACCAGAAACACCAAGCAGGCTTAGGTACTCCATTTCTAGCCATGGAGAATAATGATGAGGGCAGCTCTGTCTGGAGCTCATGGAAGGCTTGAAGGATTCAGTGCAATAAGGGGAAATGAGCCCTGGATCACCCTGGTCTTGGCTTTGCTATCAGCTGATTAGATGATCTGGAGCAGTTTTACCACATGCACATTGAAGATGATTCTTCTCTTTCAGAGTTGCTGCAAGAACTGAATAAGATCATGTCTGATCAGTACTTGCCCAGCTCATGATGCCATGGACTGTGTCCCTTAAATCCATATGTTGACCTTCAAATCCCAATGTGATGGTAGGATTACTACTAAGGGGTGGGGCCTTTGGGAGGTGATGGGGTCATGAGAATGGGCCCCCTATTGATGGGATCAGTGCCCTGATAAGAGGCTCTGCTCTTCCCACCACGTGAGGACAATGAGAAGTCTGCAGCCAGAAGAAGGCCCTCACCTGACCCTAGACCACCAGACCCCACTGCCTCTGGAGCTGTGAGAGACACGTGTGTGTTGTTACACACCTCCCAGCTGTGCTCCTGTGTCCCAGTAGCCTGCATGGACTAGCAACATGGTCATGGTGTAATGTGAGGGAGCTGTCTTCCTAGCTGGGAAATAAGGTTGCTGGTGCAGGTGGCCTCCACATTTTTCTTTTAAGCTTACACAATATGACTTTAACACTATTGAGTTGGAGTTCACACATCTGTACTTACCAACAAGGCCTGTACAAATATACCTGAATTTTTACCTCAAAATTTCCTTCAACATCTCAAAGGAAGCTCAGAAGACAGAGAGGTGGTAGCCAAGCTGTCTGAGGGCTTCTTCCCTCCATCCATTTGAGACATTGATCTCCAGTACCCCAAGTCACAACAGTCACTGACATAGGATGATGAGCTGAAGGAGGGGCTGTTTGGCTGCACATTTTTATGCAGCCTCATCTGATCATAGTCTTCCACCTAATCAAAAACCCTCCAAGGCAGAGGTAGAGCAAGAGTTTGAGTCCTTTTCTGCCTAATTCTGAAACCAATGTCCTTCTTCTCAAGTGTGCTCAGAGTTACCAAGTAAGCACACCGTGGGGAGGAAGGATGCAGGTGAGAGCCCCCTGGGGAGGTGGGTAAATGAGCCAGGGGCCCCAAGGAGAGGAGGAGTGTACAGGTGGGCTCCTTGGGGAAGGGTGTGATGGAGCCAGGGGCCCAGGGATGACCCGAATAGAGCCTGGTTCATAGCCCCTGATGGAAACACATGAGTGGTTGATGCTCTGGGTTTATGTCCTGAGACAAAGTAAAGCAGAAGTTGAAAATTTTGTGAGTTGTCCTCACAGAAGGCAGGGAATCAAGCAGAGGGCCTGCCTCCTTTTGAGCCTCTGCTACTGCCTCTCATGTTCTTTGTGCAAAGATAGCGCTGTTTCACTGCTGTGGTGTAATTTCTATAAACGCGCAGGTCCCAGATAGCCTCTGTCACGGTCCTACAATCTCAGAAAAGAAGGCTGAAGTGTCTCCAAGACTTACAACATGTAGAAAACAATGGAATGTGTGTTAGTCCTGTCTTAAGGTCACCAGTACAAAAAAGAGTAAATAATTCTGGTGTTTCTTTAAATTCATGCTTGCATAGACATGAAGGATGGCTTCATTACCAGTTCATTTATCATAAACTAGAAAGCCTGGGCGACAGAACAGAAGTGGAAGCAAAATATTATTTGATTTACAAACATTCAGCTTAAAGATTTCAAGAAAATATCTGCTAACAGATCAAAGGTAAGGCTGTTCTGGAAAGATAGCTGTGTACTTGATGTGAAGAAGCCCCACTTGTGACTTGGGATGCTGGTGCCCTGGCCAGTTTTTACAAAAGGACTTATTTAGTTGGCTTTCTATCAGAGGAATAATTCATCTCCTCCTAGATTATTAACATAATTTCACATATTGCAATCTAAATCCTATTTTTCTGATCTTTATTTGATTGAAAATAGCGAATTGACTTTACTAGGGTTCTGTACACCGTGTCCCCTCCTAATTCTGAGGCCAGCAGGTTTCTAGCATTTCTTCCCCCCGGCCCTACCATTGAACATAGTCCCTGTGACAGAGCATAGTCAACTTTTCACTTGTGATCCAAGGTTGGCTAATGAGCCTGGTCGCTGAGTGGATGGCTTTTCTTCCAGGATTAGTTCTTGGATTATGATTTAATTAATAAAAGCAGTTCACATGTACCCATTCTTAAATATCTGTCTTAAGGGGAAGCATATCCAATGTGTAAGATCTGAGTTTGGAGTGGGCCAGACCTGGGTGTAGACCTGGGTATAGACTTTGCCTCTGGGTATAGACCTTGACCCTCTCTCCAACTGCTGAGAGTTTCTGAATCTTGGTGGGTTGTTGTGATCGAGCTATGGTCTCACCCTCTGGACTTTGCAGGCCAGAGCTCTGCAAACCACACCTCTGCTCTACCAGTGGGTCCCTGCGACACTCTGCCAAAGGGAATGGTGGGAGTCGGGGGAGACCTCCAGGCTGGAAGACTGAGGGGCTCAGGCTTCTCAGGGTACCAGTCCTGGCAGCACACCTTCATGTGGCTCTGCCTGTTGGTTCCAGTTTCTACCTACTTTCTCCAAGCTAGACCCAGTGCATCCGCAGATAGAAACCCTCAACTCCTAAGCTTTGAGTGTCAGTGTCACGAGGCCCGACCTTCAAACTTCAGAGCTATGCCCACCTGTGGGTCCAGGTTCTTTGCATCCTTATCTGAGTCTCTATATTCTAATGATCTCATAGAGTGTCCTTGGCTCCCCGATCCCTGAGAGCTAGCTGCTTCCTGCACATGCTCTGTGATAGGATCTCCTTGTACCTTCTCAAAGATGAATATCTACCTAACTCATTCTGCGTGTGAAATTCTGTTAAAATAACTGATGTGGTTTCTATATTTCTGTAGGAACTCTGGCTAATTGTGCCAAGCTCTTTGAATACCTACTGAATTGCATCACCTCCGAATTCACATGACGTCCTAACCACCAGTACCTCAGAGTGTGGACTTACTTGGCAACAGGGTCATTGCAGATGTCATCAACAAAGGGGTTGAGTGGGCCATAATCTGATATGACTGGTGTCCTTATATGAAGAGGGGTTGAGGACATAATCTGACAACAGAGGGGGGACTGGCGTGCTGTGTCTACAAGGCAAGGGCTGCCAAGCGTTGCCAGATGTCAGCAGAAGCAGGAGAGAGGCATGGAGCAATTCTCCCTCGAGGTGCTCAGAAGGAACCAGTCCTACCCACACCCTGATTTTGGAATTCCAGCCTCCAGAACAGCAAGATGAGAGATTTCTGTGGTTTTGAGCTCCCCTTGCACCCCTAGTTAGTGGTCCTGTGTTACAGCAGCCCTGGGAATATGCCCACCTTACAGAGCACTCGTGGAGGATAAATAATCACTGTCAAGTGCCAGGCTCCGTGCCTGATGGGAGACCATTCCCATGACAAGGCAGCTGTTCCCATCACCATGGATGTGACTGGTATAGCTTATCCTTGCAGGCTTATCCTTGTTGGCTTGCTTTTCATCTTTGATTCAGCTGCTGAGGATCCTCAAGGCAGGAGCAGGCTTTGGGGGTTATCTGTGGGCTGCTCCCTAATGATGAATAAGCAGATGGACCTCTCCAAAGGGCCATTCTGGCTCCTGAGTTTCCTGAGCATCATTTGAGGCCACTGTGACAGCGACACTGGCACTTCACTTTCTCCCTCTGCACAGTCCCCCCTCCCTCGCTCTCCCCAAAACCACTGCACATGACCCTGTCTCAAAGTCCATCTCCCCCGTGAACATGGTCCCTTAAAGTACCTATGAAGCCTGTGTTTAGGTTTTACAAAGTGAAATTTGCACAAGTATAGGGTCCATGCGGGGAGAACTAATTCTACAGAAACTCTTGTGATTTTATGAAATGGTTAGTTCACCTAATGGCTCCACACTGTTTGTTCAGCAATGTGAACAAATTGCTGCTTCCCTTGCCTGCTCGGCCCTGACTCCGGAAGCATTTATAAATTCTACTTAAGAAACAGCAGATTCTCCGGCTGTGGTTCTTGGCTCATTTAAAGGTTATGTTCTCCGTGGCAAACTTGCCTGCGGAGGGTCTCAGCCAGCATACGTAGCCACCCACCTAAGACTGCACAATCCAAGGAGAGTCTGTGATGCAACACAAATATTATTTGTTGAAAATACAGATGACGTTCTGGCTGCACGCAAAGTGTCCCTCTGGTTGTCGTAGAAGACAACAGAATCTAAGTAGCAAATGATGAAAACACCCATGGTTTTGTCCTTTTATTTGTTCTATTTTAAAGACGCGTTTAATTGAAGTAGTTTGTGATTTGAAAAAGCATTTGAATAGTTTAAAGTTCCAGATTTCCTCCCTAATAGACTGACTGCTTTCTCCTGCGCATCTTCCTCCTCTTTTATACACTGTAATTCGCAGGGACAATCCTGGTGGTTACATGTCAGTGTAGCAATTGCTACCTTTCAGGAAGAAGTATGAGGCATTCACTGTTTACCATACAGATGAGCTAGTGAACAAAATTCACATCCTTATCACCCAGGAGTGAGAAAAGCAAGGAATTCTCACGTACTCGTGCTTCTCACCCAGCTGGGGCTTGTTTCTTTTTTTTTTTCTTTTTTTTTTATAAATTTATTTTTTATTGGTGTTCAATTTGCCAACATACAGAATAACACCCAGTGCTCATCCCGTCAAGTGCCCACCTCAGTGCCCATCATCCAGTCACCCCCACCCCCTGCCCACCTCCCCTTGGGTCCTGTTTCTTTCAGAATGTGATGCTAGAAGTGTGTAGAGTTACAAGCATCATGCGGGGCAGCGGCAACCAAACCTTTCTAGCAGAACCCTTTTGGAACATTACCCATTTGGGGGAAACTCAGGAGATGGTTGTACTTTTAATAAACACTAACTGAGGAATCACAATATGTTAAGATAGGAGTTCAATAACACCTTGAAATGGGTTTGTATTTTGTTAATCACAGTAGCATCTATATAGTTGAAAAATATAGCACGCGTGTGCGTGTGCGCTCGTGTGTGTGTGTGTGTGTGTGTGCGCGCATATGTTCAGTTCACTGCAAGTGTAGAGTTGATGAAAGAACTCCTGCACTGCCTGGGATTCTGAGGCCTCAGGATGGCAAAGGAGGAGGGACCTCTGCTGTCCCCTGTCCTGGCTCCCACTCACTGGCAAGGCAGGTGACTTGGACAATCCCACCTTTCACTTGTTACTCCTTCTTCTCCTGCAACACAGAGCTCTGACTTGACCAGATCTGTTCTTCTCAGTGAGACCCCCTGTGGTCTCTCATAAGAGTCAGGTGCATGGCCTTTTGCAGGAAGCAATTTCCCAATGCCGAGGCGCTGCTTCTACCTGCTGCGTGAATAAACCGCTGACCACCCTCCTCTCTGCCCCAGGATAACTAATGAACATATCAGCAGGGATCAGGAGCTCCTGTGAACATTCAATTAACCAAGGAAGCTTCTGTCCACGTGGCAGTAATGGCTAGTGCCTGGTCCCCAGGAGAATCCTCAATTCCTTGGCTGGGCTGGTGGCCACTGATGAGGCCATTAATCATCCATCCATAGCGGCTCATTTTAGACCTCCTCTGGGAACCCACAGTCTTGTGTTCTATTTCTGATTTTCTCTCTGCTCCGTCTATGCGTTTGACCATCAAAATTGCACCTCATTTGAGTCAGAGATGTGATTTTCCTGTTTTAGAACAAGGTCAACTGTCCCCGCTCTCCTTGATTGCTGGCTTGTGGCTGCAATTCCTCTATGGAATTAGCAATCATGGCAGGAGGAGGGTTATAGACACTTCCAATCCAAGGTATTCTCTTAAGAATATCTGGACTTCCTGTTCAGTATAAAACATTCTTATTAGGTTCACGCCAACACTGAAGAAGTCTTATTGGTGAAGTGTTCCCTAGAGTTCAACTCCTAAACCTTGACCGAATCTGGAGTAGTGCAATTTATGAATTTTTCCAATTGTATTTTTTTTATTAAATTGCAGGATATTTTTATTTTTTTAAAGATTTTATTTATTTATTCATGATAGTCACACAGAGAGAGACAGAGAGGCAAAGACACAGGCAGAGGGAGAAGCAGGCTCCATGCACCGGGAGCCCGATGTGGGATTCGATCCCGGGTCTCCAGGATCGTGCCCCAGGCCAAAGGCAGGCGCCAAACCGCTGCGCCACCCAGGGATCCCAAATTGCAGGATATTTTTAAACAAAATTACTTATGCTAGGATAAATTTTATTCTGTGAAAATTTTATATTGAAGGTTTGATCCATCAATAATTTATCGTATATATGATATTTACCCAATTAGCTTTCTGTCATTGAGAGTTATGGTTTGTGGCCATTATCACTGCCAAGTTCCATGTTAGAGATGTAATTTTTATAAATACTACTAATAGTAATAATGATAGAAACAATAATCATAAATTGAGTGAAATAAATTTTGTGCAATTTTTTTTTTTTTTGCCAACACAAAAGAAAATTTTTAGTGAGCCTTCTTAGGAATTAAACAATTTCCTCATTGACCAGGTGTGGGTAATTTTGTTATGAATTCAACTCTTCATATTCTTCTAGGCACATCTAGAAAATTTTAAAAAATACATACAATAATCTTTAAAATAGCATAGAGAGACATGAAACATCTAGGGCAAGTTTAACAAATATGTGGAGGAACTGTATACTAAATATTCTAAAGACATTTGTTCAAAAAAATTAAAGGTTCATTTACAATGAAGATGTAAACTAGATTTGTGGGGCATGAAATTAAAGATCTCTAAGATGTTAGTTCTCTCCAAACTGATTTATAGTTTGTAGTATCTCAACCAAAATTACAGCAGGATAAATAAATAATAAAATACATAAACATTTAATCTTAATTGGAATTACATCAAATTCTTAGAGTTTTGGGGAAAGTTGACATCATACTATATTGAGTCTTTTAGTCCTTAAGAAGGTAGAGCCTACTATTTGTTTTTTTCTTTCCTTCTCTTTCTTTCCTTTCTTGCTTTCTTGCTTTCTTTCCAGTAACAATTTTATGGTTTTCTGCCTTGAGGTCTTAGGGTTTTGAGACTATTGAAAATAATATCTTAAGCTTAAAAAAAAATTCTGATCATCTGCTTCTGGTATTGTATCCAGCAAATTTATTCAATTTGTCTACTAATTTTGACACTTTTTTCTACAGAGCCTTTTAGATTTTCTATTTAAAAAATATATCCTCTTTGAATAATGAAATGACAGCTTATTTCTTCTTCTTCAAACCTTATATTTATTTGTTTTTTACTTAGCTAGTTAAAATTATAATAAAATATTTAATATACAATGTACAGTGAACATGAGTGTCCTATGTCTGATCTCCAGGATATATCTTTCAGTATTTCACCACAAAGAATGAGTGTTTGCTGGAGGCTGGTTGCAGATAAATCTTATCAAGTTAAAGAAACACTCTTCTGTCTTTAAAATGCTGGTAGTTTTGTCATAAACATATATTGATTTCTAATAAATATTTTTTTCTGAAACCACTGAGGTGATAGTTCATTTTTTTCACTGTATTCTGATGAATTTTGTAAAATTCATCAAACACATTTTCTTAGGATGAAATAACCCAGTGTTCTTGGAATAACCCAAACTTCATGGTGATGTATTGAGAGCTTAATACATCACCATCATTTATTTGTTGATATTTTATTTAGGACTTTTCGCATTTATGTTCAAGAACAATTGTTCTGTTATTTTATTTTTTGCCATGTCCTGGTCAGAGTTTGATATCAAAGTATACAGTTTCCCTAAAACAAATGTATTTGCTCTCATATATTTTCTTTTTCTTAATATTCTTGCCAAAAATTAATTTTTATTGTTCTGAACTGAATCAACTTTTGCTTTTGTGATTCTATCATATTGATTTATATGTATATTTAGTATTTACCTTATCTAAATACTAATTTGTCTCTATGTTTGGGCATTTAATTTGTTCATTTTTTAAGATCTTGAAATAGATAATTACATCACTGATCTTCATCTGATTTTATGTCCCAAACCTCCAAACCATGTATTTAAGCCCATAAATTTCTCCATACAGCCTCTTATACATCTCTCAAGTTTTGGTATGTTGTGAATTTAATATCATTTTGTTAAAAATATTCCTGATTTCCATTTTGATTTCTTCTTTGACTTGTGGATTATATCAAGCATTGCTCAAATTACAGACATGAGAAATTTTCTAGCCATGTTTTTGTTGTTATATTCCAGTTTTATTCCAAAGTCATCAGCCAACATGTTCTGGATTCTTCCTTTAGAATGTACTGAAATCTGCCTTACGATTCAATGTATGCCCAACTCTGGTAAATGTTCCAGGTGTGCTTGAAAGCTAATATGCATATTTTATTTGTGTGTGTATGTATGTTTTAAATTGTTGGTTGTACTTGAGAAACAAATGCAAAGGGCCAATCCCTGTGGAAAACATCTTGAAGAAGAGTGATGCACCATGTATTACATGGTGGGAACTGTCTTAAAGCCTGAGTAATGCAGATAATGTGGTCCAATGGACCAGAGAGCAGAGACAGACCCACATGTGTGGACAGACTTGCTTCATGAAATATGATCTGGGAAAGAATAGTCTTTTCAGTAAGTGGTGTGGATCCCCTGGATATCCACATGGAAAGAAATGAAGCCTGACCGCTAAATGAAACCTTATAGAAAAAAAAATTACATATGGTTCAAAGACCTAAATGTGAAAGGTAAAATAATAAATCCTGAGAAATAATACAAGGAAATAGCTGTCCTTAGGGCAGGTGAAGTTTCTTAAACCGGATACAGTAATACTAACTAATACATGAAGGATCAATAGATAGTACTATGTAAGGATTGGAAAATTTTGTGGACCAAAAGACACCAGTGAGGGAGTAGGACAGAAAGACATAGGGAGAAGATATTTATAAGACTCAGACCCAGAATATATAAAGAAATCTTACAAAGTAATAAGCCAAAGACCAATAACTCAAGTTAATTGGGTTCAAGTCTTGCAGGCACATTATGAAGGAGTGAAGGATATCTAAATGACCATCGAATTTCATTTGGGAAATGGAACATAGACCTGCAATATGGTGCTACACCACACTTCCCAGAAATGACTAAAAATGAAAATAAAACAATGAGACAATACTAAGTGTTGGCAAGCATGTGGAAAACTATATCCTTCCTCAGATACTTGTGATGGGAGTGGAAATTGTCACAAGAATTTGAATGCTGGCCTCTTGGCAGCTTCTTTCCAGTGTTGTTGGGGCATCTACCTGCACATGCCCCATGACCCAGAAACATCTGAACCGTAGGGCAATCAGCATGGCAGAAATGAGAATCTCTATGCACAGAAGATGGACAAAGGAATGATCATAGTAGTCTTATCTATACCAGCTAGAAATTGGAAACACTGTAGAAGTCCACCAATGACAGTTTGGATAAATTGGTGCATATTCACACAATGTAATCTAAAACAGCAAAGCAAAGGAGGAGAGCACCACTCCAGACACAGAGCCTTGGGTGACACAGGTAGACACAAAGTACACATAGTGCATGAACTGATTGGTTCTAATAAAAAAAAATAAGTAAAGTGAATCTATGGGCTGGAAGGCAGTGGATGGTGACCTTTGGAGGGGAGTAAGTCATGGCAGGAACACCTGGCTGTGTTGAGTATCTTGACTGCGGTGGCGGTCACAATGGGTATGGTCACCGTGTAAAAGCTTATCCAGTGCACATCTATGATCTGCTCACTCTTCAGCGTGCACTTTGTACTTCAGTAAAATTTTTATCACTAAGCACCAAGAAATGACATGAAAATATAAGCAAATAAAACATATGAGGAGCATTCACTTGCCACAAGTCCCCTAGAACAACCAGCCTGCAGCCCCTCCATAAAACCTCTTTACCCACTCCAGTCTACCATGGAAATCCTATAACCTGTTCCCCAAATCTAGAATTCTCTTCCTCCTGGTGTTTGTTTTCTTGAGGTTGACTTGGTCTTTGAGACTCAGTTTGAATACTGTGTCCTCTACAAAGGGTTCAATCATGTGTCCCCGCCAGTTCCTCTTTAGCTCCCCACACATTCATTTCTTAGCTGTGTGAACTATATTTTCATTTTTTATGATGCTTTTTATGATGGAACACCCCCAGGGTTAGCTAATTCTTAGAAATAGCCAATTGCTCCCCAGGGAGCATGCTTTCCGTATGCAAACCACACAATCCAGAGCCCATATTCCTAATTATCTTCTTTCCTGGAGGTTCATACTCAGGAGGCAATATTCCTCTGCTGAATCACCCCCCCAGGGCTGGGTAGCGGACAACCAGGGACAGCCCAGTCCCTACACACTGACTCAGGGCAGACAGGATAGTAATTTGCCCCCAGAAATAAGGTCTTCACAAGCAGGACAGAACAAGGAGTTATGATTATGACTGCTCAAGATGCAGTTTTAGACAAAATGATACCAACAAAATTATTCTATAGACTCTTGAATTATAACAGCTATTCTAAGAACGTCTGACACTTTGTATCAAAAGGGTCTCTGATTTGTCAAGAATCTAATTCAGAAAACTCTAGGTGTTAGAGTGTTTTTCAGTTTGCATGCTTTGGACCTCCTGAGAATGAAGGTTCAGTTTCGTTCCCATCATGTCTCCAGATCCTAGCCTGATGCCTGGCACTGTGGATACCGAGTGAGCTCTAGTGCCCTTGACAGTCGGAGTCCAGAAGCTGCCAAGTTGGGTCCCAGGGAAGATGTTCAGGAGAATCTGTCTAATGAGCTATGGAGTCTAATGGAAACTTGAAAAGTCACCCTCCACACACATACACATGCTCACTGTGTCTGCTGCTCTCATACACACACACACACACACACACACACTTATACATGTACACACCTGTTTTGGATCGAATTTCCAGGCCTCAGCATCATGAGGAAGGTGCAGTCAGTCTGGAAGACCATCCAGGGCATGGCCGTGCTGGCTGAGATCCTTCCAATTCATTTCTTCATTCCAGAGCAGCGAGGTTGGATTGGAAGTTGGCTATTCCACCCAAAAACTATCTAATTATAGTGAAAACAGCCTCACATTTCCTCCCACCTCTTGAAATACATCACAAACTTGCCACCTCTGGGCAAGGCTGAACTTTCTCTTGTTGAGCTAAACCTTTTAGAAGAGCCACAAGAGGGATCCCTGGGTGGTGCAGCGGTTTGGCGCCTGCCTTTGGCCCAGGGCCCGATCCTGAAGACCCGGGATCGAATCCCACGTCGGGCTCCCGGTGCATGGAGCCTGCTTCTCCCTCTGCCTGTGTCTCTGCCTCTCTCTCTCTCTCTGTGTGACTATCATAAAAAAAAAAAATTTAGAAGAGCCACAAGAGCCTCCTGCAGTTCTCCCAAGGGGTGTCCATCTTGCACAAAACTGCACTAGAACTTTATTAAGTCTCGT
This sequence comes from Canis lupus baileyi, assembly GCF_048164855.1. NCBI lineage: Eukaryota > Metazoa > Chordata > Mammalia > Carnivora > Canidae > Canis > Canis lupus. The sequence goes on from NC_132868.1 coordinate 9,116,720, forward strand.
GATCATGGTATCTCCCCTGCCAGGTAAGTATGAGAACTTTATTAAGTCTCATCTCAACATTTTGAAAAAGAGAGGGATTCTTTCAATTATTGTGCACTTTTGTTCTGATTCTGCTGTTAAATTGACAGGGTGTCTGTGACAGTGACTTTCAACCAGGGAACTCAGCCCTCCCCGGAATGTTGCTTCCCGGGGTGGACAGCTGATGCAGAAGGGTGGCCTGGTGCCCTAAGGTGCTTGGCCATTGGCTTCTCCCAGTTGCTCGTCACAAATCATGAATGCAGGAGCCCGGGGCTCTGCTACACACATGCTTCCTCTCAGCTGCTTTGTGAACCAGAGGTACGAAGACAGACATCAGATCGCAACTCTGTGTGACCTAGGGGGATGACTCACCCTCTCTGAGTCTGGGGGGTGGCAGCAGTGATCCCTCTATCCCAGGCACCTGGCACTTATAGACCTGGCTCTTTTCCTCGACCCTCCTTCGAGAGGCCACACGGGAAGCTCTGCTACCGGTAGTGTGCCCAGTGCTTGGCACACCCGGAGGGGACTTAGAGGGTTAGAGATGAGATCTGGCTTCCAAAGGAATGCCAGGGAGATGCCACCAGAGAGACTTGCAGCTCCTGGAGGAGATGCACCTGGGTGGCTCACGAGATGACTGAGCAGGTGATTGAGAAGGGACCCCTCGGGGAGAAATGGTTTTCTTCCTTCCCAGGCGAGGCAGTGAGAAGTGAAGGAGAATCATAGGACAACGATGATGAATTCTAAAGCTGGGGCCTCTCTGTGGTGCACGAGAGGCAGGGCTATGCCTCTACTTATTGATCACTCTGGATTTACCCTGCATGATATTACGGTAATGAGAATCAGAGGAATAAAAATGATTTACAGGTAATTATGGGCAGAGACTCGCTAATCTTCTCATCTTTAATTTGAGTCAGTAGGATGGAAGGTTGCTGCCTTGGCATTTTGATGCAGGCTCAGCGCAGCCTGTGAGGCCAGCAGTCTGGGTGGGGGGGTTGGGGGACTCGTGGGGTTGGGAGCATGGGGGATTAGAGGTGTGGGCATCGGGGGTATGGTAGGTAGGGAGAGTTGGGGGTGTGAAGTGTTGGGGGCATCAGGGGTGGGGCTATGAGGGGTTGGGGGTGGAGATGGGAGGTTGGAGTGCGGGGTGGGGGGGAGAGCTGCCTATCATGGTCAGCTCCTTTTTTTTTTAAGATTTTATTTATTTATTCATGACACACACACACACACACACACACACACACACACACACACAGAGGCAGAGACACAGGCAGAGGGAAAAACAGCTCCCTCTGCGGAGCCTGATGTGGGACTCAATCCTGGGACTCAATCCTGGGACTTGATCCTGGGACTCGATCCTGGGACTTGATCCTGGGACTCCAGAATCACTCCTTGGGCCGAAGGCAGGCGCTAAACCTCTAAGCTATCCAGGGATCCCATTGCCAGCTCCTCCAGGTGCTCCCTTGTCCCCAAGTGCACCAGAGGCGCACCCACTAGCTCAGAGCTGACCATCTGGATTCTCTTGGGAAGTTTCTGCCTTTGTGCGATCTCAGGTGACACTCAGCCCCTTGGCCCCATTGTCCTTTGGGCAATGATGGCCCCATGTCCCATCATTCCCAGGCACAGAGTTTTGTTTCTGAGGCAGAGGCAAAGTGCAAAACAGGGTCTTGCTGCCACCGAGCATTCGAGAATTTGTAAGAAGCCTTCTCTTTATTTGGTGGCACTTCACATTGTGGTTTCTGCCCTTCTCTTTATTAGCTGTATACTCACACAGTACAATCACACTTGCCTTACATGTGATTTGAGGGCAGGCCCGGTAGGGTGGAGCAGGACGGGGGCAGATTCCAGATCCTTCCTGAACTGCTGCCTAATCTTGAGTGAGACTTTTCCTCTCCCTTGGTCTCAGGTTCTGGTCCTGTGAGATGGATATGACAACAGCTCTCGTCAAGCACGACCAGGGGTTCCGGGTGTTTTGTATGAGGTTAGGACGATATGATGATACGATGATAATATTCTGGTATGCATGTATGTGTGTGCATGTGAGTGTGAACTGCATGAGTGTGTGAATGGGTTTTGTTAGTGTGTGTCTAAACATATGTGTGTCTGAATGTATGAGAATGAGTGCACATTTGTGAGAGTAAATGTGAGCGGTGGTGCTTATGTGATATGTAGTGAGTGTGAATGGCTGTGTTGTGTGTTCTTGTGTGTATGTGTCTACTATGTTGTATACAGTGTGTTCCCATGTTTGCTTGTGTGCTCTTGATTGTGTGTGTAGCTAGAAAACCCCACACATCCCCTGAGTCTTATAAGAATGTGAGTTCTGATCAGATTTAAAATAAATGTTAGATTTATTTTTAAAAAATAATTTATGCATTTATTCATGAGATACACAGAGAGAGGCAGAGACACAGGATGAGGGAGAAGCAGGCTCCCTGCAGGAAACCCAATGTGGGACTTGATCCCAGGATCTCAGGATCATGACCTGAGCCAAAGGGAGATGCTCAGCCACTGAGCCAGCCAGGTGTCCCCTAAATGTTAGATTTAATTAAGGAAGAAAAGGCTGCACAATCCAGCAAACAAGTTAGACCAGCCTCAAAGCAGCCTTGGTCCAAATGACCTCAAGGGACTCCTCATAGGCCACTTCCACCTTCAGGCCTTGGATTATTGCTGTGTTTTGGACTTTCTTTTTTTTTTTTTTTTTGTTTTTTTGTTTTTTTGGACTTTCTCTCCAAAGAGATGCACTTCTCACCCAGCCTCATCCTCCAACCCATAAGTGACCCTAACTCTCCCAGGCAAAACAGGGACAGTACCCCAGGTCATACCATCACATGACCTGAAATCTTCTCGAAGTGCCTCTGTTGAGCAATAGAAGACGCTGGATGGATTAAAGTTCCAGCTTCCTTCACCAAACTGGATTAAATCTTTAGGGAGAGATGACCAGACTCTGGGACAGAGGATGTCCTGGACCTTTCCCTACACGTGGTAATGTCAATGGCTAGTTCAAGTCACTGCGTTCTTTGAAAAGCATGCTCTCAAGGGTTGGTCAGAGGATCCCATGGCTGAGCGGAGCCAGGGAGACATTCTGTTCTGTCTTCTGGAAGCTGGGATGCAGGATCACAGAATGAGGCAGGAGGACAGGCTCCATCCCAAAGACGAAGGTGAGGGGTGATGCACATTTCTTCCCCCTTGGGCTCAGAAAAGTCCTGGGGTTTGGGATTAGAGCTCTGAACATATGAAGAAAAATGGATTTTCTTCAAGAAACAGGTTAAATATACAGATAGTCTATGAGGGGAGATGTAGCTCCTTTTTGTTTGTTTGTTTGTTTTTGGTATGTTCTCAAAGCAGCCTTTATGTAACATCTATTTCAAAATAGGACTGTCTCCAATTAGCAGGAAAGTAGTGGTGCATTACTGCATTTAAAATATGTTATGGCAAGACTTGTATATAAATCAATACTTCTGAACAGAATGTGACTTTACCACAGAATGTGTCTATTTTTTTGTTTGGTTTTGCTTAACATCATAGACCTTTAGTGTTAAATGTTTTTTAATGATCTCAAAGGATTTATTTAATGAGGATGTTCTGTTGTGCTTAGTGGATGGTTAGGGCATAAATCCAGAGTCCTTTTGTCTTGACATTTTGGACTGTTTTTTATGAAAAGGATATGGATTTTTCCCCAGAGCTTGGTGTGTTTAATTAATGAAAATGGTTATGAACCAAATAACTAACTCTTTCCTGAAAAGCAGACAAGGTCAGCCACACTGATGTAGGCAGGACAGGTGCCGAATGCCCCCTTGAGAATTCAAAGACCTGTGTCCAAATCGAAAGGCAAAACAGAACAAAACACTGGAGGGTACATTCCAATTTACTGAAATGTCCATTTCGCTATAAAATCCCATCATGTTTGAGTATCAACATGGTAACACAATGCTGGTCTTGTCATTTTACTTTTCCTAGGCACCCTATCAATGCAGTAATCGATAATAAAAATTGATAGAACCTACAAATGTTGCGTGAATTTGTTGCCTAAATGTAACTAACTGTGTTGTGGTTATTGAAATCAAGATATTTTGCTGAAGCCAATTTGATGAACAGAGATTCTGGTGAAACCAACTGCCCTTGAGGGATGAGCAGGAGCCTGGATGCGAGTCCCATCTAATTATGGAAAGTGGTTTTGTTTGTTTTGTTTTCTGTGAAGTCAGTACCAAGCAGTGTAATACTGGCCAGAAGCAGAAGCATCATGCCAGGGTCAGTATGTAGGGAAATTCCATCTTTTACATTTAAGACAAGTAGTGTGGACAGAATAGCTTCATCTCCTCTACACCAGGAGTCTATGTAGGATTCTAAAGCCAAATCACTTCCCTCCCCTCTAGGTCAGGCAACAGCCACATCAAAGGTGTTTTCCAATCTAAATAAGTGAAGACCTTCTGGAAGGTTTGCAGAGAAACACGGGCTGCTCTGAATTTCAACAGTGGGAACAAACCTCCATAAATTAATTTTATCTTTTCATTGCAGGGTGTGGATAGGGTGCTAATGTGCGGAGAAACTCATTTGACATCTTAATGAGTCTGGAAAGAGAAGCATTCCTTGTGTCTCAAAGTGCTCCTGTTAATGTACTCTATTCTCTTGCAAATCGTGAAGTCATTCAGATTAAAAAAAAATAGTTTATTCTTGCTTGTCAAATTCAGAAAACTGAAAAGGGACATCCTCAAACTAATGTGCTTGGCCCACTAAGATTCTCAATGGGCATAATATCATTGCTACAGTTGTGTTTCCTTCTGGACGATCCTAGCAGAGCCAGAGCTGGTTGTCCAGATTTTTTTTTTGTAATGGTATTCAGTTTTGTGGCCCTCTCTGTTCTAGTCAGGTCCCCACTTCACAGACACCCCCTTGGGGCCATGGCCTCAAGTCACTTGGGAAGACAATTTGTGAGGAGTCCATTTGTGCGTTTCAGCTGGGAAGGAGAGGGTCCTGGGAGACTGCAGCGCCCCTGCTCCCTCTACCTCTGCTTGGCCTCCTCCACCCTCTCCAGCCTCATCTAGTCTGGACAGAGAAGTAGCAAGATTGAAGAAGACGTTGGCATCCTCCTGTGTGTTGTGTGCCTCACAGAGGAGTGAGATTCCAATGAAAACTGAGCAGGGTGTGCCTTCACTTGACTCCACTTCCGGAATGGAATTGCCTCTAGGCAGCAAACCTAAATTTGCTTCCAAATTGCAGACCCCCGCCTTCCCTGTGCCATCCTTCTTGCCTTTTCTGTACTTACAATCCTTCCTGCCTTCCATGTGAAGCATTGCTAATCCTCGACAACCCTGATTGGTGACATGGATGAGGCTGTGCCCATGAGCCACTAGGGGTGTCTTCCTAACTTCTTTGCTCATTTATGAGATCATTGTCGGTGCTGATGAAGGGAAATTAGAGACAAGGTATTTGGAGGCATAAAGCCCCCTTTTCAGGGGCCCAGATTTGTGGGGCCATGTGTGGCTGCTGTGGAGAAAGGATGCCCAGTCAAATCCTCTCTGGCCTCCCCTCATTTGATACACACACGTTTGCCCGACATCAACAAGGTAACCCTTTCATGGACTCCCTAGCTCTCTAGCTGGAGGGCTTGTGTCCATTGTTCGGTATCTGGTAGAGAAGATAGTGCGTGTCACAGCACGGGTTTGCACTGCACACTCTGTTCTGATTTCTCTCCTTCTAAGATCTCCTGGGAGTCACACCAGCATCCCTAACATCTTGGTGCATGGCTGGGGGCCCTGGGTGTGGAGCGGGCTGCTCGATTCAGCATCAGCCAGTCGGTGGGCAGCCCTCCATTTTTAAGAAATAAATTACTTTTCTTGAATTCAATGAACTTCTACAAGAGATAAAGAGCAAATAAGTGCCGCGAAAGCCCTTATAACACTTCAGTGCTTAGAGAGGTCCCTCTGTGCTCTTGCCACATTAGAAAAGCCACCGTAGATGGCTGAGGAGAGCCCGGGTTTTCCTAACATAGGGACTATTGTGTCATATCACTTAAGAGGCAGTAGAACTGTTCACAAGGAAGATCTCTACAAGTTGCCCTTTGATACCAACGAGGTAGGTTTCCACACTGCAAAAGGCAGTAACCGAAGGACAGAAAAGGTCAGAACAGCAGAAGGTAAGCTCAGCCTCCAAGGGAGTCGAGTAGACAGCTCAGTTTCTACTGGAGCAAGAATTCAGAAACTCAAAGGAGCATCAGTGGCCTGAGGTCTGCAGACGAACTTGCCGCGGACTGAAGATGGGAAGGAAACAGAACAAGAAAGACGGCTCAGACCTTTGGTGCTTTGTTCCGAGAAAGAGAAGCAGCTCCGTGCACCTGATGCTGGCCTGATCGGCCAGCTGGGCCTTGCCGTTCCCCTGCTGGATATGAATCTTCCAGAACAGCAGCATTACAGAAGGCAGCTTTGTGACCATGATGGTGCCAGAACTAACCAGACCACTCCATTACCATGCCTGAGCATAGAAACCAACATGAATACTGTCCAACCATGGATGTGACCACAGAGCCCCCAGCCCTGATTGATGGATGTGAGTGAGCTTGAACAATTGTAGGGCTAGATGTGTTGCATCCCTTCTACCATCTGCCTAAGCTTTATTAAGGCACCGGTCATAGAATTACTCCATCCTGACAGCATTCAGTATAGAACAAGGTCAAACTTTCTTGAAACATCCCCAGAATCACCCAACAAAAGCTCAAATCCCATAAGTCCTTTCAAAATTCTCTGAGAAACCCCACACTTCCCCATGGCACATGTTCTCCCTTGTTGCAACAAGTCAGTAAACCCAATTCTGCTCATTCCTGGTGAATTTTGGCTGGAGAGCACTTACAATTCACTTCACAAATGTTCACGTGGCATCTGTTGCACGTCACACATTGTGTCTAGCGCACCATCTTGGCCTGACACAATCCCATCATTGTTGGCTCACAGTCTACTGAAAAGTATCTGCAGAGGGAACAAGCAGAGGAGTAGAAGCGCCGGCAACAATGGGACTGAGCTGGTCTATGAGAGCTCTCAGAGAAAGTGACGTCATTTCTGAGACTTACATATAGGTAGGTGCTAGCTAGACAAATAGTGCAGGGCAGTGGTTCCCCAGCAGGAGGGCTGGCAAGGGTGAAGATCCTGAAAACAGAATGTCGGTTGAAGGTTGTATGTGGATATCCTATAGCTGGATGCTGGAAGGTGAATGCAAAGTCCATGAAGCAGGAGCTGGCATGAGAGCCATTGTTGTCATGAGGCACTTCACCTAACACCGTTGTTAATGATTTGTAACCCCAAGACCCAATTGTTTCTCCAAAGTGGATTTTTCCCAAGTTTGACTTCTTGGGATAATCAATCAACGGTGATTGATCATGTTCAGTTGTTGATGTGCTGGCTCATTATCATGATGCTGGGTTATTCTGGGGAATCCAGAAAAGTCTCTGTACCCCCCATGCAGGTTAAACATCTGATCCCGTGGACATTATTCTGTCATTACCTGATTCCTTATCACTTTCTCAGCATCCATCTTTTTTTTTTTAATGACATACTTTCAAAAACTAAAGGACCGTTCAAATGTCTTCCCATGTTTCCTTCATCCTAAGAACTGCAAATATGGACAGTGTTCGCTGTGTGCCAGACATTGTCATAAACTTGAATCCTCAAAGCAACCTAGGAAGTAGGTACTACTATGTGTTCCATTTTACAGATGAGAAAATGAGGCAAATGGAGGTGAAGTAACTTGCCTGAGGTCACATGACAGTGGCAACACAGGACTTATCCTGGGCAACCTAGCTGCTGAGGATCATGCTGCTGACACTAATACCACCTGGTCCTCTACGACATGTCACCTGAGCACACACTGAACACACAAACAAGTTCAAGGATGTTGAGGTAATGTTTTGAATTATGGCTCCATAGCACTGTCATTATGACTCACACCTGGGACCTCTGGAAACTCCATCCATCCAGTTGGCCTTCAGATGGCCCTCGATAACCAGTCAAGGTTGATTTGTTACGAGAAGCATCCTATTGTTGGGCTTGATTGATGAAGCCCTCCACTCCATCTTCAAGTCTAGGGTAGTATGGGGAGCAAGGTTCCTCAGGCTGCCCTAAGATGGGCTGATTCTCCCCCACCCCACCTCCATCTGTGCACAGGATAAGCATTGGTGGAGCAAATCCGCCTCAGCCTAATTCCCAGAATGCTCAGAAACCTAGCAGAGGAGGTTTTTGTTTGAATCGAAATGCTCTAGCTACCAACATTTTCTTTGTACCAAATTATAGATGTGTTGCTTTTGAATTTCCCTTCTGAGGCTGAATATATATTTTTTCTGAATGCTGGACCTGAAGCCCATTACTCAGAAGTCAGCTTTCACCCGAGTCCACTCTGTAAAATCTGGTTTTAAAATTATGTGATAAATGATAAGAGAAGAAGGAGAAAAGAATGGTTGAAACGTGCATACATCTTATTAAATATAAATTCAACAGAACGCATTGATGAGGGGAATAAGACTGTGTCACCAATGGAACCCCCAATCTGCTGGAGACACTGGTCAGCTCTCGGTATCAGACCCCAAGGTCAATCCCAGCTGTGAACTCACTATATAATATTAACAAAGGAATTTCATCCCACTGTGTGCACCACTCCAGGCTGCAGCTTCCTCCCAAGTTTCTGAGACGATTAAACGAATCACCCTGGGAATTTATAACATAAGTATGCTTGTGGTGGGTTTTACATTTTTTTGTCATTGTTATTTGAAATGAGACCAGGCAAGTTAGTGTGAAAGGTCCATGCTAGGATTTAATTTGTAGATTTTTTCTTATCTTTACTGCGTCAAGGGTAGGTTTTAGAGTAACAGTCTGATAGAACCTTCGGCAGAATTTGAGCTGCATTAAGGAAGGAAAAAATAGGCCAATTCAAAGGTGTAATCATAACATAACAGTCCACAAAATGCAGGGCTTTATTAATTCAGCAGCTTCCTTCTTGCATAATTTAAAATTTGCCTCATCCATGTGCAAGGCAATGAGGTGGGGAGATGTGTTTCAAGAGGCCACTGAGGGTCCAGACTATTTCTTGGCTCTCAGACATCAGACATACCTGACTCATACATTTATCAAAAATGTTCTTTATGGGGTACCTGTGTGGCTCAGATTGTTAAGCATCTGTCTTTGGCTCAGGTCATGATCTCGGGGTCCTGGGATTGAGCCCTGTGTCAGCCTCCCTGCTTGGGGGGATCTGCTTCTCCTTTTCCCTCTGCTGCTTCCTCGCTTGTGCTCTCTCACTCACTCTGTTCTCTCTCACAAATAAATAAATAAAATCCCCCCCAAAAAATGTTCTTTACGAATTGGGCTCAACATCATGAAACAAGAGACTAGAATATATTTGTACATCCCTTCCTTTTTCCTACAACATTACAGTGAACAGCATGACCAGTGCCTCTTGACCCTGAAAGTAGGTGGATGTCCATCTATGGGCAGGAAGGTAACAAGACACAAGATGTCTCCTGAAGCCTCCCTGCTCCAGGCCTCTGTGATATTCTAAAGCCCACTCTGATCATGTGCCTCTAAACCTGAAAGTCTTTCCAGGATAAAATCCAAACTCCTCAGGAAGGGGCTGAGCACTCTTCATGATGGGCTCCCCTGGCCTCTGGGAGGCTTCTCTCTCCCTGGGTCCTCTTGGGAGCTTCATCTCGGATGAGCTCAGCTTGGTGGGGCTCTGGTCACAGATCAAGACCTGGTGTCCTTCATTCCTCCACCATGAGTGGCCTTTGTGCAACCTGCTTTGTTCTTTTGTCTTCTTCAGTCTTCAAAACATAGCTCAGCTACACCTCCCCCATATGCCTTCCCCACCCCACCGGCTGGCCAGGTGCCTGCCCAGAACATGGCTCCATCGGGTGCCTTCCTTCCCAGTGTGGCTGTCGGTTTCCATCTGTGGCCTTTTCTAGGCCTGGAGGGTCAGAACAGCACAGTCAGTGACTTGTATTTCTGTAGCTCCCTTCTCTGCCTGGAGCCTGGCATACACGGGGTATCAGCAAAGCAGAACTGTGGCCAGTGGAAGAAGTCAGCAAGGGGCTGGTGACAGGAGACAAAATGGTTTTGTGTTCTAAGTGCCTTCAAAGACAGAGGGGGGTGCTCCTTGCTGACACCAGCCAGGAGGATCCCCGCCCTGTGAGCCCACGGTTCACTGCCTGCCCACGACCCGGGTGGACTCCCCACAAATGCTGCTCCTGGTCCTCCCATTACCTTTCTCTCCAATTCCCTGCCCTGCTTCTCTCCTCCAGGGGCCCAAAGCTTCCAGGGAAGTTGGCGGGAAGTGGAGAGGAGGTTTAGACAGACAGCCAGGGAGGTGTGTGAGCGTCCGTCCCAGACTGGCAGTGGAGGTACATGAGCCCCAGGAGACCATGGGCAGAGGCAACGCCTTGAGGGTGGATCACATTCAGGAAGTGTCCACTCTAGCTGTCTGTCCAAAGGGCTGAGCAGAGCTGCAAGACTCAGGAGCAAAGCCTCTGGACCCAAGAGTCCTGGCCAGAGTAGGAAGAAAGAGACCCCGGCAATCCAGGTGCACTGAAGGCCATGTCTGTGGCTCCAGCCTTGGAGAGGGACTCGATTTATCAGAAAATATTTACCCACACCCTCCACGTGTCACACTCCGGGGGCTTGGGAAATGTCAATGAATGAGTCCAACAAAGGTCCCCGTCTTCTGGGGTTTTATGCTCCAGTGGAGAAACACGGACAATTAAAGGAGACACAATAGGTGAAAAAATTAGTTTGTATTTGAGAAGATGATCAGTCCTTGGAAAAAGACAGAAACACAGCATAATAAAAGGGGAGCTGATGCTTGGTCCAGAGGCGCTAAATATTCCCCGATGAGTGAATGAATGAATGAATGAATGACTCAATCAATCAATGCCCATAGGCTCTTCAAAAGTTACCTGATGTGAAATGCCCTGTGTTTATGTGCTTCTGCCTTTATCTGTGCCTGTGCTCTGTGTCTGCAGCACCCAGCCCAGAAGGATTTGGTAAATGTCAGATGAGCAGATGGATCTGTGCTTTAGGCCCTGGGTGAGGGCAGTTTCATATCCTCAAGTGGACGATGAAGTCTAGACTTGGTCTGGAATTCTAAGTGTTCCCTGAGGTCTGTCCTGACCACCTCAGAGCCCTTGTGCCAGAGAAGCAGCTTGATGATAAAACACAAGCCGACCAGTATTGGGCATTTTGATTCCCTCTCTTATTAATCGGTTCCTTCTGCAAATATTTATCATCTCCTTCGGGATTTTGGGCTCACTCAGGCCCTGGTCTGCTTTTATTTTGTCCTTGAAAAAGAACAGAGAAAGGGCATTTCCAATTGGCTCCCATGATGGTAGGGTCCGGACGGAGGACGTGGAGATAAATCCATCCAGGGAACAAACCTATAGCAGGATTAAGAAGAGATTGTAGATGTCCTTTGAAAAGTAGGTGTAGATAAATGTGGCAGATGATTATCTAAGGCTCCGTGCCGCCCTCCCGAGGGTTCTGGAACTGCCTTCGCCTGGTTAGCTCTTGGCTGTTAGCTGTTGCTGAGGGAGGCAGAGGACATGGTACATGGCCGTGGTTTCTCACCGAGGGATGTGGCTCAGAGAGGTCCCTGGGGTGGCCTGAAGCACCCAGCCAGCTGGTGACAAAGACAGGCTTGGAATACACAGTATTAAGGGTGGATAAGGCTCTCAGAGAAGGTCCTCCTGGAGCCTGAAGAGCAGGGAGAGGGAATAGGTCTTGGGTTCAGGGAGAAGAGAAAGGCCGAGCACTAGGCAGGTTGTCAGGGACTCAGAGTCCTGCACACAGGGTGCAGCAGAGAGCCCGCTGTGGGAGCTTGGGGTGGGGTCCACACCAGGCTGGAGGCAGGGTCCCAGGGGAGCTGACCTCCCCCTCTCTGAGGTCCCGGGGCCTAGCTGTCCAGCAGGCGGTGAAGCATCAGCCACTGACCATCCTCTGACTTCCCTGGAGGACCCAAGGGGAAGCCAAAGAAATGATCCCTTGTGCTATTTACATATGTAAGAAAGGACCTCTGACATCTCATCCTCACTAATCTTCAGGCCTATTTAAAATCTAGATGTGGCTTCCTGGGATGAGGTCCTGTCTCCTCACTTATTTCTAATGGTGGAGCAGTCTGAGTGGCAGAGCTGCTTCTATTCTTTCTTTTAAGCATCTATGCCATAATGCAATGGCATATAAAATATACATGTGTGTATATCATACACATGCACAATAACACGTGAACGCTGTCTTCCTACAGAAAGTCCAATCTGCAAGGGGAATATCAACTTAAAACTGCTCTTTATCCTCACTGCTCGGGCCCAGAGGGAAACCATCCTCGCACTGGTGCCTCCTCAGAGACCTTTTTTCTCTACGTGCACAATTTCTGTCACTGGAATTTCTCTCAATAAAAACTTAGACAGCCCCGGGAAGTGCCCGATAAATGGCAGATCACAATATATTATAAGGACACCAGCTGAGTCCACGGCGTGTGTGCAGCAGGACTCGATACGGGCACATGGTTATTACAAAGAGGCGGTTATGTTGGAAATCTGAAATACGCAGTCATTAACCATCTGGGCTTGGGGGCCTTGGGGGCAGGCCCACACGTAGAGGGTCCCTTGCTGCCAGCTTTGAGGGAGGAGTTGGAATTTATGATCAAAGGACTTTATGTATCTCTAGAGCTCCGTGACCTGAAGTGGGCCCTCCCCATCAATCACCTGGGGGTGGCAGATGGGCAAGAGGGAGCCAGGGAGGCTGGGAGATCACGTAAGGCCCCACACTGAGGCAGAGGCAAGAACCAGGCCCACTCACCGCTCTCCCTGCCCAGAGTCACTGACACCTTTTAGTCTCAGGCCTGAGGCTTGGAAAGGAGACAAGAGGTGGGAAGAAGAAATGCCTCATATTCCAGCAAGGTGAGAGAGGGTTGGCGACAGTCTGGCAACTTCAGCTCTCTCTCTCCTCAGTAGAGATGCTCCGTTCTAGTGGGTTCCTTGGAGAAAAGAGCATAGTGCATCAGAATAGCACACTGATGCGGAGGACGCGCTTACTTTCAGCTAGGATCCAGGTCCTGGCCCTGGAAAAGCTTGATTTGACCTAATGAGGTGGGAGATGAACATAAGCCGTCTCCCTCCCAAAGCAACGGTGCAGCCCTGTTACAACAGAGGGAGTGATCAACACCAGCCAGGAAGAATGTCTGGCAGTTTCGACCCTATCAACCTTGAAATTGCTCACAAGCAAAGGGCGTGAACTGCAGAGATAAAACTGTCTTGAAATAGGCACGGCACCATGGATGGCTGCCTAGTTTAACTTCTCAATTTTTAATTCTTTTCGTTTCTTTTAGCTGTGCGTGTGTGTGTGTGCGTGTGTGTGTGTGTGTTTTCTAGTTAAGTGATCTGGCTGGGCTCTAAATGCAGCATTGCTTTTGGGGAGCAGGAGAAGCCATAAACTAAATGCCGCTGTTTGCAAAGAGCTGTCTTGGCCCTGCCATGCAGCTGCTGGGTGATAGGGACTGAGTCCTCACAGTGGGAAGAGGCCAACCAGGCTCCGGCACTGAGCAGAAGGCTGGGAGATATTGTGGGTGTGCATCAGCTTTACACAACGTGGAGGTGGGCACGACTAGAGTGGGAAGTGGACCCAGGTTAATTGAATGATGGGGTGCTTCATGCAAGTAGCTTGTCGTTGGACCTTTCTTCAGGCTGACCCTGCAAATTGATGCAATTCAGTCCCCTGCAGGCTGAATTTCACCATATCTGAAGGGACAGCACAACCTCACACATCCCTCCCTTGGGCTCCTCACCCAGCTTGGTTTCTCGTAGCCTTTATTGTACATGGGTGGTTTGTGATTGCTCCCCACTAGCCTGCCAGTTTCCTGACAGAGGGGTATCACAACTGATTCTTCTGCAGGATCTAGCTCAAGCTGGTGCTTGATAAATGAAGGTTGAGTGAAGGACGTCCCAAGTCATCTACAAAATTCCAGGTCTTTCCTTAGCTGCCATTTTGTTGGGGTCACAGAGGCTCCGGTCTTCAATCTCCTCCTCTTCCTTCCATCTGCATGACCACACAGATGGAGCGGGTGTCCCTTGGTGGAACACAGTTCCAGGATATGAGACAGTTAGTGTCTGGGAAGAGTATTCCATGCTATTCCCCTCCTTGCTCAGTATTTCCCAAGAAATTTCTCTATAGGTTACAGCTGATGTAGCACGAATATGGGGTCTCTTAACATCAAAGGCTGACAGGGTGTCATGTCTCTTGTACGAGGTGGGTCTGTTGTTTCTCTTGGCCCAGCCTAGGGGCATAGCCTCAAATACAACTTCAGGTTTGAGCTGGCACCTTGAGGGACTGAAGCCTAATGAGATATTAGGTCATTCTAGTCTAGCAGAGTTTCTCCTCTGTGGCACTATTGCTATTCTGAGCCAGAGAAATATTTGCTGTGGGACCATCTTATGTGTTGTAGAACATCTAACAATATCCCAGGCCTCTGCCAGTATAGGCTACTAGTGGCCACCTCCAAAGCAAATGACAATTAAAAATGTCTCCAGGGGCACCTGGGTGGCTCAGTCAGTTAAGTGGCCACCTCTCGATTTGGCTCAGGTCATGGTCTCAGGGTCCTGGGATTGAGCCCTGCATCAGGCTCCATGCTCAGCTCTGAGTCTGCTTGAGGATTCTCTCTCTCCCTCTGCCACTACCTTGTCTCCCACTCTCTGTCCCTAAATAAATGAATAAAATCCTTAAAAAAAATGCCTCCAGATATTGTCCAATGTCCCTGGGGTTGAAATAATGGCCAGTTGTAAACAACTACTTCAATTATATGCAGGGGTTAATGTTGATGTTGGGATGGAGGACAGAGTGCCCCTCTTCCTGCAAATGCCCCCTGTTTTCATGGGTCCAGCACTCCTGTCAATGGGATTTTAAGAGCAACACTTAAATTTATCTTTGGTGATTTGAAAGTATTTAACAAATTATTATGATTCCTAAATCAGAGAATTTTGGTTATTGTCCAAGCAACTTTCTTAGCCCAACTCGGGTCTGAGATGGTTGCCATGAGCGTGCCCGTCATATGGATGGACAAACCAAGTCCTCCAAGAGTGAAGAGGTGGTCCTGAGGCTGTGGCACTAGGCTGCTAGGCACTGGGGTGGCCACAGCACTAGAAGGGCATGAAACCTTCTAAAACCTAGTTCCACAAAACCATTAGATGTGTTTCGTTCTTTATTTCTTTAACGTCTGTGTTATTTCATTAGAATCACCTGCTAGCAACTTAATTTTTATTCCTTTGTTGCTTCTACAGATTGGCTACCTAATTACTAGCTGTGCTTAGGGAACACTAGCTCTTGCCTGGATGGACTGAGTTCAGGCCATGCTGCAGGTTTGGATGGCATGTTTCTCTCCCTGAAATAAGCAACTGGTTCAACATGCCTGACTCTCACCTTCAGCTTTTGCAGAGAAAAGCTTTTATCTTTAGGTGGGCTGCAGGTGAGGCTGAGAACTTGGACAAGTGGAGGTGGACCGGGCTGGGCGAGGAGACAGTTAACAGAAGACCTTCGCGGAGATGTTGTCAGTCTGCATAGATTCACAGTCAGCAATGAGCCGGGAAGTCTGGGGCCACCGTGGGGCTCCTCTGGCACTGTAATGACGTCCCAGCTCAGCTTGTGGTTTGACCTGCCTGCTCTGTGGGACATGAGGGCACTGCAGTTGCAAGGGTGGAAAGCTGTGACCCAGGCTGACAAGAGAGTACCCTGTAAGAGAGGGTGATGGCTAGGCGTGAGAGCCACGAGGTGTGGGTGACAGAACAAAGAGTGGGGAGTGAGTTGGAAATGGGATCACGGGATGGTTGATGGCATGCTGACCTACACATAGAGCCAGCGCTCAGGAGCCTTCAGAGGCAGGGTTTTGACTGCCCAGATTGGCTCCCACTAAGGAGCCCCCTCCCTCCTGCTGCACTGCTGGGGCTGCTGCCTCTGAGGGCACCATGCCCAGATGACACGGCAGGGATGGAGGGAGGTAGCTCTCCCCACCCCCAGGAGCAAAGGCGGTTGCAGTGCCCGTGATTTCCCGGGACTATTAGCATGTGGTGTAGTGCATAGTGGCCCCCACCTGCTCTTTTTTTTTTTTTTTTTTAGATTTTATTTATTCATGACAGAGAGAGAGAGAGAGAGAGACGCAGGCAGAGGGAGAAGCAGGCAGAGGGAGAAGCAGGCTCCACACAGGGAGCCCAACGTGGGACTCGATTGCGGGTCTCCAGGATCATACCGCAGGCCAGAGGCGATGCTAAACCGGTGGGCCATCGGGGCTGCCCGGCCCCCACCTGCTTTTACGTTAGGCTGCAATGTCCCTGCCCCAGATGGGCCACATTGGGGAGCACAGCATGTCCTCTGGAGCATTTCTTCCTGAGGCTGCCATAACAAATAACCACAGATGTGGTGACTTTAAGCAAAAGACCTGAATTCTCTCACAGCTCTGGAGGCCAGCAGTCCAAAATGCACAGGGCTTCTGCTCTACAAACTGGGGCCCCAAGACAGGAGTAGGGGTGAAGAGGGATATAAAACTGGTCCCACACACAAGGCTCCTAGCTCTGTTGGTAGGCTTTCTTGTTTTGGGAGGGGGGATAGGAGAATGGCTGGACTTGCACCTGCAGAGGCCTATCCTTTCCTCTGGGTCTTGAGGTCAACTTCCCATGACAATTACTGAGTGTGTGTCCTGCTAAGGAGGGTCCAGAGCCTCGTCTCAGCATCATATCACAGCTGGCCATGCCCAGACACTCGGGTTGGTTCTGTGGGGTTGGCCTCTCTAACTGCAATCCTCCTACATCTACTGCCCCACTTGACAGATGAGAAAGTTGAGGTCCAGGGAGCTCATGAAGTTTGCCCTGGGTCAGAAACAGAGCCGATAAGTAGGTGAGCCAGGATGCAACCCACAAGGGTGGCCAGTTCCTGAGCCCACACTCCTACCATATCCTCACATAGCCTCAGAGCTGTATGTTTCCAGAAAGTCTGCAGGGGGCTTAGGACAGAGCCTCAGGCTCTGCTCTGGTGAGTGAGTGTGCACCAGTATGTGCAGCTGTGAATGTGTGTCTGTGAGTGGGTGTGAGTCTGTGTGAGTCTGTGATTCTGTGCATTGATGAGTATGCATCCATGTGAGTGTGCACCTATGCGTGAATGTGTGAGCTTATCTGCATGACTGTCTATATGTGTCTGTGAATGAGCGTGCATCTGTGTGTGTATCTGTGAGTGTGTGTTCTAAGAGTCTCTCCATTCCTTCTAAATTCTCCACACCTTCAATAATAGGCTGTATTTCACGTAGAGTACACAGTGAATGCTGAATCAAAATTAATTCATTATTGTATGAATGAGGCTAGTTCTATAATTTATCACAGCCATAGATTTTCTGTATTTCAAGTGAAGATAATAGCATTTTCTTCCTTAAGTATGAGATGAGAAATGTGAATCTTGGGTAGGGTGAAATGCACTTGCTGGGGAACCCAGATGGGCTGGGGGAACCACCACCTGTAGTCCCCGTGTTCCACAGTATAACTTTGGGTCTGGATCAAAGTCCAGGAAGAAGGTAACTTTGAACCTTCATATCTGGGTTACCTCCTCACTTCTCCCTGGGGCTTCAACTCCCAGGGTAATGTGGCATCAGACCACGGAGATATCAACTCAGAGCAAGCATGGAGCTCATTAGTGGAGCTGCCAGTTCCACTGGAAACCCTACACCCTGGGAGCCCTTTAATAGCAAGTGTCCACCTGCTGCCTCGCAAGAGAAATCTCTCTCTGTTCACCCCCAACCTTATTTTCCTAAATAGGATTCTGTGAAAGAACTTTCTATATGGTACTGTTCACAACATAAAGAGTAATAAATTGGGTCACTGCTTGGTCCAGAGATTAGCTTTTACGTGTTGGCATTTGGAATAATAAGGGAGAGGTAAAACTCATGAAGAGTTAAGAAAATACAAATCCTGCATGGACTGAGACTTTAAATGGCCATGCAGCAGGGAGGTCCATGGATGGGGAGGTCTGTGGAATGGGGTCATGCATGTGGTAGGGAGGTCCACGGAATGGGGGTGGTCCTTGTGTAGGGAGGTTCATGGGGTGGAAGCGAACCATGATTAGGGAGGTCCATATGGTGGAGTGGTTGGTGTGGTAGGAAGGCCATGAGATGGGATGATTCTTTGCTGACACTCTATCTAATTCTTTGTATTTTCTAAAGCTCCAAGCAAGGAGACTTGGAGGAAGAAAGAGGGTTTTGGCAAGTGCCAGCTAGTACATAGAAGGCGGGAGGGCAGAGTTCTGATCTGTTTCCATTATCCTGGTTACTAGGGGACACATTTATTGACAGAGAAAGGTGGTCAGGGAAAATGGGACAACCTTCTTGCTCACTTTCAATCCAAAATATAATTAATTAGTATTTATGATAGATTAAAAACCATAATAATATTTAAGATTAAATATTAATTGGATATCGGGGTGAGGGGAATACATTTATCCAAAGGACAAAAACATAAAAGAAAACCAAGAGCAAACAAAAATCCACTGGAGATAATTACTGTTGATAGTCTGAAGTTTATTTTCTAAGCTTTTTAAAAATGTGATAAAAAATAGATCAAATTCTACTTGCTGTCTTATTATTATTATTATTATTATTATTATTATTATTATCAATATTATCAGCTTAGGGGAAGTATATATAATAAAATCACCAGTGTTGAGTGTACAGTTTGGTGAGTTTTGATGAAAGCATACAGTTATTTAGCTACTGTCACAATCATGGTATGGAGAACATTCTCTTCCCCCAAAAACATTTCTCTGTGCTGCTTAGTGATTGATCAATCCCTCTCCAACCTCCAACACCTGGCAAACACTGATATGGTTTTTATTTCTATGGCTTTGCTTTTTCTAGATTTTCATGTAAATGGGATCTTCTAGTATGTAGTCTTTTTGTACCTGTCTTTTTTCACTTAGCATACTACTTTGGAGATTCAAACATGTAATGTGTTCATTGTATGGGTGGTCCACATGTGTTATCCATCCACTGGTTGATGGACATTTGGATTCTTCTCAGGTTTTGACTATAATGAATAAAGCTGATAGGAAGATATATAAAGCTGTTTGCAGACCTGTGCTTTTATTTCTCTTGGAGAACTATCTAGGAGTAGAATTTCTATGTCTTATGGTAGTTGTATGTTTAACTCAGTAAGTAAGATACTTCCAGACTGTTCACCAAAACGACTGTGCCATTTCCATCCACTACCAGCAGAGGAGAGTTCCAACTGCTTCAAGTCCTTGATATCACTTGGTATTGTCAGTGTTTTAAATTTTAACCATTCTCTACTTTAATTTGCATTTCCCTAATTATTCAAAATGATAGAAATTCTTTCACCTATGTAGTTGCTATTTGTATACACTCTTTGGCAAAATGTCCAAATCTTTTGCCCAAATTAAAAAATTAGATTTTCTCCCTAATTTTTGAATTCTGTATGAGAGTAAGAGAAAGAAAGAGAGAGAGGGAGAACTGCATAGAACTACTTTACTGAATATATCTAATATATATTTTAGAGAGAGAGCTCACATGCCTGCAAGCAAGGAGGAGGGGCAGAGAGGGAGGGAGGGAGAGAATCCCAAGCAGACTCCACACCCATTGTGGAGCCCAACAGAGGGCTCAATCTCACGACCTGAGCTGAAATTAAGACTCAGGTGCTTAACCCATGGAGCTACCGGGTGTGCCTGAATATATACTTTTGAAACATGTTTTCCTGGTCTGTGGCTTTGTGTTTTCTTAATGGTGTTTCTTGAAGTGCAAAAGTTGTTAATTTTGATAAAGTCTAACACATATAAATTTTACTAAGAATGTCTTTGCTTCAGGATGCTAAACCCCAGTGCTCCTGGGAAGGGGCAGTGAGTTATTTCCCTTCTATGGACAAGAAGGAATGGGGTTAATTAGCAACCCCATTAGACTAACTGGTCTCAATAACTGGTCTCAATAGTTTCAATAACTGGTTACCCATAACAGAGCAGTTTCTTGAAAGAGAAGGCCCTTCTTGCTTTCTCTATTCCACACCCAGTCAGCATGAGGGCAATAGGCCAGGGAAGTGAGGGCAGGGTGGTGACAGACAGGAGTAGCAAATGGAATGAAATCCAACTCACGTTCATTAGATCTGTGTTCTGATCCTGTGACTACTGGTACACTTGGGATTTTGTACATTCCTTGATACTGGGAAGATAGCCTGTCAAAGCTGAGGACCAAACTCTGGGCAGTGGTGATCCCACTGGGGTACCTGTCCCTGAGGGGTTGGCTTGAGAGAACCAGAACCCTCACCTTCACAGCTACTAGCTCTGTAGATACTTTACCTTTACTCATTGCTCACTAGATGTCTTTCTTAACTTACTTCTCACAAGCAGAAAAGTGTCTGTAGTTAGTAATTCTATGCTTTCCTGGAGCATTCAGGAATGTTCTTTTTCAGAGAATCTGGAACAAAATTCTTTGTCAGGTGCAACCCACACTGTTGTGGTCACCTGCTGCTGTTTTGTTCTTTTATTGCTGTGTAACAAACTTTTAGTGCAAAGACTAAAACTACAGCTATTTTTATTATCTCTTATAGTTGTACATGTTGATTAGGGGATAGTTTTGCCACTGGTCTCACTTTGGTCTTTCCTATAGTTGCAGTTTGGTAGTGGCCAGGGCTGGAATCTTAGGGAGACTCACCCCTGATGCTGAGACTAATGGGCCTCTCAGCTCTCCATGCAGCCCAGGGTACCTCTACCTCTAGCACCATCTAGGAGTTAACCTTCCTTTATGACTGTTCAGAACTCCCAAAGGCATAAAAGGAGAAGTTACCAAGCCTCCCTAAATTTTAGGCATACATTTGTGACACAACTTCAAAAACTTTATTTTGGATGAAATGCATTATAGGCCAGCCTAGATTCACGGGGAGAAGGCTACACAAGGGTGTAAATGAAGGGAAAATGGTTGATCTGGGTTCATCTTTGGAGATCAGCTACTACAACTTGTAATCACTTGGATTTGGGGAAAACAGTGATGAATTAAGCCTTTAGGGGAAGACCAGGGTACACTTTACAGAAGGTAAAATGACAGGTGTATCATTGAATGGAAGGCTTCTAGATACAGCAGGATTATTTGTAACTAAATACCACATTTTTATTATCAAAATGAAAAACAAGTAGGAGAACAGAGGGTGTCTTGGAATGTCTGCTGTCACTTTCAGAAGCTTGTCATTTAGGTCACAAATGGAAGTCAGATCTTGTAAGGATTATCCGTAGCTGGGTTAATCTTTTCCTCCCACTAATTTGTGAAGGCTTTGAAATGTGCCCAGAGTAGTTTACTGTTGTTTTATTGTTGTCACGGATTCGTCCCATTTTTTATTTAAATTTGTTTACCACCTACTTGCTTTTAAGTCTGTCTGTGGATTGCAGATAAAGTTGACATAAAGAACTACCAAATTCCATTTTATTTGTGTATGCTATGGTCATTTGTGAGTAGATCTCGGAATCTATATAGTAGTCTTCTCAGGGACCAGGTCTATAGAGACAGTAACTAAGTATAGAAGTGCTGAGGAAGGTTCTAGAAGGCCCAACCATGTCCTTCTCCTATCTACTTGTAGTGCACTCCATTTTATAACAAATATTATTTGTTTGAGAGAGAGAAAGAGAGAGAGCACGAGCAAAGGAAGGGGCAGAGAGAGAGAATATCCAAGCTGACTCCCATTGAGTTTGGACCACGCTGCAGCGCTTGATCTCACAAGCCACTGAGATCAGGACCTGAGACAAGCCAAGAGTCAGATGCTCCCAGGCTTCTTTTTTATTTATTTTTATTTTTATTTTTTTCTCCCAGGCTTCCCAGAAGTGCACAGCATTTATGCACACTTGTATCAGCACGGTCAGCACAGACAAGGCTGGCAATTCACACACTAAGAGTGACCAGATTTCCCATCTAACGAAGAGTTGGCATACTGTTGTTCTTTTACATTTCTGTTGAAATGCTAGCTGGAATTAGATCATTAATAATAATGATAATACCTTTCAGAGAGTTCCACTTGAATGAAGATCTGAAGCAATGGACCGATGTGGTACATTCACTCATCCATTTTTTGGTAGCTCACGGACATTTACAGTGACCTTGTAGAGGTCAGGCAGACAGTGTGCTAGGTACAGAAGGGGCAGCAGGCAGCCAAGGCTTCAGAGAGAAGGTGGCTGATAGCCCCAGGCATTGAAAGAGAGGACATCTCTATAGGTAGACAGGGAGGGAAGTCTTCTGAGGAGTACGGGGGCCTACAAGGTGTTGCCTAATTAGAATGGGAATCAGCAAACATTTTCTGCAAAGGGCCAGACAGTAAATAGTTGAGGCTTTGCAAACCGCACAGTGTTGCAACTACTCACCCTTCAGTTTTAACTTCTTGAACCCTGGTCCCTTCCCATCTCCATGTACACTACAGCTACTCCTTATTGACTTCCTTGCTCAGTGGGGCTCACATGCCCTTTGACTGGTTATTAGACATGCCAGTTGGATGCAGGGGGCTTAAGCAACAGTGTCCCTTCCCCTCTGTGTTATGAACTTATTGATAAATAGTCTCAGGAGCCAGAAAGGAAATGAATACATCATTATTTAAGACAATAATAATGGTAAACACTTATGCAGAGCTTGCAAAGGTCAGGTATTCCTCAAAGGGCTTTACAGACTCATGTCCACATCGCAGCAATCCCATGAATTAGATATGGTCCATGACACCATATTACTGATGAGAACACCAGGGCATGGAGAAGTCACTCACTGCATGGAGTGGATACAGTTCCGGAACGCATTTTGCCAAGGTGGATATATACCCAGGTTTGAACAGGTGAGTGTCCCATACAAATCCACATAGGTAGAGCTGAGAGCCACAATGTGGAATGACCCTGGAGGTCAAGGTCAGAGTTTGCTCTCTTCTTTTGCTGTGGCCATTGCTGTGGCCCAGCCAGCTATCAGCTGAGCAGCTGGAGGAGGCAGAACAAGGCAGGGCATATCCTGAGGCTTCCTGGAGAAGGAGAGGAGAATGCCAGTCTCTCTCAGGCATACAGCTCTAGAGAAGTCTGTGCTAACATGACAGGGCCAGGCATTGCGGTAACTACTCCAGATCAGCTGGCTGGACAGGTCACTCTCCTTTGTGGAGACAGGTGAAGGGGATAGAGGTGAAAGGAAGGGTGAGTTCTTCCCTATGCAGATGTGGAGAAAGAAGGCTAATTAATATCAATCATCGATGGTTCCCACCAGAGCTGTTTCTGGAGAGAGGTGTGTCTCCTTGCTCACTCCACACCCAGAGGGCAAGATGAGGGTAGAACAGAGTCAAGTGTACCAGCAGATGGAATAGTGTCTAATGCCTTAGCAAGTGTCCCATGTCTGAGATATCACTTCCTGTGATCAGGCAATGGCACTGTCATTGCCAGAAGATTCTCAGAGTCCCAGGCACAGAGGACAGAGGGTCATTAGGGTAGGGTAGTTCCAATTTTTAGCTCCCATGTGTGCTTTCTGAATTTTGAGCTTGGCTACATGGATGGTTCCCAACTATTTTCTCCTTATTTTATTTTCTTATAGACACGACAGCCCATATATTAAGGACATGTATGCTCTGTCTTAGTTTCAATAGAATATTTCTATAGATACCAGGTTTTGTTAAAGTTAGAGATGCTTCTCACATCAAACACTGGATAAACCCAGCATTGGAGAACAGGATCAACGCAAATAGTGTCACAGATGTCATAGGTTGACGGTGGAATGGTGGAGTCCATGTGAAAATCCAAATGATTATCCTTTCTTTTCTTTGGGGAGTTCACTTCATGTTACTCCCCTGGTAACTCCTGCGTTGTGTCTGAGTTGGATTTTGATTCTCCATTACCTTCTTGTACTGAATTGTCTTTTTTGGTCCAGTGTCCTTTCTGTGATCATACCATTTGTTGCTACGATGTTTCCTCGAAGTCACATCTATCATGGTAGAGAGGCCATGTGTATGTGCCCCACTGGATGTCTCATTTGTCAAGAACCAGGAGTGCACAGGACAAGGGAAGGGTGTGTGTGCAAGTGAGCTGGGAAAGGGATGCATTGTGTGAAGGACTTGGTCAAGGAGAGATTTTTATAATTCCACAATAAATGAGATCTGTGACGAAAAATAACATACATTAAAATGTTAATATAAATGGTTATTCATGAAATATCATAATACATTAAAAATAATATACTTTTTATCTAGTGTGATTCTAACAGCAAAGGTTTTTGGTTATCTCCGGGGGAGCAAAGGGTCCAGGGCATCAATGGCCCACAGAGTCCAACCCAATCTGTATATAGCAGGTCCCGTTGTCCATGAGAAGATCACCAGGGCAAGTATTTGGATTGTTTTATCGATTTCTGTTTGCTTGCTTTGTTTTTTCACATGGGACACAGAAATTCTAAGAGTTTTGAGTCTTGTGTGCTATGTGAGAAGTAGCTGGAGCAAGCTCAACTCAGTGAGGTTTATCCAAAAGAATGAGAGAGGGGCCAGGAGACCCATGGATGGTCGGGGGAGCATGGTGGCAATGATGGGGTGCACACCTGGTGAGCTGAGAGGGTCCAAGATAGGATGGTGGTGAGCAATTCTGACAAATCCAGGGTAGAGTGAGGAGGGGAGCCTGGCGCTACTGGTCAGCTCCAGAGAAGGGGCTGTCAGATGAGGGGCTGGAGACCCCCACTACTGAGTAAGCGGTGATGCACAGACAAGCCCCAGCTGATGAGGAAGAAACTGGAGAACACTCCTGCACAGAACTGTAAATTCAGCCTCACAGAGCAGATGGAAGTTGAAGAACAAGTCTGGCTCGAGGAGATGCTTGAGGCTTGGGGCAGGCAGGAGCTTGTTTTCCAAGGGGGATGCGAGATCGCACGCAAAAAAAACAGCAGAGCGAGTCCTGCCGGAGCCTCTTGACCTCCCAGCCCAGTCAGGGACAGAGCGGGGTTGGCAGGACCTGAGGTCCAGGCTGGGGTGGCCACAGCAGAAGCAAGTACAATGTTGCTGACCATTCTCACCAGGTGCCTCTCAGGGAGCCCAACTGAGGGTGCACACACTCCTGCCACCAGCCTGGACAGCCTGCTTCAGTAGGGGACAGTCTGCTCCCCATGCCCACACTGATCACTACAAGCACGGTGTGTTAGAGACCTGTGTGGTGCATGCTCCCTCACACAGTCCACACCCCACAACCCGGTTATTGTGTTAGTCGGCATGACAGTCCTGCGAGATCATGGAATGGAGCAAACATGCAGTGTGGAGAAAAGTTGGGGGACATTTTGCTAGTCGGAAGACCATGTGGTCCAGCTCTGCAGGGAGGAGAAGGGGTCTGTCCATGGGGACCCAAGAAGCTTCTTGGGCTTTTTCTATGAGCGAGCCATCCTTCCTTCTGTGCCCCTGACATTCACAGTCGGTGGCTAATCTTTGCTGGACGACTTCTAACTTGCAGGGCGAGTTGTTGACCTTTCTTTGAGGCTGGTGTCTGTGCTTGCTTATCAAAAACAAACACACAGCAAGGCTCTCAGAATCACTTAGTGCAGGATTCGTCCTGAAAGTCCTCTGACTTTCTGATTTCTCTAAAAGAAAAGAAAATCCCTCCCGTTGGTTGGATGGAATGCCCATGTGGTGTGTTGACTGTAAACACCTCCATAAGGTATCGGCTGTGGGTTCTGAGTTTCGATGTGACCGCCCAGGCACCCGTGTGTTCCTCACCTGCTGGACTGTCAAGGCTCATGGCTCCCTGGAGGTGGAGGTTCTGTCCATGGTTCTGGAGTCATGGGTCAGAGGAGGGGATCTTTGATGTCCTCACTGATATGACCAGATCTGTAAAGGACACATTCCCACCCTGACAACTTGCAGAAAGAACTTTATTCTGGAAGGGTAGAGGTATTAGTTTCTTTGAAGGAAAACTGTACAGATTTTAAATTTCAATGCCATTTTTCAAAAGGATGTATTTTCCCACAATTCTTTTGATGGCACACATTACATAATTGATTACACCACAATACCAGCAGTCTTAAAGACACGTGGGGAGAAGATCACAAAAAAGAAAAGTCCCCCAGAACATGAGGAAAATGATCTGTCAGCAGACCTGGCAGTTACTTTGTGGCATCTTTTGTTCATCGATGGGATATTGTGCTTTAGAAATCAGTTATGCCCTGGCTGAGTTTTAGGCATATATTATAGTAAATCAATGAAACTTCACTGGAGAGTGTTTTAATTGAACTTGGGGGCAAAGAAAATATAAAGTTCGTAAGATATAGTAGGCAGTGTGTGTCTTTCAGGGCACCAGGTGCTACTTGCAAATATTTCCCTGCCTGGAGCTAAAAAGCACGTATGCAAATGCGGGTAATTTATCTAATAGAATAGAGGGGCTAGAACAAGGCTGTCCATTTTGACGTAGCATGTGTCAGGGAGAAGACTTTCTGAAATGAATGCTAACCCATTCGCTGCTCCAAATTAGCCTCCTGCTTCTGCTCCGGAAGCTTTACAATGGGCTGCACACAATAATGCAATTACAGCCGCCTGTCTTAACACAACAGCATCCTCGCTGGCTCTGGGTGATGGCTTTTAATAGGACGGGTGCAAGGAGCTGTTTTCACTCTCTTCACAGGGCATTCTTTATGTTTTCACGCGTGCCCATTTATGAACGTCTATCATGGGGATTCAAGCCATTTACCACTTATGCACTTGCTAATTGTCCCTTGGTCTTCTGTGGTTTGTAGCTTCAGACATTTCACATCCATCTGTTCTAACTAAAATCTCTCCCATCCAATTGAAAGCCCCTCTGAATTACTTCCTAACATTTCCCCCTAATTGTCACTATTTAGAAACCTGGCTATCCATTTGAGGTATCTTTTTATCTTGGCTGTCTGTCGGAGATATCTTTTTTTCTGACATTACAGAAATGAGTTTTGGTGCTAATCACTGGGGAGCCGAAGTACCACAGGCTGGAAACAAGAACCGATCTCTCTCTCTCTCTCTCTCCCATCCTCCTTCTTTCTTTCTGTTTCTTTCTTCGAATATTGACTGAAGGTCTGCTGTCTCAGGACCTGTTCTATGTGCTGGGAGCTCGGCAATGAACAAAAGAGAAGTTTCCTCATGGAGCTTGCATTTTAAAGGAGGGAGAAAAGCAATAAACACATATGTACACATGTACACATAGATTTGTGCCTAACTTAACCTCATGTGTAGGAACATAGAGTACAGTAACTGGACATGTATGTATATAAATGACATACATCTTATATGACATTGTCCAACAGTCGATCCTTGACAACACTGGTTTGAACTGCGCAGATCCAGTAGCCATCCAGACTTTTCCCAGTAAATACAGTACAGTACTGTAAATACATTTCTCTTCTTTATGATTTTTCTTAATAACATTTTCTTTTCTGTAGCTTACTTTGTTGTAAGAATATAATACTTTAAAAAAATAAAATATCTGCTAGAAAATCATGAAATAATTTGATGAACCAAGGTGAATGACTGATAACAATGAGATGCTATTTTATTATATAATAGAGATATTTTGTATGTGGTTTGTTTTGCTTTGCCCTGGCTATTGTTATTTATTATTTACTCTTTAGACTAGTTTTCAGGCTTCTCTCTATGAGTATAATTGGCTCATAAAAATAAAATTTTGGATAAAAAAAGAATATAATACTTTTTTACTGTATTCTTTTTATTTTTTTTACCTTACAGTGATTAAGTTTAGGAAGTCAAAATTGCAGGTGGATTTTTGACTGTGCTGGGAGTGGGGGGGTCGGTGCCCCTCACCCCTACGTTGTTCAGGGGTCTACTGTCTCCTGTAGTAAATGCACATGCATGTGTATGAGTCACACAGACAAGGACCTGGACGCACACACAGATGGAGGTTCAAGCAGACCCTGATGCCGTGACATGTCCTGCGGTGCCCAGTGCTATGATCTGAGCAGGGCCAGGTGAGAGGGGTGGGATGAGTCTGCCCAGATTTGTTCCCAGAAGAGCCTGAGGGCAGTGAAGGAGGAGCCCTGGGGAGAGCTGCGGAAAGGGCACTCCCGGCTGTGGACAGGGCAGGAGACGCGAGTGTGCTCACCACCTCCAAAGGTGGAGGCCGATGTGAAACTTCCTGCATGTTGCTCTGTGATGCTGCTGTTGTCATGAAGAGCAAGTTTCTAGGAGGCTCACCAGAAGGTTCTCTGTGTAACCAAAGCCCGGTGAGCAAGCCTATGGTTGGGATTTGGGGCCATAGAACAGTCTATACTGACAGGCCAGCAGACCCGCTCTGCTCCAGCCCCCCAGGCTGAGCCACACATGGGAAGCCCCCAGGACTGGACATCAGCCTAGAAAATCCCTTGTGTCTCTGGCTCTCAGAAGCTCTGTGGGCACAGAGCTTACACATGCTCACCATCAGAGCAGCAGGGGAAGCATTGCTCTGAAAAAAGTATGCAAAGTGATAAACAGTTCTAAGACAAAACAAAAATGTCTAGCTAAGAGTGGGAACTACCATCTAATCAGCTTTTTGTTTTGTTTTTGAAAAAAACAAAATTCCAGTGTTCCATTTTTAAAGCCATCTTGAATCTAACCGTTCCCTAAATACATCTCCTCACCTATCTGGACCAGCTGGGGTCGAATCAGACCAGTTGTAGGGCCATCCCGTCATTCCAGCCATCTCATTACCTGCTCCTGGGGGTCTGCAAAGTGGCAGGGCAGTGGGAGAATGGCCTCCACACAGAACTGGCCCCCCGGCAGAGGGAGCAGCTGGGACAACTGGACAGGTCAATGGAAGAAGGACCAGGGACCTGGGGGGGGGCACCTGAGACAAGGCGGGGAGTGAGCAGGAGACAGGTGCAGAGGCAGGTGCTGAAGTGACGGAGGATGACCTTGTCAGAGGGGCTGAGGTAAGGGAAGGAGCAGGAGTGGAGAAGCCGGTGCTCACCCTGCATGAGGTTTGCTGCTGGGCATACCCAGTCTGCATGTGTGGGGTTTAGCACGGCTTGATTTTACAGACAAGGTGTCTGGGGCTCAGTGAGGTGTGGCCACCTGCCCAAGGCTGCACAGGTAGTGGATGCCACACCCGTTGTTGAACCCGGACTCCTGGCTTCAAAGCACACCCCCTTCCCCGGGGTGGAAGGAGCCTCTCCGGCTCCTCTCTTGGAAAGCCTGGCCACACAACCTCAGGATTGCGCACTGAGCCACCCCTCTGCGGGGCTGGCTGCACAGAGCCCAGGCTTTCTGGTTGTCACGGCCCGGAGGGGTGGCTGGGGCCTGAAGAGATTGATTTCTAATAAACACAGTAAGTTAACAACATAGAGTAAAGTGCTTCTAACCTAATTATGATGTTTCTATAATTATTAGGTCATTACTAAAATAGGTAATAAGTTTTAATCCAGCAGTGAAAGCACTGTCACTCTCTTAAGAACAAGGCTTTTAAAAACCAGACTTAAGTTTAATGCTTTGCATGTGATTTGCTATATTTCTCATTTCCCCACTGTTTCCAGCCTCTGTCTGATTCCTTCTGGACTTCTTGGGGTTCCCAGCAGCCCTGGTAACTCCCCTGAGGCTCCTAGGATTGGACTCCAGGTGTGTGCACCCAGCCAGCCCGTTGCCCTGCTATTCCACACTCTAGAGCCCTCTGCTGGGGTTTCCTGCCTCAATTGGTCTTTTCAGACATGCCCATGTGGTTCATTCCCTTGTCCCTTAGGACCTGTCCAAATCCAGGTTTTAGAGATCCTTCCTCAGTGACTGCAATTAAAAGTGTCACCGTCACCACCATTCTCCACCTGATGTTCCAGCTTTGTCTTCATAGCCATACTGTCCTCAGATAAACCAAACAATTTCCATATTTAAAAAATAACCTATCGACATTCACATAATCAACCATTTTACAATGAACAATTCAGTGTCATTTAGTGCACTCGTAATGTGCAACCACCACCTCTATCTTGTTTCAAAGCATTTCTGTCACTCCTAGTAAGAACCCTTCCCGGTTAAGCAGTTTTCCCCCATTTGCTCCTCCTCTCATTCTCCTGGCAAGCTCCAGGCTACATTCTATCTCTGTGAGTTCCTCTATTCTGGGTATTTCATATACATGGGACCATATATACATGGCTTTTGGTTCTGGTTTCTTTCACTTAATATAATGGTTTTGAGGTTCATCCACATTGTAGCATGCCCATGATTTTATTCCTTCTTAAAGCTGAATGATATTCCATCGTGTGGTGAGCCCAAAATTTGTTTATTCACTCATGAGTTGCTGGACATTTGGAGTGTTTCCACCTTTTGGCTTTTGTGAAAAGTGCTGTTGTAAGTGTGCATGTCCATGTGCTTGGGCTTTTGTTTCTCTGGGGTGTATGCATAGGAGTGGTATAGTGAGCTTCTGTCCATCAGCTCTCCACTTCTCTGGCTCCCCTTGTTCCTTCTGCATCAAAAAAGCAAAATGTTGCTCTTGCTCCAAAGCCCTGGTGGCTGAATGGTGACTCACCCTCTCATTTGAACTGTACTTGTCTGGGCTACATTTCACTTCCAAAGGATACTGGCTGAACTCATGAAGATCGCAGGGCTCAATGCACTTAGTCATCCATCAGACTTTCTCCTGGGACCACTTAGAGAAGTTCTTTGATGGATAGACTCAAGCTCATTACCAGTGAGGTCCTTTTAAAATGAGCGCCTGTCTTCTAAGTAGAGGAAAGAACATTCAAATCATGTTAAGAAATAGGAAATTGCAAGACTAAAATAAGGATGCAGGCCTGGAAATTGAAACTCCATTTATTTATTTTATCTGATGCTTTGGGACCAAAACTAGATATTGGGACTCCCAGAAACTAAATATTTCTCTGCCTTTGGCTGTTAGTGGGGATGGAGTTTTCAGAAATAGTGGCCACTGGGAATTATTAAGAAAAAGTTTTCCAATTCTTAAGTGTTTTGGGGAGCTAGCACTGGCAAGTTGTTTTGGTCTTACTATCTCACATGGAGTGTATAGTGGTAACATGTGCCAGGTGGTGCCCAGCTTGGTGGCACGCAGAGGTCACCTGGGGAGTCACACCTGCTGAAGCCTGTGTCCCACCCCAGATACTCTACCTGAATTCATCCAGGAGTGTGGCCAGGGCATCCGTATTTTTTTAAAATATTTTATTTATTTATTCATGAGAGACACACACACACACACAAACACACACACACACACAGAGAGAGAGAGAGAGAGAGAGAGAGAGGCAGAGACATAGGCAGAGGGAGAAGCAGGCTCCATGTAGGGAGCCCAACATGAGACCCAATCCCGGGGTCCCCAGGATCAGGCCCTGGGCTGAAGGCGGCGCTAAACAGCTGAGCCACCCAGACTGCCCCAGGGCATTCGTATTTTCAAGTCTTTTCTCTCCTCCCAGCTACTGGTGCCTGCAACAGTCAGCTAGCTTTCCTATGGGGTCTTGGATGTTCATATACGTATGGTTTATTTGATGCTAACTTTGCAGCATGAAAGTCCAATTTTATATGAACATGTCCAGTATCCCTGAAAAATGTGTTTCAAGGGCCTATTCATAAATGCATTTTTCATTTTGTTTAGGCTAACTGGAATGTCTAGAGCCTTGCTATTCAGCATGTGGGTCAAGCCTGCTAGCATTGCCATTACCTGGGAGTTCATCAGAAAAAGAAATCCTTTGATCATTTCAACATTTTTCCCTTTGTCTCCTAGTGTAAATAATTCTATTAAGATGTTTCCTAGTACCAAATAATAAAGAAAAAGAAATGCAGAATCTGAAGAGAGAGGTGAAGCCAGTGGGGACAAGCCCACACACAGGCAGCAGTGAGCTCAAAAGTGAGCATCTGCAGGATTGCATGGCACACAGCAGATGGGGCATGTTCAGGAGAACGTTGGGGGGTTCTGTACTTGGACCTTGTTGCCGTGGCCATTCCAAAAATGCTACAGAATGTAGCAAAGGAAGCCTGTGGCTGGTGTTTCCAAACGTGTTTCAGAATACGAGCCTGGTCAGCCCAAACCCAGTGCTCGTTGTGGAAGACCCAAGTGAAAACCCCAGATTTGGTTGGAGTTCATCCTGATGCACTCATCACAGACTAGGCCACTTGCCTGTGTCCTCAGGTCCCCCAGAAGGTAGCTTGAGATAATTGATCAAGTTAAAGAAACATACCTCTAATGCATCACCTTCTGAGCTAAGAACTGATGCTGCCACAAGCTGGGTGGCATTTTATGAAATGATTCATGCCCCTGTTACCGTCACTGCCTTGTAGGTGGGGGAGGCCCTACCGCAGAGTGGAAGACTTGGCAGATTGGTATCGGTTGAGTGAATCTAAAAAACTCGCATTTTGACTTTTCTTCATGCGGAATGATGCCAGGGAGCCGCTTGCTCTCCACGAGCTGGGGGAATGTCCCCCACAGTGTGCAGAGTTTGAGGTGTGTGTCAAGATGTCATGCAGACCTGCGCAGCGCGAGGATGCCTTGTGGGATGCTGTGTCATTTTCGTTTGTCGAAGAGGAGGAACAAAATGTGGGAGAGGCCTCATGAACTTGGTATGTGCTCCCTGGTCACACATTTCATAGGTAGCACTTGGCTAAAGGGATGTAGGTAGAAGCTGACGATCTAGGTAATAGTAGCTCCTCAGAAGGACCCACTCCCACCCACCTCAGCACATGGGATTTAGAGGATTTACAGGGAAGATTTCTTCACACAGTTATTAAACACCAGAATACATTCTTAATTAACATTTTCTGGAAGTCTCTGAAAGGAGAATGGATTTTAATTTGCTTAGAATATTTTATTGGGATTCTTCCCAAAGGCAACAAGGTGTGCCTGCAGTTGCATAGTTAAGCTTTTGTACAAAAGTGCATCCTTAACGTATCCTTTAGACTCTGGAATTTTATTTACGAAGCTGAGCTAGCAGGAAGGCTGTGGATAAATACATGGGAAATATAAAGAAATGGCAGGCAGGACAGCTCAGTTGCCGTGTGGCTTTGGTTGGGAGGGCAGGGCTTGCAGGAAAACACAAAGGAGAATGCTGGCTCTCTCTGATACTCCTACCAGTGTCTGTTCCAAACCTTTCCTTTCTGAGGAAGGAGGAAGAGGGAAGGAAAAGGTAAGAAGGGAGGAGAAATGAATCTTGAAAGAAGGAAGAAAATAAAGCAAGGCAGATGGACAGATAGGAACTAATATTCACGGAGCATTTACTCTCTAGAAAACATGTTGGCATTTCTTATCTCTCAGGGGATATGTATTTGTTTTGTTTTGTTTTTTGTTTATCCCAATTAATGAGAGAAGCAAATAGAGATTCATGCTCACATGAACATGGTAGGTGGTAGTAGGGACACAGCTATTGAAAGCAGGTGAGTCAGTCCTCAGAGTCCACTTCTTCTCCACGGCACCACATGGCCCGCTTCACTCTGACACCTGACTCCATGTCCAAGGATTCATCTTCTCTTTGCTTCACAAGAAGTCAGACTATTCCTTGTGAACGTCCAAAAGCATCACATCCCCATCTCCTCCTTCCTCTCTTCTGTCCCCACTGTCCAGACAGTCTCAGCCTTCAGAGACCAGCCCAGGGATCAATATATGAAAAAGTTCCTCATCTTGTCTTTTCTTAATAAGCTGAAGATCTTCCTTCATTCAAATGGTATGTATGATCTGGAAAAGTTTGAGCAGCAAATTTTATAAAATAAAGTCATTTGTATTTCAGCAACATATTTTGTTTATTTTATATCAGTAACATAAAATGTCTAGAGAAAATAGTAAAAGTATTACTGCCTATGAAATGTCATCTTTTTTCTTTTCTTGAGAAAAGATATTTTATTTTAATTTCCCCAAAGCAGTTCCTGTTTTCAAAGACTCTTGAGAATTGTATCTATGTACTGACTTCCAGAAAAGATTAATAAGCAGAGGCATCC
This sequence comes from Canis lupus baileyi, assembly GCF_048164855.1. Lineage (NCBI taxonomy): Eukaryota > Metazoa > Chordata > Mammalia > Carnivora > Canidae > Canis > Canis lupus. The sequence goes on from NC_132868.1 coordinate 9,150,630, forward strand.
ATGCAAAATACATTTTACTAAAGGCCAGTGGTTATATTAGAAACTACATACAATTATCTTTCTTTCATAGATAAGAAATACTGTTTTGAATTGATCCTTTAAAATTCCCCAAAGTATTTGATCTCATAAAATCTTTGCAGTGGTATAATTTATAAAGCAGGGGAAATTCTTGTAAACTCAGCATCTGGAGCAAGAATATTTTGCAATGCAAATTTTTGTGCATTTTACATTTATGCCTGTGAATCAGTTAAACACACAGATCCCCATGCTATTTGCACATGCAAATCAGGGAGGAATGTTACTACAGTGATCTGTGTTTGGGGCCCTCACTCTCACTGCGAGTTGCCTGCCTTCCTGTAGAGCAATCTGACTTGATTATGTAAGATAAAAATTACCAGGTAGGTTTAAGAGCCAAGCTTCTCTCTCATTCCTGAATGCCCAGCATCTTCTCTCAATGCCTCGTTGGGTCTGAGCTATAGCAGATGCTTGGGAAGAGTATTTTTCATGCACACTCAAGATGTAAGTTCTAAGGATTTATTTTTTTTTAATTTTTTATTTATTTATGATAGTCACACAGAGAGAGAGAGAGAGGCAGAGACACAGGCAGAGGGAGAAGCAGGCTCCATGCACCGGGAGCCCGACGTGGGATTCGATCCCGGGTCTCCAGGATCGCGCCCTGGGCCAAAGGCAGGCGCTAAACCGCTGCGCCACCCAGGGATCCCAGTTCTAAGGATTTATAGTCATGTCTAATGTATTAGGTTTTAGGGTTACCAAAGCAAATACTACAAACCAGGTCCCTCAATGACAGAAATTTATTGTCTCACAGCTCTAGAGGCTAGAAGGGCCAAGGCTAAGTTGGCAGTGCTGGTTCCTTCTGTGGCTGTGAGACAGAATCAGCTCCAGGCTCAAGCTCTCATGGCTTCTGAGGTCTGTTGGCCATCCTTGGCTTTCCTTAGCTTGTGGAAGCATCACTCTGATCTCTGTCTTCATCCTCACCTTTCTTTCTTTCTGTGTGTCTGTGTCCAAATTTCCCCTTTATAAAAGAATGTAGGTCATCGGATTAGAGGCCCATCTTCTCCAATACAACCTTATCTTAACTACATCTATATGAACACCATGTCCAATTAAGGTCACATTCTGAAGCAGTGAGTGTTAAAATTTCTACATATTTGGGCAGCCCGGGTGGCTCAGTGGTTTAGCGATGCCTTTAGCCCAGAGTGTGATCCTGGAGACCCAGGATCGAGTCTCATGTCAGGCTCCCTGCATGGAACCTGCTTCTCCCTCTGCCTGTGTCTCTGCCCCTCTCTCTCTCTCTTTCTCTCTCTCTCTGTGTCTCATTAATAAATAAATAAATCTTTTAAAAAATTTTCTATGTAAAAAAAAAAATTTTTTTCTATGTATTTGTAGAGGCGGGGACACAGTTCAGCTCATAATACCTATGAAGAACAACCACTACCGCAGACCACATCGACCCTATCAGTAGAGCCTGGTTTCCACAGAAGACCTGTTTTAGAAATGAGGTTCTCGGGGATCCCTGGGTGGCGCAGCGGTTTGGCGCCTGCCTTTGGCCCAGGGCGCGATCCTGGAGACCCGGGATCGAATCCCACATCAGGCTCCCGGTGCATGGAGCCTGCTTCTCCCTCTGCCTGTGTCTCTGCCTCTCTCTCTCTCTCTCTGTGACTATCATAAATAAATACAAACTTAAAAAAAAAAAAAAAAGAAATGAGGTTCTCAACATTGACTGCATGTTACATTTGCCTGGTGGGCTTTAAAAAGTCTTGATTCTCAGGTGGCATCTTTTTTTTTTTTTTAAGATTTTATTTATTTTTTCATGAGAGACACAGAGAGAGGCAAAGACATAGGCAGAGGGAGAAGCAGGATCCCTGTAGGGAGCCCAATGTGGGACTTGATCACAGGATCCCAGGATCATGACCTGAGCTGAAGGCAGATGCTCAATCCCTACCCAGGTGCCGCTCTCAGGTTGCATCTTAAACTAATTAAATTATGATCATTCAAGGTGGTGTTTCTTTTTGTTTTTGTTTTTGTTTTTAAGATTTTATTTATTTATTGACAGAGACAGAGAGAGAGCACAAGCAGGGGGAGTGGCAGGTAGAGAGGGATGGAAAGATAGACTCCCTGCTGAGCAGGGAGTCTTATTTGTGGGACTCAATCTCAGAACCCCAGAACCATGACTCGGGCTGAACGCAGACGCTTAACCAACTGAGCCACCCAGGTGCCCAGCAAGGTGCTATTTCTTGAAGCATTTCTTAAAAGTTTCTCAAATGTATAGTTGAGAAAAGTTTCTCAAATGTATAGTTGAGAAAAGTTTCTCAAATGTATAGTTTCTCAAATGTATAGTTGATGGCAACTCATTTAGACTAATCCTGTCAACCAGAGATCTTCCCAGCCTCATCCCTGTGGGACATGCTCACTATTAAAAAGTTATCAAAAAGAGCTCTGATGTCCCTAAATCAGCTTCCAAAAGCCTGAGTCCTCACTTGGATTCTGATCAAATCTTACTCAGTATGTCATGCTTACTATGCAACTTGGTCTGGAATCCTGGCTCAGAGCAGACTGGAAGCACCAATGCCCTGGAATCCTGAAGTGTGAGGATGAGCAAGGAAGGGATAAGTGACAACTGGCCTGAGGAGGAGAGGCCAGGGGGCCTAACAGCAGGCATGGTGCTGCACGAACATTTTCATCATCAGGACTTGGAGTATTAGGGGATTAAAACCAGTTTAACAGCTGCTGCCTAAGAAGGCAGGAAAATACTACTTTTTTGGAGAGAAATATAAAAAAGAGATAAAAGGAAAGATTAGTCCTGGAAGTTGGTGCACTTCAGTTAACTGAATATTTGATTCCCATGACACTTTTCATTTCCTGATAATACTCAACGGAAATGGTATTTTTATGAAATAACTCTTCTATTTTATTTGTAAAATAAGGTAAAACTTATTTACACAATTAGCAGAACACACTAATTGTCTTGTCTTTGGTCTCAGGTTGGTGAGATTGTCTTTGACAATACCCTGATCTCAGTGCTTAGACATTCATCCTACTTCCAACTTTATGATGTAAGTAGGATTGCCAAGGGGAGTCATTTTCAGGTGGATGGCATTGACAGCAGCAGGTGGAAGGCACTAGACTAGAACAGAGACAGCCTCTGTGTAGCATGCTTGGCTCCTCTTGTGCATGGCTCTTCTCTTCTGAAATTCTAGGGGCTTTCCTGGAGGATCTGTTGGGATTCATGATCAGCTGATCATGGGGTTGGGTTCATGGAGGTCATTCATTCAGAAAACCCCCTCTATGGCTACCTATGCAGCCAGGTGTTATCCTTGGGCATGTCACATGCAAGGGAGCTACTGAGGGAGTGTGCACACTGCAGGTGCACCCACTTTATGTATACAAATCATGCAGATACCATACATGTCTTAGACACACGTGTATACATCTCATACATTGTGTTCACATCCTGCATATGTGTGCACACATCTTGCATAGAATGTACACGTTCTATATGCACATGTCTTACATATACATATGTATGTCTTATGTAGATGTACCAGTCAGATTGGGCCAGAAGGGCTTTAGTAAAACATATCCCCTGCTTTGGCTTATTCCAACACATAAGCCAAGTTTGCTGGGATTGCATAATTTGCAAATCCTCCAGAGAAATACATTAATACTATATAAAGGTATTGGGCAATGGTGACTTAATGAATGTGAAGAACCCATAAGAGAAATAAACGCAGCTTGAAATTTTCAGCTCTCAAGAGATCTTCACATTTTGATAGTGATTGGTAGCAACACGCAGAATTCTAAAATAGTTTAGTGAACCTTCTTTCTCTTCTTGTACATCTGAGGAACACCACACCTGTGACAAACACTACAGAGCAAAGACCTGTTCCTTCTTTTCCTCGGGCCCCTGGCCATAGGAGAAGGGCTTGTTTATAATAAAAGCCACTCCAGAATAATTTGGTCATTGCAAGCACTAACAAGTAAACTGAAATGTACAGGTACAAACAAAGAAGCTAAAACTACAGAAGCACAGGTAGGAGAAAGAGCAAGGCACGTAAGCAACCAACAAGAATCCAGGGGACCGTGTCCATCCTCAAGCTGAACACAGTCCTGCGCCACTTTCACCAAAGTCGGAGTCCCAAACCAGGGAAAGAACTCGCTGTGCTTCCCTGTGTACTACTTGCTCCTATCTGGACACCTTGGGTGCGAGACCTCAGACACTCCGCCAAGAGAATTAAGTAAGAATGACTGTATGAGAACCTCATGCTCTCAGCTCTTGTAAGTGTTCTAGAAAATAAAGCGCAGGACTTTTTAGTAACCAAGAATTTTGTAGTAGAATAATCTTGTTATGGATTTCTTGGAGGTAAGACTCAAAGTCAAGGCTGCAGGTAATACTGACAACACTGTCCACTTTGCCACCAGGCTTATGTCCAGGAGGCGCGGTCAAAGGCATTAATAGGACTGCTAGGGGAAAGACAGAGTGGCGTGAGATAAGGACAGAAGGAGAGCCAGAGAGGGGCTGCCACTCAATGTCGAGGGTTGATTTTTCCCTGTATAATACAGCTGTGTCTCCAGGGATCTCATCCTGGAGAAGTGGGATTTTAGCCTCCATCTCACATCTCAAAGGCTCTCCCCTTGGGAATTCCAGTTCATGTTTGACAGGGGGAAATTCTGGGGTGGGAAGAGGGGCAGGGGCTATGCATAAGGGAAGTGGGGTCACCTGCAATGGGGTCAGATTGCACCTGCAAGTCTAGCTGGCAACCACATAGCTTCAGTCCTTGCACAGCTGGCTGGAAGTGACCAAGGCCATGGAACCAGGAGGTGCTAGGAGCAACAGAAGCCATGTGTGCCGCCTACATGGACTCACAGTTATGTCAATAATCTCTATGCGCACCTCACTGTCTTGGGTGATGACCTACACATGGCCTATGCCATCAAATGTGAAGCCGATCTCAGGTTGTGGAAACCACTAGCATGAGGAGCAAACACCCACAGAGAATGTTATGAGTGGAGTCTGTGCCCCAAGGTGGGATGTTGGGAGCAGGGGTCTGGAGCTGTGCCCAGAGGCCCAGGGCCATTTCTTCTGTCTGCATTGTATTCCTTCCAATTCGTCCCAATCCTGATGCTGAGGAAGGATTTCTGTAATGCACACAATCACCAGGGTACTTCAGATGGGCCAGGGAGCGAGTGAGCTGAAGCGGGTCCGAATCTTTGGAACAGGGCTGCCCTCCCCACCCTAACAACAGAGGAAGAGCGCCTGGAGCCTCAAAGTCCCGGCTTCCTGGAACTCCCCAAGGAGGACTATTCTGTGGCTCTTGAGCTTTTGGAGGAGCAGTGAGAGGAAGCTGGGAGTAGGGACTGCACAGAGGGAACCAGGCCGGCATGGACGATCTCCAATAGCTGTGTGTAGGGGTGGGACCCACGGGCGCCTCGGGACAGCCCCATGGGCATCTTGGCTGTGAAGAAGCCAGACTGGAAAGGCACCTTTGAACCTGGTAGCCTCCAAATGGCAGAGCCATTACGCTCCGGGGTTTGTGAGGGGAGCTAGATGCTGCCCTTCTTCCAAGGCTCTGCCCCTGGTGTGGACGTGGCTGTGGTGTGGACGGTCCTCCTGTCCCGGGTGGCAGCGCGCAGGGCCGGTCCTACGGTGAGATGCTCAGACCTGGCTGCCCCCAGGGGATGCGCAGACCTCATAGGGAGGAAACGTGAGCCCAAGGTTATTTAAAGACAGACAAGGGGTCAGAGGAGCGTGGAGCAGGCCCCACCGCGCACAGGGGCTGGGCCATTGGAGGCGTGGTCCCTTCGCTCGCGCTCCCGGGGCCAGGCTTCCACAGGGCCCTTCACGTTCCTCATTTAAATACCCTGAAGAGCAGGTTCTGTGACCCTGGGGCGCTTACCTGTGATGTACCGCCGGCTCTTGCGGGCCGGTCAGCCCTTTGGCCGTGGTGCTGGCTCTGCGGTGCGTGCAGCTCCCAGCTGGGGGGGGGGGGGCATGCACCCCCGTTCTTGTTTAGCAGGACGGGGGCCGGGGTCAGCTCGCCTCCTCCGTCACCCACTGCATCAGGGGCTCGAGACTCCCGCCGCCCCTGTGCTGCCGCCCTGAGTGGCCTTTCTGGCTGAGCTGGCGGGGGAGACGGACGGAGTGGCTTAATTGGGCCGCGCGTCTGGGTAAAATGCGTTGAATGTTCATGCTCTGGTCTCTGTCTCTGCTGGAAGCTGCTGCCGCATTGCAGAGCCGCCTGGCGCTGCAGTTCAGGTGGTCTCCAAGGAGAAACAGATTTGCAGGCCAAGGCAGAGGGACAAGATGACCTGCCCAGAATCAAAGCTGTGGAAGTTAACCTCCGACATTATTAGTCCCCAGTCCGGCCACCCGGAGAAGCCTGGCCAAGGGGAGGCTCCGGGACCCGTGGGGCAGGAGGGCTGGGAGGGAACAGGTGCCCCCGTGTGCGCCCTGTGCGCAGGGGAGGGGAACAGGCTGGAGACGGAGGAGGGGTGTGGGGAAAGCAGGAGGCGGGTCGGGATGGGGCGGGTCAGGAAAGAGGATGGGTCAGGAAACGAAGCAAATGAAAGACTTATCCCCAGTCTATTTTCTTTTATTTTTTTTCACCACTAAGCAATTGATTGATTTGTTTATTCATTTATCCATTTATTTAGTTATTTTATTTTATAAAAAAAAAAAAAAAAGCTGGGGATCCCTGGCTGGCTCAGCGGTTAAGTGCCTGCCTTCAGCCCAGGGCATGATCCTGGAGTCTTGGGATTGAGTCCCACGTCGGGCTCCCTGCGTGGAGCCTGCTTCTCCCTCTGCCTGTGTCTCTGCCTCTCTCTCTCTCTGTGTCTCTCATGAATAAATAAATAAAATCTTTTAAAAAAGCTATATTTTATCTCATTTTTAAAAATGAAACTAACAATCCAAATATTCAAGGATTTATATACATTTTTTTCATTTTTAAAATTTTTATTTAAATTCAATTCATTAGCATATAATGTGTTGTTGGTCTCAGAGGTTGAGGTCAGTAATTCATCAATCTTATATAACACCCAGTGCTCCCCACATCCCCGGCCCAGTCTATTTTAGATGTTTGACAGCCAGCAGCCTGGCTAGTTTGTAACCTGAGGGCCTCACCTCCTCAAAAAACAAAAATGTTATGATCCTCCAATTTTTTTCCTTTCCATTACATCCTGGAAAAATAACTTAAGGATGTGAAGACTTACAAAATTCATACTAAAATGCGCAAAAAAGAAGCCAGGAGATGCAGAACACAAGCAAGTCTGGGCTCTGTCACCAAAGGAATCTGTCTCTGCTCTTGTCTTTGGGGCTCCTTGTGAGCAGGGGAGACCAGGGTGAGTGACTGTGGGACTTTGCCAGCCCTGGTGTAGGTCAGAGCTGAGGCCAGGGGCGTGGCACTTTCCACCTGCTCTCTGGGCTGCTCTCCCAGCTTCCTTCTCTCTAACTCTCTCATTGCTCTTCCTCCTTCTCTTTTTCTTGCTCACCTTTGGCCTAGGACCAGCGCGGAGCTGCACCCCCACTAGCGTCATAAAGAGCAGCTCTCTATCCTGACCCTCACGGCAGGCAGCTGGAACAGAGAAGCTTGTCATTCACTACAGCTGATGATCAAGCTTCAGTATTTGATGGCTGGGACTTCATTTCCGGATGTGCAGTAGCCTGCAAAACCACAGTATCAATAGCTGTGGGTAATGAGTTTAGATTTTGTCTTAAAGTTTCATGCAACAAGTGACAGACTATTTGAATTCACACTGGGATTTAGGGGTAGTTAATGTAGTGTCTACCTCACCTGGTCAGATCCTGCTCCCAGGAATCCTTGCCAGGCCCCAGGCTCTGGCCTTTTGCGAATGTGTGCCCATCTGTGTGACACATTGCATCTGCTGTCACACCTTCCAGATATTTTTCCGGGGTCACATCAGCACATGTCCCATGGACAAACCATTTCAACTCAGACGTAATGACCCGTATAGTAACGAGTAACACACAATCCATTTCCAGACAACACCAACACTCATTATAAAGAGAGCCACTGAATTTCTAATGAAGCACAGGAGAAAGGGAGGGTCCCCAAAAACAGATGTTACAAAAATAGCCTCTGTCATTAAGGCAGAAAAACAATATAAAAATGGGATGCACTTGAGACCAGCACATATTTCCATAATTTATGGAAATGGCTTTTTCCTGCATTTAATGGCTATCAGGAGCTCCATTAAGAACATGCCCCCTCTCCTTCTTCCTTTATCCCCTCAAATTAGAAATCACTATATCATTCTGTGTGTTTTGTTGTTGTTGTTTTAATCCCATTTAATTTATTGAAATAGAATCTGTTGTTTTCTTTGACTTGAGTTTGAAAGATACCCCAGGTTATACAACAAGCTCAGCAAAGCCTATGCTGGAATAAGTATCAGAAATTGTTGTTGATTTGTTGTGTTCATGAAATTCATCCTGTGGGCTGCCTTCATCCATGGGCTCTTTCTCAAAGAGTTCTCTTTTTCTCCCTGGTAGGGGTAACTTGTTGGCAGAACCCACAAGTCTAGGTTCTTTTTCAGTTGTCTCTTTGCAGCAGCCTTGGAATTTGCCATGAACAACAGTTGTAATCTTTTCCTCAAGTGACTGTTTTGAAAGGAAGACAAATATTTTGGACACAAAGAAAGTAGCCCCTTTCGTTCCATTTTTCAATGTGAATGAAATGACTGAAAGGTGATAAGATGGGCACTGAGGGGGGCACTTGACGGGATGAGCACTGGATGTTATACTGTATGTTGGCAAATCGAACTCCAAGAAAAAAAATATACCAAAAAAAAAAAAAAAAAAAAAAGAAAAGAAAGATGATAAGAAGCCCTGCCTGAGGGTCAGTCTGAGGGTAAGTGCAGACCAGTTGTTTTGTAGTTTGTAGAAAGACCTAGAGTTTGGGTTTACTTAATATTTCTGCATCATCAAATTTAGCTTTTATTTATGAGCTTATTATTTATGTGTCTACAGCAATATTACAGCGGTGATGTTGTATCCTTTTCTGTGTAGCATATCATGAGCCATGGGATGCCTCTTTGTATCTTTGCTCATAAAATTATCCTTGATTATCTCATCAAAGTTGTGTCCACCAGGTTTTTCCATCATAAAATTATCATTTTTCCAATTGTTATTAAGCCCCTCTTAGAGAGAAGCTTTGGGACCATGAACAGGTCCTGTTCTTTGTCAAACTTCATCTAGTGGCATTACCAACCAATGATATAAAGAGCAAGAACAGGAAACAGAAAAGCTGCAGAAGCAATTTTTTTAAAGACTTTTTTTATTTATTCATTTGAGAGAGAGAAAGAGAGAGAGAGAGAAAGAGAGCATTTGCAGCGGGGAGGGGCCGAGGGAGAAGCAGACTCATTACTGACCTGGGATCCTGATGTAGAGGCTCCATTCCAGAGATCAAGACCTGAGCCAAAGACACATGCTTAACCAACTGAGCCACCCAAGGAGCCCCTTGAAGCAATATTAATATCAGACAGGACATAATTCAATGTGGAAAACTCTAAAAAATATAGAGGGATATTACATGTATATCAAAAGTCCCAACTTATGAACAAAATGCATCGGTAATAAACCTTAATACACTCAACAACATAATATCTTTAACCTGTGAAGATAGATGCACAAGCATTAATGGTATGATGAAAGACTTTTATAAATATCACTCAATCAGACATTTTCCCTAGAAAAAAATAAGAACATAGGTTAATTTTAAAAGTTAATTAAAATTTGTAAATGTATAAATAAATAATAGATGTATAGAGAGATGTACATTTTTTAAAAGAGTGCTTTGTGGATTTTTTACAAAAATTGGTATGGACTTAGCTACAAAAGCTAAACTCATTTTTAAAGGTAGAGGTTTTTTTGTTTGTTTGTTTATTTTTGCTTTTGTTTTTTCCTTTTTTTAGTTCACAATCTGAATTTGAGCTAATGAAAGTTAGGAATAATTGATAAGAGATAACAAAAACCTTTGACCTGTCAGTTACTGAGAAACATTATCTTAGATAACTCATGGATTCTATCAAAAGCTGTGGAGCAAAATAAATGCTTTATATGAAGATTTCTATTATCATTCAAGAAGAAAAACTATATATAAAGCATATTTGTGCTCATTTGAATCCATTAAGAGAAAAAGCAAAAAAAAAAAAACCAACAAAAATTAAGGAACAATAAATTTAAAAGATGTTAAAAATAATTCAGTTCAAAACAATAAAAACAACTGAAATGAGAAAACAAATCCAGATCTGTTTTAAAAAAATCAACACTATAGATAAACATTTCATAAGCTTCATTAAACACATAACTGAATCATAAGCATGAACCCATCAGGGAAAAATATCCATTACACAAAATGAATGAGCAAGAAGGTTGGCAGCTAAGTGTATGTGATCTTAGAGCATCTCTCTACTCTCAAAATGACCTAAGAAACTGACTGCATACGTTTTAGATGATCTGAATACAAATATGATGTAATCACACCACAGGTTAGAGAGACCATTTGTTTCAAAAGTATTGGGCATTTGAATATTGTGGAATAAATAAGTTCCCTTTGTCTACTTTTAATTTAAAAATATTCAGTCTCATCCTCTGCTCTCCCTGTACCTCCTCAGTACACCTCACACATTCCTACACCCCACTCCTTCCCTCTCTTGGCCAACGTCTTGCAGCCATGCTAGGTAGGATGGACGCAGATGGGACACATTTCTGATTCAGTGAATCTACTCTGATGTTCTGAGCCTTGGTGTAAGGACTGCTTGAAAGAATTCAGATGTGATATTTCCATGACATTATCACGTAGGGAGGTTCTTTTTGTACCTTGTGAATGGATGTCATGCTTTCACTTAACACAGATAATTATTTTTGTTGCATTCTCAGAGTTGAAATGTAGTACATTACAAATCATAAACAGCACAAAACCACAGTCTTCTCATTCCTTGTCACATCAGGCTAGGCCTGAAGACATGGTCAGGGAAGAGGTCAGCATGGGGAAGGACACTGGCAGAGGGCAGGTGTGGGTATAGCACTGTGGGGTACCCGGAGGTCCAGCCCTGAGTCTTCCCGTGCAAGCATCTCAGGAACTCAAGAGGTGGAAGTGTTCAATGATTCAAGCATGGACTCAGGGAGCAGAATCTGTTGATTTGAATGCTGGCCTCGTTACTCACGAGTTGTATAGCTTTAGTCAAAATAATTTCTATCTCTATGCCTCACGATACTGTTTTTCTCATCTGGTTTCCTTATATGGGTATTGAGTGTTATGAAGTGTCTAGTACTTAGAACATTAAATGACATGCAAGTTCTACATTTAGCTATAATTATTCCAAGCTGGACCATTCCTTGGGGGAGAATCATTTCAATTTATTACACATTTGCTACTTTTTGTGATGGGAAGATAAGATGTGGAAAACATTAATAATCAATAATCAGGATATTTTTCTCATGATAATTATTGTGAATTGTGAGTTTGGAGCTTCCAGTAATAATGGTGCAAAGAGGGCGGGAAATTTGCCCTGCAGAAAAAAAGAACAAAACTGGACAAAATATTAAAAGCAACAATTTCGGGGCGCTGAGAAATGACTAAAAGTGGAGAATAATGAGGAACATTTTAAATATGAAAGATAAAACAAAATATTGGGGATCCCTGGGTGGCTCAGCGGTTTGGCACCTGCCTTTGGCCCAGGACCGCTCAGGGTACGGTCCTGGAGTCCCGGGATCAAGTCCTGTCCGGCTCCCGGCCTGGGGCCTGCTTCTCCCTCTGCCTGTGTCTCTGCCTCTCTCTTTTTATGTCTATCATGAATAAATAAATAAAATTAAAAAAAATATTCCAGAAAGAGTACATATGTGAGCAAAGAGAAATAAATATAATTTTTTTCTTCTCAATTTCTTTAAAAGATTGGAAACAGTTGTTTGAAGTAAACTCATAACATTGTATTTTTGGAATTATAATATAAATGCATAAGATACCTATGACAAGGAGGAGAGTTATGGAGTTGTAATGTTGCTAAGTTTCTATATTTAACCAGAAGTTAATATTAATTAACTTAATAGAATTTGCAAAAGTAAAGATTTATATTGTAATACCTAGAACAACCACTAAAAAAAATATGTAGTAAAATAGATAAAAAGTAAAAAGAAACATTAAAATAATACTAAAAATATTGTTTAAAACAAAAGAAATTAGTAATAGAGACAGATGAATCAAAGGAGCTAAGAAAATATGATCAGAATGGCAGATATAAATTCAGCCGTGTCAAGAATTACATTAAATATGAAGGGAATAAACAATTGAATCAAACTAAATTCAATCAAATTGAATCAAACAATTGAATCACACTGAATGAGAGAGTATAGCATGAGTGTGTGCTGCCTAAAAGAGATGTACTTTAAACCCAAGTACATAGCTAGTATGAAAGTAAAGGATGCAAAAATATATTCTCGGCAGACACTAACTTTAAGGGAACTAGAATGGGTATTTAACTGTCAGAAGAAACATACTTATGGCAAAAACTAAAGAAAAAAATAAAAGGGAAACTAGAGAAAGAACATATGAAAATTATAAACACTTATGCACCCACAACAGATCTTAATATGTAGAGCAAAACCCGGCACAACTGAAAGATAGAAATATCAGTGTTCATAGTTGGAGATTGTAGCAAACTCATTCCCTTAATAAATCCCTAAGTTTGTAGACTTGAACAGCACTTTCAAACACTGTAACAGCCCCCAAATGCTATAAATACACTGTTTTGTAAGTACAAAACAGCTGTATGTGCATACTTGTCAAGTTCAACTGGAACTTTCTCCAGATAGACCTTAAACTGGGTCACAAATCCTGTCTCCATGAATTGATCTATATGTCTATTGTTATGCTAATACTTGACTTGATTACTATAATTATATAGCAAATTTTGAAATCAAGTAATACAGGTTCACTGTTTCTTTTATTTTATTTGTTATGCTAGGCTGTTGTGGGTTTTTTGTTTGTTTGTTTTTGTTTTATTTTTATTTTTTTATTTTTTTATTTTTTATTTTTTATTTTTTAGTTTTTGCATTTCCATACACGTCTGGAATCAGGTTGTCAATTTCTATGAAATGGCTCCTGAGATTTTGGTAGCGATGACCTCATAGGTATACATCAACTTGGAGAAAAGTCTTTCAATCAAAGAAATTAATACATCTTTATTTTTTTTATTTCTGATAGCAGTTTTATGGATTTTAGTAAAGAGGTTTTGCAAATCTTGTTATATTTATTCTTAGATTCTTTTTTAAAGATTTTATTTATTTATTCATGATAGTCACAGAGAGAGAGAGAGAGAGAGAGAGAGAGAGGCAGAGACACAGGCAGAGGGAGAAGCAGGCTCCATGCAGGGAGCCCGACGTGGGATTCGATCCTGGGTCTCCAGGATCGAGCCCTGGGCCAAAGGCAGGCGCCAAACCACTGCGCCACCCAGGGATCCCTATTCTTAGATTTTTTTAATGTTACTGCAAATACAATTATTTTTGTTAATTTTAATTTTAGATTTGTTAGCTACTAGTACAGATAAATATAATTACCTTTTATATATCAGCCTTGTGTCCTACAGTCTTGTTGAACTCATTTGTTTTAGTAGCTTTTTAGTAGTTTTAGTAGTTTTCCCCTCCTCTGGACTCTTTAGGTACAGAATTATGGTAGCTGCCAATACAGGTGTACTTATTCCTTTCCAATCTGCATGCATGGCAAGAGTTTCTTGCCGTATTGCCCATTCTACACAATGTTGGAAAGAAGTGGTGAAAGCAGACACTGCTGCCTTATGTGTGCTGTAAGAATAAAGCACCAGTCTTTCTCCACTAAATATGTGGCGAGATGGAGGCTCTCTATTGATAGTTGATGCTCTCTCTCGGGCTGAAGAAGTTCCACCATTCCTTAGTTCCTGAGAGTCTTCATCACAAATAGTAGGAATTCTGTGAAATGTTTTCCTGCAGAAGCACCTGAGGGAACTTGGGGGGATAATGTGGCTGCTAGAAAGTGTGGTTTTGAAGTGGTTGCACAACTGTGCCCTGTGTGGGACTAGAACTCACAGCCAGGAGATGGAGACCTGAGCTGAGACCAAGAGTCTGTCGCTTAACCGAATGAACCACCCAGGTACCCCTGTGCACTTATAACTCGTCTCACTGTGCACTTACATGGGCTAAATTTCATTTCATATAAAACATACTCCCACGAAGCTGTGTAAAGATATTCATGACGAGGGCCAGATGAGGGATGGCTTTTGCCCCAATCACAGTTATAGAATGGTAACCATCACAGGCAGTCAGCAGCCCGTGCAGGAGACGCGGACTCCCATTGTACAGCAGCGCTCTAGGTGAGGACACACGTGCCAGCCCAGGAGTGCCTTGTGAAACACTTGGAGGATGTGTGTACTACTCTAGGTTGGAGGAAAGACACATCTGCTGCCCTTAAATTCTTGGCATCTATGTGTCATTTCACGAAAAGTATTTTTAATGATTACTTGTTTATTTCCCATTAGCCTACATGAGATTGATGAACACATTTGTATCTTCACAAAGGTGGTTTTCAGTGCTCATCCCAATGCCCTGTGCATCCTTACTCTGCAACAAAAAATCTGTTTAACATATGAATGAGGGTTTTTTAAAAAATCCTGTGATTTTGCCAAAACAAGAGCAAAATAATGTGCATGATTTACCGTCTTCTACTTCTAAGACATCGAGTCCATACACTGCAGTTGCTCTGTGAGCTTTTAGCCTGACACTGGGAACTGATGGCAAACCCTACATCATGAAGACCTCCCCTCCATTTTCTCTTCAATTGGGCTAATAGTCCATCAACAAATTTTAAGCAATCTGTACTGTGTAATAGTTGTAAAATGAATCAGAGCCACATCCAATCATAGTTTCACCACTGTGTGATTCTGAATGAAATGGTGTAACTTCTGTCTGAGTTCATCACTCATAAAAAGGGAGTCACAGTACCTTGCTCTCAAGAATAAGTGATGTGTCTTGCAGGGCGCCTGGTACAGCATCTGGTTCAGGGGTCTCCATGTGGGTGTGTGCATGCACCATTGTGGTAGCTGCCAACTGCTCATCACGTATATGCACAAGCTTCCTGGGCTGCAAAGCTTTCATGCTCGTGGGATCCATGCCCTAAAAGGCTGGGTAGAGTTGTATCTACCTGACAAACACACAGTAAGGTAAAAAAGGTAGCAATCCATTCATGTGTCAATTAGACTAAATATCCAAAACACCCAATTTCACTTTTATCTGCTCAGCCATTCTGAGCAGAAAGCAAATATTTGAATATACCTATTATTTTAAGCATGAACTAAATCTCGCTCTACTTTCACCTCTGGAGCTACTAACAGTCATCTTTAGAAGAGAATTGTTTTCCCACATGTCTGATGAGCTGCCTCTACTGTGTGCTTGTGGAAAGAAGGTTTTCCTGCTCAGGACTGCTTCGGGCACAAAGTGGCCAGTAATGCCACCTCTCAAGGGCTGTTACTTCTTCTTTTAGACTTATGATTTTATGTCTTTGCAGCTTGAACCTCATAAGGAAACTTTCCTTTTGATCAAGTCTTTTATAATATTTCTTCAGGTGATAAAAAAAAAAAACCTTCTATGAGGAGTGTATTTGCAAGTTTCCCATCTATCAGACAGGTGATAGCCTCTTTTATTTATTTATTTATTTATTTTTTATTCATTTAAATTCAATTAGCCAACATATAGTCTATCATTAGTTTCAGATGTAGATGAATAATTCATTAGTTGTGTATAACACCTGGAGCTCGTCACACCACGTACCCTCCTTAATGCCCATCACCTAGTTATCCAATCCCCCTACCCACCTCCCCTTCAGCAACCCTCAGTATGTTTCCCAGAGTTAAGGGTCTCTCATGGTTTGTCTCCTTCTCTGATTTCTTCCCTTTCAGTTTTCCCTCCCTTCCCCTAGGATCCTCTGTGCTATTCCTTATATTCCTCATATGAATGAAACCATATGATAATTGTCTTTCTCCAACTGGTTTATTTCACTCAGCATAATACCCTCCAGTTCCATCCACATTGATGTAAATAGTAAGATTTCATCCTTTTTTATGGCTGATTTATATTCGATTGTATATACACCACATCTTCTTTATCCATTAATGTGTCAGTGGACATCTGGGCTCTTTCCATAGTTTGGCTATTGTGGACATTGCTGCTATGAACATTGGGTGCAGGTGCCCCTTCAGATCACTGCATCTGTATCTTTGGGATGAATACCCAGTAGTGCAATTGCTGAATCAAAGGGCAGCTCTATTTTTAACTTCTTGAACCTCCAACTGTTTTCCAGAGTGACTGCACCAGCTTGCATTCCCACCAATAATGTAAGAGGGTCTCCCTTTCTCTACAACAACCTCTTTGACCTTAGCTTCAGCAACTTCTTGCTGGACACATCGTCAAAGGCAAGGGCAACAAAAATAAAAATAAACTATTGGAACTTCATTAAGATAAAAAGCTTCTGCAGAGCAAAGGAAATGGTCAACAAGACTAAGAGGCAACCTACAGAAAGGGAGAAAATATTTGCAAATGACACATCAGATAGAAGGCTAGTGTCCAAGGTCTATAAAGAACTTATCAAATTCAACACCCAAAAACCAAAGAATCCAGTCAAGAAAAAGGCAGGTAATAGCCTCTTTTAAACAATTAATCCTGGTGTTTTTCTCCATGTCTATTCCGGAAGGGAGCTGAGTTGTGTTTGTCTTATTTTTCTGGGACAAATTGACTTTCAAGCTACAACACAGCCCATTATCTGCACATCATCGGGGGAGTGAATCTGTGGGCAGCTCACTTTCTGATTTTTTTTAAATATGTTATTTATTTATTCATGAGAGACACACACAGAGAGGCAGAGACACAGGCAGAGGGAGAAGCAGGCTCCCTGTGGGGAGCCCAATGCAGGACTCGATACCAGGACCCCAAGATCATGCCTGGAGCTGAAGGCAGACGTTCAACCACTGAGCCACCCAGCTGCCTCACCTTCTGCCTCTTATAACTGTAAACAGTTTTGTGTGTTTTTCTCGAGTCTACATTTGAATTATGGGATCAAGAGGAGTAAGTTTTATTTTCTTCTCCTTCCCCCAAAGCTTCTATGAAAAACATGTTTAACTTCTATAACCAGAAGAAAAAAAATATTTTTTAAAGATAGCTTTTACGAGGTGGTGGACCTTGATCACTGATGCGTAAGTTGAAGAATGAGAATGGTTAAAATTATACTTTGAAACTGAGTTGGACAGATTAATTAAAGACATATTTGGGCCAATTTCAATTTCTAAGAATCTCAATACAATAAGCAAAATACACAAAATAGTAATTTTATGACGTTTCAGAAAATTAGTAAAGTCAGGGACAAGGGAGGTACGTGTTCCTTTTATAAATAAGTACCAGGGCTTTAAGCTTATATTGCTTTTATTTGCAAATCAATTTGAATTTGAATATAATATGCAAATTGAAAATACAGGTAGCCCAGAGAGATTATATCCTTGAGTTTTTATCACATAATAAATCACTTCTAAATCCTCCCTAATGAATTTATGCCTTGTACTTGTACTAGCTTGGAATTCATTAGCATGAAAGTTTTACTTTGGAGTTTCCTGTGTGCCGAGGTGGTGTAGAGCTGGGGGAGGGGAGGGAAGGGCTGGAGAACTGAGGATGCTGCTGTGACCAGGCCATGCCCACTTCATTTGCCTTCAGAGCCACTTGCGAAAGGCAACAAGATGTAATTCAGGAGGGTAGAGTAACAGATGGAAATCAGGGCCTCCGCAGGTGCAGGATTGGAGCAGACCTTCTGAACCCCCACACCTCTCCCTCTTGCTGCCAGCCAGCACCTGTTCTCACTGGGAAAGCCCAGTTGGAGGCACACATCCCCTGGGAGTATGGGCAGGCCATAGGGGGCAACTCCTTTCTGTCTCGGGTGTTCCCGGGAGTGAGTGCTGGCAGCATGATGCCGGGTCCCCCAAAGCCTTGGCAGGCCCAGAGTGAGCAGATCCCTTCTCACTTCCTGCCCCCGAGTGAGCTGCACTGCCCCCGAGTCTGGGACAGCCAGGGCATCCATCGGGGGGGGGGGGGGCCCACCACATCCTCGGAGGCTGTCAGGACCAGAGGAGCACACCAGCATCAGAGGCACCTTCTCAGCTCCTCCTCCCAACTCCCTTCCCAGCATCAGGCTCTGCGTGTGCCCTCAGTCTCGAGCCCACATTTCAGATACTGTGATGGCGTGAAGGGCAAAACATGGAGTGCGAACACAGGGGTGTGATTCTGAGTGCGAGAGAGGCACATCCGTGTTGATAAACGAAAACAAAAGCCAGGATCAGCGCTGGACATGGGGCTTCTGTCCAGGACGACAGGTGTGCACAGGGCGGCAGGAAACACTGGTCGGTCCTGTTAGGGAAGAGCGCTGGGCAGGTGCAGCCACAGACACCCTGCAAGCCTCCAGCCCGCAGCCCACTGGCTGGGAAACAGTCTACTAGGCCTCAGGAAGGGGAGGTGAGAAAGGGGAAGGGAGGCCTTTCGTGCCCAGTGAGCTCTGTTTCCCTGGTGGGAATGGGCGGCAGAGGGATGGGCACATGAGGGGACCCTGCACTCCGGAGGGCTTCATTATCATATTACTTATGGTGGTTTTTCATTTCCAGGATGTGTGGTTGGCTTCATCAATAAGCTAGGTTTCTTGACTTCTTTCTTCATAACTGCCTGGGAATTAGTAATTCTAAATTTAATTTGCACGGGTAGAGCTGTAACAGGATGGATTTGCCTGGCGTTCCACATTTTTTCAAATGTTTAATGCTTTTTGTGCAAGGCATGCGTCCATCATTTCCAGCAAGGCCTCCGTACGCCCTTCCCTTGTGGGCCTGGTGGGGTCCCCGCGGTCCAGGATGTGCCTGTCTTCACATCAATAGGGAAACAAAGGTAGAGAAGCCCATGGCGCTCCCCTGGCCAGGCAGATAGCTGTAGCGCGGTTTCACGGGTGACTCTCTCCTCCCTCCTCCCGGGTTGTCTCCCTGGCCAGGCTGAAGGGTCCTCTGGTGACCGCGTGGACCGTTCATTCCCCTGCTCTGAATCAGAGGCTGATGGGGTCCTGGCCTCTGCATATCACATAACTTCCCGAGCTTCACTGTCTGGTTTTGTGAGCTGGAGGCAGGCCATGGCCACAGCCTGGCCCCGTGATAGATAGAGATGGGGATCGATAAAGACGGGGATCAATAGAGACGGGGTAGGTAGACCACCGAGAGCAGTGAGCAGCTCCTTGAAGGCAGCTGGTACCAAAAGTGTGTGTCTATGTCCAGCCTTCTTCGCCAGCTGCAGACTTCATTCACCTGCTAACTTGGCAAGTGTCCCTGAAGGTTCCCAAGCAGATCAAAAGGAATATGCCCAAACAGTCCTTGCCCCTCTCTGCCTGCTCCTATCTTGCCCTCACTAATGCCCTGCCTCGTTGGCTGGGGCCCCCATCACAAAAGACCACACATCATGAGGCTTAATCTCACTGTCCTGGAGGCCGCAAGTGCAAGATCAGGGCACCCGGCAGGTGTAAACCTTGTTCCTGGCTTGCAGATGGCTGCTCTCTCCTGGTGCCATCCTAGGCCTTTCCTGAGAGCGTGCACAGGGAGGGAGCCAGGGCTGCAGTCTCTTCTTACTAACCCCACCGTGGTACCCCCACCCTCATGAGCTCATCTAACCCTAACATGTCCCCAAAGCCTGCTTCCTGGTACCATCACATAGGGCCTGGATGTTCCCCATATGAAGTGGGAGGGTAGACATTCAGTCCGTAAGATTCAGAGCTTGGACATGGACTCCAGGTGAAGCAAAAGACCCTACAGCATGGGATCATGCCCCCTGAAGCTCCCCAGGTCCCAGCCTCCACGTGGGGACAGCACCGCACTCAGCCCTGCTGGCCCTGCCTTGTAGCCCCTTCTCCCTCCTGCCACATACACTGCTGCCCTCACCAGACCTTGGCCTTGGCCACTACCGTCTGGCTTGAGCCACTGCCACAGGTTCTGGCTGCTTCCCCACGGCTGGCAGAAGAAGATGGGACTCTGGGATTGCTGAGTCGACCTGGCCCAGGCACCTGGAGCCCACATACCCCCTCATACCTCAGCTCACAAGCACCCACTCCTCCGAGGCCGCGGCCCTCCATGCAGGCCCCTGTCCAATGGGATGACCGCTTTCATTCCTTCCTCCTCCACTAGATTCCCAGCTGCTCCAGGGTTGGCACCTGCCCCGCAAGCCCACTGCCAGCTCGAGTGCCCGCACATGAGTCCTATCTGGGCCCTTTCCTGCCTGGTCCTTTGGTAGCAGTGCACAGAGTTAGTGTCTCATGTACAAAGATTAACAGCACATTTCCACACCTCAGAGTCAGAAACAGGCATCTCAAAGCCTTCGAGCCATTGTCAGGAGGTCTGGCTTGGATTCTGTGTTGACACCGCAGAGGACAGTGGATCGCTTCCCATGAGCCCCGCTCTCCGGAGCCCTGGAGATTGGCAGTGTTGGAAATGGGACCAGTGCAAAAACACTGCAGGTCTGGGAGATTTTGTCTTAAAGCCTAATAAAAAAGAGAGTCCACTGAGATGAAAATCCAGACAGTCCAGGGCAATTACATGTGATTTTCTTCACATAGAGAATTGCATCCCTTTTGCAAACGTTTGTTTCTTATCCCCCCAGGACTGTAGAAAATAAATACAATAAAGAAAGGAGTGAGTGTGGAGGGGAGGCTGTTTTCCAAGGAACATGTGGAAACTCCAAAGTTGGTTATATTTGCAATTTTAGCCCATCTGGTATGACTTTTATGTTGCTGTGTGTCAATCACACCTGAAAATGAAAGCCCGGTGTAGCCCCAGCTACCGGTGCGTGGAGGTGGTCTTGCCTGGAGGACCTGGGAGTGGGGTGCACGGCATCACTGCCCTTTCCGAGGTCACAGTGGCTGGAGGCTGGGGCTGGGGGCCGAGAGCATCTCCACACCCCTAAGAGAAGAGCCATGTCAGGTCACAGGCTGGGGAGCCAAGCTGCAGCTCTGCAGAGGGTTTGAGGGTAAACTCCTAAGTTTCAGTGCTGTCCGCCATGATTATTTTTTCCAGAAGAACATTGTAAGGATAGAGGACAAATATTGTTTTATATCCATTCTCTTTCCTTTCTCCTTACAAACTCAGCTCCAGGTAGTGTGGCAAACAAGCGGGAAACTGTTGACTCAAAATCCCTTATGCCTTTAGGATGGAGATGGATACATAAACGTGAGGTTTTTTTCAACCTTTTCAGGAAAACATGTTACTGGATAAGATTTTCAGGTAAAGACGAAAATGACAGGTTATAGATTTACACATGCTGTAACCCACAAAACAGTTTTCAAATAAGAGCTTCCTTTTGAAGCTTTGATCTCAAGATGCTGGGGGAGGGGCGGTGGCTGTAGGGCCACAAAGTCCCCAGCTCCCCTTGGGGGTCAGCCTGGGCTTGCAGGGATGGCTGGGCAGGTGGCCCCGGGGGCACTGGGGACGATGATGTCACACAGGCAGAGTGCAGTGTCCCCATCAGCGTGGCATTGATTGCACAGCTAAATTCTGCACTTCAGCTTGAAGTAGCTGCAATTCACTTGCTGTGAGGGCGCATCACAGCCGAAGGGAGGCGGGGGGTCAGGAGAGGTGAGCCTGGAGGTGTCAGAGGCCAGGACAGGTCACCTGTGCGCCCCTCCCCACAGCGACCCACTTGCTGCCTGCCCTGAATCAGCAAAGGCAATGGAGAGAGGGAGCAGCAGCCCACCGTCCTCTTCTCTCTGCCCCCATTTAACTGCCCTCCACCTCCATGCAAATCCTTACACACCAGTTTCCAGAATCTTCCACAAGGCGATATCTCTGTGGCAGAGCCCAGTGTTTCATATCACTTTCCATGTGTCTTATCCAATCTCTATTCAGGATGGAGACAATGGCAGACAGTTTCTCAGCAAGAGCCACAGCTTGTGATACTGCAGAGCAGCAAAAATGAGATTAGAGACATGTGTCTAGACAGCATATTTAAACAACCAGAAAGGAAACACAGATGCCTCCGGCTCCCAGGATCGGTGCTGGGTGGTTCTGTGCTCTCTGCTGCATTTTTCCTCTTGATTTCCCCTAACGAGAGCCACAACGCCAAGCGCAAGGGCTTGCAGGCTCTTGTTTTCTCTGCTTATCAGAGCTGGCTCTCGTGAGTACACTACCATGTCAGAGCCGACTCCTCCTAGGATTTAAAGGCTGTCTTCCCGTCAGCCAGGTTGTTCCAGACAGGTGCAAAAATCTCTTCCTCTGGGCCCCCTTACCAAGGATGGCTTCTTTCTCTCGCCTCTTGACAGCCCATCCCTAAAACGCTGCACCATGGGACATGCTAAGACCTGGAAGGGGGACATGCCCTGAAGCTGAGCAGTGATTTCAAGGGCATGCTATACGACACAGAAAAACCATTTCCTGCAAAATAGAATGAGCTACCAGGGCACAGGAAGCAAAGACGGAGCCACATGGAGGACACTTGGAGCTCGCTGGGTCCCTGGAAACGCCCTGGGTGAGAGATGTTGATGGCCTAGCAACGAGATGACTCATGGTCCCGCAGACAGGACCGCATTTACCTCCTTCCTGGATATTTTTATTCAAAGAGAAAAAGTTTTCTCTAAGAAAAGCCCCGAGGACAAACACAAAAGCCACAAATGGATACACCCGCACACAGTCTCCAGTCTGACAAGCATCGCCCCCTCGGCCACACGCTGCCTCCCATCTGTGCCTTTGCCGCCCCCACCCCCAGGCTCCGGCAGCGGGGCAGCTTCACACCTCAGTAGGCACCAAACCCTGGATTCTTCCCTGTGACAAGGAACCCCTCCAATTTGGCTGAAGCTCTTCGGTGGCTGAGGAGAGAGAACAGCGCCAGAAATAGAAGTCTCGAGAACTTTGGGGAATAATAAGAAGGAGGGCTTACAGATGGTGAGATGTTTTTCAATCCTGTGATTAATTCTTAATGAACCTTTACATTCCCGCAAACAAAACGGAATTAACTTGTATTCCTTCACAGAAGAGAGGCAAGACTTCAAAGGAAAATACTCAATTGCTTTTGGCTCACAGAACAAAACAGAGCAACAAATCAAAACAAAAGTTAATACAACCAGTTCTAACTCAGAAAGGGATGGAATAAAAAAAAAAAAAAGAAAGGGATGGAATGAGGAGGGCATTTGATGGGATGAGCGCTGGGTGTTATACTGTATGTTGGCAAATCAAACTTAAATAAAAACAAATGTAAAAAAAAAAAGAAAAAAGAAACAGATGGAATTCCAAAACCTCATTTTAAGCCATTTGTGAGGAGCGTTGACCACTTATTCGGAAACCAAACAAATCAATACATCATAGCTGAGTCAGGTGAAATAATGGTCCGTGTCTTGTTCTATCATGGTGTTTGAAATGCTCTGTGCCCAGGCCCAGGAACACATACCTTCTTGACCGGGTTTTGCAGGGAAACCTGTATGTTTGAGCCAACACTGGGCTGGCTGTCTCGGTGAATCCAATTCTCTCCCTGAAGGCACTCTGAATTGGGACATGGGACAAGGCAGGAAGTTTTGGGTTGGGTTTTCCTGATGCCTGTTGAAAAGATTGGTGTTCATTGATTAAATACTGATAAGGCAAGGAACACCAGGAGGGCAGAGTGTGGTAGTAGATGGTACAGAACAATCTCTGCTCCTGCCTACGCTTTTCTCCATCCTACGTACTTACCCCTGAAACCATAGCCTATTCCATCCACCTGCCCATGGGCGTTAGGTTTTGCATCTTGTTAGAAGCTAAGGTTTACAATTTCCATACTCACATAGCCCCTTTCCCCTTTCGTGTACACAGCAAGTCAGGTACTCAGAGAAGAGAGTACTGTGGGAGGCGTGCCTAGTGTCTTATGGTACAAAAAATGACATTATTATCAGAGACAGTCACTGTAGCTAAAGATAAGGACACCTGTTTTCAAAACAAGTGGGAAAACCAAGGAATGCAGGGCTGTAGAGGCTGGGATTTGCATCCTTGATCTCTGCTGAGGCTCTGTGAGGTAACTGTGTGTCCACTTTCTTTATTTGCCTCTCTTAGGTGGCACTGGGGTATTATAAGAAATATATATACATAATAAACCAGTGTAAAATGAAACTTTTATCAAGAAAAATTATTTTAGACACAATTAAAATAGTACCTATTATATTAAAATTGCATTGAAGGGGACTTTTATGTCTGACAATCTTATCTTCTAAACCCAAACATGTAACAATTATAATGATAGTTGCCACTTATAGAGAGCCTAAAAACAACTCTAAATACTTTGCATAAGCTAACTTACTCATTTCTTACATATGAAATGAGAAAGGGAATGCCATAATCACAGATTACAAATGATGTAACTGATACAGAGAATTGATCAAATTTTTGAAGCTTTCTACCTCTGCTAAGGGGTGAGATTGGGGGTGAAACCAAGGCTATAAGGCTTCAGAGTTCACCCTGTTAGCTGCTATGTTATATTGTCTTGCTAATCAACTAGGAAGCAGGTAGAAATGCTGGATATACTATAGTAATACATGTTGAAATCTGTACATAAGCTATCAGAAAAGCAACAGAAATTTCCAGCAATGCCTAAGTATGGGCCCTGAGAAGAAAGGTACAAGAAGCATCTGTTGCTAAAGGCTTCTGGAAGCGATGAGAAATGAGGAGACCAGGCTGTGGGTAGGAGTGGCAAATGTGTGTAAGAAAAGCCATGGATCTACATGAGGTCTAGGACATCAAATTAGGAACTTCACAGAATCACATATTCAGTAAAAGGTGGAGGAGGAAGAGCCTGCTGATTAGTTCAGAAAGCAAACAAGTGAGCTTGCTTGTCTTGACCTGGGCTTTGAGAGGAATAAAAGTGCCTTCAAAGAATATGTAATGTGGGCCAGGCTACCAGTTGAAATTTATACTACCTCTATCTAGAAGGTCATGAGTTGGCATGTAAGTGGCACATAGCCAGATTACCCCAGTAACAACCAAAAGGAAGCACTAAAACCAGGTTTTATGGCCTTATTTTCCACCCAGTCTACCAAGAATTACCAGCTCCAACATCCACCCAAGATGAATCCATACACCAGCACACCAAAGGAGAACCTGCTGTGACAGGAGTTAGAAGACAGTCGATCACGTAAGATATCTAAGAACATAAGTTGAGAAAACTGCAAGGAAGAGCTTAGTAGACAAGAACATTAAACATAGTCCAAGGCACAATGAGAAGGACTCAATATGTAAGGATGGTACAAGATAAAACTGAACAGTGGTCAGACATGAACATCACCCAATAATCGAAATGGAAAATTGTAGAAAAAGGGAGGTTATACAAAGCAGGAGACATAGGGAACTACAGGATTGCACTAGGGATTTACTCAACATCATCTCAAGCTTGTTTTAGAGACCAAATGAAATGGTATTTACAAAATGCTTCAAAAATTATAAACACTTCGGATCCCTGGGTGGCGCAGCGGTTTAGCGCCTGCCTTTGGCCCAGGGCACGATCCTGGAGACCCGGGATCGAATCCCACATCGGGCTCCCGGTGCATGGAGCCTGCTTCTCCCTCTGCCTGTGTCTCTGCCTCTCTCTCCCTCTCTCTGTGACTATCATAAATAAATAAAAAAAAATTTTATAAAAAAAATTATAAACACTGAATAACTCTTTTTAATTAGACTCCTAAATAAGCAGATAGAATTTTACATATATGTGTGTGTGTAACTATGTATAATTATATATACATTTGGTATTATATGTAAGACATATAATAACTATGTATATAACTTCCATAAGGAAAGATAAAGATTTCTTAGCAGAAATGGGAGACCAAATCTTCTTATATATTCCAAAAGGACTCCAAAACGAGAAAAAGGAGAGCATGAAAGAGAAGAAAATCAGAATCTAATGGTGGAGATTTCTCAGAAATCAGAGGAAAATCTGAATTTTTCTAAGCAGAAATATCAGTGAGTCCAAGTGGATAAGTAAAAGATGAATACACCTAGACACACCATAAAGAAGCTACAAACTCCAAAAAAAAAAAAAATCTTAAATGTATCCAATGAAAAAAAGTTACTTACAGAGTGAACATATGCCTGACAAAAGACTGTTCAATATTAACAATAGAAATCACAGATAACGAAATAATCTATAAAGTATTAAAAGAAAATTCTATATCCAGCTAAAAGTATTAGTATTCTTTAATAATGAGTGTTAGATAATGCTATTTTCAGACAAAGTTTGAGGAATTTTAGTGCTCAAAAGCTCTATAAAAGAGTAAGATAAAAACACTTTGAAAGAAGAAAACTGAAGCCAGAATAAGCTGCAGGGAGAATAGTCAGGTGGCCAATCCAAATGAGCCTCATCATTCTAATGCAATAGAAACAATAATGACTTATTTGTGCATTATGATGAAGAACAGTTAAGACCGGAGGGCAGTGGTCTAAAATGTTATTAGACCATGAATGAGAAAGAATATAGAGATCACGATTAAGTTTACTTTTTTGGTTAAGTCAATTATATGTAGTAAAATCTTAAATGTGATCACAAAACTTGTAATGATTAAAGGAGTCAAGTGGGGTAAAGAATATTTGATCAGTACAATAGGAAGAAAAGGAGAACAGAGGATGAATTCACAGAAATGATGGGAGATTTAAACACTCTTCTTAATTATAAGGACGACACGGTAATTATATATATTATGATGGACTAGTTTAATTGAATGAAATATACATGAAATCCTGTCCTCATTTATAACTGTTTCAAACACATATAGAACCATTGTAAAAACTGACCTCCTAATGATGACTGAATGTCATCAAAAGCTAAAAGATGTCTATCCTAAAGAAGACATATAAAGATAATAGACATTTTTTAAAAAATAAGATAATAGACATTTTAGATTAACAAGTCTCAGGGGAAAATTTTTGAAAATATTGTGAAACACAGACAGGGACAAAAAGAAAGATTCAGGTGGTGAGACCCGGGTTGCTTACGAAGGAGTAAAATTAGATCAGCACCAAACTTTCTTAGCAAGGATGATGCTAGAGTAATGATAGTAAGATCCTCAAAGTCCTGGGGAAAGATTACTTTGATTTTAGAATCCTACATCCTGCTAAAATCACGTTCCAGCGTAAGAGCTAAGCACTTTGGAGCATAAGGCAAACCTGCAGAAGCTTCACGAGCCACACACCCTGTCTGGACGAGTCCCTCAAAATGTACTGTAGCGAAATACAAAGCAAATACAATACAATGAGAGAACTTCAGACGCGAGAAACAACGATGTACATCTGGCTGAGTAAAACAAGACAATCAATGCATATTTGGCAAGAAGTTTGCGAAGGGTTACATGGGAGAGACAATGGGAACAGAGAAGAAAGAGCAGCATGAGCTGGCTCTGGCCTCGTCAGAGGGAGGAGGTGGAAGCCAGACATGGATAAAATGCATTTATGGAACCAACATTTAAGGCCAGAAAAATGTAAATAGGATTTGTAAGTTCAACACTACTTGAATAAAAATTGGAAGAAAATCTGCACTCGAAATGCACTCAAGATGAAAATAAAATTAACCACACAGTCAGTTCTCTATGAGTCAGAACAGACAGACACAGCAAACGGCAGAGCTACATCCCAAGAACTTCACCTTGAGAAAGAGATTATAAAATATAAAAGGCTTAAATTTACTGATATTTTGAAAAGTAGATATACAGTTCATGATTTAAGGTCAGGCCATGAAGGAAAAAAAGAGGATTTTAAAGAGGAAATAAACAACACTTATAGAAGTGAAAAATATGACCACCCAAGAAAATGAAGAACTATCAAACAGCATGTTTGATATACTTGAAGTGATAGGAATTGATTGGACAATAGATATACAGAAATCAGCTCAAATTAGACACAGAGGGAGAGAGAGATGGATATTTTATGAAAACAACTCCAGTTAATGGGAGAAGGAGGTTTATCACATTACTAACAGAGTTTGGTGTCAGAGTCAGTTTTCCAAGGAGTAGTTGCAAAGAAATTTTCAGACGTGAAGGGGGGCAGGTTGAGGACCAATACCAAATCCCAGGGAGAATAAATGGAATGAACACACACATAAACATGTCACTTTGCAATTTCTTGACATCAGAGGTCAGGAGAAAAGCCCACAGGACAGAGAGAAAAGGAGAGATTGCATATAAGGGAAGGACGATTTAACTGGCCTCAGGGTCTTCACCCGTGACGAAGGGCGAAGGGCATGGAACTGCCACATTAGGAACCAGAAAAGTCATGATCCAGAGAAATGATCACTAACAGACTCTCACCGAGTGGCTTTTAGTAATTGAAGGAAATCAGTGATGAGAAAATTGAATTCAGAATGAGCGAACCGGCTGCTAGAAGCATCTGTGAGCAATGACGCTGGCTGGGGATGTTAATCCAGCTGAACAGGTATTGCCTGAGTGGAATACCAGGGAAGTTCAGTGCATCCACGTTTTCAGGTGTGAAAATGATCACGCAGACTAAGGCCCACAATGCCCGGCAGAGGCTGGTCCATGGTCACTTGCCTGTCATCATCTCCCACCTGCTCCTCTCACTTGCATTGCTCCAGCCACAAAGTGTGTGCGCCGCTAACTGGCAGAGGCACTTTGTGCATGTTGCTCGCAATCTCTGAGTTTCATTCCCCCCAGACATAAAGCGGGTCTAGTAGAACTAGACCACTGCTCGCAGAACGGCCAAAGGACTGAACAAAGCTTGGAAGCCCTTACGAAGCACCAAGTGGATGTTCGTCTGCATCTGGCATTTTGAATTCCTTGAGACCACCAATGTCCGGCTCACAGGAGATGGGACAGTGCACGGTGTCTGCCCCTGAGCCCCTGGAAGGCGGGGACTCGGTGCTGTCCAGCTCTCGGGGAGCCCCGACTCGTACCAGCTGGAAGAGAACCCAGCCCAGTAAATGGCACAGAGGCCTCGCTTTAAGAAAACCTGTCATCTAACAGCAGTCTGGGTGGAGTCCTCGCAGGATTAAAACGTTACCTGCAAGGCTGCTTTCGACACCAACCCTCCTCACGCATGGTATCAGATCCACATGTCTTATGGTTTCTTTCTTTCTTTCTTTCTTTTTTTTTTAAATATTTTATTTATGTATTCATGAGAGACAGAGACAGAGAGAGGCAGAGACATAGGTAGAGGGAGAAGCAGGCTCCCTGCAGGGAGCCTGATGTGGGACTTGAGCCGAAGGCAGATGCTCAACCCTGAGCCACCCAGGTGCTCTCCAGGTTTCTAGACAAAGTTTATTCAGTAAAACGAGCCACACCTCCAAAGCCAAGGGTCCGGAGGCACCACACATACCAGGAGGAGGAGAAGTTTGCAGCGAAGGGGCCGGGCTCTCAAGGAAGCTAAATCAGTGCCCGTCTCCTTTCTATCAGTTTGAGTACACTGCATCTCCCTCCGCCCCTGGCGACATGGCAGTGTGATCTCCCAGCGCACAGGTGACTTGCTGGCACCACTTTACCTGGACTCCTTGCACCACATACTACTCTTCCCTTATCAGCTCCCAGGCCTGACATGGAGCTCACCCGGTGTTGGTGATGAAACAATGACAGGCTAACCTTGCTTTCTGAGGCTTAAAGGAAACAATATATTCAGTGCAGCCTTCCCACTTTCAAAAGAATCCTAAACACTGTATGCCTACCAGGAATAATTATAGATGCTGATTAACATTTATTAAAAAGGAGAATTTTGACATGAATTAGAAAGTTAGAAAATGATACAAGGAAAGAAGGAGATGATGAATATTGGAGCTGGCAGAGGGAATGTGTAGGCAGGTGTTGACTTCTCTTCATTCTCTTTTGTGTTTACATTGAATTTTTTTGATGCCATAGAGAGGTTTAGGCTCTGATGCATGCATGCACACATGCACACATGCGTACACACTTTACTTGTGCTGAAAAAAAGATAATGCAGTCGTATGATGAAATTTTAACATCCTCACAAATGCAGTAACATTTTGGCCATTGTATGCTAATTTATAACTTTTGATTATTCAACAGGATTAATCGAAGCACTGCCAGGGAAGAAAGACATTACTAACAAAATAACTATGCATATAAATTTGCAGGCTTAAGATAGCAATTTTTTTCAGTCTCTCTCAAGCATATTCAAATTACCCAATTGCTTGTCAACAATTGATATATGCTAATTAAAAAATAAATCAAAGCTCTTTGTTAAAATATCAACCAGTGTAATTTACATTTCTTTAAAAACATTCAATAGTTCAAACTCTCCATTAATTTCTTTAACGAGATCTTGCTATCGTCGACTTACACACATGTACACATGCTTACACCTACACACAGGTGTGCAATCCACCAGCAGGGTGACTTCTCAAACCTCTAGCTTGAAGGACACAACTTGAACAATTATGTTATTTTTTTCTTTTCACTTTTTAAAATTCCTCTGCTTTTTGCTTTGGGTAGAATGTCCCGTGGCTATTGTTTGGTTATAGGATACAAATGTTCTTTAATAAGGACTTTTTTTTTGACATATCAGAGGTGAATCTCTGCTTTATTTCTATACCTCAATGCAGTTAGAGCTTTGGATTTGACATGGTGATAGAATTCAGGATACAATTTGAAAAAAACACCAATGAAAGAATCTTTGGAGCAGGTGTATCACTGTGGTTTCTAACTGAGGTAGGGAAGTTTCCCTGTGACAAGGGCATCACTTAAATGCAACGTAGCCAGAAGGCAACCACACAGCTTTACAAAGGCAAATTAACTTCCTACTTAATCTTCATTCTCAATAGTGTGGGAAAACACTTTCTTGAAGCTCAAACTGTTTGCTGAGGAATCTTTCTGCAGCTTGAAATGGCCATCCTGGCTTTGCCCATTTGCCTTTTAAGATAGTTCAATGGTTTGGGGCTATTTTCGAGGTGAAGGCAGACCCTTGACTCCTGATTTTCACAAAAAAGGAATAAGCCAGGAGCTTCCTGTTATGTAAACAGAAGACTGAGCTTTAGGGGACGGGTACTAGTGATCTGAAGACTAACTAGCTGTGACCCAGATGCTTAAGGTTAAGATCCAACAAAAGTTGAAAAGCTAAAAGTGCACGCAATGACATAAAGAGCAGAGGACAGCTGGCAAGAGGACCAGAGAGAAGCACATGCTATGAAAAGGAGAAAGTTTCCACAACGAGATGTGCCATGAGGGATAGCAGCTGGCACTTTTCTTGGCTACTTAAAAAAAGGGGAGGACCCTTGTGAGCCCGAGCAGTACAAATTGGAGGAAAGTGTGTGTGGCAAAGGGTGAGCTCGGTAGGGTTGGTACTTTTCTAGCATTTCTCAACAGCATATCATGGTTACTGGTGAGATTTTCTGCAAGACCATATTGTGTTTTAAATTGTGAAGCATCATACACACCACTCCTCTCCATCTTCGTGGTCAAGAGCAGGGCTGAGAGGGCCTTCCGAGGGAGGTCGTATTCTGAGTCAAAGGAGGAGCCACATAGGATTGGAGGAAGGAAGTTAAGGCAGCCTCAACGTGGAGTCAGAGAGTCAAGACTTGCCCACCTCATTTGCCACTTACTGGCTGAACAGCTAAACTACTAACTTACTGCAATAACTATTTATTGAGCACACCACGTGTCCACTACCACATTAGAACTCTCAGGAGGACTGAGAAAATCCCACAGCCTCTCCAGACCTCAGTCTCTTCGTCTGAGAAATGGACAGTAAATTACTGAATCTTTTAGGTAAGCAAAATTGGAATAAACTGCAGAGAGGCTAAAATAATAATTTTGGTAGGTAATGAGAAATTATTCTATGCCAGAAACTGTGCTAAATGCCCTATTAATTCTATCATATTTAATATAAACACCATATGGTGGCGAGCTTTGTTGGGGTTGCCTGGTGAGGAGAGAGCTGCACACAGGGCCCTCCCCTTCCCCAGCAGGATGTGCAGTGCCCACACTCCACATCCTGTAGCACCTGTACCCGTAAGACCTGTACCTGCAATCAGTGCAGTTCTTGCCTGTGACACAGCCTTCTGGTACCTTCTGACGTCCCCTGGCCCAAGCATGCTCCTGGGATGCCCAGAGAATGCAGGAACCATGCACCATGTCATGCTGGCATCCAGGTTTCAGCAAGACCTGCAGCTGTGGGGTGGACACAGATTCCACCCTGAGTATTGCAGAGTCTCCCAAGTGGCCTCTCTGCCTCCACCTGGCCTTCTCCAGCCACCGTAACACTGCACCCTGCACTTTCTATGGAAAACATGCTTCTACAAACAGCTTCCCATTGCTGCCCCGCAGCCTTCAAGCATTGGCTCTCCCTTCTCTTCCCAGCCTTTCTTCTCCGCCTGCCCACATTTAACCCATTTCCAGATCCCACTGAAATAATTCCCTTCGCTCCTTTACCCTCAGAGATTTCTACAGGTGAGAGCAGACTCTCCTAGGGCCCCCTCCCTGGACTGGTCATCATCTAACATGTCAGGTGCCACCTTCCCAGCCCACGGAATGAAACCCCCCCCTACCCCCAGCAGCAAACACGATAGAGAAATCACCTGCTCATTTGTCTGTGTCCGTGCAGGATTTCATACTCCACACGGTGTTCAGTGACATGAATATGCTATTAGGATTGCAAACTTTTCACATGTCATTTTAACACTTGACTAAAATCCCATCACCTGGGAGTATTTAGATTTAATCTGTCATTTTAGAGTACAGCGGAGGTGGACAGATAATGCTTATATCAGAAAGTTTTAAGGTGGACACAGATGCTTGAGGCCTTGTGCTCCATTTCACATCACCCTGAAATATTTGTGTGTTAGCCACGGAATTTCTGGTTGTTGTTTACAGAATAATTTTAACCACAAGCTTAGTTTCTTGATAACTCTAGGGGAATACTAGAAAAAAATAGTTGTCAAAAGTTAGGAGCCTGTTATTTTGAAAAATGGTCAATCTTCCAAAGCCATTGAAGGTTTTATTAATGGCGGCTGAGTGTCTGTTCATGAAAATTATTTTACAATAATGTTTGGGCCTGATAAGACAGCATCATCAGTATTGGGTGCTGCCCAGAAGGCCCTGCTTTCAGGTAAGCACCATGCAATAAAGATATACAGAAGGCGCAGCGACCATAGGAGATCCGGACACCTTTTCATAAGAGTAAAGGTTGACAAGACTGGACATTAAGGAAAAGTATCGAAGTGAAATATGCGTACAGAAAAGACCACACAGCTTAAGCAGATGGCTTGATGAATTTTGCAATGAACACAAGCACCTGGAACAGGATTGGGACGTTGCCAGCAGCTGGAAGCCCCTTCATCCACTTGTGCGTGTCCCATTGTGACCCTCTCGGAGGCTTCTCAGTGTACAGCAGCCATAGCTGTGTGTGCTCAACACAAATGGCATCACACAGTTTGTACTTTTTTGCATCTGGATTCTTGTGCTCAGCATCATGTTTACAGATTCACCCTGTTGTTGTGGGTAGTAGTGGCTCATTCATTCTAAAACCTGCACATGTTCAACCTTGAAAAGAACACTGCGAACACCTGAAGGACGGCCATGGAATCCCCTGTTCTGTAAACTGCAGTCAGGTCTATGGAGCAGCTCGGGGGAGACGGCTCTCGGCTCAGTAGGTGAGGGCATTCCCGTGATTACAGCACCAAGCGGCAGCTAGTTGGTCTCAGGAAGAGCTCATATTCTTCACACCTGGATTAGATGACCTTGCCAAGTATGCTGCAAAAGTGACTTCCAGGGCAGGGTATAGATTAGACTCCTAAGTTCCCCCCCAAACTTGAAGATTCAAGAATTTTCCACATAGAACACTTTTCTAGCCCATCCACTCATGTGATGGGAGAATGTGTGCATCTGTGAATATTAGACACCCCTTATGTGCCACATGAGGCCATCATGGATCTGTTCAAGGGCTCTTGGCCAGTTGTTTCATCCTGGCCCTTATCACTATGCTGCTTCATCTTGTGTGGTCTCCAGCCAGCTCCTTGTGGAAACAACCCAGTAGTCCCATGCGTCATGTGAGGGCCACATAGTCTCATCTGCCTCCCACCTCAGAATTTCCTGGGATGTGCTGAGTGGCCACATGTGCCCAACCTGAAAGTACAGAGTAAGTAATGCCTTATGGAGAGAATTTGTAACCAATGAAGGAGCAAGCTGGAGAATGTATTATCTCTCTTTTCTTCCCCAGAAAGATGTTCTGAGTATAAGTCATTTATATAGTCTCTGGGAGGATGGACCCACAGTTCGAGTAAATGGCTGTATTTAATAAATAAAAATGGCGGTTGGTTTGATGACACCTCTTTATATCGCCCTGCATCAGCTTCCTGGCACTTGTGATTAAGTAGTGACACCGAGCCCCTTTGTCTCAGGCTCTGCTGTCCAAGCCCTCTGTGCACCCTTTTCAAAAGATGATGTTAAATGGAGACACAAAGACAAAACAACAAAAGGATGCTGGGGATATAGAGGAGAAGATGGTTAATTATCACTGGGAAGACTAGAAGGACTTCATGGAAAAGGATCAAAAGCCAAGTTTAGATGTACAAGTAAATGTCAGCACCCAGGAAGTCAAATGGAGCAGACTGGGAGTCTGAGAGTGGGGTCCTTCATGTCCATCCCTCCTGCATGGACAGAAGGGATGGGCACCTTCACCCTCTTTATGAGGCCCATGAAGGGGCTGGGCTCAGTTGACTGCTGAGAAGGCAGATAATCTCACTGTCTCCCATGGGGCCAGCATGTTTTCTGATGCACAGGGGATACGTGGCCTCATCCCAACACCAACGTTCACAGGGACACCCCAGTCAGATAATGGCAAACACTTTATCCATGGGGATTTATGATCCTCACGATGGCTAGGAATTTCCAGATGGGCTTCACCACTGCTTAATATTTGCACATTCTTGAGCTTGGATCCAAGCAATAGCTTGTGGGTAAGAAGTAAGGCATGTGAACATGGACATGTGGTTTATGTTCGTGCACATTGCCTCCCTAGAGGAAGGTGGGTTGGACATGATGTTAAACTCTCCTTGTAAGAGTTGGCGGGGAGAATGAAGGCTGCCAAGCATCTATTGAGAGATCAAAGATTTTCTGTCTGGGATCGCACCCAAGAGGCCAGGCTGCTCTCATCAGAAGAGAGACAAGAATGGAGAACTTGGTGACCACAGTCATCAAGAGGTGGTGTGAGCAGCTGTGGATGGTGGTCACCCACTGTGACTTCCTCCCGGTTGGACTCCAGGTTAGAATCAGCCCTACATAAAAGAACGACCCGGGAGGTTCTTAAAACTACTGCTCAGTCCTTTCATTTCCTGAGACTGCTGTAGGTAGGGATGTTATAGCTCCGGGCCATGTGAAAACAGAACTGAAATCAAAGAAAGGGCCTCTGGCCTTGGGGAGTTTCTAGGTGAGGCAGCAGCCACTCTTTTTGTTTCAAGGATGAAGGTCCCTTTTCTTCTTTAGTCTCTGCTGTTGAATTATAAATAATGGGCATTGCAAGCACACACCGAATTTCAGATGTGGAGCAAGCATTTTTTTCCCCCCGAGGGGCCATATGTCCCTGGAAATTGTATGGAAAATAGTTTATGTTCTCCACCCTACTCACATCCTCAAAAGGGTTTCCATAACTTTCTCAGATTCTCAGAGGGGGTCTGTGACCCATATAGGATGAAGAACCGTTGATTTAGAAAAAAAAATGACATTTCTTAATCTGACATGACCTCTATTTCCCCCTAATCTGGAATTCAGAAGGAAATGTGATGGCCCTATTCTACTGTCAATGTGCCTGTGTGTGTGTGTGTGTGTGTGTGTGTGTATGTGCATATATTTTTTTATCAAAACTAATTTTATGCAAGCTGACAAGACAAGGTCTCCCTTAGGCTTGTGTCTGCCAATCACTGACATCAAAAGAGAATTATTTTCCTTGTCTAGATATAAAGCAAAGATTTAAACATACTCCCACAGTCGGCTAACTTATTGAAATACTGAAATCAACAAAACCAGGAAGAAAAAGGAAGGTCCTTGATTCAGGTATGTTTTTTCCCTTTATTAGTAGAGAATGTATGGGCCGGTAGCACAGGCTCTTTGCAGCCAAACGTGCAGCCGAGCCCATGCGTAGGCACGCTGTTCTTTCTTTTTTTTTTTTTTTTTTATATTTTATTTATTTATTCATGAGAGAGAGAGAGAGAGAGAGAGGCAGAGACACAGGCAGAGGGAGAAGCAGGCTCCATGCACCGGGAGCCCGACGTGGGATTCGATCCCGGGTCTCCAGGATCGCGCCCTGGGCCAAAGGCAGGCGCCAAACCGCTGAGCCACTCAGGGATCCCAGCATGCTGTTCTTTCAACTTTCCTCTGTCTCGAGGTGATGTGCTGCTCTGTGCTGTGACTGCGGCAGGCTGTAAATGATGTATGCAATTTAAGGGAAAAAAAGTCCCATGCCAGGGCACTTAGCCAGACTCTGTATTCATGGCTATTCTTGCTGCTGAGGCTCAGAGGTGGCTGAGAAAGCAGAGTCTGAACACAGAGAGTCTGAACACTGGGTGTTCAGTCCCAGTCTGAACACTGGGACACTCAGGGATGCTTTTAAATTATCGGTGTTGCTCTTCCTCCTTCCTCTTCCCTTTCCCTATCACAGGACGATTGTCAAACAAAATATTTCAGCAGAACAAGTGTTGGGCGCCTGGGTAGCTCAGTGGTTGAACATCTGCCTTCAGCTCAGGTTGTGATCCCGGGGTCCTGGGATGGAGTCCCACATCGGGTTCCCCACAGAGAGCCTGCTTCTCCTTCTGCCTGTGTCTCTGCCTCTCTCTGTGTGTCACTCATGAACAAATAAATAAAATCTAAAAAAAGAAAAAGAAAAGAAACATATTAAAACAAATCAGCTCATTCTTTAAGCCAGCTTTCAAACCAACATTTGAGGGGGTCAGTTTCTCCCTCTCCTTGAGGTGGGAAGATGGCTCACTAGATACCCCCACTCCCACATGTGGTCTCAAACAGGATCAGCGGTCTATGAACTTCTATGGTGGCACACTGCTTCAACTATGCATTTCTTAACACGTGCCACGTGTAGGTACGTTCATGAACTTAGGGTTTCTAATCCATTGCACTGTCATCAGTTTTAAGGCAGTATATAGACTCTGAGCAGGGTCATTAATTAACAATATTGGAAAGAAATTCACTTTTAAAATAGACTTCTGGATAAATTCAAATGCTTTGGTCAACATTGCAGCTGTGTAGGTGGTTAGGTTATTTCATTCAATGAATATTCTTCCTTTCTTTCTTTCTTTCTTTCTTTCTTTCTTTCTTTCTTTCTTTCTTTCTTTCTTTCTTTCTTCTTTCTTTCTTTCATGAGAGATACACACAGAGAGGCAGAGACACAGACAGAGGGAGAAGCAGGCTCCCTGCAGGGAGCCCCATGTGGGACTGGATCCCAGGACTCTGGGTATCATGGTCTGAGCCAAAGGCGGATGCTCTACCACTGAGCCACCCAGGTGTCCCTCAGTGAATATTTATTTAATGATTGTCTGTCTTCTCTCAGTTAAAAGTAGGTTCTATAAGGGCAGAGAATTGCATCCGTGTTGCAAATTGTACACAACTAAGAGGTGTTTAAGATGTAAAGGAATGAGGTGTTCTTCTAGTTAATTGTGCCAGGGAAGGTTTCAATAAGAGGGTGGTATTTGTGTCTAGTGTCAGGGGCCAGGACAGATGGAACTATGCAGACAGGCAGTTGACGAGGCTTTGGGGCAGAGAGAGAACAGTTAGTGCATAAGATTTTTACAGAAGAGCTCATGTGACAAAAGTCTCACTTTAAGAGTAAGCATCGATTCTGTTCATTGTTCCTGTTAACTTATGTGCTCACTTCTTTGGGGGAACTACCTAGGGCTGCCATGGTGAATGTGAGAGCTGTAAGTTTAATTTCTTAAGAGATCTACCAGGGTTTCCCAAGGTGGCTTTGTGCCTGGATGTTGTGCGAAGTTTCAGCACCCCCCGCCCCCCACATTCCCCAACACTTGTTATGGGCAGCTTTTAAAATGATCAGCATATGGAAAAATGCTCTGCATCACTTGCCATCAGGGAAATACAAATCAAAACCACAATGAGATACCACCTCACACTAGTGAGAATGGGGCAAATTAACAAGGCAGGAAACAACAAATGTTGGAGAGGATGTGGAGAAAAGGGAACCCTCTTACACTGTTGGTGGGAATGTGAACTGGTGCAGCCACTCTGGAAAACTGTGTGGAGGTTCCTCAAACAGTTAAAAATATACCTGCCCTACGACCCAGCAATTGCACTGTTGGGGATTTACCCCAAAGATACAAATGCAATGAAACCCCGGGACACCTGCACCCCGATGTTTATAGCAGCAATGTCCACAATAGCCAAACTGTGGAAGGAGCCTCGGTGTCCAACGAAAGATGAATGGATAAAGAAGATGTGGTCTATGTATACAATGGAATATTACTCAGCTATTAGAAATGACAAATACCCACCATTTGCTTCAACGTGGATGGAACTGGAGGGTATTATGCTGAGTGAAGTAAGTCAGTCGGAGAAGGACAAACATTATATGTTCTCATTCATTTGGGGAATATAAATAATAGTGAAAGGGAATATAAGGGAAGGGAGAAGAAATGTGTGGGAAATATCAGAAAGGGAGACAGAACGTAAAGACTGCTAACTCTGGGAAACGAACTAGGGGTGGTAGAAGGGGAGGAGGGCGGGGGGTGGGAGTGAATGGGTGACGGGCACTGGGGGTTATTCTGTATGTTAGTAAATTGAACACCAATAAAAAATAAATTTAAAAAAATGATCAGCATTTAATAGCAGTATCTCATGGTGAGTTTAATGTACATTACCCCCAGCAATGGTGATGCTAAGCATGTTTTGATTATTGAATCAAAATTCAAGAGTTTTAGAATCAATTTGTCAATAATCAAAAGTGCTTGCTGGTCACCAATATTTCTTTTTTGGTCAAACTTTGACCAAATGAGGTGTTCGAATCTTCTGCCAACTTTTTAATTGGTTTGTTTGTATATTTCTCATTATGACCTGAATGCTCCTGTCTCCTCAAAATTCACAACCCTCAAAGGTGATGGTAGTAGTAGCTGGGAACTTCGGTCGGTGTTGAAGTCATAAGAGTGGAGCCTCTTGGATGTGATGAATTCCACCATAAAAGAGGCCCCAGGGAGCTCTCTCACCCCTTCCACCAGGTGAGGACACAGCAAGAACACGACCACCTCTGAGCCAGGAAGCAGCATCACAAGACCACAAAGTCCCCCAGTGTCTTCATCTTGGTCTCCCAGGCTTCAAACTGAGAAATGGATTTCTGTTGTTTATGAGCCACATCTTCTGTGTTATCTTGTTATAGCAGCCTGAACAGACCAAGACACTCACCATTAGTTCTGAGTGCTCTTTATGAATCCTGGACAGATGTCCTTTTTTCAGGTATGTGATTTTCTCACAGACTGGGGCTTGTCTTTTCGTTCTCTAAACAGTCTTCCCCAAAGCACACATTGTTCATTTTGATGAAGCCCAACTTAGCAAGAGTTTCCTCTGTGAGTTGTATTTTTGATGCTGTATTAAAAAATCCTTGCCTAACTCAAGGTTGTGAAAATTTGCTCTTCCCATTGTCTTGCAGAAGTTTCTGAGTTTTCAGTTTTACACTTAGGTCTATAGTTCGTTTTGAGTTCATTTCTGTACATTGTGAAAAGTATAGTTTTAATGTCCTTTTTTTTTTACTACATAGATATTCAAATGCTTCAGCACTAGTTGTAGAAAGACTGCTCTTCATCCATTAATTGCATTTGTACCGTTTTCACATCAATTGTACATTTACATGTGTGTGCCTTCTATTTTGTTCCTTGATCAATTTGTCTATTTTTACACCAATACTATACTCTCTTGGTTATTACAGCTTTATAAGAAGTCGTGAAATCAGGTAGTATTAATCCTTCAGATCTATTCTTTTTTAAAGTTATTTTTTCCACTTCTAGCCATTTGCTTTTCCATACGAGTTTTATTTTATTTTTTAAGAGTGTATTTATTTTAGAAAGAAAGAGAGAGAGAGAGCACAAGCATGAGCATGAGCATGAGCACGAGGAAGCCACAGGAAGAGAGAGGGAGAAGCAGGCTGTCCACTGAGCAGAGAACCAGACATGGACTTGATATCAGGACCCTGGGATCATGACCTGAGCCAAAGGCAGACATTTAACCAACTGAGCCACATAGATGCCCCTTCTGTAAGAGTTTTAGAATCAATTTGTCAATTAAAAAAAAAAAGAAGAATAGACAAAAATCAGCTGGTATTTTGATTAAGATTGCTTTGATTTAATTTCAGGCAAATCAACATCTTCATAATATTGAGTGTTCTAACCTTGTGCATGATATAACTCTCCATTTATTTAGTTCTCTTTTAATTTATGTCAGCGATGTTTTGTTATTTTCAGTGTGCTGTTCTTTTGTATCTTTGGACAGATTTATTCTTAATTTTTCAATTTTTTGGTGCTATTGCCAATGTTTTTGCTAGTTTAATTTCAATTTCCAGTTATATGTTGGAAATCGATAAAAATACAGTTGACTTTAGTATGTTGATTTGTATGCTGCAGACTTGTGAAACTACTTACTGGTTCTAGTAGGTTCTTTTGTTTTAAGAATTTTTTGGATTTTCTACATGGATGATCATATCATTTGAGACAGAGACATTTTCTTTACAAGGTCGTACTGGTGAAAACCTCCAACATAAAGTTCAACAGAAGTGGTGACAGTGATCTCCTCATCTTGTTCCTGATCTTTGGAGGAAAGATTTCAGCCTTTTACCTTCAAGTACAATGCTAACCATAGTTTTTCATGGGTGACCTTTTTCAGTTAGAAGGCATTTCTTTTTATTTTAGTGTGTTGAGAGTTTTTATCAAAAGTTTGCTGGATTTCATCAAATGTTTTCCTGTATTTGTTTAGAAAATCAAATGACTTTTTAAAAAGATTTTATTTATTTGAGAGAAAGAGAGAGAGAGAGAAAGAGAGAGAGAGAGAGAATGAGCAGAAGAGGAACAGGGCGAGAGGGAGAATTTCCCGATGAGCAGGGAGCCCAACACAGGACTCAATCCCAGGACCCCGGGATCATGACCCGAGCTGAAGGCAGACGTTTAATTGACTAAGCCACCCAGGTGCCTCCAAATGATTTCTTTTTTTTTTTTTATGGTTGTTAATATGACTAAATGATATTGACTGGTTTTGGAATGTCCAGTCAACTTTGCCTTCTTGAGAAAACTCCAACTTAGTCATGATGAGTGTTTAATATGTAACTTGGATTCTTTTCCCTAATATTCTATTTAGAATTATGCAACTATGTTCACAGAGAGAGTATTGGTCTATAATTTTCTTTTTTGTGATGTCGTCTCGTTTCAGTGTCAAGGGAATGCTGGCCTCATAAAATGATTTGGGAACACACCTCTCATTTTCAATTTCTAGAAGAGTCTATGTGGAACTGGTACTATACATATTTGGTGGAATTTACCAATAAAACCATCCAGACCCAGAATTTCCTTTATGTGAAAGTTTATGAGAAAAATTTAAAAAGATTTTATTTATTTTACAGAGAATGAAAGGAGAGCATGAGCTGGGAGAGGAGCAGAGGGAGAGGGATTAGCAGACTCAGTGCTAAGTGTGGAGCTTGATGGGGAGCTGGATTCCAGTGCTCTAAGGTCATGACCTGAGCCAAAAGTAAGAGTGGGACACCCAACCAACTGAGCCGCTCAGGTACCTCAAGTTTATGAGACATTAAAAAAAATAATGGATACAGCTCTATTCAGATGACTGATTTCTTCTTGAGTGAACACTGACCATGTTTTCAAGGGATTTGTCCATTTCATCTATGTTTACAAACTCATTGCCATAAATTCTTGATACAGGTAAAATCTACTCTCTCTCGTTCTTTAATCAATCTGCTTTCAAGTTCATCAGTTTTGCTGATATTCTCAAAGAACTAGCTATTGATTTCATTGATTTTATCTTTCTTTTACGTTTTCTACTTCCACAATTTTCCTCTGACCTTTTTTTTAAAAGATTTTATTTATTTATTCATGAGAGACAGAGAGAGAGAGAGAGAGAGAGAGAGAGAGAGAGGCAGAGACACAGCCAGAGGAGAAGCAGGCTCCATGCAGAGAACCTGATGTGGGACTCGATCCCAGGACTCCAGGATCATGCCCTGGGCCAAAGGTGGGTGCTTTATTGTTGCTTTTCTTATGCTTATTTTGAATATTTCATTTGCTCTTCCTTTTCATTTCTCAAGGTAGAAACTTAAGTCATTTATCTGAGAGTATGTATTTTTTCAGGTACTGACATGTAGAGCTAAATATGTCCTCTTCCAAGTGCTGCTTTGGCAGCATTCCACAAATTTTATCATAGAGTGTATTTATTTTTCCCTAGTTCAAAATGTTCTCCAGTTTTCCTTTTGATTTTTCCTCTGATGCATTCATATTATGCACTTTCCAAATGTCCAGGGATTTTCCAAAGAGCTATCTGTTTTTGATTTCTAATTTAATTAATTGTAGTCAGGGAACATACTTTGTAGGACTTCAATTCTTTTAAATTTAGTGAGATTTGTTTTATGACATTCAATATAGCTTATGCTGGTAAAAATTTTGTGGGCACTTGGAAAAAGCATATATTCTCCTCTTTATGGGGTGGGTTTTTCTATAAATGCCAATGAGGTCAATTTGGTTGGTAGTGTATTTAAATCTTTTATAGCCTAACTGCTTTTCTGTCCACTTTACCAATTATTGAGAGAGATATATTACAATACTTGAATATAATGGTGGATTTATCTTTTTCTCCCATTTTTTGGTAAGGTGGTATTTTCCTGACTCATTGCACGCCTCATAATCTTTTCCTGGATGACAGGCATTTTGAATTCTACTTTGTTGGTCCTTGGATATTTTTGCATTTCCAGAAGTGTTCTTGAGCTTTGTTCTGAGGCATACTTAAGCCACTTACAAATGGTTTGATCCTTTTGGGTCTTGCTTTTAATATTTGTTAGGCAGGATAGGAACAGTGGTCAGTTCAGGGATTATCCTGTCTGTGGAGACATGAGCCAGCTGAGTACTCAACTCAGCATCTCATAAACCATGCACCTCATGAACCATGAGGGTTTCTGGTCTGGCTGGTGGGAATGGGCACCGTCCCAACCCCGTGTGAGCACTGGGCACTGTTTTCTAATCCTGTTGGTTATTGATAGTCGTCTCAGACAGACATGTGAATTGACCAATATTTGAGGGAAGTCCTCTGTGGTCTGTCTCTTCCACAGCTCTATCCTGTCCCTTTCTCCTCCATGCAAATTCTTATGACCTCTTCCCCAGACTCCCTGCTCTGTCTTTCACTTGAGGTTGTTGGCTGTGCTCCACCTATTTCTCTCTCAAGTTGGTAAGCTGTGGCTGCTGCAGGGCTCACTTCGCTTGTTTCCTGCCAACCAAGGATCACTGTCCTTCATTGCTTGACTTCCAGTCATGTCTTGAAAATCATCATTTCCTAAAATTTATTCATTTAGTTCCTTTCAAGGGAAAGGGTGTATTCAGTCCCTGAGATTGATTCCACATTGACCAAAAGTGGAGGTCAGGAACCTGTGTCCCAGGGAAGTGTGGATGTAAGGTGTGGAATCCTGCTTTCCCACTGAACAGGACTGTCCTCCCCAGACTGTTAACTAGTGATATCCAATTCTGTATATGGATTTTTGAAACCAGTTTCTTATATTATAAAATACAGCTAAGTAAAATTAGGTAAGACAGTTTTTAAATCTACTTATTTAAGCTGGAAGCACAATAATAAAGCAGATAACTGAGTGAGGTGCCATTGCCTGTGGTTTGGTTGTGGCTCTTCCCTGGATGTGCACGTCCATTAGCAGTGACACGTACACAGATCAAGGGCTTGATTAGAGTGTTATTAAACATTATGGGTGCCTATTTCCTTTCTAACTGCAATTTAATGCAAAGA
This sequence comes from Canis lupus baileyi, assembly GCF_048164855.1. Classification (NCBI taxonomy): domain Eukaryota; kingdom Metazoa; phylum Chordata; class Mammalia; order Carnivora; family Canidae; genus Canis; species Canis lupus. The sequence goes on from NC_132868.1 coordinate 9,194,657, forward strand.
GGAGCTCTTAAATTTTCTTCTCATGCCCCATGGCTTACCTTGCTCCCTGGACCTTCCCCAGGGCCATACGTTTCACTTTGAATGCATTTCTGTGGATGACCTCCGACTGTGGTCTTTATCTGATACTGGTGCCACAATCATATTTTCTGAACTTACTAATATATAATTGATAAAACCATCAGAAATGACATAGGACTCATAGGAACCACTGGTAGCTCTTCAGTGTTCTGGTCAGTATTTTACCCATGTTCATACATTCTGAGATATAGTGTCCTGTTTCTCATTCTGACTGGACATAAGGGAAGTAGAGAGGGCATTTGCTCAGTTTCCCCCTGGAGCAGGACACACACCATTTCTAAACTTTTCTAGACAAAGGTATGACAGACTATAGGATTCATTTTCATTCATGATTTCCCCTTGACTCAAGATCGAGTATTAACTCTCCTCAAAAGCACCACTACACAACAAAGATTTTACTTTTGTCTCAATCAGAACTGAATTTCAGGGCCTTGAATGCAAATACTGATTGTGTTAATATAGCCATTCTTCTACCAAAATTATTTCTTACAACTTGTCAAAAGTAGTGTTGGCTAGGTAATAAGTCCAATGCCTGTGCTAATTTCCTCTTAATAAATTCATGTGGGACTATTAGCAGCAGGAGTGCCCAACTCAATCTTCATCTCCTAGAATTTTTAATGCTTGAGTTCCTATCTTCAGATCCCATTTTTCACCAAGCAGTTAGCTTTACTTGTTGGCATCATCTGCCCCATTTTGAATTAATGAAACCTCCGCTGGGGAAAATGACCTCCAATAAATATGGTTTCTAATTTTCCATCCTCTTGTACTTTAATGAGAAGTGCTTCCTGTTGCCTCCTGCCCTATGTTATTAAATGTGCTGATTGGACAGACCGAACAAAAGTACATTAGTAGATAGACCTGGTATACAGGTAGCATCTTTAAAAAGTGAGATATGATCAGTACCCACTAAAATAGACAGATTTCAAGGGCTCAGTGTGGTGAATTTTGACAATTGCATACACCTAAGTATATCAAAAACAAGATATACAATATCTCCACCTTTCCAGAAAATTCCACTGTACTCCTTCCCAGGTGACCTCCTTCTCAGTTATACCCTAGAACCACAATCTTATTTTAATCACCATATTTTGCTTTTAAGTTAATTTGTATTTCATGCCTGTGAAGACAGTATGTCTTCTTTTGTGAGATTTGTTGATTGTTGCACATATATTATTACTGCATCTCCATTTTATGGGTATAGCACAATTGGTTATCTGTTTTTATGTCAATGGGCATATGGGCTTCTTCCTCCAATTTTTGTAGCTAATTTTTATATAAATCTTCTCATTGACATAGGCTTTCATTTTTTTCTCAGGTAAATGCATTGGAATGGAATTAACAGTCTTATTTTGCTCATGAATCTCCAATTTGGACCTGGTTCAGTCTGCAAGCTCAGCTCTGCTCCATGCAGTGTCAGCTGGGACATCCTGAAACCTGGATTGCCTTGCATCTCGGGGCTGACATCATCAGAAGGCTCATTGGCTTTTTATCTGGTGGGTGACTTTGGCTGGTATCCTGGACCTTAGCTGCAGCTGATGTCCAGAACACTTATGTGTGGTGTCTCCTTAAGGATGCTTCCTCACAACATGCTGGCTGGTTCCAATAACAAGCATTCAGGAGGTTAAGGCACAAGTGTATGGTATTTTTATGACCTACTCAGAAATCACAGTGTCATTTCTACCATACTCTATTGGTTGAGACAGTCACAGTTTCACCCAGGTTCAAGGATAGGAGGGCTAGGACTTAGATTCTATAGTCAATGGGATTATAGTCAAAATCTTGTAGGAATAATATGTGGAACGCGGTATATTTTGTTGATCATCTTTGGAAAATACAATCTGCCATAAAGGCTCAAGAGATAGTCTCCTTTATAAGGCAATATATACCCCCAAACTCAAAAATACCTATTTATATCCTTTCTTTCAATCATCTCACTTGGATAGTATCCTAAAGGAATTAAGACCAAAAGACTCATAGATTTACAATGGTTACAGAAATGAATTAGAAAACATATAAATGAAAATCTAGTTATTTTATGTTGTAGCCTAAGTATTCTATTCCTATAATCTCTTTGATGCTCTTCCTTACCAGAGATGGAACCTAATGCCCCTTCCTTTGAGTGTGTCATGGGTCTAATGAGTCATTTGCACTTGGTATATCAACGTCATCAGTGTGACTTTGGAAACTGTAACATCAAAGTCACTGAGACTTACTTCTTGCTTACTCTTTGCTTTCTCTACCTTAGATCTCTCACTTTGCAGGAAGTTGCCTGTCATATTATGATGAGAGGTCTATGTGGTAAGCCATGTATAGGAGCCCTCTTAGAAATGGATTCTCCAGGCTCAATCAAGTCTTCATGACCATTGCCCACATCTGCAAAGTGACTGCAATATTCCATCTCCTCTATGGAGATTATAAACCAGAACCACTCAGCTAAGCTACTCTCAGAGTCTTAATTTTCAGAAACTGTGTGAGATAGTAAATATTTGTTTTAAACTCTATTTTTTTAAGAATAATTTGTGATACTCCAATAGATAACTGATAAATTTTACAACATTCCACTCTACAGAATGCCATGAAGCTACTGAAAACAATATTTCATAAGATTATTCTATGATATGGATATTCACAATATTTCTAATAACACAAACTGACCAATATATGTAGTGTTATCTCAATTTCTTTTTAAAATATAAATCTATACAAAGAAAAAAAATTGAAGGAAAAGAGTAATTAGTACTTGATGAGATTTTTACAATGGTAAGAAAAATTATCCTTTATCAGTTGGTCTGAGATTGACTCCCACTTACTACTTGTGCAATCATATTATGGTTGTATAAATAAAAATCTCGAATCCTCATTTTACTCATCTATATAATGTAACTTATATAATATTATTTAATTCATGAGGCTTGGGGAGAGATAAATTATAAATGTATAAGAAGTACTTAGTTTCCAGATTGTGATAAGTACTTAACGAATGTTAGATAATTTTCACTATTACCACAAGCAATAAATAGTTATTTCTGTAATTTACATTTTCTAAAATACATTTATATTATCTTTATGGCTATTAAAAGTGCTCTTTAACAATGTTTCCTAGGATGTTAATTTTTGTAACCTTGTGCTCAAGATGCTCTAGCTCCTTTGCTTACAGAATTGGAACATCTAAAGCAAAGCAGAAGCTCAAACAAGTAGCACTGGAGGGCCCTGCTGTGCTGTGACCCTAGCCCTCGATGTGCAAGTGAGGAGCTGGAGAATCTGTCACATGGTTAGCTTGTGAGCAGTGGCAGCCTCAGAGAGAAGGCAGCCTGTGCTCAGCACAGTCCCATCTGGTTCTTGGATAACAAGACCTAGCAGCTATTTCTGGAAAGTGAAGACAGCCCAGTCAATGAAACCTCTTACCACAAATCTCCTGGGCTGGTGGGGACACTTTTACATTTTTACATCTGACCTTTTTTTTTATTCCTTCATGTGTACCATGGATGTGCACCACGTGCATCAATATAGTTGTATGAAAAGGACATAGTGTTAACACTTCCTGTTCATCTTTTAACCAGAACTTAGATATCATGAAGGTGTGGATCACATCCCCTATTTCTGTAAATCCAACTTTTCATAATTATTTTTAAAAATAAAAATTGAAAGCAAACAAAAATAAACCTCATGTTATAGAGATGGAGATATGCTACTTAGATTTCCTTGGAAAATGTAATTTCAGAAATTCAATTTTAAAAACGAAAGCATATTCAAGTTTAAAAATGAAGAGTACACTTGTTTATTTTTTAATTTAAATCCAATTTAATTAACATATAATATATTATATAATAATTAGGCTATTATAATAACATATAATATACTAGTTTCAAGGATAGAATTTAGTGATTCATCATCAGCTGTGTATAACACCCAGTGCTCATCACATCATATGCCTCCTTAATGCCCATCACCCAGTTACCCCACCCATCTCCCCTCCAGCAACCCTCGTTTGGTTCCTACAGTCAAGAGACTCTTATGGTTTATCTCTCTCTCTCTGTTTTTATCTTATTTTGTGTTTCTTTTCCTTCCCCTATGTTCATCTGTTTTGTTTCTTAAATTCCACATATGAGTGAAATCATATGATATTTTTTTTCTGACTGATTTATTTCACTTAGCATAATATCCTCTAGTTTCATCCATGTCATTGAAAATGGCAAAATTTCATTCTTTATGATGGCTGAGTAATATTCCACTGTGCATGTGTGCATGTGTGTGTGTGTGTGTACACCATATCTTTTTTATCCATCTGTCAATGGACATCTGGGCTCTTTCCATAGTTTGGCTATTGTGGACATTGCTGCTATAAACATTAGAGTGCAAGTGCCCCTTTCAATCACTATGTTTTTATCCTTTGGATAAATACCTAGTAGGGCAACTGCTGGATAGTAGGGTAGCTGTATTTTTAACTTTTTGAGGAGCTTCCGTACTGTTTTCCAGAGTGGCTGCACTAGTTTGCATTCCCAACAGTGCAAGAGGGTGTCCTTTTCTCTACATGCTTACCAACATCTGTTGTTTCCTGACTTGTTAAATTTAGCCATTCTGACAGGTGTGAGGTGGGATCTCATTGTGGTTTTGATTTGTATTTCCCTGAGGCCAAGTGATGTTGAGCATTTCTTCATGAACTTGTTGGCCATGTGTCTGTCTTCTTTGGAGAAATGTCTGTTCATGTCCTCTGCCCATTTCTTAACTGGAATTTTTGCTTTTTTGGGTGTTGAGTTTGATAAGTTCCTTATAGGTTTTGGATACCAGCCCTTTATCTGATAAGACATTTGCAAATATCTTCTCCCATTCCATCTCAAATACACAACCTAACCTTACACCTAAAGGAGCTGGAAAAAGAACAGCAAATAAAGCCTAAACCCAGCAGAAGATAAATACTTGCTGTTTACTGATGATCACTTTTCCTTCCAAAAGTGGCTATGACACAACACGTCTGCAACGTCTGCCCTTGTGTACTCTCGAGTTCTCGTGAGCACTTTGGGATGACAGTCAGCTCTTCAGCAAAAATGAGGATGTGATGGAATTGCTTCTTGTCCACCAGAGACTAGCACAGGGTTCCAGACAGAGCCTCCCTACGGTGCACGTGGATTTACGTTTATTCCTGTTTCATCCTTTTGTTTATCCACTGAGTTCAAAATGCCTTGCTGAAGTCAAGACACTGTGTATCAACAGCTTTCTCAGGATATTCCATTCCAGCAAGCCTGTCAAAACCCAAAAAACAAAAAGCCAACATATGAGGTTGCTCCTCTGAGTTTTAATGACTATTAGTTACTAAAACTAGTGACTACTAGTTTTACTAATACTAGTGACTACTCTTTATGGCTGGGATCTGACCTTGTCCCCATTTACTTACTGGTTCTTCTAGAACTCTTCAGGGGACGAATTATAATTTTAAAAATCTTTTATGCCAGGAATTTAATTTTTCTTCATAAAAGATACTTAGCGAGATTTCAATGATTGCTTATTGTGCCTGCATCATATTTTAAACTTATTTCCACAGACCAGACTGCAGCTAATCTTCCCCAGACATCAAATGTTATCTTAGGATGTGCTCCTCTATTTTTAAGGTTCGTCTAGTGATGTTTATTCTGTCTTTCCTATTGGAAGTGAAAGACATGAGTGTGGATTTCACTAAGTGTGGTTTTCTTTTTCCAAGGGTCAAATCCCCTCTGTTTATGTCAACCTGTAGTCACTTCCCAGTGCTTTCAAAAGTTGCCTATCACATTTTACACAAAGTTTATAATTGCTCTTGCTGGAAAGGAAGTCCTTTAGGAAGGAGTTCTAAGAAGAAATTGAGAAGGCATATATGTTTTAGAAGATATGAATGTATGTATTTATTTAGAGAGCTTGTATGAGTGGGGAGAGAGGCAGGAGGATAAGGACACAGAATCCCAAGTAGGCCCCATGCCCAGCGCGGAGTCTGATGCAGGGTTCGGTCTCATGACCTTGAGATCATGGCCTGAGCTGAAACCAAGATTGGCATATCTTCTTAATATAGTTTCTATCATACTTGTATTTTAAAAATGTAACCATTGGATTAATATGAAAAATACAGTCAATTCTCATTGTTCTCAATAGTTACACTCTGTGAAGTGGCCATAAATACTGAATTAGTGAATACGGAATGCTCTTTCCTTGGCACATACAGAGTTAGGTTCCTGTGAGCCTACATTTTCAGCAATCAATCAACACACAATCCTTTTGTGTCTCTAATAAAGACTTCTTATTTGATATACAATGTTGATTCTTTAACATTAACATGGCCAACTACACCATAACTCATGCCTGAATGAAACCTACCTAATGTATGTATTTTCTCCATCAGGCACATCACAGCCTCTTTGAGCTTAAGAGTGCAGACAGCACTTTTGCATTATGCTTGGGGGGTAATTTTAAACAGCAAAATCACCAACAAAAAGCACAAAATCACAATCATGACACAAAATATGTTACAAAGAGTACACCTGTTGTCAGTAGGAAAGCTAAAACCAAGGACAGATTGTTGTCTTATTCAGCCACAAGAGTGCTGTTAAGTATTGATTTGGAAGTTATCAATAAATTTTAGTAAGCTCGTGTTTTTCTAGACTTTATTTTTCCTTATGTTTCATTTTGTATAGTTACTATTTTTATGTTCAAATTCATTGATTTTTTTTACAGTGTTTAGTTTTTTGTTAATATCACCCAAAGAAATTTTCCCAATACTCAAAGTAGATAATTTTTTAAAACATGGGACTTTTCATGGCTATGACTTGTACTCATTTCTATAAGTTATGTGATGTTCTTCTTTATAGCCTCAATTGTTCTTCTCATTGTATTCATGTTTTCTGAGCATAATATGAATACTGTTTTAAAGTCTTTTTGTGAACTTATAATCTCTCTTGTTTCAGAGTCTGCTTTTGGGTTTACTTGTCTCCTGGTAATGGGTGGGACCGTTTCATGTGTTGGGCTTGAGTAGGAATGTAACCAGTCACTTCACAACTTATGGGGCAGCTTGAACTTTTTGAATCTTGGTTTCAGGAATTTATTTGGAAATGTCTAGAGTAGCTTTCACTCCAGGGCCTTTTTAAAAAGTATTTTATTTATTTATTCATGAGAGGCAGAGAGAGAGGCAGAGACATAGGCAGAGAGAGAAGCAGGCTCCATGCAGGGAGCCCCATGCGGGACTTGATACCGGGTCTCCAGGATCACGCCCTGGGTGGAAGGGAGGTGCCAAACCACTGAGCCACCCAGATGTCCCAACTCCAGAGCCTTTTTATCCCCACTCCTCTTTGGGTGACTTTTGTATGTTTACGGATTTTCTGAGATCTCTACAAAATGTCCAGTGCATTCAACAAGAGAGCTCCATACCGGCTGGTAGGGACACAAATAATTCTAGCCTCTGCCTGGGTATTCTTCAGCTTACCTGGAACTGATCTGAACGTGGAGGTAGTTCTTCACCACCCCCCCACATGGAGTTTCTTCTCTTGCTTGAGGAGATGAGATTCAGCCAAAGACTCAAGGGGACACTATCTCCCTCTACTCTGGTACTTACCCTGCATATACCAGGAACTTTGCCTCCTTCAGGTGCTAACCCTCTCTCTTGAACTCAGTAAGACTATGATGTTCTGCTTGGACCCTTCTCCCCAGACAAGTCTAGAAGTTTCCTGCAGGCAGAAAATGATGACGGGGATCTCTTGGTTGTTTCCTCCTGTTAGGGTTCACAGTTGTGCTGCCCATGGTCCAATACCTTGGATGTATTTTGTCTAGTTCTTATTTCTAGTTGTTTATGGTGGATGGGTACATCCTACACCAGTTAACTTTACACAGTTGAAAGCCCACACTCCTTTGCAAATTTTTAGTTTTATATTTTATCTTTAGAGTTTTTGTCCTACTTAGCATTGGTCTTTGTATAAGGTATAATATAGTATTTAAATTTTATATAATTTTTCTTTTTTTGGATGACTACTCTTCCTCATACTTTTTACCAAATATGCCAACATTTCTCTACTGACTTGCAAAGCTGCCTCTGCCATATACCAGTTTTCTATACGTGTGTGAGGGTCTATTTCTGGGCTCTCCATCATGCTCTCTTCCTCTCTTTTTCTACCCCAGTGCTAACATCACACTCTCAGTCACTTTTATTTTATAAAGGAAACTTGATATCTAAGTGTTTCTAGCCATGACATACTGTATCTCTTCATCTAGTTATTTCTTATTTTATATCTTTTAATAATGTTTCATATTTTTACCTGCAAAGTTATTGCATATCTATTGCTAGACTTAATCTCTGTGTTTGTTGTTTTGCAGATAGTATTTTACATAATTAGATTTTACATTTGTTTGATGGTTATTTAGAATGCAACCCATTTTCATAGATTGGTTTTACATCTAGCAATCTTCTGAATTTTCTTTAATTCTGATAATCTAGCTCTAGATGCTCTAAGATTTTCTATGAATATAAATATATTGACTCCTCTGGTCTTTAATATTTATTTCCTTATTCTTGCTTAATCATTTTGTCTTGGACACCCAGAAAAAGAATAAAAAAAAATAGTGAGAATAGGCATTCTGTTCTTGTTCCTGACATTAGAGAAAATTATGTCATCATTTTACAATCAAATATGAGATTCACTGTAGATTTTAGCAAATACTTATTATTATAATAAGGAAAGTTCTCTTCTTTTTAGATTTTAAAAAAGCTTTATTTTGAATATAATTGAATTTAATTAAGTATAATTACTGTATGTCTTAAATTAATTGTTTTCCATCTATGCTTTGAATCACAATAGATTTTATAATGTTTATTATCCTTGTGTTCTTGACATAAAACCACTATGTTCATGATGTATTATATTTTTAACGTACCACTGGATTTAGTTTGCTAATATATTGAATATTATTGCTTCCATGATCAAGAGTGAAACTAGTCTACAACATCCTTCTCTTACAGTGTCCTTGTCCTTCCTTTGAACAAATTTATTATTAAATTTGAGCCCAGCTTTTGTATCCCTAGTCTTTGGGATAATTTCTACAATGTTAGAATATCTGTGTTTTCAATTATTAGTAGAATTTTTACCTGAGGACTTTTTTTTTTGTTTTGATTGGCCTTGGTTTTGGGTAAAATTTTTAAATACTGGTTCTATTCTATTTATTGACAGTTATATTTCTACTTAGGTTGCTCTGCTCCCTCCTAAATTACCCTGTTACAATTGTGCCTTATGTCCGGACATTGACTTCTTGGTTTCTTTCCTTAAATTTTGTTTTCATAGAGTACCTTGTAATTTTTCATTTTTAAAAGCCTTAAGAATTTATGTTTTCTAAAAACTTTCTGCTTTATGTTTCCCCAGATGTTTTATCTTATTTTTCTCAAATAACTATTTTCTGAGTTTCTGTCTCTTTTTTAAAATGTTATTTGTTTTATTAATTGCTGCTATCTTATATTATTCCTTCTACTTTATTGGTGCTTATTCATTTGCGTTTTTCTCTAATGTATTGATTTCAATGATAATGTATTTTCTGTCAATTTTCTTTGTTAATGCTAGTATAATTCTAAGTGTATAGGCTTTTTTTGAGAAGTCATATTTTTATTATTATTTCTAGATATAGCCTAATTTTTATTATACCATTTCCTTTGAGTCATAGGTTCTGCCCAAATTTGTTTTGAAATACCCTAACATGCATTATTGTTTTAATAAATTACAATATACTTGCACTGTGGTCAGAAGAAAAAGTCTGTGAAGCCCGATGTGATTTGTTTTATGGTCTAGATAACAAAATCAATATTAACAAAGGTTCCAGTATTAGTCAATGTTCTATAGATGTTTTATTAAGTCATGATGTTTTATAATTGCAACATTAAGCTAGCCTATATCCTATTTATATTCTATATACTTATGTCTCAATTACAGGAAGATATTGTCTTAATAATCTCCCACAATAATATCCCAAAATTTAATTTTCCACCTGTAATTCTGTCAATTTTTGTCTTTGTATGTCCTAAAGCTCTGACGTAGGGATGTGCACATTGAATTTTATGTGTTGATATTTAGAATTTCCTTGAGAAACTTACTATTGTCATTATATTGATATTTTTATCTTTGATGATAATTTTGTCTCAAAGTCTACCCTGTCCTATGTTAACACATTTGCTTTGCTTAATATTTTCTTTGTTTTGGTTAAACTTGGTTTAACTTTGTCTATCCTTGTACTTTCAACAGCTGTGTTTTACCTCATTCAAATGTAGGTACAGAATTTGAACAGAACTTTCTCCGTGGAAAATATACAAATAAGCCTGTGAAAAGATGTTTGACATCACCAATCACTAGGGAAATGCATATCAAAAATACTATGAGAGGCCACCTCGTATCCATTGGGATGACCACTCAGAAAAAAGAAAACACAAAGTAGCAAGTATCAGCCAGGATATGGAAGAGCTGGAACCCTTGCAGACTGTTGGTGAGAATGTAAAATGGTCCAGTCGCTGTGGAAAACCGTACGATGTTTCCTCAAAAAATAAAAATAGAATTACCATATGATTCAGCAATTCTACTTCTGGATATATACCCCAAAGAATTGACAGCTGGGTTTCAAAGAGATTTTTATACATCACCGTTCATACAGTGCTATTTATAATAGCTAAAATGTGGAAGCAACCCAAATGCCCAATAACAGACAACTAGATAAGCAAAATATGGTATCCACCTACATCCAGTGGAATATAATTCAGCCTTAAAATGAAGGTGATTCTGGCACAGGCTACAACATGCATGAACACTGAGGACATTATGCCAGGTGATATAAGCCAGTCACAAACAGACAAATACTGTATGACCCCGCTTACAAGACGTACCCGCATTAGCCAAAATCATGGATACAGAAAATAGATTGATTGGGGCTGTGGAGAGAAATGGGAAATTATTGTTTAATGGGTGTGCAGTTTCAGCTTTACAAGGAAGAAAGAGTTTTAGAGATGTCAGTGATGATCGTAACAACGTTATGCATTTAAAAATGGTTAACATGGTAAATTTTATGTTATGTGCGTTTTATAACAATAAGAAAATGGAAAAAAGATGTAACATTTCCCAAATTGATTAATCACAGAAATCCCCCAGATTAGTGTGCTAGTAGCACCCTTATGACCATGGAGAGCTCTGACAAGGTTTGGAAACGGTGCTTGGACAGAGACACTATATCCTGACCCTAAAATCAGGCCAGAACAATTTCTCCTCAAGGCCCTCAAGTTACACCAATATATCTTACACTTTATGGGATTAGGGAAATATCCTCCCCATATCACCCTAATAAACATGCATGTGCACACACCCAGAGTCATTATTTCCTTTCCAAAGCAAGGAGTGCTATTTCTCTTAGGTTAACTACCTGGCCTTCAATTCCATAGGAGAGATGGTTCTTCTCCCCGCAGACCCCAAAGAGATGGTTTAGAGAAGGCTCGTCCTTCCTCAAGAGCTTCATCTCCCCCACATCAGGAGGCTCCACATATAAGTGAGCATTTGCACTGTGTCTTTCACAACTAAACTATAAGACATGTCCCAGTGAAGAACTACCGTGAATCCTGATGACATCACTATGCTGTCCCATATTGCTGATTTTTTAAGCCATCCTGGATACTTTGGTATGTATTTGGGTAAAACCTACTTGGATTTTTTAGTATTGTCATGTTTCCTGGGCAAAGGACATCTTCCTGCATGTGGGGCAGGTGGACGTAGTGGGCAAATGAGACCTCAAAGGCCCATCAGACAGATCCAGTCATCATTTCCTCCTCCCCACTAGCACACACTGGGTGTGAACATGACTCTGGAAGGCTCTGAGGGAATTGCCACAGGAGGTAAATCCATGCTTCTTTGTTAAAGGGAGTGGAAAATCCAGAAAACCAAAGGGCAGAAACCCACATGTGAGTCTGTTCAGAGAAACGAAACAACACACATCTTCCCAAGGACAAACACTTGGAAGGAGGAGAAGACAAAAGATGAGTGTGGGAGGGACTTAGAGTAATTGGGGACAGAGCTTAGAATGAATCCAGTGGGGGAGACATGGTCTATCTTTGAATCTTTGCAGAAGTGAGTTTTGGAAAAGGGAAGGCAAGCCTGTGGGGAAATCTGCAGAGGGATGTGCAAGACATGCAGATGGGAGAGAGAGACAGAGACGACAGGATTACACAGCAGGTTTCTGTGCTGGAATCAAATCACTTTAATTGCATTTAACAGAAGATTTTAGCGTAAGTAACGGAGGGTCAGTTAATAAGCCAACTCATAGCCAAGAGCTGGGGTTTTATTAAATTTTAGAGGCAGTACTGAGACAGTGCGAGACCCTGTCAAAAGAAGTCAAGATCAAGATGAGGCCTGTTGAAGATAATTCTTTCTGTCTTTGCCATGTCGACCAGGGCTCTGAAATATGAGAAACAGGAAAGGGTTTGCAAAGTCTGTTTGGCAACTGGTAGGAGATGGGAGCTGGGGAGAGAAGAATTGGCCATGAAAGAGGACACAGACAGAAGAAGTTCAAAAATAAACAATCAAATAATTGACAAATAGAGCCAAGTGTGATGGGTTAAGGACATCGAGAAGTCACCCAAGGATCCAGGATACAACAGTGACCTTCTCTGAGGACCTAGAAAGGCTTGTAGGTTGCTGGTGACATGGCTGGAGTTTGCGGATGGACAACGAGCCATGGGTTCATTTGCTCACTCCGCCTTGTTGAGCACCAAACATTGCACGAAGCAGTAAAATACAAATGCATGTTACAAAAATAAGCCCGTGCCCTCTGGGTGTTCCCAGTCTAGAGGAACACACAGACAGGTGACTGGCTGGTGTGACAGCAGGTGTCTTCAGAGCTATGACAGAGCTGAGGGCAGGATCCCAAGGAGCCCCTAGAAGCAGTGCCTTACCAGGTCAGGAATAGGGGGGAGGAATGGGTCCCTTGGGCGCTAAGAGAAGTGAAACCTAGCCCTCCCTTCTCTGAGGCGGTTGATGCCTCAGATTCTCCTCTCAACCAGGGCCCTGCCGCTGGTGCCCCAGGAAGGCAACACTCGGCCTTTGCAGTGACATCCCCAGCAAATGACCCGAACACTCATTTTCTTGGGAGGCATTTTGATAAATGAATGCAAAGAGATAAAGTCCAGTGGGCACAGAGTGGCGAGCATGGTGTGCTGAGGAAGAAGCCACAGAACCTGGAGGACACGGCAGTGCCAAAGCCAAAACTGGACTGCTGGATGTTGGGAGGCGGGATGGCGTTTACACCAGTTAATAGGTTAATATTCTAATCTCTTAGATATCTCACGATAGCAACTGACAGGCATGATTTCATTCCAGCCTGGGGTGCCCGAAAGGATCTGGGCTTCCAGTTTTCTCTCCTGCTGTGGTTTCTGTTCACCAATTTCCATGTAGAGTGGACTTTGGGCTCCTGATCCCTGCCCAGTGGACCCACTGGCCCCTGGGGGTGTGGCGAGTTCTAGATGCTGCTCCCTTCCCCTGCAGCAGCTTCTTCCCTGGATGCTGTGGCCCTTCCCTTTATTCCTGAAGCTCAGGTTCTCTAGCAGATTTTATTAGCACTGTTTCCCAGCTGCCACTTCTCTGCTCAGAAAAGCAATCCTTCATTTCTTTCTTTCCTAGCTCATTATCATCTCATTGACAAATGGCCCAAATTCCTCTTCTCATTCTTCGGCCTGCAATTGCATCGGGTCTTTTCAATTCAGTTCTTTATCACCTTCACAGGTATTTGTTCTGCACCTGTTACAGAACATACGAAAGAAGAAGGGGTTGCGGGCTTATCCAGAAACACGTACTGTATCCAAAAAAGAGCTATATGGTAAGAATAAATGGTGAAATATAGAAATGTCCAGAAGATGTTGGCGGTTGCTCTATTTTAAGTTCCCTGGAGGCAGGGCTTGAGTTAAGAATTCCAGCAGAATAGTCTATTTGAACAAAGCAGGAATCACTGCTAGCGCTTGGGCGACTGAGAGGAGGTAAAGGAAGCCACTCAGCAAACTGTGCGTCATCAGACGTGCTTAACCCCACGGAGGTGTCCCAGGAAAAGCTGTGGAACAGACAGCCGGGGGTGATCCTACCCAGCAGGGGGAAGAGACCTGCTGGGTATCCAGGGATTCCTAGCAGCCATGATTTGAGGCATGTTAATCCCTTGCACTCTGCTGTCTGTGTGCAGAGTGACTGTCCCTCCCTTTGGAAGGAGCTCTGGGGCATCCAGATGTGCACAGTGTGAGTGTAGTCTGGGGATGGGAGGGCCCTGGAAAGCATTGGCTGCATGGCTACCATGCACCAGGCCTGGGGAAGGCTGGCCACCTTGCCTCTCCCCCCTCCTCCCTTAGCTGTGTGGGCGACAGGCCAATCCCCACACTTCCAGGGCCACGGCTTTCTCAGGGGAAGAGCCACACAGTCCTTCCACCTCTGAACTGTTGTGACAATCCATTTAACATGATGTATCTCTTCCTGGTGCTCTTCTCCGGCTCTCTGGGCTCCGTGTCTGCCACACTTTCCAAGGGCAGAATTTGTGTTCCCGCTCTTGGAGAACTGCTTCATTAAAAAAAAAAAAAAAAAAAAAAACCTGAAAAACAAAACAAAACCCAAAAACAAACAGAAGTAATATGAGAAAGTCTCCTCCACAGTCAAATGTCACCCACCCCTCTGCAGAAACATGGGCGCACCCACAGCTACCCTGTGACCCCTTGGCTGTCCTACCCGCTGAAGGCACCCTTCCAGGAGATCAGCTTACCCTCCGACACCTGCTCTTCTATGGTCTCAGCCAGATGAGTTGTGGGGTGTTTTTAGAATCAATGTCTCTGCAGCTAGCAGGGTGTAGACGTGTGCCTTCACTGTCAGGCACGTGTGCCTCTTCGCCCCTCGTCCCCAAACTTACCCTGCAGGATGCAGATGCACCATGAAAGGGCACATCGTCCATTGCAGCAAAAATGCTTTTTTTTTTTTTTGCACTGATTAAATGTGTCTACTGTCTTGAAAGGGTCAGGAGAGCGACGCCTGGGTGGCTCAGTGGTTGAGCATCTGCCTTTGGCTCAGGTCAAGATCCCAGGGTCCTGGGATCGAGTCCCTCATCAGGCTCCTCACAGGGAGGAGCCTGCTTCTCCCTCTGCCTATGTCTCTGCCTCTCTCTTTGGGTCCCTCATGAATAAATAAATAAAATCTTTTAAGAAGAAAGAAAGAAAGAAAGAAAGAAAGAAAGAAAGAAAGAAAGAAAGAAAGAAAGAAAGAAAGAAAGAAAGAAAGGAAGGAGAAAGAAAAAGACAGGAAAAGTTAGTTTTGATCAGGGGAGATTGCCTTATGCTTCCTGGAGCCTCTCTCCATGCCTCCAGGGCACCAGCTAGACGGTGTTTCCAGCCTCCACTGCATTTAGGTGTGATCAGCTGACAACTTCCTGGCCATAGAGTGCTGGAAGTATAAGTGCCACTTCCAGGACTCACCCATAAATCTCTGTCCCTAGGTGCCCCAAGGAGGGCAGAGCCCCAGATGGAAGGAAGCTGTGTGCCAGCTCACAGAAACATGTGATTGGACTTCACATGAGTGGGAATCACCTCCTCTTGGGTTAGGTCACTGAGGTCTTGGGGTTCTGTCGGTTGCTGCATCAATGAGAGTCTGCAGGAAACAGATGGCACTCTTCTCTAAAATGATCTCCTCTGGGGGGAGCCTGAAGTTTCACGACCCACTAGGAGGTTCAAATTGGCCCACAATTCTATGGCAGGGCTTCAGCACTTTATTCACTTTGCAAATTCCCTTAATGCAAGGAAACTCTAAAGCTCATCAGTAGGATTTCACTTTTCTTGAATAATTTCTAGCTTTTTTTTTTAAAGATTTTATTTTATTTATTTATTCATGAGAGATACAGAGAAAGAGGCAGAGACCCAGGGAGAGGGAGAAGCAGGCTCCTGGGGGTGGGGGGTGCGATGTGGGACTTAATCCCAGGACCTCTGGATCATGACCTGAGCCAGAGGCAGACACTCAACCTCTGAACCACCCAGGCGTCCCTATAATTTCTAGCTCTTAATCCTTCTTTTCAGGACCCATTTCAATTAAATTTGACTCTCATCCTGTGTTCACCCAATCTGTGGGTACAGGCACTAGGCCATCCGCAGAAATGGAAGAAATGGGGAGCCTGAGATTGCCTATTTCACCTATTGATTTTCTAGAATAGTGAGCATCTGTGCATAGCTGTTAAATAATGCAATTAACAACCTGCCTTATGCCAGGCTCTGCGCTGAGCATCGCGCTAGGTACTCACAATTAAAATTCAAATAAAACGTAGTCTCTCACCTTCAGGAGCTCGCAGTCAATAGTACACAGTGAGAGCCTGTCAGAATCTTGAGAGTCATCTTGCCCTGGGTTCAGACTTTGCCCCGTGCCTCTCAGCTGCATAATAGAAAGGGAGTTCCATGCATTCTTAGGGTTCTTAATCTGTAAAGAGTGAATATTTGGGGGGATAGCAATACTGTGATCAATTGTTTGGTTGTAGAATCAAACGGGGTAGAGTGGGCTCATGCACTCACACATGACAGGTGTTCACTGCAGGGAAAGTATGATTTTCAATAGTTGGGAAGGAGATAGGTATGAGCTGATATTCATGGCAGGAGAATGCGTGGAGGTGTTGAGCCTGGCAGGGGTCACCTGGCCAGCCTGGGGGTCAGGTGGCAACCGGAGGGAAGTGGTGGGGGAAGTCGAGTTCAGGAGATAAGCCTGAGTTAGCCAGAGGGAGGAAAAGGGATGAGAGAGGTGATCCCTTTACAAAAGGACAAGGTGAGGCCACTGTGAGGCCCATCACCCCTCACTTGAGAAAGATCTGAGTAGATGTCCTCTTAAAGTGGGTCCCAGTGTCCCCTAATATTAAGATTATGCTTGAAGGGTGAAGAGAATGCAGTAGGGAGACTGGTGGTGAGTGCACAGTCCAGAACTTTCGGAGGGCAGAGCTTTCCTTTGCAGGTCTGAGTTACTTATGTTTGCATTTAGCTCTTGCAAAGTTAAGGCTGGACAAGGGTGGGCACACCCTCCCAAAGTTCAACCCCGTCAGGGACCGAAGGCCACATGAGCAAGAATAAGATGTGCTCATGGCAGTGGGGAGGGCGGAGTAACAGTAATGGTAACTACAGCAGCAGTGATAAAATCAATCAAGGCAGCATGAGCGGGCACCGTGTGCTGGCTCTGCGCTGCGGCTTTAACGCGGTTATCTTACTCGGTTCCATGATGCTCTCTATTTTATGGTTGTACCTTTTTACAGTTTGCGGTTGGGGCTTAGTGATGACACAATTTGCTCAACCTCATGCAATCGCCAAGAGCGAGATTCATGTCCAGGACACAGTCACCAAACACCACTGCCCACTGCTGTCCATGCAGACTGCGTGGCGAGGGCAGGGCGCCCTCACCAGGTGGTGCCTGGGAAGGCATGTGAGGGGAGCAGGTAATCAATCACCCCACCCACAGACAAGGCACTGAAGCCTCTGGAACACTCTGAGATCCCAGCCAAACTTTCAGCACTTCCAAGAGCCACACCACCACCGACCAAACACTGTGGCTGAGGGCGTGTGGGCAGAGGTGCCCTCGTCTAGAAGGTGATTTATTAGTTCAGCCACTTTGCAAATGTTTCTTGCATGCTGTTGACACTGTAGACTCTGCTCCGGGGAAGGGCAGGACCCAGAAGGACCCCTCCCCCCCCCGCAGGAGCTCAGAGTGCAGTGTGTCCAGCAGGCAGAGCAGCCTGGCCCCGGGCACCGGGGCGGCTGGTGCAGGAACTGGGCCCCGGGGAGTGACCACAGGCTCTCCGAGGCAGCTCTGTCTGCAGTTCATGAGAAGCCGTTCCGGCGTCTGTCCCAGAAGCCAAATAACATCCCAGGGAAGCACAGGGTGACAAAGCAGCTTCAACCTGGAGTGCAGAGACCCGGGCGGGGGCAGGCAGGGCAGGGGACAGCTGGGGAGCGAAGCGGCGCGCTGGCTGTGGTCCTCCGCGCAGGACTTGGGCGCAGGCGCTCAGCATTGTCCGCGGCACCCGCCCCGGGGGAGGGGGACCCACACCGGGCACAGACCCCCCACTGCAGGAGGACCAGCCCTGCTGGAGGCCGGAGGAAAGGAGACAGGACGCCGTGGACAGAGGGAAGGCAGAGCAATCCAGAAGGGGAAGGGAGCTTGCGGTGGAAGCCTTGACACCCTGCAGGCACAAGGCAGGGTTACTTGGCTTTTTAAATCCAGCAACAGAACAGAAAAAGAAATTTCTTGGCGGGCTCACATCCTAATCACTTCGAAGCTAGAGGCCCTTTTCACGCTGACGGTGGGGTGGAAGCGAAGACAGGAGATCCATTAGGCTACCTCCCGCCTGGGCTGCCTTGCTGCCAGCGCCTTCACGCCTGTGAGCCCCGGGGCCCAGACCGCTGCTCCTGGGGCGACTGGGGGGCCCTCGCCCCCTCTGAGCAGCCTGCGGCTCCCGGCTCCCGGCTCCCGGCTCCCAGCTCCGGCGGGTGCACCTGCCCGTTGCCCTCCCGCCCGCCGGGCAGGAGCGCACATCCCTCCCTGCGAAGAAACGCCGGGCACGAGCTCCGGAGCCTCTCCCCACGATTGTTGAAAAGCAGTTTCCAGCAGAAATAGTCTCCTTTAAAAAAAAAATTTACTTTGTTTTCATGTTTGTTTGTTGTTAGGGAAATACATGCCTGAAATGTGACAGCGGATTTCACGGGCCTCCATCCGCTGCCCCACTGCGGTCCCCGGTCCAGGGGAGAGGCCCAGACACGCAATCATGGCTGGAAGGGCAAGCAGGGGCAAGGTCCAGGCACCTTTCTGGATGCTTCCTTCTGATGATAGTCTGTGTGCAAACAGCTCCTGGAGACTTCCTGTGAGACAGGCTGCAGAAAACCTTACTTTCTCCCCATTCTTCCCAGCACCTCCTCCAGGAAGCCACCCATCCATCACCTCTGTTCCTCAGACACCTTTCCCTGGGTTCCAGAGTGCAGCTACATGTGGTATAAACACGGTGACTTCTCTCACCTTGGACATTCATGGCAAACTGTGCACTGCTCTACGCCCATGTGCCAGGGACTCCCAGGACACTAAATAGGAAGCATTTGCACGAGGGTGGGCTGGAGAATGGGTCTCACCTGTAGTGAGAGCTCCCCTCTGCAGCCACAGACGGCAGGAGGGAAGGAGGAGGAAGCTGGTGTGGTTGGACACATCCTTGGTGGTCTCAGATGCAGGACCCAAAGCAGTCTGAGGGGACAATAAATCAGGATGTGACCTGTAATGAAAACATATATCCCCCCAAGGAAGTTAAGAGTAAAAATTCAATATAAGCAAATGCTTACAAAAATACTCTGCCAAATAGAGATGGGACCAAATTAATAATAACTCGAACAATAGTAAAATCAATAATGAAAAGTAAACATAAAATGAATAATATAAAAAATCATCATCAGAATCTAAGACATTCCGAGAGCCAACGCAATAGGGCAGGCGTGCCCCCGACACACACTCACCGTGTGGTTTTCCCATCATAGCTGCTGATGACATCGGGAACATGTCCAGCCACGGCTGGGATGGTGAGGTCTGCAGACTAGCTGCGTGACCTCAGGAGAGCTGCCTCACCTTGGTTTCCTGCCGCTGAGTGGGGGTAAGGAAAATGCACCCCCCACCAAAGTGCAAGCATTATCGAGGGGATGTGCGTGAAACAGTTGGTGGTCATATGAGAGGATTTCTTCTCCTCATTCTCATCCTACGTCCCAGGAAGTATCCCAGCATCTCCATCAGCCCCCGAGGCCTGCTGCTGGCCTGTCTTCTCTGACTTCGAAGTCAGCATCCCTTTGGGGAGCACAGCTAAATGCTGGGACTGGTGTAGCTCGAGCCCTTCTGAGGCTCTGTGTTCCGGATGCTCCTTGGGGGGCATTTGGGGTTTCACAATGCTTGGGGGGTGGACATGGTGCCCACGTGCAGACTGCCCCTCACCCCTCCTGGCCTAGGCAGGTGCTTTGCTCCTCTGGGCCTCGGGTGCCCCCCCTGCACAGTGGGCCAGGATACCGTGAACATGGTGACTAGGGTGTGGGCTTTGGGACAGACAGCTTCTTCAAGAACGGTTGTCTACAAGTACAATGATTGGCTAAGTTCCAGGGCAAGTTCAACAAAAATATTCCCGGTCCTGCCAACTCCCTGTATGATTCCTTCACCCCTGTCCTGTCTCCTCTAGCCCTACTGACAAGGCCCAGAGTCAGGTCAAGGTCAAAGGGCAAATGCACAATTTTGAGATCTCAGATGTGCCTTCATTTCCTCTTTTACCTGTAGTGGGTGTTTTGGGAAATCGCTGGAGTCCCTTGAGGTGCCCACGATGCCGAGCACTCAGGCTTCACACTTCTTTCCTCTGAGTCCCAGTGAGGATCAGAGCACCTGTCACTTGCATGTCCCTTTCTGTCCTTTTGCTGACATGGATTGCTTGTTGGCCTGTGACCCAGTGTATCTGGTTGGGTTTCCTTCCCATCAAACAGCCTTGGTCCACTTACTGAAATAGTCTGGGGTACTCAACCCATAAGACCAGGATGCATCATGGCAGAAGGACTTTGTCTCCATGACCCTCTTCTCTTTGCTCACCCTATTTCCTTGCTTGGAAAGTCATTCTATTCCCTAGGGCTCTGTCCTTCTAGGATTGAGATTCTTCCCCAGGCATTAACCTTTTTGTCAGTGTTTTGATCCTAGGAGCTGCAATGATTGATTAATAAGCATGAAGGCTATTTGGATCCTTGAGAACGTCACTAAAGTGGGAAGAGTCTTCCTCTCCCTTAAAGGAGAACTATATTGCACAACCACATGTCCAATTGCAATTCTAAACAGCAAAGTGCTAGATCAAAAGACCAAATATAAAAAAAAACTCAAAATATAGTCTATCTTACAAAAAGTACGATTCCCTTTTATGAAACTGAGACACTCAGAGAATATTTCCACCTTTAAACCGTGGAAAATCCGACTTCATGCCTTCTGTGTCATACATCACTTCTGGATCTTGGCAGTACAAAGCCATTTCCAGCTTTGCACGTAATTTGAAAAGTCATTCTATTACCCCCTCACTTCTCACTCCCATAAAATGGCTTTTCAGAAAACATGAAGGAACCTGGAGTATTACTTTTCACTAAAACAATAGTCAACTTTCTTAGCTATCCATCAATGTCATTCTACATGGGACTCAGAATTCAAAGTCACTTCCCTGCATCAGAGGAAAGTGGATTATGAATAACACGGGGGAGCCTGCTCCCTCTCTCCTCACTACCATCTCCATCTTGTAGTAGAGCTCGGAGGCTGCACTCAGCTAAGGATTAGGAAGGGACCAGGGAGGGCTGTTTTGTGAGGCTGAGGAAGTGCCAGAGGAAGGCTGAGCTATCTACGGTGGCAAAAGGCATGTGCTGAAATGCCAGGAGTCTCATTTTCAGTGAACAGGAAGGAAGTGGGTCCCCTGCCACAGGGGGATGGCAATAAATAAATGTTTCTTGCTGGATGGAAGGTGGTAGGTCCAGCAGCACCCTGGTGCACCCACGCCCACATCACGTGGAGGGCACCACGCTGAGGTGTGAAACTCAAGAACCGTATTTTATTTTTGGCTGTGTGCTGTGATCTTGCACATGTTACTGAATTTCTCTGTATTTTCACTCCAGCTGATGAGCTCCACCCTGCTCCCTATTAGAAGAGCTTTGGTCCAGGGACAACCAGGGGGCAGCTTCAGAGATGGTCTGTTGTCCTCAAGTATGATTCAAGACACGTGGAGATGTGTGTCAACCTAACCCCTGCATGATGACTTAGCCTGGTTTGCGGAATAACCCAAAGTCCAGTTTCCCTACCATTCTTGATCCCAGTGATTTTTAAAAATATTTTATTTATTTATCGGGGGGGCAGAGAGAGAGAGAGAGAGGGAATGAACCCGGGGGGAGGGTCAGAGGCAGACCCCCTGCTAAGAAGGGAGGCGGATGCAGGGTTCGATCCTAAGACCCTGGGATCATGACCTGAGCTGAAGGCAGACACTGAACCCATTGAGCTTCCAGGTGCCCCTGGTGTTTCTTTCTATTTCTTTCAGCTGTGTGGAGACTCAGTTCTTCAACTGAGATGCTCAGATGAATGAGGAGAACAGGGCTCAGTCAGACCCTGGGGCTGGTGTTCTTTGATTTCTAGTTAGTCATTTATCAATCTGTAAATATATAATGTGTATGATAATATTTGCCTTACGGTATTGTACTGAAAATGTGGTGTTTGTCACAACAATTGATGGTTCACAGCGATTCAAAATTAGAGTCAACTGATACACCCGTTTTATCTTTCACGTGACATTCACGCTTTCACAAACAACCCTTCCGTGAAGGCAAACAAAGTGCCATCTTTGTATGATTATAGAATTTCTTACTAAGGAAACAACTTTGTACAGAGTTTCCCCATGAAGACATAGTTTAATTTCACCACTGGATTTTGATTAAATGTTAAGTACTAGGCTCATCTCCCTAAATCCACTGTAGTTTTTTTTTTTTTTTTCTTCTTGTAAGATATCTAATGAGAGGAGAACTTTGCTTTCTCTGATGGCTTTCCTCTTTCATTCTTCATTTTAATAGGCAGGAAACCATGGCTAATATGCAGCAGAACTATAATGCATAGGATTTTTATATTAAAAACTATTGGAAATAAAGCTATGTACTTGTGACTTTTGATTTTACCTGTCAGCTTCTCTGGGATATGGGATGCTCAAATATTTATTAAACATTATTCTGGGAGTGTCTATGAGGGTGTTGTGGTTGAGATTAACTTTGAGTAAAGTAGGTTGTTGTCCATAATGTGGGTGGCCTCCTCTGATCAGTTGAAGGCCTGAATGGAAGGAAAAGATTGGGCTCCCCTGGCCAAGGGTGAATTACCCAGAAGAATGCCTCTGGACTTCATCTACAACACTGGCTCTTCCTGGTTCTACAGCAGATTGCCTTTGGACCAGAGCTGGAACTTTGGATCTCCTGTTTCCAGCCAATAAGACTGAGTTGGAACTTTGGTATTAGCTTTGCTGGGTCTCTAGCCTGCTGGCCCATTCTGCAGATTTTGGACCTGCCAATCTCTATGATCACATTAGCCAAATCCTAACTAACTAATTAATTAATTATATTATTTACAGATGTTATATAAAAATAACATATATTTTTTATATATAACATATAAAATATATGTAATATTATATGTTATTTACATATAACATATTATATTACACACACATCTTACTCGTGTTGTTTCTCTGGAGACCACTGACTAACTCAGCACCTTCACTTGGGAAAAAAAAATCAGAAAACACTGTCTATTCTTATCCATCAGTAATTCTCATGTGTGTCATCACCTGTGTAATTCAGGAGTACTTACAAAATGCAGTGATAGGCCTAGTGCAGTCACAACTCTGAAGTAATACAGCAGTGCAGTGAGATAAATGCAGAGAGATATGAGCAGGATGGCATCTTAGCATAGCATCTAAGCATAAAAAATAGGTTAGTGAGAATGGCGATTTCATAGATTTTCATGGCTTTCAGTATATGCTTTCTTTTTAAAAAATCACATATTTATAAAAGAAAGTTAATGTTGCATTTTGGCTTCTAAACATATAAAGCTATGAGTTTTCTGATAGTAAATTGAACACCAATAAAAAATTTAAAAAAAAATTTAAAAAAATAAATAAATAAAAATAAAAATTTTAAACTTATATATTTAAAACAAACAAAATAGAGAATAGCAGTCTTGTTTTGAATGTTTCCCGAGGCTTCTGTTTGTTATTTATTTATTTATTTATTTATTTATTTATTTATTTATTCATGAGAGACACAGAGAGGCAGAGACACAATCAGAGGGAGAAGCAGGCTCCATTCAGGGAGCCTGATATGGGACTCCATCCTGGGACCTCAGGACCACACCCTGGGCCGAAGGCAGGCACTAAACCACTGAGCCACCCAGGGATCCCCATCCAGAGGCTTCTGGTGGATTGAGTTGAATGAGGATTACATGTTCAGAGACCAAATTCTGATCAGAAACTTATAAAAATAGCGTAACTGAAATAATGGGTCAATATATAAATATTGTATATATTCACATATTTACATATACATACATGTGACTTTCACGTAAATATTTACTGTGTATATAGAACAAACAGACATGTTTGTTCCCTATGGACATCTCCCTCAGAGAGGGATGTGTCTGATTCCACATGGAATCTTCAAGACTTTGTGCAGGGGATTTGCTTAGAAACTATTTATTGAGAGGAGTTTCTATGTATTTCCACATTTTTCAAGTTTTTTTTTTTTTTTTTTTTTTTTTTTTACCTTAAGTACTAGGAAGTAAGTTTTAAAATGTGTGTTGTAAAAATCTGCTAAAATGCTATAGAATCTATTTTGGATTTGCTTAGTATAGCTGGATTTAGTAGGGATTCAATCTGAGAGGGAGTCCTTGACTCTATGTGGTGGGCCTGACTGACCAGCTACACAACCAGAGAGAATGAAGCAGATGACAGAAGGCTCACTAAGTCTAGCTCCAGGAATGGGATGGCGCCTCCCACATGCTGCTTCGGTGATGGGGAGTCAGCGATGCCACTTCCTTATCTGAGGCTGGGGAGTTGCAGCAGGGCTGGGGTTGAAGTAGAAGTGGCCACCGGATAGTGCAGCCCCAAATGGGCCAATTCTCTTGCCCCAGGATAATCAAAGCCCCCCTTCATGTGACACTTTTAGAAGGGGTCCCTGTGATCCAAAGGCTGGGAAAGGGCATAAAGTCATTACATTCATTGCCAAGTACATTTCTTTTCCATTAATATAAACTGATGGCTGGTCACTGCTGGGGACCA
Source organism: Canis lupus baileyi (assembly GCF_048164855.1). Taxonomy (NCBI): domain Eukaryota; kingdom Metazoa; phylum Chordata; class Mammalia; order Carnivora; family Canidae; genus Canis; species Canis lupus. The sequence goes on from NC_132868.1 coordinate 9,219,590, forward strand.
TCCAGAGAACTTACCAAGGCAGTAACTGTTCCCACATGCTGCCTCCACTGCCCAGTCACAGTCCCAGAGATTGGGTCAATCTACATACAAAAAGTCTTGTCTGTAAGATTTTGATTGGGAGAGCATTACATTTATAGATCAATTTGGAGAAAATTGTTGTTTTTCTGATATTGAATTTTCTAATGCATTAATATGATATATCTCTCTACTTATTCATATCTATCCAACTAGTTAGCTAGCTATGTTAGGGGTTTTCGCCTATGTTTATAATTGATCTGTCATTCTCCTTTCTTGAAATGTCCTTTTCAGATTTGATTATCAAGTTTAGGCTAGCCTTCTACATTGATTGGATAGCATTTCCTCTTTTCCTCTTCTCTGGAAGATTTTGTTCAAAGTTAGTGTTATTAACACTTGAAATGCTTTTAGAATATACTGATCAAGTCAACTGGGCCTTGAAATTTTTGAGAAGAGGTTTTAATTATGGATTAAATGATAGAAGACCATTCTTATTTCTGTTTCTTCTTGTGTTATTTCTTATACATTTAAAAATATATGCAAATACTCTTGAAAATTTATATTAAATGGGCAAAAAATATTACTGTAATGCTTTGTTGTTTAACCTTGAGATAAGCCAAGTTTTTCTTTCTTGATATTAGTTTGTTCCCTGGATCTTTGAAAACATTGGTCTAGTCTGCTTCACCCTTACTCCTTAGCCATACCACTTCAGATTCCCGACTGAAGATCTGGGCGCTTTAGGCAAGGATGCTCCTCCTCGAAAAGCTCCAACTCCAGCATGGGTCCTTGTTGGCCATGGGGGCCACCTAAAACAATGTTGACTTTGGGGCCCTTCCACTATTTCCCACCATTTGGCTTTTCTGTTCCTTGGGCTCAAATCACCAGCCCACTTTCACTAGTCAGCAAATATCTTGGTGCGAACACAATCCCGAGTATTGGAGTTACTCCTGTGTTTTCCACCTTTCTCTGAGCTTGTGTTCTGATGTCTTCAAAGGCTAGGAAGCTCTCCAATGTCTTCTAGGAGACTCTAAATTATCCTCAGTTTATTAATGAAAATGAAGAAAAACCCTTAAATGATCCAAATATCACATGCTATGTCAGTCCCATATCATTGTAGTAATCTTCCATCTTTGGAATCATTTTGCACTATTACCAAGAAAGAAATATGTTTAGTTACTCCACAATCAAGGAATTAAGGGTAAATTAAATTTGTTTATTTGTCTCAAACATATGCATTTAGTGGAATTTGTGAATATATAGAAGTTAGGATGAACTTGAAAGAAAGTTGAGGGGCAAAGTAAAAAGAAAAAGTCTATTTTCATCTAGAAAAATCTGTGATTTGGAGCGTGGATATAGGGATTAGCTAAAGTCCATGTCAACTGGTAGAGTTTTTTACTTTAATTTATACTTGGCAGCATTAATAATCTAAAAAATGTTTTGATAATTAGGAAAGCAAAAGAGAGGGAGGCATAAAAGGATGCAAACTGCCTTATTCACCCAATCACATAGTACTCACCACACTCCCAATGATGATTATTCACATTTTTATATGTCTGCCTGTTTTTCATGTTCCAAAGTGGCAATTTATTTCTCTGGCAAGATGAGTGTTTTGGTTAGTGTAAATGGTAATGCAGGATGGGAATAAAGAAAAGCTGCCAAATGTTGGCTTCCAGAACTTAAAAGTTCTGACCACCTCTCACATGGGTGACAAAGCTTTTTAAGAAATTTCCAGTATACAACTGCTGTTTTGAGGGAATAAGCTGGTGAACTACCATTGAATCATGAAGTTGACTCTTGAGAGCAAGATCTATTATACAGGAATAAGAAGAGCTTTCTCAACTCCTGGTCATACTTCAAATAAGCTTCCTTCGCAGCCTTTCCAAGGTCAACGATGGTCTCCAAGTCACAAAATCCACACACACTATTTAACCCCTGCAGCACTGGGCTTGAGTGAACAGTAGTGTCTCCTTCTTAGATACACATCCTTACTTTGCATTCTTCCTCAATGGCAGCTCCTTTACAACCATTTTTTGCTGAATTTTCCTCCCCTGCCAGGCTTCTAAATGTTGAAATGCCTCTGGGGTTTGCCCTCCACCTTCTAACCTTGTCTCTGCAATTCTTGCCTAAACGAGTTCATCTATCTCCCTGACTTTAAATATTACCTGTCAATCTTCTCATGTTTCTAAGTCCTGTCTGGACCTCATCTCTGAGCTCCAGAGTCAGTCATCTGGCTGGAGACATAATGAAATAGCTGGACTTGTAATAATCACCTAGCACCTGGAGTGTTTCAGATACGATGCCCCTCAGACCGCACAGAAGGACTTGGAAGTTGGAGCCATCTTTCTAGGACTTGGGATGATTTTATACTGAGCTCTGTTTCTTCCCCAAATCCTGAACATATATTCAGATGGGTAACTGTGGTGGTGGCTGCTTGCTGTTCACCAAAATCCATCTTCATTGGTGGCATATACCACATCTACAATTTCCAGCTTGGGTACAGTTAGACGTGGTCCATGACCGGGTTCTGTCCAAGAGACGGAGAGCAGAGGGAACAGAGCACAAAAGTATAAGACAGCTCTGTGCTCTTAAATATGTGAGACTCAGCAACCATCTCCTTCATCCAGTATTTATTGAGAATGCAATAAACAACTGTGCTTGACGGGACACCAGCATCTAAAATGAACCATTTTATTCCTTGAAAGCAGCTTACTTGCCAAGATAATCTATTTGAACTACAAGGCATCTCTGAAGCTTCTAAGTTGAATAAAGAATGCATAAAAGAAAAATAAAATAAAATTATTACATGAGTGTTTTGTATCATAATATATCGACGGCAAATCACTTGGAGAAAATGAGCATGGTGTAGTCAAGAAAGTACAAGCTTCTGATTTACACTGAGGATAAAAATCTGGACTCTTCATGGCTTCATAGACTGTTCCTTCTTTGCCGTGTCTGAGCCACTGTCTCTCCACTGCCCAGCCTGAAGGATTTGTGGAGTCTGTTTGGAAGAGCTGCATGTTTCTTGTATCATGCACTCAAGGTTCCCACCCCCCACCCCAAAACCTTGGTATTCAGAGTTATCATTATGCTAACATTTCAAATATTTAGTCTTGGGTTGTACACCCCTGAAAGATGACTTGTATCAAAACAGTATTTTCAGGAGTGCCTCGGTGGCTCAGTTGGTGAACCGTCTGCCTTCAGCTCGAGTCATGATCCCAGGGTCCTAGGATGGAGTCCCACATTGGGCTCCCTGCTCAGGGGGACTCTGTTTCTCCCTCCATCCCTCATCTTGTTTGTGCTCTCTCCCTCTCAAATAAATAAATAAAATCTTTTAAAAAGTTTTTAAAAAACAGTATCTTCAGTATACTGTTTTGTTTTAAAAATACAAGAGAGTCCTGTATTAATTTTTTCCTTGGAACAAAATAGCATTATCTGAGAATGAGGCCTCCCAAATTTGCTCTCTTTCATGACACAGATCATTGTAATTGAAAGCTAGGTTGTTTTTGTCCCGAATTACATAAACAGACAAGCTAGGCCAAGGGCCCTTGACACACATCATAATCATTACATTTTCTCCTATTCTTACATGATTCAGGTAATCTGAAGAACACAAAGGCAAAAAAAAAAAAATTGTCTCAAGAGTTAATGGAGGTTCCAGGCAGCATGCCCTGGCTGTGGAAGTCAGGGGCCACTCAATGTTTCTGGCCAGGAGAGCACAGCCCAGACTGGTGTGGGTGGGCAGGTGGAAAGCAGGGGAGTGGGCAGTGTGGTGCTTTGGAAGGGTGAGGCTGCTGCACTTGGCAAGGGACACAATGGGAGATATTTGGCTTTGACATTGATGCTGCATGTAGCTTCTGCGTCTGCATCATTCCCTGGTATTAACTGCTAGATTCTCACATGCAGAGAACTCATATTTATTTTGGTTCATTTTTGCCAAAGTCTAGGTCTCATTCTTCCCTTGAACAAATGGGCTCACGGATACAGAGGAGCTTTAGGAGACAGAAGGACTGCTCCACTTAGGATGTAAATAAAATACCAGGCAGTTACAGAGCATGAAGGTGTGGGGCCCCCACCACACCACAGCACCACTCTGTGGAGCTTTGCACTTCGGTGGATTGAGGGGCTGAGGCAGGGACGTGGCTGGGACAACCAGACGTCCTGGTACCTTCCACCCCGCATAAATGTGGGATTAGCTGCACAGACTCACGCAACCCCAAGGAGACCTGCATGAAACAGAGAGAGCTCCATTCTGAGGTGATAGCAGAAGCTAAGCTCCCAGGCCTGAGCCTCTCCAGCCCCGCTTATGCCTCATCATGTCTCAGCTTTGAGGGCCTGGACAAGTTGCTGAGCACCTCTGAGTTTCAGTCTGATCATCTTCAAAATGGGGACAACCCGGCTTCCTCCAGAAGGGTGGTGACATGACCCAGCAAGCACAGCATCCTTAGACGGGTCCTAATATATGACGTGAGGCCGAAACACACACACACACACACACACACACACACACACAATTGTATATGTTGCATAACTTACTGGACCCATGTTTACACGCACATAGCTTTTCTCTGATAGAACTTGCCAGTGAGTCTTGGCGATGCATTTCCTGGCCACACTTATAATAATGTGTGACTGGGTAACCGCATAGCATGGTTCACTATCAACTCAGACATTTGAAATAGTAATAACACAAATATCAACAACAATGGCTACCCTTTATTGAGCAATGTGGTGTTGGGGAGACCCCGATCCCTGTTTCCTGGTGCTCACACCTTTGTGTAATCCCCCTTCGAGTGTGGGAGGGACCTGTGACTTGCTCCTAACCATGGAATATGGCTCAAGTGATGGGCAGGCTCCTTCCGTGATTGCATCCTATGTACACACGTAGATAATTCAGCCCCAAGATTTCCAAATATAGTTCACATATAATGTTTTCTGAAGGTCAAAGTATGTATTCAGTGTAGGAATTAATAAAAACCTTTTACTTATATAATCTATATACAGCTTGTATGTGTTTATGTATACATTATTCCATGAATTTCACAGGCTTTACATAACAAAACTACTGAGCACCAAATGGGCTTAGATGCTAGGAGTGAGAAGCAAGGGTTACCCTGTCCTTCAGTCAGTACTGAGAGGGGGGACTGCTGACCTACATGAGGCTGACTTACCCAGGTGATCTTCTCTAAACCTGCTGATTGTTTCCATGAATCAGAGCCGTGGGCAACAAGCGGCTGCCTAAAGAAAGGGTCATTCAAGTTTCTAGGACTATAGCAATAAGGGACAAGCTGTGGCTTCTCTTCTACTGACTTTTCCGGGCAAATGTCAGATTTTATACACCTGGGACATCCTCCTGAGGGGAGGGGGTGATCAGTCCTGGGGCTCCTTCCCCAGGGCCAGAGGAGCCTCCTCTCTGGGAACATAGGAATACACCTGGACGTTTTAGGATCTAGCCCAGCAAACCAGAGCACCCTAGTCTCTGAGGATACATAAGGGATTTCTTTTGTATATTTTTTTATTGGAGTTTGATTTGCCAACATATAGCATAACACACAGTGCCCATCCCGTCAAGTGTCCCCCTCTGTGCCCGTCACCCAGTTACCTCATCCCCCTGCCCACCTCCCCTTCCACTACCCCTTGTTTGTTTCCCAGAATTAGGTGTTTGTCTCCCTCTCTGATATTTTCCACTCATTTTCTCTCCTTTCCCCTTTATTTCCTTTCACTATTTTTTATATTCCCCAAATGAATGAGACCATATAATGTTTGTCCTTCTCTGATTGACTTACTTATATATATATTCACACACACATACACGTATGTATGGAGATAAGTGCATGTACATATATGGAGGATATGCATATGTGTACGTAATACGTCAGAGTGGATGTCTGTGTGTAAACAGATATATACATGTGAGCAAAATTGTGACTTATGTGTTTTATAGGCAGTGAATCTTGTGAATGTACTGGGATGTATGGCTCTGTATACATAGAAACATAGTTATATATATACACACACACACATATATATGAAGATACATGTATGTGTATATATGGTAATATTTGCATAAAGATGATATAGATCTAAGTATAGCTTATATAAGTGTAGATAGAGATAGAGATCATATAGATACGTATGTTTGTGTATTTGGGACTTTATGGCTGCACATGCTATGTGCAGATATATGCATGTGTCTATATGGGATATGCATATGCGTATACACGGGGATATATGTCTGTGTCTACATGGGAATCTACGCCTGTGTGTATATAGAGATATAGGTGTGTGATATTGGAGATGTATACATGTGTTTACATGGGTACATATACGTGCATATGTCTGTACGTATGGCAATAGACATCTGGGATGTATGCATATAGGGGGAGCTTTGCCTGTGTTCATGGGGAGCACGTATGTTAAGTTCACTCAAGAGTCCCATAATGGCTGTTATTGTTGAACTTGGACCTGCCTTGTAGCAAATGGTATTCCATTAGACAAGTGAGGGACTACATTAATTCACATTTGAGATGGCTCAGTGTTAACTATGTGGCTCTGTCTGGACTTGAAAATAAGACTATAAACATGCGGAACAAATGAGTAGCCATTGAAGTGGTTGGTGATGAAACATGGAGCTGGCCTAGGGCTGTGGGAGCATAATGGAGGGGAGGACACACACCGGGGATCCCCTGTAAGCACCTCGACAGGGAGTGCAATAAGCAGTACGTGTTTGATGTAGGAGTGGGGAAGGGAGGAAGAGGATGGTCAAGCATGGCTTCAGGGTCCCTTGGGAGAGGGACAGGCAGGTGGGAATAGGGCCAGGTGCCTGAGCTGTGTGTCAGAAAGCTGTGTGGTGAGCCTGGGGCTCCTGGCAGTCTGCGATGGAGGCCACGCTGGGATTCCCTGTGGGGAGACAGGACGGTCTGGTCGCTCTGGTGTCTGGTGGCTCTGGCACAGGCCACAGAGTCCTGGAATATGGCTCTGATGCCTCCCTCCTCCACATGCTACCTACAGGACCTGAGCAGGCCTTTTAGCCTCTCTTTTCTACAGGCTCAGAATTTGTAAAGGGATGAAAATAAGGGGGTTGTCTTGAAGGGTGACTTAGATGCTGACCCAGCGAAAGCATCTAGAACAGGGGCTGGTACAGGGAAATGCTCAGTTATGTTTAATGACAGCCAAGAGTGATGCAACGCTTCTTCAAACAGTTCCAGCCCAAATCAGCTCCCGGGTGTACTCGTGATTTCTACCTGTGAGGGTCAAAGTCACAGGACTTTGTACTGGCAAGAGAAGTCAGTGCCAACAGCCAAAGGGAAAGAAAGAAACTGGGGATGAGTCCACTGCTTGGAGGGGAGATCCGCAAGGAGAAACTGAGGCAGGCTAGTGAAAAAAACAGAAACCAGGCATAAGAGGTGGCTGGAGGGGAGCATCACCCAGGGCTGCTGGCCTCTGTTACAAGGGACCCTGGTCTCAGTCTTAGACTCTGTGACCAAGGGCTCCTCAAAGTTTAACATGCATGTGAGTCCTCTGAAATGCAGACTGTGATTCAGTTAGTCCGGGCTGCGGCCCGAGGGCGCCTCTCACAAGCCCCCAGGAGAGGCTAGAGCTGCTGCTCTGCACACCTCACCGCCAGGAGCAAGCATCACATACTGGCGGTTGCTCTTTCTGTTGCTTTGTTTTACTGTAATAAGGAAGTCACACGCCACTCAGGTAGTGTCTTCTTCTACCGAAAATGCTTATCTTTCTCCACCAGCAGGTAGGGTCCCCAAGAGGCTGCCCTTACTCATCTCTGCTCCTGGCTCAGGACCTAAAACTAACGAGCTCCCTGTTAGGCGTCTTGCTCTCTCTGGAGCAGTCAGCTTCAGTACATAGAACACACTAGGCCACACATGTGCTTAAAAACTCTCCTAGAAGGGGCCATTGCTGGGCTTCCATTGCTAACCCCAGAGCCTAGAATTCCTGGTCTCAGGAACTATAAACTGAATCTCCAAATCCCAAGGGCTCTGGAGGTGGAAAAGTCAAGTATGTGCATTCTGCCTTTTAATTCCATTCTTGAAGCCTCTACATTATATGCTAACTACATAGCCAGGTACCCGATTCCTGGCAGGACATAAATTATGAATGTAAAAGTCATAAAGGGAAATTTATAGATGGCTTCTGTTGCACTTAGAATTAGCATTTGAAAATTGCATCACATTCTGATTCCGCCACGGGGTCGATCATTTGCTTCTTGCATTAATTTGCTCTCCTAAGTGCCACAGGCTATTGCTTTCGGGGCATGCATACAACAATTTGTCACCACCTCTGGCAAGAGACCCACGCTTTGGATGCCTGATGCATCCTGTGTTGCAGAGGGGAGGCTAGGAGTGGACTTGGGGATGGGGAATGGGAATCAAGAGGTAATGAATTGTCCCTGGGGCTTTAGAGGACCGAGTCAGACTCTGACATCCTTCTTTATGAAGCCTTCCTAAAGGAGATGCTTCAGGACACCCACTGATCCCTCATTTTGCCTGGACTATAATTAATCATGTCCTAAAGAAAGAAAATCTAGATCCCACTTATTCTAAATTTGTGCAGTGAAAGCCCACATAAATCCTAATACTACTGAATTAAAATTGGATTCCAGTGGTATAAAAATGAAGTGGTACAAAACATAATATCTCTTATCACAAAATCTTCTCAGGGATTCTGATTTTTGTGTTCCGCATTGGCACAATACCTGCCTGTTCCCCTTTGACTTTTTATATCTGAGTGTCTTACTGAAAATCAGATTTGATTGCCCTGCCTCTGTCAACCAGAGAAAGGAAGGGAAGGACTTTTATTTCAGGCAGAGCCCCGAATAAACATAAGATGCCTGTAAGAACTGAATCCAAGGTGTTGGCAGGGTGCTGACCACGAATGATGGCATCCACACTCCCCAGAACCAGAGACCAAAAAATGAGCCAACGCTGATTTGTAGGGTGGAGGAGGGGATGTCCTTGGGACAACCCAGATGACAGTCCCTTGTCCTAGGGAATCTGACCTCAGGCAGCGATAAAGAAGGAGAAGCAACCCTGTCTGCTGGTGTCTCTGTCTCCCTGCTGACCCTCAGACTTCACTGCTCATCCATACCGTGCCCTGGGCTCTGTCTACCCCACCCAATCTGCAGGATCACGGAGGGGAAGCCACCAGGAAGATACAGAAGACACCATTAAATGTCACTGTGATGTAGTGCCAAGTTAATGGAAAGTACATTTCTGTCTTTCCTCCTGGTTCCCATCCCTCCATTGTCAGATCTCTCTCTCTCTTCCCAGCACTTCTGCGCCCTCCTCCGTCCACGGCCAGCTTCCGACTCCATTGTGGCACTGGAGTGGCCCTCCAGTGAAGTCATGGGGGACTTGTAGCTGTCGACCCTGATGGTGACATTCCCGCCCTGCGCTTGCTGGTTCTTTGCTAGAATGGACGCTGCTCAAGCTCCATCCCACACGAATTCTGTGCTTCTGACTCTCCTGGGACACGACTCTCTGCTCTTCTGTGTGTCCGTTTGACCTTGGCTTCCCTGTGAGCGCCTCTTCTCCTCGCAGACGTGAACGGTGGCCTTCCCCTCCTTCTGTGCTCACTCGGGATAACCCCTCCTGCTTTCTAAGGCTTAGACCTCAACTCGGAGCACTGTCCCGCTGAGGTCAGCGGCCAGGCGGAGCCAACCTGACCACGTGCCTGTGTGGGTCTCCCTCTAAATTATGACCTGGTGCCTCTGTGTCCACTGAAGGGCAGATCCAACTCTTAAGTCAGGGACTACACTTCTATCCTCAGGCCCTGTCACTACCCCTCCCCTCCCACTAGTGCCCTCGACACATCACTCACACTCCTACATGCCTGGTAACCAACCCCAGAGTCACATTCAAGACAGTTTACAGCTGGTCATGGGAGGAGGCTGACTCATCAGGCAGGTGCTAGTCACTGGCTGGTAGGGGGCCCCGGAGCAGACTCCTGGGCCAGCTGTCACCCTCTACGCTGCACACTGGAAAGGGCAGTCCTGGGGAGGGGCTGGGGGGGGCGCATGACCCTGAGGGTTCAGAGCCGGCTACACTAACACCCTGGCTTAGTGTAGAAGAGCTTCCTACCATCTCTCCTGACCACCAAGCACATTCCCACTCTCAGAGCACTTGCTCTTTGTCTTTTGTCTTTATTATACTTTGAAATATATTATAAATACAGTTGTTGCTTTTCTCTGTCCTGCTACTCTATGAGTTTGGTGAGGGCAAGACATGGACAATCACTCACCATGATATGTACACTTACCATGTGAGCATGATATATAAAATTATCCTCACTAATCATATTTCAATTAAGGCAGAATGTTGAGGAATTCAGGCTATTGGAAGACCACGGGCAGTAGGTATGATGGAAAGCATGCAAGCTGGCCCCACATGGCCTGAGACTTGCCCCCACCAGACAGCACACTCACGTGTGACCTGGAAATAATCCCTTAAAACTTCCAAATCTCCAGATACGCTAGAAATACCTCCCTCCATACCATGAAAGATTAATGTGAATATCAGATGGTATTAAGACCTTAAAAGCAATTTGTAAAATATAAAGTGATGACTAATTTTAGGACATCATCATTAAAATAACACTGAAGAATAGTGTTGGGCTTTATTAGGACTGTGCTCTTGAGTGTCTCATTAACTGCGGTTTGAAGAAAATGGCTTTAGGATTGAAGGAGCTTGACTCCACCAGGAGAAATATTTGATCTCTTTCTTTCTCTCCTCCCCCTCTTCACCTTCATCTCCTTCTTCTCTTTCTCCTTGTTCCTCCCCTTGTAGGAAGGAAAAATTCTTTCTCTACTCTTCAAGGTCTTCCAGCTGGAAAAAGAATGACATTTACATGAAATAGGTTAATAGGAGAAAAAAACCCCACATTTTATTACATGCCCACAGAGGCTCAATAATGAGATTGAGACCTAAAGAAATGGCCAAAGTAGACAGCTTTTATAGTTTTTATACAAAAGAATAATAACATGAGACATTACCAGGATAAAGAAAACAGATGTTTGGAAGCTTTAATCAGTAAGGAATTCTAAGCAGAATTTGGGCAGAGGTAGTAGATCAGAAAAAAAATAACAAGGTATGTTTCTATATCTTTTTTGGCCTAGGAGCTCCTGTCTCTGGTGATAAGGATGTCTTTTTATTTCTTCACACAGGGCAGGTACCTTTCGCATGGGGCATTTACCTCCTGATTTAAGGGGGATGGAAGAGGGCCTGAGTGTCCTTGCTGTTTCTTGAGTAACTTACTTAAAATAATCAATATGCCAAAGTGTCACATTTTGGGGTGGCCTGCCCTTGGTCCCTACATCCTTCTCCTTCTTTTTCTTAAAATCACATTGCTCTAAGATCCTCACCGTAAAACCTCTGAAAATATCCTGACAAACCCACGACATGGATTAGGAACAAAAAGCATCATATGGTAGACCAAGCTCGCTTTTCTTCTGGATTCTGCCCTCAGACACACCTGCAGAGCTCTCACCCCGTGCCCTCCTCTGGGCAGTGGACTGGACAGACAGATGAGGAGGGAGGACTCCGCACACACTTAGGAAGCACTTCATGTGGCACAAGAGCAAAGCAGCCCAGAAGGAAGCTGAGAAAAGAGGCTCTGTTAGGCACCATCTTCTCACCAAAGTGGGCTCTCTGGTTAACAGAGAAGAAAGAATGTAAGAGAATAGTCCATGGCTGGTCTTGGTGCACCAGAGGGTGTAGATGCTTTCTGGGAGGTTTTGGTAGAGGGTTGGTACACCAATGCCATTGCCTACAAATTTAAGTATGAGATATAGTATTCCAGGCTCTCTCTAGTTGATACATAATCTATTATGGAGATGCTAATGTTGTCTCTGGTGTGAGGAGAGAGAAGTCTGACTATTATAGATATAATTCCTACCTTCAAATAAAAGAAAACTGTCATTTTCTGGCTGAAAGATGGGTAAAGAAGAAACCACAGACATGTTAACACACTGCTCAGTGTGTCTATTCAAGCTTCCAGTATTAGAGCAATTGAGCCTAAACAGATGGTTCTGTCCTTATTTTCTACAGAAGGTATACCTGCTGTCACTGGGAAAGGTCTAGGTGGCACATACAGCCCACTTTTATCTTGCACTCTGGTGGAATGTCCAATAGTTACCTAATGTGGAAAGGATGCAAACCTGCCATCACAGTCATGTCATCCTAAGAGCTTCCACATTGAGAAGATTCCCCTATTAACAAATTGTAATCCCAGAAAAATTCTCATTCCTATTGGTCTATCATTCCATCCCTAGCTTCGTAATGGATTCACTTTTCCTGTTTATTTGTGTGGGAAAATGGTACATCCCACTGGAACATGATATGTGAAAGCTTTACTGTGAAAAGTGAAACGCTCTACGTGAATAGCAGGGAGCATCCTTTCCTCTCAAAAAAGGCAGAACATGGTAATTCCTGTGGTGAAATGAAATTGCCAACTGAGGTGCTCATCACCAGCTGGTTAGCACCCGGGTTAGCTTGGCAAAGTGGTAAATTCCCGACAGCCCAACAACACTGCACATGTGTGCTGTAGTCTCTCTCTTGCTTTCGCCTCATGCTGATTGCACATCAGTGGGGCACTGGGCTACAGCTCTATGTGGGGAAAATATAAAGATGTAAGTCTCATCTTCTAATTTCTGGAAACTCACAGTCCAGACAAGTGCAGAGAATTAGACATGTACACAATATGTGTCACATAACATATGATATTGTTTATATAGGAAATATTATATGGCATATGTAAATACACATGTCATATTATATAATACATAATATACATGAATTTTGTGTGATGGTTAATTTTGTGTGTTAACATGGCTAGGCCAGGTGCTCAGATGTTTGATCAAACATTATTCTGGGTGGTGGCATTGTTGTCAAACATTGTTCTGTGAGAGTGTCTTTAGATGAGATGAACGTTGATATTGGTGGATTTTAAGTAAAGCAGGCTCCTCTCCCCCATGTGGGTAGGCCTGATCTGATGAATTGAAGGCCTGAAGAGAAGGAAAAGATTGGCTTCCCCTGAGTGAGAGGGACTTCTCTAACCTGTGGCCTCTGTATTTCCTCTGCAACACTAGCTTCCCCAAACTCCACAGCAGACTGCCTTTGGACTAGAGGGGGACTTTGGCTCTCCCATCTCCAGGCTACTGGCTCCCCAGGCCAGCCTCCATGGTCACGTAAGACAGTTCTTTATTTTTATTTTTTTTTTTGTGGTGTTTTTTAGGTTTTTTTTTTTTTTTTTTTTTATGATAGTTACAGAGAGAGAGAGAGAGAGGCAGAGACATAGGCAGAGGGAGAAGCAGGCTCCATGCACTGGGAACCTGATGTGGGATTCGATCACGGGTCTCCAGGATCTCGCCCTGGGCCAAAGGCAGGCGCCAAACCGCTGCGCCACCCAGGGATCCCAAAGACAGTTCTTTAAAATACATCTACATATACATCCTATTAGTTCCATTTGTGCAGAGCGGCCTGACCGCTGCAGTGTGACAGCGTTGGCCAGCAAAGGGAGATATAAAATGCTATTCAAACAAAGGCAAGGAATCATGTCTTCCTGCATGGCTTTGTCAAGTGCCTCTGTTATGAGGGTGAGTGAACTGGATGGAGGTGTGAGGAGAGATGAGCCTTCCAGCAGAGACAGGGCTCCTGGCCTCTTCATTTACTCAGTTGCTCCTCTGCCCTTCGCTGTGCTTCTTCACTGGCTGAGGCTCAAATGTCATGTTCTTCCCTTTTACAGTGGACTGGCCTTCACCTGCCAGCTGGTGGAAGAGGACAGTGCATGGTGTGTGCACCCATTCTGGCTTAACTGTCTTTCTTAGTTTCCAACAAGTGTCCTCAAGATGCCTTCCTGCATAAAACTCTCCTAGTGGAGGGAGGGTGGTGAGGAGAGCAGATGTGGGTAGAGCCTGGGGATGGGCCCTGCTGAGTGTCCCAACTAAGCCTTGGAGAGGCCGGACCCTCCCAGGAAGGTGATAGCATCTTCCCCAGATATGTCTTCAGTCTCCACCTCAGCTCGGAGCTGCCAGGCTCCATAGGTCACCAGGAAAGTGACAGTCCCCCTGGCCCTTGGCAAATCAAGAAGGAAGTGCTCAGAGAGGGCTGCCTTTCTGTAGCTACCAGGAGAGAATTGACTTTTTAATTGCTCTAAGTATATGCCTGAGGCTTCAGGAGTACCTAGATTTACTGGCTTAGAAGCAAATGGGCATTTTCCCCCCTAATATAGTTACAAATAAATTTAAAAATCTTATCAGAGTTCTGTTGTGTTTCCTAACCTGCAAAATTAGGGAACTTTGTTCTTAGATGATCGCAGGGATTCCTTGCATGTTAGGGACGTGGTGTTCTCTGATTGATACTCATGATTTTCCTGGGAGAAACCTAGAGTTCATGGCTTGGGGGTTCTGTGGCTTTGATAAGCTCAAAGTCAGATGTTGGTAGGGCCATGATCCCTCTGAAGGCTCTAGAGGAGGCCCCTTCCATTCCTTTCTCCTAGCTTCCAGTGTTTGCTGGCAACCCTGGCATTCCTTGGCTTGCAGATACTTTGCTCCCATCTCCACCTGCCTCATCACATGGCATTCTCCCTGTGGGTGTTGGGTCCCTGTCTCCTCTCATCTTCCAAGGACACCAATACTGGATTAGTGCAATCCTAATGTGCTATGACCCCATCTGATCTTGATCCCATCTCTAAAGAACCCATTTTCAAATAAACCCCCACCCACAGATACTTGGGATGAAGACTTCAACATATCTTTTTGGGGACACAATTCAGCCCACACTGGCATCTCAGTGTCCTTAATGACTGAGGACTTGTCAGCCAGTCTCATCCCTCTCTCCTTCCCAGTGAAGTGCTCTGGGCCTCCTAACATACATCTACAAATTTACAAATGACCCTAACCAACCTTGTCAGGAGTGTTTGACCAAGGAATTATTTAAAATTCAGATTTATTACAAAACCTCCTTTGTAGAAATCAAGATAAAGAATCATTTCTCTCTGCTATTTTCACACAACTTGATGACAATAAAAATGCAGTTTATTTCAAATAAAGTAAATGAAGCCAAGCAGGACTTCAACACATCGCAAATATTAGCCAGCCACTTAACTCTGCATGAACTACTCCCTCATTTGATTTTCTTAAATAATTCTTTCAATGCCCCAATAGGTTAGAAAAGACCCTTATCTCATTATAACAGTTAGTTAATACAAAACAAACCATCAAACAACAACAACAACAACAACAACAAAAGTCCGTTAGCTTCCAAAGTAGAAACCTATGTGAATAGGGGACATTTAAATTTGCAAAGTGTAATGAAGGATCACAAGTTAAAACTGATTTGGAGGCAGCCCAGGTGGCTCAGCGGTTTAGTGCCACCTTCAGTCCAGGGCCTGATCCTGGAAACCTGGGATCGAGTCCCACATCGGGCTCCCTGCATGGAACCTGCTTCTCCCTCTGCTTGTGTCTGCCTCTCTCTGTATCTCTCTCCCCCCATGTGTGTGTGTGTGTGTGTGATGAATAACTAAATAAAAATCTTTAAAAAAAGCGATTTGGAAAAATCAGGAATGCCAACTGTGGTTCACAGTCTTCCCTGAAATCTCAACTGCTTCGCTTCAGTTCAGCTGCCTGCAGCATTTGCAGGTGGAGCTTCCTTGAAGTGTGAAGGCTTCAGAGCCCCAGCCAACAGTGGCCACCAGTCGTAGCCACTAGTTATCGCTCATAGTGTTTGGGAGGCAGCCTTTCTCTGTGGGTTCTGGAACACCGGGCACTGCTGACTCACTCACCAGTAGAAGGCTGGTGGTCTCCTAGCTGACCATTGTGGGAGAGAACAGCAGGCGCTGGCTACCCTGTTTCCCTACAGGGATAGATGTGGCCTCTGCTATCTCCCACTGACAGAGGCCAGGCGTGGGTGGTGGTCAGACTGGCAAGTGGTGTGCTCTGTATCCCTAATTCACAAGCTGTCCTTGGAAAAATATTTTGACATCACTGCTGACGCTCTAATGCAAGCCTCATCTCAGTGTTTTGCCTTGGCAGGTGACGTTGACCCTTTTTACACATCCCTGGAAAACGGAAGTTATTTGACAAGAGCAGAAAAGGAAGCAGAATATAAATGGTAGGTTTTGATAGATGAAACAGATAAAAGGATATGGTTTGACATTCTTTAAGATGGATTTGATAATAATAGATAAATCTCCAAAGGGGCTCTTAAGAAATTTATACTCCTTAGGAAACCTAAAGACACAACTGGAAGAGATGAGTTCTCGTGAGTCTCTTCCCATGGTTTCCTGAGCATTTAGGCATGTTCCACACACGTGATTGCAGGTGATCTCTGCGTCTAGAAGAGCAGATGCCAAAAATTCAACGTTGAACATGATCATCTAATATTTTTTGTTAAGACCATATCTATTTTTTTTTTTTAAAACACCAGTGATGAGTCATTGACCCCACAGTTCTGAAGAACAAATACCATGTCAGGAAAAAGTAGATGTTATAGGAGTTCAATTTATGGGAAGTCTGGGGTGTTCAGTGAATCAGAGAAAGGGAAAAAGTGTGAGAAAAGCAAACTGCTATAACGAGAATACAGAATTCACTATAAAAATTCTTTTATCAAGAGTCCAATTCTTAAATGTAGCTTTTTAAAAAATTTTATTTATTTATTCATGAGAGACACAGACAGAAAGGCAGAGACACAGGCAGAGGGAGAAGCAGGTTCCATGCAGGGAGCCCGACGCTGGACTCGATCCTGGGTTCCCAGGATCATGTCCTGGGCTGAAGGTGATGCTAAACCACTGAGCCACCCAGGCTGCCCTTAAATGCAGCTTTTTAAGAAGTGTTGAATCATGCCTCTGGAAATCAGCGAGACAGCATTTTTTTGTTAAGTTCATGAGTGTGTATGTGTGACCTTCTCCCATAAATAACACAAGATCACGGAGACGGTTGCCTTGCCCCCGCTTCTCACGGCCTCTGCTTGCAGCCCTGACAACCACCTCCCGGTGACGTGCTCCCATTCTCAGGCTGGCACTGGGGTCGTTGACACTGTTCTTACAGGTACTAAACTTATTTCCAATATGTTATTCTTCCCTTAATTTTCGCCTCGAATACCCAGGTATTGTGTAATCTCTGCCACATTTTATTTCCACATAAAAATAGTAGGCAAAGTATTCCCAATCTCCCTAATCTGGAATCCGATCAGCATTACTTCATTTCTTACTCAAACCTCTTCACTGCACAGATATTTAAAAGAAGGCAGATCCTACAGCATTCATGGGGTGTTTAAGGCTTTACTGTGATACAGAGCCCATGTATCCCCAGAGATGGTTCCAGTGAAGATGAGAAATGGAGAAGAGCATTTCCTTAGGGCTGGACAGGCTGGACTCTGGGGCCCGGCCTCTGCACTGGAGCCCACGCCCTACACTGCTTCCCGTAACCTGCTGAATACACGGGCAGGTGCAGGTGTCTCGGGTCTCCCAATGACAGACACACGGCAGGTACACCATGGACACATTATTTGCTGTGTTTTCTTTGATCACAGAAGCAAGACGGTCATACCAGGCTTGATCACATCACCTGACATGAATCCATTCCCCAGGTGCCCCAGGCCAGGGTCCTTTCTGGAATGAATGCACTGCACCCGATGACAATGACTCAGGAATGATCTCCATGCACCATCCCGAATGAGAGACTACTGTTCTGCAAGCCCTGCTGCACACCCAGTGCAGAGCCTCAATTCACACTGCTTCTGCATTAGCACTCAGGTCTTTCCTGCTGCAAATCTGAACCAACATTCCCGAGAGACACATTTGCATGCCTTCCTCTTCCCGATCTCATTTGGGTTGTGTGACATTCGGAGGTTCCGTGGCCTTTCTGGTCTTATCTCCCTACGGTTTAAGGTAGGTGCATGCATCACACAATTGTTCTGAGTGTAAAATAGAGAATGTATGAGAGAGGTCTTGTTTAATGTAAACTGTAAGATCATTGCTCTCTTGCTTCCTTTTTTTATCTCACTCAACGTTCTCCATCCAAGACCTCAGACGTGGTTGTGTCAGCCTCAGATGTGGAGAGAGGTGAATGGAGCAGCTCCGTGTCTCTGCATTTTCCTAGTCACTGTGGCGAGTTCTCTCCCGGCCCTTTGGCTCTGGGACTGCTGTTGACAGTGGTCGGCGTGCAGGTTCCCAAGTCTTTCACAAAAGTGAAGACAGAGGTTTGGACAAACACCAGAAAATGGGCTCCACCCAGCCCCTGCCATAAAATGGGAGTCTGGGAAGCAAGCACATCCAGGCAGATACCTGCCACCTTGTCACCCTCACTCAGATGAGAACCCCCCTCCAGATGTGTCCAGAGGGTCTTGAGTGACTAGGAACTGGTCAATCAATCCATCTCTGTCTTCTATGGAAATTTCTGGTATTCCATTAGAAGCTTTTGAAATTCAAGAGAGTAGACAGGAGTATGTCCAGAAGTAACCTTTGACCTCTACTTAGAAAGCGGGGTTCTTGGGTGTCTCATCTCCTTTCTGTAGGTACCTGGCATCCTGGACGGGAGGCACCCATTGCGAGTGTGTACAAGTGTCCTGGCCCCAGGTGTGCTCTCATCCAGGCAGCAAGAGTACTCTTCAGATGCAGTGCCTGCCCTATGGCCAGGCATGTGGGAGTCTCCACAGCTGCGCCGTGAAGAGTGAGATGAAATAGGCCACTGCTGTTCAGTGCCATTTCTATCTCCTACTGCCCAACGCTTGTGTTGTAAAATGGAGCCAGGAAGCCATTCAGGAGGTGGGCCTTGCGCCTGTCCTTACCAGGTGAAACCATGCACCCACTAGACCAAACTCAAATATTCCAGGGTTCCTGCAGGAACACCTGTCACAGTATTGGGCGTTAGCCCCCTGAGAGCCTTAGCAACTAAGTGGGTTCAGCCAGGGTTTGTTTTCTGCCACCAGCACCAGTCAAAATTCCTTGTAAACAACATACACAAGCATTCCCCTTTGTCTTTAAAACCCCCTGACTTTTGCTCCCCAGGAGGATTTAATTCTGAGTTGCTGCCTGAACCTGTGCACCTCGAATTGCAATTCTGAGACCCTTAAGGAAAAGTCTCTTTTATTTCACTCTGAAACTCACAGCCATTCTCCTGGGGCAGAGGCTTCACTCTGTGGTCCTGACCACATGTGGGTGCAGAAATGGAGCACGTTTAAGACATTAGATTATGGACTAGCATAGGTCAGAACCTGGTACAAGTCATAAACTTAGGCTGGTTTTGTGAGGCTCTTGTCGCCGGTACACATGCGTGATGCATGGGTGTGCATGTGACAGTGAGTTGGCTGGGCACTAGCTGGATGTTTCTGGCATCATGTGTCCCAAGATAGCAACCACCTTGCGCAGTGACAGTGAACAAGGGGAGTGGGCTACACAGCATCCCGTCGTAGTGGATCAGGTCCTGAGATTCTGGGCTTAGCCCTCCATACTCTGTGGCCCTGGCTCCCAAGTGCACAGTGGCATTCTTCTCAACATTCTGGAAACTGGGCTCATCCTACAGTGGATTTGTACAGTTTAAGTAGTTCTCTTTTGTTTGTACTCTGGAAAGTCAATAGAATGTTTCAGAATCATTGCCCTCTGAAAATCTACAAAGCCAAGTGTATGCTCCTGGGCATTGAACATTAGGAGATAAAATGAATCCCAACGTGAAATAAATTCTACTTACCCCACAGGGAGAGAAACAGAGTGTCCTGCTCCAGGGATTCAAACCGTATTATCCACTTCAGAGGAGGATGCAGGTGACCACCTATCCCTCTGCCCTGACAAGGAAGTCCAGGGAACTCTAGAGCACTGTTCCAGAAGATCAAGATTCTGAAAATCCAGCTCTCCTCATGCCCCTGTGGCTTATACAGGCCACTTGTTGTTCAGTTCAATTCTATTTCAGCCTCTTCTTTTCTAAATGAGAGAACTCATTCAAGTGACTGGTTTCCTATGGTTGGAAATTTACTTCATGGTTAATGACACAATGGCTAACTTGGTGTATAGTCATTGTTTTCTTGTTTTTTCTTTCTTTTTTTAATATATATATATATATATATATATATATATATATATATATATATATTTTATTTAGTCAAGAAAGAAAGTCAAGAAAGAGGCAGAAACACAGACGGAGAAGCAAGTTCCATGCAGGGAGCCTGATGCAGAACTCAATCCCAGGACCTCAGTATCACGATCTGAGCCAAAGGCAGATCCTCAACCTCTGAGCCACCCAGGTGCCCCTTATTTTTATTTTCTTAAAGATTTTATTTACTTATGTGAGGGAGAGAGAGAGAGCAAACAGAAGCAGGGGGGAAGGAGCAGAGGGAGAGGGAGAAGCAGATCCCCCACCAAGCAGGGACCCCGAGATCATGATCTGAGCCCAAGTCACTTTACCGACTGAGCCCAAGTCACTTTACCAGGCACTCCTGTTTTATTTTTAAAATTGCTTTAAAGATTGCTTTAGGACCAGTCCTGAGACAGGGAGCTGCTGGATCAAGTTTAAAGTTCTTTATTCATGTTGCCAAGCTAGCTTTGAAAAATGATATGCCGATTATAAATTCTAGCAGGGTGTGATTATACCAGCCTCACAATCAACTCATCAGCATTATTTATTTGGCTAATTTGAAAAGCATAACATATTGCAACACAGCTTTCTTCTGCACATTGATTGTTCCTTGGTTTGGCGTATTTCACATATGTGGCTTTACTCGCTGTACTGGTGTGTACTCGAGGCCCTCGGGCTATAGGATTGAGCAGAGTAGATATAACTTTCACCTCTGGGTCAGTCTCGGTCCCTGGAAAGCCGAAGTGAGGATGAATCTGGAAGTCAAAGGGTGTGCAGGGGGATGCCTATGAGGGACAGTGGGAGAAGGGAGCAGGAGGGGAGACGGGAGGACCAGGCAGAAGGAGCCTTGGACGGCTGGCAGCCAGGAGGGGGTCCCAGAGCAAAGGGTGATCTTAAGGAGAGACCTGTTGTGTCAGGGTAGGGTGTCCCCTCCAGCACTCCTCCATTTGTCACCGTGTAACAACTGCAGCCTGGGGGAGGAGGAGGCGTGAAGGAGGCACTGGGAGGATGGCTGTCTGCTGCCTGCAGCAGAGAGAAGAGGGAAGTGCCTCCCTGGCAGCCACTCCTCATGGAGAGTTAATGCTCAAGGGACTTTGACTTTTATAGGAACTCAATAAATACATATTAATTAGCTGGGTTACTTACTGGAATCTGATGGTTTCAGAAGAATTGCATGGGTTTTTATATTGCATGGAATTTTCAGGAAGTATTTTATATGCATGTTTGCAAATCTGATTATGGATATTTGGTTTTGTGCTTTGAAAACTTGAAAATATTTTCTGATATGTAAAGCATACAGGCATATCTCCTGGGTCATGTGTAATTATGCCTTTTACAAAACTTACAAGGGCAATCCATGGATACATTTTCTTTTCTTGAATAATAATTACAATGTCATAGCTGACACTATAGTCCCCTTTAAAGACCACTCAGAGTGCTACCTCCTTCTCTCTCTGCCAATATTATTACTATATGGTTGATAAACGTCCAGCTTTTTTTCTGTGTATTGAGGCACATGTACACATATAAAAATATACAGTATTATTTGTGAGCTCCCATGGGTGGCATAGTTTCTTTGACCATTTGTCTATTGATGGGAATTTGGAACATTCCCAATCTTTCAGGAATAAAAACATTGTCCCAAAGCAACCCTGTCTTGACATCTCTCCCTAACCCCACCACCCCCTTTATTTTACTTAGAGTCCTCACCACTACCCGACCTTATAGCACGTATGTATCAGTTTACTCCATTACTGCCTGTCTTCACCCATTTGAACGCAAGCCCCCACACCGGCGGAGGGTTGAGTGGTTTGAATGGAGAAAAAAAACGATGGCCCTGCTGGCAGCCCGACTGGGATGTTTCTATCTGGACCATAAATAATGCTCAGGATGGCTACCCCATAACCCCGTTGGAAGGACACAGTTCAGTCAACCCTGCAGCCCCCAAAATGACCAAAGTTTGCTGTCATCCTGTCTGACCTTTCTGCCTGCCGTGAGCCAAGGCTGCTCTTATCAATGTCAACTCAGCTCTGCTTTAGTCCTCCTGGCTTGGAGATAAAAATAATTAAGATCCAAATCACTCAATTGCCTTTGTTTCACAAGAGCATCTGGCCCTAGCTTGCTTCCTCACCAGTCCAAGCCCAGACCCATAAGGGACCTGGACCCTCTGCTCTGCTCACTGCATTTAAGGGGTGCCTTTCCCCTTGGTGCGGAGGCAGAAAAGCAGGCGGTGTTAGCACAGGTTTCCAGCGACTAGCAACATCCCAGGACCCAGGATGGTTCTGGGGACATGCTTGGCACTTTGCAAATATTCTTTGAATGGATAAGTGTATACACATCAGGATGTTTAAAACTCCTGGACCACAGGTCAGAGGGGTTTTACACTATGGGAAATATTTCCAAATTACTCTCCGAGGTGGCTATGAAGACTCAAGTGTTTATGAATAGCAATTTCCCTTCACATCCACTGACCCACATTATTATTAGATTTTCTAGATTGTCCAATCTAATGGGAACAAATCAATCTTGTTTTGTTTACTTTTCCCCAGTGAGAATCACCTGACGGGTAGTTTTTGATCACTTGCATTTCTGCTTATTGGAATTGTCAGTTCATATGCTTTCTTGTTTTTCCCATTGTGTTCCTTCTCTTTTTCTTATGTGTCTGTTGTAATCCCATTTTGTGACCCTCTGGACTGTACATCTGTTGCAAATATGACTCAATGTGTCACGTGACTTTTATTCATCATTTTTTGCTGTGTTCATTTATTTAAACAAATTTAGCTCTGATGGAGGCTGGGTTTCCAGAGATAAGAATTCCTGTGCTTGGTTTCTTCAGAAAGTGCTCCCCAGGGAGAGGGGGACCCGGTGAGGAATGTGTGTGACTTCGGATGAGGCCCGCTCCTGCAGATCCCTCCCTGCAGAGAGCGTCATCAACCCCCCAGGCACCTGCCTGCCCTGGAGTGAGGGGGCTGTGTGCTCACGGTTCTGCCAGCCAAAGTCAGGACAGAGCAAGTGCCCGCACTTGTGCCGTAGCCTGTGTGTGCTGGTGCTGCTATCTGGGAGCCCAGGGACGATGGACAGGATTCAAGGGCATCCAGGCAATTTCTATTTTGGTGAAGTTTGCTAGGTGAGACTTTTCCTGGCAGATCTGATCATTTATTCCAATAACAGCTCTGAGTCACCCTTTGCCTCTTGCTGCTACATTTGTTTATTGTCTGTCTGCTTAGCCCTTGCACTTCAAATTCTGACAAATATCAGTACGCCCTGCTGTCCTCTTATTAGCTTTCACGGGTGCGTGGTCCTGTTTGGCCCTCAGGTCAGTGTGAGGCTCTGCCTGCTTCCCCTCAGAACCTGGCTGCACTTCTCCCTGATGGAAGAGAGCTTACAGAAAGTTCTGGAACAATAAGAAGGCTGAAATGCTGCCAATCTTCCATTTTTTTCAAGGACAATATTTTAAAATTGCTTCTGTCCAAATCAAATGCATTAATTTTTCTGTGACATGGCTGAAATGGATTTTTACTTATTTGATATACTTTGCGCACATGTTTAATTTAATATGAAATAAACCAATACACCCATTTAAAATATTAATTTTTCCCTTTCTCTATTGTCCCAGAACAATTTTATGTAAGGTCTTCACATTGAAGCACTGTCTCCAGCATCACAAGAAATATGGCCTGTGTCATCAGAAACAGATTTCCAGAACACATTGTATCAGTTCTATTTAAAGGCTCTGAGACAGCCTTTCAGAATTCACTTGGTTGTTGACATACTTCCATTTCACAAATAAGGAAACCAACTTCTGCAGAGCGGCGAGGCTTCTCCAGATGCAGGTGTAACTCGAGGACTTGCTTCCAATTCTGGTCCCTGTGACTCCACAGCCACATTCACAGCCACCCAGGTAACAACTCCCTATGTCTTAGTCTTCTTTCTGTCAAAACACTCTTTGATTGTGTCTTCCTGATGAATCTGGAAACGCTTCCCTAATGTTGCATGAAAAATCATACCCAAACTAAGTGGAATCCATCTTTTAATCTGCTAAAAACTGACATCATCATATTTAGCTTTCGTACCTAGAAAGTGGGATGTCGATCTCTGTATTCAAGGCTTTTATATTCCCCAATAAACTTTGGTCACTTGTTGTATAAAGGTCATGTATCCTTTCTTAAATTTGTTTCTGAATATTTTATGTTTTACTTTCTATTGTAAATAGAGATTCCTTATAAATGATTCATTCGAGGTTTCTGATGGTATGGAAGAGTGTAATTGATTCTAGGTATATTTATTTTATATCCTGCTAAACCATAAAATTTTTATTAGGTCTAAAGTTTCCTAACAGAAATATGTAAACTATCCAAGGGTGTGATTATATTTATCATGATACTTTTTTAATCTCAAATTTTTAATCTTATATTTGTTTCTTGCAGCCACAGGAACATAAAGCAGAAAAATACAATAAGATCTACTGCAGCCCATTCTAGAGCCTGAATCATGTCCAGGGATTAAGGGATGTCACAGGTATCTCACAACAGGGATGGGAGTTCAGGCCTCATGAGAATCAGAATCCGAACCCCAGTGTGATAGGAAGGAACATGTCCCCCAAAGATATCCAGGTCCTAATACCCGAAATCTGAGAAGGTTACCTTACATGGAAAAAGCTTCTTTGTAGATGTGCTTCAGTTAGGGATATTGAAATAGGGGGATTATTCTGCATTATCCTGCTGGGCCCTAAATATAATTGGAGGCATACATAGGGGCCAAGGGCTGGCCATTCAAAATGTGTTGCTTTGGCATGTTGATTATTTTAAATAAAAGTTACTTAAGAAACAGCCAGTACAAGGACACTCAGGCCCTCTTCTGTCCCCCTGAGAGCAGGAAGTAAATCTCCCAGGCAAAATGCACCCTATCTGCACAAAAAATTAAAAACACATGCTTATCACAACATATAGGAATTTCTAAGCCAAGAAACCTATAGCAATAAACCCTGTTACTTTTTTCCTAATCTGCTACCTCTGCCCAAATTCTGCTTAGAATTCCTTACTAAAGCACCCAAACACCTGTTTTCTTTATCCTGTTAATTCCTCACCTAGTTATTATCTATTTGTCTAAGCAATATAAAAACTGCCTGCCTTGGCCATTTCTTTAGGTCTCAATTTCATTATTAGACCTCCGTGGAACATAATAAAACTTTGGAGTTTTTTTTTTTTTTCCTGTTAACCTAACTCATGTGAATGTCCTTCTTCATTCGCCTGGAAGACTTTGAAGGGTAGAGGAAGAATTTTTTCCTTCCCTGCAGATAAAGAAGAGGGTTGAAGGGAGCATTCTATGAACAGAAGAGAGGAGAGCCAGATAACGGAAGCAGTAGGAAAGAGAGTTAAGTGTGCTGTCGGCCACGAAGATGAAGGTAGAGGAGGGCCAGGAGCCAGGCAATGTAGGGAAAGCGTCTCCAGAGGTGGGAATAGACAGGAAACTAGATTATCCCCTAGAGCCTCCAGACAGCACACACCAGGCTGACACCTGGGGTTCCCCCATAAAACCCATTTTGAATTTGTGACTTCCAGAACTACAAAAGAATGAATCTGTTACCAAGTCTTTCATAACTTGTCACAGCTGCCACAGAAAGCTAACACACAGAGGACCAAGGTCCCTGCAGCTTTTCCTTGGGGCTTCCCTCAGGCTGCTCTGCTGCCCACTGAGCCTGCTGTCCATCCTCATGCAGCCCCCTGTGTGGATTTGCTTGCCAAAATTCTTCATTTACCTCTTTCCATCTCTTCAGCTTCTGGCCCTCTTATTAATTCAGCCATGAGCACTAAAGATATTAACTCAAATTTATGAGACAAGAATTTCTTCTCACTCATTTTTAAGGCCAGGCCTTAGGCCTCAGTAGTAGGTCGACTGGCATCTTCGCTGCCTTGGGTTGGGTCCAAAGCCAAAACTGGCCACTGTGACTCCTTGGACCAGGACTATCCACAAAACTCATTTCCTATTTTGGAAGGAACTATGAGAGGAAAATCTACATCATCTTTAGACTGGTCATTTTTTATGTTTTAGGTGCTAAGGAATTGTCCAAAACTTCCCCCAAATATTAAATAAGATTCGGAGAAAAAAAAAAAAAAGATTCGGAGAGAGAA
This sequence comes from Canis lupus baileyi, assembly GCF_048164855.1. Classification (NCBI taxonomy): domain Eukaryota; kingdom Metazoa; phylum Chordata; class Mammalia; order Carnivora; family Canidae; genus Canis; species Canis lupus. Next base: position 9,245,813 of record NC_132868.1, read on the forward strand.
TTTACAAACAACTGACTTAAACTGGCTTAAGTAAAACTGGGAATTTCCTCCCTGGGTGAATTCAAGGACACCTGAGAGCCGAGGACAGTGGTGAGATGTGTGAGCAATCCAGGAGGCCCTTCTGCTTCTTCCTGACGTCATGTCCTCATTAACACAGTTCTTCAAGTGGCCAGGTAACGTCATCTCCAAAAGCCTCCTAGTTTAAACCTTTCAAATTCAGCCACAGAAGAAGGATCCACCTCCTGGCAGGTATCAACTCCCAGATTTAAAAGAAAGAAGAGCAGGAGAAGGACAAGGATGAGGAGAGGAAGAGAAAGACAATGGTCAGAAGGCTGGGGTCAAGGAGGAGCACAGGCAGCTATAGAGAACATTCATGGGGGAAGGTGCAGGCATGTGTGGGGGAAGGAGAATACAGGAAGTTTCTAGTTATATTAGGATTCCTAATATATGTCTGTAGTAATTCTAATAGTAACAACAGTCATAATATTAGCAAACACTTACATAAAGGTGACAATAATTATTATTGCTGGTTAAATGAGGAGGGGATTGGGCCTCAGGTTATTTAGCCATCCCAACATCAACTTGTTTGCTTTTGGTGAAGTCGGAATTTGAATCCAGGCCATCTGGTTCCTGAGCATATGCTCTTAACTCTACACCAAGAGCCACTCTCTGTTAGGCCAGCCACAGATTCCTCTCTTCCTATATTAAGTGGTATAATTTTAAATAAGTATTAAAAGATTTCCAATGTCTCTTCAACAGATACTGGAGTTTTTTATGGGATCTATTTTGGGGGTGTATCAGGGTTCTCTATGAGAAACAGAACTAACAGGATTTACAGATATAGATACGTTATATACACATATATATATGTTACCTATATAACACATATTATATATAATGGCATACCACATATTATGTCTATATCTCTCTATATAAAATAAGAAATTGACTCACATAACATGGAGGCTGAGAAGTCCCATGAATGATTACCTTCTAAGAATTGATTCAATCAAGGGAAATAATAGTTCTACAGGTTGGAATTTGGCCCCTTTTTGGAGATAGACATTGACCTTGTGTCTTCATAAAGCATCTCCAGACATTTCTCTTAATGGAGAGGAGAGCTCAGAGCCTCTGGGCACATAGGTAGGTCAGGAGAAAAAGCTAGGAAAGTAAAACAGCATAGCTATGTGGCATTATTTAACAAAGGGGCAGCACCTTGATGGGCAAGCTTATTTGAGTCTTAAAATAACATAGCAAAATTTCTAAAAGATCCATCTGTCACACCGTGGATTACAAATCACAAGTGATTTTCCTTGCTACAGATGAAGACAGAGCTGAGAGGCTAAGTACCGTGTGGAGACACATAGGTCACAGCAGGCTGGTGTTGCCCCTCCCCGAGGACCAGGAGGACACAGCTAAGGAAAGAGGCTGTGGGATGGAGAAGGGTCCCTATTCGTGAGGAAGAGGGAGCCGCCCGCTGACAAAACCGAGAAACCTACTCCTCAGCATCTCAGCCACAGACCCTAGAACACAGATATTGTGAGAAGCAGGAGGTGGTGATGGACAGCCTTTCCTCATCTCCCCGTTAGAGCTCCTATGTCCACTCTCACAGATCCTTCAGGACCACACATATGGGGTGCTGAAAACATGAACACATATGGGGCCTCCCAGCTGGGGAGGTAGTTCAAGCGGGACTCAGGGCAAGCTTCCTGAAGTACTGGTCCTGCTGGGTCCCCTCTGGAACCCAGAGCAGGACCTTCCACTGTCATCCCAGTAAAGTGCCCAGGATTGGGCATCCTAACCCTCTCTGCTCAGAAGCGCCACATTTTACCAGAAGTCTCCACAAAGAAGAGGGAGCCCAGCAGCAAGACACTAGCAGCCTGTGTGCCGTCAGTGACGGTTCTTCCCAGAAGGGATGTGTGGAGGAGGAAGGGGCTGCACCAAAGTTCTGTGCACTGAATGTCTGCGTCCTTCCCAGAATTCATATGCTAAATCCTAGCCCCTAAGGTGATGGTATCAGAGGTGGAGGCTTTGGGGAGTAATGGGGTCATGAGGGGGATGGGTCCCTGCTCTTAGAAACGAGACCCTAGAGAGCTCCCTTGCCCCTCCTGCCATCTGAGGACACAGAGAAGGCGCCCTCTGAGGTAGGAAGGGAGTTCTCAGCAGATACCACCTCTGCCAGTGCCTTGGTTCTGGACTTCCCAGGCTCTAGAACTAGGGGGAAGTAGGTTTCTGCCATTTATAAGCCACCCCAGCCCATGGCAACTTTGGATAGCAGCAGGAACGGACCGAGACATAGAGGTATCAGCCCACTTTTCTTTGTGAAGGCACGTCAGGCTCTGGAAAGTGTCCCCCTGCCCTTTCTTCCCTCTTACTGTCAGATTCAGTTGTATTAGCATCCTTTGTCTCTTCTCCTCTACCTCTCCAGAAACCAGACTTCCAGAACCTTCAGACAGTGGGGTAAAGCCAAAGCCTCTCTGTTTTCCCACTCATGACAGTTTTGTCTGACTGCAAAGACCACGGTGGCTCCCCAAACAGGAACTCACCAGCCGCTCGCTGACTTGGGGCCCTGTGGAGTCCTGTTCCTTTTTCTTTTCTAGAATATTCACGTGGGAGGGCAAGTGAAGGGAAGAAGGTAAAAGCAGAAAGGGCGGGAAATTTTAGTTGTTGCCTTTAAATCCTGAGGCCCCACTTCCTCTCAGCACCACTTTGCAGGTTTGCGGCTCTCACATCTAATTTTGACACGTGTGGAACTACAATAATCCAAACACAGGTTTACAAGCTCTGAATAAGTTACGTGTTTTACATTTCCCTCACTGAGGAAGCTTATTTCTGGAATCGTCAAAATGCATCCTAAGCTTTTTTTTTTTTTTTTTTTTTTTCTTTTTTCACGTTCCCAGACAGCCACAGAAGGGAGACGCATCTGACTGACCCACTGGCTCCCATGGTGGGGGCCCCGTCTCTCAGGGTCGTTCCTGGTGTAATGCTATCAAGTGTGTCACAGCTGATACTAGACTTGAATGATGACGCTCTGGCCAGTGTCCAATCATAGATGAGGGTGGACAGTACAATATTAGCCCATTCTGCGGCTTACTGCTGTAATGACCCCGAGGGCTTAGTGAGAGCAGAATCTGAAGAATACAGCAAGGGGGTGAATCTGAGATGCTGATGTGACCGTTGCTGGTGGGAGAGTGTAAAGGCCCCCAGGCCGGGAAGGAGGAGCTCAGGGGGGGCAGGGAGAGATGGGCGTGCTCTCCTGATGAAAGCACCCCACCCGGGCCAGCATAAGCTGCTATCTTTCCAAAAAAGCCTAGATCACATTTCAGGATGCGCCATCCAGGGCCAGGTTTGTTCCCCCAGTGGAAAGGAAGGGGTCCTGGGGGCCCTGGCTTCCCGCGGGAGTGAGCAGGGGAGGGCCCTGCTCCATGTGTCTATCATGTGCAGCCAGGAGCACTGATGCTCCCTGGGACCAGAGCACCCGTGAGCTCTTCTCCATCCATCGTTCATGCCCCCAGCATCCGCCCACATCTCGGCGACCCCAACCCCCAACCCCACCCTGTGGAATCAGGGTGAAGCCATCACACGATTCACTTATGAGGGGATGCGCTCCAATGAATGCATGGAACACTGGACTGAAAATAACTCGCTTTCAAGTCGTAGCCACGAGTGTAGGAGAAACACAGGACATCCTTAGGAAGAATAAACCTTCATCCCCAAGCCCTCAAGCACACCTTGTGCTGGGAGTGTGGGGTCAGGCCCCGGTTCAGACCCCACGTAAGACATAGTCGTGCCTCCACGGCCTCTGCGCTGTGTTCTGTGTGCTTTACGTTTCCAGGTGATTCTGTTTATCCGATTTTGGAGATGGGGTAACCATTTCTGGAAGCTCCAGATCCTAAGTGAAATGCTGCATATTTAAGGAATGCTGTTGGGATAAAAGCCGTGCAATTAAGAAGCGTGCTGTCTGTTCTGAGCTATACAGCTCACGTGGCAGGTACCTATCACGCGGACGGGGTGGCGGAGCACAGCGCATGCGCTCACCCCCACACGCTCTCCTTTGGGCCGCAGCCTGGGCTCAGCCGCAGATCTGGGCAGCTTCCTTAACCTGTCAGCTTGCTCATCCGCTCTTAAAGTGATGGATGGGGAAAATTCTGCCTATGCTAAATAAGACCTCTTTGCCATTACTAATAATATCACAGTGATTCAGAACATGAAGCCATTAGAACAGTAATAAAAAGAGAGACTGTCATTATTTCAACCACAGAGCAGAAAACGAGGGTATCTTCCATAATTATGGACATTTGCAGCTGTGGGGTTCCAGCTAGGAGGGGAGAGCCGAGAAGACCGCCCTGCAGGACTCTGGTGTGGGACCCGGCAGGCCACCGCGACCGCCAGGGGTGAGGGCACTGTTTGGTCCTGAGAAATAAGTATGGGTTTGGTCCTCCCTCGACTGCTCTCCTGGGCCTCTCTGGGAAGGAGGGCACTTCATATCTACCTTTCTACTCCATTTCTATTCATCAGACCACCTGTGCTGTGGCTCTGCTTCCATGGACCTCTACAAACCCTGAGTCCTACAAAACATCCCTTTATATTTGCAATTTGGATGACTAGCAGCCATGATCAAATCTGATTATCAAGGCTCTGTTTACATTTCTATTATCAAGGTGCAGTTTGATTCAGGAGAAAGGTCCTCTTTTCATTTAATCCACTGGTGGCCTTTGTGTAGTGTTTTGACTTAAGAGTATTGTTTAACATGAGAGACTTTTAACTCTGGGAAATGAACAAAGGGTAGTAGAAGGGGAGGTGGGCAAGGGGATGGGGTAACTGGGTGACAGGCACTGAGAAGGACACTTGATGGGATGAGCACTGGGTGTTACACTATATGTTGGCAAATCAAACTTCAATAAAAAAATAAAAAATAAAATAAAAAATAAAGATACATGGAAAAACACTTAAAAAAAAAGAAAGACATTGGAACACTTACTATATTATTGCCCCCAAATAAAAATATTCATGTGAATTACATCAAAAAGAGTATTGTTTAAAAGACAGCTTTACATTAAACTACTCAGCTGATAAGAGACTAACTTTTTTTCTTTTCATTTAAACATTAAAGGAAGAATTAACACTAATTCTTTGCAAACTCTTCCAAAAACTAGAACATGGAGTACTTCCAAACTCATTTGCCAAGGCTAGTAATACCTCAATACCAAAATCAAATAAAGGGGATGTTACAATGAAAGAAGCATAGACCAATATTTCTTATGAATGTAGACATAAAATTCCTCAATGAAACACTGTCAAACTCTATCCACCAATACTAGAGACCAGACATGCTGATCAGTGGGATTTCACCTAAAATTGTGAGGTTGGTTTAAAAACTGAAAGTCAGTTAATAGAATAAAGACAAGACCCACATGACTGTTTCATACAGAGAGAAAAATCAAGTGATAAAATTCAACAACTCTTCATGATAAAAAACATTCAAAAACAAAGCACTGAAGGGAAGTCTTCACCTGATAAAGGACATCTATGAAAACCTCATATAACATCACACTTAACAACAAAGCACAAAATGCTTTCCCCTAAAACCAGGACATGCCACACATCTCTAACCGCACTACTTCTGTCCAGCACTGTACTGGGGAAACAAGCCTGGGAAGTTATATAAGAAAATTGTATATAATGCATGCAAATTAAACAGGAAAAAAATAAGATGGTTTCCCCTTGAAGATGATATAATCTTGTATATACAATATCTGAAGGAATCCAAAAATTATTGGAATAAAAACATTCAGCAAGGTTGCAGGTTACATACTCAATACACAAGAATCAATTTTATTTATGTAAACTGTAAATAAAAAAATCTGAACACAAAATCAGGAAAAATAATTCCATTTACACTAGCATTAGAAAGAATAAAATACTTAGGAAAATTTTAGGAAAAGTAGAGCAAAACTTACACTCTGTATACTATAAAATACTTTTGAAAGAAATGAAAGTAGACTTAAATAAATGGAAAGATAGTCCATGTTCATGGATCCCATTTAATATTATTAAGATGGCACTACTTCCCATATTGATCCATAGATTCAACAAACACAAAACCCCTATTAGGATCTCAGCTGACTTATTTTTTTTTTCAGAAACTTATGAGCTGATCCTAAAATTCATGTGGAAATTCAAGGCACCCAGGATTTCCAAACCAATCTTGAAAAGAACATCTCCCAATTTCAAAACTTAATACACAGCAAAAATAATGAAGATTGTGTGGTACTGGCATAATGACCAACTTATAGATCAATGAAATTGAATTGAGTTAAATATTAAACCTTAATGTTTTTTATCAATTGCCTTCATACAAGGGTAGCAGTACAACTTAATGGAGGAAAAAAATCATCTCCAGCAAATGGTTCTAGACAATGGACCTCCATACACAAAAGAATGAATTTGGATATATATATATATATATATATATATATATATATATATATATACCACCCATAAACAAAAATTAACTCAAATTGAATCAAAGCTTTTAATATAAAAGCTAAAGCTACAAAACCCTTAGAATAAGCAGAACCTTGGGTTAGAAATCACAGCAAGAGCAGAAGCAACAGAAGAAAGTTGAGATAAATTGAACCTCGCCAAAATTTAGAAATTTTGTGCCTCAAAAGATATTTATCAATAAAGTGAAAAAAAAAAGAACTGGAATGGAAGAAATTTTTTGCAATTCATATTCTGATAAGGGATTTGTATCCATAGCACATAAAAACAGAACTCAAAATAAAAAGACAACCTGCTGTAAAAAAATGGACAAGATACACAAATAGAAGTTTCTCCTAAAAGATACACAAATGACCAATAAGCACACAAAAAAAATGCTCAACATCATTGCCATCAGAGAAGTGCAAATAAAAGCCGCATTGAGATATCACTTTACACCCAAGAATGGCTAGAATCAACAAGTCAGATGATAATGTGCAAGTGAGGACGGGGAGAATGTGGAACCCTCCCACATTGCCATTGGGAAGGTACAGTGGGGCGACCCCTTTGGAAGACAGCCTGGCAGATTCCTAAAATGCCACTGATAGATACAGACCTAATCAAAATGAAATTATGTGTCCACCCAGAATCTTGTACACCAATGTTCAGCAGCATTATTAATAATAACCAAAAAGTGAAAACAAACTGAATGTCCATCAACTGATGAACTGATAAATCAAATATGGTACATCCAGACAGTAGAATATTACCCAGCAATAAAATAAGAGCTGATACATTCCTCAACAGGAATGATCCTTCAAAAGATGCTGAATGAAAGAAGCTAATTTTAAAAGGCCACATATTTTGTGATTCCACTTCTGCAAAATTTCTGGAATTTATCATGATAAAAAGCAGATTCGCAGTTATCCATAGTGGGTTAGGGGAGGTTGGGGGTGAGAAGTCACTGGCATTGCATATGGTGCTTCTTTTGGGAGAATAGAAATGTTCTAAAATTGCTGGTCACATGAGTCAGAATATACTAAATACTCTTGAACTGCACACTTTATTTTTAAATTTTTATTGAGATATAATTGACATTTTATTAGTTTCATAATGGTTTGCAATATGATCACCATGGTAAGTCTATTGAATATACATCACCATAAATCATTACAAAAATTTTTTTCTTGTGATGAGAACTTTTTTTTTAATTCCAGTATAGTTAAGATATATTATTATATTGGCTTCAAGTGTACAATATAATAAGTCAGCAATTCTATGCATCACCCGGTGCTCATCACAGCAGGTGCAATCCTTCATCCCCATCACACATCTCACCCACCCCACCCACCTCCCTTCTGGGGACCATCACTTTTTTCTCTAGAGTTAGGAATCTGTGTTTTGATTTGTCTCTTTTTTTCTTTGTTCTCTTTCTTAAATTCCACATGTAAGTGAAATGGTATTTGTCTTTCTCTGACTGGCTTATTTCATTTAGCATAATGCTTTCTAAATCCAGTGATGAGAGAGTATAAGAACTACTCTCTTTAGCTTCTTTTAAATATGCATTACAGTATTATTAATTATAGTTGCCTATGCTGTACATTATATACCCTTTGACTTATTTTATAATTGGAAGTTTATATCTTTATATTTTTATACCTATATATTTATAACTGGAACTTTATAATATTTCATTGTATATCATATATCCATCGTGTGTGTGTGTGTGTGTGTGTGTGTGTATTCTGTTTTTCCATTCATCCATTGATGAACACTTAGGTCTTTTCCATGTGTTGGTTATCGTGAATAATGCTGCTATGACCATGAGGGTGCAGATATTTTGTCGAATTAGTGTTTTCTTCAGATAAATACCCATAAGTAGGATTGCTGAATGATGTAGTAATTCCATTTTTAATTTTTGGAGGGACCTCCATACTGTTTTCCACAGAGGCTCCACCGGTTTGCATTCCCACCAAAGGTGCATGAGGGTCTTTTTCTCTGGGTCTTTGCCAATACCAGTCATCTCTTGTCCTTTGTAAAGGCCATTCTCACGGGTGGGAGGGGACACCTTGTTGTGGTCAATTACACATTTTAAATGGGCGAAGTGTAGGGTGTGTGAGCTGTAGCTCAGTCAAGCTGTTATTAAAAAATAGACAAAATCTCTGGGAATCATACCATCTTTCAATCCTTCACCTCATGTTCTATTGCCCTTTTATCTCTTCTTCTTCCTCCAAACTAAGTGTCAACTGTAACCCATTTATTCGAGGACTTAAATCCCATCATACAACTCTCAGAAATGATTAACTAACCACGGTTTATGGGGCTACACCTTTCCAGAGTAGTTACATTTTAAGAGTTGTTTGTTTGTTGAAGAAATAGAAAGCTCAACAAACCAGTTTCTGTGTATTTAATGGTAAAAGGCCAGCTGCTGCCAGAGCAATTAGAAGGGAATGGGAAGTAAAAAAAAGAGGACTCCTCCATTCACATCCTCGATTTGTAAGGTCAGCTCAATCCCAGAACAAAATAAAATGTTTGAAAGCTGAAACCACTAATGCTGGTATGATTTCTGAACACAGGTCTCTAAGTCTTTGCAGCTTCATTCATTTACTTAGCTCATTATTGTCACCCATCATTTGCTCCCGGTGAGTACTCCTTGCACTGGTGGGCATGCCTCTGTTCTAGAATGTTGGGGAGCCAGTGGCCGGGGCATGTCCCTCAGGCTGTCATCTCCTGGGCCCTGGCTGAGGCTGGGATGAGGTAAGATGAAGGAAACACAGTGATGGCTGGATCCTTTCTCATCTCCACAAGCAGAGCAAGTGACAAAGACAACAAGAAACAAAGATGCACCTTTTCTAAAAAAAAGAAAGAAAGAAAGAAAGAAAGAAAGAAAGAAAGAAAGAAAGAAAGAAAGAAAGAAAGAAAGAAAGAAAGAAAGAAAGAAAGAAAGAAAGAAAGAAAGAAAGAAAGAAAGAAAGAAAGAAAGAAAGAAAGAAAGAAAGAAAGAAAGAAAGAAAGAGAAAGAAAGAAAGAAAGAGAAAGAAAGAAAGAAAGAAAGAAAGAAAGAAAGAAAGAAAGAAAGAAAGAAAAAGAAAGAAAGGAAGGAAGGAAGGAAGGAAGGAAGGAAGGAAGGAAGGAAGGAAGGAAGGAAGGAAGGAAGGAAGAAAAAGATGCACCTTTCCTTGATGCCTAATGAGTAGTCGGGGAAGAAGAGCTTGTTCATATCTATCATATTTCCTTCGTATCTATCTATCTATCTATCTATCTATCTATCTATCTATCTATCGTATGACCATCACCCGGTGACCCGGTTCCCCCCCTTCCCTCCAGTGACCCTCACTTTGTTCCCTAGAGTCAGGAGTCTCTCATGGTTTGTCTCCCTCTCTGATTTTTTCCCTCCTTCCAAAAGGTTTGCCTCCTTCCCTCATGATCCTCTGCACTATTTGTTGCATTCTACATTTGAGTGAAACCACATGATAACTTTCTCCGATTAACTCATTTCACTCAGCATCATATCCTCCAGTTCCACCCACATCGATGTAAATGGTAGGTGTGCATCCTTTCTGATAAAAAGCATCAGAGAACTGCAGCCCGGGATTGGGCTCCCACATGCGATTGGGGGAAGGCCTGGGACTTAGGGAATGGTGGTCTTTCCATCTTCTCTGAACGTGCTGGTCTTTGCTGACGACTATTCCTGAATGCAGAATGGCTGGGATGTCTCACAGAGGAAAACAAAATAAAATGAAACACGACATTGAATGTTTAGATGTTTATAGAGGCTTAGCAGCCAGAAGTTTCCCCAGGTGGCTAGATAGTCATTACAAATAGAGCTTAGAAATGCCTGCCAGCCCCTCTGGTGAAGGCCGTCACTGCAGGTGCCGAGGCATCAGCATTGTTTGAGAAACCTCGTTTTCTGTCTTGGTGATGATGGAGGATGTGGCTTGTGAGACATTTACTTGGCAGAGCAAGATTTTATTTTTATATACTATGTGTAGCATAGGGACATGTAAACACAGCTTTACGGGGGAGAGTTTTGGGAGCATTAGGCCTGCTAAAAGTGGCGTGTTCTCATTTTTCCAATGGAGAAAATAGACATTGGATTTACACTTGTGTCTCTAGTGTGGCCGCAGTGCAGAACTGCCCTGAGTCCTTTGCACTGTGGTATCCTCTCAAGCGCCCGTCTTGACAAAGCCCCATACACACTGGTGGCTTTTAAACAACAGACATTGACTTCTCACAGTTCTAGAAGCCGCAAGTCCAAGATCAATTTGCCAGCAGATCCAGTCACTGCTGGGGACTCCCTTCCCTGTTCACAGCTGTCCCCTTGCTCTGTCCTCAGAAGAAGCAGGGAGAGAGCTCTCTGGCACCTCACTTCTTTTCCTTTCCTTTCCTTTCCTTTCCTTTCCTTTCCTTTCCTTTCCTTTCCTTTCCTTTCCTTTCCTTTCCTTTCCTTTCCTTTCCTTTCCTTTCCTTTTTTTTTTTAAGATGTTATTTATTTGTTTATGAGAGACACAGAGAGAGATAGAGAGAGGCAGTGACATAGGCAGAGGGAGAAGCAGGCTTCCTGTAGGGATCCGAATGTGGGACTTGATCCCAGGACCCCAGAATCACGACCTGAGCTGAAGGCAGATGCTCAACCACTGAGCCACCCAGGTGCCCCTCTGGGGCCTCTATTCTCAGGTCCCATTTGTGAGGGCTCCACCCTCATGATCTAAGCACCCCAAAGGTGCCACCTCCATCTCATAGGAGATTAGGTTTCATCATATGAATTTGGGAAGATAAGGACTTTCAGGGTACAGCACACCCTTACCTCTACTTCCCATAAGTGGGGTTTCTGTCTAAAGAAAGGTTCTCGGGTGGGACGTGTGCTGTGTGGCTTTGGCTCCTGTCACCTGAGAGAACCTCAAGGAATAAGCAGGGGCTGGAATTTAATTGGAAAGCTAAGTTCGTCTCTACTCCTGGTTGCAGCCTCAACAGCTAGATTTCTGCAAGCTCGCATGATATCATGGTTACTGCCAAGTGGAAAATTGGATTTTCTGTACTACTCCTTAGTGTTCACACTGGATTTTCTGTCTCTGCTAACATCTGATTAAAAACGATCAGTAAGAGTACAAGGGAAAGAATAATAAACTTGCATAGTGCTGTATATAATATTCAAACAATTATATGCAAAAAGCATATCTCCCAGTCATGTTAGCGTCTCCGTAAAGCAAAAGCTCCCTAATGTTCTCATGAGAATCTTACTGTCAGATCAGGGGTTTTATGAGTCCAGGACAAAACCTCCTTTCCCTGGAGACCTACCTGGAACAGGACCGGGCAGTGCATTTAGCAGAACAGAGGGATGCGTTTCTGTCCCAAAGAGTGGAGACAGATCCAGAGCTTGATGAAGCCCAACACACATCTCAGAGGACGGTCTGAGGAAACCTGTCTGGATGGAATATTGCACATCACTGCTTTCCCTTGCAGGAGGCTACACAAAGTCCTGCAGAATTACTGGCTCCAGAACTGGTGAATTGTTATGGGGTGGCTGTGCTGTCCTCACAGAGAAATCCCCCCATCTCCCTCCTACCACACATCTGCCCATCAGACATCTACGTCCTGTGGTCAGTCCTCTGGTTGAAGGGACAGCACATGAACTTGCACTTCCTAAAACTCTGTAGTTGTGAAAGTTCTTGCTTGTATATTGTTGTCATCTTCCTCAACAATCTCTCCAACACACTTCTTGTTTCACTGAGTCAATATGAGTCTCTCAAAAACAGGAATTGTGCTATGTCTTGTAGCACAGCTATCACAGCACCACTAAAAGGTGTTCTTAGCAGTGATTTTCACCCCAAAAGTGCAGGTAGGACAGGAAAGAATGGGACAGGGTCATGCATTGTGTTGTTGTTCATAAGATGCCTCCTACCCAGAGGTCCTGTGGCTAGCCTGGGGTTGGTTGCTCAGGCTGCACGGCCAATGCCCTGGGTTCCAGTATCTTCCAACAGCACTGTGGTTTCATAGGTTGGGAGCAAGTGGGATGGAACAAGTGGCACAATCCAGGACATATGAGGTGCTGGGTAGAACATAACAGAAAGCAGGTCCACATCTTCTGAGTCTATATTCACGCCCCTGACCACTGGCATGTTGGAAAAGGCCAAGCCTCTTAAAAACTCATGTTTACACTGCTACTAAAGAAAATTTGAGTGTCTCTGGTTTACTCAGGGCCAGATGGTCTGCAGAGACTTGGGTTCTGTGAAGAGAGCCATATTTTCAGTTGGGATTGGAGAGATAGAAGAGGCCAAGCAGAGGAGATCACTAATTTTTTCACTAGAATAATAGTACATCAGGCAGGGAAGATCATTCTTTCAGAGAACATTTAGTGTCTGACAGACCTACAGCAGTCTTTATTTTTTTTTAATCCAGTTTAAAATATTTTATTTTTGTATTTTGTAAAACAACTGTCCCATCGAGAAAATGGTGCAGCATTAGATGTAAAAGTTAGTTTAATTGGCCTTCAAATCCTATGTTCAGAGAAAAAATTATGATCCATCATTTCCTCTCCCAGTTAGGGAACACAGAGGGTTTCTCCGGAGGGCATGAGATGCATCGAGGCTTCTAGATCGGTTCTTTGTGAACACACGTGCTTGTCGACTGTACCTGCTCCCATGAAGGCACATGCTGCCAGGTTTCATTTCATACTTGTCTTGGCTGTGTCTTTGGTGTCCCTTTGGGCTTGGGAGGATTGGAATGGATAGGACTGGATCAAAGTGGGAGGCTCAGACAGTGCAGCTGCATCTCTTACATTCGCACATAAAGAACTGCCTCCCCAAGCTCAAAATAGCCCATTTTCAGCTGACCTGGACTGGATGCTCTAGGGCTTTTTCAGAGATGTTATGCCACCTTGGAGGGGAAAGGGGCCCATCAAGACCGCCTAGGAAAGAGTTGTTACTACCCAAGAAGGAAAATCCTATAGATTCTTCCAACTGCAAAGGAAATTTTGGAAGGGGAAGTAGATACTTTGCTGTGTCTTTCATCAACATGTGTTTAGCTGTATGTTCTTAGAGGCCAAAGGTGTTGAAAATTCCAAAGTTTACCGCCACATTATACGGCAACTGATTTTCATTGTTGGACGATATATATCATCATACAAAAAATGTATATGTAGATCTTAGAATTGGGTTTGAACCAGGAGTCTCATTTTAAACGTGCCATTCCATCATAAACCAACTGTTCTGCATTTGGTGACCAGGCCTGCACATGGAAAGTCTCCGTTCAAAGATCAATCAGCCTCCGATAAATTTTAGAATTAACCACCCATACAGGAAGTTTCACCATCCTGGGCACTCTCTTCTAGAATAACACTGGCTTGACAAAGTCACTCTTATGAAGCAGAGCCCAAAATGACGAGGGCTCTGGGTGTGGCATCCTCTCCAGTAGTGTCTGTCCCCTGACAGTGCACCTGCCCATCATGGTCTCATCGTGGGTCTCATCTAATTGCACACAGGTCAAGGGCAGTGCGTTGTTCCTTCATGCTGCTTTTCTTACCACAGGGGCTTCACATTTGCTGCCCCCTACAGAACTCTGCCTTCACCCCAGACTTACCTACTTAGATCACCTTGATTATCATAAAACTCTCCTTGGTTTCTCTCATTAGACCAATGTTCCTTGTTTTGCTTCATCCAGGCTGCTATCACAAAAACAAACAAAAAAACCCCTAAAAACCTCAAAAAACAAACACTATAGACTGGGTGGCTTACAAATTCATTTCTCTCAGTCCTAGAGCCTGGGAATTCCAGGGTCAGTAAACCAGTAGATTTGGGGTCTGGAAAAAGTCTGCTTCCTGGTTCACAGATGGTTTTCTTCTTACTGTGCCTTCACATGGCAGCAGGGATGAGGGAGCTTTCTGGGGTCTGTCCTGGGGACTCACCTTCATGACCTCATTTAAACCTACTTACCTCCCAAAGGCCCTATCTTCCAACACTACCATATTGGTAGAGTTAAGGCTTTAACATGTGAATTTTGGAAGCGCAGATACATCTGATCCATAATAGATAGATAAGACAGTAGTCATCTTGAATGTTCACCCCACTTAACTCAGAAGAAGCTCTGTAATGATTCCCATTAAACTGTTACAGAAACCCCTGTTTGGGCCTGAGGCTGACACTGGCCAGACCATTGTATCCTCCCCAACCCCACACACCCTCCCACCTTGTGATGGTGTTTCTGCTTCGGGGTTGGCTCTATGAAGATAGGAAACTCTGGAGCAGCTATGTAGCAAAGTGAGCAGGCCCTGGACACCTATCTATAGTCCTGTGACTATAGGGAGCATGTTTTCCCAATGCAGTGTTTCATTCCTGCTAATTTTGACAAATCTCCCCTTTCCTACAGTTAAGAATCACTTGATGTTGGTAACCACAGAACTGAGAGTGAGGCCATCCCATGCAGGAAACCGAGGGTGATACCTTTCTTGTTGTGGCCCCTCTTATTCTTGCACCATTTTAGAAGAGCCCTTCCCTGAATTTACAACCCAAAAAACTATATGCCCAGTGTTCCTAGGATCGAACTCCTATTTCCAGCTTCCAGCCAGTTGCGGTTTATTCATTCAGTCCATGGATGTAAGTTGAGAGCCCACTCTGTGCAGTCAATGTGCTCTGTGCTGGGGATGGGCAATCTACCCTGTCCTTCTCAGGCACTTGGAGGCCAGTGAGGGGAACAGACTTTCTACCAGTAATCACACGTGTCATCATTGAACAGGACAAGTGCTGGCTGTATATGGGTTAAATTGTCTTATGTTCTCTTGTGTGTCTAAAACCATCTTGGTATCTGCTTCTAGATCCAGATTAACAAAAATCATAGACTTTCAGATGTACTTATGACCATAAAAAGAGACAATATTGTTCTGTGTGAATAGAGAAAAAAAAAAAAAAAAGCTCAGGTCCCTGCTTAAAAAAGAGCAAGCAAGAAATCAGAAATCCCAGGTAGGAGTGACAGTAGACCAAGAAGCAAGCTGGTTCATGCTGTAGAAATCCAGAAGACCTGAGGAACTGGAGGCAGGCCCTGGCACTTCTGAACACAGTGATGCAGATGGTGGAAAGTTTTCATGAGAGGCAGTTAGACCCTTGGAGTCTCTCCCTCCTCTACCTCAGCAGGAGACTGGAGCTTTCCCAGGTGAACTGAAGGGTGCCAGGCATAACTCAGCATGGAGCCCTACTGAAAACACAGAATCCAGTGAATGCCATACACATCTGATCCATATATAATAGATATATAAGACAGTAGTCACCTTAAATGTTCACCCCACTTAACTCAGCAGAAGCCAGACACTCCTGCATTTACCTGTCAACATGCTGGTGGGCCCTCCTCCTGTGCCCAGGTAGAAGACCAGAAGACTTCTTTCCAGAGAAATTGGCTACTTCCACCGGAGTCAAGGGCTCCTCAGCTCAGTTGTCCTGCAGTGGAGCCTACCACTCTGCAAGCAGTGCCCATTGCAGAGTTCCAGGCCCACACACAGTGCCTCACTCTGAAACACAGCCAGCCAGCCACTGATCGAGATGTGTGCAGAAAGGCCTATCGTGAAACAGAGCTCAAAAAAAAAGCAAACAGGAAAAATAGAACTTAGAGGCAACAGACAATGCTGAAAGAAGAGGGAAAGAACATTATAATAAAACCCATTATACTTAATGGGTTTAAAGAGCTAAGAGGTTGCAAACATGAATCAAGCATGGTATACCACAAAAAGGGGACATTCAGAGAGCAAAAACAATCTCTTCGATATTAAAAATGTTATGATAGAAAAAGAAATCCAATTTTCTCTTTGAAAACAACAAAAAAAGTTGAGTAAATTGCCCAAAAAGTAGAATAAAAAAATCAAAGAAATGGATAACCAAAGGGAAAGGGACAAAAAATTATAAGATTGTTTCAGAATATGTGACATCCTGCTGATAGGAGTCACAGAGAGTAATAACGGAACTGAAAAGGAAGGAATGACCAGAGAAATGTGGTTTCCAGGAAGCCACAATATTGGTTTTTTTTTTTTTTGAATTAATTTTTATTTTTATTTTTATTTTTATTTTTTTCCATTGGTAGATTTTTTTAAATTTATTTTTTATTGGTGTTCAATTTACCAACATACAGAATAACCCCCAGTGCCCGTCACCCATTCACTCCCACCCCCCGCCCTCCTCCCCCTCTACTACCCATAGTTCATCTCCCAGAGTTAGCAGTCTTTACGTTCTGTCTCCCTTTCTGATATTTCCCACACATTTCTTCTCCCTTCCCTTATATTCCCTTTCACTATTATTTATATTCCCCAAATGAATGAGAACATATAATGTTTGTCCTTCTCCGATTGACTTACTTCACTCAGCATAATACCCTCCAGTTCCATCCACGTCGAAGCAAATGGTGGGTATTTGTCATTTTTAATAGCTGAGTAATATTCCATTGTATAAACCACATCTTCTTTGTCCACTCATCTTTCGATGGACACCGAGGCTCCTTCCACAGTTTGGCTATTGTGGACATTGCTGCTATAAACATCGGGGTGCAGGTGTCCCGGAGTTTCATTGCATTTGTATCTTTGGGGTAAATCCCCAACAGTGCAATTGCTGGGTCGTAGGGCAGGTCTATTTTTAACTCTTTGAGGAACCTCCACACAGTTTTCCAGAGTGGCTGCACCAGTTCACATTCCCACCAACAGTGTAAGAGGACTCCCTTTTCTCCGCATCCTCTCCAACATTTGTGGTTTCCTGCCTTGTTAATTTGCCCCATTCTCACTGGTGTGAGGTGGTATCTCATTGTGGTTTTGATTTGTATTTTGTATTTGTATTTCCCTGATGGCCAGTGATGCAGAGCATGTCCTCATGTGCGTGTTGGCCATGTCTATGTCTTCCTCTGTGAGATTTCTGTTCATGTCTTTTGCCCATTTCATGATTGGATTGTTTGTTTCTTTGCTGTTGAGTTTAATAAGTTTAATAAGTTCTTTATAGATCTTGGAAACTAGCCCTTTATCTGATATGTCATTTGCAAATATCTTCTCCCATTCTGTAGGTTGTCTTTTAGTTTTGTTGACTGTATCTTTTGCTGTGCAGAAGCTTCTTATCTTGATGAAGTCCCAATAGTTCATTTTTGCTTTTGTTTCTTTTGCCTTCGTGGATGTATCTTGCAAGAAGTTACTGTGGCCGAGTTCAAAAAGGGTGTTGCCTGTGTTCTTCTCTAGGATTTTGAAGGAATCTTGTCTCACATTTAGATCTTTCATCCATTTTGAGTTTATCTTTGTGTATGGTGTAAGAGAATGGTCTAGTTTCATTCTTCTGCATGTGGATGTCCAATTTTCTCAGCACCATCTATTGAAGAGACTGTCTTTCTTCCAGTGGATAGTCTTTCCTCCTTTATCGAATATTAGTTGACCATAAAGTTCAGGGTCCACTTCTGGGTTCTCTATTCTGTTACATTGATCTATGTGTCTGTTTTTGTGCCAGTACCACACTGTCTTGATGACCACAGCTTTGTAGTAGAAGCTGAAATCTGGCATTGTGATGCCCCCAGATATGGTTTTCTTTTTTAAAATTCCCCTGGCTATTCGGGGTCTATTCTGATTCCGCACAAATCTTAAAATAATTTGTTCTAACTCTCTGAAGATAGTCCATGGTATTTTGATAGGGATTGCATTAAATGTGTAAATTGCCCTGGGTAACATTGACATTTTCACAATATTAATTCTGCCAATCCATGAGCATGGATTATTTTTCCATCTCTTTGTGTCTTCCTCAATTTCTTTCAGAAGTGTTCTATAGATTTTAGGGTATAGATCCTTTACATCTTTGGTTAGGTTTATTCCTAGGTAACTTATGCTTTTGGGTGCAATTGTAAATGGGACTGACTCCTTAATTTCTCTTTCTTCAGTCTGATTGTTAGTGTATAGAAATGCCACTGATTTCTGGGCATTGATTTTGTATCCTGCCACGCTACCAAATTGCTGCATGAATTCTAGCAATCTTGGGGTGGAGACTTTTGGGTCTTCTATGTAGAGTATCATGTCATTGGTGAAGAGGGAGAGTTTGACTTCTTCTTTGCCAATTTGAATGCCTTTAGTGTCTTTTTGTTGTCTGATTGCTGAGGCTAGGACTTCCAGTACTATGTTGAATAGCAGTGGTGAGAGTGGACATCCCTGTCTTGTTCCTGATCTTAGGGGAAAGGCTCCCAGTGCTTCCCCATTGAGAATGATATTTGCTGTGGGTTTTTCGTAGATGACTTTTAAGATGTTGAGGAATGTTCCCTCTATCCCTACACTCTGAAGAGTTTTGATCAGAAATGGATGCTGTATTTTGTCAAATGCTTTCTCTGCATCTAATGAGAGGATCATATGGTTCTTGGTTTTTCTCTTGCTGATATGATGAATCACATTGATTGTTTTACGAGTGTTGAACCAGCCTTGTGTCCCGGGAATAAATCCTACTTGGTCATGGTGAATAATTTTCTTAATGTATTGTTGGATCCTATTGGCCAGTATCTTGTGGAGAATTTTTGCATCCATGTTCATCAGGGATATTGGTCTGTAATTCTCCTTTTTGGTGGGTCTTTGTCTCGTTTTGGAATTAAGGTGATGCTGGCCTCATAGAATGAATTTGGAAGTACTCCATCTCTTTCTATCTTTCCAAACAGCTTTAGGAGAATAGTTATTGTTTCTTCTTTGAAAGTTTGATAGAATTCCCCTGGGAAGCCATCAGGCCCTGGACTCTTGTGTCTTGGGAGGTTTTTGATGACTGCTTCAATTTCCTCCCTGGTTATTGGCCTGTTCAGGTTTTCTATTTCTTCCTGTTCCAGTTTTGGTAGTTTGTGGGCTTTCCAGGAATGCGTCCATTTCTCCTAGATTGCCTAATTTATTGTCGTATAGCTGTTCATAATATGTTTTTAAAATCGTTTGTATTTCCTTGGTGTTGGTAGTGATCTCTCCTTTCTCATTCATGATTTTATTAATTTGAGTCTTCTCTCTCTTCTTTTTAATAAGGCTGGCTAATGGTTTATCTATCTTATTAA
This sequence comes from Canis lupus baileyi, assembly GCF_048164855.1. Classification (NCBI taxonomy): domain Eukaryota; kingdom Metazoa; phylum Chordata; class Mammalia; order Carnivora; family Canidae; genus Canis; species Canis lupus. The sequence continues at coordinate 9,265,310 of NC_132868.1, forward strand.
TTCTTTCAAAGAACCAACTCCTGGTTCTGTTGATCTGTTCCACAGTTCTTCTGGTCTCGATTTCATTGAGTTCTGCTCTAATCTTTATTAACTCTCTTCTTCTCCTGGGTGTAGGATCTATTTGCTGTTTTTTCTCTAGCTCTTTTATGTGTAAGGTTAGCTTTTGTATTTGAGTTCTTTCCAGTTTTTGAATGGATGCTTGTATTGCGATGTATTTCCCCCTTAGGACTGCTTTTGCTGCATCCCAAAGATTTTGAACGGTTGTATCTTCATTCTCATTAGTTTCCATGAATCTTTTTAATTCTCCCTTAATTTCTTGGTTGACCCTTTCATCTTTTAGCAGGATGGTCCTTAACCTCCACATGTTTGTGGTCCTTCCAAACTTCTTGTTGTGATTTAGTTCTAATTTCAAGGCATTATGGTCTGAGAATATGCAGGGGACGATCCCAATCTTTTGGTATCGGTTCAGACCTGATTTGCGACCCAGTATGTGGTCTATTCTGGAGAAAGTTCCATGTGCACTTGAGAAGAATGTGTATTCAGTGAGTTTGGATGTAAAGTTCTGTAGATATCTGTGAAATCCATCTGGTCCAGTGTATCATTTAAAGCTCTCGTTTCTTTGGAGATGTTGTGCTTAGAAGACCTATCGAGTATAGAAAGAGCTAGATTGAAGTCACCAAGTATAAGTGTATTATTATCTAAGTATTTCTTCACTTTGGTTAATAATTGATTTATATATTTGGCAGCTCCCACATTCGAGGCATATATATTGAGGATTGTTAAGTCCTCTTGTTGGATAGATCCTTTAAGTATGATATAGTGTCCCTCTTCATCTCTCACTACAGTCTTCAGGGTAAATTTTAGTTTATCTGATACAAGGATGGCTACCCCTGCTTTCTTTTGAGGACCATTCGAATGGTAAATGGTTCTCCAACCTTTTATTTTCAGGCTGTAGGTGTCCTTCTGTCTAAAATGAGTCTTTTATAGACAGCAAATAGATGGGTCCTGCTTTTTTATCCAGTCTGAAACCCTGCGCCTTTTGATGAGGTCATTAAGCCCGTTCACGTTCAGAGTTACTATTGAGAGATATGAGTTTAGTGTCATCATGATATCTATTCAGTCCTTGTTTTTGTGGATTGTTGCACTGAACTTCTTCTTAAAGGGGAATTTTAAGAGTCCCCCTTCAAATTTCTTGCAGAGCTGGTTTGGAGGTCACATATTCTTTCAGTTCCTGCCTGTCTTGGAAGCTCTTTATCTCTCCTTCCATTTTGAATGAGAGCCTTGCTGGATAAAGGATTCTTGGTTGCATGTTCTTCTCATTTAGGACCCTGATTATATCCTGCCAGCCCTTTCTGACCTGCCAGGTCTCTGTGGAGAGGTCTGCTGTTACCCTAATACTCCTCCCCATAAAAGTCAGGTATTTCTTGTCTCTTGCTGCTTTATGGATCTTCTCTTTATCTTTGGAATTTGCAAGCTTCACTGTTAAATGTCGAGGTGTTGAACAGTTTTTATTGATTTTGGGGGGGGGGGGGGAATCTCTCTATTTCCTGGATCTGAATGCCTGTTTCCTTTCCCAGATTAGGAAAGTTTTCAGCTAGAATTTGTTCAAATACATATTCTGGCCCTCTGTCCCTTTCGGCGCCCTCGGGAACACCAATTAAATGTAGGTTTTTCTTCCTCAGGCTGTCGTTTATTTCCCTTAATCTATCTTCATGGTCTTTTAATTGTTTGTCTCTTTTTTCCTCAGTTTCCCTCTTTGCCATCAACTTGTCTTCTATGTCACTCACTCGTTCTTCCACCTCGTTAACCCTCGTCGTTAGGACTTCTAGTTTGGATTGCATCTCATTCAATTGATTTTTAATTTCTGCCTGATTAGCTCTAAATTCTGCAGTCATGAAGTCTCTTGAGTCCTTTATGCTTTTTTCTAGAGCCACCAGTAGCTGTATAATAGTGCTTCTGAATTGGCTTTCTGACATTGAATTGTAATCCAGATTTTGTAACACTGTGGGAGAGAGGACTGTTTCTGATTCTTTCTTTTGAGGTGAGGTTTTCCTTCTAGTCATTTTGCTCAGTACAGAGTGGCCAAAAGCAGGTTGTATTGGGAAAAGGAGAAAAAGTGAGGAGAGAAAGAAGGAAAGAAGAGAGAAAAAGAAAAAAGAAAAAAAGGAATAAAAAAAGAGAAAGAGAAAGAAAAAGAAAGGAAAAAAAGGGTGGGTGAAGGAAACAAATCAAAAAGCAAACAAAACAAAACAAAACAACAACAACAACAACAAAAACAAACTCGGGGGAGTATCCTCTGATTCTGTATACTTTAAGTCCCTTGACGTCCCCTGGAACTGGTCCGTCTAGCTGGTCTTCTGGAGGAGGGGCCTGTTGTGCTGATTTTCAGGTGTTAGCACTTGGGGGAGCTGCTCAGCCCCTGCCTGGTGCAGGGCTCAGTGGGGGTTGTTCACCCAGTGAGGCCCCAGGAGGAACAATCGCAGTGGCGGGGCCAGCTCTGCAGTCCTAGAGTCAGTCCCCGCAGTAACTCCAGAGCTCTCCGTCTGCAGGGCCTGGAGGCTCCGGGGCGGGGCCGCGGATCTGCTCAGCTCGGGGCAGGAGCGTCCTTGCTGTCCTGGGCCTTCCCGGCCTCTGCCTGTCCCGGGGGAGGCCGGATCCTGGGCTGTGTCCTGGCGCCCTGTGCTCGGGGCCTGCGCTGTTGGATTCGCGCTCCCCCCCGCAGCCCCCTCCGCGGAGCCGCCCCCGAGCCCTCCCCCCGAGCTGCTCCGGGTCCCGCCGTGCGCGCTGCAGCCCTTAGGGAGCTCAGGGCACTCTCCGGGGGCGCAGGTGTCTGTTAGTGTCCCGGGGAGCCTGAGGGCATCCCCGCCCTCCGGGGTCCTGCTCCAACTCCCTGCGTGGCCTTTCTGCCCGGGAAGATTGGTGCAGCTCCTGCTTCTCCGGGACGGGGCTCTCCTGTCCTGGGGACACTCGCCCTGGAAGCCACAATATTGAAAGGTCCCACGGAGTTCCCAAGAAGAAAAAGAAGGCACGCCCTTAGGAAGTTTCAGAACATTGATGACAAAGACATCAAAGTATGCAAAAAGGAAAAAAAATGCAAATAAAGGATTATCAGAATGTCATCAACTGCAACACTAGTGTCACAACATAATGAAAAAAATGCCTTCACATTTCTTCAGATCATTTCCAATTTAAAATGATATGTTCAGCTGAATGATGAAGTATTCACACTTGGAAAGAAATTACCTTGAAGGATTTTTCTTAGAATACAGTTAAGAAGATGCTCTATCAAAACCAGGGACTAATTTTGTTGTTGTTGTTGTTGTTGTTGTTGTTGTTGTTGTTGTTTTTAAGTATAAAATGTTTAATACGGGAAGCAGAATTTTCCAAAAAAAAGAAAAGCAAAGGCAATGTGGAGGGAATCACAGGATGATCATATTCCACTGGGGGTAGAAGTTTCCAGAAAAGAGAGATCTAAGAAAGAATAAAGAAAATGAGAGGGGAAATTGACATATGACTCGATGTGTTTGAGTATAAGAGAAGACATTCTACCTAGGGAGGAAAGCTTAAGGACCAATTACAGAAACTAGAAAATCCAGAAATAGAAATAAATGTAAAGCAATTATTAACTTGAGGAAATAAACAGCTGTTTAAGAAACACGATGTAATCACAAAACAAAGTCTCACTGAATTTTGACCTCATCTTAGTGTTTTAAATACTAAGTGCTTTGTTGGGAGCAGGATAAGAAGGTGTTAAAGGGAAAGTTAAAACCTCATCTTTGGTAGCATACCAATAATTCAGAGCCCAAATGGTGAAAAATCAAGAAATAACTGTATATATCTGCTATTTAAAAATATGACTGCATCGTGGTCTTAAAATATCATTTCCCACAAAACAAGCCAAGGCTCCATGGAGAAATAGCAATTTCAGGTCTTCGGCGTGGGACACATGAAATGATACTGAATGACCATGTTGCACCATTGAGTAAGGGAGCTGCAGAAGACCACCAGCACTACCACGGTCAGAGAACTCAGTGGCAAATTTGAACTTAGAGGCTCTCACTAGCCAAAGATGGGATATTTGGAGTATCAGTAGGGTAATAACTGCAATAGAAAGAAACATTGAGTTCATAAAGATTCTAAAAAAGAAAAATGCTAAGTGATCACTGTTGGGAGATGCTAAGCAACTAGCTGATTCCAGTGTTTACCAGTTTTCAAAACTGGTAAACACTGGGAAAAATCAAACATCCCTTCTGACTTTCCATGCAAGATATTATCATTGGACTTCCAAAGAGTGGAAAGGAACATTCTCTGTGTAGAAACACTCTAGCTAATAAATGAAAATAGATTGATAGAATTATAATATCACCATTTGTCATCCCTAAAAAAATGAATAGATCAAATTATTGATCATCAATGGCTACTCACAGAGCAAAATGAAAGACACCTGGACACTGTGTGCCTTCAGATTGAAGAAGAGAGAGCCACCTTTGAAGTAGTCTTATGGGAAAAAAATCAAACCTGAATTTCGATCAAACCTCTAGCTCCATTTATCAAGTGATCAGAAACACAGAGGACCATGCTAAATGATACCACAGGTTTCAATCAATAAAATCCAGAGTCTGGGAAACTCAATAGGACAAATGTCCTGATTTCTTTAACTAATTCATTGAGAGGAAACAAACACATAAGAGATGAAGAGCGAGTTTATGAATTAAAAGAGATTTAAGGGACATTTCAACCACCCGCCCCCATCTATCTATCTTTCAATCTGAGTTGAAAGTCTTACCTCCCTCTGGTGCAGGTGGACATAGGAGCCTACGATAGTGTGCTTCCAATGCCCGCCCTCGAATCTCAAATATGTTTGCCCACACGTGTGAATTAAGAGCTTGGATTGCACCCTCACACATATTCTCAGGTCAGTGATGCCACTGACAAACATCTCTATCCTCATCTGTCCCGTGTTTTCATCTCCCCACTGCCTCCTGGAGAGTAGGTCTGCACAATAACCCATGCTGGGACCCTTCTTCCCTTCCCTTCTTCCTTCTCAGTGTGTTTTTTCTTGAATATACTTCTCTCTTCCTATCCAGTTCCATGTGGATTACCTCTTTGTTCACATATTGCTTCACTTCTTAATAATCAGACCTCCAGAAACACTCTGTTTTCACCGTGAACACAATGCCTGTCTCTTTAGGTCTGGTGATTTTGAAGTGACAGGAAATGTACATGAGGAAACAGAGGCTCAGCTGATGTTGGAGTAGGAACATGTGTCTCCCTGTCTGTCTCTCTCACTCTCTCTCATGTACACGCATTTACATACACATTCAAAAAACATTCCTCCATGCACATAAATCATTCTGTTGTAAACAGATTCCAGGAGACCAAGAACTGATGGAATATTAAAATTATCACTAGACACCGAGACATGAGTATAGGAAAAACCATGATTTAAAATATGTTTACCGGGGATCCCTGGGTGGCGCAGCGGTTTGGCGCCTGCCTTTGGCCCAGGGCGCGATCCTGGAGACCCGGGATCGAATCCCACGTCGGGCTCCCGGTGCATGGAGCCTGTTTCTCCCTCTGCCTATGTCTCTGCCTCTCTCTCTCTCTCTCTGTGACTATCATAAATAAATAAAAATTTAAAAAAAAAAATAAAATATGTTTACCTAACTGTTTATCCCCAAATAATACAGGGGTAAGAAAACACTTCCAAATCCTATACTTCAATCCAAAAGAGTAAATAAATAAAAGCTTTCTTTTGAAAAGGATCGAAAAAATATTTTTGACAAAGGTGATTCAGATATTTCATTTCAAGCGCTCAAGTACTGCAGGAATAGGGAAAATGAGGCATCCAGGGAACAGAATTCAAATCTCATTATTTTTAATACAGCATAAGTTTAAATTCTTTATTATGTTTCTTGAGAAATTTCCTTCTTCAGGATATTTGATTCAACACAAGTAAGTGTATGTGTGAACTAACGGTGCATATGAGTGAGGACACAGAATTATACTAGTGGCTTAAATGAAGAATCAATAATGGAGGGGCTCTAGGAAGCATGGGGAGGGCTCAAGGAGCAAATAACCAATGGTATATCCAGAAAGATCTGAAGTCCTAGAGGAAGGACTGACGTCCCAGCAGGAGCTGTAGTCACAGAGGACAGCAGTCTGTCTGAGATGCATCTCTGCATGTTGGGGGAGCAGGGAACAAACACCGACTCTCTCTTTTTCTCCCCATGGCTCTGCTTCCCCTTGGCTGAATCCAATCAGGATCCTGGTCTGGGGCCTGAGAAATGGTTGTCTGCACAGGGATGCCCCCTGGGGCAAAAGCTGGACAGAGCAGGTGCAGCAGAGCCAACTGGGGAGCAGACTGGGAAGCCAGGGGAGAATCAACTGCTCCCAGGCTGCACATCTTCTCTTCCAGCTAAGCCTTTACACTTGTCTCTGGACCCAGTTACCTCAAAGTATCTGGCACTTGATTGTGACCATTACTGTTACCATTTGAGTCTACTAACCCTGCTGGAAAACACTGAGTGTTGCCAGTGTTTTAGAGTCAGTGTCCAAACTCAGCATTGTTCTGGTTAAATTTCTGGCTGTCATTTCAAATTTCTATCCTACAGGAAATCGAAGCCAAATTACCTTGGTGTAACATGAGCAGGTCTGTGGGGCAAAATCTCTCGGTTGTCCTGGCAGATCAATGGTTAACTAAAGATTTTAGATACAATGTTCTAAGGCTCAGCCCTTCCACTATCAACTATTCCCTCTGCCCTGTATGCCCTTCCCACCTCACAGAGCATATATGAATCATGTAAAAATCCAAACTATAGAAATTGCAGATGAAGATTCAGAGGCACATGCATTAGAAACCACTCATCTCCCCTGAGACCCAGACTGCGATTTGACCAGGGTAGTAGCAGGTTCAGAACTGGTAAATTCTTGAACTTCCCAATACAAAGCTTTTTGTGCTTTATTATAAAAGGGCACAGACAAGATTGATCCTTAAGAAATGCACATCTACACTAGGCTCTAATCACAAACTCGTCCTTGCTTCCTGGCTTATAGTTGAAAAGAGGAGGAATCAATTTTGCCTGGGACAAAAAATCGCCTGCCTCTTCTCCCTCTCCCCATTTCCTGATGAACAAAAGGATGGCTCACCACACCTAGTTATTTCCCTCAACCCTGTTTCCTCTTGTGTCCTCACTACATCTCCTCAATTATCCTATTGTTTGAGTCAGCCCTTACGGGTCCAGGTGAGACCAATAAAGCTATCAAAACGTGTCTTCTTTTCGTTCTAGATGTGACAGGAAGATATTGGAGGGTTTTAAGCAAAGAAAGAACACAATCTAATTTATGGTTTTACAGTATCGCTCTGGCTACTGTGTGGCAAATAGACAAGACTGGTTGGAGGCCATTTCAGGGGAGCAAACAAGAGATATGAGCGGGCTGCTTGGTAGCAGTGGAGGTGATAAATAGGAGCATATTTGCTATATGCCTTCAAGATAGAGTCAGCAAATGTGCTGTTGGATTGGATGTAGGACCTCAGGAACTAATGACATCCTGCAATCATTTGCCTGAACAACTTGAGGGATGAGCATATCATCTGCTAAAGTGGGGAATGAAGGGGACTCTGGCAGGAAAAATCAAGCTTTGTTCTAGACATTTTATTTTTTTTATTTTCATATATATATATATTTCATATATGTGGGGGTGGCAAATGGAGAGGAACAGAGGGACTGGGACAAACAGATTCTGCATTGAGCACAGAGCTCTACTCGGGGATCGATCCCACAACCCTGAGATCATGACCTGAGCTAAAATCAAGAATCAGACACCTCACTGACTGAGCCACCCAGGTGCCCCTGTTCTGGACATTTCAAATGGAATCTCCTATTTAGGCGTCCAGGTGGTGATGTCAGGATGTATGAGTCCAGAACTCAGGACGGAGGATGTGCATTTCAGAGTCCTCCGCTTGTGTAATATCTGAGCAGTGGAGTTGGACAGGGTCACCTGCAGAAAAAAAAAAAAAAAAACAAAACGTATACACGGCAGAGAACAAGTTCTAGGGAAAGAGCCCTGGAGGATCCCATAATTGAGGGACGAGGGAGCAAAATGATCTCGGAAGCAGCCTCCAGTGAGATAGGAAGGAACCTATGTGCGTTTCATTTTTTTTTTCCTCTAAAAATGGGTCCTGCGTGTCTCTAGAAAAGGGGATTATGAAACCCACCTGTGACTCACACAAACGATACGAAGCAAGTCCAGCGAAGCAATCCGGTACATTCTCCCCAGGAATAGCTCCGTGTTTATCTGTGTGTGCATGCGGGCGCCCCCACACACACTCAGGCCTGCCTTGACAGATGCAATGTTCAACAACTATGTGTGCTTCCATCCACCCACTGTCATGTAGATACGGTGACACGTGATTCCCGGCAAGCTAGTCTAAAGATAACCAGTCTGTTTTACTTTTCTGGGAGATCAATTTGACATTTTAATTATGTGTAAAAAAGTTCAACCAAATATATTACTATTGAATATTTTGACAAGGTCTTTCATCCTATGTTGAGATTCCAAGAACCAACTGCTCAGCAGTAATTACATAAAATGAGAAGGAAAAAAAGGGGTAAGTGGGTCACTTGCCCACCAAATAACTAGAAGTAAGCCTTGGACTTCTGATACCCTGTACCTTTGGACAGAGTGTCAGTTCTCTATCCCGCCTAAGAAGTAGCACAGCGCTTTTACTGTTTTGGGCCAGGGGCCTGGAGGGGACATCGTTGGGTGCCTCTGGCCCAAGGCCTTCCGATGTCTGCAGCCACGGTGAGGCTGGGGGAGGACCCAGCTCCATGCTCTCTCTTGTGGCCCCTGGTGGCCTCAAGTCCACACTGGCTGTCGGCCCTGGACCTGGACTCCTTGCACCCGGGCCTCTCCAAAGGGCAGCTGGCAGCCTGGCCCTGGCTGTCCTCCAGGCACGTGTGAGAGGGCCCCCATGGAGGGTCAGCAGGTAGCCAGGGAGCGGCACGTCTGGACACAGCGCTAACAGACCGTGTGTCTCTGACAAGGCATGTGAAGCGTTTCGGATAGTCTATACCCATTTTTAGGCCCGCACAGCACATGTCGGGAAGTTGGCAGACGATGGGGAAACAATTATGCTCTGTTCCCCACTGCAGTGATCTTTTCCTACATCTCGTCTTCGTACAGCACATTTCAGCCGAGCAGCAGCCTAGGAGCGAGGAGCAGTGACTTGGCAGTGCGGGTTATTTTAATGAACACTTTCAAGTAAGTCTTCACCATCTGTTTTCTTTCCTAATTACAAACCTATACTCATTTGCAGCTACATCATTAAAAGTGAGATTCTGGCGGCGTGCTCTAGATGCTTGTCTAGCTTGTCCTCTTGGTTCTAAATGAATCTCCTCTGTTGTGATATCTTGAAATCCAAGGCATCTCATTTGGGGTGAAGACACAAAAACCAGTATGACTGCATGTACGGGGCTCAAATGTATGGGATTCATGTCTTGATCCTCGCTCTTTCCTTCTCTGTGTCTCTCGGTGTTTCTCTGTAATTCTATTATTGCAAACAGGAATTCTCTTTAAGAAGGATTTTACATTTCAAATTCCCCAAATGTCTTTGGTAATTTTAGCTTGCTTTAGGGATAAGGGGAGGATTTAAGCTGAAGCCCTTTAAACAGGAATTAAACTCATTTGCACAATTTAGACCTGCAGATCTCTCCTGAGCACGATGAGGCATTTTACAGAGTTTAACACTGCAAATATTGTTTTATTTCTCTGTTTTCCCTCCCTAAGGAATTATTCATCAAGATGAACTCTAAAACAAATCAAGAGATACCAAGAGATACATAGCTTTAAAAATAATCGGCTGAAATTCAAAAGATTGCCAGCGGTTTTGCATCTCAAAGGATGCTAGCATTTAAGAAAGGATGGATGCCAATCATCAAGACTACTGATGTTGCTGCATAAGGGAGTGGCAATGCATTGTGGGCCTTTTAAATATTGACAACCTGCAAAATGCCCCCCCCCCGCCCCCACCACACTGTAAAAATCTGCCAAGCAGCCCTTCCACTTGAACTCAATGCTGGGAGGAGTGGCTAACACTGCAGCCACCCACTAGGTGCTGATGATGGGCGCCTCCTGCTGGCTGATATGGATTTACGGAAGAAGTGGCACAGGTGCTGCAGGGCCTAGAGACCAATCACATGATCAAATGCCTTTTCTTTTTTTTTTTTTTTTAATTTTTTATTGGTGTTCAATTTACTAACATACAGAATAACCCCCAGTGCCCGTCACCCATTCACTCCCACCCTCTGCCCTCCTCCCCTTCCAACACCCCTAGTTCGTTTCCCAGAGTTAGCAGTCTTTACGTTCTGTCTCCCTTTCTGATATTTCCCAAACATTTCTTCCCCCTTCCCCTATATTCCCTTTCACTATTATTTATATTCCCCAAATGAATGAGAACATATAATGTTTGTCCTTCTCCGACTGGCTTACTTCACTCAGCATAATACCCTCCAGTTCCATCCACGTTGAAGCAAATGGTGGGTATTTGTCATTTCTAATAGCTGAGTAATATTCCATTGTATACATAAACCACATCTTCTTTATCCATTCATCTTTCGTTGGACACCGAGGCTCCTTCCACAGTTTGGCTATCGTGGCCATTGCTGCTATAAACATCGGGGTGCAGGTGTCCCGGCGTTTCATTGCATCTGTATCTTTGGGGTAAATCCCCAGCAGTGCAATTGCTGGGTCGTAGGGCAGGTATATTTTTAACTCTTTGAGGAACCTCCACACAATTTTCCAGAGTGGCTGCACCAGTTCACATTCCCACCAACAGTGTATGAGGGTTCCCTTTTCTCCGCATCCTCTCCAACATTTGTTGTTTCCTGCCTTGTTAATTTTCCCCATTCTCACTGGTGTGAGGTGGTATCTCATTGTGGTTTTGATTTGTATTTCCCTGATGGCAAGTGATGCAGAGCATTTTCTCATGTGCATGTTGGCCATGTCTATGTCTTCCTCTGTGAGATTTCTGTTCATGTCTTTTGCCCATTTCATGATTGGATTGTTTGTTTCTTTGCTGTTGAGTTTAATAAGTTCTTTATAGATCTTGGAAACTAGCCCTTTATCTGATATGTCATTTGCAAATATCTTCTCCCATTCTGTAGGTTGTCTTTTAGTTTTGTTGACTGTATCCTTTGCTGTGCAAAAGCTTCTTATCTTGATGAAGTCCCAATAGTTCATTTTTGCTTTTGTTTCTTTTGCCTTCGTGGATGTATTTTGCAAGAAGTTACTGTGGCCGAGTTCAAAAAGGATGTTGCCTGTGTTCTTCTCTAGGATTTTGATGGAATCTTGTCTCACATTTAGATCTTTCATCCATTTTGAGTTTATCTTTGTGTCTGGTGAAAGAGAGTGGTCTAGTTTCATTCTTCTGCATGTGGATGTCCAATTTTCCCAGCACCATTTATTGAAGAGACTGTCTTTCTTCCAATGGATAGTTTTTCCTCCTTTATCGAATATTAGTTGCCCGTAAATATTATGAACAGCTATACGCCAATAAATTAGGCAATCTAGAAGAAATGGACGCATTCCTGGAAAGCCACAAACTACCAAAACTGGAACAGAAAGAAATAGAAAACCTGAACAGGCCAATAACCAGGGAGGAAATTGAAGCAGTCATCAAAAACCTCCCAAGACACAAGAGTCCAGGGCCAGATGGCTTCCCAGGGGAATTTTATCAAACGTTTAAAGAAGAAACCATACCTATCCTCCTAAAGCTGTTTGGAAAGATAGAAAGAGATGGAGTACTTCCCAATTCGTTCTATGAGGCCAGCATCACCTTAATTCCAAAACCAGACAAAGACCCCACCAAAAAGGAGAATTACAGACCAATATCCCTGATGAACATGGATGCAAAAATTCTCCACAAGATACTCGCCAATAGGATCCAACAGTACATTAAAAAAATTATTCACCATGACCAAGTAGGATTTATCCCTGGGACACAAGGCTGGTTCAACACCCGTAAAACAATCAATGTGATTCATCATATCAGCAAGAGAAAAACCAAGAACCATATGATCCTCTCATTGGATGCAGAGAAAGCATTTGACAAAATACAGCATCCATTCCTGATCAAAACTCTTCAGAGTGTAGGGATAGAGGGAACATTCCTCGACATCTTAAAAGCCATCTATGAAAAGCCCACAGCAAATATCATTCTCAATGGGGAAGCACTGTGAGCCTTTCCCCTAAGATCAGGAACAAGACAGGGATGTCCACTCTCACCACTGCTGTTCAACATAGTACTGGAAGTCCTAGCCTCAGCAATCAGACAACAAAAAGACATTAAAGGCATTCAAATTGGCAAAGAAGAAGTCAAACTCTCCCTCTTCGCCGATGACATGATACTCTACATAGAAAACCCAAAAGTCTCCACTCCAAGATTGCTAGAACTCATACAGCAATTCGGTAGCGTGGCAGGATACAAAATCAATGCCCAGAAGTCAGTGGCATTTCTATATACTAACAATCAGACTGAAGAAAGAGAAATTAAGGAGTCAATCCCATTTACAATTGCACCCAAAAGCATAAGATACCTAGGAATAAACCTAACCAAAGATGTAAAGGATCTATACCCTCAAAACTATAGAACACTTCTGAAAGAAATTGAGGAAGACACAAAGAGATGGAAAAATATTCCATGCTCATGGATTGGCAGAATTAATATTGTGAAAATGTCAATGTTACCCAGGGCAATATACACGTTTAATGCAATCCCTATCAAAATACCATGGACTTTCTTCAGAGAATTAGAACAAATTATTTTAAGATTTGTGTGGAATCAAAAAAGACCCCGAATAGCCAGGGGAATTTTAAAAAAGAAAACCATATCTGGGGGCATCACAATGCCAGATTTCAGGTTGTACTACAAAGCTGTGGTCATCAAGACAGTGTGGTACTGGCACAAAAACAGACACATAGATCAGTGGAACAGAATAGAGAACCCAGAAGTGGACCCTGAACTTTATGGGCAAATGCCTTTTCTTAAGCCAGCAGACGTTCCTGAAGGGTAGACAGGTCAGCTCAGTCACAGGAGGTGAGCATTGGGTCTGGGTGCATCAACACTGGGGTTGTTTCCTTGGATTCATCAGCCTTTGAGACCTTTGGTGTGGTAAAATTCATGGTCCCCTCCTGCATCAGACCCCAAAACAGGAATGGAAAGTGTCAGAGAACCTTGGGGAGCACCGTGACGGAAAAAGAGGCCTCGGGTTTCTGTGCGGGTTCAATGCTTTAATTGGAATGGATTGGCGTGTCCCCCTTTGGTCTGGTTTGCAAAGGTCCCCCACTCCTTTCCTTAATATGCGCCCGAGGACAGCCTGTCACCCTGTCACAGAAGACCACATCATCCTAATGTTCTCCGCCTGCGGCATTTTGCCTGCAAATCCCTGTGGCATGGATTGTGCTCCAAGAATCAGACCCTCTCCTTTTTAACACCGCACTTAGGCAGAGCTCCTACATAATTTCAGCTAGGCTTCATTCTGTTCAAATTGGTTAAGAAAACAGTTTCACAAAAACTGCTGGTTACAGGCTTCTAATTTCCTGTCATTACAAGATGCTGGAGTTTTTAAAATATCAGTCTTTGAGTGCAGAGGAGAAAAGCCACACCAGTGAGTGCAGGTGTGTCCAGACAATGCTTTAAGGGCAGAACATTCCAGAGAGAGTTTATGGAACAGATGTTAACTGAAGGGGAAGGGCCTATTATTTCAAAAATGCTGGGAAAGTTGATGAGCTTCTCTAAGCAATTTGCTGTGGGCTTTTCTCCACTGTGGGCAGGGGGAGAGGCTCCTTCCCGGGGGTGCTCGTATTCTTGCTGTAGAAACCGGACCTCTATACCTGAAGCATCTTGAAAATTGTGTCGGATCATCTGGGGTTTGGACTAGAGGAGAAATAATAAGCATGACAAAAATTCATGAGTGGAAATAACACAGATGAGCACAAGTTTCAAAATAGAAATTATCCATGGGGAAAAAAAACAAAGCTGAGGGCAGTGAAGAGATACACATGAAAACGGGTGGAAACAGCGGCTGCATTCTCTTTGGATCAAATACGATTATTTTAATGAGTTTTTTTAAACCTTTTTTTGGTTTTGTTTTAGCATAATGAGTGCTCTTAAGGCACTGGTGCAAATTCTTGTAAGTGTTCGTTTGTTCAGCTTTCTCCACCTTAGAGTCTTTGTGAAAGTTTAAGCCACTCAGTTACTATTTGGAGCTCAGGTGTAAATCGTTGTAGGATCTGGAGCCCTAGAGAGAGCTGGGTTTGGGGGCTCTTTTGATGATCTGAGGGCCCCTTCACTGAGCACAGGGCTGAGGGCCAGAGTCCCTTCACCAGATGCTGGCAGGGGTTCCACATCTCACAGCCACCGGACAGTGAGAAAGACCTGGAGACACTGCATAACTCATAAAATGGGGCCCAAACTAACTAGTATTTGAAGGGGTCATTATGGAATCTGTCAGCATGCACAGAATGCCCCATGTTGTATGGGTGCGAACTAATGAAAGATCTCAGGTTGTGTCCGGTGGGCACTGTGCACTGGTGCGGTGGGTGAGAAGGTGTATCTGGTGGGGTTGTTGAGAGGCATCTAGGCTGCTTCAGACTTCACATGCATGGGTGTCTACACCAGTTCCCACGTTCTGCATCCTTCTAGCCACGTGCTGAACGGTGTCTTAACAAAATCTCCTGTGCCTGAATAATGAGCCTCATGAGTGTTTGGCCAAGCTTCTGTCTTAACTTGATGGCAGAAACATTCCTGGTCCCAACCTTCCTGTGTTCTAGAGAAGAGAGCTTCCCCGGTGCATCCTTTTATCCCAACTGCTCTAAGGAATACCGACCTTGTATTGCACCTTCCACTTTTGGTTCATGAAATGCCTTGGATCATCCTGTTGCAGGGCCTGGAGAGCACAAGCTGGCCCACCCAGATGACAGTGGTGCAGCAGGAGCTGAGAACCCCCAGCCTCACCTGAGACACGGATGGCCCCACAGTCACACACACTTGTAACTCCAGCCCCTTGGGATGATGGAGGAATAAGACGTGCCCCATGCATTTCTAGGAGGCCCCAAGGGAGATGCACCATGTGCTCCTCAATCAGGCCAGAGCCCCAAGTGCCATCTGCTTGTCACCCAGCAGAGATCAGGCCATCCTGGGCCTGGAGAGCCAGGCGTCCTAGCCTCGGACAGGTACAGGCAGTCCCGCCACTGCAGCTCCCCCTCCGACTTGACCAAGTGACTCTTCCCCAAGTGGGAAGAACAAGAATGCACACCACCTCCTTTATATTCGAATAACAATAGCTTATAAAAGTGGTCTGCTAGGGTCCCCATGTCAACTGTTGTTTCCTAGGAAATGGCTGTTTCAGGTTTTACGTGCAGCCCTTCCGCTACCTGGAACCTCTAAATGGGACATTACATATCTGGGGTCAGGGATGGATCAGTCTCATTCTTTGCCCTAAAGCAGAGGATCAGATCCCTCTTCTCTAGGGTGAGTTAATTGCCAGGAGGCCCTCTGAGCTATCTGAGCAGCCCTCGGATGTGGCCACACATTCACCAGCACCCACTGGGGCCATGTACAGGGAGCTGGCTGCTGCCTAAGGAAAGGACATCAGTCCCGAAGTTCTGGGAGCACTTGCAAGGGAGTACTTTGCTGTTTCATAATCCAGTGTAAGTGTCATGACTGGGCAGGGAGTTGTCCCTATCTATGCACGCATGACTTTTCCACTTACTTTTACTAAAGCATGCGGTATTTCCCTCAAAATTCCTTTTAAAATAAATTACCTCCATAATAGTAAAACCCAAAGAATCCATATTTCTTAGTGATGAAAGAAAAAAATTTAAGATGCAAACAAAATATTATAATGAGTTATCTAACATTTGAGTGGCAAAAGAAAATAGCCCTCACTGTCCTTGCAGAATGCAAATTGCTTTCTCCTTAGCAATAAATCATTGACTTGGTGAAAGATAAATATCTCATCATTATTACACGTCAGGTCCATGTAGAAAATGCTTACCTTAAGTGGTTTGAGGTGTAAAAGATGCAGCTCTAGTAGAATGTGTGGCTCCCGCTCTCCACGGGTCAAAAATAAATGCAAATATTGACCGGCTCTAAAACTTCTATAAGCCACAACGACAGATTTTTTTTTTTTAATTAGCCCAGCAGAACAAGGCCAGAAACATAAGATCCAGGGTTTGTTCAAGGAGGCTTTGGAACTTGTATCCTCTGGTCGCGAAGTCTTTCCAATGGGGAGAGACAAGAAGCGTGGTGAACGGGCTTAGACGATGTTGGCACTATCAGGAGTGGTAGAAATGAAGGGTATTTTTGCTCACTTGCTCTCATTTCGCTCCTGGGAAGTGTTCCGAATGAGAGAAATCTGGTGGAAAAGACTGGGAGACTATTTAGAAATGGATTTAAAATAGCATGTATCAATGTTTTCTAGAAGTCAGGAATGCAATGAAAATTTTTTCTGAAGTCTCATTGGAGGAGTTTTTGTTAGAAGTTGGAGAAATTCACCATAATGATGGCATGTGATGTCAGCCACCCTTTCCAAAATGGAAAAGGGAGAAGGATCATTTTAGGAGATCAGTGAGCCGAGACCACTTAGCTGGGGGAGCGCACTTTGAGGTTTGGATTCCCTCCAGGGATGTAAATCACATCACATGCTGATATTTTAATATCAAATATTGTGATAGGAGGGCCGGGATGGAAGCTGACAGGGTGCCAGTACCCTCATGAGGACATTGCTGCCATGGAAGGGAGAGCCGAGGGCCCATCCATCATGGCTCTATTTCTTAACAGGTGGTTGTATAATTGGTTCACTGTTTCTCTGCCTTTTCCCTGTGGTATCTTCTCAATCAGGCCTTGGAGCCTGGGGGGTGGGGGCAGATGTGTCATACTCATCTTTCAACCCCCACTCCCTCACCCCTAGGCTGGAAAGCCACAGGAAAGGGAAACTCAGATCACTTAGGAGCTAAGTGAGTGAACTGTCCATGCAGAAAGGCCAATTACGATGCCACGCCTTGCAACATAATTTGCCAGGAACTCTTATGATGGTGACAAATTGGGATGACAAAATGCCACTGGATGAAAAAAAAAAAGAAGAAAGAAAAAACTCTCTCTGCAGACAATACACAAAGAATGACACAATGTGAAAATACGCCTTAGAAGAAAGGTGATCGATTAATCAAAATTTTACAATTAGCACTAAAAATAAACTTTATAGTGGCCTCTGAAATGGGAAGATGGAGTAAGTCGTGTGGAGATGTTGGTTCTGGAGCTCCTTTGCTTCTGCGAATTCCTTTAATTCAACAAGCAACTTGGATGTTAAACACCTAAAGATGACTTTGTGTCTGTAGCCTCCTCACAATAGTGGGTGAAACTATTTCAGATTGCTTTTATGGAATTCAGGTGAAGTTGGAAGGAGAAAGCATCTGGAGTTTTAATTATGGGGGACATATTACATAATCTCAGATGAAGCTCAGAGACGTTTTGTTCTTATTTACAATTATAGGTATTTTGCTACATTCATGTATGATGAGAGTTTTAGGACTGTTAACTGGGCTCATCTTGCGATCAGCTCAGCCATGACAAATCCCCGACATGTCATCGCTAATTGTTCGCCTGACGACACACACAGTGGGGGACGGGGTTGTTTAATCTTAGCCATCTATTTGCAGATTGTTCCTGTTGGTTGAGTAAAAATTATTTCGAAAACTGTCACTTTATCAGATCATACTTTTGCATTTTAATAAATGTGGTTCAGAGAGCTGCCTGGAGCGTGTGTGGTTGATGTACCAGTCTCCCCTGCTAGCGATAATCACTGCAGAGGAGCTAGTGACAGCGTCTGCACGTGGGAGTGAAGCCATCATGTTTGGAAGAGTCTTCACTGAGCCACCTCTCCAACTGGGGAGCCCTGCCCTTATCAGGGACACTGTGGGGCAGTTAAAAGCTTCCCTCCTATGTTCTTCATAAGAATACCATCCAGAACACTCGAAAGACATTTGGACAAGCATCAGCCACAGCCATTCCGCATCCTTTGTATTATTATATGCCCTGCCTTCTGCAGGATCTCCACAGGCACAGATAGTTGTGAATTACAGACAAAAATCTCTCAGATTCTGCCAAAGATCTGTGCCAAAGTGATCATGATTATCCATCTCTGAGTATTTGCTCCTGCCAGCAACAATTAATGAGATTGAATCACTCATGATCTTTGAATATATGAAATAAAAACAGAAGCAGGAATAAAATAATGATGAACAAGGGGCTTCATTATATAAGAAACAACAACTTTTGATTGTTAAAGAAAGGCCATCCCAGCTAAAGAAACCAGGAGAAGGTTCGGGTGTCTCTAATCTTCAGGAACAGAGGATCCAGCCCGAAGCTGGCAACAGTGAAGTGGACAAGATGAGCCCTCTGTGTCCATCAGCATTAACTCTTCCTGCCCCACTACTGTGGTCTCCATGGGTCAGACCTCTTGTTCTGTTTTTCCCCTGTGTTTCCTCTGACCACCTTGATGGGGACTGTGTTCATGAGAAACAGTGTGAGACCTTTCTCAGATAATCCGTGCTGCTTCATGACATGCAAATTATGTTTAAAATAGAAAATCTTTCCCCTAGGACAGAGGAATGATGATTAATTTTAACTTCTGGTGAGTGATCCACCACTGAAATAAATATCAGCGAGATGGTCAAGCTAAAATATGTTCCAGTTCCAGCAAGCTATTAAGAATCCATGTGAGTTTGGGCAATTTCTTTCTTTTTTCTGAACTGCTGTTTCCTTTCTCAGTGGTCACAGAGGTCCTCCGGGCTCTATGAATCTACGATTTTCTGAATGTTAAAGGGTAAACAAATTTCTTGAAATTAAAAAAAACTGGGAAAAATATCTTCTATAGTATTGTGGAGGATATGACCTCTATTTTCATTGTGCTCATCCAGTCATTATTTTAAGTTACAAGCAGATGGATACATAGCTAGACAGACGAGTAGATGGATAGAATGAAAGACAAATAGAAAGTCAAGCAGACAGGAGGGATCTAGGGTCATAGGTAATGCAAACTGGACATAGGGCATGGTCCCTATTTTAAGGAGCCCGGAGAGGGAAGGACAGGTTCTGGTTGAATCTGCCACCTGGTCCATAATATTCATTAATATGAAAGCAAGTATGTGCAGGTAGAGTTTAGGCCATCTGCTTGCATGCTGGGCCAGTGGAGGTGAGGGGAACAATCTTGTGTTTTTATAGATGAATTTCCACTCTGATGGTTTTCCCCAGGAGAACCACTTTTCCTTTGTAAAAAGAGAAGATTGTTTCTTACACAATTTCAAAGTAAATAAGTCATTTCTCCAATTTATCAAACCATCCAATTGTATATTAATTATTAAAAAATCATAAAAGTTTGAAGAGTTTAAAAAGGCCATTTAGTTTGTTTACCTGCCTCTAGGCAAGACTTACACATACCAACAGAGATAATTGGTATCCTGCCAAATGACTATTTTCTGGTCTAAGCAATGAATTTTTTTCCCTAATTAGTGTGTAGAATAAGAGTTGTTTCTTACAATTAATGAGGACGGTTACTCTTGAGGTTGTTTTAATATCACATTCAGTACATGGCATCTAAGCATCTTAACTTGGGCTGGGCCATTTCTTCAGTAGCCACTTCCCTGGAGCATCATGTCTCCGAGACCAGCCTGTGCCCGTTACAGTGAGGGCTGCTGTGGAAAATAATCATCTCAGATATTCACAGTGAAGCTTCTGTGTTGTTGTTCATTTCTGCTCTTTAGAAAGTCTCTCTGCTCTTGTATCGTGAATGGTCCTGTCAGTCAGGCCCAGAGAGGCAAAGGCAAGGGACTGTGTTCTGGGACTCTGACCCAAGGCAAAGAGGCAGATAAGGTGTAGCCTGTCATGACAGCAACCATGATGCTGATCCTTGCTATGGGTCCCTTTAACATGTCTTTTGTGTAGCTCTGGACACCAGTGTTCCAGGTGTCTGACATCAGCATGTGTTTCTACATCTTACTCTACTAAGAACTCGCTGTACTCAGTGCCATATCGAGATATTTAAAACCACAATATGCTCAATCAGCTCAGCCAAATGCCAGTTGCTCATTTTCCACATAAATCAGATATGATTAGTGTTTGCTTGGGCAAGTCATCACTAACACACAGCAGCCTCACACTCGTGTGTAAGTGCCCAGTGCTCCCTATCACGTGCTTTGGTGGCACACAGAGCAGCCTTCATCCAAATGTAAGAGCTCGACGGAGCCATTAAATGCAAGACCTTCTTAAGAACGAGTTTCTAGAGACAGCCAGACAGTCAATATCAAAATGTGTCTTTGAAGAAGGTCTAAGATAAACTTGAAATAAGCCAATTTAGCTTGCTGGGTAAGCAGCAATTTAAGGCATGATCTTTTCCCCTCCTCCTCCCTGGCTTCCTCCTCCTCCTCCTCCTCTCTGTCTTCCTCCTCTTCCTTCTCCCCTTCGTCTTCCTCCTCCTCCTCATCTTTCTTCTCCTATTCCTTCTTTAAATGTAACAAAACAAATCCTTAAGGATTATTTATGAGTAATATTCAAAATGAAGATTTGGTCAATATGTTTCACCAGGAGGTTTTAATGGGAACACTTTATCCTAGTTAATGATCCCTAGGAGCCAGGTTTGCTCTGGAAAGCAAACACTGAAGTAATAACAACAGGAAAATAAACACATTCCCAAACCCTTAAGCCTAAACGGCAGAGATTTGTGTTACTATTGTTCCTCTACGGGTCTGGCTCACATTTGGTGGTGCATTTTCTCTGAAAGGAAAATGACAAGGCTGCTCGGCAACTCCTAGAACAGCTTGAAGACACTTAAATCTGATGACACAGAACGAATCTCCAAAAGGAGTTACAGTCATGTAAAATAATGAAAGTGGAGACACGTAGAATGCAAACATCAGTCTTATGAGAAACAAAGCTGCATATAATCGGGTGTCATAAAATGAGTTGGTATTCCCTAGAAAAGGGGGGTGATGGGAGAGGGTGCCCCTCTGTCACTCGGTGTGAAGGAGGGCCCTTCTGCATCCTATTGGAAAGACAGGATCTGAGGACTGTTTCCCTTCAAAGATACAATAAAAAGCCTCTTGTTGCAAACAACATTTAGTGGTTGTGTTTTCTAGTAAAAATAAGACTCCTGGATGAATTTATTTTTTAACTCCGTAAGAGGTAGAGAAAGAGAAAACTAAATGAAACAAAGCAAAAGTAGCATAATGGAATCTAACTGACAGATGTAGACTCGCCGTGAGGGTTTTCAAAGAAGGAAAGGATGTGATGAACATAGCCTCTGTAAGGCTGACTGCCAGTATAGACAAGTCTGTCTCTCCTAGTCCTCACAGTTCTCCTCATGGGGATCAGTGGTTCAGCTCCTCTTCACGGCAGCTCTTGGGATGCCAGCACACCTGCAGAGACCCATGAGTCTGGTCCTCACTAGGTAGAAACCAATTTTAGATTTGTAACTGTTTAGTGAGCTACAGTTCCCTGACCTGAGTAGTATAGACACAATATCTCCCTCCTATCCTAAACATGTAGCATTAGTGTTCCTAGATTGTGAAGAAAGACCTTGTCCAAGAAGACGTCCTGGACCAGGTCACTAAGGACCCTGATGGCACACATAGACCTCCCTGGGCTTGGGTCTATCTAGGCTTTGGAATTCAGTATAAACTCACCTCCAGTTTTTAAAGCCAGAATTTGGAAGTTAGATCCACAGACGCTATCGACACTTGTATATGCATGAGATTCAATGGCCTCATGGATTGCACACAAGACTTAATAGAGAACAAACATATTTAATTGGAAATTAGAGTTCTGTCCTTTATTTCAAACTAGCTTTCGAGTCTTTGTTCCCTAATAATGGAAATGAGAATGATATATATTCTGATTATGTCAGTGATATTTCATCAATTAAAGAGACAGTAGGTGTGCATGTCCTGAACAGTCAGAGAGAAGTATAAAGTAGAAAGGATTTTTTCCCCTAATATGGTCAGGCTTAAAGAATGATACAATCTAAGTCCTGAGAGAAAGCCAAAGTTTGCTGGTGGAAAATTGCTCTCAATTTAAGAAATTCTTTTATAAAGCCATTGATTTATCCATCCATCCATCCATCCATCCAACCATCCATCCATCCACTAATCCATCCATCCAAACACCCATTCATTCATTCAATAATATATCCGTATACCCAAATGTTTATTGAGAATCGGCTTTTCTTGAGACCCAGGATATTAAATTTGGGTACTCAGTGATAAAATATGCATGATCTGTGCCCTTATAATTTTTGGTGAGGAAGACTGATAGTAAAGAAGCACTTTGAAAAAAAAGAAGAAATTAGGAATGATGGCAGCACCCATTAGTGGAAAGTATTGAGAATCACAACTGAACAGGGCCTAGAGGCATGGCACGCCAATGCCCTGAACTTGGACACACACTGTTGCACAACAGCCTTCAAATAATATCTGTTGCCAGTGAATATCAGTCAGTCAAAATTAGGAAAAAGAGTGGATTATCCAACGTATGTTTTCAAAACTTAATTGTAATAATTTAACCAGAATTTAGTAATCCTTCTAGGTAAAGTCTTTAGAAGATATGTTAATATCTAAGAACATTTTCAGTTAACATAAATTCACTTGTTTCTGGTATGCAGCATAAATATTAGCCTTACTATCTTATTTATTTTATTAAATTCTTAGTATAGTGGAGAGAATAATGCCCCCCCCCCCCCGCCAAGAGGTCCACAGACTAATTCTAGGAACCTGAGACTATATTACCTTACTTGGCAAAAGAAAATTTGCAGATGAGATTAAGATTATGGGTCTTGAGATGGGGGAGATTATCTTGGATTAGCTGAGTGGATGAAATCTGATCACAAAACCCTCAAAAGCAGAGAAGTTGGAGATATGAAACATAAGGGGTCCTCAGCCCTCATTATTAGTTTTGAGAAAGGAGGAGTAGGCCATGAGCCATGGGACAAAGACTTGGAATGGCCTCAGGAAGCTGAGGATGGCCCTCAGTTGACATCTTGAAGATGGGGACCTGCATCCCACAGTCTCAAGACACTGAGGGGCATCTGAGTAGCTCAGTGGTTGAGCGTCTGCCTTTGGCTCAGTTCGTGACTCTGGGGTCCTGGGATCGAGTCCCCCATCCGGCTCCCACAGAAAGTTTTATCCCTCTGTCTATGTCTCTGCCTCTCTCTGTGTCTCTCATGAATACATAAATAAAATCTTAAAAAAAAAAAGTCAAATTATGCCAAGAACTTTAATAAACTGGGAAAGACCAGAAAATGGATTCTCCCCTGCAGCCCCCAGCAAAGAAGGCAGGCTGTGGACACCTTGACCTCAGCCCAGTGAGACTACTGTTGGACTCCTGACCTACAGAACTATAGGACAATGGATTTGTGTTGTTTTAAACTGCTAAATATGTGGTGATTTATTATGACGGTGATGGAATCTAATTGTCTTAGAAATGTAATGAGTGAGTTTCAGAGCAGTATAGGCCTGGAAACCAGAAAGACGATTTATCAGATCAAATATTCTTTACTCCTCCATCCACATCCCAAAGTTCAGCAGGGAGTGAGAGGTAGACCAATAGCCACAGGACACAAGTCCTTTGACTTACAGCCTTTTGCCTCGGATTTCCCTGACAGTCCAGGGAAAGCAGCCCTGTCACTGTTTGCTTGTCTCCAGGATTGTCTCTGCTTTCCTCAAGGTCCCAGAAGGACCGAGGCCACTGCCATTCCTATGACATTCGAGAATTCTCTGCAGAAAATGGCAGACCACTGCTGAGGGACTTCTGTGCAATCCAGAATTCCCTGGCTTCGGAACTCACCTTTCCTTATTAACTTCCAAAGACTTCCATTGTCCTCCCGATGCTGCTGTCAATGTAAGCAACAGAAAGAGAGGTTTCAAGCTAACTCTCAGAAAGGATCACAATGACAAATGGCTTGCAGGTCAAGTGTGCAGCAGCAAGTATGTTCAGGAAGCCGGGGTAGCAATGGAAATCCACACTGGCCCCAGAGTTTCAGGGTCGAGAATGAATTGGGGACCGTGGCTACAGATGTGGAACTTGCTGGCATTTCTCAGTGATGTGAGCCTTTCTAAGCCCTCCAGTTACGCTCTCCAAAATACCGTGCTTGCCTGCTCCAGCCACTGCTGGATTGTTCTGGTGGGACTCGGCTCCTCCCCATGTATTCATTCCCCTGCCTCCTCTGTTTGCGACCTGTTTGTTCTGCTTTCTGGGCTGTGTCTGTATCGTTTCTAGGGAAAGGTGACACTGGATCCCATCACTCCCCTCTTCCAAACTCAGCTAAGCCTCAGGATGGAAATTTCTAAGTGCAGGTTTAATCAGTATTTACATCACAATAACTCAGAACACCTAAATTTCAAGCCAGCAGTCCTTTTTTTTCTATGAACTTTCAAATAGAAATTTTTCATATATTTTTCTGATTTAGTTTTCCTTCTATGTCTCTGTAAATGCTTCTGAGGATAATCATTTAATATATGTTTTCCCAAAATACACTGATCTACAAAATAACAGGTCATTACATCCTGCGTCCCTGCTCTGCTTGGTCCCCTGCATTTTCATAAAGTCCCCTCTTCTGGATCCTAAGGACAACACTCCTTCCAGAGAGCCCAGGAGTCCAGTTTCCCTGAGCC
Source organism: Canis lupus baileyi (assembly GCF_048164855.1). Lineage (NCBI taxonomy): Eukaryota > Metazoa > Chordata > Mammalia > Carnivora > Canidae > Canis > Canis lupus. The sequence continues at coordinate 9,290,033 of NC_132868.1, forward strand.
AGGGGGAAAGTGTCCCTCAGAGGGCACCATCTGGAGGAAGAAGTGCAGTGAAGGTCAGGGCAACACAATTTTGAGTGGAGGAAATGCTCCGCATCACTTGCCATCAAGGAAATACAAATCAAAACCACAATGAGATATCACTTCGCACCAGTCAGAATGGCTAAAATTAACAAGACAGGAAACAACAGATGTTGGCGAGGATATGGAGAAAGGGGAACCCTCTTGCACTGTTGGTGGGAATGTGAACTGGTACAGCCACTATGGAAAACTGTGTGGAGGTTCCTTAGAATTAAAAATAGAGCTACCCTATGACCCAGCAATTGCACTGCTGGGGATTTACCCCAAAGATACAGATGCAATGAAACGCTGGGGCCCCTGCACCCCAATGTTTATAGCAGCAATGTCCACAATAGCCAAACTGTGGAAAGAGCCTCAGTGCCCTTCAACAGATGATGGATAAAGAAGATGTGGTCTATGTATACAGTGGATTATTCCTCAGCCATCAGAAAGGACAGACACCTACCATTTGCTTCGACGTGGATAGAACTGAAGGGTATTACACTGAGTGAAGTAAGTCAATCGGAGAAGGACAATCATCATATGGTTTTACTCATACAGGAAATATAAGAAATAGTGAAAGGGATTATAAGGGAAAGGAGGGGAACTGAGTGGGGGAAATTAGAGAGGGAGATAAACCCTAAATCTGGGAAATGGACAAAGGGTTGCGGAAGGGGAGGTGGACGCAGGGATGGGGTGACTGGGAGATGATGGACAATGAAGAGGGCACTTGATGTTATACTATAACACGATGAGCACTGGGTGTTATACTATATGTTGGCAAATTGAATTTAAATTAAAAAAATGTAAAAACAAACAAAAAAGAAATTAGGACGATAAAGGTAGAACTGTTTTCAGAAACCACCACTCCCTGCAGCTGCCCTGCAAGCCTGGTAGGGTTGCCAGGGGGCAGGAGGAGCTGAAAGGCTTTGCTGCATATCAGATCGTGTTGTTTTGATGAACAAGAAACAGGCAGGCAAATTCAGAGGTAGAACAAAGGTGAGAGTTGTGTCAGAACTAGCCAAATCAATTATGTGGAAATCCACGAGAGAAGTTTTAAAAAGAATAAAAGGGAAGTCTCATTTTCAGGTTTAAAAATCCTATTGCTGGGATTAAAAGGTGCCAGCTTCCAGTTGTAAAATAAATAAGTCTTGGAGATGTAATGCACAGCTCAAGGAATATAGTCAATAATAGTGCAATGAAAAAAAAATAGTGCAATGACTTTGTATAGTGACTGATGGTAACGAGAGTTTTCATAAGGGTCATTCTGTAATGTATAAAACTATTAAATTGCAATGATGTGCGCCTGAAACCGGTAAGATATTATAGGTCAATTATACATCAATTATAAATAAGTAAACAAACAAACAAACAAATAGAAATCCTATTGTCAAAAATGAGTTGGGGAAGAGAAAGTTAAGGTTTAATTGAATGTGAAAATTTCTAGCTTTCTTAGGAATTTTCACTTTGAATCCGGGATACTGCGAATGTTTTCTGATATATTCAAACGTGATAAAGAAAAAAGGCACATTGAACACAGGGACATTCCACCTTGCAAGAGCATCTGTTAATTAATTGCTTTAAATAGTGAGCTCACCCAGTTTGTAGAGAACGCAATTTCATTGTGGTGACATGTAACCACAGCATAAGTGAGGGACACCTACCCATAGGTGAGTGCTCTCCAGTGAGGAGTCTCTGATTTGAAAGAGGGAGTCTTGAAGCCAGTCTAAATAAAAGAGATGCCACCTCTAAATCTCTGTTGCTCTATAACCAAAAATAAAGCCCTTTTGGAGAACAATGTTTTCTGGTGTGTGTATGTGTATGTGTGTGCATGCTCACGTACATGATTATTCTGGAAAGCACAAGAGGGGGGCTGGTCTAGAAGATGAGCCAAGGGAAGCAAATGGCATAGATCTTTCCTGGGTCCACACATCTGCTCTGAGGCCTCCAGGAGCCCAGCCTGCAATCTGGAAGGCCGTGGGTGTGAGCCCCTGTCCTCCCCTGCCCAGGAGCAAGAAAGCCGGAGGCTTGGGTGTGTTACCACAACTGCAAAGGCAAAGATGGTTAGGCACTTGGCAGCTCTAATGATGCTAATGAGCTTGAAGCCACAACTGTTCCTTTCTCACACTAAGCTCCCACCCTGCCCTCCACCTGTCTGTTTATAAACCTGTATTTCCTTCAGGGAAGGATGGAATGTAAACATCTCATTTTTAGTCTAGATATTCAGTTTTCTATAACAGAGTTCGCAAAACAGCACTTTTACCTCTTTTCTAAACCTGAGAGAGGGTGGATCTATATGTTCATACCTTAGAAATCACCCCAGCACAAACCAAATAGCTACCATTTTTTAGATTCCACTGCATTTAATTAGGTAAATTGTTGCATTTTATTAGTAAGTTTGAGTAACTTTTCCTTCTTCCCTTTACTGTACACTCAGTAAGGCAAGCAGATCCTGTGATTATGATTTTCGTCTAATGCCAGTCATTTCAATTTCAAACAAATTATTGTTCCAATTCTATTTCCAATTAAAACAATTGGGGTCCATAGCCAATTCTATGAAGCATATGAGGATTCCATGTTTCAGCATAGTTTAGAATGACAAATAGTATAAATCCTAAGTGTCCATCTGGTGATTCGAGATTATTCTAGAATGAATTTTCATGAGAAAGACAAACAGAAGCAGATAAAATAAGTGTGGCCCGAGAAAGTCAATGTTCCCCAATTCTATCAGTTCTGCAGCCCACCCCTTCCGGATGTGACTGAGGTAGCAAACTGATGACCTCAGTGACGTCCTCTGGAGTGTCTTGCTGCCGCCAAGATCTATCAGAGTTTAAGAATTCCCTAAGCAAGTGTTTGAGGAGCCAAGAAACCATGCTATTGCTGGTCAGTGTGGCAGGTAACCCCACAAAACACTTGCTACTTAAAAACACGTTCAAGCCTGAATTGAAGAAGACACCATGGGGGCATTTTGTACCCTTTTGGAGTGCGCTGACATACTCCAACAGTTCCAGAAGCCTGATGTGTCAAAGGAGCCATAAAGACATGCTGTCAGTCTGCAGACCCCACATCGCTGTATAAATCTACAGCTGGGAAGAACAGTGAGAAATGGATCAAAGTACTCAGATTTTCTTTTTGATATCAAAACTAGCAATTGGTGGTTTCATGTAAGGTATTCCAAATTCACCAAGGTCATTAGTACTCGTTAATAAATAGCATTGTATTGAAGTGCCTGCAGTTTGTTTCAAATTTCACATCAGACTCAGGTTCAATCAATGGCTATTTTGACCTCTATTTTGAAAGGATTAAAAAAAATTGTTTAGACCAATAGATAAGCATCCATCTTAAAGAATACACTAAAACTTCATTCTTTTTTTTTAATTTTTTTTAATTTTTATTTATTTATGATAGTTACAGAGAGAGAGAGAGGCAGAGACACAGGCAGAGGGAGAAGCAGGCTCCATGCACCGGGAGCCCGATGTGGGATTCGATCCCGGGTCTCCAGGATCGTGCCCTGGGCCAAAGGCAGGCTCCAAACTGCTGCGCCACCCAGGGATCCCCTGTTTTTTTTTTTTAAATTAGATTTCATCCACACAATGTGATCAAAGTTTCAGAAATTGCACTTTTTTAAAAAAGTCACTCCTTGCTATGCAATCATGACTTTAAAAAATATTTTTTTGGTTGGAAAATATTCATATTTTAAAAACTGTTCCAAAGCTGCTGGCATTTCTGAAATTTACTTTGTAAACTATGATTGATGTTTAGCAATTTTTGCTGCCAAATATATCATTTATTTTAGTTTTGCAGGATGTGCTTGGCTTTCTCCACCAAACCCAGGAAGGCCCAGGCAGTCTGTTTCATTAACTTAAATAGGAACATGAGGCTAATTTGGTTCATCAGCTTTCAAGCCTGAAAATGGATCCTGGAACACTCCTCTCCCAAATATCCATCCTGAGGCCAGAGGAACAGGTTGACCCTATGTGTGTGATACTCCTAGTTCTAAATTCAAACTGAAGCCTCAAGACTGAGAAGTGTAAATGTTCCTATCATGGTAGCCCAAGGTAGATGGATTGATGAATAGATATCTTCAATCCCAGGATAAAGGGCATCTGGAAGAGAACCCACTATCAACACAATTGGTTCGGGTTCTGGCTTTTCTATATTCCTCTCCTGTTTTTCTATCTTCCTTCTTGTTTTTAATCCTTACTCCTAAATTTTCCTGGGGCCTGAACTTATTTATATCATTCCAACAAATTCCTCATTCTCACTTTCTGGTCTGCCCTGTGCCTGGTTTTCTTCCCAATCATTTGGTTTACATTTGCTTCCAATATTACACCGACAGCAGTGCTTTTTGATCTCAGCTGGTTCTAACTGGAACCTCTAGGCTTTACCCCGAAACACACCACAGGTAAAGCAGCCACCTCCAGTTACCTACTCTTAAATCCTGGGAGGTCCTGCATCTCTCCTCTGATCCCCTGCTTGGTTCCAAGGGAAGGCTGTGACATATGTGACAGATTCTGCATCTATACACAGAATTCACCAAAACTATGGGTTTAGTAAAAGTAGAACCAGAGCACAGGTTTACTGAAACATGATCCATTCTCATTGCTATGGGAAGCAGCATGGATAGACTTCCCTGAAGTGATTCATTTATTCATTATTCATTCAATTGTTCACTCAGTCATGTATTCATTCAATAATTCATTCAAACACTTGATCATTCATTTATCCAGTCCTTACATACTTATGGAGCATCTATGGTGTCTAAGGTGATGCTCTAGGTGATGGGGATGCAGCAATGAATAGAGGGGATTTAAATCCTTATCATTATGGAGTTTACTATGTCAGAAGGTAATAAGGGTTATGAAAAAGATGGGGCAGAAATGGCTAGGAAGGGGGCATGTTCAACTTTTAAAAGAGTAGGCTGGGAAGGGCTCAGGGAGAAGGTAGAGGAAACCACATGAGAACAAAGGAAAAGTCATCCTAAAGGATTGAAGGAGTAGTGTTTGATGGTTCCACAGAGCTGGGGGTGGTGACTGTTTCTATCAGCCAGGTCAAGAACCTCAGTGAAGAGATGACTGGACTTTTGTAAGACAGGAGGAAGGGGGCCAGAAAGAATATTTCAAATACTGTCTAAAAGATTTCAAAATTTGATGAGAATAATAAACTCACAGTGGCAAGAATCTCCATGAATCTCAAGCACAAGGAACATGACACATCATAACCAAATGGCTCAGAACCAGTAACAAATGAAACATTTAAAAGCAACCAGAGAGAGAATAAAACACAGTAAATAAAACTGCAGATAAGAGTGACATAGATTTCTCATCAGAAATAATGCAAGTAATGAGAGAGTGGAATATCTTCAAGGTCTGAAAGGAAATGAAAAACTTTCCATCTAGAGTTCTTCATCTCACAAAATATATTCCATAAACAAAGGAGAACTTCTTGGCATACAGAAAGCTGTGAGCATCCATGACTAGCAAACAGGTACTACAGGAAACGATCAACGAATTCCTTTTTTGAAGAATGAGAATGATGGCAGATGGATGTACATAAAGACAAAAGGAGCCCCAAAACTTCAGGTTAAATGTATAATAGAGCCTTTCTCCTCATTTCAATGTCTTTAAAAGGGGCACATGGCTGGCTCAGTGTGAAGAGCATGCAACTCTTGATCTTGGGATCATGAGTTTGAGCTCCATGTTGGGTGTTAGACATAACCAAAAAAATAAACTTAAAAGACAAAAATCTTAACTCTCTATAAAAGATTATTTATTCTTTAAATAAGAATTATAACAATATAGTGTGGGGTTGGTACCATGTAAAACATACGTGAAGTGCCTGGATGGCTCAGTCAGTTAAGCATACAACTCTTGATTTGGCTCAGGTCATGATCTCAGGGCCATGAGATCAAGTCTCATGTTGGGCTCTGCGCTGGGCATGGAGCCTCTCCCTCTGTCTCTGCCCCTCCACCTCACTTGTGCTCTCTGTCTAAAAATACATAATAATAACAAAATAAAATAAAAGTAAAATCTGTGCTAATAATAGCATCAATTTTCAGGAAAGAAGAGACAGTCCATGGCATTGTAAGTTTCTTGCACAACACATCAAGTGGTGGACTACCATTTTAGGAAAGTCTGTGATTAAAGATGTGTACTGGTAACCCAATTAGTTATGGCTAGTAAAGAGGTAAAATAGAATCAAAGAAAAATACCTAATTAATTTAAAAGAAAATGAGGGGAAAGTGATCAGAGTAGATGAGAGAAATAGAAAACAAATAGGAAGATAACATTAAACTTAACCACATAGTGATTTCATCAAATATGAATGGTCTCAACATCCTTCTTAAAGGATAGATCATCATACCAGATAGAAAAAGCGAGATGCAACTCTATGTTATCTAAAAGAAAACACTTCAAATGAGAAGACACAGATGAGCAAGTTGGGAAAATGTATACAATGTTAACACCAATCAAAAGACACCGGGATTGACTGTGTCAATATCCTACTAAGTAAATTTAGAGCAGAGAATGTTAGAAGGCATAAATAATTATTTTTCATAAAGATAAGAACTACAAGACCCATTAGAAAATTGGAAACATCCAGTTACTGTCAGAGATTCTAATAGCTTTCTCTCAATAATTGATAGAAACAGTTAAGACACCAAAGATTTGAACAAAACTATGAACCAATTTGATGTAATTAATATTTATAGACCAGTCCATCCAATGACGGCAGGATGTATATCTTTTTCATATGCATGTGGGGCATTTACCAACATAGATCATATTCTGGGTCATAAAACAAGTCTCAGTAAATTGAAAAAGATTCAAGTCCCACCAGGAGATTCTCTGGCCAGAATGGAATTACTTTAGAAATCAATAATGAAGAGACCTAAGGAGATGAGAGCATAAACGTCTCGCATATTTGATGAAAGAACATGTGAGGCAGAGAATCTAGGAGCAAAAGCTCTGAGGGAGGAGAATGCCTGACATGTTTATGCAAGAGAAAAAAATTTGGCTGGGATGCGGGAAGCAAGGGAAGAAGAGAGAGATAAAAATAACATCTGAGAGGTAACAAGAATGGGAGAAGATTTGTTAAGGCTTTTTGGAAATTATAAAAGTGTCAACTTACTCTGGTTGGGATGGAAGCTTCTAGAAGGTTATTTGTTTATTTATTTATTTATTTATTTATTTATTTATTTATTTATAGAGTTATAGAATCCAATGTATGTCTATAAAGGATCCCTCTGGCTATTGTGTGGGTAATAGAAATAACAGACTATGGGGTGGGCAAAAGAACAGAGGCAGGGACCCAGGTTATGGAGCTCTTATAATAGTTGGGATGACAGAGACGAAGACCAAGGTGGAGGTAAGAAGTGGTCAACTTCTAGATGTATTAGGAAGGCAGAGCTCATAAGATTTTTCTGAATGAAATACAAGGAGTGAGGAAGATCAAAACTGACTGTGAAACACTTGACATGAATGACTTGCAGAGTAGCTGCCACTCATCGCGACCGGAGGATGGCAGAGGGAGCCCGGCCCCGGGAGGGAGGGGCAAAGATTGGGTGTGTGGCGCTGTCCGAGTCAAGCTGCCTACCCAACATCGAAGGGGAAGGGTCACATCGATTTCAGAGACAGAGAAGGGCTTCCCAAGGTAGAGGCAGAAGTCTTTAGGTTCTCTGCGTGAAGATAATAATTATGTGCATTAGACCAGATGTGTGGCCGAGAATATAGGAGTTTGGGGATGCAGGGACCTCAAGCATTCTAAGTCAGAGGGACAAGGAGGGACCAGCAAAGGACCCCAAGTGGGAAAGGATGACCATGACATGGCAGAGTCCTGGAGCCGAAGGGGGACTGTCTGAGGAACAGGGGGGACAGCTGTGCCCTGTGCTGCCGGTTCAGGTGCAAGGCTGGCTGTGCATGCATGTTGGGTGAAGGGCCGCGCTCCGGGTTGGAAGGTCTGCGTGAGAGGCTGGGTGCACCTGGCTATGTGTGCGCAGGAGTAAGTGCACACTCCCCGAAAACACAGAGGTGGCCCATGTCGCTGGGCCCCACTCGGGTGCTTGCTGGGACAGCCAGGTGTCTATTCCTCCTGCACCCCTCAGGGGGAAGATTGCCAACTCTGGCCAAAGCCATGTGCCACTTTCTGGGAAGCCCTGAAGATGCTACTTGTGACTCTCCGTGTTCTCTGCCCTGCGGCAGTGACTAGGAAAGCAGGGGTCCCCGCGGAAGTGCCACCGGGTTAGAGCAGCTCTGGGTGTTACTCTGACACGAGGAGGAAGTGGCTTTGGCAAGCCGGCTGGAAGGAACCCCCGGGGCCTGCCTGGGCACAGAGACAGACCAAGGTTGGGTATCTGTCACCTTTGCAAATTCGCCCTGTCCTGCCCGGTCCCATTCTTACAGGGTTACCGTGGCAGGTAGAAAGGAGGGAGAGCGTGGAAAACCCTGGACACAGAGCCACGGCCAGTCGCAGCTGGTCCCTCAGAATATTTAAAGTCCACGCCATGTAGGTTAATGTAATAACTGGGCCTTTGAGTCATTGGCTCAATGGGTGGGTCTGACGCAGATGTCCTTTCTCCCCCGTCCAGCGACCCCTAGCACGAGGGACTGTTACGCTGCCGCACGGGAGCAGCCGAGTGGTCGTTCCTGTGTCTCCCCCAGGAGGCTCAGCCCGTTGCCCAGGCTCACTCACCAGTGAAGCTCCTGCACCGCTGGTGTGGACACGTCTCCCCGTCCCTCCCTCATGTCTCACACCTGTAACTGGAGGCCCTCACACCAGCTCCCTGTTGCTTGCATGCACACTCACACGTGTGCACGCACAGTGAGCACGAGTAACGCCCCAGGACGCGCCCCATCAGAGAGCTCGCCACTGTCCTCTGCTGGAGTTGACTGGCCCTGTGGGACGGGGGGGTGGTGCTGGGAGGGCTGTCAGTCCCCCGCTCCTTGACAGAGGGACCGAGAGGCCCCCCCCCCATTATGGTGAGTCGGGTTCGAATGCTTCCTGTCTGTGCTGGTACCGGTGACCCCAATCTCGGGTCGCCCAGCCCACGAGTCCAAGCAGTGAGCTCCCCGCTGGCATGAGACAGGCAAGCAGGTGGCTCCTTGGCCTTGCTGTCTGCACACTGGGCTTCCTCTGAAGTGTCCGGCCACATCCCTTCTATCTGAACAATGAAGGGAAAGGAGGCTCATGTCTGTCGGTGGCCTTTGCCTCCAAAGGGAACGTAGGGAACGAAGTCACATCACCTTCACATCAAAGGTCAACAACCTCTGGGCAACCAGGGCCCGGGCCTCATGCCACGGTGACATGGGCCGACTGCAGAGCAGTGGAGCAGGAGCCCAGCGCCAGGAGATTCCAGGGGTGCTGCAGGGACGCCCACTTACAACATCGCACACGGAGGGAAGCTAGCGCGGCCTTCACTTACTCATTCACGGCTGTTCACGCGTGGGCCACACGCCATTCAGTGGAGGCCGCACACTCAGTGTCGCAGCAGCGGTGCAGCACAGGGGAGGGGGCGAGGTGGAGGGGCAAGGTGGGAGCAGAGGACGCAGGACACCTGATGCCCAGGGATGGCCACCAGCTTGCCCATGAGGACAGTAAGCCAGGTGACTTGTGTGTGATGCGGCCCCACCCAGCCATGCTCCGTCACTCAGGCCACATCACCCAGAGCTCAAGTCACCTAGGCCACCAGGCCATCTCCAAGCCCTGTACCGGCTGCTGCTGGCTAGTCCCCAGGACCTCTGGATGTCGGCATGCAGGACCACCGCCAGCTATATTTGTGTACCTGCAGCTTGGTTCAGGGACCATTAGAAGTACAGGTGTGAGAGTGAAGAATCCACATGGCAAAGTGCGTCCACAGGTGCACACAGATATGCATGCACGCACATGCGCACACACGACAGCATGGGATGACTGGGAAGTTCCAGGAATCTACACATTGGAGTATTTTGGCCCTTTAATCACTGCCTCACCAAATATATATAAAGGATCCAGTGTGTGTCTGACCCACATCAGGATGGGCTATGCTGGCCCATGAAATGCCGCATCCTTGTGGCAGGTCATGGTTCCCTTCGGCCTCCATCAGCCTCCGCGAGACACGGGCTCTCTGAGATAACACCTGACCTTCAGCCAACAGAAGGGCTAGGACATGTGGCCAAGGAGAAGCTGTCACTCTCCTTTAGCCAAACAAAAGCAGTTCACATGGAGACATGCACATACATGCACACGGAGCGTGCAAGTGTATTCTCCGTATCTTTACAACATCCCATACTTGCCCTGTTTCTACTCCATCCATTTCTCAAGCTGAACATGGAGTCCAGGAGCATCTTTCATGTAGAAGTGGAAGCAGAAAAAAAATGATGATTTGGCTCCAAGGTAATGCCAAGGAGGAACTCCTAGGGGCCAGGCCCTGGGGACTTGCTCTAGCCAAATCCACAATCTATGAAGTGAAAAGAAAGATGCTCTGTTATCCAACGAGTTCCAGCCCTGTGTCCAGTTCATCTACATGATAATTCCTTGCTTCATCCACTCCCGAATCCCAGACCTACAAACAGTTGTCCAGAGAAGAGGTCTCACAGCTCTCCATGGCAGTCTACCAAGTTACAAGGGATGTGATCACACCTGCATACAAAAGGAAAGATTTTATTATTATTATTATTATTTATTATTATTATTATTGGGAAATGTAACAGCAGGGATGGGAAAGGAGACAAAGGTCAGAGGTAGAGAAGTAAGTGTGCCGTGTTGCCATGCTGATGACACAGTTAAGATATATGTCGAAACTTTGAAAAAATTCTAGATATGTATCTCTGAAAAATGTTAAAAATAATTAAACAGACCTGCAAATAAAGACCATGGAAGCATGAATTGAGGAATTAAGTGTGTGTAGTAAAAAGATGGGCGGGCACTGTCAATGAATAGAGGACATATAATCCAAACGACACAGTGACATATTCTGGATGTCAGGACCCTGAATCGTGAGGCCTCCACCTGCCTTTTGGCTGACTGGTGGCATCTAAATTCATCGCTGTTTGGATTCTTCTAAATAACACCAGCCAATCTCCTGCCTCGCGGGGGGACTGTGGGGACCCTTGAGCTAACATATCTGAGGAGCTTAATATTCTGGGGATGAAAGGATTCATATGAACATGAGATATTATCAAAGCTAAACATATTTTAAAGCCTGGGGACTCCAACTGAGTTTTTCTTTCTTGGAGGCCTGCTGCATAGTTTAAATGGCTCCAATGTGACTTTGAAGTTTTATTAAAGATTATTACAAGATCAAACGCATAAAATCCTAATGCATAGAGATAGTAGATCGAAGGGCAGGCTTTGGCCAAGCCACACTGATGCGACATTGTCTTGATTATTACAGATCCTTTTACAAGCTAATTTTATTTTTTTTAATTTTAAAAACTGAGATAACTACCAATAGTAGAAAAATAAAATCCCATATTCCTACCCTACCATCCATACTTTGCTGCTGACATTTGTGTATGCTTTGATTAAGCTCTATTTAAAGATCTGAAATATCAAAGATATAGCTAACATCACTGTTAGCCACCACCCCAGGAGATGTCCTCTGTACCCTGACTTCTGTGCTAATGATCCAGCATCATTAGAAAGAAAAAAGTAGCTCTTCTTGTTTGTATACTCATAGATAACATATTGCATTTCCAAAATTGCATACTATTTTGTGTCTACTATTATTTGTGAGGACATGAGGTTGTATTTATTCATGTCCATTTTGCTGTCTTGCTCTATATTTTGTTTCTGAGATATGTCTATACTGATACGGAGAGAGATATCTGGCGGTTGAGCCCTTGCATTACAACTGGTACCATGTTATTTATTCTCTCTCCAGCAGATAGACATTTGGTTTGTCCCCAAACTTGGAGTGTTACAACCCGTGCCCAATAAACTATCCTGTGGCTATCTCCTGTTGAGCATGTGCAATAATTCATCTAGTTTACCCATCCAGAGGTGGGATTGCTTGTTTACGGGATATGCACATTGTTTATTTTTCAGCAAGCTCATGTACTACCCTACAATCACTGAGCTAGCCAGACGCCCCGCCAACGGAGCAGGAAAGGCCAGATCCCATGTTTTCTGGCCAACGCAGTACTCCACTGCACTTCTGCTCTTTGCCCATATCTTTTTTAGAAAGAAAAAAAGCCCTTCCTTGCTGTTTTAATGTTCATTTCCCTGGTTATTCCTGAAGGTGAGCATCTTGTCAGTTAGGATATACATTCACATTTCTTCTGTGAGTTAGCTCTTCCTTTAGTTATTGATTCCTAAAAGTTCCTCCTTTCTTATACATATGTCTCTGTTGCTCACTACATAAACTGAAATTATTCTCACAGGGTGCGTGGGTGGCTCAGTGGTTGGGTGCCTTCCTTTGGGTCAGGTCATGATCCCAGGGTCCTGGTATCAAGTTCCACATCAGGATCCCCGCATGGAGCCTGCTTCCCCCTCTGCCTGTGTCCCTGCCTCTGTCTCTGTGTCTCTCATAAATAAAGTCTTAAGAAAAAAAAAAAACCACTCTTTCCCACATTGTTATTTGTATTTTAAGTATTTGAGGTGTCTTTTAAGATACCAGAGTTTTTATATTTTGAAATAATCACATTTACTTACATTTTTTATTGCTTGAGGTTGTTCTTGTGTGGTTTAAATAATTAGAACAAACCACAGAAGAATAACTTCATAACTGCTAGGACAGAGAAGGATCTCCTAGGGTTCTTTTTTACATTAGGTTCTTCTTCCAACTGGAGTTATTGGTGGATTGCGTAAATGAGGAATCTAATTTCATTTTACTTTATTTTTCTAAATGGACTGTTGATGGTCTTGAGTGCATTCATAGAATAGTCTCTTTCCCACTGGCCCGTGGTGCTGGTCCCCGTGGGCACAGCTTCCTCACTGGACACCTTTTGGGTCCTCCCCATGAGACCACATGGTTCCTGACAGCCCTTTCCTACAGCCCCTTCACATTAGGCCTGGGACTTGCAATACCAGTTCTGACTGTCCAGAAGCATCTTATCCCTCTTATCTTCAAAAGCACCTTTAACTTTCCATACAAACTTCTGAATTAATTTGTAAGCTTTCACAAAACTATTTCTGCAGGGCTTTTTTTGTATATTTTTTTATTGAGCTCAATTTGCCAACATATAGCATAACACCCAGTGCTCATCCCATCAAACGCCCCCCTCAGTGCCCATCACCCAGTGACCCCATCCCCCTGCCCACCTCCCCTTCCACTACCCCTTGTTCATTTTCCAGAATTAGGAGTCTCTCATGGTTTGTCTCCCTGTCTGATTTTTCCCACTCAGTTCCCCTCCTTTCCCCTTTAATACCTTTCACTATTTCTTATATTCCCTATATGAGTGAAGCCATATGATAATTGTCCTCCTCCAGTTGACTTACTTCACTCAGCATAAACCCTCCAGTTCCATCCACGTTGAAGCAAATGGTGGGTATCCATCCTTTCTGATGGCTGAGGAATATTCCATTGTATACAGACCACATCTTCTTTATCCATCATCTGTCAATGGACACTGAGGCTCCTTCCACAATTTGGCTATTGTGGACATTGCTGCTATAAACATTGGGGTGCAGGTGTCTAGGTTTTTCACTGGATCTGTATCTTTGGTCTGCAGGGCTCTTAACTGAAATTGCTTTAAATTTGCAGACATGTTTGGGAGGAATCGATGTGGCTACAATCCTGGGTCTCCTTATCTAGGAAGAGGGCAGTCTCTGCTTTCATTGGCATCATCTTTCTGTGACAGGACTTGGTCTCTTTAGCTCATGGGTTCTTGGTCATGCCACTTTGAAGAATGAAGAGGTAGAGCAGACAAAGAGTGGGGGGCAGCAAAGTCTCTGAGCAAGACTATAGAGCCCCCAGGGAGGGAGAGGGCCATAGAGGGCTGCCCCAGTGTTTCCTAGTTTAGGGTTTTTTTGAGGTCCTTTGCAGAACTCCCTTAAGCAGTTAGGGTGTGCTGAGTCGTGCCAATCAGGGTCTCTAGCTGCTTACCTATTAGGTTAATGTCCATGTGCTCAGGGTTTTGTTTTGTTTTTTTCTGACATCTGGGGTCTTAGGTCTTGCCCTTGATACTGACAAATGTCTTGTGGTTATTTGTCTTACTTTAGGACATTCTGTAGAAGTCATTTCTGCAAAGGCTATCAAACAGAATTCTAGTGCGGTCCTGTCTAAGCTGCAAAACACGATGTCAGGGCTGTTTTATCTTAGCTGTCCTGGCTCCACATTTTTTTTCTGGGGATCCTGGCCCTGACTCCCTAAGTATCCAACTAACTCCTAATATTTCTGTGTGCAGTTTTTCTTTGTTTGTTTGTTTTTTGTAATTGGAGAATGAACACCTGGTTTTCATTCTGATTTTAAATAGGATGCTTCTAATATTCCACCACAGTGTGATGGTCGTTTTAGGTTTTTTTTTTTGCAGTTACTCTTTCCGTGTCAAATGCAGCCTCTCCATCCCTGGTTGGTTAAGGCTTGTTTGTCTCTTGATGAATGGCTGTTGACATTCATTTTATTTTATTTATTTATTCATGAGAGACACACAGAGAGAGGCAGAGACATAGGCAGAGGGAGAAGCAGGCTCCATGCAGGGAGCCCGATGTGGGACTCGATCCCAGAACCCCGGGATCACATCCTGAGCTATAGACAGATGCTCAACACTGAGCCACCCAGACATCCCTGGCTTTTGACTTTTATGAAGCTTTTTTTCTGTGTCTAAGATAAGAGAACGACCCATTTCCCCTTTAGTCTACCAATGTGGCAAGTTACATTGGAATTTATCTTTCTATATTCATTTAAATTATTTTTTCCTTTTTTACCCAAATGGTAAATATGGCATTTCAAAAATTTGGTGGACAAAAAGAAACAACAAAAGCTGATAGCAAACTACCTCACCTTCCTGCTACTCCCTGCCCACCCCCTTTCTTATTCTAGAAAAACAGTCGCTTTTAAGTTTGTATTATTCATGGTGAGATATCGATCTCCTTGTTTCTCAGTAAGAAGGGACTTCTTACTTGCTTTCTTGGTCTGTGGCAGGACAGAAACCCGAGGCTTCATTCATCATGCTCTGCTGTTGAGCAGCCTATGTCCTGGGTCCCAGGCTCTCTGTTTCTTGGTTCTTGATGTCTTGAGGACAGGGCACAGGGTGTCACTAGGGCAGCCCTCACTCTGGGGCTGATCAGGTGTCCCCTGCACTGACAACCTTGTGGGGAAGGCGTGTGACTGTAGCACCCCAGCCCTCTGCACTCTCAGCCTCCACCCTGCCCTCAGTTACTCTGTCTGTTACCCTTAGATTTCAGTGACTAGTAGGAGCAGTGCCTTTGCAATTTATTCATTTTGAGTGTCAAATAGCTGCATTTAACCCCTGAAACTAGTTAGTCTTCGGCTGGGTATAGAATTCCAGGTTGAAAATCATTGAATTTTGAATGACCTACTAAATTGTTTTCAACCTTTCAGTGTTGGTGAAGAGAAATGTGAAGTAATCTTTTATTTCTTGACTTTTAAATATGAGCTAATTTTTATTTTCTTATTTTTATTTTTTTAAAAAGATTTTATTTATTCATGAAAGACACACAGAGAGAGGCAGAGACACAGGCAGAGGGAGAAGCAGGCTCCCTGCGGGGAACCTGATGTGGAACTCGATCCCAGGACCCCGGGAACACAACCTAAGCTGAAGGTCAACCACAGACTCTCAACCACTGAGCCACCAGGTGTCCCTATGAGCTAATTTTTAAATCAACTTCTGATTTATATGTTTTTTCAGAACACCCCTTATTCCCTGAAGTAATGAGATTTACTTTTTGGTGAATCTTTTTTTATTCAATTTCCTAGGCTCACATGAGAACTTTCCAAACTGTGGACAGTGTTTTTTTTTTTTTTAATATTTTTGAAATCCTAGCAACCCCATATTGGACTCATGTACCACCCTTCACATTTCATTTCCTCATCCAACTTCTTTTTTTTGGTCATTTTTTTTTTCCTGCTTGTTAGGGGTTATTCTGTGACCTCTCTCATACCCTCCTATTCATATGATATTTCTGCTTTGAATATATACTTTTCAAGAGCCTGCTCTTCTTTGATTGTTCCTTTTTCATGGCATCCTGTTCTTGTTTATGGATGAAATATCACTATGTTTTTTTCAGGATATTTATTATAGCCTTGTCTTTACTCTCCTGTCTTGCTTTGAAAGTTGTCTTGTTCCTTTCATTACACGTACTTCCTCTGACTTTCCCCCTTTACTAAGGCCTGTCTCTTGCATGGTAGGAGCTCTGTCAAAGAGCAGGTGCTCTCTGGATGTTGGTTCCTTGTCACCAAGGAGACACAGAAGTGATGACTAGATTCACTGTCAAGCAGGACAACATGATTTTTTCAATTTCCGGTATCCAAATACCATTTGGAGAGGGTTTCTTCCCACCTTTGGGGCTCATAGATGTCCCTATGAAGCATCCTCCACTCCTTACTTAGGGGCACACTCTCAGCTGCTCAGATCCAGAAAGCTGAAAATGAGTACACAGAATGGGATCCCCTAGGTTCTAACAGTGAATTTCATTTTCCCTTTCTATTTTCAGACCAGGATCGGGGCACTTTCTTGCCCTCTCCTTCTCTGCTGTAGGAATTCAGCTGCAGTTTTCTCTTATTTTATCAGCTCAGCATCCTTTATATTTATTTCAAAGTATTTACTCCCTTGATTTGTCTTTTCCCATCACTGTCCCTCATGGGGAGATACACTTTTCAGAACTTTATTTGTTCTTTAATGGAGATGCAGAAAGGAGAGAAAATAAAAATGTGTGGCTTAGTCATAAAGTTTGCCAGAAGCATTCATAGATTTTTCTAATTTTTAACCATTCTTTGATTCCGCTTGTGAACTCCTACTGATGATGATGTATATTTATTACATGGTTGAATCCAATTTGCCAATATCTCATAAGGATTTTTTGTATCTATTTCAAAAGAGAATTTATGGGGCACCAGGGTGGCTCAGTCAGTTAAACGTCTGCCTTCATCTCAGGTCATGATCTCTGGGTCTTGGGATTGAGCCCCACATCTGGCTCCCTGCTCAGCAGGGAGTCTGCTTTTCTCTCTCTCTCTCTCTGCCCCTCCCCACTGTTCATTCTCTTTCTCTCTTTCAAATAAATAAATAAAATATCCTAAAAAGAGAGATAGAATATACTTTTTCTTATAATCCTTTATAAATTGAAAATCAAGTTCTTTCCATATTTATATTTGTAAATTCCTTCCTTGATAGTGAGGAACCTGTTTCCCATGATCCTCAATATGTTCATGTCCTTGATCATTCTTCTTTATACGAAACCAACACAATAGCCCAATGCGGGTGCCTCCTTTCCCACTCCCTCCCAAACCCTCCCCCCAGCAGCTGTCTTCCATGTCACACTCCTAACTGCACCAGACCAACAACTCTGCTCCAAAATAGAAGCCAACCAGGCTTGGCTCCACCAATTGGCTTTTTGACTAAATTGTATACAAAAGCAGAAAGGTTGCCCAAATTTCTTTAAGAAAAGGAAGTAGAAGTAATTGAGCCACTTACCTCAAAAGTTATAAAGATTAAGACAGGTAGGAAATTTCTCCAAAGTCTTGCATATATCAGTATATTTGATATAATTATAAGCTGACACAGGCCCTCTGCATTCTGCATTCTGCATTCTGATGCTCCTTGCAAGAGGTATCGTAAAAACAATGAGTCAGGAAAAGAACAAGATTTATTGTTGGGGATAGGAAACAAATAAATATATGTATATTCAGTATATATATTTTATATACATATATTATTATACAACACAAAAAATATTACTATTATAATTAATTAGTTATTATTATGATAGAGTATATATATATATATAAAACCATAGTTCCTGAACAAACTCAAACATGGCCCTCCCCCACTTCCGGTGTGAGGAAGCAGCATGACTTTACCAACAATGGATGACGCACCCTCTACTTGCTTTCATCCCTGGATCGCTGAGCACTGATTCCACTATGGTTATCGCAAACAATAGTTATGTCTCTGTTTTCTCAGTGCTCTCAGTTTTAAAATTGGGAATTGGCTGAGAGTTGGCTATTATTATGCAAATTTACACTTTAATTGCATATTATAGTCCTACCAGACTAAAACCAATCTATTTCTTAGGGTGCTCAGCCACTGGAAATATTTTTTCCTAAACACTTTTATCATTTTGGATCAGATTGCAATTTATTTTTTATCCTTCTGTTTCTTTTGGAGTTAGGTCTGTGTTTTGTTTTAATAATGCTCTAGTTGTTATGCATAAATTGTAAGCACTCTAAAAATGTAATTTAATTCATCCTCATGAGAGCCTGTGAATTGGTAGAAAAAAACATTTTAATGACTTTTATTTTTTTATTTTTATTAAAAAATATAGCAAGTCCATTATTAAACTTTTGTATACAAAAAATACAAAGAAAAATTAAAATCATTTTTCCCTTCTACCCAGAGATAACCAATTTAAATAATTTGATATATAACTTTATCTTTTTTAATATAAGCATACACTTTATAAAATTTAGACTATGCTATACTTTAAACACACTTTGCTCTCTTCACTAATATTATAAAATTAGTATTTGCTATGCCTATGAATATTAGTTTAAAATTATAAATAAGCAGAACATTTTCCTCCGTCGCCAGAATAATCCTATTCTTGAGTTTTGCCTTACTGATTAATTGTCCTACTGATCAATATCATAGAGGGAAGCATGCATTTTACATGTTTGTGTACCTATTTATTATGTTTTTCATTATTTCTTAGAAAAGGATCTGAGAAGGAATTGCTTTGTGGCCTGGTGCAGGCATCTCTCTATTCTGTTTCTCTGTGCCTGCTAGGTGTCCAGACATATCACAAGCCCAGAAAATGTTTGCCTGATGAACAAGTGACTGAATGAGCAGGAATCAGAAAATCCAAATCTGAGATTGTTTAAAATCTCTCTATACCGTCAAACCATTCTCATGAATGATGTCTCCAAATTGCACTCCCCCTATAGGTGGTATCAACCAAAACAGCTTGACACACAGAAAGACTTCTCCTGCCCACATACCATGGTCATGGCAGGTTGACATTTTCCCTGACTACTGTCGTCCACAAAGAGCCTGAGACGAAGGTGACTACATCTCAAATGTGCCTCTATTCTTGGCTGGGGAAGGTGGTCTTGCCATTTGTTGGTAGGATCTGAGGCTCCACCCACACGGGACACATACCACTCACACCTGTGCACAGTAGGCATCTTGTCCACACCTACTTTGGAGAAGGAGTGCTCCAAGGATAAAATCAGGAAAGATTTTATAATGATGCTAATTATTACCAGAAAGTGAATGGTCTTTGGTAGTACTGATTTTTATTTTAAAATCATTAATAAATTGATTGGCAAAAATTGTATTCATTAAGCATTTAGAGTTCCCTAGATAGAAGTGAGAATAGACATTGTTTCATGTGTTTTAGCCTTATTTTTCATGACTGTTGGACCTTGTATGTTCTCCCTGTATCTTAGGAATAGTTCTATTAACAATAGTAACAATATTGACAAGTAAATAGTAACAATTTATAACAAATAACAAATATTAACAATGACAAACAAGTAATGAAGAGCTCACATTACTGCAGAGCACTTAAAATTCTGGACACCGTTCCACAGAGGTGTCAGCGTTACCGATTGATGTGTATGAGTTCTTGTATATTTAAAGCATAAATTCTTTATCGAACATATAGCAAATATTCACCTAGGATGTTTTGGTCCTTTGATTTTGCCTGTGATGTTGACAATATGATGAAAAACTGCTATATCTAATCAAATCAATTAATTTTCACTCATGTATTTTCCTCTTTGGCTCTTCCAGTAATAAATTTTCCCCATCTTTAGATTAAATGTTGTTATTTTAAAAATCTTTGAAAATACTGTCTCATTTATAAATAAACTCACATTCAACTTCAGAATTTACCGTTTCTGTCTATTTGGGATTCTACTGCATGCACAGTGTGAAGTGACAATCTGTGGAGATTTTTCTGAACAACTAAAATATGTAAGCAAGTGATACAATATGTATGCAAAACAATATAGCAAATGATCATGACTTTCTCCATGATTTGTAATGAGTCTTTTCCTGTGTGCTAAAATCTCCTATGCACCAGGCTCTCCGAGTGCACTGATCTGATGTGCGTGCACTATTATCAGATGGATGCAAAAAAAAAAAAAAAAAAAAAAAAAAAGATGGATGCGTGTCACCTTTGAGGGCAGTTGAAAAATAGGAAGGGACGAGTCCATGCAAGCCTTTGTCAGCTAGGTGAAAGTGATTTGTCTTCATTTCAAGGTCAACAGCACATCACAGGGGCTTTCCAGGGAACTGGATGGAACCAGAGGGGGAGGATGCAATGAATAGTTGTGAAGTAGATCACATGGACAAATGAACATATAAAGGAATTCGCTTGCAGACAAATGTAAAAATGCTGTGGTAGCTCATCGTATGGTCTTAAATGATACAAAACATTTTCCGAAGAGGGAGAGTATTTTGAAACCAAGGACGTTATCTAGGATTGCAGGTGAGAGATGATCCTTATCTCTCTCTCTCTCTCTCTCTCTCTCACACACACACACACACACACACACACACAATTTCACTACCGGGACGATGGTTTGTGAGCATTTGATAGACAACTTCTTTACATTTTGGAGTATAAGGTTGGGGGGAATTGTGTGTTGAGGGTGATCGATGGGGGTGCTTATGGATAGAGACCTCCTTACACTCTTCCCACCGGCCCAACTCTTCTGCTGCAGGGCTCATCCAGGCTTTGTGAGAGGACTGCTCTCTCCTGAGGATCACAAGGGATTCAATGAAGTTTCACACTCACAGGGCTGTAATGATTTTGTAAGAATCTGGGTCTTTGCATTCGATTTTGAATGGGAACCTAGGTCAGGTTAACATTCTAAAAACAGAGATCCCTGGGTGGCTCAGTGGTTTAGAGCCTGCCTTCATCTCAGGTCGTGATCCCAGGGCCCTGGCATCGAGTCCCGCATCCAGCTCCCTGCAGGGAGCCTGCTTCTCCCTCTGCCTATGTCTCTGCCTCTCTCTGTGTGTGTTTCTCATGAACAAAATAAATAAAAAATATATTTCTTAAAGACAACATTCTAAAAACATCATTTGTTCTGTTGAGTGGCAGGCACAGTTAAGCAGTTTACGAGGAAAGGCAGAGTTGAAGAAGAAATTGGGACCAGATTGTTTTGTTTCCAGCGTGACTGTCCCAGGACTGCAAGCAGTGGGAGTAAAAGGTAAGAGGTGGGACAGGCTCTGGCCAGCCAGGTGACATGACTGGACAGGTAAGTAGATCAGGTGGTGAGGGGCATTCTGTACCTTGTGAATCAACTGATGTTTGCCATTGAAGAGTATTGACCTACAGGGTGTGTGAGTTGAAAAAATAGAGAGGCAACATAGAGAATAATCTTCCAGGCCAAGATAGGAACCAAAGAGACCAGTTTGGAAAAAAATGTGTTACCGTGTGTTCCAGGAGAAATGGCTGTCAACTCAAATAGGGTAGCATTGATGAGGATGAAGAAAAGTGAACCTGGTTCAAGAATATTGAGGAAATGGAATTCTTGAGAGTTGGTGGGTAACTTATGTGGGTGAGAGAGAAAGACAGAGAGTGTGTGTCCAGGAACACAGCTCAGGGCAGTTGGGGTGGGTGTGAGTCAGAGGACACAGAATGGGGACAACACTGGATCTTGTGAGGGAATGGAGGTGTCACATCCAGTGTCGGCATTTCAGACTTCCAGGGGCTGAGTGGTGGTAAAATCCAGTTGTCCTGTGCTTGTCTCCCTCCCCTGAGGAAGTCCTCAGAGGGAAATGTGGACAGCTTCCCCAGTCAGACCTCACCAAGCAGCTGGCAAATGGCCAGGGACTCAGTCCTTGTTTCCTTGTTCAGGGATAAGTGAACAGGAAAAGCTCAGAAGGAGTAGAAAGGTGAATTCCCAAGGACAGTGGCTCTGAGTGCCTGACCCCAGGCCGTGACATGGGCACATCCAGCCTCCATGGACCTGTGTCCTGACTGGCCAGGTGTGCCAAAACACCTGGATGCCTCCAGCCCTTCACCTATGGTCCAGAGAAATGCCAACCACCACACAGCATCACCTGCAGCCAGGTCCCTAAGCAGACCATGCTGGGTACCTTGGAAATAGAAAACGGAGGTTGAGAAGCCTATGTTTTTATAGACCTTGCATAGTAGTCCTATATCTGATATGTCATTTGCAAATATCTTCTCCCATTCTGTAGGTTGTTTTTTAGTTTTGTTGACTGTTTCTTGGGCTGTGCAGAAGCTTTTTATCTTGATTAAGTCTCAATAGTTCATTTTTGCTTCTGTTTCCTTTGCCTTCATAGATGTATCTTTCAAGAAGTTGCTGTGGCCAAGTTCAAAGAGGTTGTTGCCTGTGTTCTCCTCTAGGATTTTGATGGATTCTTGTTTCACATTTAGATCTTTCATCCATTTTGAGTTTATCTTTGTGTATGGTGCAAGATAATGGTCTAGTTTCATTCTTCTGCATGTGGCTGTCCAATCTTCCCAGCACAGTTTATTGAAGAGACTGTCCTTTTTCCAGTGGATAGTCTTTCCTGCTTTGTCAAATATTAGTTGCCCATAGAGTTGAGGGCCCATTTCTGGGTTCTCTATTCTGTTCCATTGATCTATGTGTCTGTTTCTGTGCCTCTACCACACTGTCTTGATGACCACAGCTTTGCAGTACAACTTGAAATCTGGCATAGTGATGCCCCAAGCTCTGGTTTTCTTTTTCAATATTCCCCTGGCTATTCGGGGTCTTTTCTGATTCCACACAAATCTTAAGATTATTTGTTCCAACTCTCTGAAGAAAGCCCATGGTATTTGGATACGGATTGCATTGAATGTGTAAATTGCCCTGGGTAGCATTGACATTTTCACAATATTTCTTCTTCCAAACCATGAGCATGAAATATTTTTCCATCTCTTTGTGTCTTCCTCAATTTCTTTCAGAAGTATTCTGTAGTTTTTAGGGTATAGATCCTTTACCTCTCTGTTTAGATTTATTCCTATACTTTCGGGTGCAATTGTAAATGGGATTGACTCCTTAATTTCTCTTTCTTCAGTCTCATTGTTAGTGTATAGAAATGCCACCGATTTCTGGGCATTGATTTTGTATCCTGCCACATTGCCGAATTGCTGTATGAGTTCTAGCAATCTTGGGGTGGAGTCTTTCGGATTTTCTAGCTTATTAAACTCAACAGCAAAGAAACAAACAATCTAATCATGAAATGGGCAAAAGGCATGAACAGAAATTTCACCAACGAAGACATACACATGGCCAAGAAACACATGAGGAAATGCTCCACATCACTGGCCATCAGGGAAATACAAATCAAAATCACAATGAGATACCACCTCATATCAGTGAGAATGGTGAATATTAACAAAATAGGAAACAACAAATGTTGGAGATTATGTGGAGAAAGGGGAACCCTCTTGCACTGTTGGTGGGGATGTGAACTGGTGCAGCCACTCTGGAAAACAGTGTGGAGGTTCCTCAAAGAGTTAAAAATAGACCTGCCCTACGACCCAGCAATTGCACTGCTGGGGATTTATCCCAAAGATACAGATGCAGTGAAACACCAGGACACCTGCACCCCAATGTTTATAGCAGCAATGTCCACAATAGCCAAACTGTGGAAGGAGTCTCGGTGTCCGTCGACAGATGAATGAATAAAGAAGATGTGGTCTATGTATACAATGGAATATTACTCAGCCATCAGAAAGGATGAATGCCCACCATTTGTTTCGACATGGATGGACCTGGAGGGTATTATGCTGAGTGAAATAAGTCAATCAGAGAAGGACAATCATCATATGGCTTTACTCATATGGGGAATATAAGGAATAGTGAAAGAGATTATAAGGGAAAGGAGGGAAAATGAGTGGGAAAAATCAGATAGGGAGACAAACCATGAGAGACTCCTAGCTCTGGGAAATGAACAAGAGGTAGTAGAAGGGGAGGTGAGCGGGCAGACGGGGTGACTGGGTGACAGTGACTGAGGGGGGCACTTGATGGGATGAGCATTGGGTGTTATACTATATGTTGGCAAATCTAACTCCAATAAAAAAATATACAAAAAAAGGGGGGGGGGAGAGAAGCCTATGTCTGCTGATGCACCCAGCTCAAGGAGAGCAACAGGATCTCATGCTTAGACATAAGGAACCAGAAAGGGAACTGAATTCAGGGTCCCTTATCCTTCCCCTATGCCCCTAATGAGCTGCTGTCTCCACCCTCTGTAACACCAGCCAATGCTGTAAGCAAGAAAGTCACACTCAGAAGGGTTTAACCAATGAGTTCTTTTTTTTTTTTTTGAAGATTTTATTTATTTATTCATGAGAGACACAGAGAGAGGCAGAGGGAGAAGCAGGGTCCATGCAGGGAGGCTGATGTAGAACTCCAACCCAGGACCCCGGGATCATACCCTAAGCCAAAGGCAAATGCCCAACCCCTGAGCCACCCAAGCACCCTTGATAAATGAGTTCAATGAAGGGACTTCTTGTGGACGCATAAGTAGTTAAGGTGACCAACAAGGGATTTTGAGTCACCTGTGATACCCACTGCTGGGACCCACTACCTGTCATCAGCCTAAAGAGGCAGGGGAAGTGTCACCTGAGACAGGTGAGAGCTGATGCCATTGAGAGGGTTACCCAGCAGGTGTTCTCAGCCCAGAGGGTTGAAGCCAGGCCACAGCCACTGGGGCTGCAGCACAGAGAGTGGAAGAGAGTGGCCCATCGGGCTCTGTTAGGAACTTGTTCTCTGTTGATATTACCATTGACAGAAGCCCAAGAAGGAGGAGCTGGTAACTTCAGGCCTTCATCCCCTTAGAGCCCAGGCAGGATGGAGGCTGGAGGAGACTGAACCTGGAAGGGCAGATAGGGAATGACCAGCACAGGATACAGAGTTGTTGGTCCAACCAAATGTGCTGCTTTGAAAATGCACCTGCCGGGACAGTGGCTATACCCATTCTGCCCTTCTCTGGTGCCAAGACTGCCTGAGGGTCCTCTTTCCAATGGAGAGGGGGACATGGAGAGAGAACAGAGCCAGTGAACCAGACTATAAGGGTGATGGATGGATTTAGAAAGGAAAGCAAAGTGAAGGAAGACGCGAGAGGCGGGCAGGCGCTGCCCTTGGTGCTGAGTGTCCCTCCGACCATGACCTCTCCACCACCTGCACTGCGGCATCGGAAGCAAGCTTGCTTGCCGGAGGGCCCCCCAAGTGCCAGCGCATAAGCGGGCTTTGAGTCTTTATTGGCCATTTCCAAAGGATTATCAGACAGACGCCTGTATCGAGACCGGCTGTGTGTCATATTGATCTGTTGTCATGGGGACAGGCGCTGAATTCTCTCTAAAGAGAATGAAACTACTGCTTAGAGTTCTGCAAGTGACAAGAGTCACATTCTATCAAGATGGTGGCAAAGGTGTTCAAAGCCATCCTCACGCTGGCCGGCCCTGCCAATATCTCCGTCCCGCCATTCCCAGGAAGAGAACACAGCTAGGCCACCTTTGTGCGCCAGCCCTTTCCTGCCAACTCTTCCTCCTTATCACTAAGTGTGTGTCTGTCATGGGTCCCTCAGACCTTATGTTAGCTGAGAACGAGCTGAGATTTCCCACCCACTTGTAAAACACACACCCAGACACGCCCACACACACGAAGGAAAAGTTCTGGAAATGACCCACGTGGTCTCAGCCCTCTCGGGAGCTGCTGGTGTGTGATGCTGGCTGGCAAGCTGGAGAACCATTAGGATTCTCTGCGTCTGGCTCAGGCCTCGTTCCACCCCAGGCACAGCCCCGATCAGGTGGGAAGCTGACACGATTTGTCACATACATATAATTTCTAGCTCCCCATTAACCAATCTGATCTTTCTGACAAAGATATCTCAGTTCAATCTCTGAGCTAAATTTAAGAGCATTCTGGTGACAGTCTGTGTTTTATGGAAATGGTCTACGGTACCGGGGACCGAAATGTCACTGATTCAGAAGCAAACCAAAGCCGTTTAGTGGATTTGTGTAGGCAGGATGAGTCATAATTCATAGTGAAGGCAGAGTGATGAAGGCATGTGTTCCTGTAGTAAATGCCTTCAAATAGCAGGCGAGGGGAGCATCCCACACAGCAGCTAAGGAATCGGGCTCGGTCACCTCCTTAGGAGCTAACATGGCATTAGCTAGTCAGTGAATTGCTATGAGATTCCTTTCTCTGTCTTCCTCCTTTTCTTTTAAGGAAAATCACAGTCTTAAGGAAAAGAGATGCTGAATACCTACATTTATGTTATCATTCCTTCCCAGTAGTAGAGGGCCAACGGAGTGTGGAGGTTGTGTATGAAATATTTAGTCTTATAGGTAAGCATTTATAAAACATTTCTTTTTCTCCCCAAATATAAAAGTGACTGTACATTAGTTTTGGAGGACTCGGACAACACGCAAGGTTACACACACGTATACAGGCACACACTTGGGCAGCTCTCCCTTAGTCCATGTCACGCAGGGGTGATCATTAGCATCTTGTATATTTACTTTCATCCTTTTCTGGATAGGTGAGTAGCAGATGATAGACCAGTCGGATAGACAGATGATGGATGGGGAGATCAAGGAATGGTAGCGAGTTGGGCAGATACAGAGGTGGATTTGGAGCACTTGTAAAGACAACGATGAAGTCCTCCACAGGAATTACGACAAAAATGATGCTTTCCCCTGTTTAGTTAAGTAAGCACCTGTTTTAGTTTGGGCTGCCCCAGAAGCAGACCTTGAGGCCAGGATTGGGGTGAAAATGGTTCATTTGGGAGGCATCTCCAGGAAGCAGTGGTAAGAGAGTAGGGAAGCCAGAGTGGGTCACAGCAGTAGGAAACTGAGACCTCACCCCCCAGGGCGCTGGGTGACTGTAGACTGATATGTGGGCTGAGAAAACATGTATTTACCTGTCTACCCCCATCCTTTATAGTCTGGAGACTGCTCCCAGGCACACCAACTTACTGGTACTTTCCACCAGTCTCACGGGGCATCCTACGACCAGAGGCAACAGCCAGGGGTGCAGCCACAGGTGCTTCAGGTGGAAGGCAGTGGTGTGAACCAGAAGGCACAGGTATCCAGGGGTCTGGCAGGACTCCATCGGCTTCAGGGGGACCCCCCCTACGTCCCCAGCCATGTCTGAATCCTCTTCCTCTGTCCCCTGGAATGCCCTCTGACCTGCCCCTCCCCTGAGCTCAGATTAGCTCTCTACCATGTTGTACCTAGAATTTCCCTAAGTGTTATCCACAGAACAGGAGTCCTATAAGATTCTTTGAGAAAAAGGACTTCTGGGGATCAAATAACTTTTTTTTAAAGATTTTATTTACTTATTTATGAGAGAGAGAGAGAGAGAGAGAGGGAGAG
Organism: Canis lupus baileyi; assembly: GCF_048164855.1. Taxonomy (NCBI): domain Eukaryota; kingdom Metazoa; phylum Chordata; class Mammalia; order Carnivora; family Canidae; genus Canis; species Canis lupus. Next base: position 9,317,555 of record NC_132868.1, read on the forward strand.
AGAGGCAGAGACACAGGCAGAGGGAGAAGCAGGCTCCTTGCAAGGAGCCCCATGTGGGCCTAGGATCCTGGGATTATACCCTAAGCCAAAGGCAGAAGCTACCCAGGCATCCCTCATAAACTTTTGTAAATTCTGCCTGTTTCTCCTAAAAATTCAAAGCCACGGGGGCACCTGGTGGTGTAGTTGGTTGAGTGACCGACTCTTGGTTTTGGCTCAGGTCATGATGTCAGGATCGTGAGATGGAGTCCCACACCCGGCTCCAGGCTCAGCACGAGTCTGCTGAAAAGATTCACTCCCTCTCTCCCTCCGCCCCACTCTATTCCTCTCTCTCTTCTCTCTCTCTCTCTTAAATAAATAAATAAATAAATAAATAAATAAATCCTAAAAGAAAATTCAAAGCCACCAGTTTTAAAAAAATGTTTAATTTTATTTATCCCTATTATTGTAATATCCTTTTTGTAAGTGATATAACAATATAATATTAATAACCATGGATCCCAACTGAGGACGTGCTAATCATTGGAACAGCTTGACTCCTCTGTCTGTGGTGGCATCCCCCTCCGAGTCACATACCATGATTTTTATGCTGGCATTCAAGCTTCTTCAAACAAGATTTCCATCTTATAATTCCCAAATATCCCTTCAGATATCTTATACTTTAGCTAAATCATACTCAGTTTAATTTCCCATCTGCGACCTATGATTTTCTGCATTCATTCATGGTTTAGTATTTATTCATCTATACATTAATGAGTATTTTCTAACTCAAAATTATCCCAGTGTCTAAAAGAAGTATAATATTTTTTTTAATTTTGAGAATTCGGATCTTTTTAAAAATATTTTTCATCATGATAAGTGTAATCTTTAATTCCCATCACTTAGTTTCCCCATCCCTCCACCCCCTCCCCTCTGGTGACCGTCAGGGTGTTCTCTACTGTTATGAGTCTATTTCTTGGCTTGCCTCTCTCTCCTCCCCCATGTTCATTTGTTTTGTTTCTTAAATTCCACATATGAGTGAAATCATATGGTATTTGTCTTGTTCTAACTTACTTCAGTTAGCATGATACTCTCTAGCTCCATCCACGTCATCACAACTGGCAAGATTTCATTCTTTTTGTGGCTGAGTAATATTCCATCGTGTATACATCACCCCTCCTTTCTCCATTAATCAATCAATGGATACTTGGGCTGCTTCCAGAATTTGATTGCTGTACATAATGCTGCTATAAACATCAGGGTGCATGTATCCCTTTGAATTCGTGTTTTTGTATTTTGGGGGTAAATGTTCAGCAGTGTGATTACTGGATTGTAGGGTAGCTCTATTTTTACTTTTTTGACTCCATACTGTTTTCCACAGTGGCTGCACCACTTTGCATTCCCACCAACCGTGCACGAGGGTTTCTTTTTCTCCCATCCTCATCAACACTTGTTTCTTGTGTTTTTGATTTTAGTCATTCTGACAAGGGTGGGGCAATGTCTCATTGGGGTTTTGATTTGTATTTCCCTGATGAAGAGTGATGTTGGGTATCTTCTCATGTTGGCCACCTGGATGTCTTTGGTGAACTGTCTATCCCTGTCTTCTGCCCATTTTTAGATTATATCATTTGTTTTGGGAGGTATTGAGTTATAAATATCCCAGTTTCTAAAATAAGTAGAATAAAATCTTGACTTACCCTTTGTTAACATTTATCTTTGCTCTGGCTAAATAAACCTGTATTTCCTGCAAACATCTTAAACTTGGTTACCCACTCTTATTCATTCAATTGATATTTAGGTGCCAAGAGAGCACAGATGAACCACGAGTCACATTTTTATTTAAAAGTCTTCTGTACCTTTATTCTCAGATCAGCCTCTAGGGGCAGTTCTGTTTTGCCACTGTGGCATTGATGGCATGGAAGCACCTCTGTCCAACATCTACTGGCCAGAATAGATTGAGATCTGCCCAAAGACAGTGGGTCCAGTGTCTCCAGATGGAAGAAAGAGCATATGATTATCACTGGCTGTAGAAGGTGCCTGCCCATACTCTGCCGGTGACCCCCTGGTTGGCTTTTAAAACTGGGGACCCAAAAGAAATTTTTAAAGGACTCATTAGTCTAGTAACAGGTGCCCAGGAACTGTCATGAGTAGGAACAGTGATGAGAGGAAAATTAGACAAAAGTCTCATTTCCATTTCTTATATTCAGTGGGAAATGAAAGGAATAAGATATAATAAACCCCCAAATGCAAGAGAGGTACTGACTCTTTGGCTCATTGAAAATGGCTTTCTAACAGATATGACCATTTCTGTGCATATAATGAGGGAGAGGATGAAATGCTAGGCATTTTCTCCCCAGGGACAAAGCAGGTGTACTCTACGTATGTATTTCTGATGCCACACTCAGCTCCATCCTCTCCTCAATCTGCAGATCAACCAAGCCGGGGGCCAGGGGAGCTCTGTAGATCAGAAGAATAGATTGCCAGGGAAATAAAAGAAATCTTACAAACACACAAAGATTATGTGCTGGACCTGGAGCAGGCTGAGCAGGGGTGTGAGTGTGTGTTGAGCAGTGCCGTGTCACAGTCCCGTTATGGCACCTGTGGTGGTCACAAATCCATTGCTCAGTGTCCAATCAGAACTGTGCACTTGGAAGGGCTCCATGGAAGGTGGGCATGGACTAGACTCTGCCTACCAGGGAGGTCTCAGGTAAATTCTGTGTGGAGAGTTTCCCATCGTGGTTTGTTAGAGATGCTCCGAATGCAAATACTGTAAACACATCCTTATCTGTGCAGCTGGTCATAACCGACAGCTCACAAGGAGACACCACGTTGGGTCACTGGTGTTTTGTGAGACTTTCAGCCCTGGGATAGTCCCCAGGATAATTGAGAAGCTGGACATATTTTCTTATGAGTTTCTGACAAATCACCAATCTGGCTATTATACTATTTGTATGTCTCTCACATCCATTTCTCAAGAGATAAGGAATCTGGCTCTTCGTATGAAATGGATGCCTGCACAGGATCATAATGAGAAAGCTAATAAAGAAGGAATTTTTAGCAGGATAAGTGGCTTCTTGAATAAAGGATTCCTTTATTACTTCATGAATCATGGTTAAAAGCCAATGTCATGAGGCCAAGGAATTGTCTGCAGTGAAAAAAAAAAAAAAAAAAAAAAAGAGAGAGAGAGAGAGAGAGAAAGAAATAGGAGAAAAGTAAAAAACTTTGCAGACTGTTGGCTGTTGGTGTATTTAATAGAGCTGACCCAATAAACTGATCGATACTGCCCCTTTGTCTTAGGGACTGAGAAGCCCCAGTGTCCCCTACATGTCTGACATTGACACCCAAGTTTCTGATGACACCAGTGTGGTGTTTGCAGCAAAGTTTTTGCTAAGAATAGAGACAAAGCAATGCTTGGGGTATTAATCACATTCATCATATGATCCAATTACTAGAGATGTGAGGATGGGAAAAACCAGGAGAAGACTAACCAGCAGAAACAAGCAGTGGGTGAGGAGCCGGAGTAAGGAAAAAGAATTATTGGTGAGGCTCTGGGTGGGTGGGGGGGGGGGTGGTTTAACCAATGCTTCCATTCAGATTCTTGGCTCTCTGGAGTTTCCAAGATCTGCACAAAAGTAATCAGGGGAGCAGGCTGCACGCTTTCTGAGAAATGGGATCCAGCGGGGCACCCACAGGACCCACGTTTAGTGGCAGGCGGGATGACTCAGGGCTATGGGGTGTAACTATGGCACCACGGGGAAGCACCTATAAAATTGAGTGGTCCATGGGAAGCCGGTTCTGCTACTCAGCGCAGTAATTAGTGGCTCTCAGGAGGAGCGGTCCACGGGGCTCCCTGGGGTCCGCAGAGCACTCCCAGGGCACAGCGCTGAGTGGCACGCGCAAAAAGCGGTTGGCAGATGCCACCACCAGGTGCAGGGACGCGGGGCCAGGAGCCACACGCGAACCGCCACGCGCTCCCTCTGCTGGTGGAAACGGAAGCCTGCTGTCCTCGGCCTTGGAGGGCCATCCGCGGACTCTCAGGTGCGAACAAGAGAGCAAGCAGTTTCTGTTCATGTCTTTTGCCCATTTCATGATTGGATTGTTTGTTTCTTTGCTGTTGAGTTTATTAAGTTCTTTATAGATCTTGGAAACTAGGCCTTTTTCTGATACGTCATTTGCAAATATCTTCTCCCATTCTGTAGGTTGTCTTTGAGTTTTGTTGACTGTCTCTTTTGCTCTGCAGAAGCTTTTTATCTTGATTAAGTCCTAATAGTTCATTTTTCCTTTCTTTCCCTTGCCTTCATGGATGTATCTTGCAAGAAATTGCTATGGCCAAGTTCAAAAAGGGTGTTGCCTGTGTTCTCCTCTAGGATTTTGATGGATTCTTGTCTCACATTTAGATCTTTCATCCATTTTGAGTTTATCTTTGTGTCTGGTGCAAGAGAATGGTCTAGTTTCATTCTTCTGCATGTGGATGTCCAATTTTCCCAGCACCATTTATTGAAGAGTCTGTTCTTTTTTTAGTGGAGAGCCTTTCCTGCTTTGTCAAACATCAAAAATTTCACAGAGGAAGGCATAGACATGGCCAACAAGCACATGAGAAACTGCTCCACATCGCTGGCCATCAGGGAAATACAAATCAAAACCACAATGAGATACCACCTCACACCAGTGAGAATGGGGAAAATTAACAAGGCAGGAAACCACAAATGTTGGAGAGGATGTGGAGAAAGGGGAACCCTCCTGCACTGTTGGTGGGAATGTGAACTGGTGCAGCCACTCTGGAAAACTGTGTGGAGGTTCCTCAAAGAGTTAAAAATAGACCTGCCCTATGACCCAGCAATTGCACTGCTGGGGATTTAGCCCAAAGATACAGATGCAGTGAAATGCCAGAACTCCTGCACCCCGATGTTTCTAGCAGCAATGTCCACAATAGCCAAACTATGGAAGGAGCCTCGGTGTCCATCAAAAGATGAGTGGATAAAGAAGATGTGGTCTATGTATACAATGGAATATTCCTCAGCCATTAGAAATGACAAATACCCACCATTTGCTTTGATGTGAATGGAACTGGAGGGTATTATGCTGAGTGAAGTAAGTCAATCAGAGAAGGACAAACATTATATGGTCTCATTCATTTAGTGACTATAAAAAAATAGTGAAAGGGAACAAAGGGAAAGGAGTGAAAATGAGTGGGAAATATCATAGAGGGTGACAAAACATGAGAGACTCCTAAGTCTGGGAAACGAACAAGGGGTAGTGGAAAGGGAGGTGGGAGGGGGGGTTGGGGTAACTGGGTGACGGGCACTTGATGGGATGAGCACTGGGTGTTCTGCTATATGTTGGTAAATTGAACTCCAATTTAAAAAAAGAGAGAGAGATCAAGCAGAAGCAGGTTTTCCATGAGCTGCAGTGGATCCAGGGCAGCTGCGCGCACGTCCCGGACCTGCCTTGTGTCTCTTCAAGGGATGCCTCAGAGGGCATCTGCACATCGTGTTGACCCTGATGATGGTCTGAGGGCCTCCTGCACTGGGGGAAGAAGCCACGGTGTCCCACTGGCCCCCACATCTTGCACGTGGCAGAATCCATCCTTCCTTCTCCCGGGGACAGATGGCAGTGGGGACTCTAAGTCCACAGAGGAATCTTAAAACCAGAAAAACTATCTAGGTGACCTGAGGCCCCCTAAATAAAGGATACACATCTGCCTTTGGAATACCCTCCCTGCATTGAGAGCCGAGGCGGGGACTTGAGGGACAGAAAGTCCTCCCCCGCCCCCCGCCCCACTGCCTTGGCCTCTGTGTTGCTTCCCCCACCCACTTGTTCACCACAGCAGGTGGCAGGCTGTGCATGGCCCCTGCTCTGCTCCAGGCATGGACCCCAGGGCCAGGCCTAGGCCCATGGGCCCCGAACAGCCTCTGGCCGGCCTGCGAGCTCATCCAGTTCCCCGGAGAGGGAGCAAATAAGAGACCGCACAATGTGGGAGACAGAGGGGCATGTGAAATAACAGAGGACTTGTCTCCCACACAAGTCTTACTGGGAAGTCTCCCAGAGAATGAACCTTGAGACCGAGCCCCACATCCTGGGTGGATTTGCTTTGGAAGAAGAGTCAGGGAGTGGAGGGAAGGAGAGAGGGTCTGCTGACAGCAACTCTCAAATCTGCTTTGAAACAATGTCTTTGGCTGACATGGGAACTCCCGCCCTAGGCAGTGCCCGCATTATCTGCGGGGCTAGGGGTAGGACCCAGAGTCACAGCACAGATGAGCCATGATCCCTCATAGACTCCCCCATCTGTCTCCTGTCCCCATCTCAGGGATCACTCTGTAGGCCACGGGGCCCAGCAGGTGAGGGTGAGGGGAGGGACCCCACATGACGAGGCTCACTATGTCTAAGTCCTAACCTTTGAAGGTGTTCCCTCATGAGGAAGCGGGGCCACTGCTGTGGCATCTGGGTTTGGGTGCCCAATGGCCATGGGTGGAAGCGTATGAGGCAGCCAGGGTGAAGCTGAGGGTACAGGTGCACACGGGGCTGAGGGGCTGGCCCCCTCTAGAAGTCCCTCCAATGGCTCCTGAGGCCGGGCAATCATGGATCCCAGTGCCCTTATATCTCCTGCTCTGCTATCTTCTCTACCACAGCAATGGAAGGACAAGCCCATACAAAACCTAGCTCACTCTCCACCCTAGTCAGTCTCAGTGCCATGATATCCCTTATTTCAATACGCCTTCCTGGACAGCCTACCCCTTCCCCAGCTCTGGGGACATGAGACACAAGACAGCACCAGTCTTGTGATGCCAACGCCCACTTCGCTGAGTCCCTGGGACCCTCCTGCCCATGTGACAGAAGCACCACATCTCCAGCCTCGCTGTCCCCCAGGGAGTACATCCTACTCACAGATGGGAGACACCTTGAAAACAGGATCAGTAAAAAATGTTCTCCCTCAAATGCAGCTTGGTATTTGAAAGTAAGAGAACACAATGATTTTTTAAAAAGAATTAATAATTAGAAAGGAAGCCAGTTTAGGCAAGGTTACTGGAAAGATCTAGGATTTACTATTCTCCCCACAGGAGGTTAATATCAAAAACTTACCTGTACAGTAGGAGTCTGGATATGAATGACTGGGGGAAGGAGGGAATGAATGACTGGGGTACAGAGAGGGAGATGGAGGGGATGCTTGGATCTGGGCAATGGCCCTGTACCCTCAGGTTCAGTCTTCCCTGTGTTGATAGAATGGTTGAAATTTCCTAGAACATTGGACAGAATTTGGTTTGTCTTTTGTGCTACACAGTGGGGCAAACTCTTTGAATCCATTTGGGTGGTCATGGGGGCAAATCCGGATCTGGAGCCTACATAGTAGAGAAGTGTTGGCTACTGGCCGTCAGCCACCATGTTCTTCTCAGGGAAAGTCCTGGAAGTTTAGTTGGACATTGTTGGCACACTGGATAGACTGGGATAAGTGAGTAGTTTGCTGGAAAGAGTTTCCAAGCAGAGCCGTACCCCCAAGCTCTGACTCCTATAATGAAACCAACCAACTACATCTTGCAAACCACCTCTCACCTGCCCCCTCCCCTGGGGCCTTTTTGTTCGGTACCTACTCGGGTGAGTGAATACCTGTGTGGAGCTGCTTGGCTGCTGCCCATTGGCTCAGCTGAGATCTGGTGTCGGTGGACATGGGATCAGGAGAGGCCACGGCCCTACAGGTCTCTGCTTCCTGATCAGCTGCCAAAGACCCATCTTCACGTCCTTCACCAAAGAGCAGATGGAGACTTTGCATGCCATAAATAAATAACAGAAAACTTGACTTGAAAAGGGTACCATGTGACTTTAGCCTCCAATAGGAGCCAGAAATGACATTTCTGCCTGAAGCATGCACGCAGCTCAGTGCCAGAATCAGAGCATGTTAGGCATCGGCCAGGGTGGATGCTCTGCACTTCGTCAAACAGTTCGGCCGTTGAGCTGCTTGCCCAGAACCTTCCACACCAGCTGACGGTCACACACAGGCTGGGAGAGATGACTTTCCAAATGGAACTCTGGCACCTCGAACAATCTCAGGCATGGGCTTGGGCCAACTGTTAGGTGTCCTGTAATAATTATCTTCTATTTCTGGCCGCCGCTGAAGTAGCTGGCTGTCATTATCCATCACATGTATTGAAAGCATACATCCCATCCAATTATTGCTCCCCAAATTCCACACCTTGCAGGTTGTTTTGCATCTGTTTCAATAATAACTTTAAAATTAAGTGTTGCCTCTTAATGCAATCCAAATTGTCAGATCCATCTAGGCTAAATATCCCAGTCATCCTCTTGACACTTTAAATCAGTGCAAAGATGCTGGTTTGTCCAATGAATCAAGTCTAGATTCCCAGCTTGTGCTCAGTACCTACTGCAGTGTGGCCAGACTTGTCTCCACTGCTTGGACATGACACTCTGGTGCCAGGCTGCTCATCTCTCCTGAAGTACACACCCCTGTTCCTCCCCTCCAGCCTGACAATAGGGTGCATGTGGACCTGGGGGTGCTGGCAGGGAGGAGGCTAATGCAGCTTGTCTCCCCCTCTGGGAAATACTACTTCTCAAGGAAAGGAGCATATCATATTTGTCCCGTTAAATACAGCACTGCGCCTTGCACATAATCAGCCCTTGCCAAATATTTGCTGCCCAATTGCTATTTGTTGGCTGAGTGACTGGATAGATGGATGGCCATCTGGGAGACCATGAGCCAAATGCATAAATAAGTATATTGCGTTCATAGCGATAAGCATTTTAATTGATACTGTCCTTACCCATATTTGAGGAGACGTACAAAGCTTTACCAGACAATTGTCTATAAGAGAATTTCTACTGAGTGACTGTTACAGCCATGATGGTTTTTTCCTAAAAGGCAAATCCCCTAAGATTTGACATACAGATAGTTCCCTCAAAAGACAACTACTGGAAACACTCTTATTTTGCAAAATAATTTACTCCAACATTTTTTTATTAGTAGTTACTTTTATATACTCAAAATATGATTGATAGCCAAGACAATTTGTATATTTTCAATCAAGTGGACTCAAACTGTAGAAATTGTTTTCTCTTTTAAAAAGTTTCTTGATGGAGTTCCTGGGTGGCTCAGTGGTTGAGCATCTGCCGTTGGCTCAGGTCATGATCCCAGGGGTCTGGGATTGAGTCCCACATCGGGCTCCCCACAGGGAGCTTCTTTATCCTTCTGCCTATGTGTCTGCTTCTCTCTGTGTGTCTCTCATGAATAAATAAGTAAAATCTTAAACAACAACAAAAAAAGGTTTCTTGCTGTTTAACATGATCTACACTTTCCAAACGAAACACACACAAACACACACTTTGCCCAGTCCAATGTGTTAATCTTAAACAACTTTAATGCCTTGGGTTTTATTACTAATAATTTCAGGTTTCTTCATTTCGCTCAAATGTTGTTCCTACTCAGTGAGGGTCGCCTCTGTTGACTCTGTTTGGGTAAGTGAAATACTGGTAATGGCTCTGTTTTCATGATTCAGTCAATAAATACTAACTGCCCTGTGCCAGACAACACTCCAGGCTCTGTGATGCCCTTGCGAAGAAACCAGACAAGGCCCCTGTGTGGAAGAAGCAGACGGCACGTCACACAAATGAGTAAAACATACAGTAGCCTGGGTGATGTGGATTGCGTGGAGAGGGTGCAGACAGCGCCGGGGAGGTGGTTGCAGATTTAAATCAGTGAGTCGTGCAAGGCGTCCTGAGAAGGGGCCATCGGAGTCATGGCATGAAGACATGAGCAAGAGAAGCATGCGGGGCTTGAGAATAACAGTCCAGGCCAAGGAAACAACAGACAAACCGAGTGACCTTGGTGACCTGATCAGAGCTTTCTGGCGGACATCTCCTTGCCTTTCCCACCTGCTCGCCGCTGACCACAGCCATTGCGCGCAGGAGGTATCATGTTAACTATCCCAGGAGGCCCCACGACAGAGGCCACGACGTCTGGGAGTCCCAGGACCATGACGGCCCTCCACGCCTTTGCTGGAAGCTCCTCGGATCTGAGCCATGGTCAAGGTTGGCTCTTCCCCCCACGATTGCCAGGATTCCCTCTGAGAACCCCCAGGGACAGCTTCCTCCGGGGACTTATTGAGAGGCCACAGGGCCTCGTCTAGAAGAGGGTCCTATCCTTTCATGGTGGCCAACGTGTAGATCTTACTGCATCCCTCAAGTGAGACGGCTTTCCTTTTCTTCTATATAATTCGACATTTAAAACATTATAAACACTTAAAATTACCCAGTGACATCCACTGCAAGATCCGAGTGGGCAAGGTGCTGAACACGGCTGTAATCACCGCCCTGCTACCTGGCAGATTCTGCTCCACGTTTATGCCCACCCTGTGAAAAGTAAACTGAACCTCTGATTCCACTCTAGTATCTCCTGTACTTAAAAAGCAGAGCCTTCCAGGAGAGGGATGGAGCCCCGTGACTGACCTTGCCTTTGTAACGGCCGCCTTGGTGAGAGGCTTTAAATAATCAGTGAACACGTCCCCCTTCCACTCGAAGACCATTTTCCTACGTTCTTTGCTCAGTGGGCCCCTCTCCTGCACCTTTTCTCTCAAGGACATAAACCTAACTTATGTCACCATGGCCACGTCATGCAAAACTGTCACCCTCGTTTCCCTTTTCTGAGTCTCTTCATCCTATTTTTGGACACTGGTGACCATGGATCAGGCTTTTCTGACCCAGGGAAGACTCTGAGGGAAAACATGCCTGTCACTAAGCTGCAAGGAATGTCCAGATGATTTAAACTAAGGAAGGCCTCTATTTAAATATTTAATGCAGGCTGTGTCATTCCCAGTGTGACAACCAGTGGCAGGCCTCTAAGCACACACCTTGGAGGGGATCCTCCCTGTCCCCTACTGTCTCTAGGACACACCTGGGGCTACTCTGGTCACCTGGACAGGAGGTCACAGAGCTGTCCTGCAGACAGCCTGTGGACAGTGGATGTTTCTCTCCAGGGGGCTGAAAACCCTGCTCAGCCCTCATTGGTTTCAAGCTTTCTGAGGCTACAGAAACTGTGGCCTAGCAGGGATCCTTCTGCTCCCCTAAACTTCAGTTCTCCAGGAGCAGATGGAGCTGCCCTTCTGCAGAAGCCTGGGACTTGGATCTCTCACATACGGGCTGCTCAGACTCCCTGCTTCCTGCAGGTGCCAGGTGCTCCCTGGCCGATGGGGTTCATTGAGTACAAAGGCAACAGCTTCCCTTTCGTGGGCTCCAGGGAAGTGAATCGTGGACCATCATGCTCCATGTCACCCCACAGTCTGTCTACCTACACGAGAAAAGCACATTTCTCTTTCAGCACATGTTCTTTCAGGAGCATGCATCGTGAGCTGGCCAAGATGCAGGAATCTGGGATCCCCAAGTCATCCTAAATGGCACATAGACAAATCCGGACAACTTACAGGGGATGAAGAATCTTGTCCAAAGTGGCAATGCTTGAATCAAAATCCAGGTTTCCTGAAGTATCATTTTGTGTCTGTTTTTGTTTTTTCTTAAGATTTTATTTATTTATTCATGAGAGACACACACACGCAGAAAGAGACAGAGACACAGGCAGAGGGAGAAGTAGGTTCCCTGCAGGGAGCCTGATGTGGGACTCGATCCCAAGACCCCGGGATCATGACCTAAGCCGAAGGCAGATGCTCAACCACTGAGCCACCCAGGTGCCCTCATTTTGTGTTTTTAATAGGCTGTATTGAAAATCACATTAACAACAAGAACAAAAACAAAGCAGAATGGTCATGACATTGCAAGAATAGAAACGGCAGTCAGTGTGGCGAGAAGTGGCCATGGGTCAGGGGCAGCAGAAGGGTGTTCAGAGTCTCTAGGCAGGTAGGGCTGCCTCAGAATGCCCCGCAAAATGATCAGGGTCTGTCTTCTCACAGGGCTGTTTTCTGAGTCACACGAATGTGCAGTGTTACACTGTGCGTCCCGGACCCATGGGGCGCACCTGGTCAAGGTGGGGGGCCTGGGAGTCAGCTCTGGGAGTGGCAGGAGTCCGGACAGGTGGCTTCTGCATCGACTTACCTCTTAACACCCAGGGCTGAATGCACACTCTGGGGGCTGTTGGCCTGCCCCAAGGCAGGAGGGGACCATGCCGGCTGGGGAGCCTGTCCTGCTTCTTTCCACAAAGCCAGATCCATCAACGTTGGACTGATACCAACAGCTCATTAAGAGCTTCATTTCCAGTTTCAACACGTAAGAAGCAGTGTGTGCAGCAACATCCCTACAGAGGGACCGTGGGTGTGTGTGTGTGTGTGTGTGTGTGTGTGTGTGTGTGTGTAAAGTAAAAGAAAAAAAGACAAGAAGAAAGAAGGAAAGATATTTAAAAGTCATCAAGGTAAAAGAAGACAGAAATCACCCTAGAAACAATAAAAATAAAGGGAGGAAATAAATCAAAGGAAGCAAAGGGGAAAATCGGGAGGGAGAAAGGAAACAGAGTCCAAAAAGGGGAAGTCGGCCTGCAGCCTCAGCAATGCAGAGCAGTCCCTCTTCCCAGCTCCCTCTGGGCCGTGGGCCGTGGGCTCACCGTGGAGGTGGCCGCAGGGCTGGGAGGGGGCCGCCCTCTGCCTGGGTCCTCGGGAGGGGCCTCAGCAGGAGGAAGGCATTTATAGAGCCACAGTAGTGCCTCCTGGCCGCACACGCACTGACTCTCTTCTTTGGCAAATCACATAAGCTCTGCAAGCCTCACTTTCTTCTTCTGATCAGTATGAAAGCAATAAGTGCTGCTGGACTGTGCATGTCAGTGCAGACAGCGTACAGAGACATAGCCTAATACATGCCATTCACCACCATTCCCTGATGGCAGGTATGCCTGGGATCTCTGTTGGATTAAAGAAAATTCATAAGGGCACCTGGGTGGCTCAGTTAGTGAAGCGTCTGCCTTCAGCTCAGGTCATGGTTCCAGGGTCCTGGGATGGAGCCCCATGTCAGGCTCCCTGCTCAGCAGGGAATCCGCTTCTCCCTCTCCCTCTGCCTCTTCCCCTGCTAGTATGCATGCTCGCTCTCCCTCTCTCTCTAATAAATAAATAAAATCTTTTTTAAAAAAGAAAATTCATGATTTAGATACAAATAAATAAATGATGCGTGCATACCAAGATGACAAGAAGAAAAAAATTTTGTAGCTGTTACATGGGTAGTGTTTTAATTTTAGTCTGAAACCTAATTTGTTACCATTAGAATAGGTCTCGTGGAAGTTATGTACTATCTCCAAGTACCAAACAGCAAAGTTCAGAATCCCAAAGGAAACTTGGAGAGATTCACTAATGTAAGACAGTCCCAAATGTGCTGCATTTGGAGGGAGGGGAACATAAAATGCCACAAAAGAGAGAAAATGCACGAGGAGACAGTGATTTGAAGAGCATGTCTCGGACTTCCAGGTGGGAACCAGAAAACCCCCTGAAGGATGAAGGGAGGTGGACAGGATGAGGAACTTTAGTGCTAGCAGAATGCAGGCTTCTGGAAGCTCAGGGCGCTGAGAAAGAAAGGGTGAGAGCCTTGTCAACCACCTGCCCACCAAGAGCCAATTCCCTGAAGAGCTGTGGGGTGAGCCCAGGGGCCTCCAGGTGAGGGACAGCTTTCACCTGGGGTCCAGGGGTGAGCAATCATTGGGTGTCCCTGTCCTGACAGCACCCAATGCTGCCTTGGGTTTTTGTGAAGGAGTAATGGGAGAAGAAAGACAAGAAAAGAAAAGGAAGAGGGACCTCAGGTATGTATTTATTCCTTTGAAACACAGGTGTCCAGAGGCCTCACTTCTATATCAGGTGCCTGGACAGGTGTGTGAACAGCTCGTGCAGAGTCAATGTGACAAGTTCATGGGGCCAAGTAGCAGGTGGGACCAAATGAAATCACCCGATGCAGCCTAAATGAAGAGTATACACTTCATAAGAGTATACTAGCTGCAATCTAGTGTAGACAGCTTATTCTTTGGCCCCTGAGTCCACACTGAAATGAATTGTAAAGCCTGGCCAGTAGAGGAGAAAGTTGGTTCCAAACAGAAAGGAAGAGAGAGGTATAGGTCATGGTGGGAGGTGTGAGAGGGCCTGATCCGAGGAGGAATGTGTGGTCCAAGGATGGACACATGCTGTGGGAGCTGCCAGGGGTGTGTGTGTGTGTGTGGGGGGGGTAGGTCTAACAAGCACAGATGGCAGGTGGCACTGAGGTGGCATTTGTCACTGGTGGGTCATGGAGATCCACCAAGCAGTTTAAAACACAAAAGTGGGGCTTTCAGGCTTCTGGAAACATGGTGGAGACTGTGGCTTCTTTCTATTTCTCACTTGAAGTAGGTTTTCATCAAGAAATCATAGTTGGCACAACCACTTGGTTGCCACGTGAGTCAGAGCAGACACAATGCACATAGATTGCAAAGTGAAAAGGAACATCACTCAAAAACAAAAGAATTATTGAGAACAATGATTAGCAATAATTTAGGACAATCATTTAAACTAAAGAGAACAAGCTACTTGTTAAATCGTAGACTCCGGTGTGCTGTTTGGTTGCGCGTTTTGAGTGGAAGCACGAGGGGAGGTGGGAGAGGCAAGGGCAGTGCCAGCAGGGCTGGGCAGATGTGGGGGAGGGGGTACACACAGGGGGCCACCCAGCTTGTTCTGCACATGGGATCCGCCTCTCTTTATCCTCAGAGGCAATTTTCCCTCCAGTAATGGCAAGTCACACCCCCCCCCCATGCAGTGAGCCCTGATTTATCCTTTCAGCCTGGATTAGGTGCCTGCACTGTGTTGGAGACAGAAACAAATGCTGGCAATGGAGTATTTAAGGCACTCTCTGGCTGTTCTCCAGAACTTTTAGCTATATTTGCTAAAATGTTCCAACGGCAAATAGGCAAATAACCAAGAATGACGAATATAGGGAACTCTGAGCATTCACAGGACCTTCAGTTCATAGGGTCGAATACAAAGACCAGAAGACCTTGAGAAAGAGTGGGACAGTTAGAGGGGTGGTATCAAGACGGAAGCAGAGTATTAAAGAAATGCCTGGGGGAAGTGGGAAGAAAGGAGAGAGAGAGAGAGAGAGAGAGAGTGAATAATGGAAGGTTCACAGATCCCCCCAAGCCCCAGATTCTGGTGAAACACTGCTGCACTCCCATAGTCCAGAAGGTAGACACCCTAAGACAAGCCCATTGGGGTAGGGCAGGTTCTCTGACAGCAGAGCACCCACCGTCCGAGCCCAGACACAGGCCTGTAGGCCGCTGCTGAGAAGATGGGAGAGCTCGGGGAATTCGCCCGCAGTAGCACACCAGCTACATCACCATGAGAGGTAGCGGCAGGCTGCTTGCGTGACTGTGCTGCGTTCAACCTTCCGGTTGTTGTGACAGATGACTGGCAAACAAGAGCCTGAAGAATTGTCCCCACTAGTCATTACGAATCCCTGTAAAGTCACATCAAATTAAACATCTATCGGCAACTACGTTAGAGCCACCCAAATCCAGTCTCCTACGTCATCGATATGTTTGTCGCTGAGATATAATGAAAATTCAGTGATAAAATAAGTGGAAATATGCCTTATTCAGGGGGCCATGATTAGTTTAGGGTTGTGGTTTTCAAAATCCATACAGTCTGAGCAGTGGTACGAGTCTGGAATACTCTTTTTCGTTAATGCTTTATACTTAATCCTTTCAATCTAACTTTAATGTGACATGTGAGCCCTGATAGGTGCAAAATAGATTTTGTTGGGTTTACAGCTATAAGCCCAACAAAATAAACTCCATGTTTGGATGCCAAAGTTGCGTTATAAAAGGAAATGCCAAGAGAACACTTGGAAACAGAAAGATTGCAAACATGATGACTATCTTCCATCTATGAACACAAAATGTTCACTCAGTTATTTTCAATTGTGTCTATTAATCGGAAAATCACTGAGATCAGTTATTGATTAAGTATGTCAACAGCGATAAAAACATTTTAATAATAACAGGCTAGATGATTTGGAGCTGTTTTCATGGAGAACAAGTAGAAAAGCTGGAAAATATATTTTCCGGGGGTCCTGGAGCTCTCCGACGGTGGTACAGGGCTTGTGTTATTCAGGTTATGGGATGAGACAGGAGAGAAGAAGGAAAACAGACAGGTGAGCCCAGCACTTGAGCTCTTCTCCCTCAATAAGAATCTGCTGGTTCTGGAGAGCTGAGAGGTGAAGAAACTTAACAGAGCCTTGACATTGTTCTTGTGGGTCTAGAGGACAAAGACAGGAACTGGGGTCTGCTGTGGGTATGAGGGCAGGAATGTTCCGTGCCCTGAGTTGGATATGTTGATCCCACCCAGGCAGTCCTCATGGACGTCCTGCCCTTGTTTCAGTGGGGCTAAGGATCCAGACCTGCCACTGCTCCCCGCAATGATATCATGATAAAATCAATTTTGATGTGCTCCCCTTGCCTGGGGAAATGTTGACTTTAACAGCATTCATCTCAAATAGCTAGAAAAACAAAATACGTTAAATCCAAATAAATCGAAGAAAAGAAATAACTGGGATCCCTGGGTGGCGCAGCGGTTTGGCGCCTGCCTTTGGCCCAGGGCGCGATCCTGGAGACCCGGGATCGAATCCCACATCAGGCTCCCAGTGCATGGAGCCTGCTTCTCCCTCTGCCTGTGTCTCTGCCTCTCTCT
Organism: Canis lupus baileyi; assembly: GCF_048164855.1. NCBI lineage: Eukaryota > Metazoa > Chordata > Mammalia > Carnivora > Canidae > Canis > Canis lupus. The sequence goes on from NC_132868.1 coordinate 9,334,168, forward strand.
CTCTCTCTGTGACTATCATAAATAAATTTAAAAAAAAAAAAAGAAAAAAAGAAAAGAAATAACTGAGGGAAGACGTTAATGAAATATGAAACCAACACATATAAAGTTTAGATGAAATTAACAGTTTCCAGAAACACACCACTTACCACATCATAAAGTAAAAAGTGTTAAATTTTAATATTCCTGTATAATCGAAAAGATGGAATTTATAATCTTCATATGAAAAATATTATAGTCTCTGCTATTTTACCTGTGATGCCATCGAACATTGAAAGATTATGGAAGTGGACACCTGGGTGGCTCCGTCGGTTGGGGGCTGACTCTTGATTTCAGCTCAGGTCACTATCCTAGGGTTGTGAGATGGAGTCTTGCATCCAGCTCTGTGCTAAGTGGGGTCTGCTTGAGATTCTTTCTCCATCTCCCTCTGCTCCTCCCTGCCACTTGCATGCATTCTCTCTCTCTAAGAAAAGAAGGAAGGAAGGAAGGAAGGAAGGAAGGAAGGAAGGAAGGAAGGAAGGAAGGAAGGAAGGAGAGAGAGAGAAAGAAGAAAGAAAGAAAGAAGAAAGAAAGAAGAAAGAAAGAAAGAAAGAAAGAAAGAAAGAAAGAAAGAAAGAAAGAAAGAAAGAAAAAGAAGAAAGAAATTGGTTGTAGAAGTATGGAAGTGACAGCATCAGTTTATCTAAACACTCCAAATCTGTTTCTAGAGATAGAGAAACTAGCCCCACCCACCCCTCTGGACACAGGGATGTTTTCCAGGTGACAGGATACAGCAGAGGCTGGACATGAGCAGGGTGGAGGTCTCACAATGTGTTATCAAGATATGTAGGCATCTGATTGGCCACTGGACGTCAAATCCACATCAGACCCCAAGTAAGGAACCTACAGACTCCAAGGGAAAACAATCACAGGCACACCCAAGGGACTCGATGCCTTTCAGGGCGCTGTGTCCTGGCCCTCAGGTGTCCTTGAAGACTGTACTACATCCCTTGACCATCTTTCTGCCATGAAGATGGTCCATTCAAAAAAGTGGTTGAAATCTGTCAGTGCTGTTCTTTATTGTTCAAATGCAATATTAAAACAGTGAATGTTAGGGGCTTGAGTTCAGCCTCCTGGAAGAGGCAAAAGCACCCTGGACGCTCGGGCACATGCCACAGTCAGTCCCTAATAGGAGGGAGGACTGTCAGGCCCCGAGCAATTGGACAGGGTGTGCTTTAATGTACTTCCTTATCTAAAGAAAGTAGGTATCAGTTGGACAAGTCCAAAGGTGGTGTGCCACCCGCTAGCTGGCTACAACCTCGATGCTCTGGCGCACAGGGTCGCACGGCTGGAGGTCAGACCAAGTGGTCGAGGGAGGAGCGGGTGTGACAGGCAGGCCTTCCAAGGTGGAGCTGTGAGTGACACAGGGGAGGCAGAGCAGTGGCCTCCAGGCCTGGTGTTTTAGGGGCGCCGGGACGGCCCACCGAAGTGCCAATGAAGGGGGAGCACTGGTCCGCCTCAGCATGTCGTGACCCCTCTGTGGGGTATAAGGAGCCTCTAGCTGGGGACTCAGAAAAGCATGTGCTCATCATGTGCTCCCCCAGCTCACTGCCATCAACCAGTGGTGTCTCCTCTTGTTTTGGTGGCAGGTGCTGCAAGCCTGCTCTCTAATGAGCCTTCGGATTTGCTTTCCTACGTGGCTCTACTCACAAGAAGAAAATGTGCCGGCTCTGCCAACGGGAATATTCCATTCTGAATAACAATTAGATTGTTCCTATTGTAGAACTAGCCATCTGGTCTTCCGGTCTCAAGTGTCGGTCTCAGGAGCTTGGTTTACAGGAGTGTGACTCCAATAGGATGGACCTTTCCGTGACAGTGGGGCCATGCTCCTGGGGTGTGTACTCCTCAGGTTGGACCCTAACCTGACATACCTTCACCAGGGTCACCCGCGCTGGAAGGTGTGACAGGGCTCTGCACCATGTCTCCGCCTTGGGCCAGGCTCCAGCTTCTCCGAAGAGTCAAGATGATATGCTTGGGAGCAAGGGGGAGCACTGTCAATCTCGGGGGATCACTTCCGGGAGACACTGTACAGTGGGATAAAGAACAGCATAGAAAGATGTTTCATCCTGGGCCTCTTATTGGTAAAACAAAAACCGAGCCATAAGGATTTCTTTATAAGAGGAGAAAAAAGGAATTTTGAAATTTTTCTATGAAACAAGAGATATCAAGTACAGTCATGATGATTATGAACTGGATTGTACACTTCATCATGAGTAATATCTTTACTTGGTGTCTCTTAGGTGTCACTTTATGTCAGTGAAAACAAATGTATTTAAGAAATCTCTCCAAGTTCACTTACTGAGGACCCCACCATCCTCCTGATTTTTCCTATAAGGTCATGAACCCTTCAGTTGTGAATTTTCCTACTGGGATTTTCAGCATTTCAGCCAAGCTGGGCAAAAAAGTTATACTGAAGACCAATGGATTGTTGACCAAATGTAATTTTTTCTTTGCCCAAATGAGAGGACTCCCTCCCAGTTGATTCAGTCCATCAAAAATGCAAGGTAATAACCAAGGTTACATAGTAACACAGTGAAACATCTGGGAAGCTTTGACTTTTCTTTTATCCCAACTAAATCATGTCTCTCTGATTTTATCAGCTCAACATGCCAGTTGCTGGAGGCTTAATACTCCTGTCCCTGGAGAGGGAAAAAAAACTACAAAAACTCAAAAGTACCAGTTATCTGAGGAAGGAACAGGACACTGTGATGAGCTGGTGTTTAGCTCTGACCTCTTTCAGAGTGGCAGAAAATAAAACCCTGCAAAACAACCCTGCGTGAGAGCTGTCCTGGAAGGCAGTTTGGAGCTTCACAACACCATGGCCCTTGGAGTTGACATGCTTATTTCTCAAGATTTATCCTAAACAACGACCAAGTCTGTAACTGCAACCAGTTGTTCATTTCATGGTCCTAGCCGTGCTCCTTGCTCCCTGCCAGATTTCCAGGTGTGAGGGCTCCCTTTCCTCTTACAAGAGCTAGGGGGAGGGTGGCCAGTTGGCTCAATGCAGGCTTCCCGATGGAAGGTGCCTGGCTGAGGAGTAAAGCGGACAAATCAGCCAGAGGAGGCTGCAGGCAGTGGTTCAGGCTGTGAGCTGGGAGGGAAAAAACACAAAATATCCTTGGTGCTCAGAGAGGGCAAGGGGGTCAGGAGGACTGGGATGTAGATGGGGGTGAGAAGGAGAGGCTGGGAATGGGAGTGACAAGAGGAGAGACTGGTTCTCAGCAGATTCCAGACCATGAAATTTCTTTACACTCTGCCCTTAAGCTATAGAGAAACACTGAGAGTTTTGTTTTTATTTTTTGAAAGAGGATTGACAAGATCTAATGTGTATTTTGGAAAGATCTCTGTAGGACTTGGGGAGAGAAGTTTAGGGACAGAGAGAGCTGGCTCTTGTGTAGACAAGAGCCACGGTGGCCAGTCCATGGCAATGAGGATGGAGAAAAGAGTATTGTCAGAAATATTAGGGATGTGGGGAGGCAGGTGCTGCACATGCATTCCTCCTTAGGAGCCGGGAGGCTGGTGATGCTCCTTACAGAGCTCGGGGACTCGGAGGGCCATTCTGCCCACTAGCATGCAGTGCTGTCTACAGGGCAGCAGGGCACGTGCATTGGGTGCTCTGGGGGTCACGAGCACACAGCCACTGTCATAGAAGTGGAGGAGCCCATCTGCTAACAAAAGGGTGGCATGAAAAAGGATGATACAGAGCTCTGGGGTCTGGGCACAGTGGTCAACGTGCCCCGGAAGCAGAATGCATTGAGAAGCAGGCACAATTCAACAAAGGGGACTTGGAGGAGGGGACAGGGCAAGGTGGAGGGTCAAGGGAGCAGTTCCCCAAGTGAATTCCTGAGAAGTGAGGAGAGAGTGTCATTAGATTCAGCCTGAAGAAGTCATTGATGACCCAAGGGAGAGGGGATCCCAGGCTGCACTTGGAGTGGAAGCTGCCCTGGTGCATAAACCTAACGGCAGATTCCTGGCGAGGAAGAAGCCTGCTGGTCAAGGGCGACAGCTGTGGGGGCCATAACACCACAGGCCGGGGGATACCCAAGCACCACTAGATGCAGAGGGAAGATTCCAGGAGCAAGGGAAGCATGGACCACTTAAGCCGAGGGCTGGCTGGTGGAGAAAGTCTTCGAGGAATGGCTAGGTCATGGACTCCCAGGTCACCCAGGCAGGATGGACAGGACGGTCCTGGCAGTAAAAATGGACTTATACTCCCTCTGAAACTCTCATGGGACTCACTTTCTATTTTTAAAAACAGATACTTGGAAATAACTTGAAGTATATGCCTGGATTGACAAGTAAGTTTATGGCCCATAACAGATGTGATGAAAGGTCAGCAGAGATTAAATGTCATAAAACATCATTTTTACCATCTTTAGTTGTTGCTCTCCCCTAAAGAATTGAAGGGTTTGTACCAAACTGGCTTGGCCCATCTGGTCTCTGCCCCTCGCCACTGTCCCCCACATTTAATGACCCTGCTCAGCCATGAGTCCCCGGAGAGACACACATCTCCAAGGAGGTCATAGCAACCAGGGACGTGGAAAAGCAGAAGGATGTACTCAAGGCCAAACTTCAACAGCGGGAGTCAGCCAACATTCCCTCCAAACTCACATCTTGCACCTTCCACCTGATTTACACTTCACTATTGTCACCGTCATCCTGAACACTTGCTATCAGGCTCCCATCCCTCTGCACTGTTTCTCGAGTTAAACTTTTTCCATGTTCACAGCCACTGCCCTGATGTGGGGCTCAATGGCTTTGCACACAGACCTCCAGGCCGGGCTCGTCATGATGGACTTGCCCCCTCCTGCTCTCTGCACATCCCATCCCTGCAACGTGAATGGGGCCAGACCTCCTATACAGCTCAGCTGGGAGGCTTACGCCACCGACGGCGTTACTTTCTGATATGGGCAGGCCGCCTAGCCCAACAGGTTTCCGTCTCCTAGAGGGCTGGACTATGGCCCACGGGCGTTTCTAAAATAGTTGAATGTGTTGCTAAATCACAGAATGCATGGAATTACATACATTCCCTAAAGCGGCAGCACCTCGCTGCAGAGAGGAGGGGGCGACACCTTTCACAACACGGTGCCCACCGAGGAGGACTGGCCTAGGCACGGGCGGTAGAGGACAGAGGACTTGACAAAGGGCACACGCAAACCTAACCATTCTCTGGTTTGAACCCCCAAACCACCTGTGGACAGCAAAAGGACCGTGTGGGGCTGTTTTGGTCTAGGTGGCCCAGGGTGGTGTCAGCACGTCTAGCTCCCTGCTTCTGGGCCCGAGATGGGAGCACATGTCCTTCACAGGCTGCGGCAGAAGGAATGTGAGTCGTGACACTCGCAGCAGAAGGAATGTCCCTCCTCCTATCCCTCCTCCCTGCTGCGGGTGGAGGCTGTGTCCACCAGGGATCACAATGAGCAGAAACCTCTGGATGAGGTTCGAGCAAAATATTGATGTTTGCACCAAAAAAAAAAAAAAAAAAAAAAAAAAAAAAGAGGCCCTGTGGTTTGGGGTTGTTTCTATAGAGTAATGTAACTCTGCTGACTGGCACAGTTGCTGACTTTTTTCTAGATCCTTTTAGATTAGATTAATGGCCCCGATGTGAATCTTTCATATACTGCGGAGTCCCTCCCCACCAAGGGAAGGATGAGGCTATTTTTTTAGTAAAATCATGTACAGATTATTCATTAGCTGAATCAACGGGCGATTGATCCTCTGGGCTTTAATTTTATACTTTGCATAGAACTGAGCTCTTACAGAACTCGAATCACTAAAATTCACTTAAAATAGGAAATAGGGGGATATTTCATGCATAGAATGTGAGGAATAGGATTGTTCCTGTTGTCTTTATAGAATGTGAGCTGAGTAACCTAGGAATCCATGTTCTGTCAGTGAAAACAGGTCCACATCACTCCATGTAAGTAAATATCTGAAGTTAGCCCACTTCCCAACTGCTCTGTGCCGATACCGCGTCAAGCAAGGCCTCCTGGTCACAGGAGGCCTCACCTAGTAGAACCCCTCCTCCTGGGAGCATGTCCTCTCCACCTAAAGACCCAATGGACAGCACAGCCGATAACATGTAGCAGGGGAAAATTCGTGCTTCCTGAATTATCCATGTTTCCAAATTCATATTTTATATTTTAAAAGGTAAAACAGTGTGCAGTAAGCACTAAAATAAGTAAACCTGTGTCCATATCTTTTGAATGAGCAGACAGACAAACAGAAGACAGATATGTTAGTCTAAATGCACTTCGCCTCAGAAGAAGTGGTGGAAAGCTCTGCTGGATTTTACATCTCGCCCAGGGGCCATTATGACAGCTAGTGATACAGATGGGCCAAATTTTTCTGCTAAAATATTTGGCATGCCAATTATATTAACATATAACATATTTTAATATTTTATATATATGTATATATATTTAATATATATTTAATCAATATATTTAATATATATTTATATATTAAATAAATATATATTTATTTAAATAAATTTAATCAGAAAGAATTAAAAAACTGGCATTAAATGTTTGAAACAGAAGTCTAATCACATACATATATTAGTTTCAGAGGAATTGTTCTCAGGTTAGAAACTTCCCACTGTTTCAAAATTGTAACATCAAAAATTGAAAAGTCAAGAAAGTCGAGGCCCATCCCTTTTACAAGGAGTTTCTTGTATATTTTTAATTACTGGGTTGTATAGAAGAATTTCAAGAGAGAAGCTTCAACCCTTTCTTCATGACATCAGCTGTGGTTTCAACGTGTCTGATTGCCTGTTCATTGCAAGTTCCGCTGCGTCGTTTCTCTAAGCTGCCGCAGTGGAATGCCAGCCTGTGGGAGGAAGGCCCTTCTGGTATCATAGGAAGGAACATCCAACCAACAGCTCGGAGAAGTTAGTGTCTCATCCTCCTGGAAGCTGGAGGTAAGCTGTTTCGTGGCTGGTGAGTTCTGGTAGATCTGGATCATCAAGCACCTCGAAAGTTCCATTCCTCTGTTGGCTTTAGTCATTAGACTTTTGCCCTGACCATTGAAACTTCAGGACTGCAAAAGGAAACCATCTTTTCAGGCATCACGTCCTTCTCCAAAGGAGGAAAGAGAATTTCTTCTCAAGTGTATATTTTTTTTTAAATCAGAATTAGATTTTCCCAGAAGTTGGAGAGCAGTCTTAACTTTCAATTGTTTATTAAGACTCGGCCAACATTCCTGCCCTGTATATGCCCGTCTTTCATGTCCTGAAGGGGCTGGACGTCTAAAGCTACATTTCCAAAACTTCCTTCCACCTGGAGTCCCACATGGTGAGTGAGACAGGCTTGTATGAAATGCTAAGGTTTGCCCTGGGATGAGATCCACCTGCCTGATGTCGTGGCTACTAGAGGACCCCCAGGAGTGGACTCAGTGGCTGAATCCATATGCCAGTGTCTACAGGGAAGTTCAGGTGGGGTGGTTGGGGGTCCCAGGAGTGGCAGTAGCAGCTGTCCCCTGCCCTCCTCATGGCTCATCCTGTGCCATTGACACTGTCCCAGGGTGCCTCTTGCCTTCTGCTACCCCTGGCCTTCCGATGATGGTGGAAGCAGCTCGCCCCAGTGTTACATGGCATTCTGCTCCCAATGCCTCCCATGGAAAGTGCCTTAGAGCAGTTTTCATGTTCCATATACACCTTTATATCTCTACTCAGACCAAAAGCATGTTTCTGCCAATCTAATTACCTTTGATTAACTTGCCTTTTAATTTTAAAAACCTACTCTGAAAAATTTTCATTTTATAAAATTTAGCTTAGGTTGGCAGTTAGTCATTTCCTCATATAAAATATATTTCTGTAGGTGTTAAGAATGCCTTCAAATATCTTTCATGTCACATTCTATTTTATGGGGAAATGATAAACTCTGACTTGTTACTTTTTGTTGACTTGGTAAGACAATGGAGTCCAGCTTCATTCCAGACACAACCTTGGAGAAATGCGCTAAGAACCTCAGTCCCCTTCTTAGACAATGACGGTGGCGGCAGGACCCCAAGGCTGAGCTCTGTCCTGTTTGCCAGGAGATCTCGTCCTTGACCCTTCCCTGCTCTACCTACAGTGCAGGTGCATTTGCTCCCTAGGCCACACCTCCCCATCCCCATGTCAGCTGATCCCCACCAGCTTGGACAAGAACAGGCACAGGAAGGGATTAAAGATGAGAGGAAGGGAGAAGACAGGCTACTTCTGGCCTCGCCCTGTTCACCTGGGTACCATCTCCATAATCCCATATTGTCGTCTGTAGCTCAGGCTCTTGGCCAGAAAATTCCATCAGTGCTTTCTCTCTCTGCATCATGACCTCAGCCCCTGACCCTGTGGCACCTCCTACTCACAACATTCAAGCCTTGAGAAATTCTGTGTTGATTCCTCCCATTACATCACTGCTCCCGGTCAGCCTCTGAGCTCTCGCACTGCTGTGTTAATCCCCTTGATGAACTTCTCTGTGTTTTAAATTGTAGAGCAGTTCCTCTTGGTGTCGTCAGGCCCTGTTTGATGCCCACATCTTATTCCCAGACACAGACAGATGGAATTGAAAGTGCTTAGAGGTTGATGGTCTTCTGGAGGAGGCAGACTCAATAAAACAGAGGCACCTCAAATCGATTGCAATGAGTAGAACAATCTGGGGAATTTTGAAGCCAAAAAACATTCTTCACATGGCCAGGGAAGACAAGAGTGAGGAACATCAGTCAAAATAGAGAAACGAGCAATTGTTCACTTGCGCACTGGGACAAGGGGTGTTTGCCAGCTTTGAGAACATAGGAGAGGGCAATCAGGCCTGTGACAAGGAAGCACCCACGTCTAGTGCATCATGAGCAGAATCTTCAAGTATCTTCTGAGTAAGAAAAGTGGATTTTGACTCGGATGGCATTGTGTGACCGTCATTAGAAAACAACTCTACCCAGCAGCACCTGGGTGGCTCACTGGGTTGAGCGTCCGATTCTTTATTTGGGCTCAGGTCGTGATCTCAGGGTCATGAGATGAAGCCCCATGTTGGCTTCTGGCTCAGCAGGGTGTCCGCTTGCCCGAATCCCGCTGCCCACCCCCCCAACATAGTGTGCTCTGTCTGCCTGCCTCTCTCTCTCAAAAATAAATAAATAAATCTTAAAAAAGAAAACAACTTTACCCGCTGTCTTTCATTGTACTTGAAATATCACCCCCAGAAATTGCAGCGCCGTAAAACCGTCTCTGCTATTACCCTGAAAAGACTTTGAAAGCCATTTTGTAAAATAAAACAGTAAACTAAGGATGAGTTTTGGTAGTTGGCAAGTGAGGATCATATGGAACAGATTAGATACCTAATGGGGCATGGTCTCAAGAAGAGATATATGAGTGAACTTAGAAAAATAGTTACAAAACATGCCTTTTTCGTGATGCTGTTCATGGCCAATGACCCATGCAGGAGACTGCTAACTGAACTCCACACCAAATTGCCAGGGGACAGAAAAATAGCTTAGTGAAAAGTTATATGAACTGTTTTGTCTTGTGTTTACTTCGGCAACACATATGCATACTATTTTTTTTTCTTCTTCTTCTTTTTTTTTTTTTTTTTTTGCATGGATCTTCTAAGTTTAACATTCTCTTTTCAAATAAGAGTCATTTTGACATCAAACTGCCGATAACTAACATGCAATTCTCCAAAAGAAGTTATAATTGGAGAATTGTGGTGTGACCAAGATAACAAGTTAGCAGCCACACAAACCCTTAGCTTGTTTCTCTGTTTCTCTGTATCAGTTTTCTTTTCTTGAAAACACTATTGGGGCACCTGGGTGGCTCAGTGGTTGAGCGTCTGCCTTCGGCTCAGGTCGTGATCCTGGGGTCCAGGGATCGAGTCCCACATTAGTCTCCCCGCAGGGAGACTGTGTCTCCCTCTGCCTGTGTCCCTGCCTCTCTCTCTGTGTCTCTCATGGATAAATAAATAAAATCTTTAAAAAACCCACTGTCATAATAATTAAACTGGTGGTGACCAGAAATATAGATGTGTATATGTGTATCACATCCGTATGTACATACGCATACACATATGCATACATATATACACATATATTTTTGCTATTTCAAACTACTCTTCGATGACTTAATTAGGGTAGGAGGCCATGTGGAATTGAATCAGATTTCCCAAGCCCCCTTCCTTCTACTGAAAATGCAACCAATAAAATCCACTTGTTAGTGTTGTCATGAGTATTGAGACTTTCCCTATGTGCCAATTACTCTTCCCTTTCTTAATAGAGATAGCATCTGGCACACACAATTATTCTCCTGCCTTACTTTGCTTATATCTTTATTTCCAACCTTTGTAAAACCAAAAGAAAGCCCGATTCCACTGTAAACTTTCACCATTGGAGTAGGGGAACCGACTGGTGCACTTCATCATTATCCGGAACAGTTGCAAATCTTAAATGAACACGTCAATTATTCATGAGTCTAAGGTCCCGAATGCCAACTATAAATTATTAATCAGCAGATGTAAATATTTAAAAACCCTGGTGAGAAACACATTCTGTGCAAGCATTTCTGCGGCAGAGTGGATAAACACCAATTTTTAAAGCAAAGGGTGGTGGTCACCTAACAGCATTTATTCCAAACTCTGCACAATAGGGTTAAGTGCGTGATTCTGAGGCTCTTTTCATTCTGCCCTTATGGTGTGGGACTGAGTTTCCAATGTCACAGCCAGCGCGCTGAACCTTTGCAGGAATCAAATCAACACTCGATTCTTTTCATCTTGAGTCAGCTGTGTAATTTCTTTTCATTTTTACCTTGAATAAAAATTTTACCTTGGATTGAAATCATTGTGATTTCGTTGACACTGAGAAGTGCTTCCATTCTCTCCAATGTTTCTTTGTTGAAGTGAAAATGTCTTCTCTTCCTGTCCTTTTGTTGTTCCTTCTCAGAGGGGTTCTGGCCTCCCTGCCGCCATCCACACAATCCTACTCAGTCTTTAACTTCCGGCTCTGCCCTCTGTGAATATTTCTCCATCCTTCTTAGTGGGAATTAGACATTCCTGCCAATTATTTTCTTTCCCTTTCCCCAAATGAATTGTTAACTCTGCGAGGACTGCACCTTCTTCAACCCCACACAACTGTGATTGGTAGCACCCACCACGCAGGAGTGGCTCAGGTAAATGAAGGAACAAGGTCCATATCTTAAAATGCAGGTACCTGCATTGGCTCCAAGGTTAGGCTTTTTTCTTCTTTTTTCTAAGGAAGCAATGTATCCTAATGGTCAAGAGCCATGGCATGGAAGCCAGGATAGATGTGAGTGGCGTTGGGCTCTCCTTGAAGGGCTGTCCTGAGTTTTCCATAACATGCTGTGAGAGAAGCACAGCACTGTGCTTGGTCCCCAGGAGGTGCTTGAGACGTTGCAGTGATGCAGTGATTGCTGTTTGTGCATTGCTATTATAATTTCTGTGAAGGCACACTGATGGTGACAACAGGAGTAATAGGCATCTGTTGAGTCACTTAGATCTTGGTCCTTCTGGAGACCTCGACTCTGCTCAGCTCCTCCCCCGACTTCTGTTTCCCTGGCAGGGATGCTCAGAGCTCACTGACCCAGAGCTCACTGACCCTGGATGCAGAAGTAAACAAAACCCTAAAAGTCCTTCCATTGTAATGCCAACATTTTGCCAGCTAGCTCTGGAATTTCCATGACAATTTTCTCGGTGTTTCTCAATGCTGAAAGAAGTAATGTCTTATGTGAGAAAAAAGACAAAACCTCCCACACTTCTTGCTGTTTCTCATTGCTTCATTGAAAATTAAAAGGTTGAATGCAGATTAAGTTTTAAAATATTTGTGGGGGTGCCTAGATGGCTCAGTAAGTTAAGTGTCTTAACTCTTGATCTCAGCTCAGGTCTTGCTCTGGGGGCATGAGTTTGAGTCCTGTGGTGAAGCTTACTGAAACATAAGTTTAAACAAACTATCTATATCTATATCTATATCTATCGATCTATATAGTCTATCTATATCTCCGTGGGTAGGCAGAGAGCATAGCCTTGCAGTTAGGAAGGCAGACCCTGGGTCTGAATCCAAGCCCACCACTCACCAACAGGGTGACCCAGAGAGGTCTTTAACTTTTGGTGCTTCCACTTCTTCATGATAAACAATGGAAGACATTGTTAGTCTCTGGCTTAGGAGAACACATGAGGATGAGTCAAGTAAAATGACTGGAACAGATCCTGGTGCACTGCGTGTGCTACAGAAGTATTTGCTTTTGTGATTTTTAATGACTGAAATTCACAAACAGGAACTGTTTGTGTGTGAACCAGGTGGGATGATCCAGATCCAAGGGCTTTCAAATGTCCTTTGAATCTTTGTCAAAATTCTACTGAAATACTTGGAAAAACAGTAAAAGCCTTCTGATGGGTCAAATTCTCAGTTTAAAAGGAAAAACTAGGTTTGAGTAGAATGTCCCATCTTTGCAACCTGCATGTCAATGCTATGGTCCCCAGGGTCCCTCATTGCCCAGATGAAGTAAATATCCTGCTTTATCTCATATTGCCTTTTGTCCAGCTGAGTATAATTAACATTTTTCTAATATTTCATTTAGAACTTAAAATTTTTCCCCCAAATTTCAAGGAAAGTTGAAAATCCCCAAAGCTACACAGCCCCGGTCCCTTTCCCAGTAGAACTGACTTAATTGGAGATCTGTCAGTTTAAATCTGACTTTCATCAAAGGGCTATACAAGAAGCCATGCTATGGGGGTAACCTTTGAATTTTACATCCAACTCTTAGCTAAGAGGTCCCATGTGCTTCTGAGGAGCCCACTGGGTACCTCCTAATGAATTTCTTTTGGAGGGTGAAGTCAAGAAAGTTTTCAGATTTTTGGATATACTGGTGTAACTCCTAAAATAACTTAGTGCAGATTCTGAGAAAGCTGGAGATGAGTTTTGCGTGCTATTCACTGAAGCTCAATATTTCCAGTCTCCCCCAAATCTCCCCACCCCACATACTGATTTCTTGACTTTGGGGTTATTTCCAACATTGTTGGACAAGCACTACCTTCATTTTGTATTGATTAATTAACTATTATTTAATTCTCAAAGCAAGTGCCATTAGATATGTTTTTCATATTTAAGCTTTTCAAGCAGTTGAAGTATTTTGGACAATATACCTTAGTGTAAGCCTGCTCCAGACTCTCTAGTACAGAGACAATATAATTAGGGAGAATAACACAGAGGGGGTATTGAGGGCAACATGGCTTGGAAAGCCAGAGCAACGTGCCTGCCTCCGTAGGCTAATAGCAGGAAAGGACCAGAATTATAATAAATGTCCCTGCTCCTGCTTAATATAGAGATTCTTGATTTAAGGATATTGATTCTGGCCTACCACCTGAGACTAAATAGCAAATGGCATCTGATATATTAAGCTCCTGCCTCTTGACGTGGCTAAGTAGCAGGTGGCAGCTTTGAATCAATAGCTTATGTTCACACTGGAAACTGTTATAGTACTTGGCTGGGATGTCTTACGTGAGAAGAAATAAACGTCAGTAATTTTGTACCTTGTCCTTACCTCTGCTGCCATTGATAAACTTGGTCCCCAGAAATATGCCATAATTCACAACCTGGTTAATGCACAGATAAAAAAAATCAATAGAGCCCATTTTCACGGCTTTTTAGGGGGTGAGGCATGATTCCTATGAAGAGAAATCAAATTAAGGATTTGTTTTTTCAGAGCATGAGAAAAATCACAAAATAATTGTCAAAGATTTGGCTGACAATGCAGATGACAAAAGTATATTTCCTAAGTGTGATATTAATCTGGAAAGTTACCAATTACGTAACAGAAGAGCTGGACCTGACTCCCTTCAGCCAGGCCAGGCTGCTCGAAAGTGATGGAGGCATCCTGGGTACAGATGGTCCTGGTGTCCCCAGCACTTCTGAAAAGATAAGGTGACAAGTGCCTAGATCAGCTCCCTCAAGCTTAGATGCTTCACTTGTGGCCATTTGCAAAGCTAGAGAAATCAAAGTGAGTATTAATATTTATAAAGAGATGTTTTTAGTTAAGGGTCAAGAAAGTAAGATCTGAGGAAGATTTAGGACATTAAAAATATATACATATTTGAAAGGCCATTTGGAGTGTAGATATTTATTCACTCCACTAAAGGAGGAGACCTGATACGTTCCAGTGATGAGTGCAATGGGAAATGTTCTGGAATCTACCGGAACTATGAAGCAGTCATCCTGGAGACATGTTGACTAATAACTGCAATATGGCACAATATATGTCGCCAGCTATAGGGAGGGCACTCACAGGCAGCTGAAGAACCTTGGGGCAAACTGTCCCTTTCCAGAATTTCTCCACAACAAAAGCACAGGATGGAAGATGGGGGGATTATAAAAATAACAAGACAACTCCTCTTTTTCACATATATTCTTCTGTCAATGCTGAAATTTTTTTCAATAAAAAAGAGCCAACGACAACATCATCTATAAAAGCATTGGCTTCTCTCCTGGTCGTGGCCTGCTCCTTGCTTCCATGCATCTCTGTGCACAGAAATTCTGCTGTCTTTTGCTTGAGCCAGAAGTATTGGACTGTCTTCTTTCTTTCTCTTGTCATCCTATTGAGGCCATCAGCAAGAAGAATGTCTCTGCATTCAAAGCACATCTAGGTATCTTATGCTTTTGGGTGCAATTGTAAATGGGACTGACTCCTTAATTTCTCTTTCTTCAGTCTCATTGTTTGTGTATAGAAATGCCACTGACTTCTGGGCATTGATTTTGTATCCTGCCATGCTACCAAATTGCTGTATGAGTTCTAGCAATCTTGGGGTGGAGACTTTTGGGTTTTCTATGTAGAGTATCATGTCATCGGCGAAGAGGGAAAGTTTGACTTCTTCTTTGCCAATTTGAATGCCTTTAATGTCTTTTTGTTGTCTGATTGCTGAGGCTAGGACTTCTAGTACTATGTTGAATAGCAGTGGTGAGAGTGGACATCCCTGTCTTGTTCCTGATCTTAGGGGAAAGGCTCCCAGTGCTTCCCCATTGAGAATGATATTTGCTGTGGGTTTTTCGTAGATGACTTTTAAGATGTTGAGGAATGTTCCCTCTATCCCTACACTCTGAAGAGTTTTGATCAGAAATGGATGCTGTATTTTGTCAAATGCTTTCTCTGCATCTAATGAGAGGATCATATGGTTCTTGGTTTTTCTCTTGCTGATATGATGAATCACATTGATTGTTTTACGGGTGTTGAACCAGCTTTGTGTCCCAGGGATAAATCCTATTTGGTCATGGTGAATAATTTTCTTAATGTACCGTTGGATCCTATTGGCCAGTATCTTGTTGAGAATTTTTGCATCCATGTTCATCAGGGATATTGGTCTGTAATTCTCCTTTTTGGTTGGGTCTTTGTCTGGTTTTGGAATTAAGGTGATGCTGGCCTCATAGAACGAATTTGGAAGTACTCCATCTCTTTCTATCTTTCCAAACAGCTTTAGGAGAATAGGTATGGTTTCTTCTTTAAACGTTTGATAGAATTCCCCTGGGAAGCCATCTGGCCCTGGACTCTTGTGTCTTGGGAGGTTTTTGATGACTGCTTCAATTTCCTCCCTGGTTATTGGCCTGTTCAGGTTTTCTATTTCTTCCTGTTCCAGTTTTGGTAGCTTGTGGCTTTCCAGGAAGGCGTCCATTTCTTCTAGATTGCCTAATTTATTGGCGTATAGCTGCACCCAAAAGCATAAGATACCTAGGAATAAACCTAACCAAAGATGTAAAGGATCTATACCCTCAAAACTATAGAACACTTCTGAAAGAAATTGAGGAAGACACAAAGAGATGGAAAAATATTCCATGCTCATGGATTGACAGAATTAATATTGTGAAAATGTCAAAGTTACCCAGGGCAATACACACATTTAATGCAATCCCTATCAAAATACCATGGACTTTCTTCAGAGAGTTAGAACAAATTATTTTAAGATTTGTGTGGAATCAGATAAGACCCCAAATAGCCAGGGGAATTTTAAAAAAGAAAACCATATCTGGGGGCATCACAATGCCAGATTTCAGCTTCTACTACAAAGCTGTGGTCATCAAGACAGTGTGGTACTGGCACAAAAACAGACACATAGATCAATGGAACAGAATAGAGAATCCAGAAGTGGACCCTGAACTTTATGGTCAACTAATATTCGATAAAGGAGGAAAGACTATCCATTGGAAGAAAGACAGTCTCTTCAATAAATGGTGCTGGGAAAATTGGACATCCACATGCAGAAGAATGAAACTAGACCATTCTCTTACACCATACACAAAGATAAACTCAAAATGGATGAAAGATCTAAATGTGAGACAAGATTCCATCAAAATCCTAGAGAAGAACACAGGCAACACCCTTTTTGAACTCGGCCATAGTAACTTCTTGCAAGATACATCCACGAAGGCAAAAGAAACAAAAGCAAAAATGAACTATTGGGACTTCATCAAGATAAGAAGCTTTTGCACAGCAAAGGATACAGTCAACAAAACTAAAAGACAACCTACAGAATGGGAGAAGATATTTGCAAATGACATATCAGATAAAGGGCTAGTTTCCAAGAAAGGGAAAAGAAGGGAAGGGGGAAGAAATGTGTGGGAAATATCAGAAAGGGAGACAGAACGTAAAGACTGCTAACTCTGGGAAACGAACTAGGGGTGGTAGAAGGGGAGGAGGGCGGGGGGTGGGAGTGAATGGGTGACGGGCACTGGGTGTTATTCTGTATGTTAGTAAATTGAACACCAATAAAAAAATAAAAAAAAATAAAAAAAAGAACTTATTAAACTCAACACCAAAGAAACAAACAATCCAGTCATGAAATGGGCAAAAGACATGAACAGAAATCTCACAGAGGAAGACATAGACATGGCCAACATGCACATGAGAAAATGCTCTGCATCACTTGCCATCAGGGAAATACAAATCAAAACCACAATGAGATACCACCTCACACCAGTGAGAATGGGGAAAATTAACAAGGCAGGAAACCACAAATGTTGGAGAGGATAGGGAGAAAAGGGAACCCTCTTACACTGTTGGTGGGAATGTGAACTGGTGCAGCCACTCTGGAAAACTGTGTGGAGGTTCCTCAAAGAGTTAAAAATAGATCTGCCCTACGACCCAGCAATTGCACTGTTGGGGATTTACCCCAAAGATACAGATGCAATGAAACGCAAGGACACCTGCACCCTGATGTTTATAGCAGCAATGGCCACAATAGCCAAACTGTGGAAGGAGCCTTGGTGTCCATCGAAAGATGAATGGATAAAGAAGATGTGGTTTATGTATACAATGGAATATTACTCAGCTATTAGAAATGACAAATACCCACCATTTGCTTCAACGTGGATGGAACTGGAGGGTATTATGCTGAGTGAAGTAAGTCAGTCGGAGAAGGACAAACATTATATGTTCTCATTCATTTGGGGAATATAAATAATAGTGAAAGGGAATATAAGGGAAGGGAGAAGAAATGTGTGGGAAATATCAGAAAGGGAGACAGAACATAAAGACTCCTAACTCTGGGAAACGAACTAGGAGTGGTAGAAGGGGAGGAGGGTGGGGGAGGGAATGAATGGGTGACGGGCACTGGGGGTTATTCTGTATGTTGGTAAATTGAACACCAATAAAAAATAAATTAAAAAAAAAAACAAAGCACATCTAGATTCTAACTAGTGGTCACCTCTGTTCATGTCTCCATCATCCACTAATGGGTCGCTCCTGTGGCCTTACCTGCTTTGTCACCTCTGATCTGCATGACCACAGGCTCTCAACACAGAGTTGTCTCCTCAAAATGAGGGTCAGAGCCCATCACTCTTGGAGATGCCCACCAACGCTTTTCATCCCACTCAGGGGAAAACCAATATCTTAGGTTGGTCAATGAGGTCCCCACCAGAAGGTGACTTGCTTCTGCTGTTGGCTCTTCCACACTTTCACCACCTCCTTCAGGCCGAAGGGTCTTTGTCTGCTCTGCCAAGCACGTTCCCTGTCTCAGGGCTCTTGTATCTGTTGTTCTTTACACTTGGTGTGCAACACTCCCCACATATCTATCTGTTGACGCACGGTTGTCTCCCCGAGGCCTTCCCTGACCATCTGAATGGGAAAGCAGCTCTCCCAGCAACTCATCTCTTCTCACTGTTTTGTTCCCTGGAAGCTTTCAACACCTGACACATCTGCTAGCTGCCATTTGTCATTATTGTTGAAGGATACATCCCCCGCCGACAGGAGTGCCTGGCACGTGTAAGAAATTAAGTAATCTGGGTTCTGGGAATAAATAGAAGCAGATACTATTCTTAACAGCCTGCATGTTATTTAGAGAAATAATCTGCCAAGAACCTTGCAATGTGGCAATATAAAGTTCTTTTGTGTGTGTGCACATGCAAATATATATATATATATATATATATATATATATATATATATATATATAATATAGGCAGATATGTAGATATCACTTCATGGTGAGCAATATCTGAACAAATGATTATTTCCTACTCTATAGGTACACTTGACCCAAAACATATTATAAGTAATCCCCCAAGGGTGTGTTGCAATTCCTCTTTAACAGATCTTAAAAGTCTTTCTCAGTATTATCTACCTCTATTTCTTCTCAGGTCTTTTATTGGCTTTTAATGACCATACTTGATTCCATGTGAAGTACAAACAACCTTCAGAGATACAGAATATTTTTAAAGATTTTATTTATTTATTCATGAGACACACACACACACAGAGAAGCAGAGACATACGCAGAGGAAGAAGCAGGCTCCCTGCGGGGAGCCCCATACAGAACTCGATCCCAGGACGCCAGGATCACGACGTGAGCTGAAGGCAGACACTCAACCACTGAACCACTCAGGTGTCCCAAGATACAGAATATTATCTTTGTATTTGCCTCTTTGTATTTTGCCAAATTTGATGCTCTGCCTTCTGAATGTCTTGTTATAAATTTAGACTAATACAATGAAAACAATGACTCCTCTGATGGTCCTTCCTATTATAAGTCCCTTTAATATCCAGATTTAACTCATTCTACCACATCTGTGAGCACATAGGTGAACATGACAGATGAGGTGTTCCTACCCACATGCTGTAGATGAAAAAGATGGGCTTAGAATCAAGTGTGATGATAAGAAGGAAATGAGAACCCGAGTTAGAGAAGGAGCATACTCTTGGAGAGAAAGGGCCTGGGGAGGTTTTCTTGAGGATGTTACATCAAAGTTGAGATTTGAGGAAGAGCATGAGAAGGACAATTTAAAGGAGAAAACGGGAGGTGGGTTCCTGCAGGGAGAGGCAACCATATGCCCTGAGTTGAGAGCAAGCTCAGTAAGAAGCTGGAACTGAGAAAAGGCTAATTGGATGTGAGACAGTGGAGTGAGGAAGAAAGTAGAAGGAAATAGGAAAGGTAGGCTGATGTGAATTTGCCCAAATTTCTACAAGGATAAAATATACTTTTATTGTCTTCTAAGCACATTGTGAAACCTTTGAAAAGTTTCGAGCAGGAAAGTGAGATCTGATTTATATTTCAAGAGGTTTGTCTAATTAGGGAGAACGTATTGAAGAGAGCAAGAGGAAGAAGATCCAGCCTGAGGAGCTTCTTTCAGGAAGCCAGGTGAGAGGTGGGTGCAAGTGGGAGCAGGGCATTCGGAGGAGGGGAAGGATGAAAGAGCTCACCGCAGAGCCTGATGGGATTATCGACCCTGGGATGTGGAGAAGGGAGGGTGAAGCAGAAACCGGAAATAAGCAATGGCTTAGTGGTCATGTGATTTCCAGTAATGTGGAAGTCTGCAGAGGAAGTAGTAAGGGAGGAACTGAGAGTTCAGTACCTGACAGATTAAGGTAAAATGCCCAGGCCAAGTTCAAATGGAGATGTCAAGGAGGCCCTGGGAGGAGATCAGATGAAAAGTCTAGGATGCAAAATTACAACTGAAAGTCGTTGCCCTGGAGATCATAGCTAAACCCACAGCCATAAAGCAATCCAGGGTGAAGGAAGTACGGGTGTAGGACACATGCTAGAAGAGCCCCACGGGGGCCAAGAGGGGCCCGAGTGTGAAGCAAGGAGACAAGAAGGGGGTGGCCACTGGAGCAGAATGAACCCTGGCCACATCCTTACTGAGGTCAGGAGAGAGCATTTCTACAGCAGTGGGGTTGTCAACCATTCCAAATAATGCTGAGAGGTCATGTGAAATGGAGACAAGGGCCTGGGTGGGATGGACAGCAGAGCAGTTGTTAATGACCTTGAAACTGCAGTCCAGGTGGGTGGGACAAGGGCAAGCCAGGTCAGATGAGGATGAAGGAGACTGAAGTCCGTGGGCAGGAGGAATAGACACCTCGTTAGAAACGCTTGGGCCAGTGGCTGAAGACTGAGACCAGGCCAGGCAAGATGGTGGAAGAGAGAAGCACATAGCATAGAATAGGAGTGTTCAGGAGAGTGCAGACCACACAGGGGCGAGTGGGGTTCACTGAAGGAGAAATGGCTTTGAGAGATGGAGATGAGTCAAGGGACTAGCCTTTGAAGAAGGAGTTTAACAAGATGGACCCAGTGCAGATAGAACAATGTGAGGGGGGAAATATGTAAGCTGAAAAATAAGGATATCTACTTTGCAGCGAAGGTTGCTCTCATCAACCTCCGACGTGCTAATGCCTCCCTGAGAGTCTTCTTCCTGCAGAATCAAAACCTTCGACAGCTGGCCAGAAATTCCCATCAAGGCACGGTTGGCTCTCGAGTGTGTACCTTCAGCCTTCAGCTCGTCCTCAAGCTCCAGCCTGTCTGGGCCTCCTCTCAGCCTATTTCCTAGAATAGACTTGGTGGGTCTGATAAAGACCTTCTGGTTCCCCCTCTCCAAACCCAGTGGTTCAACACAGTGACTTATCACCGTTCAGTGAGGGACCAAGACAACACAAAGTCATCACCGTTGACATGGACTTGACATTCACCTACAACGTCAACCTTGGTCTATGTCTTAATCCTTATAGGCCTGACTTCTGGGTTTGACCACCCATTTATACACCTTCCATTTCATGGACTGTTTCTTCCTGTTCTCATTTATAAACCCCCTGAGAAGTGACATGCACAATTTTTAGTACATTTTTCAGGAAGATGAGGATGAGGAGATTTCTTTAGAAACAACATAATTATGTTGACGTTTGTAAAAAAGAGAACAGGTAAATGTTTTTTTTTAAATTTCAAAAGGTGTTAAACAGTTAAATGCTAAACTATTATTTTGTGGTTTGCATGCTTTAAACATTTGGAATTATAAATAATGATACATTCTGACATCATTAATAATCATAGCAAACAGGGACACCTGGGTGGCTCAGTAGTTGAGCGTCTGCCTTTGGCTTAGGGTGTGATTCTGGATTCCCAGGATCGAGTCCCACATCAGGCTCCTTGCATGGAGCCTGCTTCTCCTCCCTCTCCCTGTGTCTCTGCTTCTTTTTCTGTGTTTCTCATGAATAAATAAATAAAACCTTAAAAAATAATAATCATAACAAACAGCTTACAGGTTTTTTTTCTGAGACCTCCATTAACTGTGTTTGTTTTTACCCAAGTGGGAGAAATAGAATGGCTCAAGTTCAGAGCCCCTTCCGTCCTTGTGAAGTGCTGGCTTTGACTTTCTTCTGCATCTTTGAGGACAACCTTTATTGCAGTAGTGCCCCAGAGGGGTTCTGTTGAGGGTCATCAATCAGATACTAGATGCTGAGATTCGCCTTCTAGAAAACTCAAGAAAAGATTCAACAGTGTACCTGTTTACTTCTGAACACAAGGTCTTTCTGAAGCTGAAGTTCTTTTTTTAAGATTTCTTATTTATTCACTTGAGCAAGAGAGAGCACGAGTTGGGGGGAGGGGCAGAGGCAGAGGGAGAAGCAGGCTCTCTGCTGAGCAGGGAACCCGATGTGGGACTCGATCCCAGCACCCTGGGATGGTGACCTGAGCCGAAGGCCAATTCTTCACCAACTGAGCCACCCAAGCACCCCTGAACCTGAAGTTGTAAAGGAGTTTACTTACACTGCAGATTTTGTAAAGTTATGGATTCTTACAGAAAAATCCAGTATTTGGGGGCAGTCCGGGTAGCTCAGCGGTTTAGCGCTGCCTTCATCCTGGGGTGTGATCCTGGAGATGTGGGATCAAGTCCCAAGTCAGGCTCTCTGCATGGAGCCTGCTTCTCCCTCTGCCTGTGTCTCTACCTCTCTCTCTCTCTCTCTCTCTCTCTCTCTCTCTGTGTGCGTTTCTCTGATAAATAAATAAAATCTTAAAAAAAAAAAAAAGAAATATCCAGGATTTGGGCAAATTTCCTCAATGCTAGCTTGTTTTGCTCCTTTGTATTGAAAATGTGTGTGTGTGCCCTTAAATACCTTCTCTTGTAAAGCATATGTTTACTTTAGTTGGGAAGTAACTAAAGAGAGGTAAAGTGGTTTCATCACTCATACATTCTACTATTTAAAGTTTGATTTTGGGACACCTGGGTGGCTCAGCAATTGAGCATCTGCCTTTTGGCTCAGGGCAGGATCCCAGGGTCCAGGATCAAGTCCCCCATCGGGCTCCCCACAAGAAGCCTGCTTCTCCCTCTGCCTGTGTCTCTGTCTCTCTTTCTGTGTCTCTCATGAATAAATAAATAAATAAATAAAATATTTTAAAACATAAATAAAAAATAAAAAAAAAGTTTGATTTCACACAGGGTTACTAAAAGGGTATTAGTAAATTCTCAATGACTATATTTTCGTTCTGCTATTTGCTACTATTTTATAATCCATACACTAACCAGACACAACAGGTACGAGCTCCATGTGAAATGTTGATTTTCTTTTGTGTTATGAAGAGAATGAGTCTACACTTGCATATTTACTATATTGATTTCTGAGAAGTGTGGCTAAAAACTCCTACGAGGACTCTGGATGTGTTCATTCCTCTGTATTTTCCCATCAGATTGTACCTTTTGTACATCAGTTTCGTGAGATCCTGAGGTTTGGCCCTGGCTGGGGATAGGTGACAAGGATGTCACCCCAAATGCAGATAGGGTTGATCCCTGACTCTTTGCCAACACTGTTCTAAGGGGTTACCTGTGTTAGCTTAATCTGTGTGCGACATCACAGAGAAGGAACTTTTATCATTTTCACTTTTCATCTGGGGAAATTAAGGCACCGCAAGCTTGACTGGCTTATTCTCAATAGCACAGGCAGTGGAGACACTGAGCTGTCGTTATTAGCCTTCTGTCACCCAATGTCCTCATTAATCACTGCATCCATATCATTTTTACTTGAAATATCATGCTTAAGCTCCCATCATATATTTCTCAGATGTGACAATCAGCTCAGTGGAGAAACATTCATGTACGTACATGAATTCTATGGTGCCATCCAGTACACACACACTACTCACTTGACTGTAGTATCATTTTATATACATTCTGATAAATGTATGTATGTATAAATACATGTATATATGTGTGCACGTGTGTGCATAAAAATCCTGGACGTGGTCCAGGTAGGGAGCCAATGGGCATTCCCATGACTCTCTGGCAGGACACACCACTTAACCTGGGGGAAGGTCTATACCCCAAAACTGATGACAAAAGCATATCTCTGTGGCCATGTCAACTCTTAACATGTCACATAATTAAAGAACATTCACGCATTTGTTCTCATATTCATTCACGAACTTGATTGACAAGGTGTCTGCCAAAGCCTTTGACGTGGGGATGCAGAAGTGAATGTGCCAGATGCCTGTGCTTGGGGGGTTG
The DNA here is from genome assembly GCF_048164855.1 of Canis lupus baileyi. Classification (NCBI taxonomy): domain Eukaryota; kingdom Metazoa; phylum Chordata; class Mammalia; order Carnivora; family Canidae; genus Canis; species Canis lupus. Next base: position 9,357,922 of record NC_132868.1, read on the forward strand.
AGGGGGCCAGAGAGATCTGTGCTCTCCTGTGCTAGGTCCCTTTCAATGTTTTTCCATACTGCATTTTCCCTCAAGGAGGATCTTCTAAAAAGCAATCGCAATGCCCATTAGGAGAATGACAGAGTTTAGGGGGTGGGCTGTGGGTAGTGAGGCTGCTGTTTGAGCTGTAATTTCCTGAGTTCTGATATAAATACTGGAAATTGCATCACATAAAATGCATTTGTGAGTAATGGATCTTTTAAAGTTTGGGTAAGTGCTATATAAAAGGGGTCCTTTCACCAAGTTTTATGTCTGCTTTAAAAGAACTTTAATTGTATTTTTGAAAATAATCACTCTGGGTTCTAGGCACCATAAAATCAAATGTCACTGAAATAATTTCGATGTGCTGACATATTTATTGACCAAGAAGGGGTTAACCAGGTCAAGCTCTGTTTGATGTTGCCAGAAACGTGTTGTATAAGCGTGTCTTTGCATATATATGGCCATAGATGAGAAGCACATTTTGCAAGTGAGTTTTACTAAATATATGGCTGTTGTTTTTGCATCAAATGTTGACTGCTCATTCTGAATCCCATTTTCATTACTGAAACGTTTATATGCTGTGTACACAGCTGTAAAGTGGCCCAAACTCTTTTCCCCCATGGGTAGCGCCGGTTTTTATATCACCACTAATAGCTTGAAGATATCAGTGGTATGACATCTGTTTTCAGGCTTATACATGTTTAACAAAGAGAGAAACAAAACATCATTTTCCTTTTTTTTTCTTTTTTGCAAGAGGAATGATAAAAGCACGGTAATGCTTTCAAAATTTATCTATTTCTTGATCATTCAAACATGCTCATTTCTCTTTGCCTGATCTTCTCAACATCAAAGACAAGAAAAAGTGACGTAACATCAAGTATAAATCAACTATGCAATAAACCGCCGCTTATTTACCATACTCATTAAGCACCCACTGTAATTTGAGCTGAAACCTACCTCCTGTGCATTTCTGTGGAATAAAAACAGGTTTAAATGGAATGACAAGGATAGGGTTTCTATGGCTAACTATATCCCATACTGAGCAAAAGGAATTGGTTTTCAATTTACAACTGTTTCATCTATTTCTGTGTAGTCAGCAAAACCTATACTTGAAGATTGTTGTCAATTCTAAACCAACTTATCCTGTACATTTAAAACAAAACAAAACAAAACACCAACAACTCTATTTTCTTAGGTGAATTTTTGTAGTACAATACACATAAAATTAATCACTTTAAAGTGTATACTTCGGTGGCTTTGAGTACATTTATGACGTTGTGTGGTCATTACCCCATCTACTTCCAGAACTTTTCTCATCACCCCAGTCAGAAACCCCATTCCTATCAATCAGTTGCCCCCACGTCCCCTGCCCTAGCCCCTGGCAACCATGGATTTGCTTTCTGTATCTATAAATTTGTCTAATCTGGGTATTTCATATCAATAGAATGATAAAATACATGATCTTTTGTGTCTGGCTTCCTCCATGTGGCACAGCAATTCCACTCCCAGGTATACACACACAAATTTAGCACATGTGTCCCAACACAATCTTGTACCCTGATATTCAGAGTGCACATAATGGCCAAAAAGCTGGAAACGACCCTGGTGCCAGTGGGTGAATGGGTAAACAAAATGTAACATATTAAAAAAACAACAAAAGATTATTTATCCATAGGAATGAAGTACTGATAAATGCTACAACATGTAAGGGCCATGAAAGCACCATCTGAAGTAGATTTTATGGGTCAAACTTCTCACCCATCCGGCTTCTCCTCCGCATGGACTCCAGGTCACTGCTTGCAGCTGTTGCTGGGAAGAAGGCCTACTGGGTCTACAGACTCTGTGACTCGTCCTTCATGCTGCCGTGCTCCATCGCCTGACACCCAAGGCCTCCTCGGCACCTGTCTGGGGCCCCATGATGGCTCTAAAACAACAGACAGACCACTGCAAGCAGAGCACTGGTAGGAAGAAGGCACATGTAGATACCACCCTCGTTCTGGCGGTGAGACCTGGGATGGGTGCCTGAAGGACTCGGCTTCATCTACATCATGGGGGAAGGAGATCGGGCGATTGCACACTCCTCACCGCTGTGACTTGCTGAGACAAGAAGAAAAAGGAAAACACAGCTGCTGGCTCCCTATACAGATCTGCTAAGTACACGGAGGTCAGGGAGAGGGAGTGGCAGGGCTCCTTCAGAGACCTGCCTCACCAGATTGGATCAAATTGGTGTCAGAACCAAGTTGACATCTTGTAGGAAAACAGAGTCTTGAGGGCACTGGTATGGTCACCTAGGCAGCATGCATGATGGGGCGTGCATGGGTGGGGTGTGCACGATGGGAAGTGGGGCAGGTTGTCTGGGAAGTGTGTAGGAAAGACTTAGAGACAGACTGGTTGATGGACCCAGAAGGGAATGGCCCACTGTATGGAGGGAAACGATGCTGATTAAGAGGGGGAGAAGGTGGGGGTCCATCGGGACACTCCCAGGACCTCCTGCGAAACTCAACTTGCCCAGAGATGTGTTGGGTGCAGGGGGGACGAGAGCAAGGAAAGATGAGGATGGGATGCCCCCTCCAACAAAACCCTGGTCTCACCGGTGAGACTAGCAGAGCACACAAATGCCTGTTGTCTCACATCACACACTCTATTCCAGAACACGGTGCAGATAGACACACAGAGATACGTCCACACATAATCACACATGCACACACACACACACACACACCACTTACAGCCAGCAGTAGCACCCTCCATCTACACTCACCACAAACCTGAAACCATGGTTACCTGCTAACTACTTGTAACCACACAAAATAACCTGATTTAAGTATCAGAATCCAACAAAAATCTATAGCACATATAGCATTAAACATAAACTCCGTATTATCCAAGAAACGGGAAATGTGACCTCACAAAGCCTCAAATAACTTACATTCTAAAGTAGGCCGAGAAAATAAGGATAAGAATTCGGGGACAGGAAGGAAAGAATTCATTGTTTTTCCTTGTCTCACTTCCATTCCTCCCGCTGGCCGGAGAGCCCCCCCACCCCGCACCCTGCAGCCCTCGCAGGAGGGTGACACCCCCCCCTCCGCCACTGCCTGGCAGCCGTGGGTGCTGGAGCCCCGGCCTGCCCTGGTCTGCGGTACAAGTGGTTGACAGGGAGAAGCCCAGAGGACTCATAGGCGAGCAGGTGCTCAGCGCTCCCCCGTGATGGCTTCCGGCCGGGAGGTAAGAGCAGGTGAATTGGCCGGCGGAGCCTCTGATCCCTGTGCCGAGTGGGGCCGGGGCGCAGGTGACTCAGCGCGGGAGCGGCCGTCTTCCACCTGCGCCTTCTCTCCTACAGGTGCCTCCAGGGCTGTCCCCGTCCCCCTGGCTGGGATGCTGGGCACCACAGTGGGTCTGCACCTTGACACCAAAATGTGCTGCCGCTTTACCCAGGTGCAATAGTTAGGTCCTCGGTTGACCGCTGAGCAGGAGGGCCACTGGAGACACTGCACATGTTAAGTGAAAGGAGACAAAAGACTCAAAGAAAGATAGGAGACATGACGAGCCCACTTCCCCATTGGCACAACTCTGTGGCCCCAGACCTCAGGACTCCAGCAGCCTCCCCCAGGCGAGCTGTGGCTGTCCCTCCGGGCTGGCGTCCTAGCACATGATTACAGGTTGGGCTTCAGACAGGTCTGCATGTGGCTCTGTCCACCCCCAGCTCCCTCTCCAGGCCCTAGGTGCTGCCCCTGCCCATCTGAGGGATTCCTGCTCTTTTCCGAAGTCAGGAAACACTTTTCTGCCCCCACCCCCCAACTCTTCGAATCCTTCACTCTAATTTTCATTCTTTTCATTCTGTCCGTAAGCATTGCTCAGGGCTCAGTAGGCCGAGGTTCACCTTGGCCGCCCGTAAAGCAGAGGAAGGGATGCCACAGGTGCGGGCGGAGCCTTTCATGCAGTAAAATTAGTGCTCCATGTTGACCCGGAGGCCTATGAGGAGGCCTGCAGATGATCACACTTGCCTCTCTTGGTTCCTGCCTGTGGTGCACGCCCAGCACGCACACACATCCCCGCATCACTGATGCAGAGCCTCTGCCAGAGCTCAGGTTTGTTACAGCTGATGAAGAAATGAGGCACATTCCTCCTTTTAAATGCAGCTCCATCTTCTCAAAGGTACAGCAATGCCGGTGCACAGGCCTCACTCCTGCTGCGCACCCTTTGTCCAGGGCCCTGTCCACTGAGCAGACAGCAAGGAAGAACTTTCTGTGGTCTCATTGAAATGCAAAATTCACCAGGAGAGAGAGAGCACCTCTGGGGGCAGGTGTTTGTCCAGCCTTGGTGCAGGAGGAGGGCAGGGGTGCTGCAGGAGGAGGGCAGGGGTGCTGAAGGAGGAGGGCAGGGGTGCTACCTACAAGACTGACAAAGCGGGGGGATTGGCAGGTGAGAGTCCTGGTGCCAATAGCATTACTACTTCTGAAACCACAATTTGCTTAAAAGTGAAGCTGCTCCCCACAGGCCAGGTGGCCCCTCTGGCCTGCAGACCATTCCCGGGACCCCCAGACATGAGATGGACGTAGGTTATCATTAAAACTTGGTGTTGGTTTATTTTGCTATGGTTTCCCCTAATTATAAAAGTAGTATGTTTATCATAAAAGATTTTGAAAAGCCCAGAAAGATTGTAAAGGAAATGAAAATCACCTAACTCCCATGTGAGAAATCCCCTTAACGAAGCAGCCAGGTCCCCTCAGATTCAGGCTCCCCACAATATCCCGTCAGGTGTTGGGAGGAGCCGCATCCGAGTCCCTGACAGCAAGGAGTCAGAAGCTCACTCTTGCCCATTGAATCCACTTTTTCCATAACGCACAGCGACCTTCTGTGCTGAACGCTGCACGGCTGCGTCTTTACTAGTTTTCGGAAAGACAGTGGCCCAAGAATGACGTGTGCCTGCGTGGTCGCCTTGGTCGCCGTGAATGTTGGCCTACTGGCCGGGAAATCCAGTAGCTTCCAGCTCACGTGTGCTCTCCGATGACGGCTTGTCCCTTGGGTTAGCCTCCCCCCACCCCCAGGCCATATCTGTCTGCCGCTGGCCTGGGACACTCCACTCATCCATTTGCCATCCATTTATTCTGTCATTAATTCCCCCATTTACCCACCTGACACATGCCAACTGAGGCCCATTCCTCTGGTGGCAGGGCTGTCCCAGCGCTCCCTGGAAGACAGAGCTGCTCACGTGTATCCCGGGCCCTCAGATGGAGGACAGGGGACCCTTGAGGCGGAAGAATGGACACCTAAAAGGCATAGAGTCACAGCAGGTGTGCCTGGCTGTGGGAAAATGATGAATCTAGTGTACCTGGCATGTAGCGAGCAAGGGAGGCGGAAGGGGCCCCAGGAATCCCATCTAATGGGAAACTGAGTCAGCCAAGTGAACAGCAGGTGTGCCCAGGGCCACTCACCATATCGGGTTCAAAGCCATGTCTGTGAGCCTGATTTCAGCAGCTGGGTTGGTTCTATTTCCCCCACTACTGAACAGGTATGGAATCTCAGAAAGTGGGTGTCCTTGAGTGCTGGAAAGATGTGCCTCAGAGCTGTGACATCGTCCTCTGGGGAGGTTGAGAACTGTTTGTCTGCAGCCCCACAGGGACGGCCTTCAGTCCTGAGGACTTCATCACCCTGATGCCACTTCCAAGTGGCACCTCTGCCATCACACGTGATATCTCCCCAAGGAACAGGTTTCCTGGGTCTGGCCATGCCCATCCCTGAGGCTTACGCACCTGCCCTGCTCAGGTGTCTTACACACAAAGGGATGTCCTCGGGCACGTCTACAAGGGACACAGGGTGAGGCATCCTGGGGTGAGCATTCTCAAAGTCAGAATGCTTCGAGAAGCATTCGAAGCTGGGAGGGAGAGGACAGGTCCATGCGGGGCCCCACTCCCCACATGCGTCTGCCAGACAGGAAAGTCATCAAAGGCAGGTGGCCAGTGTTGACTTAAGCGGGATGGTTGGGAGACAAAGCAAACCCAATCAACCCCAGGAGGCCTATGATCTCTTCCTAGCTAACTCAAAGAAGGGCCTGGAGACGCCCCCACATCCAGAACAAGATGTGAGGGGGTCACATGTCACTAGGTGAATGCTGACTTCTTAGCCATATAAATGCTCTCAAGAAGCTTTATGTATTACAAGAAAAAAAAAGACATTCATACCAATAACAGATCTTTTCATTAGTCCTGAGATGGTAACAGAGCTTTTAAAAATTTCTTCTCTATCCCTTGTTCTAAGTCTATTAATAAAAAAGAGATAGAAACACATAGATGGATGAATAAATAGACTGATAAAAAGAGAAGATGGATGAAGGAATAGATGGGTGGATAGATCAATAGATAAGAAATAAATAATTGGCAGAACTTTTGCAAACAAATCAATGATATTTGGAGTCCTTAGGGGATCTGTCCATGGATTGCTTCTAGCAGGATGGAGCCAGCTCACCAGGCTTATGGAAAACAGACCTAGGATTGGGGAATTATGGGGCATAGCTCCCTGGAAAATATCATATACTACCTGAGTATAAAATAGATATGTTTCCTGACCAAATGCACCCTTTCTGGTTAGGAATAGAGCTCTATGTATTATTTAGGGACTTCATATATCTGGGAACAGTGAGACGCAAGCTGCAGTCCCAGACATCTGCCTGCTTTGCCTCTGTCGTATGATGACTTATAGCCTCAAAAGGACTCCTACAGCTTCATACTGGGTAACACTGCTGATTCATGGGAGTTTAATTTCAAAAAACCAATTTTTTGTGTTGTCTCAAACATAAAGAAAAACAATTACCACAAATACTTTGCTTGTATTAAGTTCTCACACAATAAATATTATAAAAAGAGGTTAAACCCCCAAATTAAAACATGACCCCGTATTATCTTTATAAAATCAAAAAGGCATTTCAAATATTATGGTCTCTACATTTTCCAGTCACAGATGTGGCTAAGTGCCTCCATTGAGTATCTCAAGACATTTTCTCTGTAAAATGTACACTTCACCGGGTCTGTTAACAGTGGTGTCTGAAAGACGGAGAATGTGTTGGTTTCTTCATGCAACATACTGAGATACATTTAATTTCATTTGATTAATTGTTATAAGGCTAGTTTAAGTTTGTAATTGAAATATTATCTTCTTAATAAAAGAAACGTTTTTTTATTCAGAATGATTAACACTTAAGCTAATAAAAGTGATACTGTGGGATTCTGATGTGGGAGAGGTGGTAATAAAGATGCAATTAGCCAGCATCTCCTGTGTAAAGGAAGTAGAAAGGGAGAGGATGAAAGTGTCTCTCTGCTCCTTCCCTGACCTTATCTCCCCAAAGCCTGGGCACAGCTGCCTCTCCAGAGCTGATGCACCAAACTGTCACCCAAGCCTAAGATGTCAAATGAGGCCAAGGACAGCTGGGAGGAGAGGAGGTTGTAGGGAGGGAGCAGGGAGGTCTTATTCCCAATGAGCGCATCTGAGTGGGTCATGGATAGACAGTCCCTATGGATGCTGTGGCCTGGGCCTGTCTGTACCTGTGAGTCTGTAGCTGTTCGTGACCTCCAAGGCAGGCTCTGGTCCAAATGAGCCATGATGAACTAGGGAAAAGCCAGCCCTGTGTCCTGCAGTGTCCTGTGTCCTGCAGCCCCATGTCCTGCAGGATTCACAGCCAGAGACACTGAGAACACAATCTGCCAGTCATCTATGGACATTATGAGCCCTGGGGCAGTGGGCTTCATTCTGCAATCCATGTGGGTGCTGGCTCAACAGAGTTTTCTTGAGTCCTCATCTGTGATGCTCCCTTGCTTGTCTGTATCCTGCAACACCTGTGATTCCCTGAAGGGCTTATGTAGGGTGGACCATGCTTCAGCACCAAGTGACAAGCCACATGGCCTAAAACTGGCCTAGGAGAATAAGGACAAGGTCTTGCAGGGATGCCTTCATGCTCTTGCTTCCATCCCAGGCTCAGAATTTAAAACCCCAGGGAAGAAATGCAAGTTGATATATTTACAGCAACCAAAAAACACAGACCACAGAAGTGGAGGGCTCAATGTGGGCAGGGCGCCAATCTCTATTAGACTGTTTCCATCACTGACAAAAATAGAGTGAAGCAAATCCCATTCCATGTTGTTAGCTGACAGTCCAAATCATGCAATTTGGTCATCGTGATGGGTCCTCAGTCATCCATTCAAATTAGCCAAGCACTTCCATCAGTTTTACTAATTTAAGACTTTTGGAAGATGAAAAAAAATCTTGAGTTTGTCGACAAGTGTTCAAGAAAAATTATTCTGACACTTGTTAAAAATAGTGAAGATGTTATTCAAAGACTATTGCAATAGGGGAGAGAAGTGGCTAAACTCCAAATCCAGCAAAGGCAGCTGGGCATCTGCAGCCAAGAAGCAGAGTGAGAGGTCAGTGGACGGGAAACTCCCAAAACCAGATCTGGAGGGTAGGGGTTCTTACTGAAGGTGCACAGGGTGATCGGATGCCGGGGTGGGGTTTGTCTGCACTGACTCACCCAGATTCTGGCTAAAACTTGGCTATTCACACCCACAAGGAAGGGAGCCAGGATGGAGGCCAGGCCAATAAGAGGGCTCAGAGGAGCTTGACTGAAGCTGAGTTCGGGACAGAGTCTTTGTCACAAGTTAAAAATGCAGCAAAGAACCCAAGGTCACAACCTGTGGGTCTGGCTCTGCTTCAGACTCCCATCCTCCCTTCTCGTTTCTGTCTCTCATTTTCCCATGACAATGTCCAGTGGCCACCAGAGGACCCCACGGCCAGATGAGTGTAACGGCGTTGTCCTTTGCTGTCTCGATGCCTGTCTGCCCACACAGAGTGACGTGTGCTTAGGGCAAGGGCTGTCATGTTCACCGTTGAGCCACCACTTGCCAGCACCTGCACATGGCAGGACCTCATGCTTTCCTGTGTAATGGGTGATAAATGGATGGCTGAAGGTCATGTGATTTGGGAGAGCATGGAGAATATTCCAGATATGTCTATATTGACACCAATTCTTAGCCTTCATTATTAGGTTTTGGGGAAACTCAAATATATGACCATGCCCCAATATTCAGTGGTGCTTTGCAAAATGATAGAGAGGTCACTTGACCATAACAACACAAAAATACTCCAAAGAGCAACATTATGATCCTGCTACATAAAGCATGAGCTAAAAAATTCATTCAAAAAGATGAAAGCTCTAAATTAAAAGAGAATACTTAAGTTCCAACCAACACTTGAACGATGAGTAAAGCACCTTAAGGATATTTTTATGACCGTTTTCGGCTTATATTCTCCACCTTCACCTTCATCCCCAAATAATTTCTCTATATATGAAAAAAAAATCACCCAAGGCTGGCATTAGAACTAAAACGCTCACATGAAAATTTCAAGGCAATCACAAGCATCTTACTATTAAAAAGGTTCTGCTTGTGGTTCATCAGAGCAGTCGTCCGAACTCTAGCACCAGAGTTCCTGAGGCCTTTACTGTCCTACAGTGTTTGCGACATAATCACTTACTCGTCACTGTACTGAATTGTGTCTGTCTGGGACTGTAAGGATTGGGATTGCAGAGGCTCCTTAGCTGTCATGTTCCTCAATCTTTTGTTTCTCTGTGGCCTGCTCACCGCTTCTCAAAGGATGATCCGGCTGTGAACATGGTGCTCTTTCCCCACCTGAGCATCATTTAGGCTTCTTTTAGTTCACAGCTGTCCCGGGCTGTATGAGAAGCCGCTAAGAGAGCATTTTGACTTTTGTTTCTCACCACACTTTCATTACAACATGCTAAGACTTTTGTTCATTTTGGTGATGAATCTGCATTGATAATAAAAGAGATGTAGAAATATGTTAATTGAGATATTAGTATACCCCATTGACTATATAAGTTTTCTGTAATTCCTACTCAATGATGTTAAATACTCAATTTGATGTCTTCTGTGATCAGATACTTAAATTAGCTTGGGTGTTCGGCTCTACTAATTAAAAAGGATGACACAGAAGCTCTTGCCTCAACATCCGTGGGACTGCTTTATAGAACTGCACATAGTAGAGCCAGAAACAGGTAGGCTTTCATCAACACCCTGTGCCATGGCTACTGAAATCTGCCTGGTGTCCAAGGCAGATGTATGGCACCCCCAAGGAGACATAAAGGGCCTGGCCTCTGCCCTTCCCACCTGAAGCCGCACAAGACTCTGTGAAAAAAGAAAAGAAAAGAAAAGAAAAAAACAAAAACAAAAAACAAGACTCTGTGAAAGTGGAATCAGTTTCCAGGGGCTAAGAAATAATTACCCAGGCAAATTACACATGAATACACCTGTCATGTTACATGTCACCTTACGTGCTGCTGCTAGATGCCTCAGACTACATTCTGGATTAAAAAGAGAAATCCAAATATCCAACTTCAGACCTTCCTGTTTTTAAAGTAAGATGGTTTCATCATTAGGAGAAGAAGAAGAAAAGGGGGAGGACAGGGGAGGGTGAGGAGGAATGTGGTTTCTTTCCTTTAAAAAGGATTACAGAATCCCTTATTAGGGTGATGTAGCTGTCTCCTGAATATTACAGAGGAAGGATGACAATGCTAACGTCCTATCCCCCATCGTGGAGCCAAGAGAGAACTGCACTTTGGTCAAACAGCAGGAATGCACGTGGGCTAATAATATTAGCAAACTTTAATTAAATGACCTAGATGCTTTATGTACGTTGTTTCATTTAACATTTGTGACAGGTGTATAAGGTCATTACTAATAACCGCTTTTTACAAAAGATGAAAATGGGCCTCAAGGAAGTTCATTTGTCCATTGAGGGCTATAGAAAGGACATTGATTGGATACAGCCCCAGATGATCTGAGAAGCTCAGAGTTTGCAGTTAAGCGTCATATTCTCTCATCTTTGGGCATGAGACAAATAGCTTCTTTTTAAAAGATTTGTTTAATTTTAAAGAGAAAAAAAGAGAGGGAGTGAATGGAGAGGGAGGAAGGCAGGGGAAGAGGGAGAGAGAGTCTCCTTGAGACTCTAATGAGCATGGAGCCCAACATGGGCTCAGTCTCACCACCCTCAGATCATGACCTGAGCCAAAACCAAGACGGATGCTCCATTGACTGAGCCACCCAGGTGCCTAGAGACAAACATTTTCTTTTAAGATCACCCAGCTTAGAATCTTGTCAGAGACCCTTAAGCAAGAGTGTTCCTGGGGATCCCTGGGTGGCTCAGAGGTTTAACACCTGACTTCAGCCCAGGGCGTGATCCTGGGGTCCCGAGATCGAGTCCCATGTCAGGCTCCCTGCATGGAGCCTGTTTCTCCCTCTGCCTGTGTCTCTGCCTCTCTCTCTGTCTCTGTATCTCTCATGAATAAATAAATATAATCTTAAAAAAAAAAGAAAGAAAGAATGTGCCCAAGGTGAGGTCATGGAAGCAACTCAACAACATTCCTGAGCACCTGTTAGGAGTCAAAGTACAAGGATCAAAATACAGACAAATGCAAGACAATAATGGTGGTTCACATAAAAGAAGAAGAAAGGGCTATGGGAATTCCCAGAGGGAGTTAAGGGTGTAATAGTAAAGGAGGTGTTCATGCATGGAATGTGCCCATGGAAGCCAGGGGAGCATTTATCATAAAGAGATAAGCAGAGACAAAGGGTGTCAGAAAAGAAAATAACTTGGCTTGCAAAGACATACAAGGAAATCCAGTCTATAGAAGGACCCCTCATTAAAAAATTTTAAAAAATTAAATTAAAAAAAAACTCAGGTATTTAAGAGAAAAACATAAAAACTACCAATCAGCCTTCATGGTAGATCTGACCACAATGGGTAAACAGCAATTTTCTTACATAATTATCACATTCTGTATATGATATATCTTCACACATTGGTATGGGAATATTTAATGAAAAAAACTTCACTAAGGAGACAGAAACTTACAGGAAAGCCTTAAAGTATCATTTTTTGGGGGCATTAGTGTTTTACAGAGTGACCATGTTATTTTTATTTTACCTCAGGATATAAAAGATAATTGCCTCTGAGTGTGGGGTATGCTGTTGGTGCTCATGGACAATGACAGCAAAGCAAACAGCTACTCCTGCTCCACAGCCCCACCTTGTGATCCACCTCTGTGTCAGTTAGCTATTGCTGCCTAACAACCATCCCCAGAACCAGTGCTTTAGAACAAGAGTTATCTACCATTGCTCACATGTCTGTGGGGCTTCTGGAGTTCTTCTGATCTACACTGGGCTTGAGGGGTGGCCGTGCTTCACACAGTATATCTGCAGTCAGGTATGCCCACATGCCTCCCCCTGGAACCAGAGCTGAGAGGCCACCAGTTACCCATGGAAAGCTCTTCTAGTGACAGCAGTAGAGATGAGACAGTGAATAGAAATGTGTGAGGCCTCCTCTGGCTTAGAACTGTAACATTGTCTCTTCTGCTGAAATGCCATTGGCCAGAGCCAAGCACATGGCCAGGTCACACCAAGGGGCAGGGACACACACCCTGTCCACAAGAGACCATGGAGGAATAATATGCACAGACCAGGGAAGAGTCTAGGGCGTGTGCCTTTAGGCTGTGTCTTTGTGCCATTTTTAAATTTTCTGATTGTACATGGCTAGTTTATGGTTTGTTTTATTTCCATTGTTATTTACTAGGATATATGTATAGCATCACATGGTTTAAGAAGGTAGATCTATCCAACATTCATTTTTTTTTTAATTTAAGATTTTATTTTTTTATTTGACAAAGAGAGAGAAAGAGAGAGCACGCACACAAGCAGGGGGAGTGGCAGGCAGAGGGAGAGGGAAAAACAGGCTCCCCACCAACCAGGGAGCTTAATGTGGGGCTCTATCCCAGGACCCTGGGACCATGACCTGAGCCGAAGGCAGATGCTTAATCAACTGAGCCCCCCAGGCACCTCATGACAAAGAATCAACTTATTTTCCTTTTTAAAAAGATTTTATTTATTTATTCATTCATGAGAGACACACAGAGAAAGAGGCAGAGACACAGGCAGAGGGAGAAGCAGGCTCCTCACAAGAGGCCCGATGCGGTACTTGATCCCAAGACTCCAGAATCATGCCCTGAGCCAAATGCAGACACTCAACCACTGAGCCACCCAGGCATCCCAGAATCAACTTCTTTTATGAGGCTCTATAAACCCTAGAATTATTTTTTTTTTGCTAGATTTATTTTATTGAAACTATCAGTTATCTACTGAGGTCAGAAATGAAGAAGCAACTAATTCACCACTAATGTGTTTTTCTTTTAATATCTTCAAGTTTCAGGGAGCCTTCTTTCCCTGAGATTATAAAATTTGTCAATGTTGCCACCCTGCCTGGAAGGGATAATATTTGCCAGGATTCCATGGGTCATAGGGCAGGTATCGGCCAGAGTTCTTGGGACGTCTTTGCTGACAACCAGTCCACATCTGAAGAACAGTCTTGATTCTGGAGTGGTAGGCTTGTCATAACTACTTACAGGGGATTTCTGACACTGTCACATTTAAAAATATGTTCTGATTGGATGGAGAAAAGATTCTTTTTGACCTATATAAATAACTGCATGATCACAAGAAGTAAAGAGATTTAGAAAAATTGTTTGCATTTTGCATAGCCATTGGCATCATGTTTTGAAATGGCTTATGGACACAGATGATTTCTATCTGTAATTATTTTGTATTAGCATCACTATATTTAAGTGTGCTAACAATTTATTTGCTTATTATCTACATAAGGAATTTCATAAGATGTCTTTTTTTTCTCGATGCTCAAGGATTAGTTCAAGCAAGATATTATTTAAAGAATGTTTCATTTCAGTTTGAACAACTATTGTCCCTTTAACTTAGAGTCAGAGTAAGAAGAAATAAGAGGAGTTCTCATAAGCTCGGTAAAAATAGAACTTTAATCCCAATTAAATCCATTCTTTCAGGTCCATTTCATCCCTCTGTAATTTCTTCTTATTTTTGATGATGATGATTTCGTGTTAAACCCATGACTTTCATCAGGCATCTGTTTGTGGGATGAGTCCTGGGAATTCTCCTTTAGTCCCTGGATAGGACATGATGGGGTTTCTTCCTTGGGACAGGTCTGTTGTCACGGTGAAGCCTGCGTCCTTGGGTAGAGTCACTGTGGTACAAAGGGTCAGGACCCGCCCCTCTAGTCATCTACGTGGTTCTTTTGATGTTTCTTCAGAAGACTTAAGATCTGGTTGTCACACACAGCCAACGTCTTCTTTCAAGTGTAAAGCAATGAAAAAATACCAATCGACAGGGCTCAGCAAGGAGGAATGGGTCTGGGAAACTAATTATAATCAACTCCAGTTGCTGCTTAACATCGTGTTACTATGCAGGTCCCCTTAAACCCACATGTTTTCCCAGGAATAGGATGATAAGTGTATGTTTTCTCCCTTATGATTTTTTATGATATCTTATTTTCTCTAGATAACTGCAAGCATACAGTATGTAATATTTAAAACATATAAAATATGTGTTAACCGAGCATTTATGTTATTGGTAAGTCTTCCAAGCAATAGCAGGCTATTAGTAGTTATGTTTTGGAGGACTCAAAAGTTACACACAGGTTTTCAACTGTCCAGGGTTTGGAGCCCTTAAGCTCTGCATCATTCAGTGGTCAACTGTAAAATAAAATGGAGGAGAGTGGGTCTTCCTTTGAAGGACTTGTGTAATCAAATGATAAGAATTAAATCAAAAGCAAATCTAAGATGGTGAGCCTCCAAGGTCAGTGAGGACACTGGCAAATCTCCAGACTATTTTAATGTTTCCCATCAATCCTGCAGTCTGATTGCCAACAAGCGACAAGTGCATGTGAGTATCCAAACTGCAAAAAACACGAAGGCTGAATATACCTTCACATTAATGACTTTTCATTTCATTCCAATTAAGTTAGAGAGCAAGTTCCACTTTTGATGTGCCTATTCTTTTAGCATTGGTTCAATAACCAGGAGAGCTCCAACAAGGGAGTGGAGCGAATTAAAACTCTGGAGAATGGCAACTCAACCCAATTATTTCTAGCATCCTTCTTTTTATAAAGCAAAGGAGTCGATTTTTACTGGAACTCAGCTGCCATTAGAAAGCCCTTAAGATACTTAAAATTAAAAAAAAAAAGATTTCTTAAAAGTTTTATTCCAAAGTTAGGGCATAAATTTAGAACAGAAGATAGTAAACAAACCTAAGTCATAAATACTTAAAGGCAAGAAATAATTAAAGTTTCAGTCTCAAACTAAAATAAAACAAAATGCCACAGCAGGTAGCCATTATTATTAGGGATTTTAGCTTTTTATAATGATAATAATAATAAAGAACTTTGATTCAAAGGTAGTTCATGAACACAGAAAGAGTAAATGTTCACAAAATTTGGTGATAAAGAGGAATTTTGTGACCAAGGTGGAGAATAACATTTATATTTCCTGTTTAGAGCAGAATGCATATTAATATTTTCAAAGGTCAAATCACTGTTTAACAAAAAGAAATCCAAATTTAGGTTTTCTTTTTTTATGCCATTCATGCAGGAATTTGCAGACAAGTTTTCACAAGCCTTTTTCTCATTTTATAATTATATTCGCTGACACTGAGCAAATTTGTAAAAATGTTAACACATTTCACTGCTCCTTTCAAATATATTGGTTGCAAGTAACATAAACTCAAACTCACTTCCCTTTGTATTTTAGTACTTTTTTTACACTCTCAAATATGTCTTTGGTTAGCTTATTTCTCTTTCTGGTACAATAAGATATTTATATTTTACCTTGATAAACATAGATTTCACCTTGATAAACAGACATGAATGTACTCAATGTCTTTTGTAAATATCCCCCCGAGTCACTACCTTACTACTTGTGCTACATAGTTTACAGGAACAAATCAAATGATACCAATTCTATTTATTTTACCATATGATGTTCACATATAATTTGAAATGTTTTATGAATAGAAAAATGATATGATAGACATCGGGGGGGAAAGGCCAAGATATTCAGAAATATAAATTAACTAGATTTTATTTATTATTTATTTGTTTATTTTAAAGATTTCATTTATTTATTCATGAGAGACACACACACACAGAGAGAGAGAGAGAGAGAGACAGGCAGAGGGAGAAGCAGGTTCCTTACTGGGAGCCTGATGTGGGACTCGATCCCAGGACCCCAGGATCATGCCCTGAGCTGAAGGCAGATGCTCAACCGCTGAGCCACCCAGGTGTCCCTTAATTGGGATTTTAATGGAAAACTTTATCTTGCATAAGCTAGAATATTTTGGTAAAATTGTATTTTATGCTATGATAAAATAGATGGGAAAGATAGAAAACAACATTAAAACTGAAATTATCAAACTAATCCAATTTGCGTGTGGATTCACTTTGATTAAAAATATTACTTGAGGGGTGCCTGGGTGGCTCAGTCGTTTAAGCATCTGCCTTCAGCTCAAGTCATGATCTCAGAGTCCTAGGATCAAGCCCCGCATCGGGCTCCCTGCTCAGTGGAGGGCCTGCTTCTCCTTCTGCCCCTGCTCATGCTCTTTCTCTCTCTCTCAAATAAATAAATAAATAAATAAATAAATAAATAAATAAATAAATAAAATCTTTTTTTAATTACCTAATTTTTTCCACTTTTATGCACCAAATATTAAAAACTCCTCAAATTTTGCTTATATTGGTACTGAAGTTTTCCCAATTATCTCTCCATATTATCAAATTTGCTCCTTTTTAAAACTTTCTCATTTGGCATCTTATTCATCAAGACCATTAACTTACCTGACAACCAACCAGTGTTTCCTTCTGATTTAAGTAAATATCTGAAATGCCAAAAGTCAGGGCACCTGGGTGGCTTAGTCAAGTAAGTATCCAACTCTTGATTTTGGCTCAGGTCATGATCTCAGGGTTGTGAGATAAAGCCTTGTTTTAGGCTCCCTGTTCAGCAGAGTGTCTGCTTCTCTTTCTCTCTCCCTCTGCACCTCCCTGAGCCCCGCCTCAAATAAATAAATAAATCTTTAAAAATAAATAAATAAATAAAATGTCAAAGGTTGACAGCTTGAGGTATTTAAAGTTCAACTGTTTTTCTTTTTTTTTAAGTTTTAGAAATTCTTCAGGCCACTTAAATTTATAGAAATGCTTCAAAGTATCTCTAAAACAAATCAGAAGAGAAGCTCTGTTGAATTAATAAAATCGTATACTCTATTTTTTTTCCTGAAGCTAGGAGAAGATATCAATGTGTTTCCTCAGAAATATACATTTCATGCAAACACAGTCAAAGAATGCAGTCTGATCCTGGGCAAGCTATGGAATGGAGGAGGTGTTTATAGATCAATATGTCATGGTGTGCTACTTTTGGCCATGACTCTATCTGAGCTCTGGTTAGATTAGTGATGCAAACTTGTCTGTCTGTACCTCGTGTCAGCCCTTTTTCCCTCCAAGGGCTGACTCGCTTGTCTGAGTGTTGGCTTAGTGCTTCCTTGTGTTTTGGCAGAAGGAAGCACCCTGTGTGGTTCTCGGAAAGCCAGAAACCCCAGATACACTGGAACTGTCGTCCTGCTGTACCCCACGATCATGGCCAGTCTCTCAGTTGCAAACACATCAAGGGAAATGCTCTTCTGTGTCACCTTGTTCTGTGAGCCACGTAAAAACTAGCTGCAAACCTCTCTCCTCTCAGCTCTACATCCCTTCCCCTTTATTAGGCGTATTTACGCCTCTCTGATGTGTGCATCCTGAGAGTATGCATGGATGACAGATCCTTGTGACCAGTTCACCTACAATGTTGCATGGGTGTGTGTGGAATGGGGCAGAGGGGAGAGTGTGTAGGTGCTAGCCAGCCAAAGAAACAACATGGGTTATGGTTATAAGCACATCGTTTAAATAAAAGAGGGAAAGGCGCTGTTTTAATGCTTTTTTCTTTCCCACTTAGACACTTCAAAAGGGGAACAAGAAGTCTCTGCATCTCCCCAGTCACACATCAAGAAAAATGTAAAATCACAGAGTCATTGGCTCATTACCACTACAGAACTCCCAGGCTGCCCTCCTCTCCAGACAGAATAGAAGTTTTCTTTTTGGGTGACTTCAGATCATAGTGGTGTGCTACAAAGACAAGCATAGAGGATGCCATCAGGTGTCAGAGGACAAGCTAATTCAGTCAGGTGGGAAGTGATGTAGATGACAAGGTGTGATTTGCATCATCCTTATAGAAATGATACCTTGTGACCCAGGGTCAAACAGATGTTTGTCCCAAATGCCAAGGTATCAGAGTCCCCAAGACTATGAACCAAAAAGGCAAATTCACACTTGCATGTACCCACCCACATGCATACACACAAACAACACCACTTTGTCATTCATGACCCAACAGAAAATACCAGACGGTCAGACCGTAAGATTCCTGGTTCTGTGGAAGGGGCTGGGTTTTGACAGACGCAGAGCCAGCTCAGCCAGGAACCTGAATTAAACTAGAAATAGAATCAAAAGAGAGCCAAGAGGAAAGAGGGAGGGAGTCAAAGACAGAGGGAGGGGGACTGAAGCTGAAATAAAAGCTCTTGACAGTCATGTGCGATTCTCCTGGGGACTGAAACAAAACCATGTGCCTGCATGCCACAGGGTGGTGAGGTGCATGGCTAAGGCAGCCAAGTTCAGGCAGGGCACTCCTTAGCTTAGGTTCGTCACCTTCACAAATCTCTGTGGAAAGTCCATTTTAGAAAAACACCTGTAGAGAGGTGCAGGGAAGTATGGTCTTTAGAAGCTTTTTCTCATTTAATAATAATAATAATAATAATAATAATAAGAAGAAGAAGAAGAAGAAGAAGAAGAAGAAGAAGAAGGAAAGGAGGAGTAGGAGGAAGAGAAGGGAAGAGGAAGAAGGAGAAGGAGAAAAAGAAGAGGAAGGGGAAAAAGAAGAGGAGGAAAAAGGAGAAGAAGGAGGAGGAGGAGAAGAAGAGGAATAATAATAAGAAAACATATAAGGGACCAGGAATGGAATGGACACACACATACATTACCAACACTAGCAAGCTGACAGTTTTGTCTCTTCATGGTGGGAAACCAATAATTTTCTGACCTGATAACTGTGCCCACGAGGGCCACAATCCACCTCTGACATTATCACCGAAGTCCAGCTTAACAGAGCTGCTACTGCGGCGCCTGGGTGGCTCAGTCCATTGGAGCGTCTGACTTGTGATTTCGGCTCAGGTCATGATCTCAGGGTCATGTGATCAAGCCCCATGTCAGGGGTAGAGCCTGCCTAACATTCTCTCCCTCCCCCTCCCTCTCCTCTCTGTCTAAAAATAAATAAATAAGATAGAAGATAGATAGATAGATAAATAAAGGTGTTGTCATTTTTATTTTATTGCCTGAATGTGAGATGTGATGTATCTATGACTCTATATGGCAGCAGCTCTGCCTCCAAAGTAGGAAACCAGAAAAGCAGGCAGAGCAAAGCCAGGGCAGGTCCTGAGGACCAGCCTCCAAATTTGGACTTGACTGGGTAAGTGAGGGCAGGGGCACTGGAGTAGGAGCGGGTCTGCAGCTGTTAGAGGACTGATGGGCTAGGCCATGAGGGGCTCTGCACCTCGATTTGGTGGCAGCCACTGCTTGATGCCCTGCAGACATGGAGCTTCATCAATAGAGACAGAGAGCCAGAAAGCCACCCTGTCAGAGCTTCCAGCTGAGGCAGGGATGACCTCTTTGTGGGGTCAAAGCTACTTCTTCTGCCAAAGGTGAGGGTGCAGAAAAACAGGCATAGAGGCCACCATCCTCCTTGGGTCACACCCTCCTGGCTGGAGAGGGAGGAGCCGCCTCTCTCGGAGCCCCTGTGGGATTACACAGGTCCTATGGGAGGATTTCTGGGGAAGCCTAGACACCCACATTTCACTAAGACAGTGGAGCCTGTTTCTGATATTCAGAAAACTTGGCAGACTCTATCGGCTTCCTAAACCTATAATGGTTTAAACCCATCATGCTTCCAACTGGAAGCTCGAAATTTATCAATTATTTTGCAAACAAGTGAGGCATACTGCTACATTGGCCATCCCTCTTCTGAAGTTAGCTTTTCTATGTAGGTATTCCAAACACCTCCACAGTTTAGAATGGAAATTAGAAAAAGAGATTCTCTGATTCATGTAATAAAATAGATTACCAGGGCCCCAGTGAATTTTTGTATTAACTCTTTCGAGATGTCAAGATATTTTCTGATGAAGTCAGTCAAATGATTTGAAATCTCTGTGCATTTTGTGTTACACAGATATTATCTAAATCTGAG
Source organism: Canis lupus baileyi (assembly GCF_048164855.1). Classification (NCBI taxonomy): domain Eukaryota; kingdom Metazoa; phylum Chordata; class Mammalia; order Carnivora; family Canidae; genus Canis; species Canis lupus. Next base: position 9,378,182 of record NC_132868.1, read on the forward strand.
GGCTCTATTTATTTGGAAAGCAACCTACAGTCAGAACAAACAGGACTGATGACAGCAGTAAGTAGATTCATTGTTTAATTCCATCAATATCCTCCTCGATGGAAAAGACAAGATTCAGTGTTTAAATTGAAGTTCCATAATCTTGATTCATGATGCTCCCTGGCCCTAAAGAGAGGGAATTCATGCCATTTATAAATGCAGCCTCCACAATGTAAATAATTGCTGTTTACACTGTGGGGTGTCCAGGGAAATCCGAAGACTGATTTGCCATGTTATTTTATGCAGACTAATGTAATAGTGATACTAATTATAAACAAAGAATGATTTTGGTAAACAGATTGCAAATCCACTAACTGATGGATGATTTCAGCCCCTGGATCTACATGCTGTCATCGTGGATCCCAAGAGGTGGTGTCCTGTTCCCTTTGTTCCGAAATAATATCGTCACTTACAACTTAGGAGGCAAATTGTAGCAGACAAGGTGTTCCTCTGCATCAAGTGGCTCAGCGTATGAATAAGTATTATCTCCAAGAGCCACCAGGACCTCTGGGACACTCAATAATATTTTATTTATAAGCCTGTCACTGTCAATATCAAAAAAAACCCTAATGGAATGGACCATTTAAATGCCGACTCTGCTGGGGGTTAGAGGGGCCCGGGCACCCATGCATGCAGCTCTCCGTGTCAACGGTAATGAATCGTGTTGGGTTGGCCATCAGGGCCGGGAGTGCAGCGCGCCTGGGTCTCCACGCGTGGGAAGGAAGGCTTCTGTCTCCTCGGATGGGAGAGCGGAGGGCTCTGGGCCCTCTGCCTCTGTTGCTTCCGCTGCAAACACCGAGCCTGCCCAGTTCTGTGTCTGGAGAACAGAAAACAGGGCGTCGTACTCACCCTCCCATCACACTCTTACGATGTCAGAAATCCCATTTAGAAGATTAAATGATGAAGCTTTGGTCGCTGGTTTAAAGGTTCCGAGGCCTTCGGGTTCGTGTTAATCCTTGCATTGACTTTGTGAATGGACAAGAAGGGATTCTGGAGGAAGGCCCTGTGGCCCACGCCCCCACCACTGAGGGACTGGGAAGTGGCACAGAGGTCAACGTGCGGGAACGCCTTATTGCCCAGCTCCACATGGCGAGCGGAGAGGGCAGCAGGTGCCACTTTCCCTGGGGCTCGAGCTGGGCCACAGGCAGGGCTGGAGCTGGCAGTGGCGGTCTGGGACTTCCAGCTGCATTCGGAGCCCCTCTGCCATCCTCCTGCCCCCTCTGGACCGCCACGTATGACAGGTGTCTTCAGGGCACCTGACACTAAGCTGCCTGAGGGCGGGGCCTGTGTATCCAGCCCTGGAGGTCCAACACCAGCTCAGATCCTGACTCAGAGGAGGCTCGGTGCCACTTTTTGAGTGACTCTAGCACTTTTAGCCTGCAGGTGACCTGGGGCTGAACGAAATGGTGGAGGGAGGGAGCTGAGAGAGAGAGAGAGAGAGAGAGAGAATGAGAGAGAGAGAGAGAGGGAGAGAGAGAGAGAGTGACAGAGGCAGGAGAGAGAGAGACAGAGACAGGGAAGGAGGGAGGGAGAGAGAAAGGGACAAATGGAGATTAAGGCTGACCCTGGCCTCACCACGTGACACTAAGAACAGGAGTGACACCTGCAGCACTGAGTGGCTCCTGTTTCATGGATTCCTGACGCTCTGAGGTCCCGCAGCACATCCGTGTGTAACGGGAGCCCATCTGCTGACAAAGAGAAGGGTCACGCACCTGGAGCCACAACTGTGCAGAAAGCTGGAGGAGGAAGAGTGGAAATTACACAGGGGACATTCTGGGGAAGTGCTCATTCAGGGAGGAGACCGACAGACCCGGAGGAGGCCGCTGCTGTCCGGCCACTGACCACAGCCAGGCGGAGAGAGCTGGGGCAGTGCGGGCTGGGCCCAAACGTGCAGCGGTGATGTGGTGCCTCCCAGCTCATGCAAGGCCCTGCTATTTTTATTAAAAACAAAATAAATATTTTAGCCATGAAGATTGCATAAATCCCAAAGAGTGTGTATAGATTTTATTGCCACAACGCTAATTCTGATCATTTTACTGCAGGCCGCTGACGTGTGAGCTTTGCAGTGCAGCCTGGGGTCCACAGCAGCTCTTCACGAGGTCCAGTGCACAAGCGCATCTCGTGGGACACTGTGGTCCCCACGAGGTAGCCTGGGTGGTCCCTGAGAGTCTGGACTTCCAAGAAGTTGTCCCGTGATGCTGAGCCTATCGCCCACTTTGAGTAGCTTCTTGGCAGAGAGTTCTGCATGGTCCCCGGTCCTGGGTTCCCACTCAGCAGCCTATGGCCTCGGGCAAGTTGGCAGACTCCTGTGTGTCCTTGGAGTACAGTGACAAATACAGAGGTCATGTCCCCGAGCTTATAGGAGGATGGGCTGAGATGATGTGAGCACAGTGTTCTGGGCTCGTCTCAGCACATAAAACGGGCTGCAGAAGGTCACCTGTCCTCCTTGTTCTTGTCGACACGCTCCAAAACTATTAGGGAGGCCCCTGCGCATCAGCAGGCGGCTTCATGAGGCAGCACACAGGGAGAGGAGGCTGGAGTGGAGAAGCTCAGTCTTCAGGGCAGCTCACCTCCCCGGGGTCCTGGGGACGCTGGCCACTCCCCGGGCAGACGCTGTGTCCCCATGCACTGTCACCCTGTGACTCTGTGTCTGACCTCAGCCTAAGCTGTGGCTATGAAACCACTTTGAAACCAGTAAGTGACTCATCAAAGATGGAATTAAACTTCCTTCCAAGGATCTACCTCGTGGGTCTCCCTGAAGATACTTACCAAATTGATGACACACCCATCTCACTTCAGTGTAACAGAGACATACATGGAGGGAGCTCGTGGAAAGACATCTCTCAATTTTTCACACTGGAGATTGGTTTCTCAGGTGATAAAGTTCGTCACCTTACAGTGATTTTTATCATAGTCATCAGAAAATAAAGTTTACTGAAATTATCTTTAAATTTGACAGGAGTATCTCTTTTTGAAACATGCACACCAACTGTACTTGGGCACAAGTAATGGAGTATTGAGTAGTTATTACGTTTCTGCATATTAAAATTATAACTATAAAGCCCTCTTGGTAAACTTAACAAATAAGACCTATCATGAGCCAACAATCTAAAGTGATTGTTTCTATTCCTGTTTCCAAAAGAGGTACTTCATGCTAGTAAATATTGCTGTGCCTGGGGGTGGGGAAGAAAGGAGAGAATCTTAGTGACCACCTGATTGACCTTCCTTCTTCCTATCACAGATTAAAAAAAGCGGGGAGGCAATAACTTAAACATCCTGTCCAAAGTCACTGGATCTGGGTCTCATTTTAATGTGTTTTAAATGCAGAAATGTGGCAAGCGTGAGCCCAGAGAGGATCATTCACTTTCAAGAAATGATCTCAACAAAGGTGCCTCATTTTGTAAACGAATGGCCCCAGGTAGAGTAACAAGAAGTCTGTTCTTTGTACTGAGATAACACATAACATATTTGGACTACATGCCACCCTTTGGAGTGTAGCTGCTCAGGAATAGCTGCTCCACATGCCTCGCTTGGATGGGAAAGGAGTAAGGGAAGTGCACGAGAGTGGTTGGTGCTCAGCAAAGCCCTCCCGAAGCCACATGGAGACCAGGAATCTGCAAAATCTCCTTTCTCAGCAGGCAACGTGTTTCATCAGAACAGATCCCGATTAACTCAGAAAGAAGAGTCTGGCCCATTTTTTATCAGAAACCTGGCAGGAGGCCCCAGGGAATTATATATGAGGAGGTGATGACTTTCTTGATGACCAAACAAGAGTACACACTCCCTCCGACGGCTGCTCAGTCCATTAGTCTAGACATTGAACATATTTCAAGACGGGCTGAGAGGAGTCAGAGGTCTTGCTAATGCCTGGGGGATGTTTTACAGTCCGCTGCTGATGTGTGCGAGGCTTCTTGTGGAGGTTTCGGTAATGAGGAGCCATCGCAAGGAAACCACCGAGTGGAATTTAGGTAATGTGATTAGGAGACAGCAATAAAACGCGAACACACTCGGGGAGATGGGAAGGTCCACTAAGTGTCTGGAGGAAAGTCAATCAAATGTAAGTGGGAGGACTCGGAGCCGACGCCAGTTGAACATTTTAAATTAATTCCAGAGAAAAAGCACCATCAGATCCAGTTTTCAGAGAAATCATTGCTCCCAGTAGAGATTAAATTCAAGTGAACCCCCGCGTTGCCGCCCCGGTGGGACAGTATGCCTTGTTCAGACCCCGTGGGGACCAGTGTTGTGCAGCTTCCATATTAAAGTGTCACAGGCTGGGTGGCTGGAAACATTGGAAACTCACTGCCTCACAGGTCTGGAGGCCAGATGTCCAAGATCAAGGTGTGGACAGGCTGTGCTCCCTCCGGGGCGCTGGGTGGACTCATTCCTGGCCTCTTCTTAGCCTCTGATCATGGCCACTGGTCCTGGGCCCTCGTCGCTTGCAGCCACATCACAGCCTTCATCCTTCTATTCTCCACCGCCACCCCCCCCCCGCCCCCCGGGCCTTCGACTCATCTTCCTTCAGGGACACAGGTGCTCTAGCATGAAGGGAGCACTGCACTCCCGGAGGACTTCATCTACTTCCCTCTGCAGGCATCCTATTTCCAAACAAGATCACATTCTAGGTGCTGGAGGTTAGGCTTTCGACACATCTTTCTGGAGAACATGATTCACCCCACAGCACCAAGAAAGGACAGGGCATGCTCTGTGATGCAAGCACATTCTCTCTTTCAGGCTTTCCTGCTGTCAGCTTGAGTCACGCTTGCTCTGTGTTCTTTCCTGGTAATCATTCAGTGTCTGTACTCCCAGCAGGCCAGGGAAGAACTTTCTTAAGAGTACGTCTGGCTGCCGTCGTGAGAAATTCACTATCCCAGCAGGCCTTGGGCCCAGGAAGCATCCGTGATAATCTTTGTTAGTGGACAACTGAGTCTGGACCAGCAAGTTGGAAATGACAAGGCTGGGCCTGGGGACGTGAGCCGGGCTTTGAGGTCCTGGCAGGAAGTCCTGGCATCAGATTCCCTATGGGTGTGGATGTGTGTCTATGTGTCTGTGTGTGCTCGCATGTGCCGGAGACAGACAAGCAGATATATTTAAATACATGACTTGGTAGCTAGAAGCTCACCTGAGCAGACGGGGAAATCTGATTTACCACAGGCTTATTCCTTTTTTCTACAACGTGAATGACTACTCCCTCTGCTGTACTTTTCATCCCCATGACTTATTTATTTTATAACCACAAGTTCATACCCCAATTTCTCTCACCCCCTCCCTCACCCACCACCCCCGGTGTCCCTCTGGCAGTCATCAATGTGTTCTTTGCATTTATGAGTCTGTTTCTGGTTTTTTGTTTATTTGTTTTGTTGTTTAGATTCCACTTGGAAGTGAAATCGTACGGTATTTGTCTTTCTCTGTCTCACATATTTCAGTCGGATACCCTCTCAGGCCCGCGTGTTAGAACATGGGAGGGGGAGGCAGCCTCCATGTGATAGTAGGACACACAAGAGAGAAGGACATAGTGGCTACTTGGCCCACAAACCTTGATTCTAGCATCTGCCTTCTCCGCCGATGTGGGACATCCCGAGGAGATGGGGGCTGGTGGCAGGTGGCACACTTGGGATGCAGGGCAGGGGTCCAATCCCTCCACCTAAGCCCCCTGACCCTCTCTTCTCCCACCGTCTGTCCCGATGCCTGGAGGACCCCGGACAACTGGGCAGGCTGGACGCTCAGAATGGTGACTGCATCCCTAGGGCCTCCGCCTGCCTCGAGGGGAAGTGTGAATGCAGTGGAGGGTTGCCGGTGCCGAAAATGATCTCCTCCATGATTTCTGGAATCTGTGGCTGGAGTGCATCCCACACATCATGCATGGGCCGTTTGGTGACACTGCGGCCAAACCACCTAGCCTGGCACCCAGACCCATCCCTTTTTTTTAAATTAATATTTTGATTCCCTCTATGTTTGTTTTGTTGTTGCATTCTTTTGTGTTCCCATCTGTCAAATTGTTTTCCTCTCTAATTCCTATGAATGCATCAGGCTGTTCACTTGATAAGGCCACTATCCGTGCCCTCTGGGGCATAGGCATCAAAATAAAAATGCACACCAGTGGTCAGAACAGCCACACTCTCAGGGAAAGAGCACAAGACTTTACTTGGAGCAGGTATGGAAGGCGATTTTCTTGTTCCAGAATTAAAATTCCCAGATAACATCTTCCAGAGGTGGGTACAACCATAGCCTAGGGGATGTTTTATTTGGTTACATTTATCATATTCAGTTCAAATTTATATAATAATTAAGAGTATTTAAACCCCGCTCAGGGGGGCTCCTGGGTAGCTCAGTAGATTGAGTGTCTGACTCTTTTTTTTTTTTAAGTTTTTTTTTTCTTTTTTTATTTATGATAGTCACACACAGAGAGAGAGAGAGAGAGAGAGGCAGAGACACAGGCAGAGAGAGAAGCAGGCTCCATGCACCGGGAGCCCGACGTGGGATTCGATCCCGGGTCTCCAGGATCGCGCCCTGAGCCAAAGGCAGGCGCCAAACCGCTGCGCCACCCAGGGATCCCCAGAGTGTCTGACTCTTGATTTCAGTTCAGGTCTTGATCTCTGAGTTGCGAGATCAAGGCCCACGTGGGGCTCTGTGCTCAGCAGGGAGTCTGCTTGAGATTCTTTCTCCCTCCCCCACCCCTATGGCTTGCTTGCTCTCTCTTTCTCTCTCAAATAAATAAATAAATCCTTTTTTTTTTTTTTAAGACCATTCGGGATCAACAAACTTTGAAAGGATATTTCAGTGTTAGCAAAGCACCTGAAGAAAACAGATTAAAAGGTATTTGTGGATTCAAAACCTTAAGGCAATTTGCCACAATCCTGCTTGGAGTGGACTTGGATTGTCCATTTTATTCCATCTGGATAAATCTAAGACTGATGTTTCTGAATTACTTCTCGGGTAGAGGACAACCCTAGACTGAGTTTCCCAAAACTCTGGGTGAGGCCCGAGGCACTGGAAGGTCTCTGAGGCCGGCCAGGCTTGGGGCAGGGCAGTGCCTGAGAGGAACAGCATCCAGGATCGGTGGGTGGCATTGAGCTCTGTGTTTGCCTCACCATCACTGTGCCTTCTTTTCCACTCATTTTTAGGCTTGGATGTGTGTCTGCTCAGAGGCAGACCTCCCACAAACCTCTCACAATTACCTAAAAAATACAGAATAAAAGTTTTATTTTATGCCTGTGTTAAAGGTAACTCTCTCATCTCATGTGCTCGTTCCTTGTCAGTCTGCTCACGACCTAAAGAGGTATTTTTTAAACTTCATTGGTGTACATAAGTTGTTACTTCGTTGCACGGCTTACAACTCTAATTTTATTTTAAATATGTGAAAAGCAATCTTAAGTGCAAAGAATGCTAGATCTGGTTTGGGAAAATAATTTAGTGCAGCCTGCCATTGCTTGTGGCTCTCACTAGTAAATAATTAAAAGGCAAAGAGAAATCCATCTAGAACAGCATCTTCAGGGCTCTGCAGCCACTGGTAAGCAAAGCAAATTAAAATTCACTCTTATTTTGAAGCTGGATACTGTCAGAAAATCCCACTTGATCCTCCCATTGTTTATTGAACTTTCATGGCTCGGTTTTCTTGCTCCTGTTGTTCTAGCTGTTTGGAATCTCATTTTCTGTCTTGCTTAAACCACACGTTATTGAAGATCCAGTTCAGCCTTCTTCTTGGGAAGACCGTCCACGGCATGATCTCTTCTCCACCTTGCTCCCTGTGGACCTCTGCCTGCCTCACCACGGAGCTCCACGTGGCCCAGCGTCCTGTCTCGCGGCTGGAATTCTATTCTACAGACACTAATGAAGGAGCCACATGACATTTCAGTCTACTGGGCTTTCAATAGAAAATGCCTCTATAGCTATGATAAAATTCCTTTATCATACCTATTACTCCATTAAAAAATGACTCCTTAAAAAAGAGACTTGCTTTCTTCATCTTTTATTGTTCTTGTCCCACCCAATACTCTTCTTTGAATGAGAATTGAATAATATACACTCAATAGTTGTTGACTTGTTTTAGCTTAAGTAACATTGCTCACGGTTTTGTTTTTCATACAAGGTATTCTTTTCTACCAGAACATGCCCCCATACCTCCCTCATCCCTGGAATCTGTGAACATATCACCTTCCATGGCAGCAGGAATTTGGTTGTGTGATTAAGGTTATCAGCCTTGAGATTGGGGATTATCTTGGATTATCCCACTGGGCTCAATCCACTGTCAGAGAACCTTTCCCAGCTCTGGTCATGGATAGACACAGTGACAGCAGAAGGTTGGAGATGCCACACAAGGACTTGACCCATCATTCATTTTGAAGATAAAGGAGGGAACTAGGAACCAAGGAATGCAGGCAGATTCTAGAAGATGGGAAAGGGGAGGAGCACTATTTTCCTGTATTAGTTTCCCAGGATAATTATAACAAATATCCATAAATGTGAGCAGCTTAAAATAATAGAAACTTATTATCTCACAGTTGAAGAGGAAAAGAGTTCAAATTCAAGGTGTCAGCAGGGCCATCCTTTCTTTAACAGTTCTGGGAGAGGATCCTCTCTTGCCTCTTCCAGGCGCTGGTGATTGCTATTTCAGGAGTCAAGGGCAGGCCCCCTGAAGACAGGTCACTCTGACATGCAGATTGTGCGGAGCTGAAAACAAAGTCCAAAAGACTCAGGAAGTTTTTTTTGTTTTGTTTTGTTTTGTTTTGTTTGTTTGTTTTAGAGAGGGAGAGCACGTGTGAGCTGGGGTGGGAGGGTGGGGAGGAGATGAACAGAGGGAGAGAGGAGGAGCCAAGGGAGGGAGAGGGAGAGAGAATCTTAAGCAGATTCCATGCCTAGTGAAGAGCCCACCATCTCATGACCCTAGGATCATGAACTGAGCTGAAATAAAAATCAAGAGTCAAACACTTAGGGCAGCCCCAGTGGCCCAGCGGTTTAGCACCGCTTTCAGCCTGGGGCATGATTCTGGGGTCTGGCGATCGAGTCCCATGTCGAGCTCCCTGCATGGAGCCTGCTTCTCCTTCCACCTGTGTCTCTGCCTCTCTCTCTCTGTGTGTCTCTTGTGAATAAATAAATAAAATCTTTTTAAAAATTTAAAAAAAAAGAGTCAAACAATCAAGCCACCCAGGTGCCCCTCAGGAAGAAACTTAGACCTTCCCCCAACAATTGACTAAAAAAATTTAGATCGAGGACCTGCTCCAGAGAACCATCACCATAGACAGGTATAATGTCATATGAACTAGGTATGGTGGCCTGGGAGGAACCTAGCAAAGCCCATTTGATCAAAGACCTCTTGCCTGGCACACATTTGTGGGCCCACTATTAATTACTCTATTTCATCTTCCTGTGAATTCCATTCCTTCCTTTTGAAGTCCCAGAACTCTTGCCCTCTTCTCCTTAGTTTAGGATGACATATACACATCATTTTGCCTATCTCTGGAATTGTCTAGATGGGCTCCCCATATGTATAAAATTAAATTTTATTTTCTCCAGTGAATCTGTCTTATATCAATTTGACTCTTAGTCTAGCTAGAAGATTCTCAAAGGGCATAGGAGATATTTTCCCCCCCTGACTCTGGCAATCCTTGACATCTTCTGGTGCATAAATGCATCCCTTCCTCCCTGTGTGGCTCTCTATCTCCCTGTTAGCTTTTATAAGGTCATCAAACCCTGTATTAGGGCCCACGTTAAGCCAGTGTGCTATCATCTTATTTTCACTAATTACATCTACAAAGATCCTATTTCCAAAAAGGTCACATTCTGAGGTTCCAGCAGACATAATTTTGAAGGTATACCATTCAACTCCAGACACTCCTTTACAGTCTTCAGAAGGAGCGCAACCCTGACAACCTTGACTTTCATCCAAGAAGAACTATTTTGTACTTCAAATTCCAGAACTGTAAAAAAAAAAAAAAAAAAGTGTTTTGTTCAAGTCACTACATTTGTGGTCATCTGCTCTAGTAGCTATAGGAAAGTAGACCACATAGGCTGAGGTCATCAAGTTTCCCTTCTTAACAGCCACTCACATTACAGTTATCCTATGCTCTCTTCATGCACCAAGGACAATTTATTCTTAAATATGACAGAGTAATGTAAGTCACTGCCAGTGATCCCTTCAATAAATTGCAATAGAGGGCACCACAAAGTGCTGTAAGTTCCCCTGTGCTGTCTGTCGGTGTGAATGTGTATACAACTGTGTTGTTTCCGTAAGATGACTGCTTTGAGACCATAAAACTGACTATAAATGTGTACTATTCTTGGAGCATCTTGGAATTGATACACTAAGCTACTCAACTATAAGTCCCCTTCACATTGTCCTTCATTACAACCCCTAAAATCATGCTGAACAATAGCAGCAAATGGAGTGATTTTTCCTTTTTCATAGCCAAATCGGAGAAATTCAGACAATACATATGGACACCTTTCTGATTCCACACACACATGCAATGTGAAATAACAGAGTAGTGGAGCAGACTAGTGGAGCTGGTGTTGAACTACCAGGAAGAGACGCATGTTCCATTCACCTTTAAGAGAGACAGTCACTCATTTATAAACACTGCTCTAAGGGTTTAAAAAAAAGAGCCTGCAAATAAAGCACAGCTATAGGAGGGTGACACAGGACTCCAGACCTGGGAAAGTCCCAATGTGAGAGACGGGGTCACACTGTCATGGTAGGCCATTCTGAAGGCTGCCCTCCCAAAATTGCCTGAGAACATGTGCAACTGGGTCCTTTAGAAGATGACCAAACCTTCTCGGTTTTTCTGTTCCTCTAACAACACACGTTCAATGATTGGTGCTGGGTCTTCATGGTGCATTCCCAGAGTTAGGGTTTTCATCACACCTTATGTGCTTGAGATATGAGGATTAGGACGTAGAATTATAATATATTTTTCCAACATAAAATGTTGACCCTCTAAATATGGTAGCTCTCTGGTCAAAAATCGGGGAAAAATAATAAGGAGGGATCTGGATAGCACGATGCTGTTAGGAGCTAAGTGCATTTTTGTCTCAGAATTTCTGACTCATGTATATAATGTGCGTGTGTGTGTGTGTGTGTGTGTGGCTGTGTATATATGTATACACAGGACCCATCCTATATACATATATGAGATGACCATATGCCTGTATATATTTTCTGACACACATCACAGAAATACCACATTTCTGGGCTAGGTGTCTGTTCAGGTTCAATGAATTTCTATATTAAGCCCTGCAAATGAGATCAGAACTCTTACCAAATTAGCAAATGCAGAGCAGTGGATAAATTTCATCTTTGACATGGTCTCCTGGGAAGCTTCTCAGCATTTTAATATGAAATGAGGAGCAAGATAATTTGCAGAGTGAGCCCGACCTGTCTGTGTGTCCCCACCAAAGCATGCAGTAATATTCATCCGTGGGGGATTAATGGTCCGGTTCGTTTTACCATGCAGGCAGAAAGGAGACAAACAAGAATAGGCAACACTCAGGCCGAAGTGGCTTCCAGACCCACCGAGAGAATGAGGAACACCTTGTCTCGGTGGCAGCGCAGGGACTGGCCCTGGCCCCAGGAGGCTTACTGGGCTGGGGTCTCTTGGAAGCAAGAAATGTTGTAAACCTCAAATCCAGGGCCAACTGCAATGCGCGTCAGCAGCAGCGCCTTGAGGCTGTAAATGACAGAAATGAACGTCCCCATGCTTGCCTCTCTGGAAGCTGGTTAGCATGCTGAAAGATGGCCAGGTTGTCCCTTCAGGCAATGACACATGCCGGGGTAGCCAGCTTCTCTGGCTGGGCCCTCCGAATTTCCAGAGTGACAGGATTATCAGTGGTGCCACTTGATGGGGAAACAACTGGTCAGAGGCCTTGCGATCCCGCCTGGACGGTGCAGGTGCTCGGCTCAGAGCCTGGAGGGCTCACCTGGCCGGGAGGAGGCGCCAGGGCCCGAGACCGGCTTCCAGGTTGGCTCTGCCTTTTGTATGTAGCTTTGACAAACTCGGAGATATTTTTGGAGTCCCTTCCTCCTGCTTCACACAGAGATGACATTTCCCTAAGTATTCCCTAATTATTTCCCCAAATGATTTGTTAGTGACTTTCCTGCGCAACAATGCCATGAAAATACGGTAACAACCGTAAATCTCTGTCAAATCCCGGTGACATACTGCAATCGTAGCATTTGTGTCTCAAACATAAAAATACAAAAATCCCTCCTCCTCCCTCCATAAATCAGAATTCAGTGTCAGGGCCCCACGTCTCAGATCCTTGGGGGGAGCAAGCCTTGGAGAAGCGTCCCCATGTCCAGGTCAAGAAGCACGGGGATGGGGGGGGGCCAGGGACACTTGTCCCTCGTGTCTCACCCTGCGGAAGGCCCAGGTCAAGGGAATGTCACCAGGCTTTACCTTTAAGCAGGGAAACCTGTCATCTGCTTTTCCGTACTCCGGGATGTCCAATTACTGCCAGAGAGATTTTTCACTAAAATTGATTTTAATTCGCTCTTACAGGAGGTGGGCCCAGCAGGCTGAGCGTGAATTCATTAGAACGGCTCGTCGAGAAACCAGTTGGGAAATGGGTCTTTAAAATAACAATCGCTAATATTAATCTCGGGCCTTGGATCAGGAGACTCACCGCAAAATCCAGGTATTGGTCTCACCAATCTTCGCAAAAACCTCGGGGAGCAGGAGGCCAACAGGCTCACCTTTATATTCTGATCAAGGGAGGACCCAGCAGGTTGGGGCTGCGCCTGCAGGGCTGCTGGACACCAGGGTCCACCCAGTCAGCGCTCCTGGCTGGTGTCAGCTCCCTTCCCACTTTCAGTGTGACATGAATATTCATGAGGTCCAACCTCTCACCCTCAGAGCAGCTCATCCCGTTTGTGCTAACACCGTCAACAGCTCCTGGGCTTTAAATTCAACTCTGACATTATTCAGTCCTTTGATTTTTTTTTTTTTTTAGGGTAGCACTGTTTACAAAGGAGCCCTGGCGCTTAGATAATTTGTGGGTGGACACGTGAAATTAGAAGACCTTGAATTTATGCTCACAGAGTGGAAGACATCTAGTCCCGGGAAGACAAAGGACCATAAATACCAATACCAGACGAGACTCCCAGCCTCTCCCCTCCCCGCTAGGGCATTTCAGACGCAAGGATGTGATGATCAGCAAGACCAAGGTCTGGTAATTAGTCCTTTACCCACGGAAGATGGAGGCTTTATTATTTGCAAGCCTTTAATGTCTAATTATTTACAGAACATTTAGTCTGAGGTGGAGAGACCATGAAAGAGACACATGACCTTCAGCCTCCTTGGAAAGCCCGCTTCCCGGCAGGGGGAGCCTGGAACAGACCCGCTCGCAGGAAATCCCAGGGGTTTTTCTTTCAAACGAGTGCACAGCATCGAACCTAATTATCTCCCAGCCGGGGTGGAAGGGAGACTGGGGGAGGGTCCCTCCAATTGTTCCTGTGCTGCTCTGATTTTTTATAATGACCATTTCTCAGCATTACCTTCACTGTTGCTGACAAGTATCAATTAAAGGACACAAAGAAAATGCCTATTTTAAGGTTTGGGAGCTACTATTTGCCCGACCCTACTATTTTTGGCCAAGTACCCGTGCTCCCTATGTGTGGGACGGAGTGGTGTGTGAGAACTGACAGACATAGAGTTTCTCTACATCCTCAAAGTTCTGTCCACATTAAGACCTAACAGTGTGAGACGTGAGGACAAGGCAGGTTAAGAGACAAGGATGGCCGTGATCACGAATATTCTACAACAGCTCTATTGAGCTATAATTCACATACCACACGATTCACTCACGTAAAGGGTGCAAATTCAGTGATTCTTGGTGATTTCACAGACAGGTGCAACCATCACCAGAGTCCATTTTAAGACATTTCCGTCATCCCAGAAAGAAACCTATATCTTTCAGTTACACCCCTCCGCCATCCCTTGCCAATCACCAGCCTACTTAATGTTTCCAGAGATTCACCTATTCTGGACATTCCATATAAAGGGAATAATCTCGGATGTGTTCTTCATGACTGGCCTCTTTCACTCATCAGCATGTTCTTAGGGTCCACCAACACTGTGCCACGGGTCCTCACTTCATCCCTTGTTGTGGCACAATGACATCCCTTTGTGTGGATGTACCACGTTTTGTTTATCCTTCTGTCCATTGATAGGAGTTTGGGTTGTTTCCACCTTTCAAGTATCATGAATTAATGTATAAGTTCATTTTTTAAAAAGATTCTATTTATTCATGAGAGACACAGAGAGAGAGAGAGGCAGAGACACAGGTAGAGGGAGAAGCAGGCTCCATGCAGGGAGCCCAATATGGGACTTGATCTCAGGACTCCAGGGTCACGCCCTGAGCCAAAGGCGAATGCTCAACCACTGAGCCACTCAGGTGCCCCATGTACAAGTCTGCATGGATACATTGTCTCATTCCTCTTGGGGATACACCTAGACACAGAATTGTTGGGTCATACAACAACTCCATGTTTAATTGTTTCAGAAACTGCCAGACTGTTCCAGAGCAGCTGCACTCTACATTCCCACCAGCAGCGTGTGGGAGTTTCGAATGATCATTGGGGTTTACGAGTCTTTCATACCTTTCATTCTACACCACCCATCCCTGCCTCCCACCCATTCTTTCCGGGCAGGAATAGAGACCCACACACCGAATCTCTTTCCCTCTTCATCATCAAACCTCCTATACAGACCTGGGAACCGAGTCCTTCCAAGCAGAGCAGAATTACCACAAGCGAAGCCCATCGCCATCTGGGGGCTCCCTCATGGCTCATGTGACAGGGTGGACCAAGGGATTCCTTCATTTTAGGTAAAAGGCTACCCTTGAGGTGCCCACAAATTACCTGGACTTGCCAGCGTTACCGTGTATTTTTCCTCTAAATGGCTCTGTGAAGTATGGCTCAGCTCAGGCTTCGGGTGGGCAAAGCTCCCTTGTCTTCCCAGCTGAGCCAACTCTGTGTGACGGGGTGGCTGATTCATCCTTTCTGCCCTACTTACCTCATCTATAATGATGCTGCAGCAAAAGTAAAATAGCACCATGACAGATACAAGGTCACTGCCCATCCCTGTGAGCTGGCTTCCTTCCCTCCCCACCCGAACTCTACTCCCCTCCCACCCCTTAACTCTCTTTCCTTTACCTTTCTTCTTTCCTCCCTCCCTCCCTCCCTCCCTCCCTCCCTCCCTTCCTTCCTTCCTTCCTTCCTTCCTTCCTTCCTTCCTTCCTTCCTTCCTTCCTTCCCTCTTTCTTCCCTTCCTAGCTGGATGTGATATCACACAGACCAATAGACTTATTCACCTCACTCAATGGAAAGAGGAAGAGTTGGGATTCACTCTCCGATGCTTTAATTAAAACACTAATGGTCTTTCTTGGCACACCAGTGTTGGACTTGGGTGACTTTTTTTTTTTGGTTGGAAACATTAAATATGAGAAAATTTAGGACTCTGGTGGATTGCTAATTAAATGTATTCATTAAGTATTTTTTTCCTTAAACACGGAGATGACTTTCTTACCTTGCAATATTAAAAATATTGGTATGTTAGTTGTTCTGTGATTATTATCCTGGCCGTACTTGCCAGTTCCATTTTGGTAATAGTTCTGTAAAATGCAAATTTCTGGCATCCTCTGGCCTAGACAGCAGGGGTTGGTAAATTTTCCCTGTAAAGGGCCAAAGAGTAAATAGCTTCATGTTGGCAGGCTGTACAGACTCTGTTGCAAATACTCTCAGCTCTGCTGTTGTAGACAAGAGTAGATGAAGACAATGGTTAAGCAGCAGGTGTGAGTGGTCAGACTTTGTCACCCCTGACCTAAAGGGTCACCAGAATGCCATGTCAACCTCTGGACACAGAGGAAGTGGTCACCTAGGATAAGGACACCACCCTCTGTGCAAAGGATGGGAGGATGGCAGAGCTGGGTAGAGTTTATGGTCCTCACTTCTGCTTACAGAGTCATCTCCTTGAAGCTGAATGACAAATGTGATGAGTGGTGTCACACTGTGAGCATGGTGGTTGATAAGTGAATCACAAAACTGGCCCCAAAGAGAGACAAGAACATCCAGTAGAGAGTAGCTGGACCCATGGCTTCCTGCGAGGAAGGACAACACCAAGGGACTTGAGTAGAACATGGAGTCCCACAGGAAGGGAGGAAGGCCACACTCTGAGGGCCCTCAGGAGGTGAAAGAGAAACAGGAGAGGAAAAGACCCCAGATACAGGTGTAAGCAGCCCTTTCCTTGGGAAGATCCAGTCAGAGTTTCGGGCACAGGCAAGGAGCACTGTCCTATCAGAGATCTGTCCTCAGCAGTTTGGATCAGAGCTCACAGGAGCAGTGGGACCCAGAGTGAAGAGGATCTTTAGAAGCTGTATGAAGTTCTGTGAACTTTTCTATGGATGGAACATCCATTGTCTGCTCATCATTTAACTCATGGCACTTTCTGGTCAATATTCTTTCGGGTGAACTGGTTTGCTTGGATCTGGTTGGAAGTTTGAGCTTCCACACATAACACCCATGTTACTTATAGCATTAGATCAGCAAATATTTATTCAGCACGTCCCCCTGTGAGATGCTGTTCTGGTGTTGAATTTTCTGACACAAGCATTGCATATGCAACAAGATAGAGTAATAAATACAAGTTGTGGCAACAAGATCCTGCCAGAATGGCCAGTCAATGGCATCTTGAAAGTAAATGGTACAAACACACCGAGACCCAAGGAAACAAGGCTGGAGGCTTGGTGTACTGGTCATCCACTGCTGTATAACAAATCACTCCAAAACTTAGAGGCTTAAACAGGTACTACCTCACACTTTCTGTAGGTCAGGAATCCAAGATTGGTTTAACCCACCGGTCTTGGCTAAGTTTCCTTTGTGTAGTTGCATTTTATCCATGGATGGGGCTGGAGTCCTCTCACAATTCAGCTGAGGCTGCTTCCAAATCCACTCACATGATCGTTGGCAGGTCAGAGACTTATTTGCTTACCACCTGGGTCTCTTTCTAGGCTTGTTCACATCATGGCAGCCAGCATTCCCCAGAATGAGCAAGCTAAGGGAGAGTGAGAGAGAGTGTGCTGCTATGAACGTTGAAATCATTTTATGACCTAACTTGGGAAGTGACATATGCTCCTGGCCACATAGACCAACTCTAGTATGACAGGGGAGAGGATTTCACAAGGATGTGATAGCAAGGAGATGAGACTCATTGCAGACTGTCTTGAAGGCTGGCTACCACACCTGGGTTAGCCTTAGAATGAATCCACCCCCAAACCCTTCCCAGGCCCAGCTGCAGGAAGGTATCCTGATGCTTGAGAATGGATCAAGATGGGTCCATGTCACTGAGAACAATGACAACGTACCCACTGTGGAAATCCCAAGGCAGCCTGTCATCTCTCTGCTCCCTGTGGGAGGCAGTGCAAAGCCACACACACCAACATCAATGTACAATAAGAATATATGCTCTTTTTTGGCAAGTGAGAAAACACCCACAGGTGTGTGGACTGCATGTGTGGTGAGGGAAGGAAATAGGTAAGAAGAACAGAAATTGGAGAAATGGAAAACAACCTGTTAGGGAACCCTAAGACTTTGGTAAGTGGAGAAAACATACTTAGTCATAACAATGTAGACAATGTAGCAACATAACATATACAAGAAAAAAATATAGTATTTTAGAAAGTTCATCTCGATCATGAAAGAGGATGTGTCCCCGTGTCAGACAAAATCACAGGCAAGTTTTGATCGTGAATGTCTGCATAATCATGCTCCTTAAGACCCACACAGGTTCCCGGGAACAGATCAGAAGTGACTCTGGTAAATAGGTCTGAGCTTTGCATACAGACACCTGTGAGTTATCTCCTGCTGAGCAGAAGCCACTTCCCCTAGCCTGGTGCCTTCATCTCGTCTGTACTTTCTATAAGGAGATAAACGGGGAGATCTACACCCTATCTGCAGAAAAATTGAGACGTGCTTCCTCTGAGAGCTGCACATGCCTCTCTCTATCAAGTGAGAAGTTCCCAGAGCAGCACAAGGAAGTCACGTGCATCAGTGTGTCCCTTTCACTAATGAGTCCCCGCAGATGATGCTCAGCAGTAAAGCTCAGCAGGAGAGCGGGCACAGGGACCAGGAGAAATCCCTGGGATGATGGGGGGTCCAGGAGGATCTTGGCAAATAGCAGAGCCACTGCTACTAGATCCTGCCCTATGAAATAGCCACTCACGGGCAAGGCATTGTGTGCTGTGAACTTGAAGACACAGCTGATGCCCCCTTTAGGCAATTTACTTGTTCCCCTTAGCGTGCAATTCAAAGTTCTGAAAAATTCTCTGGGTTGGAAATTGGTTCAACTCAATGCAACATCTGTTTCCTTGCCTGTTTTTATCCAAAAGGGCCATTCTTAGGTGAAGAGGAGTTGTCCGCTGGTAAAAACCGCCATCAGTTCCTGGAAGTTGCGCACACAAAAAATGATGGCTTTCAATGGAGATATAACTAGGGTGGAAAATTTTGGGGGTGCTCAGGAGAAAGTGGTGTAAATAAAATATAAGGAGGCTCCAGGGATCTGGGGACAAGATGGGACCCCAACAAGAGATGTAGAGAAAGTCTTTCATAAAAAGAGATCAAAAGTTAAATTTCCAATTTGATCTGGGTCCAGCCTTGTCTAAGACTGTCAAACATTCCATTGGCATTGAAGCATATAAAGTTAAGATTCCTAAATTTCAGTGTATCTTATAATTACTTGGAGGAGTTTTAAAACATTTCAAAACTCTATCCCTAGAGATTATCACATGACAGGGTTGGGAAAGGGCCCAAGTATGTGTATTTTTAACAGATACCCCAGGTGTTTAAAGTGTGGAGTCCAAGGGTCGTGATTAGGGAAATCTGATTTAGAGAAACCACGTGAAGGAGTTTGATGGGAAGTTATAATCCAAGATGCTCTACAGGAAGGTGAAGAGAAAGTGCTGCACTTATCCAGTGAATTACAGAATTTGGAAAAGTCTCAGAGTCATCACTCCTTGAATCAGGTCCAAGGACTGTAGTTAAAAGAGTCAGGAACATTTCTGAATCATCCAGGCCAAGGCACGTTCCTCCATCATCTTTGTCAGGGGCATCATTTAGCTGTGAGAACTTGGTCTCTCTGCGCACCTGTGATGAATGAAATGCTCATGTTCACAGTTCCCTCTCCTTATAATTAAACATATCTTTAATCCCTAGTGTTTTACAAAAATCTCCTCAATGTGAATTTGTGCAATAGTGTTTTGACATTTGCTCTGGACTTAGATGCACCCCATCAATGATAACTGTTAATTATACAAAGGATAAAAATTCCCAAGACTATTTGAGGGAGAATTCTGTTGGCATGAGTAACATAAGGAATCAACTTCTTGGGACATCTGGCTGGCTCAGTGGCTGAGCACGTGCCTTTGGCTCAGGTTGCGATCCTGGGGTCCTGGGATCAAGTCCAGCATCAGGCTCTCCGCAGGGAGCCTGCTTGTCCCTCTGCCTGTGTCTCTGCCTCTCTCTGTGTGTGGCTCTCATGTATAAATAAGTAAAATCTTAAAAAAAAATAAACTTCTCTTTTTTCTAAAAAATAAAAAATAATAAAATATAGTATAGGTCCCAAGAAAGTGAAAAACAGCCTTGTTGGCAGCTGAGCCACGATGTTCCTAAATGAGCGTAGACAATGGTCCGAGAACATAAATAATGTGTGGACAAGGCCACTCCAAGACCACATAGGGAACAAGACAGAGACAAATGTTCTGTCCTACTTAAAAGCTCTCTACACCTCCTCTCTCAGCATGAGTGATTCTTACCTGTGAAAGCTCTGGTCTCCCTTCTCTTAGATAAAACTTAAGATAGCCAATCGCCAAGTTATCTCCACTTGTTGACAATATTAAATTCGGAACTCCATACCACTTTCCTAAACCCTCCTCAGAACCACTCAGAGCAAGCCCAAACCCTATATGTCCCTCCCAGCTCCTTCTTACTGATGCCAGCAAGCTCCATAGCTGTAGGTGTGTACCCTGTGGTCATTGGCCCATGGGCTTTAACAAGGGGGGTCCACTGAGATTTGGCTAGGATCCTTGCTGCTGTAGATCAGAGCTCTTGACTTGGTAACCATGGGACATTTGAGAACCCTTGAATTGCCACAGGCTCAGGGCCACCTTGCTTGTGGTGATGAAGTCAGTGTCATCCTAAATTTGAACTCTGAATCCTTCCTTGATCCCTTCAGTTTGGAGCTTATTTTGGTCCCTAGACTTCTAACCTCCCAACACGGGGCACTCTAGTGACCTACTTGGCTAGCTTCTAGTATATTGATGAGAACATGGACCCAATATTTCTACCACTTGAGCCTGGCTCTGGGAAGGGTGTGTTTGGAAGTCTTCTCAAACCAGCATGTGGGAAGACATTTCAATATGGTTTGTCTTTCCAAATTTTATAAGGATGTTCCTCCCATCTTGTCTCTGTGTAGAGAGCTGCTTTGCTTAGCTGCATTCGCCTGAAGCTGTGGTTTGGAAAGCCTCAGCTGGTGATGACTGTTCTTTGGGCAAATTCTAGATACACATGGTTGCAGATGCATCATTTTCCCTGACTGGTGCTGCATGAGGTCCTTGCAAGCTGTCTACGTTTATACCTCAGCCTATAGTAGATATCATGTGTTTCATGTGCTTATGTTATTTGATTAACACATGCACATATCTCTCTAGATGGCTTATATCATGAAATACAAATTGGAATTATAGTGCCCACTTTGGGGAACATTTGACATGAACAGCTTTGTTTGTTTAAGAGAAAACTAGAACAGAACTTAGAAACAAAATCTCAAGCATCCTATGAACCAGATGCAAATTCTGCTCTAGAATTGCTCCCAAAATGATTCACATTCAACGAAAAATGTGCGAAATTTAAAACTCTTTTACTTTCCTATTTGTGCACCTTCTTTCTTTCCCCAGCTCCTCCTTCTCCTGAACCATTCAGATGATCTTTTTTTTTTAAGATCTTATTTTATTTATTCATAGAGATGCAGAGAGAGAGAGAGAGGCAGAGACACAGGCAGAGGGAGAAGCAGGCTCCACGCAGAAAGCCTGACATGGGACTCGATCCAGGGTCTCCAGGATCACGCCCTTGGCTGCAGGCGGCGCTAAACCGCTGCGCCACCAGGGCTGCCCCATTCAGATGATCTTAATGTCCACAAAATTGCAACTTCCATGTGAAATAGATTTCAGTACTTCCTAATTCATGAACTATACACCTTGTCTGTGTATCTGTATGGAGAGGGAGACTGAAGAATTCAGATTTATTGGGCACATAGCCTTTCCTGATCATTACCAATCAGACCTTTATTTGGTGAGACCAGAAAACACAAACATTTGACTTAAGATGATTAGCTGGCATCATCCTGGAAGGAATTTAAAGATTAACGAACCAGTAAATAAAGAAAGTTACTACCATATTGGCAAAGGCAGGTGACCTTTATCATCACAATGAGCTAGAAAACTTCAGGGAGAATATCCGAGATCAGGGAATCACCAAGATGCCTCTTACTGCCTCTGCACCCCCTGGTGACAGTGGATGGGCAAATTGCAGCAACCACAGCTAGGAAGAGAAATGCAATCAAGGATCACACCCCTCAAGACAGGAGATGTGGATCCAAAATTGTAGAAGTCTAGACTGGATGGTGGAGAAGGGAGCTGACAAATTTCTACTGCCTGAAACCACTCATGGCAGCAGAGATTGTAGCTTTTCCCACAATTGTCCTTCTTTGTTTTCCCTTGTGGTAGCATACACATAACATAAAAGTTACCATTTCTGTTTTCGGGGTACAGTTCAGTAGTTTTCAGCAAGTCCACATTATTATGTGGCCACCGCCACCATCCTCCTTCAGAACTCTTATCTACTGAAACTCCAAGTCCATTAAATGTCCTGTCCCCTCAGTCTTTGGAAACCACCATTCTACTCTGTATTATCTATGATTTTGACTACTGTAGGTACCTCACTGATGTAGAATCAGATAGTATTTGTCTTTGTGTGACTGGCTTATTTCACTGAATATAATGTCCTCAAGGCTCATCCATGTTGTAATATGTAACAGAATTTCCTTCTTTTTTAAGCTTAAGAATATTCCACTGTTTGCATATGTCACACTTCGCTCATCCATTCATCCATCCTTGGTTGCTTCACCTTTTAGATACTATGACTCATGCTGCCAAGAATATGGGCGTATAAAGGTCTCTTTGATATCCTGCCCTCATTTCTCTTGGGTATATACTCAGAAGTGGAATATATGGGTCATTGCATATGTTTTTAATATTCTATGGCCAGCCACCACCGTAAAGATGAAGACAGAGGATTTAATGTGACCATGAGTAGTTGCCAGTGGTGTCAGTGAGGATGGAGCTCTGAGTGCCCATGTCACATTGTCCTGTCCCTGAGTGGATTCTAGGTGCAGCGGATGGAAAGTTTCCATATGAGCTGTCAGGGTCTCACCGCAGGAGCCTGCTTCACCTCTTTGCCTCAGTCATGTGTGTGTGTATGTGTGTGTGTTTTACTTGGTGACATTAGTTTTTACTCTCTTGTTTTTTGTTTTAGTATGGCAGTGTGATTTTTTTCAGTGTGAGCAAGACAGCCTGGAAATGTTGGGGGGAAATTCTTCTGCGGGGGGAACCTGGAACCCAAAGGGAACAAGTTAGTGAAAACCTGCTGAGGTGTCCTCTCCTCCAGAGGGACAATTCTAAGGCATGTTCACACCAACCTTGGGTGTCTGCAGCATGTCTGCACCCCATCCTGCAGCGGTGAATGTCCAGCCACACACAGATAGTCCTCCTCCTTCCATCTCACCACTGTAAGCAAACCACCTGTGTGCAAACCACAGGTTCTGCTCTAGGATGAACCCCAAAGAAGAAGATAGTCAAAATTCCCATCTGCTCCTACAGCTGGGTACGAATTGCCGAAATATTATGCACATAAAAGGCAAACAGCCAGCATTTGATTTTAGGTCTTTGGTTTATTAACCTTCCAAAATTTAGACATTCCGATTTTTATTTATTTATTTATTTCGGAATAAAGCTCTGTCAGGTCATTACACAGAAGAAATCATGCTTTTCCTTAAGCTTTTCCTTTCCAAAGCTGGGGAGGAGAGGTAATAGAAAAATTAGAAAGAAATATGAGGAAAAATCTAACAGATGAAAAATATTCCAGTGTACATATTACGAACCAAATAAAAGTAGATAGCAGTAGATTTAATGTCTGTGATGACCAGGTTTTACTGCTGTTTCTGAATTAATGACATAGACACAACCTTGAGATTTGCCTAAATCATAAATTTATCCAATGCACAGAGTCACTGGGGTATTTTTTGGTCGGGCTGTAATTGCTCACCAGTTGATATTTCACGTCTAATTAGCTTGGTTTCTTTCAGAGTAGAAGAAACCTCGGAGCACTCATAGACGCTGGAAAACTTATTTATTCTGTGCATCTACATTTTGAAATGAAAAGGTCATATGATAAAAATGGTTGGTCTTAATAAGCTCTGCTTAATTTGATATTTCATCATCTTTGAGATATCCCAAGGGGGAATGCCAAGGAAACTCTTAATGGTTATGATTGTGATGATTTACGTTTCAAATTATAATTCTCTTCATTTTAGACAGCTTATTTGACATGTTCATAATAGGGACATTTTTTGAGCATACTGGGAGCTTTAATAAGCTAGGTTCATTTCAGCCTATTCCTTAATTTTATATCGAATCATGGTAACAAAGTAATAATTGATACTTTTTTTTCCTTTTGGTTCCCATCTGGTATGGACTGATTTTGTTCCCCCTAAATTCTCATGTTGAAGTCCTAACCCCCAATGTGACTGTATTTGGGTCCTTAGAGAGATAATTAAGGTTAAATGAGGTCATCAGGGTGGGACCCTAAGCCAATAAGACTGATGTCCTTATGAAAAGAGAAAGATACCAGAGATTGCTTGCTCTCTCTCTCTCTCTCTCTCTCTCTCTCTCTCCTTCTCTTTCTTCAAGTACACAGAGAAGCCATGAAGAGGACAGAGAGGACAGAAGAGGACAGAGGAAGAATCAGCCATCTGCAAGCCAGGAAGAGAGCTGTCACCAGGAACCAACCCTATTCACACCTTGATCTTGGATTTCCAGCCTCTAGGATGATGAGAACACAAATGTTTGTTGTTTAAACCACCAGCCTGTGCTTTCTGTCACAGCAGCTGGAGCTGTGGATGGATGATGGATGTGATGGAGTGATGGATGGCACCATCACTCCTGGGATGTGTGTTCCTGGGCACACAGACCAAACTAGGACAATACCGTCAATGGGGCAGGTTACTGGTAGATGCATATTTATTGCATTTAGGTCTATTTGAGAAACGTCTATGGAGAGTGTGCAGAGGTGTAAGCTCCACGTCTTGTGGAACAAACAAGCCACAGTTCTCACCATTAGAGGCCTTGCTCCCAACAATGAGTGACTGTGGGACTTGAGTATTTGTTACCCACACAGCACACAGCCAGAGGAAGGCACCAGGGAATAGACAGGGATCCCCTTATTTTATGGTAGGATTTCTCCTAGGTCCACATGTTTTAGTAATATTGATTGCATTAATGTTTCCATCTGCCCAGCTGTCACTGGTGAAAGTCAGTCTGATCTAGTCTGTGCCAGGCATGCTCCCAACTCACTGTCCCTCCAGTATATCCACCTCGGTCCTCAGACAGCCCACAGGTGGTTGTACTCAACCTCCACATCAGGGTTCTGGGCATTGAGTGTGGTATATTGGGGTGACACCTCCCGTGAAAGTGCCACATCACAGGCTAGGCCATGCCACCCTCCCTCTACCCCTGCCAGGCCTCCCTCCCAGAGGAGCAGGGTGGGACACAGGAAAAATCCTATGACATTGAATTAGCAGCCACTTCTGAGTGAAAATGGAAGGTTCTGTATGTAATCGTGCTTGGACCACCTCAGTGGCAGGCATCATTAGAAAACACTAACCTGCTCCTCTTCTGAGACAACCCCTTCTTTTTGCCCCCCTATCTCCATGGGCCCCATCTGAACATCATCTCTTCAAATGCGGAAATAGGAAGAAATCTGTGCACGGTGTTATCTGCTATGTCTTTGCCACCTAAGAGATAGATTTTCTCAGCTTTCAGAAGCTGTGTTAAACATTATCAGAATTTGTCTGCTGAGGAAACAATATGGGCAGGGCTGAGTATCTAACTCATCTCCCCCCTGAACCTGAAGGACATCTAGAAGTGATTTCACTGATACTTTAAAGAAATTATTGGAGTCGAACATGGGTATAATTGGGGTACCACACTCTTCCAATCATTGCCTTAGCCTCTCTCCCTGGGGATTGCTTTACAACTTACTTAGGACCCAGAAAAGGAAAGAAGAAACAGAGTAAAAGAAATAAAAGGAAGTGTGCCATGTTACAGCAAAAATGTTGAAATAAAAAATCTACGGAAGATAAAAATTAATAGCTGCAGTCCCACAGCATAACCCCACTTCAAGTGGGAGGAAGTCAATGAATGATCTCTTCGAGTCTCATTCAGAAATGTAGAGCACGATCTGGAGGATGAACTGAAGGCCAGACCCTTTAGTGTGATGATAAGGGAACAGTAACTTTGAGTTTCCAGGATCAATGAGCAGAGAGGTGTGGACATGAGAGGAAAGGGTTCAGAGGGCGGGGGAGAGAGAGGAGCCCGAACCCACCCAAGAGACACCATCAGGGAAAGAACTCACTACCGCCAGTCATTTTCAAGGACCAAATCTCAGGCTGCACTAGATGTAACTCCGTTCATCCCCGCATGCAAACAAAATGGTTTTCTTTCCAGCAAAGTCCTCTGCTGGCCCTAAAGGGCCTGTACAATTTCTACACATATTATTTTATGTTGCCAGTTCTTTGGGACAATGACAGGAGAGAGAACTTGTCCAATGTGGAGCAGAGGCTGAGAACGAGAGGAAGCAGGAGCATCAGGTATGTGAGGACAGGTGAGAGACATTGGGGCTTCGGAGAGGACTGAGGAAGGTTGCCAAGAATTCCCAACAGGACCATATTGACTTCCTATGGTTACTGTGACAAATTACCACAAATCTAAACATATGTTTATTATCTCATAATTTCTGGAGGTCAGAAGTCTCACTGGGTAGAATCAGGGTGTTGGTGGAGCTGTGTTCCCTCTGGAGTCTCCAGGGGCAGAATCCATTCCTCATCTTTTCCCGCTTCTAGAGATGCCCACATTTGTTGCCATAAGCATCTCTGCATGGTCCCTTTTGCTGTGTAAATGACCACAGGTTCTTAGGATTAGAATGTGTACATCTTTAGGCACCATTGTATTGCCAACCACAGAGCACTTCTCAAAGTGCACGAGATCGTGATAGGCACCCAGTTTGATTGAAGACTGATTTCACTTATATGAGTTACAAGATATGCAGCATTAAACTGGTATTGGCATTTTTGAGGATCCAAAGAACATGTGATGTGAACGGGGCAGTCTCAATCTCTGTGTGCCATCCTAGAATTTACCAAGCATGTTCATACCCAAGAACAGATTGTGTTCTTGTAATAATTCTCTGAGGTGGGCATCACCATCTTATTGATGATGCAACCATGCCCAATGCTAAGAGAAGGAAAAAAATACTTTATTAGAGATATTCTATGGAATTAAAAGACATTTAAAAAGAGCAGATCAATGTTTTCATTTGTCCACATGTACCATCTTTGCCTATATTCATATTCCATTTTTGTATATTTACAATATCTTAGAAATGTTATACTCTTTTTTTAAAAGATTTTATTTATGTATTCATGAGGTACAGAGAGAGAGGCAGAGACATAGGCAGAGGGAGAGGCAGGCTCCATGCAAGGACCTCAATGAGGGACTCGATCCCAGGACCCCAGGATCACACCCTGAGCCGAAGGCAGATGCTCAACCACTGAGCCACCCAGGCGCCCCAAGTTACAGTCTATGTGTTCCAATAAAATCTTGTCATGTATCCTTATATGCAGGATACCCCCACACACCGCAGTCACTGATACTGGTGGCAGGCTAAGTGTGCTTCATTTGTGAACTTATACACAGCCTCCTTTGCTTCTTGCTTCTCTCACATAAGAGTGCTTTGAGAAAATTCCATCAGGTCAGTAAGGAACCTTTTACAGATCACCTACTGTTTCTTGTTCATTTGTTTCTTTTTCTGTCTCCCACTTCTCTGCTAAGATTTTTCATCTTTCCATTTGTTTTAACAATGCCTGCCATTCTTGGAGCATTTTATTAAAGCTACTTTATTTTTTTTAAAGATTTTATTTATCAAAAAAAATAAATAAAGATTTTATTTATCTATTCATGAGAGACACACAGAGATAGGCAGACACACAGGCAGAGGGAGAAGCAGACTTCCTGCAGGGAGCCTGATGCAGGACTCAATCCCAGGACTCCAAGATCATGACCTGAGCCAATGAGCCACCCAGGTGCCCCTATAAGCTGCTTTAAAGTTGGTTATTGATGATATTTTTAACATGGGTGCCATTTTGGCATTGATGTCTATTGAACCCCTCTTGCCATGTAGTTGATGCCTTCCTGGTTCTTCATATGCTAAGTAGCTTTGAATTATGTTCTGAGCATCTTGAATATTGTGTTATTAAACTTTTGAGTCTTTTTTAAAGGCTTTGGAGAATACTGATATTCTCTGTTACTAAAAAAAAATTATTAAAGAGGACAATTCAGTCACACAAACAAACTTCATGCAACACTTCATGGAGTGGGTGGTCTCAATTCAGAGAACTGCAAAAGAAGGCGACAGGCAGAAAGCTTTTATAGGATAAAAAACAAGGAACAAGGAGGTCAGTGCAGAGCCTAGAGTTGTCTTGGCAACTGGGGACTGGCTAAGTGGATATACTGTATTTCTGGCCAAGTGGAGCATGTACGAGGACACTAAAGTTACCTAAGTGTTGGTTTGCTGACATGGAACCCTGGACAGGAGTGGGTCCATCTGAGGTCTAGAAATTTCTTTCAACCCTGCTCTAGCAGGCAGTCATCATCTAGGCTATTGCTCATGTCCAGTGATTGTTGGTCCAGTCTTCTGTGGCCCCCGTTTGAATGTTTGTTCCATTCTCAGCCTGTATAGCGCTGTTAGGATCTGAAGCCGTTTGTGTGAGTGACACTGAGTTTAGGACCTACTCAGGGGCCTATCCCTCAGTTCAGTTCTTATAGTCTCTCATGTGGTGTGTTAGGTAAGACCCGTGCGTGTGTGCCTTGGGGCTGAACCCTGGAGAAATTGAATCACTCCTGGGGCTGCCTTTCCAAGGTCTTCTCCTCCCATGATCTTCTCCATCCTCTCTAGTTCCTTAACATTCCCCCTTGGATTCCTGAAAACCTAGAGTTCATTTATCCTATTGTGCTGTGTCCTTCTCAAGATGGTACCCACCAGTAAGCCCAAGTGATGCAAGGGCATAAAACAAGGAAACAAAGATATTCATGCCACTTCCCAAGGTCAAAACTCCTCTGAAGAGCTTCTTCTTCATATATTAGGTCCCTGTGGGCTCACCACTCTTGTTGCCCCCGGAGACATCTTTTCTGTTCCTTGAACTAGATCTGGAGAGCTTCTCGTGGAGGTCTCTCTGTCCACCCTGATGCCTATGCTGGGTTTCTGGCCATGAGAAGTAGTGAGCTTTCTATCATTTTAAATGGGATTCCGAATTCTGGTCTTCCTCACCAGTCCACCTGGTACTATTTACCTTCTGGAGTTCTCAGACAGATGGCCCCTATGTCTGTCAGTCTCATGGCTGAATCATGGGGACAGGCCAGGTGGAGTGTGTCTACTCCATGTCACCTGGAACTAGACCCTGATTCATGCTCATCATCCCAATCTTCACGTCCTGGGATTCAAGCATTCCCTGTCTTCTAGCTGGAAATGAATTTGACAGAGTTTTTCACATGTATTACTTAACTTGTTTCTCATATGATGCTCATTATTCCACCACTTTCACAAAGGAAGAAATTCAGACAAAGAGCCTGAACCACCTAGCTGCTAGGGAGCAGAAGAAACCCAAACCTCTACCTTCAAATCTAACTTAGCAATTTCAGTGCCACTCCTGGAATTCTTCATAAGCCATATAATCGGCTGGGGCATTGTTAGGGGACCAAGATTTTCCTCCTGGGACAAGAAATCATGAGTTTTGCATCAAACAGAATTTTTGTCCCCTAGACTTTAATTAAGATGATGATGATGATGATTTTGGTGGAAACGGAGTAAAGTCCAAACAAGTAATTACTTGTGGGAAAATGTGTGTGCATATTCTCCCTCAAACCTATTAATATATCCACCAAGATAAAAGGATAACCACTATCACATTCTGCTTTCCAGATCTTGATATTTATGTATTTATTCTTCATATATCGGTGTGGCTTTTCCTTGGGGAACTTTATAATGAAGAGTTTCAAGATCTCAGGTTGAGCTCATCAAACCGTATTTCTCTAATAGAAAATACTATTTTATTTCCTTGGGGTCTGATGAAAAAACATGAAATGAGGTCTTTATTTTTCCTTTTTATTAAAAAGTATTACTGGGACAGCTAATCATAATTATATAACTTTTGGAACAGAACACTGAAATCAATGAATACATACTTTTAAATTTTGTATATGCATAAACCTTCTTAAGTACCATCTTTTCATATTGAGAAAGGGGTTCTATACTTTTCTACTAAAGTTGAGAATGGAAATTACTGTTTTGAAAACTCTGAAAATGGAAGCCCTCTCACCAGAACTCCCCTGATGGAACTTGCTGGAGGCATCTGGTGTCTCTGAATTTTAATAATCCCTTTATAAGAAAATTTTCTTTTTTATCACCCACACTGAATGGGAGCATTTGTTTTCAATCTTGCATCTCCTTGCGCAAATTCAGAATAATAAACCCAGTATCTCTGCCTTCAGCCCGAGGCTTAGAGAAGTATGCCCTGCAAACCCTCCTTGTCCTTTGATAAACACTCCCAGGAGGCTTCTTGCATGCCTTGGAAGCTTCCAGGGCAAGTCTTTGTATTTTCCCTTTCTGAAAGGATGAAACTGAAAAATGTATTACAGGAGGGAAAAAAAAAAAACAGATTTAGCATACAGTTATGTAATGGAATATCAGATTTGGAACCAGAGGGGAGAAAGCTCTAAGGGGTTCAGCAGAATCTTTGTCTTAAGTAAACTTCATGTTCATAAAACATAAGAAATGAGAGTCCCTCCCCTTTTCTCTTCATGTGTTTGGGGAAAAGCTTCATCCTCGCGAAGGTGGCACTGCAGCGCAGATTGCCACCTGGGAGAGTAGGAGCCAGGGGCCCATGCTCCCTTCACTGCCTCCTCATCCTGGTGGCACCATGTCTTTTACCCTTCCAGAAAACCTCCTGGTAAGAGCAAGCTCTGGGGGTTTGGAGCAAACCTTTCCACGTAAATACATTTCTTCATGGTTATGTCTTCCATTGTAAGCTCCTATTTCTGCTCACTAGACAACACGTTTGTCATGACAAGATAAACCTACAGGACAATGAAAGTGATGACCATCCAGCAGATGTGAGTAGTACCATTATATTTGGACCTTAATTTGAGTAAATTAAAAAGAAGAAAAAAGAGAAAGAAAGAAGAAAGAGAAAGAAAGAAAGAAAGAAAGAAAGAAAGAAAGAAAGAAAGAAAGAAAGAGAAAGAAAGAAAGGAAGGAAGGAAGGAAGGAAGGAAGGAAGGAAGGAAGGAAGGAAGGAAGGAAGGAAAGAAGGAAGGAAGGAAGGAAGGAAGGAAGGAAGGAAGGAAGGAAGGAAGGAAGGAAAGAAGAAAGGAAGGAAGGAAGGAAGGAAGGAAGGAAGGAAGGAAGGAAGGAAGGAAGGAAGGAGAAAGAAGAAAGAAAGAAAGAGAAAGAAAGAAAGAAAGAAAGAAAGAAAGAAAGAAAGAAAGAAAGAAAGAAAGAATGCACCTGAGTGCCAAACTAGCTTTTTCCAAAGTCCTTTCTAATTGTAATATTATGTGATTCAAGAAAACTATTTGGGATGATACCTAATCCAAATTATGATATATATAACCAGGGACACCTGGGTGGCTCCATTGGTTAAGTATCTGGCTCTTGACTTTAGCTCAGGTCATGATCTCAGGGTTGTGGGATCAAGCCCCACGTCGGAGCTCCACGATCATCAGAGAGTCTGCTTCTCTCCCTCTCTGTCTGCCCCTCCCCAAGCTCGTGCTCGCTCTCTCTAAAATAATCTTAAAATACATGTAATCAAATATTATATTATGACTATTTTATATGTGTAATTTCCTATGTATTACATTATACATTAAATATACATGTATATGTGTATAGATATGTGTGTGCAACTCCAACTCCATGACTACTTTTATAGTGTTTGCCGTCTTTTTAAAATTATTTTGAATGTTTTTTTCCCAAGTATTTAAAACATTTACTCTTTGAATCTCGTTGAAGTTAAGCTCCTACATTGAAACCATGGCATTGGGATCCCTGGGTGGCGCAGCGGTTTGGCGCCTGCCTTTGGCCCAGGGCGTGATCCTGGAGACCCGGGATCAAATCCCACGTCAGGCTCCCGGTGCATGGAGCCTACTTCTCCCTCTGCCTGTGTCTCTGCCTCTCTCTCTGTGTGACTATCATAAATAAATAAAAATTAAAAAAAAAAAAGGAAACCATGGCATTTGATTGAATAAGGAATCTATTCAGTAAAGAAAAGCTTTAGCCTGGTCAAATTATAACTTCCGAATCAACTAGGACTTAAAGGCTGACATTTAAGTGAATTGTTAACCCAAATTTCATTTTAAATTCAGGAGCAATTAAGGAAAACAACTCAGACTTCTGTTTAAACATTCAAAGCACAGTACTGTTTTTTACTGAGCCCTTGTGATGACCATGCAGTTATGATGTACATGGCAATTACGAAGGAAGTAGGTTGAGAATGACACCATGCCTATCTCATCAGATGTCATTCTACTGTTGTGCAGAGAGACGGAGACACTTGTTTACTAAAGTGCCCTGGATGAGACTTGACTGGACAAGTTCTGTGAAAGCCAAGGGTGCTAGGGGGATGAAGCTGTAGCCCAGTGTGCAAACACCCGTCTGCATGGACCATCATTCACTGGTGCTATTTCTGAACATTACAGGAAAAATTCATTTTTCCTTGATTATTATAAAGTTACCACATGGAATTTGTAAGTAAAAGAAAGAAAAATGAATTTACCCACATCTCTATCTTGATAAGCCATTGGTAATGATTTGACGATTTGGCGCATTTCTTCTAGGTGACTTTCTATGAAAAAAATATACATACACACAGACATACATGTGTATATATGTACACGGAGAGATATTTATATTTTGAAACTGGAGTTTCCATAAGTTGGCGCTTTGTATATGTGTGTGTGTGTGTTCACATCACTACTGTAAGTATTTCCTGTGTGAGCAGCAGGTGCGTATCAAGCTCTGAAACACAGGAATGCAGCGTGGATGGGAGCCTGTGAGCCACTGGAGCCATGGGTGTGGATTCAAAGGCTCAGGAAGAGGAACTGTGTGCCATTTGTATGTTAATCACCTGCTGTATGCCTCATTAAAGACCTCCTATTTCTCTGTATACCTCTTCACGTTCCCACTGTGGTTCCTGGTTTAAAAGCGGTGAGGTAAGTCCGTTGCATAGTCCTGAAAACTTACAATGTAGAACCCTAAATGTGTAGGTGAGCTCATCTGAAAAGTAATGTCTTTATCAAAATGAAGCCCAGAGCACATTTTCATCATACAGCCTCATTCTCCCACGTTCCATTGGTTTAACCATCAGTAGATCTTGAGGCTGTCAAGCCACGTGGAAGGGACCCATGTGGCGCTCCTGATACTGAAAAAACTATGCCACACCATTGTCCTATGCACTTCTGGTGTAGGAGGCTAAAAATAATAAAAAGTATGTAAGAATGAAGACAATTAAGTAACTTTTATTACTTTGGGGACAAACTGAATACATCGAAATAATGGAAAAAAATCACTCTTATTAACAACACTGAAACAAATATTTTACTTTCCAAAAAAGCAAAGCTTAGAAGGCAGCCAAGGAAAAGCTGAGCCTCAGAAATTCTTTCATGTTTATTTCTCCCAGCCTGCTGGCTGCCCTGGTTCAAGTGTCCCTGAATACAGAGGAGATGACAGTGCCTTCTCCTTGGAGAAGAACATATTAAATGTCCAGACACTGAGTAGCTCTCTCTACAGCACCCCGGGCATAGGCGTGCAGGAGTGCTCATGGTGGGTGGGGGTGCTGCTACTACCATAGCATCCGCCAGAACACTCACCCACATGCTCTCCCACCAACACCCTCAGGAGGTGCCCTTTTCCCACATCCAAGCCATATTGGACTTGGTCAGTCTTTAGATTGCTATCAGTGTGATGTGTGAAAACTATTTTGTTACTTTCATCCTATGGCCATTGTGATCAGTGGACTGGATATCCTTCCTCCTGTACATTGCCCACTGGGATCTCTTCTGCTATTGCTGTCTATATGTTCTACTCTTCTACTTGTGGTGTTGTCTTTTTCACACATTTTTCATAAAAAGAGCAGTAAAAACTATCTTCTGGACACTTACGATGGCCCAGTCACACTGTCGAGGACTTTACACAGTACTTCACTGGATCCCCCAAATGACCCAATGGAGTAGAATAAGCCTCACCTCCCCATTTTGCAGATGCACACACTAAGGTACAAGGAGGCGGAATTACTTGACCAAGGTCACAGTTAAAGACTGCATAGAGCCTGGGAAACAAAGGCAGAAGAGAAAGTATTACATTTCCATACCACTTACAGCCCATTGACAAGTACTTGAAACAGGCAGAGTGACCTGCCTTTCTCTAGGGACTCAACTGCCTCGAAGTTAATACTTTGTTGAGGACAAAAGGTAATCTTAGCCCGATCCCCAGGATCCTGTGAGTCCACTTTAACATATAAAAATTCCTTTAGAACAGAATTTTTAGAAAGTTAGATTGTTCCTTTATCTCTCTATCCCTTAAGATAAGTATTGGCCATCAACCCCCAAGTATATGACCCACCGACACACATCTGAAGGGTCTCATGACTCAGGTTTTATTAGATGGTAATAACTGACCTTTCTCCCAACAAAAGCTAACCCCTCAAGGTACTGGAAATCTTGCTTCTAAAATCCCCGAGAGATTGACCCTGTCCCTAATCCCTTCCCAACTTGAAGGTGTACAATGGGCCACTCCCCAGGACCTAGCTTTTTCTGCCCACGAGTCCTGTCCCTGTGCTCTAATAAAAGCATCTTTTTGCACCAAAGATGTCTCAAGAATTATTTCTTGGCCGTTGGCTTCAAACCCTAACATCTTTCGTGAATCAGTCCTCACTAAGTGGTAGCTAATATTACGTCTTGTATTCCTCTCTCCCTTTCCCTCCTCCCCTGCTTTCTAACTTTTTAAAAGACTATTTTTTAAAAGATTTTATTTATTCATGGGGGGGTGGGGAGAAAGAGGCACAGACATAGGCAAAGGGAGAAGCAGGCTCCATGCTGGGAGCCCAACGTGGGACTCCATCCAGGGTCCCCAGGATCACGCCCTGGGCTGAAGGCAGCGCTAAACCACTGAGCCACCCAGGCTGCCCAAGAGACCATTTTTTAGAGAAGTTTAGGTTCACAATAAAATTGAGAGGGAGGCACAGAGAGTTCCCCTATTTCCCTGCCCCTCCCCCCGCAGGTACACCCCTCCACTATCAGCACTCCCTGCCCCAATACATTTGTTACTATCAATGAACCTACACGGATAGGCCATAATCACCCAGAAACCATAGGCTGCTTTGGGGCTCACTGTGGCACTCCTGGACCTGGTATGGGTCCATGTATCTGTCATTACTGTGTCACACAGAGTATTTGCACTGCCCTAAAAATCTCTGCGATCTGCTACTCATCCCTCACTCCTCCCAACCCCTGGCAACCACTATCTTTCTACTGTCTCTGTAGTTTTGCCTTTTCCAGAATGTCATAGAGTTGGAAACACACAGAATGTAACCTTTCCAGATTGGCTTCTCTTACTCGTAATGCATTTACGTTTCCTGTATGATTTTTCTGTCTTGCTAGCTCATTTCTTTTTCATGCCTCATAATACTCCATAGTCTGGATCTGACAGTTTATTTATCCACTTACTGAAGGACATCTTGGTTTCTTCGGAGTTTGGCAATTGTGAATAAAGCTGCTATAATCATGGGTGCAGGTTTTTTGCAGGTTGTGTGTGTAGACATAAGTTTTCAACTCATCTGTTCATTTGTGTAAACACCAAGGAGGATGATTGCTAGATCATACGGTATGACTATGTTTAGTTTTGTAAGAAACCACCAAACTGTCTTCCACAGTGGCTGCACCATGTTGTGTTCTCAGCAGCTATGTCTTAGAGATTCTGCTGCTCCATGTCCTCGTCAGCATTTCGTGTTGTCAATGTTTCACATTTTGACCAAACTATTGGGTACGTAGTGGTAGCTCATGGTTGTTTTAAATTGCAATTCCCTCGTGAGGGCAGATGTGGATCATCTCCTCATATGGTCATTTCCATTTGCATTGGTTCTTTAGTGACATCTCTGTTCAAGACGTTTTGCCCATTTTTAAAATAGGTGGCTTATTTTCACATTGTTTAATTTTAAGAGTTCTTTGTATATTTTGGATAAAAGTCTTTTGTCATATCTTTTGCAAATATTTTCTCCCTCTCTGTGGGTGGCTTTCGATTCCCCTTACAATGACTTTCTTGGGGTGGAAGGTTTTAATTTTAATGAAGTCCAGCTTGTCAATTATTCTTTTCATGGATTGTACTCCAGGCCCAAGTCCATCTGGATTTTCCCTATGCAGTCTTCCTGGAATTTTATAGTTTGGGGTTTTACACTTTGATCTATGATCCATTTTGATTGAGCTTTTGTCAAAGGCCCATGTCTAGATTCACCTTCTTTGCACGTGGATGTCCAGTTGTTCTGCACCATGTGTTGATGAGACTGTGTTTGCACCACTGTGTTGTCTCTGCTCCTTTCTCACAGATCAGTTGAGTATATCTGTGTGAGTGTGAGTTGCCTTTTTAAGGGGATTTTAGGAGCACTTTCTATATTATGACCATTGACCTCTTGTTGAGTGTACATGTTGCAAACATCTTCTAGACTGTTGCTTCTTTTAATTTTGTTGATGGAGACTTTAGACAGAAGATCTTCACTTCTAACTGTTTAATCTGTCAATTATTTCTTTTAGATCTCTGTGCTTTCTACCTTGCATAGAAAGGCATAAGTTATAAAAATACATTATTTTATTTTTCTCTTCTGACAGTCTCATCAGGTTCTTTTTGTATTATGCTAATCTACACGGTTGTCATTTTGTGTATGATAAAGAGTAGGAAGGATTCAAACTTAATTTTCCCCAAATTGATAGTCCATTTTTCTAAAAGATCTGAGACAAAGTCCATATTTTCCTTGCTTTGTGCACCGGCCAAGTGCTCACTCCTGGGTCACAGCACACCTCTCCACTGATTCACACTCCCCTTCTCTATCGTTAGAGATTCTGCATGCATTTCTCAGCTATGAGGGGATTATTTCCTTAATTTTATTTCAGTGCATTAATGACATTTTTGATATAAACTATTTTACTGTCTTAATCTGGTATGGAGACAAGTCACTGTTTATAGTTCTAACCACTGGCTGATTCGCTCAGTTTGCAGAGAGCTTTCTCTTGACCTCCCGGATTTCCCAGGCCTCTAATTATACATTGGCAAATGCCAATTTTCTGTGACTTATTTATTTTTACACTCATTGTAGTGGTTAGAAGGTCCAAGTCAGTGGTGACCATGGCACAAAGAGCAGAAATCCTTGGAATCCGTGTTAATAGGAGTGTGTCTCTTCTGATTCACTGGGACCGTTCCTGTGGGATCCTAGCAGACAGCCTGTGTCCGTGTCAGGCACTCTCCTCTGTTCCCTCTTTGCTGGGTCTTTTTGAAAAAGCAGTGGGGGATTCTATCCCAGGCTATTTCAGCAACTGAGATAATCATATGTACATAAATTTTCTATCTGAATATGCTAATGTAATTAATTCTATTAATACATCACCCCACCTTTTAATAACCTTGAAAGGTAAGGATTGTCATACCTACTCTTGCAGATCATCACACTGTCTCTCAGAGAAGGTCATTATCTCACCCCTAATAACAGCTATTAAGTGACAGAGTCTCGATCAAAGCAGCTTTGTCTGCCCCAACACTCATGACCTACCCTGGCATAAAGCCTAGGGTTCAAGGGCTCTTTTAACCATCTCTTCAGACTGTGAACACTGTTGACTTTTAAGAGGGAAGAAGGGCAGGGAGACGTATGTGTGTCAAGTGTCCCGGGAGACAGCCCATGTGCTGCTGTGGGCACAGTCCCCCTTGGCTGTCCTGGGGAGCTGAGGTCGGGGGTGAGCCACCTATGGGGATTCCTCAGTTGCCACTGCCATGTGCAAATAGCCTGCAGTACCACCTGCCCCCCGCTGAGTCAAGGCCACCACCGCCTCCCCTGGGGGAAACGTGGGAGAGGGCATCCCACTTTTGGCCAAGGGAGGCTGATTTCTCTTGCTCTTCTCTTCTCGGGATGAGGTGCTGAGACACACTTTGTGGTGAGTCAGCCTGGTCTCCGGGTTGGCAGTAGGCAATTCCATGTCGTGGAGCCCCTGCCCCGACCCTTGGCCTAGACCCTCCTCCTCCTGGCACAGTTTCTGTTATTCATTATAGCAGGTGCACCAGCTGGGCCTGACCCCTCTGGAAAGCCCACTGGCCTCCCCACAGTTTGTCAATTGACCACCCTCCTGCTTTCCACCCACAACCTTGAGCAGACTCACACGTGAGCATGTGTGCTCCACCCAAGAGGGGGCATCTCTCCAGTTCTTCCAGCCACGAGCAGATGCGGTGGGACGGAGGGCTTCTCTACCCCAACTCCACTCTGCTTTCACACGCACGGCCGCTGGCTTCCACATGTTCTCGTCCTCCCAGTAGTTCAACATAAGCCCTTCTTCTTTCCTTCTTCCACACTATGCAAAACAGAGCTCACTTTGTCTTCAGCGTAGACATACCCAAAGTCACCTTTCTACCTGTCCACAGGTTGTAACAAGTAAACACAACATCAGTGTCCACACAGAACGAAGAATGTAGGAGAACCTACCTGTAGAAACATGCCCCCAAATGCTGAGGCACACACACATGCTCATGCACATGTTCACATGCACTCATGTTCATGCACATGCTCACACACACATGCTCACACACATGCTCATGCACTTACTCACATGGACACATGTTCATGCACATATTCACATGCACACATGTTCATGTACACATGCTCATGCTCACGCACACATTCATGCACACACATGTTCACTTGCACATGCTAATGCACATGTTCACACACACGTTCACATGCGCACACAGTCACATTCACACACATACATATGAGTAATAAAACACCAGGCGTCTCTGAGCATGGGTGAACTGAGTGGTTTTCAAGTCTCCTTTATTTGTCATATTAATGTCTGTGCTGTCGTGAGGCTGCGTTGGTGTCCCTCCCTTATCCTGGCTTGGTTTTTATTTATTGCCTTTCTCCTCGGTTGCTTTTTTCCAGAGGTGGTGCAATTGGAGGTTTAGATCCATGATGACATTCATTATGAAGCCAGCAGCGGCAGCACGTGCACTGCGGTGCCAGGCAGAGGCAGCGGGAGTGGAGACTTACTGACACCGTGTTATTTCATTATCTCGATGGCCTTTGCAAAATGAGGAAGGAAGACTTCCAGGCAGTCACCTCAGTCTTCAGGCAACGTTTCCTCATCCCCATGCGTCTGGCTCTCACTTTCATTTTTGTGAGGTTTGCTCTCCTGGGTTTTCTCAGGAAAGTGCAATTCTTCAGGATTAGGAACCTTGAGCGTGAGCTGTGGCCTCCTGCACCGCTGACAGCTGCCTCGGCACGTTCAGATGTGCGGGCCGCCGGACCCCAGGGCTCACCTCCCAAATGTACCAGCTCTCGGATGTCCGCCACCAGCATAATAAAGCAGAATTTCCCATGCACTGCTGAGTTTCAGGATATAAAGCAGAGATTCCTCTTTTGCTGCTGGGAGCTGCACCCCTGACCTAGTGCATTGGTCTGCACCCCGTCTTCCTCTTCCTGGAGTCCCAGTGTCCTAGGTTGCCATCACCGACATTCCTAAAATCCTCAGTCCCAGCGCAGAGCCAGGGCACACAGACGGAGCCACCCTGTCATCACTGGGGCAGGCCAGCTCTGCTCCTGGAGCCCCGCTCAACACCCCTGTTGTCACCTCCGATTCTCTCCCACTGCTGAGCCCAGACAGAGTGTGCCCCACCGGCCTGGACCACCCCGACCAGATGCCTTCCTCACCCTTCTGAGGCCGCTGGGCATTGCTGGACATGCCTGAGATCTGAAGGCGATTTCACAGAGACAGGCCACGAGACCACGGAGATCCTCACTCCCTGAACAAGTGTGGGGCACCTTCCCTGCCCAGCGGGCCGCTGCGTGGTGAGTAAGGTGCCCTGCGTGGACCGAGGGCACTAAAGGGGCAGGGTGCCATGAGGGGACTCACCAAAGACCACCTCCCTGGAGTGCCAAGCTCACCTGGAAGGCAAAGGTCTTCAGCTCATTCCCCAGTGATGAACTCTTACAGCCGGTGTGTGCTTGCCCCCGCGGGAGCCTCTGCAGGCGGCCTGACCCACAGACGCTACTGAGGGCCTCTATCTCCAAAAACACCATCCTCCTGTGTCACCTCCTGCCTCCTCAGCTTCAGATGCAGAGGCTTCCAGTTGTAACGTAACAAACATATTGGTAGGATTCTTTGAATCGTGACACTCAGGAGAGTCTATGTCCAAACATCAAACCCCACCCGAGCTGACTTCCACAATATTCTGCTACTTGTTCGTGCAACACCACAACATGCTCCTGAACAAAACCACCCTTTTTGATGCTTAGGAGCTTAGTGGAGAGAAGCACTGACTTCATTAGTGGTGGGGGACTTGCCTTCCTGCCCTCGATCCTGGTGTGTCACGTTGGAAGCTCTCCCCAAGGTGGGAAACCACCATCCCAACCTCTCAGACTGGTTTCCTGGAGCATTTCATCAGGTGGCCTGGGACCAAGGCCCAAATGATGCCTTTGCCTTCCAGGAGGCTCCCATCCCTTGCTAAGGAAGCTTGGCCTCCCTCAAGCTCCCCATGCCCAGGCCAGCCTTCCGAAGCTTCCTTCCCCGAAGATTTAGGACACACTACCACATGGTTTAAAAACATCTCTCACCCACATTACTTTTCATATCCTCAAAACTTTCATTTTCCTTCCTTGCTCTCTCAATGTATTCCTTAGAAAGTGACAAGCCAGATGAGCTCCTCAATCTCACCCATCTCTGCTTTTATTTTTATTTTATTTATTTATTCATGAGAGACACAGAGAGAGAGAGAAGCAGAGACACAGTCAGAGGGAGAAACAGGTTTCCTGCAGGGACCCCGATGTGAGACTCGATCCCAGGACCCTGTGATCATGACCTGAGCCGAAGGCAGATGCTCAACCACTGAGCCGCCCAAGTGCCCCAACTTTGCTTTTATTTTTTTATTTTTTATTTTTTTTAAGTTTTTATTTATTTATTCATGAGAGACACAGAGAAAGGCAGAGACACAGGCAGAGGGAGAAGCAGGCTCCATGTAGGGAGCCAGACGTGGGACTCGATCCCGGGACCCCAGGACGATGCCCTGGGCCAAAGGCAGGCACTAAACCACTAAGCCACCCAGGGATTCCCCCCAGCTTTGCTTTTAGGCCATGGAACCTTCTCGTTCTTCAGGTTGTCCGGGCCCCGGACATAGGGAGGAGAGGCAGGCACTCCTATCACCATCCCCTCAGCTTGAGGGCAGACAGTACTCAAGGAAAGAGGCCTGGTAATATTGTGGGAGGGGGACCCCTCTTTGGCTAGAGACAGTGATCATCGAGCCAACTGTGGGAGGTAATTTGGGAAAAACCCATAACCATGTTTTTTATTTCATCCTGGATGTTTGCCCACTAATAAAAGTGCTGGCTAAGCAAGAGCATGGATCTAAATATAAGTCAGAATCATGCACTGGGGAGATGGCCAGGCCAGGCAGCTTGGCAGCATCATGTATTTCTCACTTTTAACAAAGATGAGGTTTTGAGCTATTTTCCTCATTATTTATAAAAGAATCACGAAGAGAAAATTCATGAAGACAAGGATTGTCAGAGCTGGGAAAGGCCTTTCAAAAAGTCTTTATTTCTGTTTTCATTCACTTATAGAAGCAGGAGAACAGGGAGCAGAGCTGGGGAGGAGAAGGCGACTGCATTCAGATCATGAGTGCTGGGTGGTGGTGTCAATCCTGGACAAAGTTCCTGCCCCCAGCCAGGGGTCAGTCCCCACAAACGACAGTTCTTTGGGTGACTGGCTGTGGTTTTATGGCCCTTCCTCCTTGAGTGTGAGCTTACAGATAGCTTTCACCATTTAAAAATAAATCACGAAGAGTATTTTGTATTTGTATTTGTAGTCCCCTTTGTGCTTAGCCTAACGCAAATGTTGTCAAATACTTGAAAGTCAAAGGTTGGAATTTTAAGGGGAAAATGGTAAAACTTTTAAAACCATGTGAAAAATTTGCACGGTGGTTGATTGAATTCTTCACTCTATCTCTTATTCTTTGTGCACAATTGAACTTTGAAGAGGGCCCTTGATGGGCAACAAAACCCTTGTCCTGTGACCCTGAAAGACCATTACTATGGGGGATGGGATGGACCAGTATGGCCCTCAGGGGCCGGGCAGGTCTGAGAAGCCTGAGAGCTAAAAGGCTCCCCTGTATTAGGTGAGATATATATATATATATACACACACTACCCTCTACCCTCTCTATATATAAGGTAGTAACATTTGGAGGAATGAATAAATCTTCATCATTTGGTGTTTATTGCCTTCTGAAGAAAAATCTTTATTCCTGCAGTTCAAATTGCTTCATTAATAAAATATAGCTATTAAAAACAATTTCTTTTGGTAGAAAAAGATTACTCTTTATGTGAATCAATTATTTTCTTTGCTCGCTATAAAGTCACCTTGGGAAAGAATGTAATGAATATTTGCAAGGTTGGGGGGGCCAGAAAGGCAGAGAAAAAAATTCCTTTCATTGCTGAGCAAGAACCTCCCCCCCCCTACACACACACACAAGAATTTGAGTTTGTGTAGTTTGTAGTATTAATGAGAATCAGGACATGCTGATGGGGTGGGATCCCTTCCACTGGCTGCTATACCCTGACACCATGGAATCTGGATAAATGGGGTTCCTGCTAGGCAGGAGCTAACCTATGCTCCCTCCACTGGTCATCTTCTTTTCTTTATTTTTTAATTTTTTTTTTTTTTAAAGAGGGGAAGGGCAGGAGGATAGGGAGAGACAGAATCTTAAACAGGCTCTTTACCCAGTATAGAGCCCAACACAGGGCTTGATCTCATGACCCTGAGATCATGACCTGAGCCTGAAATCAAGAGCTGGACGCTTAACCTACTGATGTGCCCAGAAGGCCCTGGCCACCTTCTTTACAATTGTCCTACGTGTTCTTGGGCATCATTTTTCAGTGTTGGATGGAGTAGTATGGCGATGCCTGCTGGGTGTTCAGGTGTTGTTAGGGCAAGAATTGTGGGTAGGACTGGGGCTTAGCCGCAGCCCCCCAGACCACCCTGATGAGAGACAAAAGCCCAGTGCAATACATGAGACACCCCCACGTTCTGTGCTGCACCTCCTACCACAACTCAGCTGACCTGGTCCTTATGTGAGAGTTCTCCCCCAACCCCACCTCCCACTCATGTCCAAGTTCCACGAACACCAACAGGGGTGCCCAAGGACCCTCACTGCACTTTCCCTGCCCAGTTCTGACGCCACATGTGTCCTGAACTCCCACCTCCGCCTCCTGACTGGTCCAGGCTCTCCCCAGGCAGTGCAGCTGCTCTCAGTGCCCAGCTTGTGTTTTTATTTTCCTCTAAAGTACTTCTAAACCACTCACAATTTGCATCACGATAAACCATGAGTGATTGAAAATGGTGAGGGGTTAAAACGACGGACAAAACTGCCCTTCTCTGCGGCGTAACAGCAGCTTAGGATTAGACCAACATGGAAGTGCGTGGCCTCCCAGACTCTAAGGTGCTAGCAGGTGGAAAATACAACTGAAATGCAGATGAACAGCACACGCTGCTTTGGGGGGTGAAGGAGACCCGTATCGGGCTGTTACCCACACATTCCTTGTAAAGGAACACTCAGCACTGCTGCTTGCGGGTGCCAGGCTCGCAGGAGGGAGACCTGAAATGCTCAACGACGTCCAGCTCCTCGCCACCCACACATCAGACTCAGGGAGGCGCAGAGATACCACTTGGACGCGAGTCTGCAGGCGCCAGTTCATCGAGCATCTCCAAATCCCTCCCTGCATTCTGCGGCGAGGAATGGTGCAAATTCATTATGCAAGTCCTCATTTTGATGACTCGGGAAGGTTTTCCCTGATGAAGAAAGAGGCACTGAGCCCAGGGTCCTTCTGTACACATTTGTTGCTGATCTGGAAGAGAAAAGGCCAAAGAGTTGCTATGGAAACCACAATTGGTGGAACAGACACCACCTCTCAACTGAACAGGTGGATGCACCACAGAACCAGAGAAAATGCACCTTGGCTGGCATTTGGAGTCCTGGCCAGGACACCCCTCGCCTGCATCCTCCAGTGCTGGTTTTCTCCTGCCCAGATCCTGCCAATCCTCCCTAACCGATTGTCTGGACTCCCAGCAGTCATTCTTGGCATCTCCCATCCACATTCTTCCAACGCCGGCACAATACAAAGCTGCAGATCTCAACCAAATACGCCACCCCCTAGGCTAGCCCTGACCACTTCTCAGGCATTGTCTCTCTCACCTGTGTACCGCGTCCTGGCGGGCACATCTTCACACAACTCACCCACAGCCCTTCCTGCCTTGGGGCATTTATACGCAGGACCCTTAGCTAGAGCATCCTCACTGCTGAGCTTCCAGTTTTGTTCATCCCCAAATTCTTGACTCCTAGTGGATTCCTGGTGACGTGGTGTTGGAAGCATGGAGACAATAAGTACATACAAGGTTGTGAGAGGCTGGCAACAACCAGGCTAAAAA
The DNA here is from genome assembly GCF_048164855.1 of Canis lupus baileyi. Lineage (NCBI taxonomy): Eukaryota > Metazoa > Chordata > Mammalia > Carnivora > Canidae > Canis > Canis lupus. Next base: position 9,422,372 of record NC_132868.1, read on the forward strand.
CAGGCAGTCGGGTGGGGGGGGGGATTGGCTCCATCACAAGTATCTGGTACTCAGGTGCCCTAGGACAGGTAAGAGAAGGTGAAACCTTTCCAACAATGTGAGTGTTTAGTGATGGTAATGAACATTAAGTAAGATTTAGTATAAAACCAAAGCCAATCCTTACATAGGGGGTTTATGGTTTAATGCTAGAGGATTGCAGTGACCATCCAGCAGGTTCCCCTGTGATCATCTCCCTCATGGGACCCAACTTGAGAGAACAAAGATCTTAATCCTCCTCTTTTTCACAGCCCAGAGTCTGGTGCGTCGTACGTGATTGACAACTGTGTTATTGGTTCCTGTGCTTTGCTATTGCATTATGATTTTATATAGTACATTCAGCAAATCTCTTTAATTTGCGCTAGTAATTGAATACAAAGCCGACTCCTAAAAGTCAACTTCAGATGTGGAAGTTCACACTGTTTCCATTTCTCAGAGCAGCTTGTATGGGAGAAGAGCCAGACATATATGGAGGAGCCAACACAGATGCTCACCTGTCACCTGGCCCAGGAGCTGGATCCGCAGATTCAGCCTCTCTGGCGCTGTCCTGAGATCTCCAACCCTCTGAAGGGAGAAATCGGGAAACGATGGAGCACCCTGAGTAGGTGTGTTCTTAGAGCGCCGTTATCCAATGGTAACGCGACCAGGAGTGTGCACGGCTGGCTTATTAGCATGCACTTTTATTCTAGTCATGACTAGAACAATTAATCACACCAGTTCTAAGCCCGACTTCCAATTCCCATGGTGCTATCTATTAATTTTAAATGAATACTGTGCCCTTTGTCAATGAGTTTGTGGTGCTTCATAATAAGAGAATAAACATAAGTACATAATGTACGAACATTCTTGACATCCATTTTTTTTAGGTGACGCCAACATGGAGCTCGGGTTTCAGGTGGGAAGAGAGCTGTGGCCGCGAGCACCGTGTGCGATGGGCCCCGGGCGGCAGGAGACCCCACGGCCAGCCAGCCTCCCTGTTTCTAGTTCTGGGATCTTGGGTAAGCTGGTGTGGCCCCCGTGCTTCTACTTCATTCTATGTCAGAGACAAGCACAACTGGCCATCCCCTCTTACAGGTTTTCTGTGACATAGCAGGTCACACAGCTGTCAGGGTGCTGGCACAAATAGACGGCACACTCCAGTGGGGTGGTTTGAGGGATGGCTCTTTTTTTTTTTTAGATTTTATTTATTGATTCATGAGAGGCAGAGACAAAGGCAGAGGGAGAAGCAGGCTCCCTGCCAGGAGCCCAATGAGGGTTTTGATCCTAGGACCCCAGGATCATGACCTGAGCCAAAGGCAGATGCTCAACCACTGAGCCACCCAGGAGTCCCAGGGATGGTTCTTAAAAAGACTATTTACAGAGGTGAGGGCAAGATGTAGGACCCTCCCATGGGGTAGTGCTTTATTCTGAAGGGGGGAGGGATCAGAGGTTTTGGGATCCCAGACCCAAAGAAAGAATCACAAGGAGAAGGACCATGACAAGCGCTGAGACCTTCTGTGGTGAGTCGCAGTGAGCCTGGGATAACCCTGCTCCCTCTGACCCAGTTGTCCTCACTGGATGAAAACATATGGCAGGCAGAGAGCAAAGGGAAGTTCATGCAGGGCAGGCTTCTGGGGCAAACGGCAAACGGCCAGCAAGATTATTTAAAGACAAAAACCAAAGCACAACACAAACCTTCTGGTTTGCTATATAGCAAGGATGCTATTTAAACTTTCCAGTATGAAGAACTGAATAGAGAGAGTCTGTGATTTTTTTGAGCACACATCGATACTTCAATTCAAAGAACTTTTGAAGTTTGAGAATATGCTGTGATTAAAGCATATATTCTTATTCATCATACTCAACGGGCCCTGCCCCTCAGGAAACCATGCAGCACCTGGCTCTGGAAATGGAGTGCTGTCTGATTCCTCCTGGGCAAGGATCGGTACGTCTCATCTTTAAAATAGTATTTTGAGAAGTTTCTTGTAAGATAAATTTTGACAAAGAAAATACTATTTTTCTCATTTCCGCATATTGTCGTAGCTGAGTTCTGTTCTCAGAGAAGAAAATCAAATTCAGCAATATGGGAGATTGGTGATCAAAATATTCCTTGATTCTTCACACATCAAAAAAGTTCCAGATGCCCCTCAGATGCTAAGAGTCATCCATGGACCATTCTTATATCTCTTATCATTAGGGCAAATTGTGCTGCTGCAGCTAAAATATTAGGACAGCCAACGACATATTCTATTACTTCTCTTTAAAGAACACAGAAGGAAATCAGCATAGAGAATCCCAAACCATAACTTATCAGGCAATAATGTGTATTTCATTCTAGAATGTACATTTTGAAGTTCCTGAGATCAGACATATACTACTGTTTAATTATAATAGGGCCTATTTTTTCTAAATTACATAAAAATGTTATAGACTATAAAATAGGTGAAATACAACTTTATACAGAAAAGCCATTTAGGACAATTATTAATTCAATAAGTGTCTTAAAACTTCCTTAACCTCTTATTTAAAGCTGTGTATTTAGAATCACAGAAAGATCCAAGCTAACTGTCCAAGACTGGTATTCCTCATGTCCCTAACCTCAAGCCTACCTGGTCATATTCCACTTTCCTTTCTGTAGGTGAAGACCAAGAGAGGTGGCACAGATGCAGCCATGGGAACTGTGGCCTTTGAATGGTTTCAATAGGGTGTGTTTATTGCAACACATGTTCATAGTGCCCAGACCTTAGTTTTGGTTTTTGGGTTTTTTTTTAAGATTTTATTCATTTAGGGATCCCTGGGTGGCGCAGCGGTTTGGCGCCTGCCTTTGGCCCAGGGCACGATCCTGGAGACCCCGGATCGAATCCCACATTGGGCTCCCGGTGCATGGAGCCTGCTTCTCCCTCTGCCTGTGTCTCTGCGCCTCTCTCTCTCTGTGACTATCATAAATAAATAAAAATAAAAAAAAAGATTTTATTCATTTATTTATAAGAGAGACACACAGAGAGAAGCAGAGACACAGGCAGAGGGAGAAGCAGGCTTCCTGCAGGGAGCCTGATGTAGGATTTGATCCCCAGACCCCAGGATCATGACCTGAGCCAAAGGCAGACACTCAACCACTGAGCCACCCAGGCATCCCATTTTTTTTCCAGCTCTTAGTTTAAGTTAATATCTACCAAAGTACAGTGAACTTGTCTGAATATCAATGGCATGCCCACTAAAACTACAAAATTATCTACAATATCTGATATTTCTATCCTGCTGCCTGATAGGAGGAAAGAAGAGACCATTTATAGGATTTGCTTCCCTCATCTGCATAAGCAGATTAGAACCTGCTTCTGTGCGACAAACTGCCACAATCTCAACAGCTTAAGATAATATTTTATTTTTCATTTTTATATTTTCTTAGCTTTATTGAGTACAACTGACATATAAAAATGTGCACACCTTTAACGTATACACCTTGACGATTTTGGAGCCTTTCATACACTTGTGATGCCGTCACCACAACCAAGTAGTGTTAAAAAAATCCATCGCTTCCAAAAAATGTTCTTGTGTTCTTTTGTACGTGTGCTTTAAATTAGATAAGGATATTTAATGGTGGGGGGGGGAATCTTCTTAGCATGTTTTAAAATACACAAGAAGGCAACTGCATTCTAGCCACAGTTTCTGTGGGTCAGGAGTCAGAAGACAGCTCATGAACTTGGGCCCCGCTCGTGGTCTCACAGGCCTCAATGTGTTGGCCAGGCGTGACTTCTCTGGAGCTCAGCTGGGGAAGGATCCACTTCCTTGCTCCCTGACGGTGTTGACAGAATTATCTCCTTGAAGATGTCGGACTGCAGCCCTGGCTTCTCACTGGCTGCCAGAGGCTGCCCTCACCTCCCTGCACCATGGCTGCTTACCTCGTCACAGCTTCTCTAGAGTCACTCTGCTAATGTCGTGTAATCCCAGAAGTGACCTTGCCACATCCAGTTGTTAAGAAGCAAGCCACAGGACCCATCCTACTCAAGGGTGCACCTCCTTTTCTTCAGGGGATGAAAGGTCTCCTTAAAAGTCCTGCTACTATGGGTGCCTGGGTGGCTCAATCAAAGTGTCTGCCTTCAGCTCAGCTCATGATCTCCGGGTCCGGGGACCGAGCCCCACATTGGGCTTTCTGCTCAGCGCGGAGTCTGCTTCTCCCTCTCCTTCTGCGCCCCCTCCCCACTCAGGGTCTTTCTCTTTCTCTCAAATAAATAAGTAAATGGATCTTTTTTTAAAAAAATCTGGCTTCTAGAGACCCTCCAGTAAAGAACCCTCTCATGCAAATAAACACCACCCCCTGTTGTGTAGGATTCACTTCCATACATTTTTTGAGGGTAAGGAATATCTGTACCAGAGGCTTTTGGGGGAAGCATATTAATTAAAAATGAATCCTGTAGAGAGGCTGGTATCACGCACATACACATGCATGCATGAAGACACACACACACACACACACACACACACACACACACCTGATGCAGCATATTACGACAGGTGCTACAAATGTTCCACGTAGTTATAATGGTGGAGGAGCCCCCCATGGACAAGGATGAACTCATTCCTGCATCCCAGCCTTGCTCAATGACTGCAGGGGCAGCCCAGAGCGAATCCAGGGGGGTGGGACCCGGGCTGTCAGTCAACTCTGCTCCCCGAAGCCCGTTCTTGAAATTCTGTGTGTAGCCCCCTGTGGCCATCAGTAGGGGACAGAGCCAGGACTTAAAGTCTACTTCTCTGATTACGTACTAACAGCATTATTTGCTTTCCACAAATTATTCTTTTAAACATTCCACTAGAATAATTTAAACACACTTTAACTTTCAAAGATTTAACTAGGCAAGGCTTTGAAAGCTCTGATTTATAAAATTGAAAATGTACTTCCAGTTTATTTTCAAACTTCCTATATTTGAGAACTCTCAGGGAGGGAGAGGTTGTTATTTCCAAATACACAGGACCATTTCTCTGGGAAACTAGTTAAGACCGCCACAGGGAAATAAAAACAGGGCAATTTTGCTTTGTGTCTTATTAGGTTTCATTTTATTATTTTAGTCTTGGGATTATCTAACACAAAATTCACAGGTTTTTTTCTTATCATATGTATATTTGTGTGTGTGTGTGTGTGTATGTAGAGACAGAAAAAGAGAAACAGGATGCGAGAGATCTATACATGATCTATATACATATACATGATGTTTGATATATATATTCGGTTTATACATACATACACCCATATGTATGTGTATATGTGTGTGTGTGTATATATATGTATATGTATATACATATATATACACACATACATACGGGTATATACTTATATATACAAATATATATATATATATATTTGGATTTTTAAAATTTTAGGGTAGAAACAACACAAATGGAATAAAACAACCACATATGCCCCCCAAATTGTACTTCTATAGATAATCCATTTCATTCATAGAATTGACCACCATGAGTTCTTTTTTTTCATCTAATGGATGGTGGTAAAAAATTCTATACATAAGCACAATTCTGAAGGCAAGCCATAATCATTTACAACTGAAATATTTTTAGCTAAAAAAGTCATCACCTGAATCATACATTTTCTTTAAACACTTGAGTGTTTTGCTTGGGGCAGCCACTGGGCACAGTCTCATTCAATCCTCACAAATGTGCACAGAGATACTGTTCATGTCCTCATTTTATAAGTGAGGAATTCAAGGCTTACATAGAAGATGCGACTTGCCCTACGTTACATAGTCTGCAAGTTTAGAGTGACCTCTCCATTTTTAGTTCAATTTATTTGCAAGTATATAATCTGATAAAACCATGGATTTTGCAACATAGAGAGAAGGATGTTTTGCAGACTGGAGAGGAGGATGCTAGCCATGAAAACAGTCTAAACCACTTGCACTTTTTCAACAAGTATTCCAAAATCAAATTTGAAAATAACCCAGGAGAGGCTAAAACCAATGATACGGTTGGTTTGCTGCTTGCACTACTTATTTTTTTTCCACTTGAGTTGAGGCGGGCTGATCCTTGCACACATGATCAGGACACATCAGTGGGTTAGGGTTCAGGATGATTAGTTGTGCCATGTGTTTTTGCCTCATTTAAGAACCACTGGGGGAAAAGTAAGCCATCAGTACTGACATGGCCACAGTCCACTTTTGGGGGAGCCATAGACATGTAGATGGTGAGACCATCATGGCAAGAACTTTCTGTCATGAGGTGCTTTGTAGGACCCTACCCCACAAGGAGAATAGCACAACCCAGTGCAGTCTTGCCAGTCGGGTGGAATGCAAGTCAAACTGAAGCCAACACAAATCGGTGAGATTGGCACAATACATTAATGCCATCTGTAGAGCTATTTTGGTTCTGTGTGGGCAAAACATGGAACATGATACTGGATACATCCTTGTAGCTGCACTTAGCATTGGTTTCAGATATGCTGAGTCCGGCTCACATCAAGGGAATCACCACGATGGGGCGAGAACAACAGGGCCATGAGACTTCAGTTGCTAATGCCTGAGCCACTTCTTGCAGATGCTCGTTTAATGCGGCATCCTGATAATCTCCAAATGATAAACAAAACCCAAAGTCCCAAATGCCAGAGGCATGAAGCTATTTTAAGCTACTTTAAGCCTAAAGACATTCGGCTCATCCTTTCTGGAGGAGGATAAACCAGTTTGTGGAGATAGGTTCCTAATCCAGAAGCTGATCTTTATTTAAAGCTCCCAAGTCTGAGTGAAGAGCCTACCTTGAAAAAGACAGGGATCCTCCTCGCTCAGGAAAGGCCACCTGCGGGGGCACAGAGCTGTACTCTCAGGGCTGAGGTACAAGTTTTCCAGTTTTATTGAGATACAATAGGCATATAACATTGTGTACGTTTAAGGTGTACAGTGTAATGATTTCACACATGTTTATATTGTGAAATGATCACCACTGTAACGGGAGTTAATGCATCATCCTGTCTGACAGATCGTTAGTTACATCCCCTAATGTAATAATCTTTTTTTTTATCTGTGTGTGATAAGAACATTTAAGATCTACTCCCTTAGCAAATTTCAACTACACAATACAGTATCATTTTTAACTATGGTCACCAGGCTGTGTGCTAGATCCAACTTCTATAATTAGAAGTTTCTACCCTTTGATCAGCCTCTTCTCACTTGGCCCATCTCCTGGCCCCAGCCCTGGCAACCCCCAACCTACTCTCTGTTTCTGCAACTGGCTTTTTTAGATTCACATATGAACAAGATCATACAATATTTGTCTTTCTCTGTGTGACTTATTTCACTCAACATGATGCCCTTGAGGTTCATCCATGTTATACACAAATGGCAGGATTTCCTTTCTTAATGGCTGAATAATATTCCAGTGTGTTACTATAACACTTTTATCTATTCATCCATCAACAGACACTTAGGTAATTTTCATGTTGTGTTTGTGAATGATGCTGCAATGAACATGGGGGTGCAGACATCTCTTTGAAATAGTGACTTCAAAAAAAAAAAAGAAATAGTGACTTCACTTCCTTTGGCTATATACCCAGAAGTGTGGGTTGCTGGATCACACAGTAGTTCTATTTTTAACTTCTTGAAGAACTTCATATTGTTCTCCAGAGTGGCTGCACCAGTCTGCATTCCCACCAACTGTGCCTGAGGGTTCACTTTTCTCCACATCCTCACCAACAACTGCTGTCTCTTAGCTCTTTGATAATAGCCATTCTAACAGGTGGGAAGTGATATCTGCTTATGGTTTTGATACACATTTCCCTGATTATTAATGGCATTAAGCACTTTTTGATACACTTGTTGGCCAATTGTATGCCCACTTTAGAAAAGTTTCTGCTCAAGTCATTTGTCCCTTTTTAAATTGGATTATTTGCTTTTTTTGGCTATTGAGTTATGTGAATTACTTATATATTTGGGATGTTAATCTTTTATCAGATATATGGATTACAAATATTTCTCCTATTCCATAGGTTGTCTCTTCATTGTGTTGATTACTTCCTTTGCTGTGCAGACACTTTTTATGTGATGTAGTCTGCTTGTTTATTTTTGCTTTTGTTGTTTGTGCTTTTGGACTCACATCCAAAAGTTCATTGCCAAGACCAATGCCAAGGAGCTCTTTCCTTATATTTCCATCAGTTTCAAGGTTTCAGTTATTATATTTGTTCTTTAATCCATTTGAAGTATATTTTTGTGAGTGGTATAATGGTCCAATCTCTTTTTTTAAACATATGACTATCCAGTTTTCTCAACACCATTTATCGAAGAGATTCTTTTTCCCATCGAATATTCTTGGTTTCCTAGTCAAATATTAGTTGACCATATATGTGTGGGTTTATTTCTAGGCTCTCACTTCTGTTCCTTTTTTCTGTGTATCTGTTTTTGTTACAGTACCCTACCTTTTTGATTACTACAGCTTTGTTATACAGTTGAAATCAGATAATATGATGCCTTTAGCTTTGCTCTTCTTTCTCAGCATTGCTTTGTTATTTAGATCCTTTTTTGTTCCATATGGACTTTAGGATTGTTTGTTCTATTTCTATGAAGAATTTCCATTGGAATTTTGATAGGGATTGCACTGAATTCATGGATGGCTTGGGGTAGTAGGAACATATTAACAATGTTGATACTTCCAATCCATGAACACAAGATATCTTTCCATTTATTTGTGTCTTCTTCTATTTCTTTCACCAACGTCCTCTAGTTTTCAACATATAAATCTTTCATCTGTCTGCTAAAATTTATTCCTATATAGTTTATAATTTTCAAGTATCATAAATGGAATTTTTTATTTCTTTTTCAGATAGTTTGTTGACAGTGTAGAGAAACAAAGCTGATTCTTGTATGTTGCTTTTATACATATCCTGAAACTTTACTGATTTCTGTATTAGTTCTAATAGGCTTTTTTTTGGTGGAATATTTAACATTATCTCTGTATAAGATCATATCATCTGCAAAGAGACAATTTTACTTCTTTTTTTCTTTTTTTTTAAGATTCTATGTACTTATTTGACAGAGAGAGAGAGAGAGAGAGAGAGAGAGAGAGAGAGAGAGAATGCACGCACACATAAGCAGGGGAAGCAGTAGATGGAGGGAGAGGGAGCCCAACACGGAGCCCAACACGGGGCTTGATCCCAGCACTCTGGGATCATGACCTGAGCCAAAGGCAGGTGCTTAATGAACTGAGCCACTCAGGTACCCCTACTTCTTTTTTTTCTGATTTAGATGCCTTTATTTATTTATTTTTTTTTTGCCTAATTGCTCTGGCTAGGACTTCCAGTACTTTGTTGAACACAAGTGGTAAGAGAAGATATCCCTGTCTTGTTCCTGATCTTAGAGTGAAAACTTTCAAACTTTTTGTTAAGTATGATATTATCTGTGGGCTTCTTGTACATGGCCTTTATTGTGTTGATATATGGTCCTTCCATCTCCTATATGTTAAGAGTTTTATCATAAAGGATGTTAAAGGGACACCAGGGTGGCTCAGTGGTTGAGCATCTGCATTCAGCTCAGGGCATAATCCTTGAGTTCCAGGATCAAACATCGGGCTCCCTGCAGGGAGCCTGTTTCTCCCTCTGCCTATGTCTCTGCCTCTGTGTGTGTGTGTGTCTTTCATGAATAAACAAATAAAATCTTTTAAAAATATATGTGATGTTAAATTTTGTCAAAGGCTTTTTCTGTATCTACAGAACTTACTTATGATTTTTATCTTTTATTCTATGAATATGTCACATTATTTGTTTATGTGCATAATTGGGCACCATTCTTGCATCCTAAGGATAAATTCTACTTAATCATGGTGTATGAGTCTCATAATATGCTATTGAATTTGGTTTGCTATGTTTTTTTGAGAATTTTATGTCTACATTTGGCCTGTGGTTTCTTTTTTTGAAGCGTCCTTTGCTGGCTTTGGCATCAAGGAAGTCTCTGCTTCCTTGGGGTCTGTTACAGGAAAGTTATCATGTCCCTTTTGTGGCATCATGTTTCCTTGATTCTTCATGTTCTTGAAAGTCTTGAGTTGCTGTCTTCACATCTAAAGAAATAGCCATATCTTCCTGTCTTACTGACTGGCTCAGGAAAGAGATAATTTCTGTCAGTTCTGTTAGTGATTCTAGGGCTTTCTCATTTGTGTGTGTGGGGGGGGTGGTATATCTGCTGTACATTTCTTTTTTCCCTCTTGAGGAAATTTCTTTTTTAAAAAAAAGATTTTCTTTCTTTTTTTTTTTTTAAGATTTTACTTATTTATTCATGAGAGACAGAGAGAGAGAGGCAGAGACACAGGCAGAGGGAGAAGCAGGTTCCATGCAGGGAGCCTGACACGGGACTCGATCCCGGGACCCCAGGATCACGACCTGAGCTGAAGGTGGCAGTAAACTGCTGAGCCACCCAGGCTGCCCAATTTTCTTTCTTTATTTGAGAGAGTGAGCAAGCAAGAGAGAGAGAAATAGAGAGCATGAATAGGAGGAGAGAGAGAAAAAGGCTTCCCACTGAGTGGGGGTCACTATGCGAGGCTCAGCCCCAAGACCCTGGGATCATGACTGGAGCCAAAGGCAGATGCTTAACTGACTGAAACACCCAGGTGCCTCTTGGGGAGATTTCTTAAGATTGTATGCTTTCTCTCAATTCTACAGAGCAGGCTGGGTGTTGTCAGTCTCCTGTTTGTTTTCTCTAAGATGGTGTTAAATGGTTAATTTTATGTGTTTTCTCCCAGTCCCATACAGTTGGACTGCTATCCTGCAAAGCTCGCTATTTCCATCACCAGGGATGCATACATGGGATGGAGGTATGTGTGGCATGCAGAGCAGTTTGGGGGACCTGCATTTGAACTACCCCAGCAGCTCACGTGCAGGCTTCCTGATGGAACCTGCAAAGCAATTAGTAGGCTCCACATCCCTTTGATGCCCTCTGAGCCTGAGCTGCTGTTCTCCACCTTGCTCCCCGTGACCCAGTGGCACAGCACAGCTCAGTAATCTGGATGGGCACAGTCCAACACAGGTGCTTACTCATGCACTCATTTTCCACCATAAGGAGAAATCATGGGCTGAGAAAGTTTGTTGGCCTTGAGCTGTGCTGCCTTGAGGGAGGGCTGATAGGGATAAAGTGAAAGTGTCCTTATCCTCTTCAATGTGTCCATTCTTGGGGTTTATCTTTGCATTTTATTTTGCTTTGTTTTGTGTTTGTGTGTTTTCCTCAATGTAGGGATGAAACATCTCTGCTGGAATTCCACAGAATCATTCCCATCTACTGTGATTGTCAAGATCAGGGTTCTTTATGGGGGAGATCATAGAAAGCTTCTCTTTCACCATTGTGATGATATCAGTCTTGGAGAAACCAGAGGTATTCTGTATAATGCCCAAGAATAACAAAATCAAGCCAATCTCACTAATCAGCCAATCAAACAAAAACAGAAAGAGCAATAACCAAAGATGCTACTGGTGCATGAAATGATCTGTAAATATTTGAACTGCAATAATCAGCCAAGTAAGGCATGGATTTTTATAAGCACAGCCAGGCTTTAATTGTTAGGAGAGTGAAGATCCCAAAGGTAGAAACAGGGCCAAGGATAAAAATGAGGAAGGAAACAACACTTCAGGTTTAACACTGAAGGTGAGACAGGGTGCCACATGCCCTCTCGACTCTAATAACATCAACTCATATGCGTGTCTTGAAAAATAATCACATAACAATGTCTGAAAAAGAACACTGGGGTCTCAAGGTCTGCTGACCTGTGGGTCAACTCCCAGAAAAGCATCCCTCCTCCCTGGTCCCCACATCCAGATCCACCCCTGGGCCCTGATGGTGAGATGCATGGATTCCTCGCCTCAGAGCCTCTGCCAACAACGTCCATGGCACATGAATACAGTTTTGTTTTATTTTAGGCCAGAGTCTGTTGTCACCTCTAGGACTTGTTTACATAGTACACACCTCAGCATCATCTAAAATGACCAGTGAACATTTACTTTAAAATAGCTCTTATCTCAGGGGTGCCTGGGTGGCTCAGCCATTTGAGTGACCCACTCTTGATTTTGGCTCAGGTCGTGATCTCATGGTGGTGGGATCCAGCCCCGTGTCAGGCTCTGTGCTCTGTAGGGAGTCTGCTTGAGACTTTATCTCCTCTTCTTCTGCCCCTTTCCTCATTCTCTCTCTCTTTTTTTCTCTCTCTCTCTCATAAATAAATCTTTAAAAAAAATAAAAAGGTTCTTATCTCAAATATTGTCATCACCGTTCTTTCTAAAAAAGTGAGGTGAAGTGGAAACCAGTGTGAATTTTGACTGTCTACAGGGTTTGCCAAACGACATGCAGTGAACAACACAGGCTTTCTGAAGATTAAGCTTAAAATACAGCTGACTCTAGAACAACATGGTGTCAGCAGCATGGGTCCACTTGGACTTGGATTTTTTTTTTTTTTCAATAACCACAGGATAGGACTGTGAAAGTATTTTCTCTTCCTTATGATTTTCTTGATAACATCCTCTTTCTTAGCTTACTTTATTGTAAGAACTCAGTGCATAATACACACCACATACAAAATATGTGTTATTTGACTGTGTATGTTATTGGTCAGGCTTCCAGTCAATGGTAGGCCACTAGTAGCAGTTAGTAGTGAGGATTTGGGGGAGTCAAAAGATATATATGAATTTTCTACGGCATGGGAGTTAGCATCCCAACTGCCTCATTATTCAAGGATCAAGTGTATTTAAAATTCTATGTTTCCTAAGTAGTAAAAACAAGAGGGAGGTGGCCCAGGACAAAGCCTGAGGTCACCAAAAAGCCAGGGCATTTGTTTTTATTTCAACTCTGTACCTGATGACATAAGACAGGCACATAAGGAAAAGCCAGGGGTCACGTACCTCTCAGGCCACTGATCCTGACAGGCCAGCCAGTTAGCATCTGAGTGACAGACAAGTGCTGTACCAGCAGAGGGAAATCTCCACAGGACCATACTCTATTTATAAACTAAGTGGAAAATACATCTATTCCATGCTCATTTTCACGTCTCAGGTGAATGCATGTTTCCATAAATACCTTCAAGTCCTTTCAGTGTTCCAACAGGCATCCATTCTGCAAGATAAGCGGTCTTCTCATGGCGACGGCAAGCTTTCCTGGCACAACCCGGAGGGCCGAGTCTCCCAGACAGAGTCAGCCTTGCTTTTATCAACGATTCAGTGAACAGCCACATTAACAATCTGATTATGATTGAAGTCCTGCACTTGGCAGGACCCTGCAGGGCTGTCCCTGTTGGGCTCCGTTTCTAAGTTGGTCCCCTGGCAAATGCCAGCTAGCTGTCTCCGATCGGCATGGGGACAGCGACCTCTGAAGGGTTGGCTGGGCTTCCTGGCCCAAAGCACGTCCTGCAAGCACCGCAAGAAGGAGGCATCTGGGCAGAAGACACCTCAGCTGCTCAGGGGACTTCCACCCTCCGCTCTCTCCTGCTCCACTTAGAATTAGAGCCAAAGTACATCCTCACACAGGACAAGGCACAGAAATGGACCAAGACCAGCCAAGAGTTGGCCAAGAATCAGACAGGAGAGCATTCTCGCGGGGCAGCATGGGGAGCCGGCCCTGGGGGGAAACTGAGGCTTACTCGCCTGGGAAGCCTGCAGGCCGGGCCGTTGCCCACACGGCTGAGGTCTGATCCAGATGCCCCGAGGGCACCAATGCAGTGGCGGCCTCTGTGTGCAGCACAGAGAGAGGACTTACACACAACACACACACCGTTCACACCCCACAAACACCATACACCATATACCACATGCCACATGCATTACACACACAGCACACACATGCACACACATGTACATCATACACCATGCATGCCACCCCCAGAACACACTGCACATATCACACACCACACCACACAGACTGTACACCATGCAAACCACACACATCACACACACACCATACATATACACTGCACACACAGACATCACACTCACCACACACATCACACACATTACACACTACACACACCATGTACCAACCATAACACACACATCACACACACGACCACATGCACCACACACAGCACACACCACATACCACGTACCACATACACCATGCACAACACACATCTGATTACTTGAGACGAGCACATGAGGAGAAGCAATGCAATGGAAGTTTGAGCTCCACTTTCTAAAGGAAGTAGCCATTCCAGAGACAGAACGGTTCTCCAAATGAGGAATGACATCGAAAAAGCCATCATAGGAATTATTTTTTAGAAAAGGCTGATATACTGGGATGCCTGGGTGGCTCAGCAGATAGGCATCTGCCTTTGACTCAGGGCGTGATCCTGGGTGTGATCCTTCCTGCATGGAACCTGCTTCTCCCTCTGCCTGTGTTTCTGCCTCTCTCTCTCTCTGTCTCATAAATAAATAAATTTTAAAAATCCTAAAAAAATAAATTAAAAGAAACGGCGGATGTAAAACAAGCAAAGAGAGGGGTGTCTGGGTGGCTCAGTCAGTGAAGCATCTGCCTTTGTTCAGCTCAGGTCATGATCCCAGGGTCCTGGGCTGGAGCCCTGCATCAGGCTCCCTGCTCAGAGGGAGTCTGCTTCTCCCTCTGCCTACTGCTCCCCCTGCTGTGCTCTCTCTCTCTCTCTTTCTCTCTCTGTGAAATAGATAAAATCTTTTTAAAAAACAGGCAGAGAGAGATTTTTAAGAAGCCAATTAGAAGTATAAAAAATAAAATTTCAACAGGACAAATACTGGAAAGTAGAAAAAACTCATTACAGAATTAAAAGGCAGTCGTGAAGTCCCAACCCTGAATGCTGAGATAGAAAAAGAGAAAATGGGAAACCGATCCTAAAAATGATTAAAGAGGAACTGAGACACTTCAGCATCCCCGGGAGGAGTTGCTGTGCAGAATGGGGAGTGTGCAGCCCTGCAGGTGACAGGGTTTAGAAAACCCCTGACGTCAGAAGGACAAGCATCACCCAGGAGCTGGAGCACACATCGAAAGTTCTCCATCAGTGCTCAGCAGGTGGATTTTTTTAAAATCTGTATCTGGTCACCATTATGAAACTGAAGAATATCAGGGTGGAAAACACAAGAGTAGAAAGAAACTTATAAATGCTTCCAGGAAAGAGAAAAAAAACTAACCCACAAAAGATGGATAAGCTCTGAAGCAAATTGTGAAAAGTAAGCAGTATCTAGAAAAATCAGTTAGAAAATTGAGTTCACCTCCTTGAGGACTGAGTCTCTGCAGGCAAGGTGGTTACTGGCAATCTGAGTGGAACGGTCACATCCAGAAACACGGCGGCGCCAAGCACAGCCTGGTGTTACTGGGAACCACACATCTTCACAATGGAGTGACCCATTTCCGTCCCCCTTGTCCTCTGTCTACACTACCACAGTCTGCAAAGTTTGGATTTGCACATGAGCAGCCCTCACACATGTCCCCTTCTGCTCCTGGTGACCCAGCACCAGACACCTGTGACCTCAGAGCCTCCACCTCCATCTTCTGCCCCAAGCCCCACTCAGGGAAGCTCTTCAGTCAGCAGGAGGACCTGGTATTAGTTGCTTTTCCACTTCCACTGTAGAGTATTTACACACGAGTTCATGATTTATTTGCATGGCACACAGTGCTGTTTCTTCAGAGTAGAGCAAAGATGTGATTTGTAGCTGAAGAGTGTATCAGACATAATTGCATCAGTATTGTTCTGCAAGAAAATCCTCTAATAGTTCATTACATGTTAAATAATTTTGTAAATTATTTTAAAACTATTTTATAATAGGCACACATCATCAGGAGATTTTTATGTACCAGTTGAAATGTGTTGCGGTGCCATTAGAGGGAGTTGGGGCAGGCGTGCTGGTTGGCCGGCAACCACCATATACCTTACACTCCATCCATGTAGAATAGCCCCTGCTTTCAGAAAATGCAGGGAAGAGTTACATATGGGTCCTAAGAGGTTCTTCATCACAACAGGGTTTTTGCTTTCTGAGTTAATAGTTTGTTGTGCGATAATAAAGGAAACTCTCGTCTACAGAAAGCTCTAGGACGGGCCCAGTGTTGTAGGGGCTTTGGGCCCCTCAGCCTCATTCTCTCGCACCAGGCCTACCTGTTCTTGGCCTGCATGTTGATCCTCTGCACCCTAGAACTGGAGCACCCCAGCCTCGTGTACAAAATTAGGCAGCCTCCAGTAGGGAGGCAGGAAGTCCTGCGGGCCAGCAATCAGGAACCAGCTTCAGCACAGGCCCAGTCTGCTCCAGATGGCTTAGGTAAGACTCAGTGTCTCCCCAGGTCCCATTGCCTCCTCCTAAATGACTCCCTGGACTCCTGTGCCCATTGACCAATCTGAACAAAATACTTGATTTGTGCACATGTCTCCTTCCTGTAGGCCTCTGACCTTGGACCTGCCATGACTGAGCCAGCAGACAACCAACCCTTCCTAAGAATTGTGACCTGCAAGAAAGGGCCTTCCTTGATCAGTTGTCCAACAGGCCACCCACTCCCTCACCTCGTTCTCTGTAGCCCTGTCCTCTCCTCTCTGTAAAGACAACTCCTTCCTGCCTGGCTTCTGAGACTCGCAGATCTCAGGGTTAGAATGGTCTCCCAATCACCACAGATTCCGCCCCTTCCTAAAAGAGCCCCTTGAAGCAAAAGCTCTCTTCCCTAGGTCCATCTGACATCATGCACCCTAATCTCTATAACCCAAGCCCTGAGTGTGATCTTGAGATTTATAGTAAGAAATATTTATTTGACCTTCATCACCTGGCACAGAGCTCATAAAACTTCTTCAATCCCTTAAGTGAGGAGAGCAATAAAGGTGCCTTTTATTATGTTAAAGAGGACTTTTGGGCTGCCTGGGTGGCTCAGTGGTTTAGCATCGCCTTTAGCCCAGATCGCGATCCTGGAGACTCTGGATCGAGTCCCACGTGGGGCTCCCTGCATGGAGCCTGCTTCTCCCTCTGCCTGTGTCTCTGCCTCTCTCTCTCTCTCTGTGTGTGTCTCATGAATAAATAAATAAAATCTTTAAAAAGGAAAAAAAAAGAGATTAATTTTGGACCCCCACCTAAGGGTGAGGGGGCTGGTTACCAGGACAACTAGTCATGTGATTGGAAGGTTGGAACCTTCTAACCCAACCCCCATGATCTTCTGGGAGGGGTGAGGGGCTAGAGGTTGAATCAGTCACCAAAGGCCAAGGATTTTGTCAATCATGCCTGTATAAAAACCCCAAAGAAGGAGTTTGGGAGCTTCTGGGTTGGTGAACATTGCAGATTTAGGGAGAACAGCCCCTGGCAAGGGCATGGAAGCTCTGTGTCCTTTCCCCAGACCTTGCCCTGTGCATCTCTTTCATCTGTCTCTTCCTGAGTCACATCCTCTTGTAAGAAAACAGTCACCTGGTGAGTAAAATGTTTCTGTGCATTCTTCCAGCCATGGTAGCATGTTCAACCCAAGAAGTGGGTTGGAGAATCCTCTGATTTACAGCCGCGAACAGCCTGCCCCACACCACCCTGCTGGTGCCCAGGAATTGCCTGTTGGTGTGAACATTGAGTCAGGGACCTGTCACTGGGTCTAAGCTTTCTTTTGTGAAATTTCCCCCAGGATAAAAGTCCTGTGCTGAGACTTCTAGCTCACAGCCAGCCTCTCCTCTGCTCACATATAACTGGCTTGACCTGTGAGAAAAGCAAAGTTGCTGATCTTGGAGCCCCAGCACATCCACCTGGGCTATCTCCCATAGTTACTCCATGCTGTTCATTCATTCATTCATTCATTCATTCATTCATTCATTCACTCAATAAGCATTCATTGCATCAAGGGGGCCCATTCATGTGGCCGGATATGGCTTCCCCCAGTATATCCAGCAGTGGACACTGCTTGTGGCCTCCCTCAGTCCCAAAGGCAGGTCGTCTCTCAAGTTCAGGCCCCTTAGAGTCTTCCTAATCTCACTGTATTTCAAAATATGGGAAAAACATTCATTGTCATTCTTTTAGTCAAAAATAATGAGAAAGTATTGAATGAGGTATGTTCACAAAACCCACAATATTTTGCAGAGTTTCTAACATTAATTAATTGACTAATTAATTAACTAAAATAAACAATAAACTAAATAAATGGATTTAAAATGTGGTCTACTTATATGATGAACCCTTATAAAAGTTTTAAACAAGCAATATAGATCTTAATAAGTCAATCCAGTTAGATCTCAAAAAATGCTGAGTTCAACATTTTGGCTTCAACTGCTTCAAGGGTTACAAATATTACATTCCCAATAGATTGGCTTATGTCCCAGATCCCAGACTATGAAGCAAGTAAGGTATTTTGGCAACAACTTTTCCCTTAGATTCATCTTTTGTGAGTAATTTGAATTAAACTATGATCAGACCTATATTAGGATGTTCACTACTTCCTGCCATAGAAAACACCTTATAAATAATTCCTGGAATCCATGCATAAACTTTGCTGAAATAATTTAACTTGGAAACCTAAGGCTATCACGCGAAGTACTTGTGGGAAATACTTTGCTCCTTTGAGTTTCTCTGATAACCCCATCAACATGAGCTGGTGTGGGTAGATGACACCTCCCCTTATCCATAAATATTTCAACCACAGGATTGCAGAGGCAGACTGCCGAGTGGAGAGCACGACAACAGCCCAGCACAATCACATTATCGTCTTCTCTTGGCTACAAGGGACTCTATTCAGACCCAGGTGCTTAGGGAATGCCACTCTTCTGTGTTGTGAATGTCAGGTGATGCATCTCCGACCGCTGCCTGTCCTTCCACTACCACCTTGGTGACGAGCTGCCCTCCAGGGGAAAGAAGGGTGGGGGTGGAGAGAGCAAAGATGCAGGGTCAGGCCTTTGGCTGGTGCAAGTTCTCACTGTCCTGCCTGCAAGCTTCGTGACCATGGCCAACTCACCTAAAAACCGGTTCTCACTGCTTCTTCTCCGTCTGCCAACAGCTCAAGGTCATGTCTTTGTAATGTCATGATCCTGCGGGGAAATGACACACCAGAGCCCTTGGAAGGCTGAGGACATGACTTCAGTGAAAGTCACCACCTTCAAACCAGAGGAACTTCCCGTGCTGGCTTTGATTCCAGTCCCACACTTGAGATATCAAGTGTCACGTGCAATCTCAGTTCAGAGTCCATTAGGAAACTGTAATATTGCCTTCTGCCACATGAAACAGGAATTATTTTGTAAACCCACGGTAAGGTGTCCTTAAAGACCTGAAATATACCAGGCATCAGAAAATTGCTAATACTTGTAACCAAATGGTAGAAATTGGAGCCAACCTGAATCTGATCTGCAGCCTGAGAAAAACTGCCCCGGCAACTCACGGAGCCGTGAATGAGAAACCTGTGTTTTACTGAGACTCGGGGAAAGTTCGTGCACAATCATCACAGCAAAGCTTTACTAACACAGAAACTGGAACCCCAAGAGGCAGTCGGCAACCATGGAAACGGGCCCCAGTAAAAAACACTGGGTACCAGGGCCACTTTTTTATTTTTAAGATTTTATTTATTTATTCATAAGAGACAGAGACACAGGCAGAGGGAGAAGCAGGCTCCGTGGCAGGAGCCTGACGCGGGACTTGATCCTGGGACTCCAGGATCATGCCCTGAGCTGAAGGTGGCACTAAACTGCTGAGCCACCCAGGGATCCTCCCAGGGCCACTTTCTATCGGCTGCTATGGTTCAACTGCTTCTCTTGCAGAACAGAAACAGATGCAGCAGGATGTGGCCCCATATGCAAATCGGGCTTAAAACAGAGCATCACTGGGCTGCCCGGGGGCTCAGCGGTTTAACGCGGCCTTCCGCCCAGGGCTTGATCCTGGAGACCCCAGATCGAGTCCCATGTCGGGCTCCCTGCATGGAGCCTGCTTCTTCCTCTGCCTGTGTCTCTGCCTCTGTGTGTGTGTGTGTGTGTGTGTGTGTGTGTCTCATGAATAAATAAATAAAAATCTTAAAAATAAAAAAAGAGGACCACTGTATGTTGGCAAATTTAATTTAAATTATTAATTAAGTAAGTAAGTAATTAAAACAGGGGACCTCGGTTCCAAAAAGCACCAAGGAGAGGCCTGAGTTGCCTGCCAGAATCAACCAACTAGGATGAGGTCCTTCCAACCAATCAAGACCAAGTGCATTTTTCCCGTTCCCTCATTAGCAAGTTGGACCAGAACCGGGAATCTGAGCAGGAGCGTCCTCTGTGTAAGCAGAGCTTCGCCTTTGCTCAGAGAGGCCAACCTCACTGTTCTCTTGGTGCTGTGTCTCCCCTCAGCTCGAGCTGTGGCCCCAGTAAAGCCTTGCCTGTGTCTTTGACTTTTGGGTCCAGCCTCATTTCTATCATTGGCCGGCCCAAGAATCGAGTTCTGAGAACATTAGGTTGGGGAGTTGCGGTGTTTCCCTAAAAAACAAGAAAACTACATGGCCTTGGCTGTAAAGCTGCAGGCAGGAGATGAGATTACTAAATTAAGACGCTGGAAGGTGGTTATGCATGTTATGTGGTAACGGAACATTTTGTCAGACCATCATCTTCAATAACTTGAAGGCAGGTAATAACCTGATGAAGTGAACTAGTGGCTTTGGGCAGACATTGGTTGGTGAAACTGTTAGGGTAAGTTCATTGTTATTATTCTACTTGATAAAGTCCTAGAGGAAAGATTCGATCTCAGAAAAGAACCATCTAGTTTTAAGCAGAATTAGAGGGAATAGGTGAAATCCAAACATTTCAAAGTCTGAAGATTTAGAAAATAAGACTACTCTGTCATGTTTACACTCACATGTGAAGCTAAGCACACCTTCTTGCCACATTTAAGGCATTAGAAGCACAGCTTTGAGGTAGACTAGCAAGCTTTCAAGGGTCTGGATATATTCACAATGTACTGAGTAGAGAGCCTACCATATACCCATTTCCCATATTTCGAAAAAGGTTACTTTCCTCTCTCCACACTCTCAGAGATTTCTGACTCCCAGAAGTGATAACAAGGAGCTGTTTCATAGGAACTCCCTGAAGGCTGTAGGCCACCTTGATTCTGTAGCCCAGGTGCCAACCGAGGCACCATGATAGGGGCTGCTGAACAGCCCAGCTACTCTCAGACTATAGGTCACTGACCTCATTTTTTCTCTAGCCCAGCAGTGCCCCCAGATATCCTGCTAGTGTTAGTCTTTTTATGTAAATACACAAGTGGTCTTTTGCTTCTCCATTGACACGTAGGGAGTTAAGATTTATGGAAGCACTTGAAGCATGTGATATATGTTTGGTTTCTCTCTGTTGGAGTAGGTGGCTTGTGACAAGCAAGGGGTGGAATGATCCATGTGTTAAAGGATGGCAGCTGGAGACATGAACATAATCTCAAACCTAGCTTAATATAGAGGTATGGCTATGTGTAGAAATATTTATAGATATGCACATGTACATATTAGGGCACACACATATATGTATATTTCCTTGATCTGTCGGCAGACTGGGCCTAGAAACAAAAATACTGGGAGCCAAGGACACACCAATCACCCAGACCATGGTTTCCAACACTACCCTCCAATAAAGTAACAAGGGCTCCAAGATACATGGCTGATTCCAGGACTGAGCAGAAAAATGCAAGATGAAGCTAGAGCATCTTACACTGTCCTACAGTAAGGTCCTCGCTCTGTCTGTCTCTGTCTCTCCCTCTCTCACACACACATACACACACACACACACACATTCATGGGAACTTGTCAAATACAGGTTCCAACTGAAAGAACTCCCAGGGCCCAATGCAAGAACAGCTTGAGTAACACAGTAAGTACCTGGTATTGGTTTATGGAATCAATATTCATGAGTCCACAGTGATATAAAGAAAGAATTGAATAAATATATAAGGGGAAGAAAAGAGATAAATCTGAGCAAAATAGTTTTAACTCATGTATATAGATACTCCTCCCTCACAGGTGGACCTAGGTGTCCCCACCTCAGGACAGGCTATCTAGAATGACTTCTTTCTATAGAGTACAGTGTAGACAGGAAAAATTATATGCACAGTGAGGAAATCTGACCAACGTTCCCTCAGCCAGGTAGTCAAGGGCAACATCACCACTGATAAGTTGTGCGGGTAGCATGTAACCTTGATAAGATGTGACAAGAACCACCTTTCACCCTTGTGGTCTTCCTGCTAAAAGCCATGACTACAGGCCAACCATACAAGGGCATCTAATGAGTCTCTTTTGGAGGAGTCTACAAACTACCTAACCCATTCTCTCCAAAATTGTCAAGGTCACAAAAAAACAAGGAAAGTCTGAGAAACTGTCATAGCCAGAAAGACCTTGAAGGCACTGGACAACTGAATGTGATGTGACATCCTGGAGGGGACCTTGGGAGAGAAAACAGACATCAAGATACATGACTAAGGTGAAGATTTGGGTTAATAATCCCGTATCAGTAGTGGTTTATTGACCGTGACTAATGTCCTGCACTAATGCACAATGTGAGCAAGAGGGGAAATTGGGTGTGGAGTCATAAGAACTCTCTGAACTGTGCTCACAACATTCTTCTGGAAATCTGAAACTTTTCTAGAATAGCAAGCCTATTAAACAACAATGAAGCAATCACGAGGTGCATGTCCCATTTTGTTGACACTTTGCAAGTTAAAGTGACAGAAGCGAAGCAAATGTTTTTAGGTTCTGCTGGGGAGGCTGAATTGAGAGGAATGAGAAGTGAAAACACAGAAGCACTGTTAGCATCCCGAGCAAGGCATTTATTGGGAAACTCACTCGACATGATGCCAATTTCTGTGGCACAGGGAAAGAAGGGAAGCAGAGAGTCCCAAATACTTCAAGACAGATGCCGACATGAAATGTTAAAGGCAGAGAGATGATGGGCTCTGACTGAGACTTGAGCAGAGCATCACATTAAAGACACTGTTCCAAGCATGCCATGCTCTCGGGCACAGCACCGTCTCAAGCGAAGAGTATGAAATTCACTGTCATGGGTTGAAGTGTGTTTTCCAAAAGATGTTGAAGTCCTCATCTCTAGTACCTGGGAGCTTGGCTTATCCGGAAAGAGCCTTTGCAGGTGATCATGTGGAGATGAGGTCATTGTGGTGGCCCCGATCCAGTAGGACTGATGTGAGAAGGGGAGATTGGGACCCAGACACACACACTCCACACAGGGAGACACCATGGAAAGATTGGAGTCCCTCTGCCCCAACCGAGGGACATCAAAGCCTTCAGGCAAGCCTCCAGGAAAGTGGAGAGGGGCCTGGCTCAGGGTCTCGCTCATAGCCTCAGAAGGAACCAGCTCTGCCTTGATTTGGGACTTTGGGGCCCCAGAACTGAGGGACAATAAACTTGTGATGATTCAGTCAATAAGTTTGTGGTACTTTGTTAGCACTTCCCTAGCCAACTCATGCACACACATTTTTCTTTATTTTCCTTTTTTAAGCATTGCTTTGTCTGTGCTCCTATCTATTCACTTCTGGGGGCTCATATATAAGGAAGGGAGACTGCCTACCATTTCCGGTTCAGACACGGGTTGCCTGTTCCTGTCCATTTAGCCTCCCCTCAAGCAGCATGTGACTAGATACTCCATCCTACCCCTTTCACCCCAAACTTTACTCAAGCAAACTTTTTATTCATTAAGAAACCCTTGCTTTAATATTGCTTTGTTTATAAATTTTGTTTTGCAAGCCTTTTGTGCATTAATTATGTATGTTTAACATATAATTTCATTACTCATTTATGTTACGTTGTATGTTCATTTCAGCATGTGAGGAAAATATAATTTGCATCTGAGTCTATATGGAATCACTGCATACTGCAAACAAATGCACAATCTAATGAGCTTATTAAATGCTAAATAACTAGGTAACTGGTATTTTAAATTATTAATATTGTAGAGAAATCAATGCAGGACAGTTAAAAATGTGTCAAGTGTGTTTGACTAAAAAAGAGGAAAGCTTCAGTTACTCTGTGACACATGATTTTTGTCCCCTCATGGCTAAATGCTCTCCCACAGGAGTCTGATGAGCCAGTAATTGCTTAAAGCACCGATGACCAGTAGGGATGCTGCATGGAGACTATGATACATCCCATCCAAACAGATGAGTCACAGTGCAGATTTTAGGTTTCTGAAACAAAAATTCAAAAACGTTCTGCTTTTAAGACATATTTCCCCACTTGGTATGGGATCCTCTTGGTTGCCAAGCTGTCAGATTGAGAGTGAATGCAGAAAATCCATCATCTGGTGGAAAAGGCAGGTAAGAGACCAGGGCTTGATCAAATAATGGAATCAAATAGTGGATCAAATAATGGAACCACGATGTAATTGTATAAATAACATACTTTATTATTTTCCTTCTTTGTTATCATAAATATTTTGTGATATAGTGGCCTCAATCCATGGTCAATGGCTATAACATTGTGGCATCACATAGGAATATCCATCAGTGACAAGAGTTGAAGATAAATTCTCTCCATGCCCAGAACTTTAAGCAAAATAAATATGGCCCATTTTTTTTCTAGACTGAAACGCAGCAGAGAAAGCACTCTCCACTGGTTTACACACTTTGGCCAATGGATTGGCTGATGGTCAGAGACTTGGAATGCACAGGGTTGAAAGCCTACAGAGTAGGTATATGGAAGGATTTTGCAGAATAAGCACAGGCTGTGAGGATGTTTGCAAACAATGTGAGTGCCTATCAGAGGGCATCCTTGCAGAGGAGGCTGGCAAAACCAGGTAGACAAGATGACCTGCTCTGACAGGTGTCCTCTTTCCCCAGCCACACTGGTGTGAAACAAAATATCATGAAATTTGCTATGAAGCAACATATGGGGTCAACAACATAGAATCCTCTCACCAAAGCTACCCTGGCTCTTGTTTCTCTTGAGTTCCTACCCTGCTGACAGCACTGTGCCCTGACACAGCAACTATCATTCCTTGAGGAGAACATCCAAGTGCCTTGTGCCAAATTAGTTGGATGAGATGCTTTCCATCATGGAAGGCATGATAATTTGTCCTTCCAGAATAGACAAGAACTTTGGATATGGATTTGACTTTCTGACCTGAAATGCTACTGCCAGCACCAATATCTGTGGATGCCCAATTCACCGCTGTGGTACCTCACCATCACTGCTCCTAATAGAACAACAAAAGTCACAGCAAAAGACACACAGTAATGGACTTGTGTCCGTGGAATTTTCTGGTCTTAATATATAACCTATCATTGAAAAGCAGATAAGCAGATAGAATAGTGAACCTATCTATATCTTTAATTGTGGTTCCAGTTAAGAAATAATAACCTAAAAATCTGGGGAGCTGTCTTAGAGGAAGCAATATATATATATTTTTTAATCCAATGGACATATGCTATTTCTTCATGGGCAGTATGAACAGATCTGGAAACCGAAGGGGTGAAAACTGAGCTGCTCTCCGACAATCCCATCTCACTATTACACACTGCAACATGCTTGTGCAATGTTTTCCTCCTGGGCTCTCTATTGGGGTAGGGCCAGGTTCATAGTGAAACAAGTAAGACAGGTTTGCCTCAAATGTAAAATTTAAAGGGCACCAAAAACTCGGTCATCAAGATAAATTATGTTTTCATGTAATAGTTTTAAAAAATTAAAAATTAAAAAAATCTGTGTTGAACAAAATACCGGAAATTTAAATAAGGAAAGGATTAGTAATCTGAAGTTAATTCAGCTTTATTTAAGACTGTCATTTGGTGAAGCAAAAGTGTTAAACATGACAATTCTCTCAGTTGAAATGAGGTAAGTGAAAAAGATGACATTGGGAATATCACTGATGAGTTTTTTCTATTAAAGCCTGAAAAGTAATGTTATAGTGAATTCTGCTTTTGATAATAAATAAAACATTTAAATTTTGTGCTAGACATTTCAACACAGCTACTTTCAATTTTTTGATAATTTTAAAAATATTTTAATACAGAAAAAACTAACCTCCAAAACAAAATACATAAAATCATGTACATAAGGGCCCACACATTTTCTTTTGCTTCAGGCTCTAATAATCCTTTGCTAACATCAGATCTTGCCTTTATTTAGAATTTTGGGGATCCCTGGGTGGCGCAGCGGTTTGGGGCCTGCCTTTGGCCCAGGGCGCAATCCTGGAGACCCAGGATCGAATCCCACGTCGGGCTCCCTGCATGGAGCCTGCTTCTCCCTCTGCCTGTGTCTCTGCCTCTCTCTCTCTCTCTCTCTCTCTGTGTGTGTGACTATCATGAATAAATAAATAAAATCTTCAAAAAAAAAAGAAGTTTGCTAATTTTGTTCATCCTGGATTTTTTGCATTGATTTTGATTTTTAAGACATTGCATTAAAATATTATTTATACATATTTGGTGCCCCTAAAATTTTGTGCTTGAGGCAAATGCTTCACTTTCCTCCCCTAATTCCAATCCTGGGTTCTTATATTGGGATTCTTCAGAGAAACAAATCAATAGTTTTTTAATTTGTTTATTTATTTATTCATTTAATTTATTTATTATAAGGATTTGGCACACATAATCCTGGACTCAGAAGTCCCAAGATCTGCAGTTGACAAGCTGGGGCCCCAGAGGAGCTGATGCTGTAATTTCAGCCTGAAAGCTTATAGACTGGAGACCTTGAGTCAGCTGGAAAAAGACCAATGTCTCAGTTTAAGGTACATAGACTTCCCCCTTACTCACAGGACTGTCTGTCTTTTTTGTTCTATTCAGGTCATTCAATTCATTGGAAGAGATCCATCTAAGTTAGAGAGGGCAAGTTGCACTACTCAGTCTACCAATTCAAATATTAAACTCACCCAGAAACACCCTCACAGACACACCCAGAATAAGGCTTGGCTCAAAATCTGAGGGCCCCATGGCCCAGTCAACCTGACACATAAAACTGTCATAGTTCCCAAGAGAGGAGTGATTTCCCCAGGCCACACAACAATGGTTCCACTGAATCAGAGTTGGGACTGTGGCCATCTTTGTGTCCCAAGGCTCTTCATTTGCTAGAGTAAATGATTCTAAGTCTGCAGAATGCTCATATGGGTTGTGACTGAACTAGCAGAGAAACCAACAAGATCGCAATGTAGGTTTAGTGACTTTTGAGGTGTTGCGTCTCCCTCTTCGTAGGTGAGACCATCTTCATTTTTATGGGGCATAGCTGCATTTTCTAAACCAGAAGATGGCAGACTCTAGGATGGGAAACATAGCCAGAAGGGTGGACATGGATGCCAAGTAGCCCAAGAGATTAGTTACTATTGTGTCTCTGCTCTGAGGCCATGAAGTCCTGAGACTGCAACTCGGAAACCACTTCTCATACCTTCTCACCTATTTCCTCTTATGCACGATGGGTAGAGACACTGGACAGGGACTGGAAGGCAAGAGGAGGGGAAAGACCTGTCCTTCCTGGTTCAAGCTCCCCACTCACTCCCAGCATAGGGCAGCTATGGCTCAAGGCTCTCCCTGGGGCACTAACTTCCGGGACCAGCTGCATCCCATACTCCTGGTGTTTCAGGGTCTACTACAGGGTGACTCATTCTCAGATCTAAGCAAAGCTGTCCTTTAGTTCTGAGGTGTGAGCACCAGCTTTGTGGGGGTCCCTCTTCTGACCTTCAAAGCTGATAATCCCACTTTTCCCTTCTTTTTCTCCAAACTATGGAGGTGTTAGCAGCTTCCTCCACTTACTAATAAATGGGTAACCCAAACTCTAGAGATGTTAGGTGCTTCTGAGATTTACTAATACCTGGGTTACCCCTTTTTACCTGTTCAGATGTTCAACATCTGTGTGAACAGTCATTCGTGTCCCCTTTGTTTGAAATAGCTCCCATGGTTTCTGCTTTCTCAACTACCCCCCATGGATTTGGTTCCTCAGGAGAAATCCACTCTCCCAGATAGGGAATGTTCCTCTAGCACACCTGGCGAGTCCTAGGACTGAAGTCAGTTCATTCTGAGGCTGACTGTGGCCCACCAAACAAGTGCAGAAAAATGAACATGGCCTCTGCGTGGCCGTGGCTAAGTCTGAGGAGGAAAAAAATAATAAACTGAAAACACCGGACTGTGAGGAGCCCAAGTCTGACCAAACACCACAGGATGCGTTATGTCACCTCAGCAGTGAAGAGATGATCCACAGCAGAAAAAGTCAGGGTTCAAGTTCACAGAGGAGATTAATTGCCTTGACTTCCAGAGAATCACCTAGAAAGGGGGTGGCCTGGAAGGAGATTTTTAGCTGCTATATTGGACTCTGACTTTCTAAAGAAAATAAAAATGTTTCTGGAGAAAAAGGAACTCCAATATAGATAAACGGTTTCAGGCTTACAGAGGCCAAGTGGGAGCAAACAGGAACCCAGGAACTGGATCCCTGAAGTCAGGGATCCAGGATCCAGTCCAAGGGCACCCCTCAGTCTTCATTGCACCCCATCATAATGTCCAGGGAGCTCTGCAAGCTGAAAACTTACCAACAAATGACAATCTATCTAAGGAAATGCTGTTCTGAGCAGCCATCTTACAAATATGTTCTGAAACAATAATTGCCTTTTTTTCCTAAGTAAATTCATCTAAATATAGGTAGTTCCTCTCTCCTTTCATTGGGGGAAACTTTCTCAAAGACTGAATAGCATGTGACATACCTACACTCCCAAGGAAGGAGCAGGAAATAAAGTTACGGGTGATGACAGAATTAGGCGGGTAGATTGTAGCACTCAACCTCTGGTGTCAAGTGTAATTTTAGTGTCTGTCTCGGGAATGATGGGTGGCTATGTCAGCAAAACCAGGCACTGCTTCCATCTCAGAAAAATACAATCCTCGTTGAACAATAATTGATATCAGCGATCCTTGAGGTCTTAAAAAATGGAACATTGGAAGATGCAGGTGTGGATTTCTTAGCACCTGATCTCTCATAGCTGAGGGCTCACAAGAATTACATGAATCACACCGGGCAGTGTAGACAAGACAACTAACTCAGGGCGCAAGCAGGCTGTCGGGCCAGTATGGACCACTTCTGTCTGATGGGCCCATGCCCTTACAAGTCTTGGTTTGGAATCCTGGCAACCAGAGGTAGCTCTCATGACACACAAATTCTTTTTCTTTATGTTGTTCAATCTCTGAAATAAACAAGATGGATAGGTTTATAGCGATGGGCACCATCTGGTGTCCTGCAGATGTACCTCATAATTCAAAAGCATAGTGTGCTGTCAATATGCCATCTTGATGGTGCAGGGTCATCCCTATTTTCTGCACACGTGATTATGTTTAAAATGTGTTTTTTTCCCCTGTATTTGATAGAATCCTCAATGGAACTATCAGAGATATTTAACGTATTACTCCATCAGTCACAATGGTGATGTGTTCAGTGAAGACTATGAAACTGGGTGACTGCTTACCTCCTGCTTTATTAGGACTCTATCAATTTAATTTTTTAAAGTGAACTTAAGATCTGAATTTACACCTTCACACACGTTTGCCGAAAAAAAAAAAAAAACCCTCCCTCAACCACTGATATTTAAAGATAACTGCAAAGCTCTTTCAATGTTTTTAAAACATTTAAAGCCATAGAGCATCAAATTTTTACTTTGTGAAATTTATAGTTTTATAATTGCATGAAATATCTTCATTCTTTCTTTGGGTCAATCTCAGTCATCTGGTCTCCAAAACAATTTTTTTTTCTTTATAACAGCAGTTTTCAAAAGTCCAGAACCCAAGTTACACTGAATACATGCTGCACTGAGTGAGGACTCGGGCTGACAGGTGCACTCCAACACCTCTAATGGATCAACATGAATGATGCGGCCTGTCAACAGCCCCAAGATCTCTATGCCCATTTTACGATTGTGTCCAGAGGCACTCCTCACTTCTTTAAGCTAAAAATTCTAAGCTTGTTTCTTCCTTTCAGTGCTCCTCGGATTTAGACAAATTCATTTCCCAATCTCCTTTGAGAATACTAGCATGCTGCTAAGAGTTGTTATTTATAAAGTGTGGTTCATTTCTTGAGGAATCTGGCATAGGCTGAAGTGGCTCTGACATAGATGATCCCTTCTTAGGTATGGCAAACACGAGTTAGCTCTGAATCCTGTACTAGTTCGAGGACTGCAGTGTTTGAGTGGGGATAGACCACAGCCAGTACCTGGTAGAAATGAGTGTCCGCAACAGCAAACATGATCATGAAGCATGAGATGCACCAAGGGGATGCTCCAAAACACTTGGAGAGGACACTGCGTGAAACCAAGACTCTTCATTATCAAGTGCAGAGAAGCTAGGGAAATCCAAGTTAATGTAGGCATAGCAATGCCATAGTCTCCCAAGGCTGTTGTGGTCTTGGGTACACTGGTCATCCTTATATAGGACAAAGGGGATTTATTAGGATTGAAAGCCAACTGTTTTCAAATGCCATACATACTTAGAGTGTGCGGTTGGGGTTCAAGGTGAAAGGTGGCAGGCCTCCTCCAGAGACACAAGGTGAAGACTAGGAGCAGCAAGAGGGAGTTGGATGTCAGAAAGAAGGGACCCCCAAACAAGGACAGATCCCAAGAGTGCAGGCAGGGGATGAGCAACACACTGTGCAGTCTGGTCCTACAGGATCAAAATCTATCCTGATGTACCTCCTTATGGAACCTTCCAAAGCTTTCCTGGGTTATCTCTGAGAATAATTGCTTTCTGTGGCCAGAAAAATACAGGTCTCTGCGGAATAAGTCACCTTGCTCTGCGCTAGACAACAGGCAAAGGGAATAGAAATGTGCAGGCTGGTGGGAAGGTTACGCAGGAAATCAGAAGCTCATGGCAGACACTTAAGAAGGCCTGGAAGTCCCGCTGGGTCTGAAAAATTGTAGCAATTTACCAATTTAGAAACCTGTCACTGAAAAAGAGAAAGAAAAATGGTTTTCAGATTTCCAGTTACGGCTGCAAAATACAAGACAGGGCTCTAACAATTGTTATGTTGTGATTCTAAAACAGCATGTTTATTGAAAAAAAAGTAACAGTTAAATAGGGAAATAATAAAAGAAGACAAGGAAGCAGACAAGCTATTAATTCCTGGCCCAAGAGGATGCTGTTTCTTAGTGGATGGTCAGTTAGCTGTGGCAGCACCATTTACCCGAAGTCTTGATTTTCAGCAGTGTCTATTCTGTGTTTAGCAAAGAGCTAGGATAATGCCCATGAATTGGAACTTTTAGAACCATCTCACATTGTAAAATTGCACATGAAATTAGAAGTCCTTTCCTTTGTTTCTCTTTACTGTGTATGGTTCTCACACACATGGTGCTTTCTGGTGGGCCACTGAGCTGTTTAGCCACAAAACTAGTGACTTAAGACAATACATTTTTATCATTTTGAAATTCTGGAGGGCAGAAATGTGACACAGGTCTTAGCCGGTGAATTGTTTTCAATAGAGTGTGTTTATTGCAACACATGTTCATAGGACCCACTTCAGCATTTTTGTTTGTTTTTTTTTAAGATTTTATTATTTATTTATGAGAGACACAGAGAGAGACAGAGACACAGGCAGAGGGAGAAGCAGGCTCCCTGCGGGGAGCCCAATGAGGGATTCAATCCCAGGACCCCGGGGACCATGACCTGAGCCAAAGGCATTTATTTGCTTAACCACTGAGCCACCCAGGTTCCCCTAGAGAGAAGGCTTTCACTGATACTTGACTTTTGGTGACTGATAAGGCTGCCCATTCTCTTCTCGACACCATCATTTTCCTAATTGGTGACTGTTTATTCATAAAGTTCATCATGAGCAGCATGATGGAAAAAGTCCTTCACAGTATGAAGGTAAAACTTTTGATTGGTGTTTCGGTTCAGAAGATCCTTGATGGATCTATACCCAAAAACTACAGAACACTTCTGAAAGAAATTGAGGAAGACACAAAGAGATGGAAAAATATTCCATGCTCATGGATTGGAAGAATTAATATTGTGAAAATGTCAATGCTACCCAGGGCAATCTACACATTTAATGCAATCCGTATCCAAATACCATAGATTTTCTTCAGAGAGTTGGAACAAATAATCTTAAGATTTGTGTGGAATCAGAAAAGACCCTGAATAGCCAGGGGAATATTAAAAAAGAAAACCATAGCTGAGGGCATCACAATGCCAGATTTCAGGTTGTACTACAAAGCTGTGGTCATCAAGACAGTGTGGTACTGGCACAAAAACAGACACATAGATCAATGGAACAGAATAGAGAACCCAGAAGTGGACCCTCAACTTTATGGTCAACTAATATTTGACAAAGCAGGAAAGACTATCCACTGGTAAAAAGACAGTCTCTTCAACAAATGATTCTGGGAAAATTGGGCATCCACATGCAGAAGAATGAAACTAGACCACTCTCTTTCACCATACACAAAGATAAGCTCAAAATGGATGAACGATCTAAATGTGAGACAAACTTCCATCAAAATCCTAGAGGAGAACACAGGCAACACCCTTTTTGAACTTGGCCACAGTAACTTCTTGCAAGATACATTCATGAAGGCAAGAGAAACAAAAGCGAAAATGAATTATTGGGACTTCATCAAGATAAGAAGCTTTTGCACAGCAAAAGAAACAGTCAACAAAACTAAAAGACAACCTACAGAATGGGAGAAGATATTTGCAAATGACCTATCAGATAAAGGGCTAGTTTCCAAGATCTGTAAAGAACTTATTAAACTCAACACCAAAGAAACAAACAATCCAATCATGAAATGGGCAAAAGACATGAACAGAAATCTCACAGAGGAAGACATGGACATGGCCAACATGCACATGAGAAAATGCTCTGCATCACTTGCCATCAGGGAAATACTAATCAAAACCACAATGAGATACCACCTTACACCAGTGAGAATGGGGAAAATTAACAAGGCAGGAAACAACAAATGTTGGAGAGGATGCGGAGAAAGGGGAACCCTCTTGCACTGTTGGTGGGAATGTGAACTGGTGCAGCCACTCTGGAAAACTGTGTGGAGGTTCCTCAAAGAGTTAAAAACAGACCTGCCCTATGACCCAGCAATTGCACTGCTGGGGATTTACCCCAAAGATACAGATGCAGTGAAACGCCGGGACACCTGAACCCCGATGCTTATAGCAGCAATGTCCACAATAGCCAAACTGTGGAAGGAACCTCGGTGTCCATCAAAAGATGAATGGATAAAGAAGATGTGGTCTATGTATACAATGGAATATTAGCCGTTAGAAATGACAAATACCCACCATTTGCTTCAACGTGGATGTAACTGGAGGGTATTATGCTGAGTGAAATAAGTCAATCGGAGAAGGACAAACATTATATGTTCTCATTCATTTGGGGAATATAAATAATAGTGAAAGGGAATGAAGGGGAAAGGAGAGAAAATGAGTGGGAAATATCAGAAAGGGAGACAGGACATGAAAGACTCCTAACTCTGGGAAACGAACTAGGGGTGGTAGAAAGGGAGGTGGGCGGGGGATGGGGGTGACTGGGTGTCAGGCACTGAGAGGGGCACTTGATGGGATGAGCACTGGGTGTTATGCTATATGTTGGCAAATTGAACTCCAATAAAAAGAAATTTAATAAAAAGAAGATCCTTGATGCATTTTTCATGCCTAACTATAGTTGGGTAAGGACATTGAGTGTCAAGGAAGAGATGAATGCCTCATGCTCTGCAATGAACTGTGAATCCAGTGAGATGGAGAAAGCAAGTATGATGTCAATGACAACGTTGATTGCTCTGTGTGTGGAGTCTGCATGCTTATAGGACCAAAACAGGTCAAGGCTGCATCTTCTAATCAAATAAAGGAGCTAATGTCTTTCTTGTTTCCCTGACCACTGGGAAAGGTAATGGGAATTAGGAGTTGAAAGTAAAGCTGAGAAAAGCTTGAGATCTGATGGGGAAAAAAAAAAAAAAAAAAAAAAACCAAGAGGCTTCAATCAGAAAGGACTCCAGAAAAAACAAGATCAGGTGGCTTAAGAGAAACTAGAATATAGCAATTTCTATAAAAACAAGGATATTTTAGATACCACTCTTGAAAAGATATAAGATTCCTGCCCCCAATGAAGAATTCCCTGAGCCGTGTGATTGGACAAGGTCTTTGGGGCTGCAGCCACCTCCACATTCCAGATCACGTTCCTCTCTTCCTTCCCATGTGCCGTAGAATAGGACAGGCACAGGCTTCCTCTCTTGGGAAGAACATCTTTCCCTACTGCACACACACCTGAGTCTCCTTGAAGGTGAAAAGGGTCAAGAGACTCATTGCTTCTGTGCTATTCTTGCCAAAAATGCAGAGCTTCAGTCTAGCCATGAGAAGATACCAGGTAAACCCAAGTCAGGGAACCTTCTACAAAGTGTCTGACCAGCAAGATCATGCAAGATGTGCTACTGAAGGAACCTGGTGCAGAGCAGTAGTGTGATGCTCCGCAGGGGAGGGTGCATGGATGGGGAGAAATCTTGCCTCCCAAGCTACTGATATTGCTCTTTTTATCACCAGGATCTTGCCTCACAGGAGCTGGTAGGCCGGCTGGGGAGGGCAAAGCTGCTGTGGAGAACTGCAACGTGCAGGACTCATATTGCGTGTTGCAGATACAAGTACTATGTCATTGAAAGTAGAGCAAAGAGAGGCTTTATCCAACTGCTAGGTTAGAAGCAGGAGTAGATGTTGGTTAATGTACAGAAGTCTTATTGAAGGAAGAGACAAGCAAATTTGAGCGTGACCAGAAAGATGAATAAGATGGTTTTGCAGGAGCAAATATTCTAAGAGATGAGACACAGGCAGCCTGGAGGTGTGGAGGGCGGACCCAGCTCTGCAGCAGAACTATCTGCGAGCCTCCAGAGGACAGCAGCGGCTCCCGAGCAGCTGTGCCATCAGCGAGGATGCTCATCTTTGAGTTAAGAATTCCTCCCTTTGAGTCATGCATTTGTTTCCTACAGCTGCTCACATCTCCCAGTTATCTCACCGTTATGGAAGCCAGAAGTCCCATATGAGTCTTCAGGTGCTGAGGTCAGGGTGTGGGCAGAGCTGGCTCCAGGGGAGAATGTAACCGCGGCCTCGGCTGCTCCTAGGGGCTTCTTGGCCCTCGGTGGCTCCGCTCGAATCTTGGCCTCACTGTGCATCGCCTGCCCTCCCACCCTGACCCTTGGGCTGCCCTTTTACTATGAGCTGTGTGATTATGTTTCCGAGGCACCCAGATTAACCAGGACAATAACGAGCAGCAAGGGTGGCATGAGTGGAGGAGAACTTGAGGGACCCTCCAGACAAGCCTGGGGAGTTGGACTTTCTGTAATAAGATGCCAGGAACAAGCTGACAGCATTTTAAGTAGGCTCCTGGCATGAGAAAAGACAGGTTTATCAGCAAACAAATGTGTGGTCCTAATAGGTGTAGTGAAGAGCGAAGGGAAAGACAGGGGAGGGGCCACTCCAGGATGGGTCACCACCACACGAGGGACAAGTGGGAGGGGCTCAGGAAGGCCCTTGGCCCTCTGGCAGCTGCTTCAATATTCCCTCCCCTCCTGTCTCAGGTGTCTATGATGGTGACTTGCACACATTTTGATCAGAGGATGAGTTTTTTTTTTCTTAAGATTTATTTATTTATTCATGAGAGACACAGAGAGAGAGAGAGAGGCAGAGACACAGCAGAGGAGAAGCAGGCTCCATGCAAGGAGCCCTACGTGGGACTCGATCCCAGGTCTCCAGGATCACACCCCGGGCTGAAGGCAGCGCTAAACCACTAAGCCACCAGGACTGACCAGAGGATGAGTTTTTAATTTAAGAAAGATGTGACAATAACTACAGAATTTACTAAAGAAGTTACACTAGCATCATAACAAAAATCGGCAAATTTGTTACAAAGGTTCTGAACCCAAGCAAGTGTCTTCGGAAACACAGGATTCCCATTCGCACTCAGTACAACACATCCCCTTAACCTCTTCCCACTCAGGCCACACCCAACCCTGTGCACAAGTTACCGGGAAATGTCGCATCCAATGTACCGCGGGATCATGTGGTGGACGTTCTTCGGATTTGGTTCAAATATTTCAAAAAGAAATGCCATCACTTCCAATGGGTGCCTAAATTGGTCCCCGATTGCATATTTGGATGAAAACCAACAGGTGAAAATCTTCATGTGAAAACCCAAAAGGCCGAACTCCGGGAAAGAATCCTTATTTCATCTCTTGGAAGGAAACGTGATAAATTCGACATGTTTGCTCAGCAACACGGAGGACTTTGCCAGGTTTTTCTTCCACACCTTTGGTTTCTTGGAAATATGTTTATGTGTTTATTATCTTCTCTCCTGAATGTTTTTATTCTGTTAGACTTCCAGGTATAAGTAAGCCTGAGAAGATATTAGGTGCACAATCTGGGGGGAAAGTTGGCACAGAAATGATCATCCAAGTGATCATGTTCTTCATTTTCAATATAAATGGAATATACATGGAACCAGACAAGTAATGAAATTGAGATGAAATGTCCTTTTGCTTGTGAAGTGAGTAGATTTGTCCTATCTTTCCCTCCCTGCCTCCGTGGCCTCGTGTGCTCTTGAGAAAGTGAGTTTGCTGTCAAATGGCCCCACTGTCTTCACCTGTAGCAGGAACCTTGGAGCCCCGGCTCAGTGAGAAACGTATCGCCTGCTCCCCCAACAACCTGAATCACTCTGGAAACTAATTTTATTTATTTATGTGTTTGCCTCCTGTATGCACCCAATGCCTCAGAACCCCCAGGGGATGTGGTAAGAACAGAAGCCTTGAGAAAGAGTCCAATTTGGAGCAAAATGAAAGAAACAGAAATAAGAATAAAGCTCCCGTTGCTGGAATAAACCTTATCCATTAAGTTGCACTTAATGCAAAGACAGTGACAGGAAACCACAATGCATTCCAGCAGCAGGTGCCTAATTATGACAACTCCGAGTGCTTCCCGGCTCCTTCCCTGCCTGTCCTTTCCATACTAACGGCAGTTTTCAGAAGTCAAAACAGCAACAGCAAAATATCCCACTTCGACATAAAAAGAAACTATCTTTCAAAGACAATCAGAGCAAGTTTTGTTTTCCTCTTTACTCCAAAGAAGAAAGCACTTTAGAGGCACTTCACTCCCAAGCTTACCTCACAGATGGGCACGAGTGGCAGTGCCAGCCCTCGAGCGGGTGGGAGACGGCACCCAGGCGTGGTGGGGCAGCGGGCGGGTGGCGCTGGGTCCCAGCTGTGCCATCTCTGTGCCCCTGTCTCTGGGGACCATGACAACTCCGAGCCGGGAAAGTCCTGGTGGGCAGGATGCAAGGAGATGCAGTTCCATCCTCAGAGCAGCTTGGAGGAAAACCATGCCATCCACTCTGGAGAAGTCTAGAAACTCCCGGGGCATCTGCAGGTGGTGGAGATACAGCTGGCTCGATGATGTGGGATCCGCATGGTCACGTACAGCCCTGCTCGAGCAGTCCGGTGTTGGGTTGAGGCTCTGCGGTGGCCATCTGCCCAATTCTTAGTATTATGAACAAGAGCTCTGCACCTCCATACGCTGGGGCCCCACAAATCACATAGCAGGTCCCCATCTCTTATCTAATACTGCCACGTGTTTAGATCTTACCTCGAAACCATATTTTTACTCCCGTCTTAAAAAATATCTCCTATCATTTAATCTAAAATATTCTAATTGCATTTTCATTATCAAATTGTTCTTTGATGAGAAAACTAATTAAAAGAAATATATATATTAAAATTAAATATAAATAAGTATAAAAATAAATATTTTCACTATCAAATTGTCCTTTGATGAGAAAACTAATTAAAAGAAATATATATTAAAATTAAATATAAATAAATATTAAAATAAATAAATATATTTACATATAATTTTTTTAAGTAAGAAGGAATGAATCAGTGAAAGCCATAACTAGACTATTTCTTTCATCAGAGGACTGATTTCTTTTCTGTGTGGGGCATCTGGAAGCATGCTAGCATAGGAGGTAGTCACAGGTGCACCTGACTTAAAATGCAATAGAGAGCAATTGTCTAGGACAGTGGCTTTTAAACTTTCATTGGCTGCAAGTCCCATGTGAAGAATACAGGGTTCATTTCAATCTAGTGCACGTTCACACACACACACAGACACACAATGCTGAAACACAGTTTTACGCATCATGGAACCACTCCTATGTTGAAGCACTAAGCCCCAGTTCCTGAGGATCTGGATGTGTTTCTAGAAGGCCATTTAGAGTAGTGACAATATGAGGTTGCAAAGGTGGGGCACTAACCCCCTAGGACTGGTGTCTTCACAGGAAAAGGAAGGGACACCAGGGACACACAGGCACAGAAGAAAGGTGATGCATGGGCACAGGGAGAAGATGGCACGGCCATCTGTCAGCCAAGGACAGAGGCCTCAGAAGAAACCAACCCCACTGGACCTTGATCCGGAACTCCCAGCCTCCAGAACTGGGAGAAGTAGCTGTCGTTAAGTCCCCAGTCTGTAGGACTTTGTCGTGGCAGCCCCGGCCAACCAGGACAAGGGCCTGCAGTTACAGATGGCAGACTGAGCACGCTTGTTCCCTTTCATCCCTCCCGTCGCCCTCCAGACAAAAGTAAAGAAGCTAAAATGCATTAACTATCAGGAACAACAGTATGGAAACAGGGGAGAGCACATCATTCTGGAAGCTGAGCAGCAGAAGGCTGAACGAAAGCAGCTTGGCAACCCAGAGCAGGGGAGCCCCGAGCCCTAAGCCAGCACAGCAAGTCACTCTGTGCCACAGACCCCACACTGACCGGGAACTGGGGAGCTGAATGTGATAGGCCCTCCCCTAAACATGGATCGAGGGCAGGGGAGGAAAGGACATCCTTTGAGTGTGGCTCCAAAATGAGACTCCCGGCTGCCCAGCCCAGCCCACACCTGGAAGCTCCCTTCTACCCCGGTACCCCTCCTCTGCACCTGTTCTTGGGGTGCAGGGTGAAAACAGGACATCCTGAGAAAGCCCCTACTGGATGTGAAGAAAGGAAGAAATGAGGAAGAAACAGAGTGCAGAAAGCAGAAACATTTTTCAAAATTGCACAATTAATATTCTCAGAAATAAAGGAAAATTTGGCATCAGGTAAAACAAGTAACAACATAATATTCCATAGTGTGAAGGTAAGATGATTCATTTATCAAATCTTAGCTGGACATTCAGACTTTTTTTTTTTACAAGGTTTGTTTGATACTCTAAAAGTGTTTCAAAAATATTCTTGAACAGATCGTTTGATATCCTAGTCCTTTTCTCATAATGGGATAGATTCTTTAAAATGGGGGTGCTGGAGCCAAGGGTATATGTCTATAACATTTTCAGGGATATATCCCCAAAAGCTGTAACAATTCTCATCTCCACCCAAAATGCCTGCTGATCTTGTCCCTAAAAATCCTCACCCAGACTCATCTGGAGAAGCAAGGACCAGCTTTGATGTGGCATCAGGGATGTCAATCGTTCCCATCCTTCGTGGAGATCATTGTCTGGGAAGGAGGACTAAAGAGAGTCCCTTCCTTCCTTCCTTCCTTCCTTCCTTCCTTCCTTCCTTCCTTCCTTCCTTCCTTCCTCCTTCCTTCCTACCTACCTTCCTTCCTTCCCTTCAGGAATATTTAGAGAGGAGTGATACTCCTGGGAACATGTAGAGGAATTGATATTTTAGAACTAAAGATAAAGACACTTAGAGTTATGCCACTTTTATAGTTGAAATAGAGTTGACGTACAATGTTATCTTGGTTTCAGATGTACCACAGAGCGATGTTACAATTTTACACATTACTCAGTGCTCACCCCTGCAGGAGT
This sequence comes from Canis lupus baileyi, assembly GCF_048164855.1. Taxonomy (NCBI): domain Eukaryota; kingdom Metazoa; phylum Chordata; class Mammalia; order Carnivora; family Canidae; genus Canis; species Canis lupus. Next base: position 9,462,049 of record NC_132868.1, read on the forward strand.
AGTCACCCTCTGTCTCCACGCAACATTATAGCAGAGTCAATGACTATATTCCCTCTGTTGTACTTTTCATCCCCATGACTTATTTATTTTATAACTGGAAGTTTGTATCTCTAAAGCCCCTTCTCCCATTTTGCCCATCCCCTCACTTCCTCTCCTCGGGCAACCACCAGGTTAGTCTCTGTATTTATGAGTCTGTTTCTGTTTGTTCACTTGTTTTTTTGTTTTTGTTTTTGTTTTTAGATTGCGCCTATAAGTAAAATCATGCAGTATTTGCCTTTCTCTGTCTGACTTATTTTATTTAGCTTAATACCTTTTAGGTGCATCCATATTTATGGCACCTTCATATGCACGTATTAGCACAAGTAAGTACACTGGACTTTGGTTTTGATAAGCAAAACTTTCCCATTCAATGCACTTGCTCTGGAAGAGCTATACAGATACAGAAAAAAAAAAAAAAAAAAAACAAAGCAGAGTGGGTCATGTTATGCAAAATGACGTGTCACTCCCTAACATAAGTTGCTTTCTTATTCTTGGTTACCTGGATATGTTCTCATTCTTTATGCTTGAGATACACCCATGAGTGCCTGTGAATGTTCACACATGTGCTTGTGGGTGTCTGTGTGTGTGTGTAGCAGGGATATGTCTTCTAAATAGCAGGGATATATCTTCACTTTGGAAGCCATAAAAGGAGACTTACTTATCCTGAAAAAAACAAAGACGATTTTTGATAAAGAACACTCAAAACCTCCAAGTAGCTTGCCAAAACAACCTGGCAGGTGCTTTGGATGGCTTGTGGGCTCATCTTCACAATCCATGGCCCTGGCTCTTACTAAAAGTCTCAGTGGGGTTTGGAACCTCTGGCAGAGAGGCGATGGGAAGGCTTATCTTGCTGGATCCACCCCTTCATGAGCCTGGAACGAGTCCAGATTCTATCAAATCTCAGGTTCCCAGAAGCTCCATCTCAGTGTGTGTAAACAAAGATGCCTTACACTCAGCTTTGCTGTGGGTACATTTCACTCATAATTTCTCTACTCCAAATGTTGCTGTTTGCTTCTAAACGGATTTGTGGGAGGGGTGGGCTGTAGGGCTGACCTGAAGGATATGTAATAACTGCAAGACTTTATACCTTTATTCTAAAATGCCAGAAAACAGGGTGCAGTCCCTTCTGTGTGCCCTAGTGCCTACTGACACCTGGCACACCACAGGCTATCATGCTGAGGCTGTCACCTGTGCCACCTTTGAACCCGTGCTTTCTTTCTTCTAGTCTGTGTTTTGCATGCCATCAACACATCCCTCCTTTCTGGAATCTTCCATGTCTTAGACCGTATGTAACTGAACTAAATTTTAGCCTACAGAACTCATTACATTGGAAATTGCTGTCCCCTACTACTAATTGAAAACCCAGTAAGTAGGATTATTCTATTTCTCTCTTCAATGGCAAACAGAACTAAATTACCTTTTTACTTATAAGATGAAGTGTGTGTGTGTGTATATGAGTGTGTGAAGACCCTCAACCAAAGAAAGCTTCAGAATGTCCACATCTTTGATTAAATGCTTTTTAGTAAGACAAGAGGCTCTAGTTATGTATGAAGTGTCTCTTTGCCCGGAGACAGGGCAGCCTCATCCGTGTTGATGTGACTGTGTGTAAGTAGGGCATTTTCTGGCCACCGTAGATGCTCATTCAATATGTGGTCAACTGAATGGAAACTTTTTATGATTTTTTTTTTAGTCAGGCTACAAAGCCCTATTTTAAAATTCAGTTTCAACCGTGAACTAGAGTTAGAGGCAGAAAGGGGAAAAAAAAGACATTCAGTATTTCAAATATTTCTTCTTTTATGTTGTATAACTAGTTGAGGGCTGTGATGGTCACTGCAGTTCAAGGTTTAAGAATAAAAGCAGCTATTGCCTTCAGTTGTGAAACGCAAATCCATCAGACACAAATTCTATCTCCGAAGCACTTCTTCACATGGGGAAGAAAATAAAAATAAGAAACCAAAACAGATTTTTCCCCATTTCTATAAAAATGATGGATGCTGCAACAGCAACACATACACATGCACAAAAGAAAAACAGTTCTAATTGCTATTTCTTGATGTTTTCATACAGCGCTGAAAAGAAACACTGTACTTGGGTTGATCAAAATCAATTTCCCCTAAAGCCCTTTATTTTATTTTTAATTTTTTTTTATTTTTTTATTTTTTTATTTTTTTTCAGCAGAAATGGCTGTTAGCTACCGGATGGCAATGCTTCAGAGGTTACCCAGAGAGAGGCTACCCCCCGGGCAGAGGCTACCACCCTGGCTTCCACAGCTCCCTCTTCATTAGCAAAATCACATTAACCTCGGGGAGGACAAAGCACTGCCTTTTGCCTAACTTTTAAGAGCAGAAGAGAATCTAAGAGCAATCTAATTTGGGGAAACAGAACATAATGAGTCTCAAACAACCTCATTTATCCCTAAAGCAGATAAAGTAATTTTAAGGTTTGTTTTCCACAATCAGCCAAGTGTTGGAGCTGTTGTTTTATGATTTTCAGGGTGAAAGCCACAGGATCTGATTATGCATTTCAGAAACCCAGAACCCAGGCAAAAGCTTGATTCTGATCCAGGGCAGAACTGAATTTGCTGAGAGCTGTCTGATGGCTCTCTGCCGCCAGACTAAAAACATTTTTTTCACAGATGCATCTTCTAAAACACCCACTACTCTGGGTGGTCTTCACCTGAGGAGTCTGCCCACAACCTGAAGGGCCCCGTGGACCTGACGTCCTGCTCCTCAGCAGGTGAGGCCCAGCTCCTCTTGCCCGTGGCCGCTGGCGGCTAGGCCAGGACAGGAATCAGAGCAAATCAGAGTGGAGCAATTATCAGCAATTCTGGGGCCAGAAGATATTTATGCCTTAGGGCATCACTGGTACTCAGTTTGCAAACTCAAGTAGCCGGGGGCATTGTCAGGCTCTGCAAGCAGTGCACAGAAGTAGGTGCAGCCACCTCCTCACCCCCCGCGCTGGCTGCAAGCACAGGAGCCTGGCAAATAATAGAAAAATGGTTCTCTTTTTGTTCCCCGGGCTCTCTGATCAAACAGCAGGTCTACATCTTCAGGGCAAGCCAACTCTATTTTTAAATGGGGAAATTTCTAGAAGAGTGACTGCTTCTGCAAAATATTCTGAGATTTATTTGCTTCTGTGTATTTTTCAATTAGCATTGTTATAAGAATATAAGAATACTATGATACCACAGAGCCTGGTAAATTGTCACAAAATTAGCCACTACCTGAGAAAGAAATGGAATCCAATAAGCACCCTGGAAATACTCCAAATGTCCCTCTCAATGGCTACAGACTGTCCTTCTGGAAGATTGCCACTATCCTGAATTCCATCACCACAGATTAGCTTTTCCGGTTCTTAATCTTCATATAAATGGAGTCATTGGGCATGGAGTCTTTGCCCAATGTGGCTTCTTTGCTCGGTGTTATATGTGTGAGATCCTTCCACATTGTTGCATGTAGCATGTTATCAATTTCCACCGCTTTGTAGTATTTCTTGATATAAACATAAACATAACACAATTTCTGTATCCATCCCACTGTTGCTTTTTCCTGCTTGGGACCATTGCAGATAATGTCGCTATGAACATTCCATACAGGTCTTTGGTGTACATATGTGGGCTCACTGTCGGGCATTGTGTTACTTCTCTGATGCCACATGACAAATCTCCCCAAAACTTAGTGTGCTGAACAAAATCACTTGTTATCTCTCATTTTGATGGGCTGAGAGTTTTGGGAGGGCAGTTTTTACCCTTGGTTGCAGTCAGGTGTCAGCAGGGTCTGCAGGCGTCAGAGGTCATGACCCACAACTAGTGAACAGGCTGTCACTGTTGCTGGGAAAACTGGCTGGCTTCTAGAAGCTGCTGCGTCCCTTGGCCCATGACCCTCTTTCTCCACCTGTAAAGCCAGCCTTAGCATCTTCAGGTGTTTCTGTCACTTGGACTTCTCTTCATTTCCTTCTTGTACTTACAGGGGCCCTGTTGATTATATTGGATCCACTGGATAATTCAGGTTAATCTTCCTGTCCTCAGATCAACTGATTATCAACTTTAATTGACATTAAAATTAGTGGTTCCTCTCTGGGCAGGTCTCTCCATGAAGCTACTTGAGTGTCCTTGTGACCGGCCATCCGCCAGAGCAAGCAAGCCAAGCAAGCATGATTTCCCTGGATATGTTTCTATTTTCTCTTGTGCCTCTTGGTTCTTAGTCACTTATTTCTGCCTCCTGGTGGGCCTGGGAACTGACTGCTGAATGCTAGACACCAAGAATGAGAATCCATGGAAGTATCTGAGTCTCTTGCAATGGTCATTGTCCTGAATGAAGATGTGCTTCTCTTTACGTCGGAGGCATTCATATGATGAACGGGTCATTTCAGTCTGACTTGGATTAAGCTGGAAATCACTGGGTCCTTGTTTTCTGGTTCAGGGGTTCTTTCTGAGAATCTGGCAAGCCACAAGGGCTTCTCCTCTTTTGAAGGCCCTTGAACACTAGGTTCTCCCCTCCCCACGTCTCTCTGCCTGGAGCTGCCTAAAGATCAGCAAATGTCTGCAGGAAATAGATGATCATGCTCACCTGAATGCATTTCCCTCCTCTCCATGATTTGACCCCTTTAATCTGTGATGCCTTAGTAACTCTAAAGTCCATGTTTTGAACCAGCAGCCAACATTGGCTCAGATATGTGAGCTGATTTTTGCTCAGATATTTATCTCTGGGTCCTGTGATGCTAATGAATTAACAAACATCTTGAAAAGTAAAATGTCACCAGATACCTGAAGAGCTCTATTGGTTAAGCTTCCAACTCTTGGTTTCAGCTCAGGTTATGGTCTCCATGTTGTGTGATGGAGCACAGAACAGAGTTTGCTTAAGATTCTCTCTCTACCTTTCCCTCCCTCTCTCCACCCTAGACTCATTCTCTCTCTCTTTCTAATAAATAGATTAAAAAAAAAAAAAAAGAAACAGTGAAGTATCACATAATGCTGGGCTCCTCTCAGGGAGTTCCTTAGGGATATCCTATTGTAATTTCTGGCTGCCTAAGGAGTTCTCTGATGCACTTAAGCAAATCTGAGTGGTTTTTCTCAGGATTTTCTAGTTGTTTTCAGTTGTGGGTTGATCTTAAAGAGTTTGTTATATCATCATCAGAAGCAGAACCTATATAGGCTTTTAAACCAGACATGCATTTGAGATGCTAGAGCATCCAAAGAAAAGAAGAATCATGAATGTCATAGAAGGCAGAACAGTGCTGCCCCCAAGTTATCCACATTCTAACCCCAAGAACCTGTTATATTAATGGCAAAGAGGAATTAAGTTAATGTATAGAATTAAGTTGATAATCAGTTGATCTGAGGACAGGAAGATTAACCTGAATTATCCAGTGGATCCAATATAATCAACAGGGCCCCTGTAAGTACAAGAAGGAAATGAAGAGAAGTCCAAGTGACAGAAACACCTGAAGATGCTAAGGCTGGCTTTACAGGTGGAGAAAGAGGGTCATGGGCCAAGGGACGCAGCAGCTTCTAGAAGCCAGAAGAAGCAAAGGAGCAGGTTTTCTCCATCGCCTCCAGAAGGAATACAGCCCTTTGTTCTAGCCCAGTGCAATCTCTGACCTCTGGAACTGTAAGATAAGAAAAGTGTATTGTTCTCAACCACAATTTTGTGCTAATGTGTTACAGCAGCAATAGAAAACTAATATAAGTGTGCCCAGAGTATATTATTAAGTATAGCTTTGTAAATTTCTCCAAAAAAACTGTGATTTAGGTCTATATTACACTGCAAAGTGCGTGGCAGGACATCCCAGGCTGGTCGGGTAAAATTAGTGGCATTTTTATGTAGCACTGCAGTGACACTGTACACATGAGAGAATCGACAAGAAATAAAGCTTTTCTTAAAATTTCACGGAGGTAGCACATCAGAGTGGCTCCCTTCCAAATCAGCTGGATGGAGGGCAGAGTTGGGAAGGTCTATTCTGGCTCAGTCCCTGTCACCTCTGGGCCACCCTGGCCCACATTCTGTCAGCAGCTCCCCTCGCCCTGTGCATGGTACGCCTTCATGGCAAATGCCAACTGCCTGAGCTTCCAAATCCCCTCTGGTCCTTAGATGTCTAAAGGGCAGGCACCGTGTCTTATCCATTGCAGGGTTTCGGCTGTAGTAAGAACAACAGAAAGGATAATTAATCAATATTGATCGAAGTGAATTTAATTAAGAGAAATAGAAGGGATTCAGGAATTGAAGACCTCATGGGGAAAATGGGTAGCAAGACTTAATAATGTTTTGTGTTTGTCACAATAAATTACAAAGACATAAACTGAATGAAAAAACCATCGGTTATAGTCTACTTTTAAAGACTCAATACTAACAGTGTATATTTATTATTTTTTTAAGTTATTTTACAAAATGCTCTGCAATCACCATGCCACTTCCCATGCACTTCCTCAAAGGCCAGTGCCCAGCTCTGCTTCCCCACTCTTCTCTCCTCCAGGGACTGAACTGTAACTTGGAAATGTGGAAATTCAGGTTTTTGTGAACTCTTGAAAATGTGGCGGGAGAATTTCACACAATATCCATATGCATATACTTGACGTATGTTCTAAAAACCTATTTCCTACAGTAATATTAAAGCAATTCAGGAGAAGGACAAAGCTGTCTCATTCATGGTGATGTATTTCTAAGGGAATGAAATGAGGCAAGAGTGGGTGACATTAGAGCCATAAGGCGAAGTGTCCAATGAGGAGTAGGGATCAGGGATATTTAGTGAAAACTGGCAAAAAGGAAGAAGTCAGGTTAGGTAGAAAACATGCAGGGCTGATCAGGATCAGGGCAAGAATCAGCCAAAGAGTGAGTGGAAAGAAAGATCTGGGAACCACAGGAGAAGGCCCAAGGTCTAGAACATCAGGGAATGCTTGGGAGCTCCGTGGAGATCAGAAAGGCAGGAGAACCAGGACTGGCAGCTTGGGGAACGCCCTCCGGCCTGTCTCCTAGGAGGAGGGATTCGTTTTTGCAAGATGAACCTTGCCCCTGATAAAAGGGAGTGAGCAGACACCTGGGAACGTAGAGAAGTGACAGGTTTGGATCAGGCACCACATCTGTGGAAGATGGGGTGGCAAGGGACAGGACAGTGGGGCTGGGGATGAGGTGGCTGAGCAGAGAATGCCCCGTGCAAATCACCTCCCCGGCTTCAGTGGAAGAGTCCGAACCACCCCATGTTGACGCTTTTTAGGACAATAAAGATCTCCATTATACACACACACACACACATGCGCGCGCGCGCCCACACACACGCACACACAAGTCCAAGGTAAGCAGAAAGATATCTAAATGTATTTGAATGGAAGCAACAAAAAGTCATTTCACTAAAACAGGAAGCAAGAAGCAAACTACAGAGTTCTTAGGCCAGACTTAAAATGAATACTGTAAAATATCCTATTTCCATTAAACATTTGGGCATTAAGTTTCAACTAATTTAGCAAAAGGTAAAATGCGACAGATTTCAGGTACCTAAGAATCTCCCTGAATAAAATAAGCCAAAAAAGTCTCTGAAGTAGAAATCCAGGTCAGCAATATTTACGGGTTAGTGCTTATGAGCTTTTTAATAGGACCGTTTCAGCGCTGGCTTAGCATTCATTACCACAGTTCCATCAAAGCGGGCCCAAATAATTGCATCGGGAGATAGACCTGAAAATGTTTTGCTTTCTTAGATGTCCATTCTGAAATTAATCTGTAGTAAATGAAAGCAATTTGTATTAATGCATGTTCCGTCCATAATTTATTTTTGTCAGCTCTTTCTAGAATTAAATGTTCTTAGCAAATTTGCCATCATAGCATGAGCATGTAACTGGCAATTCCAAACGGTAGTGATTGGAAACCAGATCTATTCAATAGTCAACCTTTTGCTGCAAAGTTTAGCTTAGTGTTATTTGCGCGGCTGAAATGAGGGACATGAGATGTACCCCAAAATCTTTTCCGCTGTCCACCTGTGAACGGCGGTGAGGCAAGCAGGTCTGATACTGGATGAGAGAGCTCCAAGGACCAGAGCTTTTTCTTTTCAATATGCAATGCTAATTGACAATTGTCGCCTTTTCAGGAGTGCTCTCGGCCAAGTGGACAAATTATCTCCATGCATGGTGTATACATGGGGACTTTGTGATTCTCAAAGTATTTCTTTTCCACTGTAAGAATCTATTTCTCTGAATTTCATGATTGAGGCAGAACTAGAATTCAAGTTAATTTTGTACTTCATTTGAAGAGCATCTATTAAACAAACTTGTAATGGAAATAATATGTCAAGCAAATACTCAAAGTGCTTAGATGAACACTGTTTTTTGAGCAATGTCAAGTGTCTAAAACCATCTATTTACTCATAAACATTTGGATACTAATTAGAAGTCACTCTTGTTTCTTTATTAAGAAATTTCCCTATGAATGCCTTTTAGATAAATTGTTTCAAGCATGGCTTTGTTTAATATCTGCACATGTGAAATTAACAAAATAAGTTTTCTTGAGAATGTTGCCTAATTCTACTTCCATCTAGATAAAACCGGGGTCATTTAACGAATATACCTCAAATCATTGCGTAAACATGTGTTGAGGACCAACTCTGTACACAGGACAGTGCCAGGCACCGGGAGACACATGGTAAGGAAAATACTTATTTCCTTTGCCTTTATCTGACTTACAGTAATTCAGTGTGAACATGTAAAGGCTCCAGTGAGGATGCAGAGATGCAAGTATGAGACTATATCTACTGTCTTTAAGGTGGTCATAATCTATAAGGAAAGAGAAATAAATCTCTATGCAGAAATAGCTAGAATATGAGCTTTGCCTTATTTTTTGCAAATACTTAGCTAATACTATCTCCGAGGCCTTCTTATGTATGAATTCTTCAGATCCTCGCCCAATCCAGGTTTGCTGGGTAATGGCAGTGTCTTCATTTCCAACATAAGGTACCTGAGGCCACAGAGTTTAAGAAATGTGAGTGCTGACAGGGAGCAGGGTATCCAACACAGGTGCCCTGAGCCTTCAAACGACGCCGCCTGTCTTCATGCAGCACACAACCATTGCAGATGTGTTCAGACTTTGAGCTCTCAGGACCTCTTGCTTTGTTCACAGGAGCCAAGGACTCCCTGACTTCAGCTGTGCAAATAAACTAATTTAAATTTTGTCAAGAAAATGTACATGGGGGACACCTGGGTGGCTCAGTGGTTAAGCGTCTGCCTTCAGCTAAGAGCATGATCCCGGGGTCCTGGGATCGAGTCCCACGTTGGGCTCCCTGCATGGAGCCTGCTTCTCCCTCTGCCTTTGTCTCTGCCTTTTTCTCTGTGCCTCTCATGAATAAATAAATAAAATCTTAAGAAAAAAAAAAGAAAATGTTCATGGTGAAAATCAATCTATATTTTAGCTACTATTACTACAATGTATTGCTTCTTATTATAGTAGTAATTAAAATTGTGACCTTTAAAAATATGCATTGATACATTTGGAAACTGCACAGTAAAACTATCACATGTTGATATATGTAACATACTGCTGTAAAAAATGGCTATATTTTTCAAAACACCAAAAATTCATCAGGAAATTGAATCATTTTACATTTTTACAAATTTCTCAATTGTCCAGTATCATGGAAGACAGCTGGATTCTCAAGCTGCTCGGCACTTAATCTACTTGCAATACCACAATCATGTAGCCTTTACACATTTTCATGGTGCACTTATAAAAAAAAATGAGTCTTTAAAAAGCAAATGACATCTCATGTCTCAGTATTCTTAGGGAAGAGGTTTGACCTTGTAGATCCTTGGAAAGTATTCAGGGTGGATTCCCCGGCCACACTTGGACAACTGCACATTTATTGATCGTTGCCATATTTTGGGCACTGCTCATGGGGAATTGAAGAACATTACGGAGAGACACCACAAATCCCAAAAACAATGAAAGACAATTGCTGTGGGATTTCATGTTTTCTTGCTGCTTTATGACATAAAGTCTCAAACAGTGAGGTTGTCTGGATTTTTTCATGAGTGCCCATATACCTACCACCTAGGTTCTTCCATGACTATTTTACTATGCCTACTTTTTTACGTACATAGCCATCAACCCATCCCTTCCTCCATCCATCAAACTGTTTCTCTTTCATGTATTTTAAAATATATTGCATGCATCGGCAGTTCCTGCTAAAAACTCCATATCTATACAATTAATGAGACTCGGTATTTGTGTGCATGTTCTTTTCTTCCAACATAATTTTTATCTATCATGAAATGTTCTAGTCTTTTTTTAAGATTTTATTTATTCATTCATGAGAGACACACACACAGAGAGAGAGAGAGCGAGAGAGAGAGAGCGGCAGAGACACAGGCAGGGGGAGAAGCAGGCTCCCTACAGGGAGCCTGATGTGGGACTCGATTCTGGGACTCCAGGATCACACCCCGGGCCGAAGGCAGCGCAAAACCGCTGAGCCACCGGGGCTGCCCAAGATGTTCTAGTCTTAAGTGCACATTCACTGCGTTCTGATAAACACATGCACCGCTGTTACCCAAGCCCCTGTCAGGATACAGAGCATTACCATACCCAGAAAGCCTCAAGGTTGCTTCTCAGTCAACCCCACCTTCCTCCCCACAGGTCAGATTCCGATGTTTTCTACCATAGATCAGTTTTGCCTGCCACAGGACCTCATACAGTCCGTAGTCTTTTGTGGGACTTCTTTCACCCTATACAATGTTGTTTGCTACCACTCCATGTTACTGCATGCATCAATACTTTGCTTTTGTTTATGGTTTAATATAATTTTATTGCATGCGTGTCCCAGAATTTGTGTTTTCCTTCTTCTACTGATAGTTATTGTCACTATTTCCAGTTTTTGTCTATTTCAAATTAAGCTGCTATGAACATTGGGGTGTAAATGTTTAAGATTTATTTATTTATTTGAGGAAGGATGGGGTAGGGGCAGAGGGAGAGGGAGAAAGAGTCCTAAGCAGACTCCATGCTGAGTGTGGAGCCCAATGTGAGGCTCCATCCCATGACCCTGAGGTCACGACCTGAGCTGAAACCAAGAGTCAGACACTTAACCGACTGCACCACCCAGGTCTCCCTGTGCAAATGTTTTTGTAAACACATATCCCCATGTCCCTTGGGTAAATGCCTAGTTAAGAAATGGCTGGGAGGGTTTAGTGTTGTAAGAAAGCTTCCAGAGCTTTTCTAAAACGATTCTAAAGTGGTTATACCATTTTGTTTTCCCATAAGTAATGTGTGAGAATTCTGATTTTTTTTTCCCCAGGTCCTCACCAATATTTGCCGTTTTGAGTCTTCTTAAATTTTTGCCATCCTAGGAAGTATGTCGTGGTCTCACTGTAGTTTTAATTTTTGATTTCCCTGATGATAAGGGATGCTGAAGACTTTTCATGTGCTCATTGGCCATTTAGCCTTGAGGATTTTTTTTTTTTTAGATTTTATTTATTTATTCATGAGAGACACACAGAGACAGAGAGGCAGAGACACAGGCAGAGGGAGAAGCAGGCTCCATGCAGGGAGCCTGACGTGGGACTTGATCCCAGGTTTCCAGGATCAGGCCCCAGGCTGAAGGTGGCGCTAAACCACTGAGCCACCAGACTGCCCTAGCCTTGAGGATTTCTGATTTGCTTCTGCCTGAGCAAATCTAGGAAGGCTTTGTGGAAGAGGTAGTAGAGGCTTTGTGGGAGAAATCAACCTGGAAGATATCCATGATGGAGGACGACGGGGCAGAAATGCTAAAGCACCAGAGTGTCTAGGGAAGGGAGAGAAATTGGGATTTGTCTAGAGAGTCAGGCTGCATGTCCCTTAGAAGTGAATCACCCCAGAAGCCATGATGGGTAGTTGGTGATCTACACAAGGTTGTGGAGTGTGTTCAATGAAGAAAAGAAGAGACTTAGGTTTGTTAATTCATACTTAATGAAAGTTTTAAGAAGAAAGAGATGACTGAACTTTTCTGTACACAAAACAGATGGAACGGAGAAAGAATAATATCAGTGGCCAGGTCAGAGGTTAATAGAGAGGCAGGCAACAAACAGTCATGGGATCCAAGTCAGGTGATGTTTTGGGAGTAGGGAAGAAGCAATGTTATCGGGGCCTGAAGGAGAATTTAGGACTGTTATTATGATGTCTGGGTCAAAGAAAAAGGGGTCTCGGAGATGACCCTGAGGCCAGCAGCCTATGCGACTGATACAGTGGTGTCGTTGTCATAAGTAAATGAGCATAACTGTTTAGAGCAGAACACAAGTGACTCAAACCCAGCTTTCCCTCCTGGCTGGGTGAGCATGCGAAGTTATTCAAACCTACCAGAACCACAACATATTTACTGTAAAATAAACAAGGTTAGGCCATCTACTTCACAATGTTATAGGGGTTAATTCACTTAATTTGTTCATTCCTTCAAAAATATACTCTTGAAATGGGAAGAGAAATGCATGAAATACTGTAAGCAGTCAGTACGTGTTAGGTCTCAGAACAACACAGGAAATTGAGACACGTCATTGGGAGGGGAGGTCGTTTATCCACTTCATTTGCACTTGGCCAACAACAGGGCACTTTCACTGTATCACTTCACTGAATCCTCCAAACCGTGGGATCCAGGTACTGTTATCCCAAATCAGCTCACCATGGTCTAGGCAAAAGATGGGGATGGGAAAAACATCTGAAACCGTGACCCAGAGAGAGCTCAGGTGGGGAGGGTGTCAGGAGGGCTGAGAAAGGAAATGCTGTGTAGACAGAGGCAGGTCTGTTCTCCAGGTGGGAGTGCAGGAAGCCTGGAGAGAGGCCCGTGGGGAGGGATGTAGGGTCCAGACTCATAATCCCAAGGGGCCTCCTGCTGCTTAACACAACCATTCCAGATCCCCATCCCTGAAAGCCCAGCACAGTTCACTTTCCATGAGGCCACGGATTTCCTCTCTCCTGTGTGATGCCTCCTCTTGTGTTCTGCTTCCTTCCGCCAAAGCTGCCTGTGAAATGGGACACATTGACACCCCTGGAGGGAGTGTGAGATCTTTACCATATGATACCAATTAGCAAAATAACCAGACAATCCCCCAATCCCTGATGGGCTCTCGTTACCCATCTAGACAATCAGAACTGCCAAACAAAGACAGTTTTATTCAATAAGAGAGAAGCTCGCACATAAAAGAAACTGATGTAATCTCTGTGGATTGCACATAAGGCTTGTATTAAAACAGAGCTTCTCAGAAAAAAAAATAATAACCTTCAAAATCTTAGGTCAGCGCACATCAGAGAGAGCTCTGAAGGGAAATACTAAAGAAGCCTCAAATGTCTCGTTCATTATTAATGGTTTCTGAGAGCAGGATGCTCTACAACTCAAAGTCAGACCGTGACATGGAATTCTCTGGAAAACAGAAGTCAGCATTTACTGGAAGGTATCAACAGAGAGTCGCAGTTGGGCAAACAGACTTTGGACGATATTTACTGGACAACAAAACTTCTATGTGTCTGTCAGGGAGGAGGTAAGTATGTGTTTATCTCTGTAGGTAAAGATGACTTTCCACCTCGACTCAGAAGCTTGTGATACCCACCCCTGTTTTTGAGGTGGCACCGATGTGGCCTCACCATTCCACCTAGCGTGACAGCATGAGTTACGTGACCTTTCTTTCTTCTCTCATTCTGCTGTTGGGTCTAGTAATCAGCAGCATAATTACCCAGGGGGAGACTGTGTGATCTTTCATCTTCCATGCAAATAAAAAAAGATGTGTTTTTCCTGGGAAGCCTGACCTGCCAAATAGAGCTGGCATCACTGTTTTAGGATCCTGTAATGAGAGAAATTGGCCTCAAGCTCAAAGAGAAAGCATCTTTAATTGAGCCACCTTCAGATGGTGTTCCACTGCTATACTTCAATATGTTGAACCAAATAAGGGATCTTGAAAAGATTACTACTTAAATATGTATTCAAGCAATCTCTCAATAATTAAGAATTTAAGTGTCTGCATACTTTGGTGGCCTAGACATTCTGAATGTCAGAACTTGAAACATGAAGATATAAAAACTATTTTTTCTGTCTTTTCACAAGGTTATTTATCTTACTCAAGAAGTGTTTACTGAGATACAATTATATCAACTATGGGCTGGGTATTCCTCCAGATTATAATAAGACGACCAGATTAGAGAAGTCAGACTACATCTTTATTCTCATGGAGTTCACAATTTTGTCAGGGAAAGATACATAATAAACAAACCTATGACAAATATGTTCAACTACAAGTCCATGACGGTGTTGATTGAGTCTAGTGGGATGTCTCCCCCTAACATTGGCCCGACAGAGCCTGGGAACTGTGTCACACGTTGTGAGACCCCGCATCTTACTTACAGGTGTCTCCAGAATCCATGTGGGAGAGGGAAGTGAGGCCTGTTCAGCGGGATCATGGCTCATTTGCTGGTACAGATGCCATCAGGCTGGGCTTAAGCCTGCAGCTGCCAAGAACAGTGAACAAGTGGTATTTTGACACAAGCTTTCTTTATGGAAAGCTTTCTTCTAAAACGGAAGATCACTAGATATTTAGAACAATTATTTTATCTGTTTGGAAAATATTGTTCATAATGTCAGAGATCCCTGGGAAAACAGTGACTATTTACATGGGTTGTATTGTAATGTGAGTTTTCAATTATTTTATCTGCTTGGAGAATATTGTTCATAATGTCAGAGATCCCTGGGAAAACAGTGAGTATTTACATGGGTTGCATTGTAATGTGATTTTTCCAAGACGCGTTTTACCTATTAGCCATTAGCAGCCATTCACACTGGAGTCGCAGGGGCTCTAGATCCTGGTCCAAATCAGGAAAGGTCTTTTGAGCTACTTAGAAAGCCATTCTGACCCACTTATTTTAACATCTTTTAAAAGAATGGCGTAATTGAGAAAAATAGAAAGCATTTTGGAATTCACTATGGGGTGAACAGTGGAGGAGAAATAATCCACTTTCAGTCTAAAGGGCTCTCAACTGTGAAGGTGACTTAAACCATTTCATATGTGAAATCCTTAGGCATTCTTATTTCCTTGATAATCTTAATTTAATTTGACTTCAAAATCCTGTTAAAAGTCCATTCCATCTACTTGTGAATCTCTCTCATTCCCTCAGTGCACAGACGTATGGTTTATCTCTTTAATAAGGCCGAAGAACTATTATCTTTATAATAATCAACTGAATGCCTCATCATCCCATAATGCTAACTAAAACTTAAATCTATTATGTGTCTTTCAGGATGATAGGGTATTCATTGAAGCCAACATCAATTGAGGTTTTGCTCGAGATTCATTTGCTTGAGATTCATCTTTGAAAATCCATATAAAAATAAGTGTTTTAAGAGGTTACCATCCCAACACTTTATTTCTTGGCTAAATGAAAAGCCCATTTGGAACTAAAATCCTTGGCAAGCTGGCAGGGAAGTGGGCTGAGCTCCTCCCCTGGCATTGCAGGGATACATTGCATGAGACAAAATGCAGCGGAGCATGAGGAACCCCCTGACATCCTTTGCTGCTGGGGTCCTTATCCATTCCCTCTCTTATTTTCTCTGAAATTCTGTCTGGCTGCAAAACATGGCAACTGAGCAGTTAGAGGCTCTCAGGTCAATCTTAATTTACCATGAATGTACTCAGGAGGGAGTCATCCCAGACCTTACCGCCGGAAATAAAATCCACAGCCCAGACCCTGGACTGAGCCAGGCCAGGTAGACCAGACTGCTCCGCCACACACTGACGTCTTGGCCAGTCCCTTCCTGGCCAAAACATCTGCCAGCTAGTTTCAAGAGTCCCAGGCTGCAAAAAAAAAGTTGCATTTACTCTGGCCCTCATCCTTAAAGTGTAAGGATTCACTCTTTTTTCATTAAATCTTGATCTGCACTACTCTAAATCCTAGTCCTCAGTAAACTGTACTAAGAATTTATCCAGTGTCTCTCTCTCTCTCTCTCTCTCCTTATCCTTCTTTCCTTCCTTCGCCTTCGTTCCTCCCTCCCTCCCTCCCTTCTTCTTCTTCTTCTTCTTCTTCTTCTTCTTCTTCTTCTTCTTCTTCTTCTTCTTCTTCTTCTTCTTCTTCTTCTTCTTCTCCTCCTCCTCCTTCTCCTTCTTCTTTCTCCTTCCTTCCTCTTTCTTTTCCTTCCTTCCTTCTTTCTTCCTTCTTCCTTCCTTCCTTCCTTCCTTCCTTCCTCCCTTCCTTCCTTCCTTCCTTTCACCTGCCTAAATATATCTCCTTCTCTTTGGGGAATACTTTGTAGGATTTAATCATGTACTCAGAAATATTGTAAAAATCATGAAATGACTGATTGTGTTTGACTCATAAGCCAAGAGTTGACCGTGTTCTTCCAGCAGCTGAGTTCTAAGGGGTCCAACAATGTAAGGAGGTTATCATTACTTTGCTCCTCTGTTTTTTTTTTTTTTTTTTTGACTCCAGTAATTCCAGCTTTACCTTACAATTTCCTGTGTGGCTCAGCATTGTTTCCTACTCAGCGATACTTGTACTTGTAAGAGAGCTGTGTTCTATGCTACACAGCTAAATGAATTCAATTCCGTATGCAGCAGGCATGGAGGAGAAGATGGAATGCAGGAGAGGGGAGCGAGCCATCCACAAAGCAGGAGCAGAGAAGGAAGAGCCAAGCATAAGCAATCAGTGTTGCAATGAAGGGACACCCCAGTCTACAGAGGGAAGGACACCTGGCCTAGGGGCGAGGTGGCTTGGGTCACAGGAGGCCTGATCAGTAACTCAAGAAAGGCCACTGAGCAGAAGAAAGGCTGCAGGGCGAAGATTGGTGCTGAGAATGGAGAGCGTGCCCCAGTTAGGGAAGCAGGATCTTGTGGCAGCGAAGTGTCCGAGTTAGACTACAGTCTAGGGTCTAGGTCTTAATATCAGCCTATTATCTCAAGCAAGTGTGAAACAAACCAAAATTGCAAACATAATATACAAACAGCCCCTGAGGGCATTACTAATGTAACTTGGCTGAACACATGATGGAAACAGAAAGTTTATCCTTCAGGCACCAGAATAATAGTGATTTAAACATTCATATCTGGAGGCACTTGGGTTACTTAGTCAGTTAAGTATCTGACTTTGGCTTAGGTCATGATCTTGAGGTCCTGAGATCGAGCCCCATGATGGGCTCTCCACTCAGCATGGAGTCTGCCTCTCCCTCTACCGCTTCCTCTGGCCCGTGCACACATCCTCTCTCTCTCTCAAATAAATAAGTAAAATATTTTTCAAAAGTTTGTATCTGTATACCTAAACACAAAACTGTAATATATTTCAATATAGTTTTATCCTGTTGTATTTTATATAAGAAAAAAAAAATCCTTGAGACAAACCCCACGCGTGTGAAAGTTTCTTTTGGTGCTAATACCCTTGAAGCTGTTTCTTAAACAGCAGACACACTCCCCCAACACAGGTTAACCTCAGGGACTTTGCACTTGCTGTGTCCTCTGATTGGAAGGCTCTTGACCCAGAGAGCCACATGTGTGTTCTCTCTCCTTCTAGGGAAGCCATCATCAGTCACCCTATCTAAAATGTCAGCCCTTGGGGCACCTGGGTGGCTCAGTCAGTTAAGTGTCTGCCTTCAGATCGGGCCATGATCTTGTGAGTCATGGGATTGAACCTTGTGTCGAGCTCTGTGATCAATGTGGAGTCTGCTCAGGACTTTCCCCTCTGCCCCTGCCCCACTTGTGTGTTCTCTCTCTCTCTCTCTCATAAGTAAATAAAATCTTAAAAAATAAAAATAAAAAATAAATAAAATTCCAGCCCTCATCCTATTGCTTCTTGTCACCCTTCCCTGCATTATTTCTTCCTTTGCATCTGTTATAGTAACATATCATATTCTGTTTGTCTTGTTTATTGACTATCTCAACCCACTAGAATGAAAGCTCCATGTGAGCAGAAACACTTATCTGTTCTATTTCTAGCACCTTGAACAGCCCTTGATGTGTAGTAAATGTTCAACCAAGATTTGTTTTGATGAATAAATCTAAGAAGAAAACTGGCTTTAGAATACCCCAGACCTGAGTTTGGCTCTAGTATTTTCTACTTATGGCTTCTGTGAACTTAGATTCCTCCCTCAACCCAGCTCTCTGAGTTTCAGTGTCCTCATCTATAATATGAGCTAATACAACCCACCTCTCTGTGTTGTAAAAAGGATAAAAGAACTGTTATTGACATGGGTGGTGAGCCTGCAAGGAGCATCAGTTGCTGTCCTCTTTCCAAAGGGCCCTTCCCGACTCACAGACATTCCCGTCAAGAAATCAAGGTCCAGAAAAAGTCATGTTAGGAGCTGCTCCTAAGCATGCAAGCTCCACAAATGAGCAAGGAGTAGAGTGAGCCCAGGGTGAGCTCCGTGCTAGAGGCTGCTCCAGGGCAGTACTCTGCCCTCCAGAGGTACCAACAAACCACCCAGTGAAGGCAATACCTGGCATCCCGAGGGATTCTGCTGTTTTTGGAAACTGCTGTGTCTTGAAATGTTACTATGCAAATGTCAGAGACTCAACAGCACCATCAGAAAGCCAGGTGCATGGGCTTTAAAGCTGCCCAGCTTCTCTGAGGACCCGGCACTATCTTTCCCTCTGTTACTCCCTTGAACACAGTTGACTCCTCCCGGGTCCAGTTTCCTCAGCTGTACAATGACTACCAAGCCGGGACACTGTCTGGTTCAAGAAGGAAGACCATCCAGAACAGGCAAAAGACCCATCACTCGCCCACCTCTGAGTTTCCCATGGGTCATCACTTTGGGATCTCACCTAAGCGAGCATGGCTGCTTTCCCAGAACCCTTCACTCTTACTGCAAACCACAAACTCCACAAAATGTTTTAATTTGAAAAAAAAGCAGCATTTTATTGAATCCATACATCTGCTCTTACCAACCTCATTGTGTGTTAGCTGCCTGTACAATGAGATTATTGCTATCAGCTTTTATCTTAAACTTCAGCCTGGCCAAAAGAATCTGCAGTAATGCCCCCTTGGCTAAGGACCCACCAGACCCCAGGTAAAGAGAGTGCATTTCCATCCTCTTGGGTAATTAGCAGTAACACGTCAGGATTCGGTGAACTTGCTTCAAAGGAAGTTCATATGTCAGCATATGCAGCTGGTTGGGACAAAAATCAACAGTTAGTGCAACTTGCCAGCCATCTTAACAAAACTTAAGAATGATCTTCTATTAGATTTACTACCTCATTTACCAGACCATCGAAAGCCACTCAACCATTTATAAATAGTTTATAGAAATCATTGGCACAAGGGTCTGGGTATATGGGCATCATAACTCACTTTAGTGCCCCTGGTATGTTATGGGATGGACCACCAAGGCCCCACAATCATACTGGTTTGCTGTGATCTGAACCACACTGGCGAATCATGTCATCCTTCTCATCCTTCCTGTCCCTTGGCCTCCATTCCACAGAGAGCCCTGATCAAAATAAAGGCTGCACAAAAATTGCCCAAGGGGATTAAAACATATTTAGTTCCAATAATGTCTTATATTCTTGAGCTAAGAGAAGTAATTGGTGAGTCACAAAACAGACTTGGAATACCTGATTCATATTCTGTTATTTCCACTGATAATTTTAAGGGAAGAAGGGAATTTTCAGTAGGATGTGTTCGGGTGCCAGTTATTTGAAGCATGAAAACTACCTGTAGGCCTTTAGTTACTACTCAGTTGCTAACTTTTGACAACAATGCCTTGACATATATCAAATTATTAACTATAGTTTTAAGCATAGACACAGAACATTTTGGGTGCCTGGGTGGCTCAGTGGTTGAACATCTGCCTTCAGCTCAGATTGTGATCCTGGGGTCCCAAGGTTGAGTCCCACATCAGGCTCCCTGGAGGGAGGCGTCTCTCCCTCTGCCTATGTATCTGCCTTTCTTTCTGTGTCTCTCATGAATAAATGAATAAAATCTTTAAAAAAAAGAACATTTTTACATGGACTGTTTGTTTTCTTATGGCTAAGTTTTTAGAGTTCTTTATAAATTCTGGACATGAGTCTTTTATCAGATAGGTGATTTGCAAATAATTTCTCCTTGTCTGTGTTTTTTATTCTTGTTTTCTAAAGAGTGCTTTTGAAAAAGCAAAACGTTTTCATTTTATAAAATACAGTTTATTAATTTGTCTTTTTGTTGTCTAATGAATCTTGCTTAATCCAATGATCACAAAGGCTTTCTCCAGGGTTTTCTCCTAGGGGATTTATTGGTTTAGATTTACACTTACATTTATGATCCATTTTGAATTCATATTTGGATATGGTACAAGATATTTTAAAAAGAGGGTATTTTTCCTTCTTTTTTCTTTTTTATCTATGTGTATTACTATTTGTTTAAGAGTATCTTTTCTCCATTGAACCAACATTGCATCATTGTTGGAATTCAGTTGTCCATGTATGTGTAGGTCTATTTCTGGAATCTACCTCATTCCATTGATCTGTTTATTTGTCTTTACACTAACACCACACTGTCTTGATTATTGTAGCTTTATAATGAGTCTTGAAATAAGATAGTCTAGTTCTCCAACTTTGTTCTTCTTTTTAAAGATTTTACTTGCTATTCTATTTTTTGAGCATTTTTTATTTGTATTCATTTTCTTATTGAAGTGTAGTTGACATACATACATTATATTAGCTCTAGGCATACAACATAGTGATTCAGCATCTACACATACCAGGAAATGATCACCATGATAAATACAGTTACCATCTGCCACCATACAAAGCTGTTACATATTTGCTATTCTGCTTTTTTTCATATTTGCTACACTAGATCCTTTGAAGTTCCATGTAAAATTGAGAAACAGTTTGTCAATTTCTACAAACTGAAAGGATGCTTAGATTTTTATTGGAATTAAGTGAAACTTGTAGAGCAATTTGGGAGATAATTTCTGATCCATGAACATGGTCTGCCTATCTATTTATGTAGGGCTCTTAGAATTCTTATGAATCATGTTTAGTTTTCAGATCTCTCACATCTTTCCTAAGATCTTTCCCTAAAAGTTCCACATTTCCAATGCTATTGTGAATAGTATTTTTTAAATTTCAAAATCCAACTGTTCAATGTTAGAATATGGAAATAATAATGGTCTTTTATATACTGATCTTTTAACCCTGCAACCTTATTAAACTCATTTGTTAGTTCTAGAAGTTTTCTGGTAGACTACACAAGATCTTCAACATAGACAATCTTGTAATTCAGGAATATACAGTTTCTTCCTCTCTGATCATACTGTACTTTATTTCTCTTCTGTGCATTGTTGCACTAGTTACACCTCCAGAGCAATGTTGAATAGAAGTGGCAGAGAGGGCATCCTTCTTGCTCCTCAACTTAGGAGGAAAGCATCCAGGCCCTCCCTACTGAGGATGATGTTTCTTCATAGGTACATCTTTATCAAGTTGAGCAACTTCTCTCTATTCATAGTTTGCTGAAAGTTTTTATCAAGAGTAGATGTTAGATTTTGCTAAATAATTTTCCTGTATCTTTTGAGATTATCATGTAGTCTTTCTTTCTTAGTTGGTCAACATGACTTATGTTAAACAAACCTTGCATCCTGGAATAAGCACTGCTTGATTATGATACATCACTATTTTTAATATTGTTCTACTAGATTTGCCAGACTATTGTCTAAAATATTTGTATCTATGCTCATTAGTGATATTTATCTATAGCTGTCTCTTCTTGTAATATGTCTGTGTGGTTTTGATATCAAGATAATGCTGGCATCATACAATGAGCTGAGAAATATTCTCTTCTTAAAATATTTGATGGACAGTTTCCCAAATGATACATGGAGGGTCAATGAGCATGTGAAAAGATGCTCAACATCATTAGTCATTAGGAAAATGCTAACACATTAAAACCCAGATGAAATGTCACTACACTTAGATTAGAAAAGCTAAAATTTGAAAAATAAAATCAGCCATACCAAAATTTTGGCAAGGACACAGAGCAAATAGAACTCTCATTTACTGCTATTAAAAATGTAAAATGTCACAACCACTTTGGAAACAAATGTGACCAATTCTTGTAAGGTGTAATACAACTAGCATATGATCCAGCCATTCTACTCCTGTATATATTTACCCAAGAAAGTTGAAAGCATACACTCCTACAAAGCCTGTACACAAATTCTAATCCTTACTTTTTAAAAAATTAACAAAAATTGGAAACAGCTCAAACGCCCATCAACAGATGAATGGATAAACAAACTGGTACATCTTTATAACAATATACTACTAAGCAATGAAAAGAATGGCCCTACTAATACACAACTTGGAATAATCTCAAATTGTCTATCCTGAGTGAAAGAACCCAGACAAAAGAAGCATGCATATTATTTATGACTCCATGTATATAAAATTGTAGAAAATGCAAACTGATCTAAAGTGACAAGGTGGCAGAAAACAGAGACGTAGGACAGAGGCTGGAAAGGTTGAGAGGGAGGGATTGCCAAGGGGCATGAGGAATCCAGTAATGATAGATATGTTCATTTCTGGATCGTGGTCTCAGCTTGACAAGTGTATTCATACATCAGAACTTTATCAAATTGTGCACTTTAAGTACATGCAGTATAATGAACGTTGACAATGACTTGTAATGCTGTTAAACATAAATAAATACTATTTGTAAAGATTTAACTTTTGTGTAATATCTATAATTCTTTGCTGACCAAATTTAATGTGTCTTTATTGTAGATTTGGGAAAAAGAAAGTGCAAGGAAGAAAATGAAAATAATCCATCACTAAACCATTCCAAAATAATCACCTTTTAAAAATTCTATATACTTTCTTTTCTTTGGTTGTATATACATTTTTAAAAGATTATCTTATTTTGAGAGAGAGAGAGAGAGAGAATATTAGCAGAGAGGAGGGGTAGAGGGAGAAGCAGACTCCCCATGAGGAGCCCGATGCGGGATTTGATCCCAGGACCTCGAGATCATGACCTGAGCCAAAGTCAGACACTTACCTGATGGGGTCACCCAGGTGCCCCTGTATATACATTTTTCCTGCAACTTTCAGATTATAAAGCAGAGGCTGTTATGTAATCTACTCTTCTAACTTAATAAACTAAGCTAAGCATTTCGCTATATCATTAAATCTCCTACAATGCAGTTTTTAATGAGTTCATAATGGACTGCTACTTATTAAGCCAGTGTTTTATTAGATCTAGAAGTTAGGTCTAATTTCTGTTTTTAAAAACACTGTAACAAACATCTTTATGTATATAATTTGGAACATTTCTAATTATTTTCTAGCACAATACTTAATTTTCTCCATGTTTAGGAAAAAAAGTAATTTCTTAGTTAAATAGATAGTAGGCCTTTTATACCTTTTTTTTTTTTTTTTTTGTCCATGGTACCAAATTTCCGGGGCGGGGGGGTTATTTTTGACAGAATTTGTCCTTTTCCTTGTTAAAAATCAATGCATGCCATCCTTTTTTATATTTTCGGGATCACATATGTCCAGGAAAAATACAAAAATTCATTTTTAGAAAAATAAAATAAGGGACACCTGAGTGGCTCAGTGGTTAAGCGTCTGTCTTTGACTCAGGTCATGATCCTAGGGTCCTGGGATCGAGTCCCACATCGAGCTCCCCACAGGGAGCCTGCTTCTCCCTCGCCTGTGTCTCTGCCTCTCTCTCTGTGTCTTTCATGAATACATAAATAAAATATTTAAAAAAAAGAAAATAATTGATTTAGGATCATTTCACTGCTTAGTGAAAATCAAGATCATATGTTAGAAAAAGCTATTATTTTTAAAGAGCTGCTTATCATAGACCCGAAACCCAAGAATTAATTTCAATATCTAGTTGTTGCTCTTATTGTTATTTTTTTTTAATTGCCGTAAAACCCATAAAAGGCTCACACTGCTAGTGTGGCCTCATTAACACCATCTCCTGACTAGCGGACAGGGAAGGTGTCTTCAGTTCCTTGAGTCGACTGTGATTTTCTCAGGACTGGGAGGAAGCGATAATGGATTGTTAGGGAGCGTGCTCTGAGACAGTGGTGGGACACACAAATAAATTAGCGTCAAGGCCTCAGGCTGAGATACTAATTAACTCTGGCTGTTTCTGCTAAGCTTGGCCCCTCAAACCTGACTTCACCTGGCTGGACACTCAGATTCTCCCCAAGTGGAGGCCCTGCCTCGAGGAGGAGGGAGAGAAGTCTCATGATCTCTCCTCCCTGAAGAGCCACATGCATCCTTAATTCAGTGCCTTTGTTTAATCTGCCAAGGGAGGCAGGGGGAGGGAAGGAGATGCAGGATACAGAAGGGCAAGTAACCCAGGTATAACATTCCAGTGGTTGCCATTGCTCTGTCCTTCTAGAAGATGCTGTGAGTGCCATCAGAAAAGGCTGAGAGGAGGGTACCTCAGGAGGCCCTCCTGCAGGTCGCGGTATACACAACAGGTCCTCCTAGTGACCTGGCCTCCTTGGCTACCTGCCCTTGTCCAAACAAGGTTGCCCATCAGAATCCCCAGTGATCCAAGGGTCTTCACCAACCTCCTCTACTCTTCGGGAACATATTCACCAGAACCTGGGCTGCACACAGCTTTGGTCTTGTGTGCATGGGTGCTGCTGAGTAGTCCAAGCAATGAGCAGAATTTATTTCAGGGCCTATTTGTGCAAGCTATGCATTCTGATTTACACCTGATCCCTGCAGCTGATGGCCTGTGATAGAAGGCACGGAGCACTGAGTGTGAGGCCCAGAAGATCCTTTATGGGGTAAAATGAAAGCAATTGTCCAAAGCTAACCCCAGGGTGACCTAAGGCCCTGCTCAGATTCTACTGACGTGGAATGGGGAGCAAAGTTGAGTGGTGATCTAGGGAGGGATCCTGCAGGGGTTCAAGGCAGGTGCTCCCAGCCTTAAGGGCAATCGAGGATGTCTTTGGGGGAGTCAACACACCAGACAGGAAGACCATCTGTCAAGGCTGTGTCTTCGTAGCCAGGGAGCACCCACTTGCTGCTTTGCAGTAAACAGAGGAAGGAGGAAGCAGGACTTCAGCATTTTCTCCCGCCGACGCTCAGGATGTCTTCGGAGGGCAGCCTCCAGATACAGATGCTCTGCTAGCGGTGTATGTAGATCTTCTCTCTGAGGAATAGTCACTCCTCTGATGTTGGTGCAAGGATCTACATTTCTCGTTGCCTGCAGTCCCACATGGATATAGACGCAGGATGCTGTGTGCAATTAGGCAGAAGAACTCAAGCCCACTTTGCCCCTTCCTTTCAAGCTGCATGCTTAGCCTTTGAATTGAGCACTCAAAAGGGCTGTGATTTTTTTTTCTTTTTGAAGAAAAGAAAAAAAAAAAAGATGTGTGATTTTTTTTTTTCTTTTTGGATCATTCTGCTCTGGTTGAACTCATTTAACAACTTTATCTGAATCTTTTATTGAAGGTGAATTAAACTGGATACTTATACAACTGTAATAGCCCAGAATCAGGTTTTCCTTAATTTACACTTGACAAGATATACAGAAATTCCTTGCAGCTCTACAGGAGGTTCCCATTGTATGAGCCACGTAATTACAACAGGACCTGATTTGAGAGGAAACACGGAAACAGCATAAGAAAGACCTAATGTCTGAAAAGACAAAAAGAAAGTGGTAGTGGGTAATTTAAGTATAGCAAACTTCCTGACTCCCAGACACACTTGAACGGGGTGAAGTAGGCCAATGCTGCCCTTAGGTCCCCTCTCTTGGCTCCCAGTGACTTCCTAGGGACCCTGTTTATTGTGCTCAGCTTGAACTGCTCAGGTCTGAGCTGGAGCCCATTGGCTGATGGTCGATGCCCAGACCTCCAGTACTTGACCTGGTCGGCTTCTCGGTCACCACTGGCTACAACACCCAGCCCAGCGTGGCTGTCCCAGTGACCACAACGACCGAGCCAAAGCAGACCCCACATTAGGTGTCGTCCACCGTTACCCACCGCTGGGAAGTTGATCCGTGTCAGTCCCTGGGTCCCTTGGCTGGCCACAGCTTAAACCCCTAGTCAGTCCTGCCTGGGGGAGAAAATACATCTGCAGCCTTTCCTCAGTTTCCCTTCAGACCCCACAGAGCTCTGATTTGATTATCTGCACGTGAAATTTATCACAGGAGTGACAAAAGAGTGGCAACTCCCTCTTCCCTTAAGTTTTGCCTGGTTTCCCAGCTCCAACCTAGTATTCTGGTCCTAGAGATTTAGGGATCAGCATTTAAAGGGCCTGCCTCTCTGCACCCCGGAGCCGCCTGGAAGCCCTAGAACTGGAACATTTCCCCAGAGCCTACGGGCAGATGAAGTATTTCCACCAGCCCGGCCTGATTGCTAAGTTGGACCCTGGCAGCATGTAGTTTTTCACTGCAGCCCTCGCTTCTGGGCTGGACCTGCTGGGACCGGCCAGCAAACCCTCATCATCATTCCTGCCTTATCTGTGCCTTCCATCTCCCTGGTATCTGCTGCAGAGGCCACCTCCAGGCCATGCACCCAGCCCTGCCATCCCAGGCTGCTCCCTCCACTGGCCCTGCTGAGGACTAAAGAGCTTTGCCCCTGATGCCCATGGGAACCTGGCAGTAATTGTACCCAGAGGGAGGGATGTAACCCTAGGACATCCAGGGACATGTGTAAATGCAACTTTGGGAACAGCAAGCCCTGCTTTGCCTCTGTTGCCAGATTAACGATAAGTCACTAGAGGAAATCAGTCTGGTGGGAAGAGTATTTTCTGGTCTGTTGGTGAAAGGCTTAGGGGATCCATCCTGGATCTTTCATCTGGGAAGTGATTCACAAATAAAACTGCTTGTCAATTAAAATGCCATTGGATGAGCCTCGAGTTAGAAACAACTCAGGAGCTGCTGAGTCAGCCCGGGAGCAGAGGGTATTTGCAGGAGGAGCTGCTCTGGGCACCGTCTCCTCCCTTGGCTTCCCCAGCACTGCTCTCACATTCTCAACCTCATGTTCTCCTTTTTCCTCTCTCCACGCTCCAGTGTCATCTTCCTCAACTTAACCTCAACTCGACCACCTTCTCTGTTCACACCCTGATAAGGAGCACTCATTCCTATGCCCTCAGAGCTTTCCTTCGCGGCAGCTCTGGACTTGAGGCTCCTGTGGGAATATTCCCCAGACATCACAGATACCAAGGTCAGTCTCTGCCACTACGTGGCCCACAGCTCAGTGGCCCCACGTCCAACCAGATGCAGGTGGCTGAGCTCTTGCGGCACCCTTGCCTCCTCTTTTCCCACAGGGGGTCGGTTACCAAGCCCACTAGTTCTCCTTGCACATTGGCTGCCCTACATCTCCTCTCTGCTGTCCCAGCCTCCTCGCCCCAGCCTTGGGTCAGGTGCTCCTAACATATCGCTTTCATTACCACACGGGCCTCAAACTGATCCCCGACCCCCACTCCCATGCTCTTCCACCAGAGTTAGCTTCCCACAATATAAGCTGCTCTCAAGACTCCCCAGACAATCCCCTTTGCCTTCTTCAGAATGAAGTGCTCATACATGGGGATGGCCCAAGGAACCCTTCATGGGCCCCTGGCATTCCTCTCCAACTCTTCAATTAAACAATGCTTTTTAAATTAAATGAGCCTTTTATTTTAGGGTAATTTTAGAATCACTGGAAAGTTGTGAAGGATGCTGTGGGTACAGCCCTCACCCAATGTCCCCATTGTACCTTATATGCTAAGACACCATGGAAAAAAACAAAATGAGCATTGGGAAATTATTATTAACTAAACTTCAGATTTTATTGGGAGTTCTAGATTCTGTCCCTTTCTGTTCCAGGCCCCCATCCAGCCTCCCACTGACCTGCTATGTCTCTCCAGCGTCCTGTTGCCTCCTCGTGGTTTGTGACCAGACAGTCTGGGGGAATAGGTCAAGGATCCTGTAGAGCATCCTGTATGGGCTTCCTGATGTTTCCTCGTTAGACAGAGGTGATGGATTTGGGGGAAGGACAGGGTGAAATGACCACCTCATCAGCACACACCATAGGTGAGTGACCTCCACACAACACCAACAGTCATGTCAATCCTCATTACTTGGTCAAGTGGTTTCAGCCAGTTTCTCCATGGAAGTCATGATTTTCCCCTTCCAGACTCCATTCCTAAGACATGATATACCTCTCAGTCCAAGACCTTGTCCAGCAGGCTTTCCATTGCCTAGAAAAATGCAAATCGATGGCAGCCATCAAACTCCTTGCCTTTGCAAGGATGTAGTTCTGCCCCTGCTCTGGTATCCATGAGGATCCTAAATTGTCCTCACTACTGCCCACCCCTCAAGGACTCTCACCCCTGGTAGGTGAGACATAGCCAAGGCTAAAGTCTGCTTACCTTGGCCCTTCTTCACCTTCCCTTGGAAGTGGGGTGGACAGAGGATCATGCATGCTTCTCCACTCCCAGGCCCAAGCCATCAGCAGGCCTACAAGGGAGGAGGTCCTCCTATGTCCAGGCCCATTGCTGGGGAGACCTTGCTGCTGCATGCACGTGAGGAATAAAGCTGGCACCGGGGTCACTTTCTGACTCTCCCTTCAGCTCTCCTGCCACTTAGCTCTGAACTCAAGCAGAAAAGCAGAGGTGAGGGGCTTAGAACCCACCCAGAGATCCACCATCTTTCTGGACTCAATGGTTCTACTTTGAGGAGCTGTCTTAGGGAGACAGGAAGAGCCAAGTTTGGAAATGCCTATTCAAGAATGCCTCTTCCCAGTGTCATTTATAACACGTAAGAGATGGGGGCATCTCTTGTCCTCCACGCCAATACATTCAGCAAATTACTAAATCCTGGAGATTGTGTCCCTTATACGGCTCTTATCTGCTACTCTCTCTACTCATGGCTGCCTTAAAGTTTCCCATCCTAATCCCTTCCCAGGTTCCTGTGGGATCTCTGACACCATTTCTCCCTTCGGATCCATGCTGTATCTAGTTACCCACTGCCCTGCTGCATCTTCAACACTCCCCATTGTCTAAACAGAACAGAGTCTCTGATGTTAAATCTGATAAAATAAATAAAAAATAAAGGAGGACACCTGGGTGGCTCAGTGGTTGGGCATCTACCTTCAGCTCAGGGTGTGATCCTGGGGTCCTGGGATCGAGTCCCCCATCGGCTCCCTGCAGGGAACCTGCTTCTCCCTCTGCCTGTGACTCTGCCTCTCTCTCTTTCTCTGTGTCTCATGAATAAATAAATAAAATCTAAAAAAAATAAAAAATAATAATAAAATAAATAAATAAATAAATAAATAAATAAATAAATAAATAGAAATAGGGGAAAAAAAGAAAAGAAAAGAAACCCTCCAACATGGCTGGCATAGTCCCCCAATCCAGCTACAGGGCAAGACAAGCTGAATATATTTGGATATTCTTCCAAATATCTCTTCTGACTAGGAATAACTTTTATAAGAAAGCATTACTCGTGATATTTTTCATGTAGTGATTGATTATATTTCCTGTATATTTTCCTCATTTTCTACCATGAACTTTGTAGTAATTACTTTCATGTAAAGAAAACATTTTTTAAAAAGAGTTAATATGACCTACTTAGGGGGAATATAAGGCATTTTTAACTTAATCACTTTTTAATGTTTTTATTGAAATATAATTAATATACAGTGTTACAGTTATTTTAGGGTCACAAAATAGTGATCCAACAATTGCACACATTTCTCAGTGCTCATCACATGAATGTCCTCTTGACCCCCTTCCCTATGTCATCCACCTCTTCCCATCTCTCCTCTGACTTAATCATATTTTAATAGTAAACACAAACACGCTGGCCCAAAGTCCAGGTGGTAAGTACAGAAACCATGTGATTTCTGTGCAAAGTTTGACTCTTGGCCGAGGGTGGTTCAGGTTTCGACCTCTCAGATGGAATCGGTGCTCTGAGCACCTCGAAGAGTTCGCCCGCCCGTCCACTTGTATGATAAAGTGTGCGGGGCACGGCCACCCTTCCTTGTCAGTGCCTTGCTTAGTTCTCTTCACTTTCATTTCTGATTCCAAAGGGTCTTAGAGACGGCCAGCCATCGCCTGTGGTTTCCTGAGTCTCGTTTGCCCCCACAAGGTTCTTCTCTTGCACTTCATGCTCTGTCTGCTGCCCTTGGAAGGTCCCTGCCTCTGGAGGACGATGCCCCTAGCCCATGTCTGTTCCTCTGAGAGCCTGCGGGGGACACAGGCTGGCAGTAACCCAGAGCCCCAGGACCTTGCACAGAGGCGGTCTGCTCTCCACATTGAGCCAGCCTGCAGTCCTCTCCATCCTGTCAAAGGGCAGGAGGAGCTGGAAAAGAGATACCATATAGTAAGGTGGCAAGAACACTATGGGGCGGACTTCTGGACCTGGGAAAGATCACTCCCAGACCACAAGGTCTGTGCCTTGACGGCACCAGGGCACTGCAGTCCCCACTGTGCTAAACAGCAAAAGAACCACTAGCCACCTGGGGCTTCTTGCATTTATATTTAAGAAAACTAAATACAATTTAAAGTGTAGTTTTCCTTTGCTGCTGTAACAAATTATCCCAAACTTAGTGGACAAAACAACACAAATGTATGATGTGCAGTTCTGGAGGTCAGAGGCCCAGCCCAGATCTCCCTGGGTTAAAATCACCAGTGGGGCTGTGTGGCTTTCTGGAAGTTCTTGGAGAGAATTCCTTCTCGGCCCCTTCAGCTTCCGGAGGTATCTGCATTCCTGGGCTTGTGACCTCGGGATCTCCAGGGCCCATGGTGACCAGTGGAGGCCCTTTCCCCCGGCCCCTGGCCTGCTTGCACACTGCAGGACCCTTGTGTTTGCATTGGGTCCACCTGGAGAATCCAGGACCAGCTTCCATGATAAAGGTCAGTCCAGTAGCAAATTTCACTCCATCAGCTTCCTCAACCCTCTTGGCCACATAAGCTCACAGCTTCGCCAGCCATCAGGACAGGTGCATTGTTGGGGAGGTCACTACTCTGCTCACTGCAAATTCTCAGCCACGAGCCAGATTGACTGGAGCAGAGTAAGACCTCACCGTGATTGCAGAAAGCTCTAGTGGACAGTGTGGCGCTCATAAAGTCACTCTGACAAGAATTCCCACAAAAGCAGTGGAGACAGTTTGCTTGCTCAGTGGGGTTAAAGAGCACGAGGAGAGCTAGAGCAAGGTCAAGGTGGAGGAGATGCCTGCTGGGGGTGAGGGGATGCAGAACACCACCCTGAGCCCCACTCACAGCCCCCCTTCCATTCACCTCAAGAACAAAGACTGTCCTTGACCAAACTTCAGACAGGCTGCCCTGAGCTCTCTTTTCACTGAAGGCTCATCCCTGGGCCTCCACCTGCTTCCTCCACCTGTAGACAGAATCCCACTAAGTTGTTGAGCAAGAATCTCCAGCCTTGACACCTGATCAGGTCCCTCAGCAACACCTTAAGGGCTGTGTCCTCAGCTGGCCTTTGGCAAGAGTCCCGTCCAGCAGCTTTAGAAGCCCCGGCCTGGATGTCCCCTCTATGAACTGTCCCATCCCTGAGCCTCGCTGGCCCCTGGCGGTGAATCCCCAGCTGCATCCGCTATGTCTATAGTGGAGCTCGTCTTCCTGAAGCTTCCTCTCCCCCATCGCCTGAGCCCTGGGTCAGCACTGTCTCTACTGCCTCAGCCAGTGTCCACTCCAGTCCTTTGGCCACCTCAGCCTCTCTACCTTCAGTGTCCAGAGTCCTAGCCTGGTGCCCATCCTATCCTGCCCTTGTCTACAAATCCTTAAGTAGCCCTTTGCTCTCTTCCCTTTACTGATACGCCATGAAACCAAGGATCAAATGTTAATTATCTGTGACCTCTTATTGAATAAAGTTTATTTTCTTTATTCTATATGAAACTGTTTACACTTTCTGTAGTTCTAGTTCTCACCAAAAAAGCCTCAGATAACAACATGAAGTAGCTCTTAACTCATATTTGGTCTCCAACTTGTATTTTCAAAAATGTAGATCAGCATAACTACATTTAAAAAAGCAAAGACAAGGAGGCACCTGGGTGGCTCAGTCAGTTAAGCATCCTGACTCTTGATCTCAGCTCAGGCCTTGATCTCAGGGTCATGAGTTTAGATCCCACACTGAGCTGCATACTGGGCATGGAGCCTGCTTTAAGGGAAAAAAAAAGCCAAAATGGAACCCCAAGAAGGATGACAAATAAAGTTGTGTCATAAAGCAACACAAAGAGAGTAACCTGAGGCCAACCCTTGCAAGCATACGGGCTAAGCCTGCCACTACATTTAAACCTGATGCTCTCTTTTAGAGGTGCCTGTTATCCAAATGCTTAAAACACATAGCATCTTCGTGGTGAGAACAAATGTGTCCCCTTCAGCAAACATGATAGTAAACCCTATCTACTTCAGAGGCAGGATGTAGGTGGAGCACAGACAACCATCAAAAAATATTTAAAAGGTGTAAATGAGAAAAGGAGACTAAATACTGCCCATCTCATGCATATTACCATTCTCAGGGTGGTACATATCATTAGGAATAATTAACATGCTCGATTAGAAGCAGAGGTTGAAACTTGTCATATCGCAGGAAAAGGACGAAGGAAGTCAGACAGAGCACAAGGAGGAGGGAAGAAAAAGAAATAAAAATAGGAAAACTCTAGATCTTCATGTATTACCAGGAGAATTTCATTTCAAAGAGAAAATCAAGAGCTTTCAAACATTGAGTTGCTAAATGCATATCAAGAAGGGCATTAACATATTTTCGTTATGACACTGCTCTGAGTCTCATTCAAAGTATGCGTTCCTGAGAAAGTGGCACGCTAGAACGGGATCATAATAACTGGTCAGTTGTACTTGACATACACTGAATGAAATATCAACAAATGGTTAAGCACATAGACTAAGAACAACGATGTATGAAATGCCTACCCAGTGATCACAGATTTACTTAAACCATATATAATATACAGACTATAACAACACTGTCTACACTTCAATACTGCCAAGTGGCTCCGACGCTTAGCTTATAATTATGCAGAATCACTGTTCCTTTATGTTGCTGAGACAGCACTGGCTTTATTTATTTTTCTTTTTTTTTTTTTTCCAGCACCAGCCTTTTTAAGATTTTCTAGTGGAAGGCTCTGAGCAGCTGCTAAGATCCACCCCTATAAGTATTTACTAAGTGACAGTACTATGCCAGGTTCTACAGTGATTCCAAAGGATGTGAGAGCGTAGTTTCCAGAGTTCATGATCTACCTGAGAGTAGCCAGCAGAGAGCAACATCAGAGGTGTCATCATCACATGGCTTATGGAAGGCCCTGTGGGAGAAGGTTGTGCTGGTTTGCTCACACGGATGTAAAGCCAGTTCCCCTACCAGATGGGTCAACAGACCCCGGCAAGGGTGCAGTGGGAAACTCATCTTGAGCGACAACACTGGGGTTCAGTAGAAGGAAGGAATGGCTCATGTGCAGTGTGCGTGTGTGCGTGGACTGTCTGTCTTCTGGGGGTTGTGTTACTGGGCAAGGGTGCCTTGAAACACTTGACCTGCTTCCAGACTCCAAGAAGACAGCAGCATGAGATAAGAAGGAATCGTGTACTGGAATTCCAAAAAAGACTCATAGGGCTCCATTCTTTGATATATGTCAACGTGAGGGATACTCTATATAGCCAGGCAAGACTTGAGGAAAGAGTCTTATCATGAAACTATGAAACAATGGGAGGGGATCAGTGGCAAGAATAATCTTGAGAATAAACTAACATTCTCCAGGGCAGCAGGTCTTTCTATCTGGGCAAAAATATCTGGGTTTGGTCTATGAGTCAGTCCAGTTAAACATTCTTGAGTAGAACAAGGAAGTTGGGGCAGAGCCAGGAGCCAGGAGCCAGGGTCCTCCTGGAAGGGAGCAAGGGCACCTTGGAGAAACTTGTAGGGATTTGGTAAGTGGAGGAGCCATGTGTGACATGCAGGTAGAAGCACACAGGCAAAGGTGGCTCCAGAAATCCTTATGGCAAAGGGGGTCGAGTCTGGCCAGCTGGACACAGCCACAGGAGCCACCAGTTTTGGATGTTGGCAGACCCGAAACCAAAACCAGAGGTAGGAGGGACTTTTGGAGAAGTATTCACAGCAAACAGGCAGCTGAGGGAAGAATGGGATCATCGGAAAACTCATCTCGGAATAAGTATTTTGCCAAATCCCGGTTGGTTGGAAAGGACAGGAAGGCGTCACAGTTCTGGATTGGACCTGAGTCCTGCCATTTATAGGTGTTGACTTTCTACGAGTTACATAGCTTCTGACCTTCCATTTGTTGGAGATAATAATAACCCTGCTTGTAATGTTATTGTGAGGATGAAATGCCTTTTGATTTGCACAATGCCAGGTCCACAACAAAGATTCAGTTAATTTAGCTGTTAATGAAAATAAAGCAACAGAAAGAGAATCAGATCATAAGCAGGAAAGAGAATGTCCCAGAAGTCCATCAGCAAGCTCAACTGAGCTGGCTCACATTCACCAGTTGGCACTGGCCATTGTGTGCATCCAGACTCTTCCTCAGCTGGATCAGCTGAATTAGTGAAGCTCAGTGCAAAATAAAGATGCAGGGCCCCTCGTTCAAAATATCTTAGAATTTCAAGACAGCACAAAGACATATCCAAGGAGATAAACAAATAGAGTAAAAGCAAATGGATGGAACCCAACACGACAGTTGGTGACTGCTAGGCTGGATTTTTAAATTCAACTACATGCTATATATAAGGGACACATCTGAACCTAAAGACATGGGAAAAGGTGGAAGTAAAATGACAGCAAAATGTAAGTAGGCAAATGCTAATCAAAAGAAGGCTGAGCTCACTGCAGCAACAGCTGTTAAAGCTTTAAGGCAAAAGTATTTTAGGCCTAGAGAGAATCACTACTAAATAATTTTTAAAAATCAGTTCAATAAGAGCATTTAACAATTTTAACCTCTATGAAGCTTGTAAAATGCCCCTAAACAACTTTTTGAAGGTATAGACATATATACAGGGAGGAAATGAAAAATCTACCCCATACAATGTGGTCTTTCCACATTGTTTTCAAACATCGTTAGGTCCAATGGGGAGAAAGCCCCAAAAGTATGGAAGAGTTGAACAACACAATCATGATGGGTAATTTTATGTCAACTTACCTGGATGAAGGGGTGCCCAGAGAGCTAGTACATTATCTCTAGGTGTGTCTGTGAAAGATTCTGGAGAAGATTCTCACTAATGCAGCAGACTGGGCCAACACCTGCCCTCAGCACCATGCGCGCACAGCATCCAACGCAGTGAGGGCCCTGCCAGAGCAGGAAGCAGAGGGAGGGTGAATTCTCTGCATCTGGCACGTCCATCTTCTCCTGCCCTTGAACAACAGAACTTTTGGGTCTTGGCCTTTTCGACTTGGGGACTCATACCAACAGCGTCCCTGTTCTCAGGTCTGGAGGACTCAGACTAAGCTCCACCACTGGCTTTCCTGCATCTCCAGTTTGCAGACAACAGACCCAGGGACTTCTCAATCTCTATAACCATGTGAGTTTCTCCCTTTGTATATATAAATATATCCCCTATTGGTTCTGTTTTTCTGAAAAATTCTGACTAATGTAACAATGAACCAGCATGTTTTAATGGACTGTGCAGAATTCTGCACCCTACAATTAAAGAATCACATTGACCTCAAACTCACATGAAACATTTACAAAAATTGGCCATGCACAGAGCACAAAACAAGTCTCCACTCTCCACCGAGCTCAAACAATTTATGTCTGGCAGATCATGTTGCATGATGCAACTGAGCAAGGAGTCAACAAGATAAAGAAAAAAGGCCTCTAAGTACATAAAAAGGGGAGGTGGAAGGGGGATGGGGTGATAGGCATTGAGGGAGGCACTTGACGGGATGAGCACTGGGTGTTATACTATATGTTGGCAAATCGAACTCCAAAACAAAAAATACAAGAAACAAAACAAAACAAAAAAAGTAAAAGACCTGGTTTTAAATGATTTGTGGGTCAAAGAGGAAATTGAATTTAGAAACATGGAGAAATGAATGACCAAGAAAATATTCCGTGAGGGATGCCTGGGTGGCTCAGTGGTTGAGCATCTGCCTTTGGCTCAGGTCATGATCCTGGGGTCCTGGGATCTAGTCCCGCATCGGGTTCCCTGAAGGGAGCCTGCTTCTCCCTCTGCCTGTGTCTCTGCCTCTCCTTCTGTGTCTCTCATGAATAAATAAATAAATAAATAAAAATTTTAACAAAAGAAAGAAAGAAAGAAAGAAAGAAAGAAAGAAAGAAAGAAAGAAAGAAAAGACTCTGAGTATTAACAAGTAAAGCATCCAGATTTAAAAGTTAGAAAGGCCACTCATTGAACAGACCCAAATAGAGCAGATGTGAAGAGACAATAACGGGGCAACAGAAATCAGTTAAATAAATAGTGAATAGAGAAAAGAGAGTCAAATGTTGGTTTGGCGGGAGGTTAATAAAATAGACAAATATAAGTAAAGCTAATTAAGAAGATAAGAGAGAAACACCAATAAAAAAAAAAGAAAATGTACTGTGTTCAGGAAAAAAAGATGTAAATAGCACATAACAATGAGTTAATAAACTAAGTATATAATACCGTTCAACTCAATGCATTTAAACCACTTGCATTTTGTTCCTCTTCATTAAAAGCCAAATTATTCTAAGGCTTTCATACTCAAAAGAAAAAAGAAGAAGAAGAAGAAGAAGATAAGAGAGAAGGCAAAAATAAGCTGTATTAGGAATGAAAGTGGACAAACCTACACTTCTAATGCATATTGAAATAAAACATACATAACTATGCATCAACAAATTTGGAAACTTGAAATGGAGAAATTACAGAAAAGCGTAACTTGGCAAAACTGAATCTAGAGGAAACTCTGAAAGCACCAGGATTACCAAGTAATCTGGAGTAGTGGTTAAAAGTGTTCCTGCAGAGAAAATACCAGACTCACACAGTGTTACAGGAAACTCCTACCAAACTTAAAATCTTATGCAAATTCTCCCAGAGCATAGGAAAAAATAATATATTTCCCAAGTATTCTAGGAGACCGTGTGTCTCGACACTGAAGTTAAAACAGGAGCAGTGCATTAAAAAAAAAAAAAAAAAAAGCAAACACAAAAGGAAAAAAAAAAATCACAAGCCAAACTCACTCCCAAGCCCTGTTTCAATATCCTTTAAATAAAATATTAGCAAACGGAATCCGACAGTATATATAAAATGATAATCCATATGTATACAGGGCACTTACTGCAGGAATTGAAGCAGGGTTTGATGGGACAAAGTCTATGAATATTACTGACGACATTAACAGATTAAGGACAAAACTGAGTGATTTTCTCCATATGTTGGGAAAATCACCCATTTTCCTAAGGTAACAATACATAGTGATTCACCTTTTTTTCCACGTGTTTCTGAGGTTCTGTTAGATTTAATATAGAAACAAGTATTATAGGAGTTGGGACAAGGTTTATTAAAACTCCTGCAGTGTTTCTGTGGTTGATTTAGAATAGCTTGATCAAAGCGATGTCCAGTATAAAGCAGATAATTACATCTCATCGTTTCTCTGTCTCTGGGACACAGGGGCTCCACGGTGGTCACCAAGGAGCTCAGGACACAGTGCCATCCTGTGTCCCGGGACCCACCCCTGACCTGCACCCCAGTGCCCTGCTGTCCACCTCTGCCAGCGTCACCCCTCGGCTCCGCCAGCAGCTAGAGTGGATGGAATCACAGGTCCCTGCAGGGTGACCTCTGCCTCAACCACACCTGTAAGGACAGTCCCTATGCAGCAGAAGGCTCTGCGCTCTGCCCTCCTGCCCCAGGGTATAGGGAGAAGCCCCAGGCCACCACTCAAGAGAGTCCCACTCCTCTCCTGAATCACAGGAACAGCATGTTCTCCTGAGCCACTCACCATGGGCTGTCACCGGGAACATCCAACTGTGTGGTTTAGGAGCTGCGGCAACTCTCAGTCAGGAGGGCCAGTGCCCCCTCAAGCGCATGGTGTCCCAGCAGCAGCGGAGAAGCTGCTTCCCAGGTGGAGGATGCCAGCAGAAGGGGGCATGGCCCTGACCCCAAACCCCAGGGATCGAAGCAGGGGCTTCACAGAGCCCAGTGCGGCACCTCTCTGCCCACTCATCACTCACAACATTGGGTTGGGGGGGCTTATTCCGTGCAGGTGCAGGAGGACCCTCAGCAGGGAACGGGGTGGGTGGGCTGGGCGGCCTGTTCTTTCTCCAGGTCCTGCTCAAAATTGCGGGAAAAGCAGCCAATGAAACAGAAAATCAATAAAACATGTAGAACATCTGATGGAGGTAAGCTCTATGGAGAAGGGACAAAGAAGGCTGGCAGGGGTGCGAGTGAGTGTCAGAGGTGTTAGAATCGGGAAGACTGACTTGGACAAAGATTTGACCTCAGTGGAAGGACAAACTGTGCATGTTGGAGAAAGAGCGTTTGAGAGGAAAGAAAGAAAAGTCTCCAGGTGTTTGCAGGATTCGGGGTGCTGCTCCCCCAGCGCCCTCCCCCTCCTGCCACAGCTTTGAGCTGCCCGATAAACCTGTCATTTTTCTAATGGCCTCAAAGTTCCCAGTTTTCATGTACACCAAGGGTAGGCTGCAGATTTTATATAGTAATAAACCTCAGCTGCTACATTCTTCTTCTTCCTTAGAAGAGTGTAACTCCTCAATAAGGCATTTTAAATTTAAATTTATTTCGAGGAAGGAGCTTTCTCTAAAAGCCTTTATACTCCTTCAAGCAACAGGTTAGGAACAGCCACAGTGATGTGATAACCTACATTTTCTTCCTTGAGCGATGATGGGAAAGGCTTCTTACCCCGATTCTCTCTGCACACTCACCTTTGGCTCTGCACCCAGAGGACGGTGTATGAAACACGGAAGGAGAAAACTGGAAAAGACACTTTGGACTCAAATATGACGTAAAAATCTCCGAGGGATACAAACACAGTGCAGCGATGGGGGCTGGAGCAGGGGGTTCATTCCAGAAGCGGAATGCAGCTGCTGACAGTCAGCTCCTGTGGAGTGGAGGAGACACACCTCTCAGGCATCAGCGGCCCGACAGGCAGGAGGACAGAGACCGTGTGTCTGTGTGGCTGCCTCCCCGCGGCACACCCCCCTCCACCCAGGCTGAGGTTTCAATAAGTCAAGGTCATTCAAATTCCTCGTTGGCCAGAGGCCAGCAGCAGCGAGTCCCAGACTGAGGATCACATTCCTCCTGAAATCATTTCCAGCCATAGTAAAGGAGCAGACGCCACAAAGCCAACCTCCCACCTTGTCCCAAATTCCAGGAGCCTCATATATTGAGCTGGACTCACGTGGACTCCACTGGGAGCCACATAGCAGCAAGGCCTCCCCTCTTCCAGTCATATTTCAAAGAGCTACTGCAAGATGCAAAGATAAAGGTATCAGTGTTAATATATTAAGAACAAATTTGGGAGTTGGAAAGTTAAAAATAAAACTCCAAAATGCATTAAAACCATGCATGGAGGCAGCCCCGGTGGCGCAGAGATTTAGCGCCGCCTGCAGCCCGAGGTGTGATCCTGGAGACCCGGGATCGAGTCCCACATCGGGTTCCCTGCATGGAGCCTGCTTCTCCCTCTGCCTGTGTCTCTGCCTCTCTCTGTGTGTCTCTATGAATAAATAAAATCTTTAAATAAAAAAAAAAAAAACATGCATGGAGGCATCCATGGTAGTTAACGGAAGTAACTAAGGTCCATATTGCATTTGGAGGGAGGGCTGAATAACGAATAACTCGTTGACGTGTATACACACACTATATATATAGGGTAAACGTCAAACATAGCGAGTACGAGAATCGGAAGGAGACCCAAAATCTTTATTCACCAAACACATTTTTCTCTGTCTGCAAAGAATCAGATCAGCAAAATTGCTATACAAATGTAAGCATGCAAACACCAGTTGTACTTCTGTTTTTACGAATAATAACCAGTTACAAGGTAAAATACAAAGAGAAATTACACTTACAGCGGGGGTTCGAGGAAGTAATCCAGTCGCTGGTGGGCCAGCCTTCCTGTGCTTCTGGGCAGCCACCTTCCCGGGGGTCACTGCAGTTCAGAGATGCTGGCAAGAGTCTCAGGCCCTTCTCGTATGTCAGAGGTCTCTGGTGGGCGTGTCACCTCTCTGTTCAGAACCAAGACTGGTCAATAAGACAAAGCCATCGATGCCCCCTCTGTGGATTTTCTCTTATTCTCTTGTTAAGCTTCAGTCTTTTTTAAAAAATATAAATTCAATCCGCCAACATACAGCACATCATTAATTTCAGGTGGAGAGTCCAATAATTCATCGCTTACATGTAACACCCAGTGCTCATCCCATCACATATCCTCCTGGGTGCCCATCACCCAGGTACCGCATCCCTCCTACCTCCCTTCTGAAGCCCTCACTTGGTCTTTTTTTCTGCTGGCCACTTGGGTAGGGCTATTCTGCTCCCACCTGGCACCTTCTCTGATTTCTGGAAGCTTCCAGAGCTGAAGCTGCAGGGTGTTCTTTAGGGAGGAGGGATTGTGCATCCTCTTTCAGGGCTACCCTCAGCTAGCTGGCTAGAACATCTAAACAGTCATCAGAGAGAGAAGATCTTTCTGTAGAGCTGCACTTCTCCCTGCTGGGACAGAGGAGCATTTACATTTCAAACAGAATTCTGGGTATTAGTACTTGACTTTCCAAAATACAACTTAAGGGTGGATTTGCCCTTGATAATAAAGGAGTCATCATCTTATGAAAGGAGAACAGGGCTCCTTTAAGTGTTTTCTTCTCAAATGTTTTGAGATCATTGACAGAGGGAGAAATTAAAAGCTGAAAGATTCCAGGGGGCACCTGGTTGACTCAGTTGCAAGAACATATGACTCTTGAACTTGAGGTTGTGAACTTAAGCCCCACACTGGGTGTGGAGATTGTTTAAATAAATTTTTAAAAAACTTAAAAAAAAAATTTAAAGCGAAAGTATTCCAAATCGCTGTTGATTACATTTATCAAGAATGATAATGAAACAGGAAAGGAAAGTAATAATAAGAAGGAGCACGTCTCTATCTGAATTTTTTCTTCAGTTTGTTTTACTAGACAAAAA
Organism: Canis lupus baileyi; assembly: GCF_048164855.1. NCBI lineage: Eukaryota > Metazoa > Chordata > Mammalia > Carnivora > Canidae > Canis > Canis lupus. The sequence goes on from NC_132868.1 coordinate 9,503,063, forward strand.
TCTAAGTTTGCTAACTTGACTTTCTGGCTCAAAGTCAAACGCCTAATGATGCAATCATACCTTTGCATTTCTCCTTTTACCTTGACCATGTCAGCACAGGCTCAAACAAGGTGCATTGGCTGAGGATGCACCAAGCGATGGACAGTGTGGCATTCTCAGAATGATGGATCCCGATGACTACTGCTGCACCAGGGTAGTTGACCTCCTGCCAAGGCCTTCCCACAAGCTTTTCACTAGAGGACAAGGTATCCTTCCCCAAATCCTTGCTAGCCCTCTTTGCAGCCAGGGCCATCAGAAACTTATAGGCTGGCCATCCATGCCATGATCTAGGTCACAGAGCCCCCTGCGTAGAGCAAGGCATGGTCTGGTTTCACTATATTCCTGCTCGGCTCTTGAGTCTTCTAATTATAATGGATCACGTCAGAGGTTGACAATGGCAGATACTATAACATTTGCTTGTGATGCAGACATGAATAAGACAGCCATGGCCTCATGTTCAGAGCACGTAGGGAAGCACAAGCACATGCCCAGGCTGAATACTATGCTGTAAGAGAAGCATGTTCAATGCCAATGGGGCTCAGAAGAGCAAGCCTGGTCTGCTTAGGGGACCAGCAATTCTCTCCAGAAGGACGAGCTGGTGGGTAAAGAAGACACAATGTAGGCAGGGAGTTAACACATGTGTTCACTCATTTATCCATCATCCACTCAAAAGCACTCGTTGAGAGCCTACATGAGCCAGGCACTGCTCTAAGTGCTCAGGCTGGGGAAACAGGAGAGATAAACTCTATGTCCTCATAGGCATTTCAACTAGTATATCTACTGTTGAACTACTGGTTCTTCCAAAGCAAGGGGACTGCTCCAGTTAAAAGGGGGGGGGGGGGTTTAAGCTGGCCAGTCTAGGGACCATAGTAAGTGTTCACCAGCACGAATACTAGTAGTTACACTGAAGCCCATTGGGTAAAATAGAAATCCATCATCCTACACCTTCTAGACAGAAGAAAGAGTAATGCAAAACCCCAAGACTAGAAGGAATTTGGCATGTTTAAGAAAAACATGAGGGAAAATGTTCACATCTGATGGGAAAAGGAAGTGTTAATACCTATAATTTAAGGCTCCATCCAAGTCTATAGAAAGACATGATCTTTTTTTTTTTTTTTTTTTTTTAGAAAGACATGATCTAAAAGAAAATATGAATATAACTAAGTAGCTCACAGGGGAGAGAATACAATGGGAAAATAAAACATAAAATTATGTTCAGTCAAATTAGTCAGAGGTAATCAAATGAAAATTAGAGTTGTTTTCTTTTTTACCAAAACATTATCAATTTTGGTTATACGTTAATTAAATGTTTATTTTTATTTCACAGGAGTTTTTTTTAAATATTATGTTGAACTTCTAGATACTATTCTCTAGATTGTGCTCTGTTTGCAGAGCTATAGAGAGACTGAGAGAGACGGAGTGACGGGAGTCAGGGAGGAAGTGAGAGAGGGAGAGAGAGAATTTACAAATATTGTATTATTATTGACAATAGTTTTAACACATTGAAAGCCAGACTATCAAAAGGCTGAAAATTTTACTTTCAAATACTTTTTTTTTGAAATATACATTGTTAAAATATTTTTTTGGTTAATTTGAGATATTCTTTGATGTTTTTTAATTTTGGGGACTTGGGAACCATGAGAATGCATTATTTGCTCATGTAGATTACTAGAAAAATATTTTATATATTATAAAAAAATAAAAACAAACTGTCACAGCAAAAATAAATGTTTCCATAAAGATATATTTTCTTTCCACAATTGCAGTCTAGGATTCTATCTTAAAACAATATTCATGTATTTTCCCAAATATAAATGCACAAAGATTCCATCACACCAATGCGGTAATAGCAAGAGTCTAGAAATAAGCTGCAAATTCACCAGTAATCGGCTATTAAAATATACTAGCACATTAAAATTATAGTAAGATACTACTTCATACCCACCAGGATGCCTATAATTTTAAAAAAAGAAATGAAACATAGTAAATGTTAGCAAGGATGTGGAGAACATAGAACCCTCTCGTACCTTACTGCTGGAAAGGTAGGATGGTATGGCTGCTGTGAAGACACAGTTTGACCATTCCTTAAATGGTTAAACACAGAGTCAGCACGAGTCACCATTCCACACCGAGGTATAGATCCCAAAGAACCAAAAACTGTACATATAGAGTAGAATATTATCCAGCCAAAAAAAGGAATAAAAAAAAAAAAAAGGAATGAAGTTCTTCCTACCTGCTATGGTGTGGATGAGCCTCAACAACATGGTGCTCAGTGAAAGAAGCCAGACACAGAAGCTCAGCCACGGTATGACTCCAAATGGACATACAGAATTGGTAAATCCATGGAGATAAAAAACTGGTGGATGCCAACCATGGGCTTTGGAGAGGAGAGAATGGAGAGTCACTACTTAGTGAGTTTGAGGATTTCCATTGGGATGATGAAAATGCTTTGAAACTAGATGGACTAGGGGGTTGTACAATGAGTGAATGTACTAAATGCCACTCGATTGTTCACCATAAGATGGCTCATTTTACATTCTGTGGATTGCACCTAGAGCACACACCCACACACTCATCATAATAGGCTCCTGATTGCATTAAAGACTGGCCATTTGGTGCAGTCCCAGTGGCCCAGCGGTTTAATACCGCCTTCAGCCCAAGGCCTGATCCTGGAGACCCAGGATCGAGTCCCCTGTCAGACTCTGTGCATGGAGCCTGCTTCTCCCTCTGCCTGTGTCTCTGCCTCTCTCTCTCTCTCTCTCTCTCTCTCTCTCTCTCTCTCAGTCTGTGCCTGTTATGAATAAATAAATAAAATCTTAAAAAAAAAAGACTGGCCATTTGGAAAAGAAAAAATCAGAGGATACTCGATGTACAAATATGTAGAAAAGCACAGGCTGTGTTGAAGGGCAAGGTTAAGCCAACTAGACAGTATGATCCCATTGATGAAAAACCTGCCCCATGTGTGGTAGATGTACAGACATTCATACACCCGCTTAAATACATTTATGTGTATGCAAACCAGTCTTGCAAAAACTGGTTACCATGGGAAACAGCAATGAGGAGCTTCAGGGAAGGTGAGAAGGGAAACTTTCCCATTCTACTTTGTTGATATCTGTAATGTTTTGTTTTGTTTTGTTTTCCCTAAGAGAGTGAGACCATGGTTGAGAGGTGGGGAGAGAAGCAGAAGAGGGAGAGAATCCCAAGCAGACTCCCTGCTAAGTGCGGAGTCCAAAGCGGGGCTCGATCTCACAGCCCTGAGATCATGACCTGAGCCGAAACCAAGAGTCAGATGCCCAACCGATTGAGCCACCTGGGTGCCCCTGTAATGTTTTTACACCATGTTTTTTTTTCTTTTTAATCTAATTTTAAAAATTAAAAATTTAAACAGTAAGCTGAGAAATCATAAATATACCTCACATGCCATATATGTGACATAGATACGTTTTATATAAGTGTTATCTATCATGCTAAGTCAGATTCTCTTGCCGCACCCCACCCCTTAGACTTAGCAATATACAGTCAGTTCCCCTCCAGACTTCTCCCGCGTCCTGCGAACGAGTGTGTGGGACCGTCTCCCTCCTGGCCTGGATGCAGGAACTTGGCCACAGTATCCATTCCTTATACACTCGTGCCTTTTCAGGATTAGCACACTGCCTGATGCATATCACATACGGAAGCGTACACACAGAAGGAATTACTTAGCATGGAAATGAGTGCATCACGTTTTTAATAAGTCAACAGTACCCTATTAGGGTTTGCCGAGTGTGGCGCTCCCGTGTAATACTCTAAAGATACCCTCTAGCAATTTCTAAATTTCCACCAAACTGAATAAATTTGTACATTGCAGATATTATTTTAAGAGCCACAGCTTTCATCTCAAACACAACTAGAACCCGTAAGTATTGCCACAGTACAGTATTGGCAGCAAAACTTGGTCATTTCTGCGGGAAGGGCTCTCAAATTTAAAATCAGAAGAGTCTTCAGTTAATACCCCATGTTGTCCAAAAGATGCATGGTATCCTTGGCTCGGTAAGCAAATGAACAGGATATCAATAAACCTCTGAGAATTACAGATTAGCATTTATCACTTGTCACCACAGCATCATCTATGAACCCTCGCCTGGGCAGGATCCAAGCCATGGTGCTCACAGTGACATCAGCTTCCCTGTCACACCTCAGGAAGGCCCTGTGAGGTCCGGCTGTGAACCCACGGGACCCCTCACTGGAGAGTGAGTGTCATGCGAGTTCTCCTTCCACCCGGCCACCCCAAAGCCTCATCATTGCCACGAGCCACACTTCGGGATTGGCAAAGGAGCCCCAGTCATGAGACTCTGGTTCCCCATGTGCATTGTCTGGTCAAAATAAAACCCTTCACTTCTATCAAAAGGTGTGGAGTCAGTTTTGAGGGGCGGAAGGCAGCAGGAGCCGCGGCCGGTGACCACACAGGAGCCCCCGCCCCAGGCAATCCGCAGGGACACGGAGGGCGCCACCCGCGGTGGGTGGACAGAACCTGGGCGTCACGGACAGGACGCGGAGCAGAGTCCTGGCCCCAGGCCCCGGGGTGCCGGTCGCCTCTCCACCTGCTGCGCCCGTCCAGGGGGTGCAAGGCCAGCTCCATGAGCTGCCGTTTGCCCGAGCCTCCCGCTCTTTCCAGGCTTCTGGTCTGTGATCTGCCGACATTACTTTGTGCTTAGAGATAGCGGGTCACTGCTCCCCGATCCCTCGCTGCGCGCGGACCTGCCACTGCCGCGGGGTGGGAAGCATCGAGGAGGGGGTAACGTCCGGCCGGAGGGGAAGCGATGTCGGGGTTAGTGAAGTTAATCCACTGCGGCACCTGCCTACGACAGCAGGGTCCTGAGGAGAGAAACAGAAAGTGGGGTGGGGGGACACTGAGCCCAAGGTTGAGAGCACCCAGGAAACCGGGGTGGCTAAGTGGATGTGAAGGTTGGGGCAGAGGTGACGTCAGCCCCCAGAGCCCAGTGGACTCTCCCGGGACCCCGCCCCACACCTGAAAGCACACATGGCCACAGGCGGGATTACTCAGGGTCCCCTGGGCTGAGCCAGGACAGTCAGCAGAGGTCGGGAGCTCTGAGCCAGCGGAACCAGGGATGTCACACAGAGAAGCTTCGAGGCTCCGGTGTGCTGGAGAGGCCCGGCTCCTCCTGCTGGCAAGGCTCTCGGTGTCCGGGCCGGCGTCCTGAGGTGCCCCCTCTGGCCCCACCGCTGTCCACGTTCATCCCCTTTCGATGCCTGGACCTGAAGGGGTGGCTGCCCACAGCCGGGGGCTCGTGTGTGACAGAAGCCCGAGACAGAGGCTACCTGGAGAGCTTGCACTGTCCCTGCCGTCCGGCTCACAGGGCAGCGGGAAAAACAGGCCTCCATGACCACGTCCTCGCAGACTAAAGTCTCGAGCTGCCATCCTACAGAGGACGAGGCACAGAGGGGGTCCCCTGACCACGGTCACCCAGGAAGGACAGAGCAGGGCTGGGAGACGTGCTCTGACAAGCAGGTAATCTAGCGACTGCAGCGATGATAGCAAGCACCCCCAGAGTGCTCCCTGGAAGCCAGGCCCTGTCTGGAGCCCGCACAGATCACTGCATCGCTCACAACAGGCAGGCGACCACGTTCCAGATGCGGGCCTGGACTCACGCAGGAATAAGCCACCTGCCCAGGGGCACACGGCTGGTCAGGGAAGAGCCCTGACACCAAAACACGCAGGCCCCGGCCCTGTCTGTCTGCGTGAATCACCCTGGCACCATCCCCCGAGGGTCCTCCAGGACTCGGTGGTGTCAATAGCCCTGCCACAGCCTTCCTGATCCTTCTATGTAGGGTGATCTCTGGCCTCACCACCCACCCTAGCACAAGGAGTCCTCCACACAAAAAGAACACTTGCAAATCTTCCCTTGCCCTTTCTTAGCCTGGCCCTGCTCACCACCATGTCACGCAGCCTGCAGTGGGGCAGGACAGAGGACGTGCACACCCAGGAGGATGCCCCTGGCCTTCCTGTCCCCTGACCATCAGCAGCACTCCCTGTAGCACTGACAGGTCCCGGGGAGACTCTGCTCCCCCTGCTGCTGGGCCCTATCCCCCATCCACCCCTGAGTGAGGTGTTAGGGCTGTGGGATTTTCAGTGAGGATCCTTTTCCCACAGGGCATCCCAGAGCCCACAGGGAGGCCCTCTGGGCAGGCCCAAGTGATGACTGCACTTGGACATGGGACTTAGACTGGCTATTGTCTGGGCAGAGCATGGGGGTCACCTGGGGACCACTACCTTCTTCTCTTCTAGCTGTGTGCAAGACGGAAAAAACTCTCTAGCCTTTGCCCTCATGTCCCCCTACCTGCAGAAAGCCCTCCTCCAGGACCGGACAGATCATAACTAACATGGCCTGGCTGCCTTGCTCAGCCCTAAGTTGAAGGACTTTTGCATATGAAGTGTTTGCAGGTAAGAACTTGACCGTGGTCCCCTTACTCTGTGGAGCCAAGGAGTCACAATCCCATGACCTCTGCACCTCGTTTTACCTTTTGCCTGGAATGATTTTACAATAATCACGATCTGGTGTAATTTATTTATAAAATAGGAGAAATAAATGACAACATGAAGAGTACATAGACAATGCCTCTTCTGTATCCTTCTCTGAAAGGTTTGGTCGTCCAATAAAGGCATTTACATAATCACATTACATTTATTGCTCACAAGGATAAACTAACAGGGGAAGGAAGGCTGTCTAGCAGATGCCCAACGATAGAAGTTGCAGCAGGAGGATAAACATAAATGTTTTCATCGCTATTCCAGGGGCAAGTGCTCTCCCCAAAGTCAAATATTAGAAGAGTTGGCGGTGGTTCTCGATTGACCATTTTTTACTCTAATCACTCACTCTCTATAGATTATCTTCATAGGTAATCTTTGGAAAATCAATCCCCGTGTGGCTGAGAACAGAGTTCATGTTGCCTCTCACTTTGTGCCTGATTTTAAAGGGATAAGGCTGGAAACTTCTCATCCAGAGGTGTAGGTGGCAGGAGAGTGGGAAACAGCACTGAGTGCCGCAGAGAAGCACTGGGCTGTCCTTGGGCACATGAGGCCAAGGCTGTACCCCTAAAAAAGCATTGTGACCTGAGATATAAAACGCACCAGGTGGCTGACATCATGCCTCCCATCTGGAATGGTGGAGATGACAGTAGTTGCCACCCACACTCCTCACGAGGATATGGGAAGAATGAACAAGACGGTGTTTCTGTTAACGGCTCTTTGTGGCTCAGGGCTGTGCTACCTAAAACAGCAGAGCTGGACACTGCTGCCAAACATTTCCCAGGTCAGATTCATGCTGTGCTCCCTCTGTGTTGTGGCCCTAATGGATGCACATTGCACTAATCTCTGGGGACCTAAGGGAGTACTCACCTGTCTTTCTGCATCTTGAGGAGAAGCTATTTGCACGAAATCAGTCAGTTCTGCTGGACAGAATCAGTACCAATATGCACCAAATAAGCCTTCTTCAGACGGGCCTTTCAACAGTCCGAGTTTGTGTTCTGAAAAGTGCTGGTCTGCTTTGGTCTCCCTGCACTGTGCTTGTCCCCTACTGTGCGTCAGAGTAAGGGCATCAGAAAAAGAGACAGAGGGCTTTAGCCCCATTCAATCTGGTTAGTGCAGGCAGGCAATCTGACAAACACAGAACTTGGGTTAAAACAATGCACTCACAATTGTGAAAAGAGTCTTTTATTCCCGGGAGCACCTGTGTGGTGCAGTGGGTTGAGCATCCGACTCTTTGTTCTGGCTCAGGTTGTGATCCCTGGGTCATGAGATCAAGTCCTACATTGGGATCCACGCTTAGTGCAGTGTCAGCTTCAGATTCTCTCCTTCTCCCTCTACCCCTCCCATATGTGTTCTCTCTCTCAATATATAAATCTTAAAAAGAGAGAGAAAGAGAGTCCCCTGTCCCCTCTCCTACCTTTCCACCAGGACAAGTCTCTATTTTACAGAGAATAGGGAGCCACCAATGGGAACAATTATTGACTTTTGCTCTATTGATTTATCAACTATTGGGCTATCCAGATGTTTGGGGGCCGGGAGAAAAATAAATGATGACATTTCTACAAAGCCCTGTCAGTAGGAAAGGAAAAGGAGGTGAAATAGGTCAGAAGCTGGGGAGCATAAAGGAGTCCGGGAGTCCTCCTTGTACAGGAGAGTCCAGAATCAAGCTGGGTCATGCTGCATGTGTGGTGTGTGGGGCCATGTGCCATGTGAATTCTGTTCTCTATGCTCCTAATATCACGAGTTCTCACACCTTTGGGGGAAGGAGAACAAGAAGCTCTAGGAAGAGGCATATATGAACTCCTAGCCCCAAGTTTTCCAAGTAGAGCACATGCTCATACCTCCACCCACAAAAATTCTAATTTACAAGTCAGCAGGTCCCACTGACACAAACCATACAAATCTCTGGGGACAGTGAGTCTGCAGTGATCCCTCTCTGATCATATGCTCTATCTAGTGGTGATGGTACCGAGGACTTTCTGGAGGTCAGGTGCCATGCTAAGTACTCAATGCACACTGTCTCATGCATGCTTCCTGGACACCCTGACCCAAAGACGCATGGCTCACAAGTGCCATAAAATGTGTTTGAATTGGACCCATGTGATTCTAAAAACCAAATAAACTCTTCCAGATTGCCTTTAGACTGACAGGGAGGAGGACTCAGTTGATGTTGTTTGCTCCCTCTGAGATTAGGAACTGCAGCCTTCCTCCTTGATCAGTTTTGTTCTCTGTCCAAGTTTCTCCCTTGACTTTGTTTGTACCTTACGTCTCTGACTTACATCAACCACTTCCTCCTATAATTAGGTCTCAAGACTCACCAACACTCTCCAAGGTTGTATTTTCACTAGATCACTGAGGTTAGGCCTCCTTAGGAGTATGGTGTTCTGTGTTTATTAATATTAATATTTTCCTTGAGAAGAACTTTATACATGCTCATTGTAAAAACATTTTGGAAAATGTACACAAAGTTTAAAGGTAATAAAATTCACACACATTAACATATGTACAGTCTCATATTCACATACACACACTCACACTCCCCACTCACACACACACACTCATGCCCACTTAGACACACACCTGTGCACTATCACACGCACAAACATACTCATACATGACACACACATACACATTCACACATATACACACACATACATACTCAGGCATATTTACAAATGAGATCATATCATAATCTTGTTTATAGTCAATCTTTAGCCTATTCTTATATAATGAAATATTTCCATTTTATAAATGTGCGTATACATATATATACATACATAGTTTTACTATATATTTTATTTTTTTAATGTTATCTCATTTTATGGATATATCACATCTTATTTGTTGAATGTGCCACTTTTGGACAAGAGGTTTTTATTTAGTATTGGCATTTGTAAACAAAGTTTTAACGTACATCCTTGTAACGTGAACTTAGTTTTCTTTTCATTAAGAAAAATTCTAATGAGAATAATTAGACTGATGAGAAGCCACATTTTTAAACTTGAAATATATATACATATAACAAAACATATATATACATTAAATAAAACATACAAATAAAAAAATATATATATATATAAAATAAAGGGAGCCACGTTATACTCTCCTGAGCATTCTATAAGATTCCCTCTTTTATCACAAGTTCATCAACAAGGGATTATCACCATAGCCACTGCCAAATTGAGATTTAAAAAAATGAGATTTCATTCATTTTAAAACTGTATGGACTTGTTATTGAGGTGAAAATTTTTTTTGTTTGCCCTATGGCCATCCAGATTTCAACTTGTCCAAAAAGACCATTTCTAAATGTCACCTATGTTTTTGTCTCTTTTTGTGTGTGTGGCTAAATATGTCTTCATGAGTCTTAAAAACACTTCTAATAAGAAGAAAATTAACCCTATTCCTCTGACCCGTGATACACTGCAAATGCTTCCCCTAGTTTGTTTTTTGTTTTGTTTTGTTTTGTTTTGTTTTTTGGCATATTTTCTGATTTATTTCTGGTGAGGCTTCTACTTCCAGTCTGGATGGAGTAACACACCCTGGGTTTACTCTTCAGGGTGTGTTACTCCTCTCAGAGGAAGAGGGCCAGTCACATATATTAAAAATTGTTTTCAAACACTGGCCTTGAGGCAGCCCAGGCCAGGGATATCTATGAGACAGAATGCAAATGGGGTGAACCCTGTGATCACTCAGTTTCTGCCCAGAGAAGGCACCCAGATGTCAGAGGGACTCAAGGAAGTCAGGACCACTGGAGTTCTTGGGCAAAGCACCACAGAGGAGAGGACGTGGAGGTGTGCAGAGGGTGGGCTCTGTAAATTGAGTGATGATCAGCACATGTGTGTGAGAATACTACCAGAAAGAAAGGGCAAAGGATCTGTAGGGCTGAGGAGAACACCCCTGGGTCTCTCACAGACCAGGTACCAGCCAGAGGGGAAAATCTCATCAACTATGGGAACAGTCCTGCTAAGCACAGGGGAGGGGAAACTGACCCTAGACTCAGTGTTGTGCTGGTTTTCCTGAAGTCAGCTAACAGGAAGCTCTAAAAAGAACCACACTGTCTTTATTGTCTCCAAGAACACAAATCAACAGTACTTACAAGAATGCAAAAGTATTCAGCACCCAAGGTAAAATTCACATCTGGCATCCAAGCAAAAACCACCAAGCCAGCAAAGAAGTAGGAAAATACAAATTGCAAGGAGGAAAACTCAGTCAGTCAGAAAGGCACAGATAATAGAGTCAGCAGACACAGATAGTGGGAGTGGTTGTGTGACTGTGCACCATATGTCCAGAACTAAGGGAATGATTGAGAATGTTGAGGAGAGACAAGGAAGTTATGGAAGGCAGCCCAATCAAACCTCTAGAGATTAAAAGTGCTAGGTATTATATTCAAAATACAAAGAGTGTTATTAATAAAAGATTAGACATTGAAGAAGAAATAAATAGAGAATCTAAAGATAAAAAAATTCTAACAAATGAAACCCAAGGAGAAAGGAAATTTTTTTTAAAAGATTTTATTTATTTATTCATGAGAGAGAGAGAGAGAGAGGCAGAGACACAGGCAGAGGGAGAAGCAAGCTCCATGCAGGGAGCCTGACATGGGACTCGATCCTGGGTCTCCAGGATCCCGCCCTGGACTGAAGGCGGTGTTAAATCCCTGAGCCACCGGGGCTGCCCAAGAAAGGAGAATTTTTAAACAAATATATGGTGAGACAGCCTTAAATAGCCAAATATACCTCTAACTGGAGTCTCTCCAAAGGATGTGGGAAGTGGGGGTGGAGAGCAGAAAAATGATTTAAAGTATTAGTGGCCAAAAATGTTCCAAATTTGATGAAAACTGCAAACCGACAGATCCAAGGAGCAAATCTTAAAAGCAGCCAGAGGGGAAAAGGCACTTTATATACAGAGGAACAAAGAAAAGGCTGACAGTAGATTTCCTATCAGAAACTGTAAACTATAAAGCAGAAGAGAAGCATCTCTAAAGTACTAAAAGAAAATTGTCAACTTAGAATTCTTTATTTCCTGAAAATACCTTTCAAAAATTGTGGAGAAATAAGGACTTTTTTCAGACATACAAAACCTGAAAGAAATCATCACCAGAAAACTCACACTACAAGAAATGTTGAAAAGATGTCCTTCAAGCAAAGAAAAATGCTATCAGGTGGGAACCTAGGTCTACACTCAGGCATGAAGAGTATCAGGACCCAGCAATTGCACTGTTGGGGATTTACCCCAAAGATACAGATGCAATGAAACGCAGGGACACCTGCACCCCGAGGTTTATAGCAGCAATGTCCACAATAGCCAAACTGTGGAAGGAGCCTCGGTGTCCATCGGAAGATGAATGGATAAAGAAGATGTGGTCTATGTATACAATGGGATATTCCTCAGCCATTAGAAACGACAAATACCCACCATTTGCTTCAACGTGGATGGAACTGGAGGGTATTATGCTGAGTGAAATAAGTCAATTGGAGAAGGACAAACATTATATGGTCTCATTCATTTGGGGAATATAAATAATAGTGAAAGGGAATAAAGAGGAAAGGAGGAAAAATAAGTGGGAAATACCAGAAAGGGAGACAGAACATGGAAGACTCCTAACTCTGGGAAACGAACTAGGGGTGGTGGAAGGGGAGGTGGAAGGGGGGTGGGGGTGACTGGGTGATGGGCACTGAGGTGGGCACTTGACGGGATGAGCACTGGGTGTTATTCTGTATGTTGGCAAATTGAACACCAATAAAAAATAAATTTATTATTAAAAAAAAACCCTTTACCTAAAAAAAAAAAAGAAGAGTATCAGGAATGTTAATGACATGACTAAATATAAAGATTATTTTATTTATTAGTTCTATCTCTCAACGAGATAACCAATTACTTAAAGTAGCTACTGTGTATTGTAGGGGTTATAACATTATGTAGAAGTAAAATCTATGCAAAGACAGCTCAAACTCCAGGAGAGATAAAAACGAAAGTATTCTGTGTAAGGCAGCAGAGTGTTTCCTAAAGTTTGACTGTAGGTAAGTTATTTTCCTTTTTCCTTTCTTTTTTTGCCTTATTTTTGATTAAGTAAATACTTTATTATGTTTTCCTCTAGCATTTTCTCTTTTTTTAAAGACTTATTTATTTATTTAAGAGAGAGTGAGATAGAGAAAGAGCATATGAGTAGGGGCAGGGGCAAAAGAAGAAGCAGGCTCCCCACTGAGTAGAGAGAGCCCAATGTGGGGCTTGATCCCAGGACCCTGGGATCATGACCTGAGCCGAAGACAGATGCTTAACTGACTGAGCCACCCAGGCACCATCCTCTATTGTCTTCTTCATTATATATTCTTTTATTACTCTTTTAGCAGTAACCCAAATCAAAATATGCATGCCTGACTTACACAAAAAAATCACTTTTTTTTTTTTTACTACTTCCCTGATAAGGGAATTCAGAGCTAAGAATTCAATTCTCCATCCACTTTCCTGACATTCAGAGTTATTGTTGTCCAGCATTTCCATTACATATTTGTTTTAAATCCCACCAGATAGCATGATTATTGTTTATACCATCAGTACTCATCTATATATTCATTATTCTCATAATTCACCCATTACTATTCTCCTGCATTTCTTTCTGTCCTGCCAGGCTTCCATCTATGATGAGTTTCCTTCTCTTAGAAGAACTACCTTTAGAATTTCATTTAGTGAAGACCTGCCAGTAATTACTTCTCTTCGTTTTGTTGGACTGAACATATATTTATTTTGCCTCATTTTTAAAAGATTTTACTTATTTATTCATGAGAGACACAGAGGCAGAGATATAGACAGAGAGAGAAGCAGGCTCCTCACAGGGAGCCCGATGTGGGACTCAAGCTCCAGACCCAGGATCATGACCTGAGCCAAAGGCAACCGCTCAATTGCTGAGCCATCCAGGCGTCCCTGTTTTGCCTGATTTTTAAAGGGTGTGATCTCTTGGTAGATGATTTGAGGTTAGCAGTTCTTTTGTTTCAGCATTTCAAGATGCAGATGGATTTCCATGTCTTCTGGCTTCGAGTGTTCCTTTTGAAAGCCTGCCTTCCTTCACCCCCTCTCCTTGGGAGAAGGTGTTGGTATATCTCATGTTTCTGTGCCCCTCTTGTGTTTCTGCACATCCTTGTATCACCTTCTGCTCCCTCTCCTCTCTGGGAGCCATTTTCTGTATTTGCCCACTTGGTTGGGCTTTCTCCCCTATACTTCCTCTCCCCTCATCACTTCCTACAGAGCCTCAGGATAAACTCTAGAGTTCATGTCCTGAATCTGGCTGTTTACTTGAGATTTGTAATATTCCTATATCCTAAGTATATACTATAGGTGTGTGTTATGAGTGGTGTGGTCTGATTTTCTTGTGGAATCGTATTATTCTATTTGAAAGTGTGTGGACAGTTTGGATTTCAATGACCATCAACATTCTATGGTCTCTCTTCAACCAGACACTCAAATTGGTTGTTGGGAGTTATATCAAATAGAAATATCCAAACTTGTTTATGGGCAAATATTCCTTTTATAATCTGTTGCTGTTTTCATTATTATGATTGCCATTATGTTTTGATCTCAAAAGAATACCCATCCTACTCCCTCAGAACTCTCGGTTCCAGGGCAAGTCAGTGGTCTACAGCCTATGTCTGTGTGCCCTTTCCTCAGATGCCACTTTCTATATATAATCCATAGCTCACACTCTGGTGTGCATTCTAATCTCAATTCACTGAACAGCTCGTTTAAATGCTAATTCTTGGACTGTATCTCTAGAGATTATGATTCAAGGAGGCTGTTGTGGGGGCTGAGAATGTCTGAATTTCTAATAAGCATCCCACACGATTCTGACTCAGGCAGCCCTGGGACCGCCTTTCTAAAAACAGTGATACAGATGTACCTCATAGGCCCATCATCAGGAAAGGAAGATCCCCACTGGATGAGATTCATGCCAAGATAATGTCATTACAGCAGGACCCAGGGCACCAAATAGGCAAGAAGGCTGAGAACATCAAACAGGATCTAACATTCAGGAGCATAACTGTGCAAACAACTGGTTATCAAGGAACACAAGCAGGTGCTTTATCAATCATTTCACAACATATCATCTCTTTCAAAGGTTAGAACAATGGGTCAGAGGCACTCACCCAGAACCCAGGTATGATGCCTGAAACAGGTGGGCAGAGGCACAGTAAACAATAGGAGTCAAATTACTAGATCAGAGACTGCAGATTGGAACAGAGTCAGTATCCGGTCCAGTCAAATTTTCTTGATTAACGAGGTATGTCCTGAAGCCAAGAATGTCCCTGAGACACAGGACACAAGAGATTCCCTCTGCAGCTGCAGAGAGAACACCCAAGGAGGACATGATAGTTGTCTCTTCTTATCAACTCATTTTCTTTGCAAAAGAAGGTCCCTTTCATAACCCTCTGAGACTGTTATTAAGCTTCAAATTAGTAGTGACCAAACATGTTGGTGTGCAGGTAGGAAGTGCCAGAAGAAACAAAATGGATTGGTCATCCTGGGAGGGAAACACCTCATGAGTAAAAAATCCTCTTCCTTGGAGAAGAAATGAATGATTTCGTGCCTTCCTTTCTTATTCCACAGAAGTAAAAACTGTGTTGGTCAACCAGGTGGTTCAGCTTCCCAAGCTCCTTGCTCTTGACCAGAAGCCAATTATTACCAAGGCAGTGTTGCTGTCCCTCAACACATTTCCACTGGTGAGTGTGCTAATTTAACTCATCCGTTGGAGATCACAAAGCATTGTCTAAGACAGGGCCTTTCCCACTAGACAGGAAATGAATAGCTTAGCAATTTGGGGACGACTAATAAAACCAATAGCCCTTTAAATGCACCGCTACTCTCTGGGAAAAAAAAAATTACAAAAGGTATCTTCATTAGCAGTTGATGAAAATCTCTCAAGCTTTTGTGATGTGAAGTGCACTTTGCCAAATCAAGCAAGGTCTTCTAAAGAGAGATCAAGGAATTATGCCCACAGTATTTGAACAAGCTTGTGAAATAGCTTGTGGACCTCTGTTTGTTCATTCTCATACTGGGAAATTAAATTTTACATACCTCTTAGGTTATACAGAAAGTTTTCATTGTAGAACTGAAATTTCCTAAGTTCCAGAGATAATTTTGATTCAACTCAAATTATCTTTGATTACATTATAATGTCACCTTTGGTCTTTCCTTTGTTCCTAGCAAGAAATCATCATTTCTCTTTGGGATTTGATTCAATTTCTTTTTACAAAGTAACTTTAAAAAATAAAAAAAAGGAGGGGGGTCAAAATTCTACATCACTGGGAAAATTTAAACTTGACTTAATTGTATTGCAGCTATTGTTATAGCTTGGTGATAGAATCAAAAAAACAGCAGAGTTAGTTATTTATAGTGCAAAAAGCTCAACATACTCTGAATATTTTAATGAATTACTCCTCCCAGAAGCATTGTAAGGTGTATTTTCCTCTTGATCCTTCAAATACACATAAGGACAGTGTGTCCCAGGGAGGACAAAAAGCCTGACCCCAAATCCAGGGGACCTGCACTCATAGTCCTCGATCTTTGAATCTTTAGATTAACATACTGGCACATTGGTTCCTGGAGAAGATAATAGCTCTGAACATTGACGCCATTCAAGACAAATTAGGCCCAACTTAGTCCCAATTTCAGCTATAAAAAGCTGACAGTAAGCACTATTTGTATGTGGTTAACTAGTAATTTTCGTAATGCTGCTTTTTGTTACTATTCAGGGCTCTATAATTAATACCATTCCGGTATATTAGTTTTAACTCATATTTCACTTGAAGCAAAAACTTGGCAGCCATGTTAAGGGTATAAAAATAAGCAAAGGGATAGACTATTTTTAGAATGCCAAGAAGTTTTGAATCAAATTCTGGGATGATTATGTAAAATATGTAGCAGCAGTCAAGACCGCCAGACCCTCACACACCCAGGGAGTCATCGTCAGCATGGCTGAGCTCACCTGGACGCCAACAGCAGTGGAAAGAGCCCAAGAAAACAGTGCAGAGACTAGACTTGTCTACAAGGGATACATTTTCCAGACTGTCAGGATAAGCCTAAGGGAGGTCCCTGAAAGGCACTAGCACCCAGAGACATGGGGTGTGTAGTAGGAGGGATGTGCACATTACACAATGAGTAATGTCCTGAAATGGAACATGGAGAGGTTCAATGCATTATTGACATGTTAGGTGTGAGTGTGGTCAGCTGGGATGGCACAGTTGGCGCACTGTGGGCATTCAAAAAGTACTGATGGAAGGAGTGAGTAGGAATAAATCCAGAGTGGTGCCTCGGTGGCTCCATCAATAACGTGTCTCCTTTCAACTCAGGTCATGATCTTGGGGTTCTGGGATCGAGCCCCCCATTGTGCTCCCTGCTCAGTGGAGGGTCCTTCCTGCTTCTTCCTCTCCCTCTGCCTGCCTCTCCCCCTGCTTGTGCTCGAGCCCTCTCTGTCAAATAAATAATAAAAATCTAAAAAAAAAAAAAAACCAAAAAACTGAAATAAATCCAGAAAGCACTAGAAAGGCTGATTGGGTCTTGGATATTTTCTGTAATGAGCAAAGGGTTAGCCTCTCATGGATTAGGCTGAGATTAAGGTAGGTTCTAAGAACAGACCAGTGCCCAATTATGTCCAAACGCTCTTTGGGTGGGGACATGGATGGAGGCACAGCACAAAATTGCTATCTATTTCCTTGGATTTTTCCCAGCAACCATTGTTATTCCTAAAAATGTGACAGGGGTAAACATGAAAAATAAATAAAAAACAAAAATGTGAGAGGGGGAGTGAGGGCGGGAGAGAGAGAAGGAGGAAAGGAGGGGGGGAAGGGAGGGAGGGAGGAAGGGAGAGGCTGGTTCACGTGGGCTTCCGCATTGCTCACATTGCTCTGGGGCTGCACTCAGGGTGCTAGTAGGCCCGGCTACCATTCTTAGCTGACCTCTGTCCTAAGTGTGGTGCCTGCTAAAATGGAGTAAGAATGAAGGAGTAAATGGAGTAAAAATGAGCATTTTCATTTATTGAACCTAAGCACTCTTCAGAAAAAGGAATTTCTTTGTATCCACGGCAGAGCACATCTCACCTAAGCAACAACTAAGCTTTGTGTTTCTTTTGGCCAGATGGATTTTATGTAGCATCTGTGGGTAATTCTGTTAGTAGATACCGACCCCTCCATCTGGATAAAGCTTAATTATTACCAAATCTAGTTACAGAATGATAGAAAGACAAGGAGGACCAGGGGGAGAAAGGGAATAGTTCACATCACATGTTTTTGAATTTCATTTTTCTTTTCCAATAATGATATGGTTCGGTAAGAAAATAAAACTAGATTAAAACCAGGTGGGCTAAGTGGAAGAGTCTTGAAATGGAACACAAAGCGATTTCTTCTTCCAATGAACCACACATTATTTTTGAAGCAGGTGATATATTTGGTTGAGATTTTGGCATCCTCCGTGTGTGTCCAGAATGCACGAGGCTCTTTCTGAACGTGCACTGAAAAACATTTATGTTTTTGATGTGAAAAAGTTTTATCTTCTTGGTTTTCTTTCCTAAATCAGGAATAAGTTCCCAAACTTCTAAGACATGCCTATGCTTGAAATACATCCTCTTCACATGCACACACACACAGACACACACACCTCATTTGCTCATCGGACCAACATTGATGGTACTGACATTTGGGGTTGGAGAACTCTGTCGTGGCAGCTGTTCTGTGCACTGTAGGATGTTAACCAGCACTTTTCCCTGAGCATCATGACAGTTAAGTGGACTTCTCTGCCTCCAGCCCCACAGAGGTGGCCTTGAGTGGCACACCAGGAACACGGACACTCCGGGCCCCTGAGCTGAGGTCCAGCTGGGAGCCTCACTTGGTATTTTTTGTGCTCTTATCTCTGTGTCCCCCTTGGGGCTCAGACTGCTGCTGGGAAAAGGTTGATTTGGTTTCTGAACACCCTTTCTTCCATGACCTATCCTCCTTCAAGGATTTTTGAGCACTTGTCGAGTGTCTGACAGGTAGAGATCCCCAAAGGCATTGGGCTGGCATCCTAGGAAGCCGGGGGGCCTGAGCCACCCGCCCAAACCCCCACCCCAGGCTCTGCAGTGAGAGAGCCACCAGGCCCAGGAGGTCGGGTCAGGACCCCCCACCTCACGGTCACCTGGAAAGCCAGGAGAAAGGAGGGCTTTCCATTCTGCTTCCAGTCTGTGGCCATACACCCTGTCTCTCAATCCTTTCTGCCAGCCACTTAAAAAAAGAAAAAGAAAACTTTGCTGTTTTGTAGCCCTCTCCCGGGAGGCACAGAGCCAAGTCCTATATGCTGCTAAATAAACTCCCACATGAAGCATATGCTGTGCATTCCTGTGGCGGCTGTGGGTCTTTGTTTTGGCAGTGTGAGCCCGTGTGAGCCCGTGTGTGCCTGTGTGTGCCTGTGTGTGCTGCACACCGAGGGAGGGAGCACGGGGCAGGGCAGCAGGGCACCCAGAGGATGGTCGGAACAGCCTGGACCACCAGGATCTGCCTCTTACCTCCCTGAGGGTGCAGGGCCCTGCTGCTGCCCCTGCGGTTGGGGAGGGATGTGTGGGTGTCTCATCACTGCGGGGCTTTCGAGGGATGCTCCAAGGTGCTCTCTCTCACTCTCTCTCACACACACAGTCTGGATACTGTATTACAGTACACATGCCCCGCTCCCTGCCTTACTGTGTGAAACTTTGAATAAATGACTAGCAAGCAAAGCACATACACAGACGGAGCCGCTGGGCCCCGAGACACACAGGCCTAGTAAAAAGGAGCCGGGAACCCATGTGAGGGGAGGCCTTGCAAATCTTCTGCAAAAACAGTAAGACAGACTCAGACTCACGGCCTCTGCCGTCATGGGGGCAGGAGGGAGATCCTCCCGATGCCCTCGCCGTGTGGCTCTGGGCACCCCGTGAGGCCCCGGGTCCCCAAAGATGTGATCCGGGAGGCGGACACTGCTCACTGGGATTCATCTCCAGTGGATCCTTCCAGTAGTCCAACTACAACTTTCAATCCCGTCATCAAGAGTGAGAAAGCCGTCTTGTCATGTGTCCATATGGCTAGGCAGGAGAGAAAGATCCATGGCCAAAGGTGGGTCTGAACAGGTCTGAACAGGTGTCACGGTTCAGAAAAATCCAGACACAAGCCTGAATCTAAGGTTCAGGTGAGACATGTGGGGCGATCTCTTCCATTCCCCTTTGATCCATCCGCTGATGTGTCAAGGTGCACTCCCTTCTTACACGACTGGTTTGCTCATATAAATGACAGAGGCGGGTGGCAGAGGCGGGTGGAGGGAAACAGAATAATGGGAGTTTAAAAATACAGCGTGACAAAATTATAATGTAAGTCGAAAATGTGTCTGGGTTTAATTTAGGAGACGAGTTCCACTTAGACACACATGTCCCAAGTGTCTCTGATTTTCAACTTTCTTCACCGTGAAACAAAGCTCCCTGGTCCCCCCTGCCCCGCCCCCTGAGCATCATGAAACACAAACGTTCCTACAAAACTCAGGACACCTCTATGGCCCGTTACTGGGGAGATGGGAGCTACCCCAGAAGTGTCCTTCACGGCTTCTCAGGGCACAGTGGAACCCACCGAAATCAAAGTAAGTGTCGTGTGCAGCTGAGAGACACGGCTGGCGGGCCCTTGACTCAGGACCAGGTTGAGGAGAAGATGTGTGGGGCACCCCAGTCCCCTCCCTGGGTGGGTCAGGGTCCCGCATCATCCTGTCACTCTGGCTCCCTCCACAGCACATGCACACACACAGCGCCCCCCAGGCCTGGTGCTGCTCACCAACCTTGAATCTACCCCATATGCCCCACACTGAGTTTCTAGAACACTGTTCCCATGGGTTGCTGCACACATCGCCCAGTCCTCATCCTCCCAACACTATCCGCACGGCCACGTCTCAGAAGCGGCTCCTCTTCACCTGTGAACATCCTCCCTTCTCTTCTCCCATTTGCTCCCCTCTTTGCCAGGCCAACTTCATCCTTGAGGACTCCATCCATCCAATCGTCCTCTCCCCTTAGTATTTCATTCCCTCTCTTAATAAAAAATAGGCTACCTCACTTTGCAAACACACTCGAGTCTTCACATCCTTTAAGTCAAAAAACATTCTCTCATCTCCACCATGGTTCAGGGTCTGAGGACCCCAAATGCCAGCCTCAATCTCGACTTCCAGTTGCAGGAACACTTGGGGTGCAGGACTCCAAACCAGCAGAGGAAAGGGTGCAGGGGCAGGAGACGGACATCCTGAGAGCAGCTAACGATGGCCATAGTGAGGGGACTCACTCCCCCAGGTCACCCCTTGATGCCCAGGGCCAGGGCTTCGGCCATGTGTGAGACAGTGCCATGCATGCGTCTCTAATTCGAAGAGCATCCAACGAGGGGGGAGTCCATCCTTGCCAGAACGTGGTATCCCAGATGTCACCATAAGGATGTCCTCCTTCGACCATCCCTACCGGCTGTGGGGCAGCTGTTCTGGGGAGGGTATGTGGCGCTATCAGCACAGGCCCTCCACTGTGTCTCTATTGCTAGGAAATTAGGTTTGGGTCCAGAGAAGTGCTGCCCACATGCCCCGACGGGGAGTAAGGGCAATCTTTGTCTCCTCTGATCCTCATTCCTCCAGTGGCATAAAGCTGGATGGCCCTGTCACCATCGCTTGATTGAAACTTCTCTCTTTAGGGTTTCGGATCACCCAGAATTGCTAAATTGCCTGTATTGGGGGCGGTTTGCACCATGACCCCTCCCTCCCGGCCCTCCCACCACCGTGTCCCACTAGCCCTCCAGCATGCGGGCCACTGCTAGGCATCTCTCCTGGCTCCTTCTCTCCTGCCATCTGTTATGAGCATGGCAGCTAGAGACCAGGTGTTGATGAAGCCATGAGTCTGAAGGGCTGGCCAAGAAAGAAAATACAACTGAAGAGAATATAGAAGTCTGTACTGTTGCCAGTGGAGGCAAGATAGAGGTCAGGGCACCCACATTTGGAGATGAGCTTAAAAGAGAGAGAGAGAGAGAGAGAGGTCAAGAATCCTTTGACCTCAAAGTCCTTGAAAGGGAAAAGAAAGGAAAAAACGTAATCTTCAGTGTTCATAAAATCACAGTGAGCAGATGTCACAAATAAAGACAAAATACAGAAAGTATAACCATCACAACTTAGGACCTGGTTCACCGTATCTTCTTTTGAAGCCTGTGTATTCAGGGTGGCACGGTAGGGCAAGCAGCCGTCAGTCTGGCAGGCACACATGCAGTCCCCGCGGAGAGCTCAGAGGACGTGTCTCTGAGGACAGAGGGGATCTGAAGACAGCCCCACGCGGTCCACCCGGGCCACATTCGCTCAGAGAGAGGACATCGTGAAGCGGGCAGGTCTCAAGCACTGCCCTACACGCGTGTCCTTGTCGAGCGCAGACGCTCAAGGGCACCCAGACTCCTCGGGTCTCCTCTCGTTAGAAACAGCCTGGGACTAATTTAGGAAGAGGGTTGTGCACAAGGATGACGCAGAGATTTCAGTGAAGGGTAGGGATCCTGGGACGGGAACAGCGAGGCCACTGAAACACCTGCCTGGCTAAGCGTGAGGGACCCTCCCCCACAGGCGTTAGAGCCACATCAGAACAAGCACCAGCTGTGCCAGTTTGGCCTCACAGCCGGCATCCTGATGAGCTCTCACGTTCCCTTGCAAGCATGTACCCCAAGTGGAGGTCTGGCCCCCAAATTAACAGATCATGTCAGATTAATTAATAGAGTTTCCTCAATCCTGAGAAGGAACTGAGCACTGGCCTTCTCACACTGGGGGGTAACCCATGGGGCCCGTAGGAGCCAGGGGTGGGCGCGGCAGAGAGCTTTGCAAGGGCAGCAAGTTCTGGTCCTCACCCAAGTGCCTTCCTGCTTTTACAGATGTGAATGAGGGCGCCCCTTCCGCTGAGATCTGCTCCGGACATAAACACCGAATCCATTATGATCTGTTACAGAAGGGAGGCCCAGGAAGATCGATGTGTCCAGGCAGCCTAGGAATCAAGCCAAGGTCTCAATATACTCGTCCCTACACACATGCTTGTGCACAAACACATTACATGTGCATACACAGGCCCACATACGTGTACACACAGATGCATGTATATACACCACGACAGAACCCTACCTGTGAGCTCATAAACATGGACGTACGGACACACACGTGGCTTCATACACACACAGCTGCCCTGCTGCATCACATGTGTAGGGACACACGCCTACTGCACACACTCAGCACGCACACACACAGACACAGAGGCTGCTGAGGGACGTTAGTCAGTCCCAGTGGCTGGAAGTCAGGACATTCCAGATCCCTCCCCTGCACCCTGGGAAGTGCAGGCTTGCCCCCTCCCTGCACCACCCCTGGGCATCATAGACACCTGCCTCCCTGCTGAGCCCCCCTCCACCCCCAAGTGGGGGGGGGAGTGGAGGAGGGCAGGGCCTGCTCTCTCTGCCCCCTGAGCACAAGGCCCAGGCTGGTGGCGGGGGGCACGGGCCATCTCCTGGGCAGGCACAGTCAGCCACCCCTTTCACAACAAAGCAGTGTTAAAAGGCTGCAGGGCCAAAGGCAGCCCAGGGCTCAGGCCGCCCCAACCAGAAGAGCCAGTTGTCCAGAAGGTACGTTTACAGAGCTCAGAGGGTTCACGTGATAGAAGGTCCAGTGTCATTGCTCAGAGTGAGGACACGCAAGGGGTCCTGTTTCTGATGGTCTGGAAAGCTCTTCTCTGGGTTATGGTTACCCTGCGCCTCCCAGAGAGGGTTGAGCTCCATTAGGTAACCCCCCAAAGCTCCACGAACACGTGAGGCATAGAACACGGCTCAGCGGGCAGGTTCCAAGCCCCGGAGCCCGGGTGCTGCTCCCACGGGCCTCGGGTCCCCTTTATTCGGCTCCTCTGGTCTCCCCGATGCCCAGGCTGCCAGATGCTGATGGGGCCTGAGCTGCAACTGCATGGAATACATCATCGCTGCCACCGCGACAAGGCAAAGCCAACCCCCAGCCACCACCCGCACCTAGTGCCAAGGGCAGCCGTGGACACTGCCTGATTTCCCCCTTGCTCCCTCCTTCTCTTCCAGGTCTGAATTCACCGGTGCTTCTGGGGTCTCGGGAAGGTCTGGGACGAGGCCCTAGATCATTCTGACTGGTGTGCTCAAGCAGGGATTCCTGTGGCACCGGCCCTCACCCCAACAACGTGGGTGTCAATGGCTCCTAGGAGGTGTGCAGTGGGCTGGGTGATGCAGACTCATGTTTTCTTTCAGAAAATGTAGGCTCCATCCATCCTTCAGGGGCAGCCTCGGCTGAGTTGTCACTGCTCCCCTGTGGCTAGGTAGGGACCCAGCACCGAATGTGTTCCATGGGAGAGCTGACAATTCACCCGATATAAAACCCCCCAGATACTCGCTTTTCATGACCATCACAAAGATGTATGTGCACAAGATCTAGAATTAAATTTCCCCGTAATCAGGAAACATTAGATTGGCAGCCTGGAATAAATATTCCGGAGAAGACCAAGGTCCCTGGGTGGAGCTCACCGGTGCATTTGCATATCTATTCCTGACAGGATGCAGCTTGTTTCCTAACGAAGCAGGGACCTGCAGCCGCCTTGCTGGAGAACAGTGTCTCAGAGTTCAGCGCTGGGGAGCCCCCATGGGTCCTCACACAGGCCTCAGGTCTCCGTGCAAGGCCGTGGGCTCCATAATCCTGGAAGGTTCTGAAGCTCCTGGAGAAATGAATGATGGATGAAGAGTCACAGATTGTCTGTCGTCTGTGGGAGAAGGCCTGAGCTGTGATTCAGCAGAGAGCTGGCTGAGGCTCTCACCCCTTCACCCCAGGAGATATGAGAGCCAAGGTCAAGCTAAACCAGCTCCAGGGTCAGCTCAGGGCAAAGAAGCAGGATCTCGGCTTGCTCCATCCTGAGCCAGCTTCTGGCCCAGTGTGCACCCTGCTCTGGGGCCCTGGCAAGTGTCCAGAACATTTCAGGGGGCAGAATGACCCTCCCATCGCACTGCTGGGGTGGGCACCCCAGCAACTATGCACGCAGCTGCCCTCACGGCAGCTGAAAGGCAGGGACTCGAAGAAGGGGGAGGCCAGAGGAAGGAACAGGAGATAGTAAGAGAAGCAAGCAGCAAAAGGATGCTCAGGTGCGGCATCGGCCTCTGTCCAGGGGCCCTCTGTCCCGACAGTGGAGATCCAGGACGGGGCACAGGGCGCAGGTGGGCCTGATTGTGTCTCTGCACCTTTATGCTCAATGTTCTGATGGGAAAACAGTCCTGAAGGATGATGGATGAAGGATTGCTAGACCTGCAAACACATCATGCAGGGTGTGAGATCACAGGGCACAGGGTGTGTGGGCACAGGGCACTGTTCCTCCCGTCCTCGTGCCAGGTGCAGAGGCAATCCCAAGGGCTGGGCTTTGTGTCTGTCTGTCCCTCCCTCACTTAGTTTAGTCTCTCTGCACATCCATCATCCATCCCTAGGTCCCCTCAGCATCAGCCCTGGGTCATTCCTCACTCCCTTACACCATCTGAGTCTTAGGGGGCTGGGACGTGGGAGCAGTCACAGCAGAGAGACACCTGTGGTGTCCAGGTAGATGCAGGAATGAGGATGAAGGAGCCACTGCACCCTGGCTCTGCACCAGCCTCTGGCCACTAGGGTTCACCGCTGCTCCCTGCCTCACCCCTCCCTGCCTGTCCCCTCCCTCCCTGCCTTTCTTCCTCTCTCTTGCTTTTGCTCTTTCTTTTTCATATGTAAATGTAATTACTTAGAGCAGTTTGGGGAAGTACAGAGAGTTCCCTCACAGCCTCCCTCTCCTGTCCCCACAGGCACAGCCTCCCCCCCCACCCCACCCCCACCCATCCAGGGCAGCAAGTTTGTGACAGTGGATGAAGCCACATTGCACGTCATCACCTCCCCCAGCCCACAGTTTGCATGAGGTTTGCACTTGGAGTTGCACAGCCCTTGGGCTTGGATAAATGTGTAATGACATGAGTCCATCATTATAGTGTTGCCCAGTGTTCTCACTGTTGTAAATTCCTCTGCCCTCTACTGGATATTTACCCCAAAGGTTCAAAGATAGTGACCTGAAAGGGCACCTGCACCCCAATGTTCACAGCACCAATGTCCACAATAGCCAAACTGTGGAAGGAGCCTCGGTGTCCATCCAAAGATGAATGGATGAAGAAGATGTGGTCTATGTATACAATGGAATATTCCTCAGCCATTAGAAACGACAAATATCCACCATTTGCTTCGACGTGGATGGAACTGGAGGGTTTTATGCTGAGTGAAGTAAGTCAATTGGAGAAGGACAAACATTATATGGTCTCATTCATTTGGGGAATATAAGGAACAGCGCAGAGGATCATAGGGGAAGGGAGGGAAAACTGAATGAGAAGTCATCAGAGAGGGAGACAAACCATGAGAGACTCTTAACTCTGGGAAACAAACTGAGGGTCGCTGGAGGGGAGGCGGGTGGAGGGATGGGGTCACTGGCTGATGGGCATGAAGGAGGGCACGCGGTGGGATGAGCACTGGGTGTTATATGCAACTAACGAACACTGAACTCTACCTCTGAAACCAATGACGTACTATATGCTGACTAATGGAATTTTAAAAAGTAAGATAAATAAATAAAATAAAATAAAATAAAATAAAATAAAAATAAAAATAAAAATAAAAATAAAAATAAAAAAAAATAAAATCTTCTGTGCTCCCCCTACTCATCCCTCCCTCCCTAAACCCTGGCAACCACTGATCTTTTTTTTTTATCTCCATAGTTCTGTGTTTTCCAGAATGTCATAGAGTTGGGATCACCCAGGATGTGACCTTTTCAGACTGTCTTCCTTCACAGAGTAATATGCATTTATGGTTCCTGCACGTCTTTTCTTAGCTTGACAGGTCATTTCTTTTTAGTGCCACATCTTCCACGGTCCGGATGGACCCCAGTTCGCCTCTCCATTCACCCCCTGAAGACTATCTTGGTGAGTTCAGAACGGCCTGCCACAAACACAGATCTGTTGTCCACCCCACAGCTCTGCCCTCCACGGGATCTCCACACCTGCCTTCCCCGGCAGCTACACATGGGGCTCCCACCCTGCACTCCATCCCTTCCTTCTCCCTGCAGGGCAGAGTCCTGAAGTGGCTTCTTTAGTGAGGCCCTCCCTGACCACCCAGAGGAAAGCTACCCTGGCACAGTTTCTCAGGGTCCCCTCTCGTTTTCTTTGGCAGGACTCATGATCTCACAACTGCCTTCTGCCTGTTGATTTCCTGTCTGTGTCCCCTGCACCCTGGCTCTGTGCCCACGAGGACCTTGACTGTGTCAGGCCTGTAGCACAGGTGCTGTTCGTGTCCAGGCACACAGGAGCTGTCCACAAGTGAGGTGGGGGGAGGGGAGGATGAGGCCTGAGTGCTCACAGCCAGAGGGGCCAGCAGTGGCCAGGGACAGCTTGTCCCATATGGATGGTCGATGAAAAGAATCAGAGAGATTCACCCAGGGAAATTTGATTTTATATAGAGAGAATATGTGCTTGAGTGTATATGTACATTTGTACACTTACATAATGAAATTGTAATATGATGCAGGAAGCACACAAAAATAAAGGAAATGTCTCATTAGATTTGCATGGGAAGTATACTCACTCATTTGTCACCGTATTTCATCGTATCCAAGACATATTCTAACTTCAGAGCTGTTAAAATACTAAAATACTACAATGAAAGGCGCTACTGACTCTCAGACTCAGCTCGATTTCAGAGACCTTGGTCCATTTGTCTAGCACCGTCCAACAAATCACAGACACTCAGTGGCACACGCTGAGCCCTGTTCACTATGCTCCCAAACTTGGCAGCAAAAGTATGTCTTTCCACAATCCGAAGCCCCCACTGAGAAGACTTGAGCTTCTGGAAGTAACTCTATCAGCCAGGGACTAGAATAATCTGGAAGGTTATTTCCTGGCCTGGAGTCTGATCTGCGAAGAGGGAAAGGCTAGACTCAGCTACAACTGCACATGGCCTTGTCAAGTGGCGTGGGCTTCTCAAAGCATGGTGGCTGGGTTCTGAGGTGGGTCATTCTGGAAGGAAGTGTCTTAGTTAGGTCAGGATACTGTAACAAAAATACCACAGCCTGGGCAGCTCAGACAGTATTTCTCATAGCTCTGGAAGCTGGAAATTTAAGATCAAGGTGTCCCCAGACCTGGTGTCTCATGAGATCCTCTTCTGATTTGCAGGTGGCCAACTTCTAGTTGGGTTCTCACAAGGTGGGGAGCAGAGAGAGAGAGAGCTCTATCTCTCCCTCCCTTAACAGGGGGGCTAATCCCACTCCTGAGGGCTCTTCAAACCTACCTCCTGTACCTCCAAATAATACCACGCTGAGAACTTAGGCTTCAAACCCATGAATGTTGAGGGGATACAAACACTCAGCCCATAGCAGAAAGCATCCAGAGTGAACCTTCCAGAGAAATAGGCAGAAGCTGTAAGAGTGTTTCTAATATATCCTTGAGAATCACAAAGCATCTCTTCTGTCCCCTCTATTGGTACAAGTGAGTCATGAAGACCGGCTTCCATTGAAGGTGTGGACAAGGAATTAGAGCTGGCTTTTGGGAGGAGGAGAAAAAGGACATGGCAAAAGAGCAGGTGGGATGGCAGGAGCTCCTATAACCATCCTTGAAAAACTCAATCTGCCATGAGCATTAAAATGTGAAATGATAGGTATCATAGAATTGACTAGACATAGCCTTTACATAAAGGTTATCTTGAAAGACGAAGAAAGAGACAAAGTGCGCACACTTATAGGTATATTTACTCACTTATAATAATTTTGAAACCTAGTGTGCAGACATATTTACTGTGCACCACATGTCCACTTATTACATGACACCTCTCAGCCCCCAGTTTCTCTGAGCCATGGAGCCATTTCTGGTCAACAGCACATGACCCAAGGGACTGTGTCAATTCCACTCCAAAATGTCCCGTTCTCTCTCCAGCCATGGCCACTCAGGTGCATTCTTTTCACAAGTGCAGCTACCTGCAGGCAGATCCTCTTTCTGTAGACACCTCACAACCATCCCCCTGACCCCATCTCACTGTTTTTGTGTAGTGTCTGTGATGTGGGCAAGATATAAGATTTCATTGCATTCAATCAGTGTAACCTGAGGATTTGTCTGCCACCCCACAGGACATAATGGTATTGCGACAATCTAAGCCCTGGTACAAGCGTGGAAACCTGCTAAATAAAGCCCCACAAATGTGACACTGACTTAGTGGCAGAGCGGTGTGAGGCCAGGAGCTGATTCCAGAAGGAACACGATTGGGATCCATCCATACTGTCAAATGGAAAAGTGGTAATGTGCACTGGTTATTGCTTGGGTCCAGAGAGGTATTCCAAGAAACCCAAATGAGCCCAGCAAGAATTGACTAGTTTGCAAGAACAGATGAAAGAGAATCATGGGAGTCCAGAATTTGGGGCCCTTGAAATGTTGGGTGACCTGATTATTTCTAGGTTCTAGAAAAATATGAGGCCTCAAAAAGACTTTAAGAGATGAAAATCTAATACAGCCTCAAGGCAGCCTCCATTAGGGAGAGGGAAGTTTATGGGGATGATGTAGCAAAGAAATATAGCACGGGTGAGATCTATGCTCTAACCAGGACCCACCAAAGCCTCCCTGGCTCTTCTGAGCCTGCTTCTCAGCCAGGTCCTGTCCAAGTCCTGCGGGGCCAGCTCAGGGACAATCTCCCCACCCCTGATACCTACTCAGTTCCTGTTAGTGACTTTCCATCTGTGGACTCTCTCCTTCCAGCCACTGACTTGAAATATCTTAAAATATGGCCCAGATATGCTTGCCATATGCTGAGTTGTGCTTCATCCTCCCTACTGCAATGGTCCAGGGTTCTTTCCTAGCTGCTTCAGCCTGTCTGGTGAGGTCCTCTTATAACAGCCTAGAAAGCAACTATGAGGATGTTTACAGAAAACAGACCAGCAGCTCATTAGGTGTTGGCATGAATGATGTAGCCCCATGAACCCTAATCCTGGCCTCAAAAAACATGTGAATGTTTGAAACTTGGGATCCAATATTTTGAAGGCTGAAAGTGGGCCAACAAGGCTATCATCCTCCCCAAATACATGCATGCCCCAAAGCTTGCATCTGATTTTCTGGGATTTCAGAGTTAATTTATTAACACAGCACATACGAACATCACCTAAAAAATACATGTTTGTTTATATGTACACATTTATATTTATATATACTTTGAAAATAGCTTAGGAAGTATAAATCTTTTGAGAATTATGTCTGGAATACCACCATCCTATCAAATGGCCTGAATTACTGTGTATGTGTGTATTGTGTGTACATGTATGTATGTATAGATAAGTGCGTAGATATGTATGTGTGTTGTATGTGTTTATGTGTATATGTGTAGGTGTGTGGATGTATGTGTGTATGTATAGGTCTATGTATGTCTCTATGTATGTCTCTGTGTATAAATGTATGTGTGTGTATCTCTGTGTATGTGTATAGATGTGTCAATGTTTGTGTGTATGTGTGTATATGTGTAGGTGTAGGTGTGTATATAGGTGTGTGTAAATGTGTGCATATGTGTGAATGTATAGATGTGTATATGCGTGTGCAGGTGCGTATACATATGAGTAGGTGTGTGCATAGGTATGTGTAGGTGTGTATGTGTGTGTAGGTATAGGTGTGTAGATGTGTATATGTGTGCGTGTGTAGATATAGGTGTGTAATATGTGTGTGCTTGCACATAGGTATGTGTGCATGTGTGTGTGCGTGTGTAGGATGTAGGAGATAAGTAGACTACGGATTTCAATTATTCTTGGAGCAAATTTCCCCTAGAACCTGACCTGCTGCCCTCAGCACTATTCCAGTATTAGGATCACAAAACAATAAGTGGACACAAAGTAATGAAAACAAACAATTCCTAAAAGGCACAGACATTTTTGTTAGTGTACTGCTTGGTCCCCAGACGGCATCTGCACGTTCCTGCCTCCCGCAAAGTGTATTGCACACATCCCCGCCGAAGGGGCGCCCTGTCCCCCGCCAGCGCAGACCCCTGCCTCCGTGGTCTCCCTCTCGGCCGGGGACGGCCCGCCCCTCGGGTGCACTGCAGCACCGCCTCCTGTTGGGATCGCGCGGCCGAGCTGCCGCCTAGAGCTGCGGGCAGGACCCGGTGCGCACTTAGGGGCCCACTCGTGGGTGACAAGTGCTCTGTGATGAAGCAGACGATGTCAGCAGGGGCCAGAAGCCGCGAAGCTGTAACCTACCCGTTATCCCGGCTGCGAGGGAAGATCCTGATCGCTGTCTTCCCATTTGACTTGGTGTTTGTCTCTAAGGGGTCGGGTTTGAGGCAAGTACTGTTATTGCTGGTTGTACCAGCACTTTGTACTTTTTCATAGTTCCAGCTACAAGCACGAGCCAGCCTAATGGCACGTGGGAGTCGCATGACCTTCCTTTCAAGGGCAGCAAGCAGGGCACCTGCTGATGAAAATGCTTAGACGCTCGCAGTCACAAGCAGCTAAGTCCCTCTTCCCTCAAGTGCTAATGGGAACATTTTTTAGACCTGCTTCTCCTGCCATCTATTGATTTACTAGCCAATTTCGTCACATGCTTGCTGAAGCCTGTAAGATGCAGCCTGTCACCGGGCTACCATCAGCAAGGGTCGTGGTAAATGTGAGAAATCACAGCTGAGGGTACAGGAAATGGAGGCACAATGGTCCAGCCTAGAACATCCAGATGCTCTTGCTGCTTTCTGATATGTTATAAAAATCTACAATTGCTTATTTATTTTATTTGATTTGTTTTCATTAAACCCATTCGGCAGCAATAACTTAACCATTGAAGGTGCATGTTTGGTGAGAAATCATTCCTGTTTTTTAGGAACCTTGGTGATAAATTTGTAACCTGTATGGCTTATTGGTCAATATTTGCCACACACCCTGCCCAGGGAGGACATGGGGACATCACAGCCCAAGCGTGCATCCATTTCAAAGGCACAAATCCCCTGGGAACTATCAGTGATTTTAACGAGATGACTCTGGAAGGTGCCAATTTCACAGAAGCAACCACAGAAGGTGAAGTCAACTTTCCCTCTGACTCGCTGACCTTTAAATCAGATGATGGCTTTCTAAATTAATTTTATCCATTTTCAATTCCAACTTTTCTTGTTCCTGGACAGAAAGTGAAGAAATATCTATTAATAGTTTGGCTGCAAAGCAGAAACACTTCACAGTTAAATGACGCAGTTTAGTGTCAATGTCATCAGATGCTTCAAATAGAAAGCCAGATAATTACAATAATTGTTAAATATTTTATGCAATTCACTGAGTCAGAGAAAAGCTTTCTGAAATTTACTGATGAAGGTAAAACATTATTGTTAATGTTCTTGTATATTCAACACTGAACATAGAACTATTTGTTTTGCATAATGTGAACACAAATTTCGATGGAGCAAAATATTATGGCAAAAACAAAATTCTTACTGAAATAAAATTCTATGAATCAGAATTTCACTTCAAATTGATTATGGTGCATCCATAATTCATAACTGCATTCAAGCCAGATGAGAGATTCCACTAGTCAAAATAGGAGCTTCATTATTAGATGTACACATTTTTAACATATGCACAGAGTCACCAAAACACATATGCTCTGGTTAAGGATGGTGTCAAATGTAAAAAAGTGTGTAATACAAGAAATGGTACTGGGACAACTAAACTTTCACGGAAATATAAATAAATCTTGGCCTCTACACTATGCTGTATTAAAAAGTTAATTCAAGATGGCTCACAGATCTGAACGTAAAACTAAAGCTTCTAGCACTATTTATTTCTATTTATTTTCATAATAACTTATGGACATAAAATACTAAGCAGAAAAGGGAAAAAATTATAGGTCAGGCTTTATCAGTACTATGTTAATGCATGCTCCTCAGAAGACACAGAAAAAGTCAAGACATAGGTAGGTGAAAATATTCACAATAAATATATCTGACAAAAGACAGTATCCAGAGTTTAACTCTTTAAACCCCAACAAATCAATAATTAAAACACCCTAACCTTAAAAAGAGACAAAAGATATGAACCCACCACTCACTAAAGAAAAATCTGCTGGTCTGTAAAATCATGAAAAGGAGCTCCACATCCTTATTTTTCAGGGATAGACATATTCCAATCCCCACTAGAATGTCTACAGTTAAAACAACTCATAATACCAACTGTTATGGTGAATTTGGAGCAACTGAATCTCTCCTACATTACAGAGCATAATTACTTTGAAAGATAGGTTGGCAGTTTCTCATTTAAGTTACACACACATTGACCATGCAACTCAGTGCTCCCAATCCAAAGCATGAATACAAAAGAGATGAACACGTATGAGCAGAAAATGACTTATAGAATAATATCCATAGCAGTTTTATTCATATTAGCCCCAAACTGGAAACCATCCAACATTCACCAGCAGGAGATCAGATGAAATCTAATGCCAAGGAAAAGAAGCCAGACATAAAAGAATGCCCACTATGACTTACGATTCCATTTATGTGAAGTTCAACAGTAGGCAAGCTAATCCACAGGAACAGATGTCAGAGTGGTGGTAGGCTCTGGGGACTAGAGTGGGGATTACCTGGAAAGCAGCTTGAGGGAACTTTTGAGATAAGGGAAATATTCTCTGTCTGATTGAGATATTGGTTACATAGGCATTTATTCCATTGTCAACTTTTATCAAAAATGGTAGCTTGTAGAGGTGGCTGGCTGGCTGGCTCAGTCAGTAGAGCATGTGACTCTTGGTCTTCGTCATAAGTTTGAACCCCACATTGGAGGTAGAGTTTATTTTTAAAATATTTTAGGGACTCCTGGGTAGCTCAGTCAATTGGGCATCTGCCTTCAGGTCAGGTCATGATCCCAGAGTCCTGAGATCCTCATCAGGATCCCTGCTTGTTTCTCCCTCTTCCACTCCCTTCCTCGTGTTCTCTCTCTTTCTCTGTCAAATAAATAAAATTTTTAAAAATATACTTTTTAAAAATGTATGCTTATGATTTGTACCTTTTACTTTAATTTATACCTCGACAAGAAAGCAAAAATACTATCCATTTCATGCATGAGATATGCTTTAAACTAAATATTTGCATCCCCCCCAAATTCATATGTTAAAACCTAATCCCCATTGTGATGTTATTGAGAGTGGGGCCTTTAAGAGGTGATTAGGTCATGAGAGTGGAGCCCCCACAAGGGGATCAGTGCCCTTATGAAAAGATCACAGAGAGCTCCTTCACCACTTCTGCCCTGTGAGGACATAAGAAGTCTGCCAGCTGTGAACCAGGAAGCAGGAGCTCTGCAGGCACAGAATCTTCTGGTGCCTTCCTCCTAGATTCCCAGCCTCCAGAAATGTGAAAAATAAATGTCTGTTGTTGATAAGCCACCCCTTCTAAGGTATTCCATTATAGCAGCCCAAATAGACTAAGACAGGGTATATTAGTTTTCTGTTCTTCCTGCAATAAATTACCACAAATTTAGTGGCTTAAAGCAACACAGATTTGTCATCTCAGTGCTGGAGGTCAGAGTCTGAAATGAGTCTCCCTGGCCTAAAAATCAAGTTGCTGTCAGAGGTGCTCTTCCTCCAGGATACTCAGGGGAGGATGCATTTTCTTCTGGCTCTTAGAAACTGCCTGCATTCCTCGGCTCCCAGCCCCTTCCTCCACCTTCCAAGCCAGGGATCACCAGTAGAGTCTTTCACATATGGTATCACTTCCACTGTGCCTCTTCTGCTTCTGTCGTCCACAGATGAGGACCTTGTGATCACACTGGGCCCATCATATAAATCAGGCTAATCTCCCCACATTAAGGTCAATTGATTAGCAACCTTAATTCCATCTGCATTTGAATCCTATTTGCATATCACTTACCATATTCACAAAATTCCAGGGATTAGGACCTAACATCTTTGCAGGCCCTTATTCTGCTCCCCATGTGGGAATAGAGGCCAAATAAGGGACACCATTGCTGACTGGAAGAGACATGGGCTTTGAGGGGAGCTGGTGGAGAGAATATTCTTAATCTGTATCTGGGAGCTATGTATACAAGTATGTTAATTCATAGAAAAATCATCAAGATCAAGCTGTATGTATAAAATGTATCCACTTTAAATATGACATATGTCAAGAAAAGGTTTTCACAAAAA
Source organism: Canis lupus baileyi (assembly GCF_048164855.1). Taxonomy (NCBI): domain Eukaryota; kingdom Metazoa; phylum Chordata; class Mammalia; order Carnivora; family Canidae; genus Canis; species Canis lupus. Next base: position 9,537,836 of record NC_132868.1, read on the forward strand.
TAACTGTGCCTTTGAAGCACTCACTGCAAATCATCAGTGTCCTGCAAAAAGATGGAGTGAAGTCTTTGGAACAAAACTGGAAAATTCTAAATCTGAGTACTCAGTAACGTAGGGCAAGAAAACAAATCTCTGATGTCAAAATTTGGTGCAACTTCAAAAATTCATAAATAGAGATGATTTATTTAAAAGATTTTATCTTTAAAAAATATTTGTCAAAGAAGAGCACTCTGAATGGAGTACGAATGTCAGCATTTATCCTGAAATGTTTATGTGTTTCAAAATAAAAATTAAAAATTCCCTCTTTTGGGACTCCTGGGTGACTCAGGAGTTGAGCACCAGCCTTCAGATAAATAAATAAAAATCTTTAAAAAACATATTCCCTCTTTCGTTGAGTCATTTGTTTTGAGTTCACCATGTATATCTTCATCTGTAGGAAGAATGTTTACTCAATTAAAAATGGTATGAGTCACTTAAGGACATCAACAACTTCGAATTTATTATAATAAAATGCAACTATGTAGACTATTACAGCTAATTTTTTGAAAATATCATAAAAATAAGATCATATTAAAAACACAATTTCCAGAAAAATATTAGTGACTTAATAGTAGCAATAAATATGTTAAATAATGAATACATTTTGTGAATCTATACCAAAAATAATTATTCTGCTAATATTATTTTAATGTAATATTGTCAATAAAAGATTAAATTTCCCCTTAGTGTACATGTTATTTCAATGTTTAGACTATTTTTATGTTTTTTTTCAAAGATTTTATTTATTTATTCATAAGAGACGCAGAGAGAAAGAGGCAGAGGCATAGGCAGAGGGAGAAGCAGGTGCCCTGCAGGGAGCCCGATATGGGACTCAATCCCAGGACCCCCGGTCTCTTATATAAGATAAAGCAGTGAAAGATGGCAAATAAAGGATACCATGCTCAAACTACCATTCTGCAAATATCATTAAAGTACATTTGAGAACCAGATGAGGACCATTTTTTTTTATTTTATTTATTTATTCATGAGAGACAGAGAGAGAGAGAGAGAGGCAGAGACACAGGCAGAGGGAGAAGCAGGCTCCATGCAGGGAGCCCGATGTGGGACTTGATCCTGGGTCTCCACCCAGGCTGCCCCCACATGTGCTGAGGACCACATTTTTGAGGGGCAGACCCCAGGCTTGGAGCCAGGGCGATGCTATAAGGCCCATTCATTCATACAGCTGGGTCCCCAGAAGCCAGCTTTGGGTGAAGATTAGCACACGATCAAGCTTATTAGTGGGGCTCCTATAATCATGACTCATGGGAAGCCCTGGGCTGAGGGAGAAACCAGGATGTGATGCCATCCCTGGCGGGGTGGGGTGGGGTGGGGGTTCCAGTCCACCAGAGGAAAATCCTGAAACTGGCAATAGACGTCAGGTTTCCATCACCACAAGAAGGGGTGCGACCTCAGCCAGGGCACCTCCCTCTGGTGAGGCAGTTCCCAGGTGGGCTGTCTCCACCAGCATGCTTAGCACCTGAGGAGGGAGGTCTTCATTCCAGAAGGTGGCTCTGGGCACCACATCCCAGCATCCACCAGGCTCATCCATACACAAGCGCCTCTCTTCACCCAAGGGCAGCCCTATTTTCACTTATGGAGAAAGTAGTAGAAGCAACTGGCAGCACAGTTCTCCCAGGGGAGGCCATGCTTCCTTGTCCTTGACCTGGAGGACACTGAGATGGGAGAAGCTCGGGTTTGCACTTGTCCTGCCAGGCTAAGCAAGAGCTCCACGCAGCACGAGTAAGAAGACAGGAAAGTCTCCAGCCTGCATACCTCTGAGCTCCATCTCCCTTAGCCCAGGAGCCACTGCAAAAACAGGGGTAGATGGAATGCGGGGGATGCATGCAAATGCACAAGACCTCCTCCTCCCTGGTGGACGTTAGCCCAGAGCCAGGGCAGGACTGCCAAGTGACGCTGGCCACAGTTACATCAATGATTACCTCTGCCCCTTCACCATTCATCTGCCTCTTGCACGGTGAAGGTGTTTGGCTGGTTATAATTCAGAACAATCATTTTCTAATCACATCTGAAGCCAGCAATTTACCAAAATGCCATTTAACAAAATGCTGTGTACCAAAAAAAAAAAAAAAAAAGAAAAAAAGAAAAAACAAATGATGAATTATCCTCACAAAGGAAAACAACCAAATTCCCAAAATAGCCTTTGCTGTAAAAGCTTCTCTGCTTTATGTGCTTCATCTGCTGATTCATTCCATTTCAAGGCCTGTTCTTTCTGAACATTTTGGTGTGAAAGAAAATGAAAGCCCAATTTTCCAAAGTAAAAAATGGTAATTTGGTAAATATTGTTTTCCAATACTCAGCATTATAAACCCCATTAATTGATCATAAGCAATCAAAACTTCCACATTTTTAAAGGTTCTGCTCCCAACACTAATAACTATTTTTTTTCTTATGGATCATTTCTTTTTGGCCCAGATCACCAATTTTCATGAAGGATGATTCTGGATCTGAAACTAGGGAAGAGTTTTATAGCAAAGAGAGCAGTAAGGAAAGCATTCGATAGCTTGTAAACTACTTGACTATGAGGCACTGATGTTACTCTCTTCAGTAGTAGTAGAAATGATGCTGAGACCACGACCTGACAAGGTGTGCAGGCAGAAACCAAGGGTGAGGATGTTGAGAAGTATGACACAGCACATGGCACATCTGCTGCATCCCATAAATGTTGGGTTATGCCCATGTAAGGGCACTGACATGACCTACATAGGAAAGCTTTCCTGCACGAACCCTGGGCCCAGAATGGCCAGAGGGAGGGACCCCGCAGGTGTCCTTTTCGGCCCATGACAGTGAGTCCAGGAGGCTGTCCGACTCCTATGAACTGGACCATCAGGGCTGAGGCCCTAGGTTTAAATTTAGAAGAACCTTCCACATCCTGTGCACAACACGAGCCTGACTCTCGCTGCCATGCCAGGCCTGAGTGCCACTGCAGACAGTCCCTGGCACATGGCTTCTGAAACAGCCAGAATGAGTTGCAAGTACCCTGCCAAGGAGTTCCTGTGTGGCCTGGGGCATCTAACCAGATCCTCCTGAGCCTTACATGTAGAGCAACCTGGCCCCTGGGGTCCTTGGGAACTAAAGAATATAATTGTTAAGAGGCACCTACCAGCTATTCGTAACCAGAGGTCTCAGGAACTCTTAATGCCTGTCCCTTCTCCCTCCTTTGTTATAAAGGTGTTGATCTTTCCCACCACCAGGGATGCTTCCCTTGTTTATTTCTGTCTTGAAACACTCCCTCAAGACACCGAGGCTGGTGTCACCCTACTCACAGTCTGAGCACATCTTCCATGGGTCACCCTCCTTCTGTGAGCTCATGTGGGCAAAGGCAGGTTTTTTAGAGCAGTGAGAACCCTGCACCTTTCAAATCTACTCGAGCTCTATCATCAGTCAGCCCATGCTGATATACAACCCGCCAGGAAAGCCAAGTTTGGTGGAGGATAGCTAATATTTTCCTTACTTCAAATAACACCCAACAGAACTAAATTTCAAGATGATTACATAATTAGGATGCCCTTTGAATTAGGCTATGATATTCTCATTCAACCAACTAAGTGAACTAAAGCCAGTCGCTCTCACGGGTCTTTCCTTGGAGTGAAAAGACATCGTGGCCATTCTGTACTGTGAGAACAGAGTGCTGGGCACTTTGCATAGATGGTGATTCCCTCTTACCCAGAACCTGAGGTCGGTGTGCAAATTCACTAAAAGTAGCCCTGAGATGCATCCAAAGGGTGTGATGATATCGGGATGTGTTGATTCTCTTTGCTCTCCAGGCCTAGGAAAACCAGACAGGTCCTGGGGGTCCTGAGGGGGCTGCTACCCAGGGAGCACCGGGAGCCAGCTGGCCCTTTCTGGACCCACTACAGACTGATTAGCAGCAGATTGCACCTGCCCAAGGTGCTACTGGGGTGGGGGGTGAAGACTTGAGTCCACCATGAGGCCCCTGGACCCAGAAATGAGCTGATTTGTTTCAAACGATGACCACAGGTGGAATTGCCTTGTCCAGATTCTCCTAGATAAAGGAAAATATTTTTTATTATTTTTTTTTAATTTTTTATTTATTTATGATAGTCACACAGAGAGAGAGAGAGAGGCAGAGACACAGGCAGAGGGAGAAGCAGGCTCCATGCACTGGGAGCCCGACGTGGGATTCGATCCCGGGTCTCCAGGATCGCGCCCTGGGCCAAAGGCAGGCACCAAACCGCTGCACCACCCAGGGATCCCAGATAAAGGAAAATAAACATTCATCCAATGTGAGTCAAATACTGTGCAGTGCCACCAAACCCCTTCTACCTCAATTCAGTCCAGGCTGGGCGGGACCACCAGTCACATGGTACCCCTAGATGCCATAAACACCTGCAGTAGAAACAAAGGAGCCATTTCATGTGTCCAAGGAGACAATTTGGAGCCTCTGGTACTGAGGGGTGTTGGAAAGCTCTGACTGGCCTGCCTGGGCTTTCACGCGGCAGGAGGAAACTTCTCCCTAAGGCAGAAAGCTGCTACAAAGGACAGCCTTGGCCCAAGGTTTTGGGCCAATGGAACACCTTGCCTGGGGACTAAATGATGGCATAAGGTGGACCAGATGGAATCTAAAGCCTCAGAGGCCCAAAGTGCCAGCCTTGTTTCTTGCACTCGCGTCCATAACAGCAGAAAAACACTACAATTGCAAACTTCAAGACAAGCCTGGCCTCCACCACCACACAGGTGCAAGGTCAAATCTTCCTGCTGTTGAGGTCTTCAGAGGTGGAGAGAAGATGTGGGAAGACAAGACCTGCCTCTGCTGAGCAGAACCCTCCAGAAGACGGGGGGTGTGTGATCCTGGAGCGAGGGGTTTTCTCAAAGTGTAAACACAGTAAACCATCAGACCTATGGAAACAGCACCCGTTCAATATCATTCATAAACACAATCTTGGTCTGTTGGTTTAAGGTTCGTGGCATGCATTATTTATCATTCGAGGTTGCTCCACCATCATGAAGAAAACCTGTAAGGCACTGTAACGTCATGAGTGAACAGAAGAGGTGAGGCTGGGAGGCGCATCTAACGACTCCATGGGCCACTGGAATGAGGTCAGGAAACTGTGGTGACACGTGAGTGCAAAGTCCTGGCCCTTCTGGGCAGTTGGGGGTTAGCCCAGGGAGGGAGGTTCGATGCCGCCGAGCTCCCGGAGGTTCCAGAGTCTACACTCTTCCTCCCCAGAACGTGTTCAGGCAAGCTAAGGGCTCCTCCTTTTTAATGGAAAACATGCCTTAGCAAAGGGTGCACATCTGGAGGCGAGGAGGCGCCCAGGTTCCCGCAGGCCCGCTCCCCTCCCCAGTCCTGGGACCCACAGCCCCAGAGGGGCTTGGGGATTGCAGGAACGGGCCTGCGTGGATGTCAGGAGATGTTTGGGAACGTCGCACATGTTTGGCAGGATCTGTGAGGACGGTCTCTGCAGCACCTCTAAGAGCTGAGTGTAACACGAATCCCAATCGTCCCTTTCAACATCGACATCACCGCAGCCCAAGAGGAGCTTGCTGCAAGCAAAGGCGAAGAAAGACATTCCCAGTTCCTTTCTTACCACACCCAGCTCCCCTCTTGTTTAAAATATTGCTGTCCATCCTTGGACCTGAATTATAGTGGCTTCTCAAAAACCAAGAGTCCTTTAATAAGGGAGTGATCACATAATTACATGTATGAACGATCACAATTTTAATTTTTAAAAAATGGCAAACTGATCAAATGATAGTAATAGGAAGGTATATATTTTTAAATGTTATTTATTTATTCATGAAAGACACAGAAAGGGAGGCAGAAGAGACACAGGCAGAGGGAGAAGCAGGCTCCTTGTGGGGAGCCTAATGCGGACTCGATCCCAGGACCTTGGGATCATGCCCTGAGATGAAGGCAGATGCTCAACCGCTGAGCCACCTCGGTGTCCCTAGGAGGGTATATTTTTTCAAAAAATAAAACTGGCCTCGAATACTTTTTTTCTCTTTGTTTCTGATTTCTAAAATAAATTTAATTCTTGGTATCACCCTGCAACAAGCGTTTTTGTAAGTGGACACTGGCTATAGGGTCTGGAAGAAAAATCCAAGCCTGGCAGTCAGAGAAACACACCAGGAATGTTCTCTCTGATTCCTTGCAGGGCCAGAAAACCAAAAGTTGAAACACAGTAGCAGGATCCGCAGAGGATGGGAGTGAAGGGCTGTGTTGCAGGCAATTGGGTCTTCCACCCTTAAAACAATGCCTTGGATATTGTCAAGGCTCAGTAGAAGTTGTGTGACCAACACACAAGTAAAATAAAATGAAGTAAATTTAGTGTTTTATTACCAAATGATGCACATGATTGTGTTAAGTTTTCCATAAGCAGACAATAAAGTGGAAGAAAATGATGACAAAGTATAGATACAATGTCTCAGAATATTGTTTTTCTTTCTAATGTTTGTTACATTCATTTTTTCCTTTTTTTTTTTAACAAACATTAAATTCTATTTTGACTACTGTTTGGTAAGCTTTATTATTTAATATGAAACAAACATTTTTCACATCATTAAGAAGTCTAGTAAAAAAACCCAACTGAAATCATCAGATTAAAATGTATTCATAATCAGCCTACGAAAGAGTTCTGCTAATGTCTTCTGGAACAATGAGCATCATTACGAGTGAATCAATGTGGGCACATGAGAAATACGTGATTAATGAGCTGTAGGTGCTTTTCTAATTCTGAGGATGAGTCTGGAGAACATTTGCTATGTACACACACCTCTATTCTACTTTCCAGCACTAACATGCACAGGAATGTAAGGCCCCTGAGGGGTGTTTGCTCAGAGCTACCCAAGGACGGCTCTGGACCATCACAGGTACTTGGTCAACGCTTGCTGGATGCACCTATTCATCACTTCCAGTGAGCAAGGGCACCCCAAGCTTCATTGTCTCATCGGTGACTAGTCAGTTGTTCATCAATGACCAGGCACTTCAGCCATGGAGAATGTGAATGGGATGATAAACAAATCTAATTCTGTGAATTCTTTGAAGGTTCTTTGAACATCCTGGGTTTCTAAAATGCCACTGAATCAGCAGCTGCCTGACTACACGATCCCCTCTGGAGCCCAGCATCCCTGCAGCTGTGTCTGGTTGGTCACTCGAATGCTGTTTAGTACCCTGTGGTGTGCTTCTCTGTGGTGCGGCTATACCCAGGTGCTTATCTGTTATACCGAAGGAGCACTGTTTCCAGGTGTTGACAGATGTACATGGTGTTGAGACTGTGGAGGGTTGGAGTACTAAAGTGGTGCACCTCTGCATTCCTATCCTGAGGGTGCGAGACAGCCAGGTTCCCCACATTTTGCCAAATTTAATTCTGCTTTATCTTCTTTTTTTTAATTCTAGCACCCAATCAGCTCTTCTCTTTTTTATTTTTAAAAAAGAAAAAAGAGAGAGAGAGAAGCAAACCATAAAAGACTCAACTATAGGGAACACACTAGGTTGCTGGAGGGAGGGTGGTGGGTGGTTGGGCTAGATGGATGATGGGCATTCAGGAAGGCACGCGCTGTGATGAGCACTGGGCATTGTATATAAGCGATGAATCCCTGAAATCTACTCCTGAAACTAATATGACACAATATGTTAACTAACAAGAATTTGAATAAAAATTTGAATAAATGGAAAAAAAAACCTAACTGGGATCACGTTGCACTGATCCTGTAGAGCAATTCAGAGACAATTGACATCTTCACATTCCATCCACCCGTGAATTTGGAAGACAGCATTTATTTAAGCTCTTCCTCAATTTTACTCAGGAAAGTTGTATGGATTTCAAAGTATAGGCCTTGTACACCTTTTCTACTATTTCTTCAATTCTGATTATTCTCCTTGTGAACAGAATACAGTTCCATTTTATTTGTTATCCAATCTGGCTGTTCAAAGCTTTTCACTGGAGTGTTTAGTCCATATACATTCAAAGGAAAGACTGATAGATTTGGTTCTATGTTCCACCATCTTACTTCTTTTTTTAAATTTGAGAAACACATTTTATATTTTATTTGATCTCCTTTATTGTCTACTTTTGGATTAATCAAATACGTCAAATGGTGGTGTTTTCCCATCTACTGGATTAACAATTAAATATTCTTTTAGAGGGGGCAGCCTGGGTGGCTCAGCGGTTTAAGCACCTGCCTTCGGCCCAGGGCATGATCCTAGGGTCCTGGGATTGAGTTCCATATCGGGCTCCCTGCATGGAGCCTGCTTCTCCCTCTGCCTGTGTCTCTGCCTCTCTCTCTCTCTCATGAATAAATAAATAAATAAATAATCTTTAAAAAAATATTCTTTTAGTGGTTACTGTAGACATTATAACACGCATCCTTTTAATTTTTATTTATTATACTTTTAGCACTATCCCAACAGTGCCAGAATCTTAACATTTTTAACCCCTTCCCACTTTATTATCATCTTGAATTTAATTCAACACATATTAGATTCCAAAAGACAATATTATAGTTACTTTATGCAGTCAAAAATCATTTCCAGTTATTCACATATTCGTCTCTTCACATGCTCTTCATCTATTTATGCATTTCTATACTTACAATTGCAACATTTTCCTTTTGCTTAAAAAACTCTTTTAATATTTTTAGCATGTATTGTTGATAACAAATTCCCTTAGTTTTTATTTGTCTAGAAATATCTTTATTTCATGTTCATTTTCTTCAACACCTTATTATGAAAATGTTCAAGCCCACAGCAAACCTGCAATAATTTCACATTAAACACTTATATACACACCCAGCTTCTACTGTGAACATTTTATTCTAATTGATTTATCACATATATAAGCTTTCATCTATCAACTTACCTTATTTCATTACATTTTAGAGTAAATTTTAGGTATCAGTACAATTCCCCCAAAACGCTTTATTACTGATATTATTGTAAGAACTTAGTATTTGTTAAGTTTTCTCTCTTTTGATGTAAAATGTATATACCACAAAATACACAAACTTAGCGGTACGTTTCTGAGTTTTGAGGTGTGCATACCTGTGCAATCCAACACCCAGCAAGATAAAGAGCAATATCACCCCCAAAGTTCCCCACATCTTTCTCATCAGTTCTCATACAAAGCCACAAAAGGTAGGCACGTTTCTGCCTTTTCAAATCAAATATTAATTTCCTCTTAAAAACCACAAAATATTGCTAGATGCATTAAAAAACACCTATATGAATGGACAGATAGGCCATATCTGTGGATCAGAAAACTCAACATTAAGATGTCAGTTCTCTCCAATGTGACCCAGAGCATCAATGTGATTCCAATAGTCTGGTAATCTAAAAACTGAAAAGCTGATTCCATAATGTACATGGAAATACGAAGGACCTAGGATGCCCAACCGCCCATGAAAGAAGCTCAAAGCTGAATGACTTGCACAACAAGACTTACCATGAAGCTATAGTAAGTAAGCCAGTGCAGGACATACATGAAGACAGACAGATTGATCTACAGAACAAAATAGTGGATCCCAATTGAGATCCATCTTAAATCGTCACTTGACTTTTCAAAATGTTGCCAAGACAATACAAAGAAGAAAAATCAGTTTCAATAAATGATTCTGGAAAACATGGATACAAAGAGACACATGGCTCCCACCTCATGCCATGCAGAATAGATCTAAATATAGAAGGTAAAGTTGTGAAGCTTTCGGAGAACATAGAGAATAATGTCATCACTGTGATGGGTAAATGTTCATAGGTAGGTCATATGAAGCAATAGCCATAATTTCATCAAATCATCAATCCTGGTGATTAAAAGTCATCTTTAAGGAAATAAGGACAGTAGCCACAGAGTGAGAGAAAATATCCTCAAAATCTTTAGCTGGTAGAGAACTTGCATAAAATATATAAAGAACCTTTATTTTCAATAATAATAATAAAGATAATAAAAGAACAATCCAATCTAAGGGCAATTCTTTAACAGATACTTCACAAAAGAAAACCACAAATGATTAACAGGCACAATACAGACGTTCCAGTATTATCAGCTCTCCCCTCGTGAATTGCAAATGGAAACCATGAATGGATAGCATTTAACACCCCCTAGAATAGCTAAAACAGAAGTGACTACACAAATGCTGGGCAGGATGTGTTCTGGTGGGAATCCTTGGGCATTATTACTGGCAATGCAAGATGATACAAACCCTTCAGGTGAAGACCTGGTGGTGTATTTCATAAAACTAACTGTACTCTTACTGTGTGATCTCATAATTACACGTCGGTGTTTATCCAAAGGAAGTGAGAACAAATCTACACTATGTTTGAAAAGCTCAGTCAACCTATTTTCTAGAGTATAGACTTTATTCGAGTGCTTGTTTCCTGAAGACACACAGGTTTATTATGACCACAACTATGGATTCCCCCACTTCACACAAAGCAAAACGTACTTGCATCTAGTAGCCACCCAACGCATATGGTATTATATATGCGAGTGAATAAATGGTAGAGTAGAAATCATCTAAATGATAAAAAGTCTTAATGACTTGGTCTTCGCTTAACTGCTCCTTTCACAGACAGTGTGTGTGTGACAAGGCGTGGGATAACCCACGTAGTTCCCAGAGCAGTACATGTGGGCGTGCTCTCCTTTCACTGTCCAGACGACAATTGTCAAGCAGCCAGTGAGGACATCTGTGGTTTGTTCTGGTGCTAAGTCCTAGCATTGGTGCTTGGCCAATAGCTCTACACTCAGCCAAGGCCAGCAACTTCCACCTGCCCGAAATGTGATCTGGTGCCATTTAGAAAAAGTCTACTAGGAGGAGGATGTGAGGATTTATTCGGTCAAGACAACTGCTCATATGCACCTTCAGTTTTCCAAAAGGTTTCAGAGTTGAGTTGAAAGTGGAACAGCATCCTTTTTTTTTTTTTAAAGAGTTTATTTATTCATGAGAGTGACACAGAGGGGGGGGCGGGGGCAGAGACACAGGCAGAGACAGGCTCCATGCAGGGAGCATGACATGGGACTTGATCCCGGGTCTCCAGGATTAGGCCCTGGGCCAAAGGCAGACGCTCAACCGTTGAGCCACCCAGGGTCCCTGGACCAGCATCCGTATGGCAGAAGTCCTCGATGCTATGACGAAGGGTGGCATCATCCGCTCTGGGCTCACTGGGTTCACAGCTCCCATCACTCAGTGAGAAAGGTGGCAACTTCAAGAAAAGAGGCCTCTATTCGCATCCCCAACTTGGAGAATGATTTGGGAAGTAGAATTTTTCTTTAAGCCAGCAAGATAGCTTTATCCCATTTAGATTATTCTCTATAGTGCTAATAATTAAAAGAAGAAAAACCTTAATCTCTAAACTTAAAAAATAACTCTACAAGTAGAGAAATTCCTTGAAAGAGCAGTCATTTTCCCACCTAACGTATTATTAGCAAACACTTCAGCACGCTAATTATTTTCACAGGAACTCATGGAACACAAGTGAAAATGTCACTGTTAATGTCTTTCTGAGAGAATTCAACAATGAAGACAGTTTAATTGGCTATTACATTCCTGAAATAAGATGCAAATTATGTAAATAGTTACAATCCTCAAAGTATATGCAAACACACTTTAAGTGAATTGCTCACAGTGAAAAGGTCCGGTTCCCCAGTGGGGTCCCACTGCAGCCTCAGACACTCACACGAGGCCGGGGAGCAAGGGGCCTGGACCAGCGGCATCTGGCCCACCATCCCTCTCTGAAAATGGGGCTGTTCGTTCCTGCCCCAAAGTCCAAAGTCTTCTTTGAGTTTTCAAATCTCTTTTTTTGACTGCAATGGAGCAGATTATAAGTCCACTTGGGAACTAGATGGAGGGAACCAAATAAAATTAACATCATATCCTTTCTCTTAAGCTAGTTTCAGTGGGTTTCTATTTCTTACTCCACCCAGTCCCAGGCGGAGCTACTACTCAACGACGTTGGTTTCCTCTCTGTCCCCATCTACTCAGGGAGCCACAGGGGAACGGAGGTGCCTGTCATCTTCCCCATGGTATCCTAGGGAGTCAGGAATGGATCTGGGCGTGGGACCAAACTCTCCTGACCTATTAACCAGACCCATTGGAGTACCTCACATTTATTTCCTATGTTTTGATAATGAGAGAATACATTCATTCAACAGGCTATTAATTATTTTACTCAGCATGAGCATGAAGTAACTGTATCACCTTATAAGAACAAATGAGTATGGGGAATTTCAGAATTGACCTTGTAGCTACTAATTGTGCCTCTAAATATTCAACAGTACAGAGTGAATACTCTTCCATTTTTTAATCTCGAATTTTAAAAAAAATGTTTGATCTCCAGTGAACCAAAAAGCTCATACTCAGCATTTTGGAAAACAATGACGTTATATGAATAATGAATAGCCACGGTACCAATACAAGCTCACGTTGGGAGCTTACTGTGTGGCATTTTATAGACTGGGCACAGAAATGAACTAACTTGCCCTGTGCACCCAGCCGGTAGTAGCAGAATTGGGATCCTACCCACATGCCTCGGGCATGGTAGCCTCTCTGGTGTCTGACGCAGGTCCTCTTCACTCGACTGGTGCCCACCTACCAATGCTGTGAGGGTTGGCTGCTAGTGGCACCTCACCCAGAAGCTATGTCCCCCAAACTCTGCGGCCACAGCCAATGGTTTACTGGTTTAAGTTACAAAAGACTGCCCCCAGCCTCAAAAGGGTCACACTTCATGGTGTGATTTTGGATCCAAAGGCTCCCCCCATCCCTGGATCTTTCTCTGAGACCATAGCCTGCTCAGCCTTCTCCTTTTCTGTCCTGAATTGCTTTGTCTTTCACGGCCTTCCTTCCTGAGGAGCATGACTGCTACGCCCATGTGCATCTGAGCCTCTGTCTCAAGACTACTTCTTGGAAACGTGAGCTCACACGATTGGTGCTGTGTCATCAAAGTCATCTGGAAGTCAAGGGGGAAGAAGTGGGGAAGTCCCAGCCACCACACACCCCCCAGGCACCCACTTAGAGGATTTGTATTACCTGCTCAACAAATTCTGGCTCCGTGGTCAGTCTTCACACAGGGTGCAAAGGGCCTGTCACCAAAAGAGGTGATGCCACCCATAGGACACAGGGCGAGTCCTCCTAAATGTGAAGCAAGGTCTGATACCTGGGGCTCCTTGGGCCAACAGCCAGCAGGCACAGAAGAGAGTCACCTGGTCCCAGGGGTTATCTCCCTTTACAACCATGAGGTCAATACAATACTGGTCCCCAGGTAATCCAGGTCTCGTTGGCGTCCCACGCACAGTGTAAACAGTAGTCGGTAAGTGCAGCAACCGAAGCCTGATACTGGTGGGTCACCAGGCTCCGAGATCTGGATGAAGGTCAGGTCAACCAGGCATCCACATGAACCAACCTTGCTAGTCAGCGGTGAGAAGGATTCCGGGTCAGCAGGAGAGGAGGGAGCGTTTTCAGCCCAGGCTGTCTGTGGCAGTGCTGAGTATGGGTTAGTCTCAGGCCTCCTTTTGGTAGTTTTCCCAGACTTGCAACCACAGAAGCAGGAACAGAGTGAGGTTAATGTGGGAAACAAATGGGTTTGAGCACTGCATGGAGTGGACCGCCACAGGCAGTGTGGACCCTACCCAGACCCCCGCCACTAGGCTGCCACCTTGCCACCTATGTCCCCAGCTGCCAAGAGCATTAACCGGCAGCTCACAGCCACTCTGTCCCTGAAGAAGAGGCCTCTGCTGACCAGAACTGTTCACCCAGGAGGTTACCCAAGCCCCTCCCAGGTGTGGCCTGTCACCAGCAAGTCACTGATATGAGGAAACAAAATCTGGCCCCCTTGGCTTAAGGGGGTGCGACTCCACAGTTGACTTATGCTCCTGGGCGTCCCTCCCGCTGGGACCACACCAAAGCTAGATTTTTATCCTGTGAGCCCATCCATGGGCCTCTCCCCATCCTCATTCTACCTAACTCCCTTCCTTCTATATTTTCCTAGGGGGCCATTCCTCAACAAATTATGAGCACACAAACCCCTGTGTTTGAACTCTGCTTTTGAAGAATTTAACCCAGGTCTCCAGGTGGTAGGTTAGTTCACATTCAGTTACCATCAACCCTGTAAGGAGAAAAACACAGCTCCTGGTTTGCAGTTAGTTTTTAGAAAGCCACCTTAAATAGTTTTCCTGGGTCTAATACAATGGCACACTATGGCCACACACAGTCTACAAGGGCATAGGACATAATGTTTGGAACAACTGGGATGGTAAAATTAAAGTTACCAGCATGATATAATCGCTTCATAAAAAAAAATGAGTATCTGCCTACACACAGCCCCAATTCATCAATAAATGGCTGCCTAATTACCCGAGAGTCTAAATGGATTGCTTTAATTCATTCTTGTTGTCATTTGCTAAAATTCTACCCTATTTGAGGGATGGAATATACTCCAGTCCATCTTCTCAAGAGAAGACTCCTATTTCCAATTGACAAGATTATTTTCTTCATGGTCTCCAGGAACTTGCCATCAAAACTTGAAGAGAAACATTTTCGTTATATTTCTGAAATAATTTACCTTGTGTCAACCATAATTGTGACACCTTGTCAATGTACATCATTTTGCTCAGGATTTAACAACATGCCACCTCTGCAGAGAGCCTTCCAGAGAACCAGGACATGAAGTATTGGTGCAGGTATAAATCTGTTCCGAGCCATGCAGATCAAAGTCCAGAGGGCTGTGTTGGGTACCCGCGACCTTATCAATGGGACAGAACCAATGTCACAACACTGAAGTTTCATTTCAGAGGGGATCTTAAAAAGGCCTCTGCAGCCTGAAGTCTCCAAGCTGACCTCTCCATCCCACCGTGTCCTTCATCATTTCATGTATGTGCCTTTCAGGTATTTTTTAGTTTGTAATTTTCTTATGTTGTGGCAAGCACACTGCACATGAGAGCTGCCCTCTTAAGTTGTTGAGTGTATGACACTGTGTTGTTGGCCGTAGGCACAGTGTCATACTGGGCACTGGAGCTTGCTCAGCTTGTGCAACTGGAACCTTAAACCCATTGATTAGGAACTCTCAGCTCCCCCTCCCCAGCCCCTGGCAACCACCATCCCATTCCTTGATTCTATGAATCTACTTTAGATATGTCATTTACGTGAAATTGTGTGGGATTTGTCTTCTCGTAACTGGTTCATCAATGTTGTCTCCTGGTGCAAAACCTTCTTGTCTAAGGCTGAGCGAGTATTCCATTGTATGAGTAGATCATACTTATGTCCCCCCTTTCTCTGCGGATGGCCATTCCGGCTATTTCCATATCTTGACTTCAGTGAATAATATGTAATAAACATGGGAGTGCTGACATCTGCTTGGGATCCTGATTTCAATGCTGTTGGAAAATAACCAGTGGAAATTCAGGATCATATGCTGGTTTTATTTTTAGCATTTTGAGGAACCTCCATACCATTCTCCACAGTGGCTGCTGCAGTTCCCATTCCCACCAACGGTGCATAAGGGCACCAATTTCAAGGATAATACTACAGTGCCTGGGGGTTGACAGGGGATCATAAGACAAGGCAAGACCTGAAATCTCTGACCTTCTCCTGAGGTCAGCATTTGAAGGTGGAGAAAGAAAGCTAAGAGTACTGGACACACAGAATATATAATGTACATTCAAAATAAATTCATTTTTCTAGCTAAAGCCATCAGTGCCATGAAATCAGTCATCCCATGGGCCTGTGTGGTGCCTGTCCCCTCACCAAGGCCTGGGAAGAAGAACACACAGCTGTGTTGCTGTATCTGGTTGAAATCACTGCTGAGTCATTTTCAGCCATTTTGTGGATCCGAAGAACAACCACCAAAATGACCAAGGATTTGCAAAGAGCCTAACTTATGTCTAATTCTAAGAAGAGAAAGAAGTGAACCCAAGTATGTTGGAACTTTTAATATTCCTCTCTCTTTGCATATTTTGGAACAGTTTAAATATGCAAAAAAGAGGAGAAAAAGACAGCCAACACCCACTTACATGTTCTTTTTTTTCTTTTTTTTTTTTTTACAAATCATTATTTTAAGAAATATTGAAATGTTGACAAATTACCAGAATTATATCAGATTTTGTTTAAAATATTTATATATTTTGGTCTCATTCATTTGGGGGATATAAAAAATAGTGAAAAGGAATAAAGGGGAAAGGAGAAAAAAAATAGTGGGAAATATCAGAAAGGGACACAGAATATGAGAGACTCCTAACTCTGGGAAACAAACAAGGGGTGGTAGAAAAGGAGGTGGGTGGGGGTTGGGGGTGACTGGGTGATGGGCACTGAGGGGAACACTTCATAGGATGAGCACTGGGTGTTATTCTATATGTTGGCAAATTGAACACCAATAAAAAACAAATTAAAAAATAAATAAAATATTTATATATTTGCCACCAGCTTTTTTTTTTTTTTTTTTTTTTTTTTTTATGATAGTCACAGAGAGAGAGAGAGAGAGGCAGAGACATAGGCAGAGGGAGAAGCAGGCTCCAAGCACCAGGAACCTGATGTGGGATTCGATCCCGGGTCTCCAGGATCGCGCCCTGGGCCAAAGGCAGGCGCCAAACCGCTGCGCCACCCAGGGATCCCTGCCACCAGCTTTTTATAAGTGCTCTCTGATCCCATTTTTTTTAAAGATTTTATTTATCCATTCATGAGAGACACACACAGAGAGAGAGAGAGAGAGAGGCACAGAGACACAGGCAGAGGGAGAAGCAGGCTCCATGCAGGGAGCCCGACGTGGGACTCGATCCCGGGACTCCAAGATCACACCCTGGGCTGAAGGCGGCGCTAAACCACTGAGCCACCAGGGCTGCCTCTGATCCCATTTTCAAAAGTCACCACTTTTCTGAAATTTATATGTATCACCCATGACATGTAAGGTTTTTATTTTATATGTTCACGTACACAAATAATAGTGATCTTGTGTGATGTTAAATTTACATGAACAGCAAATTATTCTGAATGTGTTCTTCTGCAACGTGTTGTTTCCATTCCAATAGAATAGAAAATTACTTTTTTCTTTTTTCATTAATTAAAAATTTTGCCCACCCTCCACCCCCTGCCTCAGGCAACCACCAATCTGTTCTCTATGTTTATGAATTTGATTTTTTTTCAGATTCCACATATAAGGAGATCATATGGTATTTGTCTTTCTGTGTCTGGCTTATTTCGTTAAGCATAACGCCCTTGAGATCCATCCATGCTGTTGCAAATGGCAGGGTTTCCTTCTTTTTATGGCTGAGTAATATTTCATTATATGTACATATAGCTATAGAGAGAGAGCACATTTTCTTCATTCATTCAACCATCCATGAACACTAAGGTTGTTTTCATTCATGCCTGTTGGAGATCAAGCTACAATAAATATGGGGATGCAGATATCTTTTTGAGTTAGCGATTTTATTTCTTTCAGATAAATACCCAGAAGTGGTATTGCTGGGTCATATGGTAGTTTTGTGTTTAATTTTTTTGAGGAACCTCCACACCATTTTCCATATACGTGTGAGTGTGTATCTCTGTATACACATACATACATATATACATTCTAATTTATTTTATATCGATTTTTATTTATCATTTTACATTTATGTATTACTGACCTGGGTTTGCTAATGTATTATTGAGGGTGTTTGATTCTGTGATCCTGGGTGATACTGGCCTTTCCTTTTTACCTATATTCTCTGTGTTTCACTTAGTAGGGGGGTTATACTAGCCTCATAGAAGGAGTTGAGACATTTCCCTGCTCTTCCAGAGTTCCGGAACAGCTTGCATATGGTGGGAGTCATCTACCTCACGAAGGTTTGGCAAATCACTAGGAATGCCATCCATCCCTGACACATATTTGCCAGGAAGTTTCACGAATAATTCAGAGCTTAAATAGATGTTTACCTAATTGGGTGTGTCTATGGTGGTATCTTTTTTTTTTTCCAAAAAATTGTTATTGGCATAGCATTTTCTCTTGATATTGGTTTATAATTTTTAAGCTCTGTTCTATCTTTAGCTATTTCCTTATTTTTACTCTTAATATTAATTTATGTACATCTTGTCTTGATTGGCTTTGCCTGAGTTTGGTCAAAGTTCAAACCTTCTTTGTGAAGCACAGGTTTTTATGATTGTTACTGACTTTCTGTAATATATATTTATTTAATTTCTTGTCTTGTTTTTATTATTTCTTTTATTTAATTTATTCCACTATTGTTTTCTCTAATGTGATTTCAATACTTGGGTCATTCATCTTCCAACTTTCTTCTTTAATGACGTATACATTTAAGACAATAAAGTCTCCTACAGGAATTTCCTAAATTAAAAGTTTTAGTACATAGCATTTCCATTATAACTGAGTTCCAATTTCTTAAGTTTTATTATGATTTCTTGTCTGACCAATGAAATATATAAAAATGTTTTTAATAGTTGCCTCTAAAGCAAAGTTATTTTTATCCGTGTATTATTTATTGATTTTGAATTTTCTTATTAGCAAGAGTCAGAGAATGTGTTTTCTACACTATCCAAAAGGCTGCATGCAGTATTCAGGCAATGACAGGATTATTGATAATCACCATATTAATCTTCAAAGACCTTGAAAAATACAGAGCAACCTCAGAATTTTCTAAAGGCTCAGTGGAACTTCAATAGAATAAGTCACATCAGACAGCACTTAGAGCCTGTAGCAGGCAGAAACAGTGGATAAAAGTCATTATTAGGAGCACAAGAATGAGGCCATACTGTAGGCAAACCATTTTAAATAATTATTTTCAGTGCTGTCCTTTTAAAAAAGCCTTAGGCCTGAGAAATGCTTGAATAAAATTACTTCATTGTAATGCATCTCCAGCCAGGATAACATTTATCTTGGAGTTAAAATATTAGAGATTATGTCCAGTGAAACTACTCACCAGTGAATAGGATACCACCCGTCTCGACCACAGTCCAAGCAGTGGGCATGAACAGGGCAGCTGAGTCTCCAGGCTCCTTGTGTTCTTCGATGGTCACCAGTGAGCTGCTTGAACTGCAGGCAGACCAGCTGCTCCAGACGGCCACAGCCCATGGCCACATGAGGAAAAATCTGTACAACTGGTCATTTAAGGACAAACTAGTGCAAGAACCATCCATGAAAATGGGGCTGTCTCCTCCCAGGAACTTTGGGGTCTTCCTCTCCCACTTTTAGTGTAAATCAGCTGCCTTTACAAAGACAATGAACTTTTCTGGACTCTCCCCCAGAATAGATACAAGAGACAGGATCGACATTCTCATAAGGGAAGAAAATGAGACTTAAACATTTGTTAAGGGCAGAGCCATCCATCTTGCAGGAGAGTGAGGATGAGTGAGCCTACACACTCCACCAGCGCAGACATCACCGTGTTGGTCCTGAGGGCACAGTAGTGCACCTCCTCATGGGGTCTACCCTGAGTATCTGGGGCTGCTCAGCCCACTATGGTGATCTACTCTCACTGGTATTCATCAAAACATGGTTCAGAAATTAGTTCATGGGATGAGGTAAAACTATAAAATTTGGTTGCATAGAGTAGATTGTATCTAAGAGGAGACATTCTGGAAATATCTGCATTTAAAATTTTAAATTTACATTATACTTTATTATAAGTATTAAACTTTATTATAAGGTGCTGCCTAAGTAAGCACATGAGAGTAGATAAGAGGAGGGTTGGAAATGACTTGAAGGAGCCTGTTCCAGGAAATAACCTTTTCTTCCTGATGTCATGAAATCCTCCAAGCCTCCTGTCTTTCCAAGGACCCCCTACTCATGCAGGAGGATTTACTGGCAATTACCCTATTAACAGGCTCCATATGAACTTTTTTCTCTGCCTCCAAAAGCCACCATTCCAGACTGATCCCCCAAACCCAGAAAAGTCCTTGCCCAATCTAACACCTGGATATAGAAAACAAGACTTCCCAAGGTCTCCCTGGCGCTAAGACTCCCCGAAGTGGTGTGCTATAGAGAGACAAGTTGTTTTAATGGGACTTCCCTTCACTTCCTTCTCCTCTCCCTGCTCCTGGCCTCTGCTCTCTCTGTGTGCCTTGCTCACAGCACCCTGCTAACTCTCCTCTCTAATCTCCATCAACCCCTGGGGACTTTCAGCTCAGCTGAGAAACCAGCATCTTCTCAGGGCCTCCAGTACACCCCAGAAGATATGTCCACTTGGAACCTCAGAAAGTGACCCTAATAAAATAGCCTTTGCAAATGTAACTAAGGTAAGGATTTTGAGATGAGATCATCCTGAATGAAAGTGGGCACTATGCCAGGTGTCCTGACATGCAACAGGAAGGGAAAAGATGCAGAGAGGCAGAGGCCATGTGACAATAGAGGCAAAGACTGGCATCTGACAGCCATGGGCTGCAAGCCATCACCAGAAACTGGGGACATTTTTCCTTACAGCCCTCAAAAGGAACCTACGCTACCCACACCTGGGTCCTGAAGTTCTGGCCTCCAGAGCTAGGAGAACAAACATCCATGATTTCAAACAAGCCATATGTGGTCCTTTGTTATGACATCAGTAGGATGCTATGCACTGTGCTTCCCCTATGGTACCTCTTACCACCTGTTTACACATGGCTCCCTCACATTAGCACCTGATGCATGGTGCATCCTGGGTGCTCAGAAGATGCCCATGAATAACTGCCTTCACCGCCTCAGGCTCCATTACATTAAAACCACCCTCTCCTCTAACCTGCAGAGCACAGAGCGGCCCTTCTCATTTATGGTAAACTAACCTTGTGTCTGGCATTTTGCAGAAAGTTCAGTACCCCCTTCATCCCTTTCAACAACTCACATCAGTTATTGCTCTCCTCCTTCTGCAGATGCAGAAACAGAGAAGCCCTGAGATCAGATACCCTAGCCAGAGTCTCCTAGCGCTGGACCAGGGCTGGGTTTGAATCACATTAGCTCAGTTCCTGACTACGTGGCTCCCAGTGCTAGCTGGAACTGATGACAGGATTAATGAGTCCTGTTCACCACCCAGCACTCAAAACACTTTCACCTGCCACTTTGTCTTACATGGACTTGGCTACGGTGGGCATGATAGGAGGAAGATGGAGGGAAAGTCTATGCACTGCACTAGCAGGAGCCAAGGAGGGGTGACCAGAATGGGAGTGACACAGAGCCCTCTTGACACTAGATTGCTGACATCACTACAGGTGCATCAATTTCTGGAAAGCCATCACAAAATCTAGAGATCTGCCCCATATACAAGCACACCTGGGCATACCCTCCCTTAGTACTTCATACCTGGGAGCTGCTGTTCACCTTCCTGTCTGTCTTTCTGTTGGAATCCTGCACCTCTTGGAAGTTTTCTTTTCTTCATTATTATGTATGTGTCAGACTCTATCTTATGTGTAGAAATCTCAAAGTGACTAATGGGATCCAACACAGAGAAATCAATGCCTTATGCATTGTTTGCACATCGCTTGTAGAGAGGCAGGCACTAAAACAAAGCATTAGCCAATATTCTCTATTAGATGATAGCCAGAGTGGTAGGAAAGTGTATTTTAATTTCCCTTCTTTATGAGTTTGCAACCAGATAAGGAAGGGCTTGATCTATCAAGCGTGTGCGCCTCCACCTCTTAAATCCCCACTCGCACATTGCTCCCTCTCTGTCTCTGTTGGATGCAACGTGCCTCGATGGTACAGCTTCCACTCCCGTCCTGTCTGGATACCCTGGGCTCCCAGCAGTGGCTCTGGAAGCAACAGCCACAGTGCTCCCCAAATCAAAGAAAAGGATCCAAAAAGAAAGGTCAGATGGCAGCTCTTGTGGAGGGTCTGAGTTCCATGTGGCCATTATTTTCCCTATTCTTATCACAGCAATGCAAATGCCACTAATTTTTATTAATGCTTCCACACAAAGCCTATTCCATTCTAGCCACAGGCTACAAAGCCTCTTTTCATCTCAAACAGACCAAGAGGATCCATGTTGACTTTGCTCTGCAGGAACTAGCAAACAGCTCTTGTGCCAGATTGCCAACCCCAAAAACACCACCCCAGGGGAGCCGACACTTCAGGAAGCTACACAGGCCAACAGATGGAGTCATCCCTGAAGCTGCTCCACACCTGAACATCAGTTTTGAGTTCCAAACACCCAGGGCCCCTTTGGGTCTGACCCATGCTCCCTTCAATCCCACTGTCCCCAATGCACATTGCAGTGCATGACCTCTAGTACTACCCAAAACTTGAAGGGGCTACACGGGCATGGACACTAGATTGTGACCCAGTGGTTCGAATGGGGTAGTTCGAGTACACCGGCTCCGCATGCACACTACCCAACAAGCATTGTCACCTAAACTATCCAAGTAAGGAGAACTGCTTTGATTTTTAGTCCAATTCATCCCACCCATTGTCCAGTTCTTCACTTTACTGAAAACAGTCTTTAATTACCAGAAGTCTTTCAGAGCAGGATGCAGCAAGGTGAGGACATGATTGCTGTGCTAATGGGTACTAGATATCTTTGTTCAGGAATTTCCCATTTCTTACTTAATCTACTCTCACTAAAAGAATCAAATTATTTTTTGGAAAGATAATGAAGTGTGGGGAACCAGCTGCAGAGCCTATCTGAGAAGGGAATCTCATAGTCCTCTGCACACTGGGGACACGGGAAATCCTGAGTCAGCACACTGACTCTTGACCACATTGCTCTCCAGATACAGCTCCTCTGCTCCCCGCTCCTGGAGTCGATAGCCTATTCTTTTACCTTTTGAAGTGAACAAGTTTTTCTCTGCTTCCCAGAGTTAATCATTCCTATACCTAACCTGCTAGCTCTCTTAATAAAAACTGGAGGAGACAAAGCTTCACAGTCCGAGTCCGAGTCTCGGCCCTCCTGCCCCCCAGATTAAAATTCAGTGAGACTCTGAGTCTTTCTTCATATAGTCGCCTCCAACTCTCCTGGATCTGTGGCAATGAAGATGAAGCTTCTGACTTCGACTGTTGAATGTTTAAGATGCCCCACGGTTGGACAAACCAGTGACTGCTTATTCACATGAGCTTCTCCCAACCACCCCCCTTCTGACCTCCTCCAGGGCCCGATGAGCCCTCCGCTCCTCGCTGTGCTTTGGTCCTTGGACAGTGGCCTTACGGTGTCTCCTGCTTACGGTGTCTCTTGCTCCTTGAGAAAATCATTCTCTGGAGCTCTATTGTTGTCCTCGGCCTTATCACCTTACACCATCATGAGGCCAACACCCTGCTCTACCCCACCCTGGTCTGCTCTTCTTTCTCACCTAGGAAGCATTAATGTTTTGAATCATTAGCTTCTTCAGACTTCAGGCCAGGAACCCCAATGAATAAGCCAAAAGAAGTGTGCCCTGGTTGTGGAACATCAAACACTCGCTGGCCATGGCCATTCCAGTTCTCTGCATCTCCTCCGTCCCCTCCACTCCAAGTCACAACCTGCAGACTCCTGCCCATAGTCAGCCTAAACAGAAGACATCTATCTGCCTCTCCTATAAGGGTGGGTGGTGGTCACAGTAGGAGTTTTGGTAGTGCAGTTGTTGACTTTTTCCACTCAGGCCCAATTAGTAAGGAGAGAAAATGTTCTCATAACCAAGAGAGCAATGTTGATATGTGTCAGCAGGCTGCCTCCCCTCTCCATACATGGCAGTTTTGTCTTCCTTCTGGCTCCATTTCCCAGCTTTTGTGTCTCTAACTGCAACTTTGTAGGCACGACCATCCCCAACTTTCTTCTCTCTGGACAATGCTTAGGCCTTCCCGTGCTGGGGTTCCTCCAAGGGCTGCCCAACCCTGCAGAACTCAAGGTTATAAACAATGACCTTCAGGGGCTGTGCATTTCTTCCCACCCGGTGCTCCAAATCTTGAAATAATTTCCTTATGTTTAATACCAACAGTGTAAAAATGCACATTTCCAGCTTTACTTTGTAAATAGAACATTAGGCAACCCTCAGTCTCAGTGTCCACGTGGCACTAATTGGCTGGAGCTGGTCACTTGGTATGTCTCACCCAGTGCAGACTGCAACCCTCCCCTGCCATAAGTGGCCACTGTGGCTTAACTGTGGAATGCTTGGATTGTCCCAAAATCCATGTGGTGAATTCAAATCCTCAGTGTTGTGGCATATGGAGGTAGGGCCTTTGGGAGGTGATTGCATCATGGGCATAGAGTCCTGAAGAATGGGATTAGTCTTCTTACAGGAAGAAGACAGAGACTAAGTAGCTCTCCTTTTGCCATGTGAGGACATGGCGAGAAGGGTCTACTCCACCCTGGAAGAAAATTCTTACCAGAACCTGATCATGCTAACACCCTCTTCTCTGACTTCCAGCTTCCAGAAATGTGAGAAATAAATTTCTGTTGTTTATAAGCCACCCTGTCTATGGTGCTTTATTATAGCAGCCCAAACTAAGACAATAATCAAGTCACCAACCAGCTCACACGTGATGACCCTTTGGGATCATCTGAGTCTTATAAAACACTATTGCTCTGATTTAATGGGTCTGGGATGCAGTCTGGGCATTGGGATTTTAAGTGGTCCCCAGGTGATTTTAAAATGCAGAGAGGAACATGACTCATGGCCTTGAGGATTACTTCTTTTCCTGGACAGGAGTCATGTGGCCTCTTGAACCCATTCTACTCTAAGGCTCCACTATTGTCTGATTTTTACCCCTAGTCTGTTGGGCAACTTAAAAGAAAAGCAAGTTACCCTACATAGTTTAATACATACTTTGCTTTTTAATCAGTTCGAAGAAGCCAAGTATACTTTTTTCACTAAATTTATACAGATGTAATCAACATATAACGTAGTATATGATTCAGGTGCACAATGTGTTGACTTGATACACTTACATATTGCAAAATGATCACCACCACAGGTAACAGCTCCATCACCTCATATAATTACCATTTCTTTTTTGACATGAAAACATATTTCTTTCTGAACTTCTCTGGTTAAAAAGAAAACAAAATCATTGGTGAGACTAAAACTCCAAGCAAGTAGAAGTAGCATTTTTATTGCAATGGTAGCACTGAATTGACAGTTTGGGATTAATGATTTGAAGGGAGGAAGAAGAATTTCTTGCATCTTGATGTAGCTACCGTCAATGATGACTAGAATTTGTGACATTAAACAACCAGGTAGAGCTTTCTTTATATGGGGGGAAAAAACACCTCAATTTGACAGTGACAATAGGACAGCAAATGATATATGGAGGAGACAGTTAAAAAACACATTTATTTATTGTTAAATGATGGATGAGTGTTTTTCTGGGGGTCATCTCACTTATTTGCACACCACCACCAAGATAAGGGTACTGGAATTACTCCCAAATGGCAGATGAGAAAACAGAGAACTTAAGAGGTTCAGTAATTTATCCAAGGTTACACAGCCAGGAAGGGACAGAACTAAAACTGACCCTCCCAAACGATGAGCTTTGGACAACTGTGATTCTCCATCTGCCTGGGGAGCACAAGGAGAGATCTGGATAGAAGTCCCTGTGCCCAACAAGCCACCCAGCTGGCATCACTCAGTTCCACCTGCTAGCCAGGGCCATGACCAGGAAGAAGCATGCCAAAGCAGATTCCAGGGACACATGAAGGGCAGAGGCCACCGGGAGAGAAGCCAGCCATGTTCACAGGATCTGTTTGTCTCCCTACCGTGTAAAGATGGCTTATTTATAGTTCATCCCCTGCTCTTAGCAGGATGAGAACTTCATGGAGAAAGATTCATCCCAATCACACTTAGCTGCCCCTGTCTTGCAGGCTTCTGAAAGCTGACTTCACACAGATGGCTCTGCCTCCCTGCTCTCAGTATCGCTCTGTGCTCAGTACCAGAAGTCTGAGAGGCGGCCAATGGCCATCACGTACCACCTGGACATCCCCTGGCTCATCTTGAAATCCAGCCATCTGCATGCCTCCCCTCCCCCATGCATCCAAAAGCACTCAGCAATGAGTGTGGGGATGAAACATGGTGGCCTTGCCTTAGATGAAGCAGCTACACAGCCACTGTGTCTTGAGAGACAAGGCGAAATATGTCACACTGGATAATGTCACTTGTGATAGAAGGTGTTGCTTCTCAGCATATGGCTGGCAAGCATAACACAAGGAACTTTAGAGGACACAGCAAGCTGCCCGCAGACACTGTCTGGGTCTCTGCACAGCAATCACATTAGAAGGATGCACAGAGTACACGACGAAAATATAATGAATGTAGGCACAGCTTGGCGACCTATTTATCTCTTGTGGTGGCAATTCAGTAGAGCAGATGGGAAATTTCCATATAACTAGTAAACTCTGTCCATGTTAGGGAACCTTGTTTGGGCTTGGAACCCAGGATGTCTCTGAGTGACCAGTAGGAGATGAAGCAAAAAGGTGGGCAGAGCCCAAAGCATGAAACTCTATGTGCACATGGCATCCCACTCACTCACTCCTCAGTCTTTTCTTCTGTTTGTTCATGAATGCTTTCTGTGATCTGACCATCACATTTGTCATGGGTGTTGTCTCCAGTTCCTCCTTCTCTTGAATATCTTAGGTCAAGTAGAGAATTGTCACTGATTATCTGGTATGTGAACAAGACCTCCACAAGACCACATATTTGGTTGAGGTTTTTCAAAAAAACCCTCTATTAATCTCAGCAAACCAGATACACCCCTTCTGTGGGAGGTCAGATGGGAAGCTCATGACTGTGCTTCAGAGAAGGAGCACTTTACAGAAAACTTCGCTCTCCCAACCACCCCACACTTCCAACCCCTGGGCTCCAACCCTCTTAATCCCCCTCCCAGATCCACATGGACTTTGAGGTGTGAATGTGCATCACTATTATGTGATCAAAGATTTTATTTATTTATCTGAGGGAGTGGGGGAGCAAGAGGGAAAAGCAGACTCCACACTGAGCAAAGAGCCTAATTCAGGGCCCCATCCCATGACCCCAAGATCATGACCTAAGCTGAAACCAAGAGTTGGGCGGGGGGCGGGGGGGGGCGGTGGTTACTGGAGATGGGAGGGGAAAGTGCCATCTCTGGGGACACAGATGTGATTGCCATATGAGAAAGAAAGAGACTAAGTCTCTAGCACACTCATTCATCTCTTGACTGAAACCAAATTCTAAAAGGACATCATTTGCTTCCATGGGCTCACTGTTTACCCACATGCACAAAAGATCACATCTCCTATCTAGTAACTATCCTTTTTATAGTCCAATTGTAAAGCTTTATCCAAGGATAGCACGGGTAGGAAAACTAGCTCTGAGAACTTTATCAGAGTTCAGTTTTCCCAAATGGGTAATGGAGTTCAACTGATCTCTTTACTTAGGAAATTATTAGAGTGTTGGGAACCTTCCTATAGGCGTGTCAAAAAAAGAGTTGACAGCTTGGTATCCCACCCATTCAAGGCAAAGGCAAAGCTCAGCCTTAGGGAAGAACACAACCACCATAACCACAACAAAAACGTGCCCATTTCCAGAAAGAGCTGACAGCCAGAGACCAAAGCAGCACCTAGGGCAGCTCCTCACCTCTCATTCTCTCCCCTCACCATGGCACCACCTGACTTTCCATCTTCTCAACCATCATTTATGGGACTGCACTGAGAATGTCACTGCAGCTCACAGTCCTTCCTCTGACCAACCCAGTGGCCTTTCCTCAGTCTTCATTCCCCAGCTTTAACACTGTCAGCAATGCCTCCTCCTCCACAGAGAGCAATTCTCTCCCATCCACTGGGTCCTTCTGTCACCACTGTGATGGGATCCCTAACATCTACTCTTCCCTTTACTCTGCTCCTGCACTTCCCATCCTTCAAATCTGAAGGTCCTACCATGGAATCTCTCTCATAATTAGTCTACGTCCCCAGCTTTCCACTGTTTACTCCGCCAATGTTGCACAAGCATGTCTAAATTCAACAGGCTGGATGTTGAACTTAGCATTTCCCAAGTTACTCCAAATAGTCCTATTTTCCACTCCTTTTCAGTTTCACAATTGAAAGGGTTTCCTTAAAAATTCTCTCTCACATTTTTATCAGTTGATTTTGGGATCTCTTCTTTTAAAGTCTCTTCTATCTGCATTTTGTTTCCATTTGCACTGCCATATTCATTACTCATGCATGGACTTTTGCAATTATATTCTGTCTGTATCCCCTTCCCCATCCAATTCACTTTTCATACTACTGCAGAACTAATCATTATAAAACCCTGCTTTGAGCAAGTCATCCTCTGCTGAACAACCACCAACGACTGTTCTTTGCCTGTCAGATAATGTGTAACTCCCTACCATGAACTCATAAGATGTCACTGAGGACTCTCCCGTTATGTTATTTTCTTTTCATTACATCCCATGGGTGTGGTCTTAACCACCACACATGCCATCATCCATGCCATCAATAGCTTCTTCCTGACGTCTAAACATATGGCTCTACGTATGTGGCTAAAGAAGAGCTCAATGGATTTAATATATTCAAATTAGTTGCAAACTTCCACTCCAGTTCACATTGTCTTTGCAAAGATGCTCAGAGCTATAAGTTCACTATGCTCATTAAACCAAATGTCAAAATTTTCTTCTTTTAAATGCTAATTAAGTCCCTGCAATTCCCCAACTTCCTATAATTAAGGGGACTATTTGGTAACAGACAATAATGAAAACTGTAGCCACAGAGTTCCAGAAAAGATGTGGATGGGAAATAAGCCTGAGGAGGTACAGTCAAGATGGGAAGGAAAAATCTGAAGAGTCCATGGTGTGGAAACCAACAATGAGATAATTGTATCAAGAAGGGGGCACTGACTTCTCAAATGCTGCACAGAGATTGAAGCCGGTGATAGCTGAGAGGAGGTTCACAGCGGCCATTTCTCTTAAGTCAGACCAAGCCCACAGTGAATTTTGGAACATTTATTGTTTCTATAGTTAAGTCATAACAAATATATGGGAACAATAAACAAATATAAAAATTTGACCTATGGGGTATACTTTCCTACCTGTGAGAGGCTAGAAAAGTAAAAGCGTGATCCATTGACTATTCCTTTGTCAAGAAATTCCTTTGGCCAGAGCAACGTCTCTTATTTAGCCAAGGGGACCTGTTGCGTGAAAAACAAACAAAAAACAACCCAAAAACCAAAAAACAAGTGAGTGCTTTGGGATTCTATACATGTCAGTTCTTTCCCCTTAGAGTGAAATCCCCTGGAGGATCACAAAGGTGACTGGGGTTTTTGCAGAGAACGTTTTACAAGATGATTCTTACAAACTCATTGATTATCTTGCCTGTGCCGACATGTTGCCTCTTGTTCATGTGACCACAAATTAAGGATGTGATTATTTAGCACAAGTGGAAAGAAGGGAAAATCTATTTTCACTTTACTATCTTCGTTTAAAAGCTGTACCTCGGGGATCCCTGGGTGGCGCAGTGGTTTGGCGCCTGCCTTTGGCCCAGGGCGCGATCCTGGAGACCCAGGATCGAATCCCACGTCGGGCTCCCGGTGCATGGAGCCTGCTTCTCCCTCTGCCGGTGTCTCTGCCTCTCTCTCTCTGTGTGACTATCATAAATAAATAAAAATTAAAAATAAATAAATAAATAAAATAAAACTGTACCTAATGAGGCTTAAACCAACAGGGAAATGGATTTTGTCAGATTTCTATTTGCAGCCCTATTTCTTAATCTCCTACTTGCTGCCATCCCCACCCACCATATTAAGGCTATCCTCTGGGGTCAGCTTCACCAACAACCATTAGTATTTCCAAACTTTCGGTGCCATTCAGATGTTGTTTTGTTTTTGCTTAATGAAAGAAATAGCCTCACCTTGCACATAGTAGACTGAATTCCATTTTAAGAAAAGAGAAAAAGCATGGGATATAATGAACACTGGGTATTACATAAGACTGATGAGAGATGCCTGGGTGGCTCAGTGGTTGAGCATCTGCCTTCGGCTCAGGTCATGATACTGGGATCCTAGGATCAAGTCCCACATCGGGTTCCCCGCAGGGAGCCTGCTTCTCCCTCTCCCTGTACCTCTGCCTCTCTCTGTGTGTCTTTCATGAATAAATAAATAAAATCTTTTTTTTAATGTGCAAAAAGCTAGGAATGTAAGGACCAACTCCTATCCAGCTCTCTGGGTGGCTGGCGCCTGTGCTGTCCAACCTGCTCCTCCCACCTTCAGTCTGGTGACAACACTCAACACAAATAACCTTAAAACTGGGGCTATATATTTATATATAAAAATGTGAACAGTAATCTCTCTCAATAAAGTTCCAATCCTCAACTGCCGGTTTTGGAATCTGATGTTGAGTTAATGTTAATATATGTTTTAAACAATTTTTTCTAATGGGAAAATTAATACGTATTTTCATCGTAGAAAAATTGGAAACTGGGGATCCCTGGGTGGCGCCTGCCTTTGGCCCAGGGCGTGATCCTGGAGACCCGGGATCGAATCCCACGTCGGGCTCCCAGTGCATGGAGCCTGCTTCTCCCTCTGCCTGTGTCTCTGCCTCTCTCTCTCTCTCTGTGTGACTATCATAAATAAAGAAAAAAATATATTTAAAAAAATTGGAAACTATAGCAAATAGAAAGATGAAATTTAAAATCACTTTTATTTTTAATATCTAAAATGAACCACTGCTAACAGTGTATATATATATATATATATATATATGCACACACATAGCATATATGTGTACATATACATATGTACATGTATACACATGTAGATATATACATATAATACACAAAATATGTAATAATACATACTTTACATATGTACATGTATATACATAAATATGTGCAATAAAATATGCAATACATACATATATACACTATAAATATATGTATGGAAATAAAACAATAAATGTTAGCAGGAAGTCTCTTTATATACATAATACATATAGTAGATATCTACAGATATCCATTATTAAATATTATCGCATGCATATGTGCACACCCATACATTTGTCTGAAAATAAAATCGTGTGTTACTTACCAAACTAAAATAACCTCTTTCCCCATGACTGTGAACATGTTGCCATTCCACAAAGCCCCCACATCGCCTCAATGACAATTCTGCTTTGCTGAGCCCACCTCCCTCCAAACAATTGTATCATAGCAATAATAACACCTAGCTGCACTAGAGCTTCTGTGGGCTGACATTGTTCTCAGCAATTCACATGCATCGGTTCATTTAAAGCTCAAAGCAACCCTGCGAAAATGTAAGTGGGGAAACCAAGGCACAAAGCCCAAAGGTACACAGATAAAATGTGTTAGGCCGTTGAGACGTTGTGATAAAATCTGACGCATATACTGGTCTTCTTCTCCAGTCTCCTGCACAGAGCTCCTACAACCCTTGCATTTCATGGATGGTAAGAGCATCTCTTGTTCTAACGTGGTGACTCTTGACGGCCTCCAGGTAGCTTCCAGGTGGAGACGGTCATCAGAAAGACCAAACTGATTAGACGCTGGGAACGTTCAGCCCCACCCACCTTTTTCAGGGGGAAGGAAGAAGGACTGGATTTTGGATTAATAATCATTCATCATTCATGTGATGAAATCAAAACATCCCTGAAAGGGAGACAGAACATGAGAGACTCCTAACTCTGGGAAACGAACTAGGGGTGGTAGAAAGGGAGGTGGGCAGGGGGTGGGGGTGACTGGGTGACGGGCACTGAGGGGGGCATTTGATGGGATGAGCACTGCGTGTTATTCTATATGTTGGCAAATTGAACACCAATAAAAAATAAATTTATATAAAAAAAATCCCTGAAAGACAGGGTTCAGAGGGCTTCTGGGTGGGTGAGCCCATCCCTGTGCCTGGAGGGGGCCGCACTGCAGCTCCACAGAGACAGACCCTCCTGGACCTCGCCTTGCATACCTCTTCATCTAGCTGTTCATGCGAATCCTCAATGACATCCTTCCTAATAAACCCATGAAAATAAAGTATTTCCCTGAGTTCTGTGAGCCTTCACAGCAAATTGTCAATCTTGAGGCAAGGGGAGTGGGGGCCTCTTCCTTAGAGCCAGTTGATCAGAGCCTGGGTGAGAAAGTGAGATCTACAGTTGGCTCCTGAAGTGGGGACAGTCTCATGGGACCGAGCCCTCCACCTGTGGGCTCTGCGCTAACTCTGAGCAGTCTTGTGCCGGAATTGAATTAAATTGTAGGTTGCCATCCACAGAGAATTTCAGAATTGCTTGGTGTGGGAAACCTGTACATTTGGTAGGTTTTCCTATCAAAAGTCATAAACTCATAGCTGTCTCCAATTTTATTATGAAAAATGATACAATGAACATCTTTATGGCCAAATATTCACATATATCTGTGAGTCTTTCTCTAGGGTAACATTTTTTTATAAGCACAATTGCTGAGCTTAAGTATATATTTATTTTAAAGACTTACCGTGTGCATCTCCCTGAATTGGGCTCCATTGTGTTTCTTAATTTGTGGGCTGGTGAGGGGGACAGGTTACATATTATTATGTGCCACAGTGAACTCCTCTCCAAACAAGTGCTCCCTGCCAGGGATGTGAGGTTCCTTCTCTTCCTGAGCTTCTCAGGGTAGGTCAAGCTGAGTCAGCAATGTTGCTCATCAACAGCACAGGGCACTGTGCCCTCTGCAGCCCGGGACTGGCCCTTGACCAGCATCGTGTGCAAATGCACCAGCCTAGAAGCTCCGCCAGCTTGTTGGGAGGACCCGCCATCGAGGTCTATCAAGGGCTTTATTGGAAGAGAGCCCCTTGCTCGGAGCGCCTGTGGATGGCGGCTATGAATGCAGATCGATATGTGAACGGACACCAAGTCTATTTTCATCCAAGCTCCAGCATTCAGGCACCTGTTCAATTTATGGTCCTGCTCAGCAACCCTTTTCTTTCATTTCCCATTTACCAGAAGCTTCCAAGTATAATGTGCTCTGCACTGAATTCAATCAATATCCACATTAACATCCTTTCAAAAGCAACAGCCCATCAGACAAAGTTCTCACTTCCTGTGACCTTGGTCTGCATGCGGGCTGGGCACGTGCTCAGAGCCGTCCTTATGACTCCCCCTGCCAGCATGGAGTGGGCATCATCTCGCAGATAACACCCAGGTTAATTAACCTTTAGGTGAAAATGCCGAGGATCCCTGTGATACTTACTTCCTTCTCGCTCATTACATTCAGCCCGAAAAGCAGCAAGGAGCTGCAATAAATGCATTAATTAGGAAAATGATTAAATGCAGTTGCCTCTATTACCTTGGCAGTTACTCTTCTCTGCAAGGTGCTTGAAAAGTCACCCTCATTGGGGGGGCGTCCATGCAGGGGAGAGGCAGCTGTGAGAAGCCCGGGGTCCTTCACTCTCTCACTAAAAGATGAGCTCAAGATCCTACCAGTCTCGCAAAAGCCCAGCCCAACACCCAAAGAGCATATTCATCTGCTCTTCTCCCAAGCCGCCCTGTTGAGAACGTCTCAGAAGAGGGCATGGACCTTCATCACTTTGCACAAAGTACGGACCATGTCACCCACAGGTGAGAACGCTCACTGGCTGTCTAGCACCCCAGGAGGATGGATAGAGACTTCCGTGTGTGGCTTGAGTGGAAGTTAATAACAATTGGTAATTTAGGGCAACGTTTCCAAGCTGACAGATCTCCTTACCAGGAAGACACGGTCAAAGCTCAACAGCATTCTTCCAGAATGATCCTGCCTTGTGGCCCCAGATGGTGTGTTGGAAGCCAGTCTACGTTGCCCAATCAGGAACCCTCGCCAGGATCCAGCTCATTGCACCCAGCGGACAAACCGTCCAGGGTACCACTTTCCCTCTCTGGGTGATCCTAGGGGGCCCCTGGGATGGTCTTCCTCCCCTTGTTCCCCTTCCAAACCAAGCCTGGCACCTCCCACCTTTCCTGACACCACCGAACTCCCTCCTCTCAACACAGACATCCTTCACCTTCCCACCCACCACCTGCTGAACTTCCTACAAATCGCACTGCGACGCTCTGCCCCTGAGCCAACATTCACCTGCATGCATGCCCACATCATCCCCCAGAAGGTGTCTACTGCATAGTAGGTGCTCAGCAAATGTTCATAGAACCTGAATTAGGGACGCCCAGGTGGCTCAGTGGTGGAGCATCTGCCTTTAGCTCAGGTCGTGATCCTGGGGTCCTGGGATTGAGTCCAGCATCGGGCTCCCTGCAAGGAGCCTGCTTCTCCCTCTGCCTGTGTCTGCCTCTCTGTCTGTGTCTCTCATGAATAAATAAATAAAATCTTAAAATCTTAAAAAGAAAAAAAAAAAAGAACCTGAATCAGAAGCATCATGTATAGCATCTTCTATAAAGATTTAAGGACAAAGAATCGCTGTGCTTCGGATTCCAGGTGAAGATCCTAACTAATGTGTGTAAGCAGAGCTGATTGTGTCAACGAGCTGACATAGGTCAGAGGTGGGGGGGGCAGAGAAGCAGCCGCTGCCGCACCTCCAGGACGATGCTCCTCGGGGAGGGCCAGCAAACCCCCTCACAACACCCCCCTCTGCCTTTGCCTCCCTCCCGGGGACCCCTGGCTTCCTGCCACTCCACCCTGTCCTCCCGGGGCCTTATTGAAAAATACAACTGAATCTAATTAAAGGTAAAGTCTGAGACTCAAGGATTTTGACTTTTACCACTTTCTATGGGGAAAAACAATACAAAATTGTTAAAAATTAAAATCATTACCAGCAGTGACTGAACATCTCTCCCCCTGACTTCAGTTCTAGGCATTTGCTGTTGACAGAAGCGCCGCAAGCCCGTCTGCATCCTGCTCCCTCCTGCCCCTCATCCTGCACCCACGCCTTGGCTGGGGGGACCGGGCAGTGTCCAGCCACATACTCGCACCTGTATCTCTCCAGGACCCCTGTGAGGGAGCTCCAGCTCCAGAAGACTGGCCTTCTCCTCTGTCTGAGTGGGGAAGGCACCGACTCACTTACCTAGCTCCAGAGTGGTTTGCTACTGTATTTGGGGAACAGCACCAAGGGCCCCAAATCCTTGGAACAGCTCTGAGAAAGCCGCAGTTACTTCACAGCCAGAAAGCTCACTGGCTTCGGGCCTCACGTTCACAGAAATTACAAGGGAAGCCAGTTCTCCGCCACGAGGCCAGTCCACCCAGGACAGAGCAGCCCTGGTGCTGGCAGCGTGGGGAGCACCGAGGCCTCAAAGCCAACCTTGGCCCTGTCGGGGTTGAAGGGGTGCGGGCACATTGCACTGCCTTGTCCCAGAAATTCACTGCCGTCCCAGGCGCCAGGACCTCAGAATGTGACCTTGTTTAGAAACAAAGTCCTTGTGGATACAGTAAAACTGAGATGAGGCCACAGTGTGCCAGGGTGGGCCCTGATGCGAGATGGCTTGCGTCCCCTGAAAAGGGTAATTTTGGACACAGACACACACACACAGTGAGAACGCCATGTGAACATGAAGGCAGAGATTGGGGTGATGCTTCTACAGGCCAAAGGACACCACAGCTGGCCAGCAAAGCAGGGAACCCTGGGGTGAGGTCTGGACGCCCCCTGCTCACAGCTGCCCAAGGACCCCCCTGCCCACACCTTGGCCATGGACTCCAGCCTCTAGAAGCAGGTGATGAAGAGCTGCTGCTTCTGCTGACCCATCTGTGTGTATGGTCACTGCGGCCCCAGTGAGCTAACCCGGGGCTCTGCGTGAGGCTCCTACCCCGGCTTCTCCCGCACTCCGGCCCCGAGCTCCCAGAACAGGCTGGAGGCTGTTGCTGCCACTCGGCTGCGTCTCTGGAGCACAGCCGTCCTGTGAACCTGGCCTGAGGGGTCCCTGCAGCTCAAACTGCCATCCTGGGGGCTTGGACAGAAAGGGCAGTGGGGGCCCCGAGAAGGGAGATAGCATGACCCCAGGAGTGCTGAGAAGCCAGCCCGTCCCTGCCACCTCTCCGGGACAGGGGGATCGTCCTGTTCCAGGTCGCAGAGCGGCTGCAGGCGGCAGACTCCTTGGTCTCGTCTCCATCCCCCCCCTGCAGCTCAGCCCCGCCTGCCCCGACTGCACCCCCAGTGCTCCCGCCTTGTCCTAGCTGCACCTAGTGGACATCTCCTCCAGGAGTTGGGGCACCAGGCCAGGCAGCTGCTCAGATCCGGGCACTGCCCACAACCAGGAGCCTCCATGCGGCCAGGGGGATGCTGGGTCTGAAAGGCAGGAGGTGAGGACGGCCCTCTGGCCCTGCCTTGGAGCCCCGGGGCCCTGAGGAGGAGGTTCAGCGGGTCTGTGGTGGGGGGTGCAACAGCCTCCCACCCCGTCAGAGCAGCCAGGGGCTGCAGCTGGACCCCAGGCCAGGCTAGCGGGCCTGCTCCCTCTCAACAGGGCCCACTGCAACCTCAGAGGCCCTTCTCTCCCCCAGGGCCAGCTCTTCAGCCACAGGAGGCCCTCAGGACTGTGGCCTCCGGGAGTTCCACTTGGACAGCGAGTGCAGGCTGAAGCAGCAGGAGCATGGCACCGTGGGCGTGTGGGAGGAAAAGGGGCAAAGCTGGCAGGGACCCCGGGGATGTCCCCACAGAGCCCCCTGCAGGCCCTGGGGCCCCCTGGATCCTGCTCTCCAGCCCAGCTGTGGCTCAGAGCCAGTCGAGGACACGCTTCTGCTTGGGACCTTCACTTACCAGGTCCCTAAATTCATTGCCTGGGCATCCTCTTGGGAAATATTTCCACCCCAGGACTCACCCCAGCAGGAACATCCCAGGCTCCACCTCACCTGGCGCTGGGTCGACAGAGCTATTTCCCAAAAGTGTTAATTTTTTTAATGTGTACACACATTCAAAGTGCACTCCTGCAGCCGCTGAGTGGCGGTGTGGCCACCACCAGGCCCTGGCAGGAGTCCCCACTGGGCCATGGAGCAGGTATGCGCTGAGTCTGCTGAAAGGGGCGCAGACCTTTAGCCCCCAGCCCAGGGAGCTGGAGTCGCCCCTTTCTGCCTCCTCAACCCCAGGGGGCCCCCAGCCCGGCGGTGAGGTCTAGCTGGGCTCACTGAGCTGGGGAGACAGCTAGACGGGGTGCGTGGCTGCGTGGCTGCGGACTTCTGGGGCCCTGCACCCCATCTCTGTGTCCTGGAAGGGGTGTGCTCCCAGTGAGCACCTGTCTTAAGACGACCTGGGCTCGGAAATGAGCTCTTTATCACTCATGTGAGCCAGTGTCACTGCGCGGCGGCTCTGACCTTCCCAAGGCGCTGACCTTGACACTGCGCCATCTGGGCATCAGTCACCCCCCACGTCCCTGTGCCTTCCACACTGGGGGAGGCTGTTTGCAGCAGACCCGCCTGAAGGCAGCCTTACTTCTTCCTGGGAGTCACACCTATGTATTTTTGACATTCTAATGACTCTTAAATATGCATAATCATTTTCAAGAAAGGCATTCCACACTTTATAGTCACTTGCATAAACCAACCAATTTTGAGAGCTCGCCCCTGAAAAGGGGGCACAAGTGAGCTGGAAATTTAATTTGCTCTCACATCTGCTGTCATTACGCCGGGGCCTCCTGGGCTCGATGACTGTCCAGGACTCATATGTTCTAACGCCTCGTTTTTGTTGTGACTGTTTTTAATTATCAGCGCTTCCACCAGAATGAATCACCGCTCAAAATTCCAGCGGGGGAATCATTTCTTTCCGCTGAGCTGAACGGAACCGAAGCACATCGGGCAAGAAACGCAGATGCTCAGACCGAATCCATGACACGAGCGGTCCCTGCCTGCTGCCGGGTGTCTGGTCCCGCACGGGGACGCCGGCCCAGCTCTGGGACTCCGACCGGCCCGTGCTGCCCAAGTCTTCCGAGAGCGGCTGTCAAAGCTCGAGGAGCAGGGCGGTTCCAGGGATCCAAACGTCCCCTAGGTTTACACGGGCCACCTCTCTGCTTGGAGGCCACGCCTTTCCCTGTCTTTGCTCTGCAATGAGTTGCAATCGACAAGTCAGTGTCCTTAAGACAGGTGCCCACTGGGAGCACACCCCCTTCCAGGACACAGAGACGGGGTGCAGGGCCCCAGAAGTCCACAGCCACGCAGCCACGCGCCCCATCTAGCTCTCTCCCCAGCTCAGTGAGCCCAGCTAGACCTCACCGCCGGGCTGGGGTCCCAGCCAGAGGATCAGGTACGGGAGCACAGCCCCATGGACTAGGTAGGGAGCACCCACCCCTGGGGCGGTGGGGCGGGGCTGAGGTGGGCTTGCAGCCTGGAGCCCCTCTCCCCATCCTGGGGGGTCTGAGAACCCAGACTCCTACTGGCCTTCCCCAGGTCCTTAGAAAGCACAGTGGCCGAGGCTGAGGGAGAGGGTGTGTTTTGCTCAGCAGCTGTAACCCCACCTGCCCTGGATTATAACCTGCTCTGACTGTGAACCTCTGCAGGGGGCCTTGCCAGGTGCCCAGAGCCCCATGGCTGCCCCGCCCTGGCTCCTCCCAGCAAGGCCTTCTCACAGGGCTTGTGTGAAGTCTGCAAAGAAACAAGAGCTCCGGGGGATGCCTGGGTGGCTCCGTGGTTGAGCATCTGCCTCTGGCTCAGGGTGAGATCCCGGGGTCCTGGGATTGAGTCCCATATCAGGCTCCGCACAGGAACCCGGTTCTCCCTCTGCCTGTGTCTCTACCTCTCTCTCTGTGTCTCTCATGAATAAATA
Organism: Canis lupus baileyi; assembly: GCF_048164855.1. Lineage (NCBI taxonomy): Eukaryota > Metazoa > Chordata > Mammalia > Carnivora > Canidae > Canis > Canis lupus. The sequence goes on from NC_132868.1 coordinate 9,576,368, forward strand.
AATAAAATCTTTAAAAAAAACAAACAAACAAACAAACAAAAGAGCCCTGGATCGTAAAAAAATAGACTGAAAATAAATTCTTGTTTAAGAAAAAAAATTTAAAAATAAAAAGCACCAGAGTGACCCCAGTGTGTTTTATATGACTGAGGGGGGTGTCACTGTTTTCTTTGACAATACAACGTCGAGGGTTAGTAAGGATAAAAGGTGCTGTTTGGCTTTTGAGGGATAGTTTGAGGCTCCCACAGAGCCGGAGTCCTGAGAGGAGATGGCAACCCTGCTCTGCTTCGGCCCCTTTGACATTTATATCGTTCATTCCTTATTCCTGCACACGGTCTGGCAGCCCTCCTGGGCTCACTGGGTGCTGAGGGCATGCAGACAGCAGCAGGTTCCCTGGGAGCTCCTGGAGAGGAAACAAGGTGTGGCCGCAGGAGCAGCAGCAGCAGCAGCAGCCATGGGCTGGAAGGGCCATGAGGCCGGTGGCAGAGAACAGAGTTGAAATGGAGTTATGGTGGAGGGTTTGGTCGTGTGGCTCGGTGGAAGATGAGAAGCTTCCAGAGGCAGCTCCTGGTAACAAGAGCTGAGAAGAAGGGACAGGCCACAGGTGAGCACAGACACAGCATCTAATCCAGGATGTCGTGGATAGAAGAGGTACAGCTGGAAGTCAGGATGGAGACAAATTGCGATGGCTGTGGCTAGCTCACGGAGGATTTTGGAGCCTCTGAGGCTGCAGGCAAGGGCACGGTGTGAGGGAGGTGGTGGTCTCTGTGATCAGTTCTACAGGCCGTGGCCGATGAGGAGCTGGAGCAAGGAAGGGAGGCCGTGGCCACCAGGAGGGCCCAGCATGGGCCAAGCCACTGCCCAGCAGCCCAGCACGCCCTCACGTGAGGTGGCCACCATGTCCTCACACTTCCGAAAGTGTGCGATGCCCATGTTAGAGACAAGCACGCAGCACACCAGCATTTACCCTTGGGACGTTCTTCCCCAAAGACCATTTCCACCAGTTACTTCACAGTGAGGTGTTAGAAATTAAGAATACTTGGGATCCCTGGGTAACTTAGCGGTTGAGCGCCTGCCTTCAGCCCAGGGCCTGATCCTGGAGACCAAGGATTGAGTCCCGCGTTGGGCTCCCTGCATGGAGCCTGCTTCTCCCTCTGCCTGTGTCTCTCTCTCTCTCTCTGTGTGTCTCTCATAAATAAATAAATAATTTTTTTAAAAAAAGAAATTAAAAATACAGGTGTATTCCTTCCTGTAGGACTAGGTGATGTGTTAATCTGGCAGGTAGGAGAAAGAAAGAAAATAAAACATAACTGAAGCTTGAATGTCACTCGTTGCATGACACATGGAGGTTCAGGGCAGGGATTTATTTGGGGAAAAAAAACGAAAGCTCAGTTATTAGGCTTATGAGCTTTATGATTCAAAATTTAAAAAGAGCATCCAGGATGCTCAGGAAATAAATTATGTGGCACAAGGGGCCAAGGCTTGGAGATGAGGGCATAGAGGTTATGGGTGTAGGTCTGTGCAGAAAAGTGCTGCCAAGGTCAAGAACCTCAGGAATCAGTTTCCAGAAAGAGGGAGCAGTTCATTTTATCAAATGCCTTAGAGATCTGGAACGTTAAAAAATAAAAATAAAAAATAAAAAATATTTACTTTGGTGATTTTGCTTTAACCCAAGTAGAAAGAATCCATGCCTCCCCCCCTCCCACCCCCACAGGTTTATTAGGACCCTGTTGGATACCATGGAGGAAACCAAGCAAGCAAAGGGCTGCCGGTCAGAGTTCTCTCCTTCCAGGAGCCAGTGCAGCCTGGCCCCCTCCTGGGCCTGGGCTGGATTCAGTGACTCACCTCCGAAGAGTCGGGAGGGGACCCAGGTGTGAAGGGCCCTGCGCACCACCCCCCGCCCCCAATCCCCAGGGCATCTCCCATCAGCAGGGGACAGGAGTGGCCAGCTTGCTGTGTGAGCAAGGCCGAGGGGCGCATGGCCTGGGATCCCCTGCAGGGTCTCCCCTCCCTGCCCGCCCCCTGCTGCACCCATGCCAGGGGTCCCTGGAGAGCGGCGCCGGGGGACAGCAGTCTCCTCTGGTTCCCTGAGCCAGCACCACCACACACACGCTCCTGTGCAGACACAGGTGACCAGAAAGTGGGGCCCACCCAGCTGCAGGCGACATTCTGCAACCAGGTAGGACCTGGGCCACTCAGGGCACTTCCTCCGCCTCAGTCCCTGCAGGAAGCTAGAGGGCGGCGATGCCTGGCGCGTCTCCTCCCTCGCCCCTCGCTGTCATCCCCAGCTGTTCACTGACGGTGCTGGGTTCAGCGAACCTTCTATAGAGGGCTCCAAAGACCCCGCCCACAGGGGCACCCAATCCTGCGCTTCTGTGCCCATGTCACCTGAGCGTCCTGGATGTTGTCACCGCCTGCTTTTCTCAGGCCGTTTCTCTTGGCCCAGGGAAAGCCTGGGCGCCGAGGCTTCGGGCGAGCCCATCACGCGGAGGGCTTGGGTGCGCAGCTTTGCTGGGCCTGCACCCCTGAGCCGCCCCCCTCCGATGACATGGCCTCCCCACGCGTGTGCATCTCACTGAAAGCTGACAGTGACTTGCCTGGTCACAAAGCCGAGAAGTGACCAGGCCACTGCGGACCCCTGTGGACCAGGCCCAAGCTGTGACTTCCCGCCTGTCCCCCCGGAACCCCGCCTCCCGGAGGTAACCACTGTCCGCACTTTTATAAACGAGTCGTGGCCCAGACTCTCTCCCCTATGACTATGTGCACACACTTTCAACGAAAATACCATACTGCACAGATTGTGTTTAAAAAAATAATTTATTGAGGTGAAATTCACATAACACAATTAGCCATTTTCACGTGAAGGATTTGGTGGCCGGTTCGAAGATTCATTGTTGTGCGGCCACCACCTCTGTGTGGTTCCAGAACATCTTCATCCTCCACAGGAAAAGCCACTGGTCATTAAGCATTCTTCTCCTGCTTTCTGACAACTAGGCTACCTTCTGTCTCCGCAGATCATCTGTATCTTCTGGACACGTCATACAAGCAGAGTCATGTCACATGCGACCTTTTATAGCTTTCTGCCTTCAGCTGGCACTACACTTGAGAGCCTTCGTCCACTTTACAGCATGGACCAGCACCTCATCCCCTTCTATAGCAGAATAAGATACCATCATGCGAGTCTACTGCCTTTTATTCAGTCGTCTGTCGGTGGACATTTGGGCTATTTCTATCTTTTGGCTTTGTACATGTCCTGATGGCCACAAACACGCACTTGTCATTTTCAATCTTTTTGAGTCTATCTCCAGGCAGGGAGAGGAGGGGTCACGGGATAGCTCTATGTTTGACTTTTTGAGGAACTGCCAAACTGTTTTCGACAGAGGCCGACTTATTTTCTCCCCCCGGCAATGTGCAAAGGCTTTAATTTCTCTACACCTTCACCAAAGCATGTTATTTGCTTTTTCTTTTCTTCTTTTCTTTTCTTTTTTTTTTTTTTATAATTACTACAGGCATACTGGAGGGTGTGACATGGTATCTCATGGTTTTCATTTTCATTTGGTAACTACTGATGTGTTTCTTCACATGCTCAGCCATTTGTATGTCTTCTTTGGATAAATATGTTTTCACATTCTTATGTTTTCACTTTCCTAATTAGGTTCTTTGTCTTTTTTGTTGAATTCTAAATGCTCTTTACATATTTTGATGTATATATCAATGATCAATGTGTAATTTATAACCATTTTTTCCAGCCTGTATATTGCCTTTCCTCTTCTCCATGTTGTTCTTTCATGCACGGAGTTTTTATTTTGATGAACTTCAAATCTTCTGGGATTTTTTGTTGTTCAATTCTTTTGGTGTCATACCTAAGAATCAATCCATTGCTAACCCCAAGGTCCTTAAGATGTACCCTGATGTTTTCTTCTAATAATTTTATGATTTTAGCTCTTACATTTAGATGATTGGTCCATTTTGTGTTAGTACCTGTATGTGGTGTAGGTAGAGGTCCAACTGTTTCTGCATGTGGAAATCTAGTCATCCCAACATCACTTCTTCAAGAGCTGATCCTCTCCCCGCAAAGAGGTGACTATTGAACGGTCTTGGCAACCTTGCTGAAAATCAGTTGACCGCAGGTGTATGTATGGGTTTATTGTACACTCAGTTTCATTCCATTGGTCTGTCTACCTCTATGCCATTTTTATTACGGTAGCTGCATATGCTGCTTTTTAAACTTTTTTGGCTTTACTTAATAAATAGAATAAGTTCTGCAAGGAGATAACTGTAAATATTCTCCTATAATGTCATCAACCAACCTTTTATGTGTAAGTTGTCCACATGTCTTTATTATCAAGATCAACATCATAAACATGCCTGCAGTTGCAGAAATGAGATAATCCGCAATTATTCCTCAGGATAACTTTCTCCTAGTGGGATCCCTGGGGCCAAGAGTTTGCAAGGCTCCCAGAGCTTGAGTAGCTGTTGCTGCATTCCCTTCCCAAGAAGCTCTGCTAACTTGTCCTCTGTCTCTGGACTGAAGCCACCAGCTTGAGCCCTGTGTCTTGCTTTCTCTTTGCCCCAGCCAGACTCCAAGGATAATTGTCCCCTCTTTCCTTTTATTTCCAAATCTGTTCCATATCATCTCTTCTTTTCATTTTTAAAACTAATCACATGTTGGAAACTGTAGCACTTTCTTCATACTTCTTTAACCCAGAGATTGAAAAAGTCAGCTCTCTGGAAAAATCCCGAAAGCCCCATTCCAAATGCAATGGCTCAGCAAGGATGGTGCTTCGTCACGAGTGCCAATTGGCTGTTGTGAAGCCACTGGGCGCAACAGGAATGATGGGTCCTCGCCTCCCTATCAAGCAATATCAGCTCCCAGTAATTGCCTTTAGAATGGAGACGATGGATTAGGGACCAATGGTGGAAACCATCTGGCATGAATAGTTACTAGTCTCAACTGAATTACGCCTGCTAATAAGCCCTCGGGAGCCCACTGGGCAGGGATGACTCAACAGAGAGAAAGAACGCCTCCTTCAACACCAGAGATTCTCCTTCCTCTGTGTCCCTGGAAAAAAAAACCACAATTCTGAAAACTGTTGTTCTGTGGCTGACACCTTGTCCAAGCCACATGGGCTGTGAAGTTTCGCCAGAAGGGACATGTTCTTTGTGACAAAGTCTGAGCAGGGGTTGCTGGATGGCAGGGGATAGAGAGATTACGAGAGACATTCGAGTGCCTCTGCTCTCAATGCTCGGTGTGCTCGGCGGCTACATCACCAGTGTCCTTTACTGACCACAAACACCAAAATACTCCTCTGTTCAGCATCGACGTGCAGAAGGGGTCACCATGCCAGGAGGCTCCTCACACAGCTGAGTCATGAACAACCACAAAGAAGAGAGTAACCCCAGCTGGACCACCTCTGCCTGGCCGGACACCTGTACAGACCTCACCAGCAGATCGGCCGACCCCTTGCTCACCGTGTCCTCCCCACGGCACTGCAGGACGCCACCATGGCCACAGCCGGCCCACACACCGAGGAGTGCAGGTGGCATGTGCTGGCTAGATGCTGCCCCTCTGGGCTGTACAGGATCACATCTCTCCTCCCCCTGTCTCTCTCCTCTTATCCCTTTCCCCAAAGGGACACGTGAGGAGAGAGGGGACAGCAAGGGGAGAGCGGTAGATCTTAGTACGTTTTCTTGGCCTGATTGTCCACAGGAGACAGAGACGAGGATGGGCTCGTAGGCAGCTCTGAAGGGAAGCTTTCCTGTCTGGAAGGAGACCATCCACTTGGATCAAGCGGGCACTTTTGCCCAAGACCAGGCTCTTTAAAGGCTATTACACAGAATAAATAAGAAATTGGAAGTAAGGGGAAATGGGAAAGCAGCTAGGAGTAAGTAGGGTAAGGAGAATGTGCTAGACGGCAGGATAGAGGCGTGGGCTGCGATGAACTCAGGAAACGAGTAAATATAGACACAGTTTCCGTTTATAGGTTCACCTCACAACACACTCTAAAAACTATCATCTCATCATCTGCTAACTACAGCTCCGAGGCAGAAGGCATCGGGCCTCTCCTCCAGAAGAGCCAGTGAGGGGAGCCCCCCGTGGCCCGAGCAAGGTCACCCAGCTCATTAGCGGCAGGCGGTAGCTGCCACAGGCCTCCCGACTCTTGTTGGCATAGCAGTTAATGCCAAAAAGACAAAAGCAGAAGGAAGAACACCTTTAAGAGCTGGGATATAAAGTAGAAGGGATTTAGCAGAATGATGTGGAGCAGGGGCCCCGTTTATGCACACCGAGGAGAAGCGCTCTGAGCAGAGGAAGAGAAGCGTGGGGTGGGCCACGCACGAACAGGGCCGGAGGACGCAGCCATCCATCCGCACGGCCTCTGCAGTTGAAAGCACGGAAGCCAAGTCCAGAGAGCAGCACACAGCAGGCAAAGAGAAACCTCCAGATGGAGCAAAGAAAGGACAGAGCTCCACAGACGACCGTGCCAGGGTCCTGGGCGGGCTCAACGTGGGAAACTTCGTGGGGCTGGGGGGCCACTGAGGCAGAGGTGACCCACCTCTGAGACTCTGATCACAACTTTATGACCCTTTGGGCCAAAGGAGTCTGCTGGTGTGCCCTGTTTAAAAGTCCCTTGAGAGAAGAATGTGAAAGTCCACCCGAGGATTTCCACAGGAACCCTCTGATGGGGGAGCACCTGCCACGGCCAGTGTTTTCATTTTAGGGCCTTGCATTCAGAAAACATGGTGATTTGTTTCCCTTGGAGAAAGATCAGAACAGAGTGGCTTTTAGGAGCCATTAATCTCCGAAACCTCATTCACTATTCTGTTCAAAGAGGGCAAAAACCAGAAACAGATTTCAAAGGAAGGCTCTTCTAATGAGCGGAGACAGAGAGGCAGCCAGGGAGCAATAAGCCCTGAGCCCGTCATCAGCCACAGTGTTAAAAAGTGTCCCCAGATAAGTAAACGCTCTGAGTCTAAGCATGCACGCACCTTCCCTGGTGCGGCTCCCTCTCTCCAGAGAACCCCCGTCCCACCTGTAATTTCTTGTTGTTTTCTGTCCCTCCCTCCCACTAAGACCCAAACAAGAGGTTCTGGGAATACGAGGTCTGTTTATTTTATCTCACCCCGTGTTTCTCAAGCAGAGATGGCCCCACACACATACCACTCAGGGGACATTTGGAGTGTCCAGAGATGTTTTTGATGGTTGTGCCTGGGCAGAGGTGGAGTGGTTCTATGAGGTCCGGTGGCGGGAGGCCGGGAATGCAGCTCACCATCCTACAATGTCCAGGACGGCCCCTAGGACAATAACCCAGGCCAAAATGTCCACAGAGCCGAGATGGTGCCAACTGAAAAAACACGAATACACCGGAGCTAACCACTGCCACCTCTGATGTCAGAACTGGTCACACTCAAGCCCTGGGGTCTGTCTTCTTTCTGCCAAGTACAGGATTCCAATATTCACACGTCCAAACAGGGACGCGTGTAGGTGTTCGTCTACAGCTGAAGCATCATCTTCCTGCTCAAGGTGTCCCTGGTGGATAAGGTAGGCCTTCATCACGCTGTGATCTGGGTGGGGACAGTTCCAGAACATGTGAATGCCTGGGGGAGGGATGTGCTGTAGAGAACTAACTTCGGCAGAGCCCACACATCAGCTTTTTGGACAAGAGTCCCGGAGGCCTACATTCCTCCCTGCCTCGTGCGCTGCCCTGCTTTACCAAAGTCAGCTATCTTCTGGAAGCCTTATCCTGTCCTGATTGGCAACAGGATCCCAAGAAAACAAAGGCTTTTCTTTAACTCCAGGCAAGAAGCTACAGGGAAGTTGGAGTCCAGGATGTGTCTACAAGAAGAATGAGTTGTGTATTTTTTAAAAAATCACAGTGAAAACAACAAAATAAAGAGCTGCTAAAAATAAATAGGAATGTAACAAAAGGCTAAAGGTAGAAAGCACCCAAATATTCATCAGGGATGGATGAGTGAGCAAAAGCAGCCTGTCCACATCACTTCCTGACAGAGAGGAACTAACCCCTGACGTAGGCTGCAGCATAGACAAACCTTGAAAATCGGACACTAAGTGAAAGAAACCAGACACAGAGGCCACGTGTCATAGGATTCAACTTATATGAAATGTCCAGAGTAGGCAAAGCAGTTGAGACAGAAATGGATTAGTGATTGCCAGGGCCTGGGTGAGCAGGGGTTGGGGAGTGAGCATGAACTGGTAAGGGTTTCCCTTTGGGGCAATGAAAATATTCCCCAACCGGGTAGAGGTGATGATGGCACAGCATCGTCAGCATACTCAAAACCACTAAAATATAGACCTTCAAGTTGTTAAATGGTGGATTTTATATTTTATTCACTTACCTCAATTTTTAAAAATGAAACATGTTTTGGGACCCTTCATTTGGGAAAATCTGATGCAATGAGTTCTCCTGAATGGGAGGCAAGGTAAGTATGAAAAACCATTCAGAAGCTGTTGACTTGTGAAAAATAAAGCCAAATAAATAGCAAAAATGATCACAATGCCAGGTGTTTGTGGATGGTAAATTCCATCGTCCAGTCTTGGCACTGGTTTTCCCAGTCCTGGGACAGTATAAATGAATACATGCCAATGAACATAAGTCAGTCCCTGATGACTGGCCCGGTGTATTGTTCTGTCATTTTCATCTTTAATTGCTCCATGCAGCTTTATTTCACTGTGACTCAGAATTGAGTGTAATGACGGTCTATGTCAACCCTCGGCACAGGTTGCAGGCCTATCCACTGGGACCCGGAGACCTCCCTCCCCAGCCCTGTCTCCATCACTGGCATCAATGAGTGTCCAACCCTGGAGTCGAAACCTTGTCTGCAGATGGTCCCGGAGAGGATACACAGTGCGGTGAGATGTCCCCTGTTAAGCCACCGTGACCCTCAGCAAAGTGAATAGCATATGGGGCAGGTAGCCAGCAGCTGAGGTACCTAATCCATACTGTGCTTCCTACAAAAGCCTGGGTCAAGCTGGAGACCTCAAGAGCCTGCATAGAAAGAAAACAAGAAGGAAAGTCATAGCCATTCTGAAAACTAGGTGGTTTTCAACAAAAGAAAGTAGGAATGGGCTAGGAGGCATTCCGAGTGGGAGGTGATGAAGCCCTGAAAGCCCGACCTGGAACTCAGTCTCCTGTCATCCTGTGGTTAGACCTGAACTTTGTCTACACACCCTAGCACCTCCCATTTTTGCTAATGCTGCCAGGAACATTCAGAGTTCCAGAATGTTCTAGCAAATTGTCAATCCCACAATCAAATTCACAGGGTCAGTCATGGCAGAAATGTGGAAACTATTTCGACCAAGATGTTCTCTGCAAAGGAGGACAGGTGTGTCCAGACAGTCAGACTTTAGGCAGAGTCCTTGCTCATTTTTATATCTCAGTTGTATGTGAATGTGTTTTTGGCATTTGGCAATGTTAGAAGATTAACTGAGGCCTATTAAAATGTTTAAGAGTTTATTAGAGCAAAAATCCATTCAAATCGGCAGCATCCAATCTAGCAGCTAGAAAGGAGTTCCAAGGTCCTATATAAAATATTTTTATAAGCAGAGGGGAGCAGAAACAAGAAAGTTATACTGACAGGAAAAAAAAAAAAAACGGGTTGGTTATTGCAGCGTTGCTTTCCTTTAGGGGATGGAAGGGGTTGTAGAAAAGGGAAAAAAAATCTCTTCTGCCCTCCAAAATTCTTCTAGCTGGTCTAATAATGAGATTGACATGACACAGATTAACAAGAGAAAAAAGCCCCAAAGTTTTATTACATGCACTCAGACACCCAATAATGAAACTGAGACACAAAGAACTGACCAAGGCAGATAGTTTCTAAACTTTGTAGATGGACAATAAATCTGTGAAGAATTGAGAAGGCAAAAATAACAACTTTGGGAGCTTCAATTAGTAAGGAATTCTAAACAGAATCTCAGCTTTTACTTTTAGCCAAATGTAACAAAGGGTGTTTTATACAGTCTTCGGGGATCAGAGTTCCAATATCTCTGGAACTGGTTAAGGGTGTCTCTTTATTCCTTCTACCTTGCACACGGGAAGTTTATTTCCTGCTTTCTGAGGGCAAAGTGAGGGTTAGAGTATTCTTTTTATACTAGCTGTTCTTAAGTATCTTAATTCAAAACAAATAATCAGTATGTCAAAGTGGTGCAGCTTGGGGCAGGGTCTTGGACCCTACAGGGTGTATTGCGCCCATCGCCTACCGAATGCCAAGGCACTGACTTCTGATTGACTCACTTAAGCTTCCTCTTCTGGGAGAGCCCAAACTAAGTAAGTTAGTTCTTGGTTTGGGGATGTGGGGCTTAGCATCAGCAACTCCATTTTGCGCTATTGTCTTGTTTTCAACAACAGGCTAGGTTATTTTTTCTGGTCTGGAGCAGGGTTTAAAAATTACCATAGCCAACTGGAAGTTATCCAACCATAAGAAAAAAGTTTCTATCTTATGATTGTCTTAAATGCTAAAATAGGTTTTGTTTTAAATGTTCAAACCACAGCAGAAGGCTCTAATGAAACGGAAAAGGGAAGCAAACTAATATATAAGAGTTCAAAAATCAGAAACTGTTCTAGGCTCCTCAGGTGTGGGCCCCCATGCTTGTCTGAAAAAACACCTGGGGGGGAAACAGAGGGCCGGCCACATGCTGCATCCAGCTGCTTCAGTGATTCGCTGTCTCATAAACACAGGCAAACACCTTGCTTTGGGAAATGCCCAGACCCGTGTGCTGAGAGAACACAGCAGGGGGCATTCACACTGCATTCACCCTCCTGCCTGTGTTCACACTGACCTGAAACCCCTCACTGTCTCCTTAACTTCCTCCTTAAGAAGGAAGACTGGGATCAAACATTCAGTTGTGCACTGGAGCCAGGGTCAGAAGACTTCCTCCAGGTACAGAGGACAGGACAGTGTCAGTGTCCAAGCCCAGGCCCTTTGCTAAGGGGTGAGGTCACCTGCCACAGGGCCCCGCTCTGTGATGGGAGGACCTTGGCCTCTAGAGCCGAGACCGGAAGGGAAGGGGGTAGGCTAGTGTGTAAGCTGCAGTTGACAGGTTGACGTGGATCCCAGGCTGCTCCCTGCCCCCTGAGGAAGGGGAGAGGAAGGCCAACCTAGACTTTGGGGTGTAGGTGGGAGCATGTAGGGACTCCTTTATATATCTGGAAGATGTGCGTGTGCACGGTGCCCCTGTGTGCACATGTTTACATACATATATAAGCACATAACTAAGGTGGATATACTACTTAGAATCAGCAAGAGCTGTTGTGCAAAGTACCACGGACCAGATGGCATAAACAAGAGAATTGGATTTTCTCCCCATTCTGGAGGCCAGAAGTGCAAGATCAAAGTGCTGGCAGGTTGGCTCCTCCTGAGGCCTCAAGGAGACTCTGTCTCGTACTTTTCCCCTGACTTTTGGTCTGCAGGCCATCTTTGGCCTTTCTTGGCTTGTGAGCACATCACCCCAACCTCTGCCTTCATCCCCCCTGTGGGCATGCCTCCCTTCCTTTTTCAACATCTGTCACCATACAAGGGTACAAAGTTTATTCTGTGATGAGAATTTTAAGATCCACCCAACAGTAACTTTCAAATATGCAATACAGGATTGTTAATTATAGTGACCTTACTGAAAATTACATCCCTATCACTAATTTATGCTGTAACTGACCCTCTTCAGACAGTCTGTGCACTCCCCACCTTCCCATAGGTATTTAATGCTTCAAAATATACTCTGACAGTAGCTTTACCTAGATTCGGAGATGTTGTATTTTCATTATCACAATCCTCATCAAAATCGACAATTTTAATCTATATTTCCATTTGGACCCAAGATTTCTTTAACAGCCTCAGATAGAACAATTTTCCAAAGCCCCCCCTCCCATTTTTACAAGGAGGGGTCAGGAGCCCATCTACTCCAGGACGACCTCATCTTAACTAAATATACCTGCAAGGACTCTATTCTTCAATAAGATCACATTTTGAGGTGCTAGGGGTTACTATGTAGAGAGATGAATTTGGGGGAGGGGCACAATCAACCCATAACACCTCCCAACACAAACCCATTCATTCACAAGCACAAACACACATAGTCAGCCATATACTCTCCTCATGCTGTCTGGTTTTATTCTAAGAAACATGTATTCCCACCATGGGCACGTATCTTTTCTTGACCCTTCGGAGATCCCTGTGCTCTGGGGCTACAAGCTGCAAATGTCTCCGAGAAGGACAAACTTGGATTAATCCAGAAGACCACAACTCACTTCTGGCTTTCTTTTCCATTGCCATATGTCAGTGTATAACTGTCCCCACGCCATCCAAGCACCAGTCCCTGGGGTTTCTTCAAACCCAACAATCCTGGGTCCCCTGGAGATGGGGGTGAGGAGATGGATGGTCCGGCCTCTGAGGTCCTGGATGCACACCCTTACTCTACTATGAATTAATGGAAAGAGAGTCATGGTCTAACTGTGTGCTGTGATTTCTTCTAAAACTTTACTTGTGCCTTGAATGGAATCCATCACTCCTGCATGCATTTGAAATGCTCTAATATGCGCCTTGTGGGCCAGTTACCACACAGAGAACAGGGCTCGCAGAGACCCACAGGAAGCAGCCCTGGGTCCTCAGTCTTCCATGTTCCTTCTGCCTCTGGGACTCAGTTATTCTAAACCGGCTGACAACACAGCTCATCGTGTTTCTGACAATCCTGCCACGTGGAGGACACGGCCATAGGCATGCATGCTTTAAGGCCTGCAGAGATGTCTCTCCATGCAGAGACAGACACATACATACCAGCCCACACCCACAGCCCGTGCAGAGGTTGGACTCGTTGGGGTGCACAGAGGCAGGACAAAGGCCGAGGGTGCTACACCTCCAGCCCACTGGGCACTTACTACGCAGGCCTTCAGTTGCCTGCTGTCCGTCGGCCTCCCCACCACACCTTGTGAGCTGTAGCCACAGGGCCCCCTGGTAAGCAGCTTCCCTCTGGTCTCAGCACCAGGAAGCACTGGCGGGAGACGAGATGCAGGAAAGAGGGGTTGTGTTTTCTCCATTTCCTGTGTTAGACCGTGTTTCTGCAGGGACTGGGGTCCCTTCTTCACAGCTCCCACTCCTGCTCAGCTCAGATAAAACCCTTTTCTCCTTTTTTATTGATGGGGAAAATGATTCATGATACTTGTGAAGATGGTAAGGTGGGCTTCACTCGGAGGGACTCTTGTAATAGCCTCCAGGAACCCCCACAGTGGGTTTTTGTAGTAGGAGAGGGAGTTTGGGCTCAACTCCGAATACGAGAAGGAAACGTGGGAGTCTACAGCCTAGGAGGGATTCCAGCTCACCTAGACTGACAGGACTTTTTCTGGAGGCAGGCCAGGGGGTCTGACGTCACTGGGACAGTGCAAGTAAGGAACCAGAGCAGATATTGGGGGTGACCAGACATGCACAGTGGACATCTGACTAAACCAACTAACAGGACTTTTGCTAAAATTATGTGATGCAGACGGACACGGAGGTCCGCAAATTGGGGTCCAGTTGGGAAGAGGGCTCAGAGAGCCCTGACTGGAGTGTAGTCAAGGAGGGACACTTCACCACCTTGGGCCTCCGGGCCTGGGGAGTAGCGGTGATCTTCCCTCATTGTTTCCTTCAAAGAAGCCCACACATCTGAGAACAGATCTCTCCTCAAGGTTTTCCGAACCATCTGACTTGGATTTTTTCCTCTGCCAGGACCTCAACTGATCCATGTCTGGGAGCCAGTCCTGTTGGCATCCACCATGGGCATCGTCACTGGCACCCAACATGAGTCACTGTTTTGTGTCTTGTGTTACCCTTCAACAGAAATCTGAAGCTGTCCCAACAGCAGACAGATCTCTCCTTCAGAATGGAGGCCCGTGAAACGTAGATGCTCCCCCTCAACCACGGGGTTGCCCGTGTGCACTCAAGGCCTCCAAAATCAGTGGCTTGTGGATAGGAAAGATTCATCACTGTCATCCCTGCTTTTGAAAACAAGTCTGCACATCATATCCGAGCATTCCAGCTGTGGAGAGCAAAGTCAGACGAAATCAGACCCTGAAGACAGCTGGGAAGAGGCTGCCCGGCCTTCAGAGCCAGGCTCGCGCTCATTCTTTCCCTCATGAACACAGATGGTCTTCAAAGGCGATCGCTCCGCTCTGGCCGGGGGTGCCCACACTTCCATCCTGAGCCTCCTTTTGTCACTGACAACAGCACAAGCACATGGGCCCAGTGCGCAGAGTGACCCATCTGGTCTTGCTGAGAAAAACCGCCGTGACACACAGGTTAAGTAAATCAGAACTGGGTAAAACATGGAGGTGGATGCTTGCTGCTCTTCTCACAGTCAAGGAGTAAAATGATATCTTTCTTCTGCTAATCTTTCTTCATTGACTCCAGAGATCAACAATAGCCAAACTAAGTTAAGTACTTTATACCCTGGTTGTTCTACAGCCAGAGACATAATCCATAGCCAAGAGCTCGGTAGGGCCCTTCCTTCTCCACCCAACCTTAAAAGATACTTTTCCAAAGGATGTGACAAGGACCGAGGGCTTTCTCCGTCCCCCCGGTCATTCCAGCCCCATCAGTCTTGTCCCCTGGGTGGCCTGTCTAGTTTTGCTGCACTTCCTGTAACTCAAGAGCCCAGCATCTCCCTGCTCCGTGATGACAGCCACCCTGGTTGCCAGTTGAAAAAGCACTTAGCCCCCCACCCTCTGTCCTTGTGCAACACGGAATGAGAAGTTGGCCTGCAGAATTCATGCTGAGCATCTGAAAGACAAACCACCTTGAAAATGAAGACACTTGGAACCTCCCGAGGTTCCTCTGTGATCTAGAAATCCAACACAAAGCTGAAAGATGCCTGCTCTAGAGGAAGAAAAAAAATGTGTTTAGTGGAAGGCTTACATGAATAAAAGCCTCAGGTTCTCAGCTGGAGCAGAGTGCTGGCAAGACACAAAATAATATCCTCACCCACGCGCTGGAGCTGATCCAGCACCCACGTGTCCACGGCACATCTGCACACCAGACAGTGTGACCAGGTGACAGACCAGAACCGTAGCGAACCATGGCCCGTGAGCCAAACCCATGCTGCCTCCTATCGTTGCTGGTTGTCCATTGAGTATTTTCAACCATTTAAGATAATATCAGGCTTTGGTCTTTTGGAAAACTGGTCTAGCATTCAATAGGGGTCATGAGAACACTGTTTCTAGATGAAACCAAGTTCCACTTACAAAACTTTTCCCCTCTATTAAATGTGAGGATGTCTGTGGAGGCTTGGGATTAACTCAGTGATCTATTTACAAATAAAATGTTTTTTCATATATACTATATTAGGCAGGTTCTCCAGAGGAACAGAACTGTAGGAGGTATGTATAGACAGAGAAAGAGAGAGAGATTTATTTAAGTAATCGGCTCATGTAATTGTAAGGCCTAGCCAGCCTGAAATCCTCAGAGAAGGCTGGAAGGCTGGAGACCCAGGGAAGAGTTCACACTGCAGCTCAAGCCTGAAAGCCATCTGCATTCCTTCTTCAATCTTTCCTCCTACAGCATTCACCTGATTAGATGAGGCCCACCCACATTAAGTAAGAAAATATACTTTAACCAAAGTCTAATGATTTAAGTGTTAATTACTTCTGAAAAGTACCTTAATAGGGACATCTAGACTGGTATTTAAGCAAACATTGGATATCATGGCACAGCCAAGCTGACACATTAAATTACCAATTACAGGACGCCTGGATGGCTCAGTGGTTGAGCGTCTGCCTTCGGCTCAGGGTGTGATCCTGGAGTCCTGGGATGGAGTCCTGCATCAGGTTCCCCTTGGGGAGCCTGCTTCTCCTTCTGCCTATGTCTCTGCTTCTCTCTGTCTCTCATGAATAAATAAAATAAATCTTTAAAATAAATAAACAAATAACCAATTACACATACACACATGTACATAGGTAAAATCTAAGTAGTAAAAAATGTCCATAGACTGTGACACTTGTCTACTTGCAGCTGGTAACATATTTGAGTTTTCTGGGCTAAAGTCCTATTAAATAAAATCAAAGTCAATAACATTAGACATTCTTCATTCATAAGAATAAATACTTCTATGTACCCAAGTTGTCCTTTCTGGAAATTGAGGTGATTCAGTTTGCACAAGATGCTTTAACCAAGTGGTGTAGTGCAAACGGAGGGCACAGGCTTTAGAGCCAGCCTAATCTGAGTTCACACCTTGGGTCCTTTATAGACTCCCTATATGATCTTATACAACCAACTTAATCTCTTTGGACTAGTTTCCTAATCTGTCAGGTAAGCACAGAAGCATATAACTCCCAGAGCAATGTGAAGAGGAATGCCTGATATCCACAAGGGAGCACAAGGGAGCCCATGACTGTGGCTCAGCAAACAGTAGCTCTAAAAGTGAGCCGGAAAGGGTTTCAAACCTTTGTCTACTGTGTGCAGTGTAACAAAGGTAGACTCAGGTGAAGGATATAAGGATATCTGAGCAGTAAAAGTATCTGAGCTTCAAGGAGGAAGGATGGAGCAGTGGTGGCCAAGACTCTGCAGTGTTTCTAGGCAGGTGGAGACATGAAAAATGCAGCCAGATGGTCCAGTGCCAAGTTTAAGGGGATGACCATCCCCATGCTGATTTCATAGGCAGTTAATAGCAGAAAACACAATCAAGTTGGCACAGTATCTGAGTGTCATGAACATTCTAGAGCAAAAATACTGCAATGCTGTCATGAGAGCTGTCTTTTTTAGCATGATCATAGCTGCACAGAAGGCAATTGGCAGGTAGGTTCAATTGCTTTCCCATGTATTATATGCAAAATTTCTATGAAATAGATTTATCTCATAAATGATTAAGATACTGCTATACAGGTGAGTTCCAGCTCTAATAATACCAGACTAATCCTTCTCAATGAGAACAACCATAAAATCTGAGAAAATATTGTTGAAATGTATTTAAAGTTGTCATAAAACTAATACAGCAATAAAAAATTACAGAATTGAAGCATCTGGGTGGCTCAGTGGTTGAGCATGATGCCTTTGACTCAGGGCGTGATCCCAGGGTCCTGGATCAAGTCCTGCATAAGGCTCCCCATGGGGAGCCTCCTTCTCCCTCTGCCTGTGTCTCTGATTCTCTCTCTGTGTCTCTCATGAATAAATGAATAAAACCCTTTTTAAAAATCATAAAACCAATGTTTGAGAGAAAAATTAAACAGATGAGTCTAGCATTTGGGGACATTTACCCTAGAAGCTTCTATGAGCAGCAGAACACGTAGTGATGACCAGAGCCTTTGACAGATTCTCAGGGATCAAGATAGAAACTGGAATTCAAGGCACTCCAGGCACAGAAGATGGCTCTGTAAACACCTAGGTATCATGTTGAAACATCGAAGACTTAATACCTAGGAATATAAGTGGGGCTCCTGTGTGGCTCAGTCAGTTAAACATCCAACTCTTGGTTTTGGCTCATGTCATGATCTCAGGGTCCTGGGATTGAGCCCAGTGTTGGGCTTTGCACTCAGGGGGTGAGTCTGCTTTAAGGATTCTCTCCCTTTCCCTCTGCCTCTCCCCCTGCTCACATGCTCTGTCTCTTTTTTCTCTCTAAAATAAAAATAAATTTAAAAAATACTAGGAGTAAGGGTAAATTAGAAGTAGACTGACCCTCAAAAAAAGACAGTAGTCAAGCCTTTATCTATTCATGCCTCTGAGAGTCAAGGTAACCCTAGCTTTGAATCCCCTTCCCTAGTTATGGTCCTCTGTGTAGGAAGAAAGCATCATACAGAGACTCAAATTATCTCTACTACTTTTCAAATACAATGCCTACACCCAGTCAAAAATTACTACGCATGAGGAGATAAGGAAACATTATTTAAAACACAGAGAAATTCAACCCACAAGGGATCCAGACAATGGTATTGTCAGACACAGGCTGGAAAGTAACAAGACTTAATGTGCTTAAGGAATGAAAGAACAGGCTGAGAATTTTTGCACGGACCTAGAAACTATTTTGAGAATTTTGTAAAGAGACACAAACCATTTTAAAAGCCCAAGTGGATCTTCAAGGACCAAAAAATTACAACGACACCATGTTGATGAGTTTAATAGAAAATTATGAAGAGCTGAAAATGGAATTAGCAAACTGACAAGTTGGTCAGAAGAAATCACTCAGGCAGCATGATGAAGATGATGGAAAGAACATAAGAGGGGCAGGGATATGACAAGAAAGTCTCCATTACCTGCAATTGAAGATCCAGACACAAAGAGAAAAATAAAGAGGCAGAGGAAATTATTATAGTTTTCCAAAACTAATGAAAGACCTAAAGCCACATATTCAATCAGCTCTACAAACCCAAACAGAGTAATTGCAAATACCCCTCACCTAACCACAACGTAGGAAAAGGTAGAAAACTGAGAGAGAAATCAGGTGGAGAAAAAAGACAAATGACTTTTAGAATGGTGGCAGTAAGAGCTACAGCTGACTGGTTTCTAGAAATGATGGAAGCCAGGAGAAAATCAAGTTCTCAACAACAACAAAACCAAAAATTTATTTATTTATTTATTTATTTATTTATTTATTTATTCATTCATTCATTCATTCATTCATTTATTTATTTATGATAGAGAGAGAGAGAGGGAGAGAGAGGCAGAGACACAGGAGGAGGGAGAAGCAGGCTCCATGCCGGGAGCCCGATGCGGAACTCGATCCCGGGACTCCAGGATCGTGCCCTGGGCCAAAGGCAGGCGCTAAACCGCTGAGCCACCCAGGGATCCCCCCTCACTGATATTTTCACTCATTTTCTCTTCCTTCTCTTTATTCGCTTTCATTAATTTTTATATTCCCCAAATGAATGAGACCATATAATGTTTGTCCTTCTCCGATGGACTTATGTCACCCTCCAGTTCCATCCACGTCAAAGCAAATGGTGGGTATTTGTCGTTTCTAATGGCTGAGTAATATTCCATTGTGTACATAGACCACATCTTCCATACCCATTCATCTTTCGATGGACACTGAGGCTCCTTCCACAGTTTGGTTATTGTGGATATTGCTGCTATGAACATTGGGGTGCAGGTGTTCCGGCGCAAAAACAAAAATTTAAATTAAAGTTCTAGGAAAAATATATCCCAAGAATGAAAGTAAAATTAAAACGTGTTGGGACAAAAATGGACAGAATCTATCAGCATGAGAACCACCCTGATGGCAAGGCTGAAGGAAGTCCTCCCAGTGGGAGAGAATGACTCCAAGTAAGACCTGAGATAAGCAAGAGGAGGGTAAACTTCAAACAAGTGAACAAATCTAAACAGAAGTGTCCATGCCAAGTGTGAATAATATACAAAGTAAGTGACAACAATAAGACAGGTGGGGCAAGGCTACATGCTGTCAGGGCTTCCTACCTTTTCTGCTGTGGCTGGAAACAAGTAAAAGCACTAATTTATATTAGACGTGGTAAGTCACGGTGACTGTTGCATTCTCAAGGGTAATCACTGGTTTAAAAAGAGTACATAATGATGAAGGTAATGAGGACAGGGGAAGGAACAACTTAAAAAATACTTAACCAGTTTAATAACAAAAAAAGAGGCAATCTTAGAAAGAAAAACATCTCTTCCAGATATCCAGGAAATCATTCACCAATGAACTGCCAAACATTGATTATAGAGCAGGCGTGTCATTGGCCCAGAAACCAGTACCTGGTAAGAGGACACCAGGTTCCCTCAACAGTTGGACTCTGTCTCTTGACCAGTACCAGAGAAAGGTCACATAGAACTGATAATGATATGAGATAATGATATGTATATCTCTGCCATACTATAAATGCGGGTCTCAGGAAGTAGACAAAAGAACATGGAACTTGAAATCACAATGATCATTTAGACCCAGTGCAACCATTAAATTACATTGTTTTAGAAGGCATTTTAACAAGAAAGATCAGGAAGAGATAATATGAAAATGATATATTCGTCATTTTTAAAAGATTCTATTTATTTATTTATTCATGGGATAGAGAGAGAGAGAGGCAGAGACACAAGCAGAGGGAGAAGCAGGCTCCATGCAAGGAGACCGACGTGGGTCCCCAGGATCAGGCGCTGGGCTGAGGAGGCGCTAAACTGCTGAGTCACCCAGGCTGCCCCAGTATTTATCATTTTTTAAAGTCGCAGGAAACATTACAATTTTATGGTCTTATTCATATAGATTTTAAATGAAATGTAGATGGTTGTATAGTCAGAAATCCCATCAGGGGTGGGAGTGGATGAACCACAGAAAAACAAAAATCTGGTAAGAAATCGGGTGGGTCAAATTCTCCCCGAGAACCTGTCCTAGCTTTGGAATTTCTGAGATTTTGAGGGACTGAGAGTGTCCTCAGAGAGACAACATAAGGATTCCCAAAATATCCCGTGGCTTTAGGCTTAGAGAGTAAGTATGTAAAGTTGGCCCTACTGGTGTCTACTCAGGAATCACTGCCCTGGGCTCTTTCGCTCTGGTCCGTCAGAAGAAGCTCTGTTCAGTTCAGGAAAGAGCAAAGCCATGATCACCAATATTTTTGCCTCAACCCACTCTTTCCTCAGGAACTCTTAGAGAGTCCATCTAACCTCAGATAGTGTAAAGCACTGGGATACTCCTGGTGGAGACTTGCCTGTTAAGCTCCCTTCATCTTCTCTCATCCTCCTCTGTGCATTTTGTCTCTCAGTCTCAACCTCTCATCTCAAGAGGCCATCAGACAGGGATGGATGGCATCCTGACTTCTACCCCACACATGTGAAGATAGTCCATGAGAGGGCCCTTCCAAGAGTCCGTGTTATAGCTTTTCCGAAAGAACTATCTCAAACAGGAATAAGACTGCATTAAGGGATTTCCAAGTCTACTAACCAGGCTCATAATAGTGACTAAATCCTAGGGCTTGAGGCTTAAATTTGAGTAAGTTCTACAAACAATGACGATCACCATCATTATCTGTCCTTATCCTCATCACCATTGACACCATCATCATTACCATCACATCATCATCAATACCATCATTACCATCATCGTCACCATCAGCACTATCACCATCACCATCATCATAACCACCATCATCACGTCACCATCAACACCATCATCGCCATCACCACCATCATCATCATGTCACCATCAATACTGTCATCATCATTCTGGAGCCGGTACACTATTTCTTCCTTCTTTGTTTTTTCAACCTCCCACATTCCTGAGTGCTCCCCCTCAGACCTCCGGAATCCAGTGTGCCCGACCATGCCCATCCCAGAGGCACTGGCAAAGTGGTATGCTTCCCATCCCTGGCCACGTGAAAATGGCAGGGATGCACGTCAACAGCCACTGTGTGAGCCAGACACACCATGGACAAGCCTGAATACATGGCTTTGAGCTCGGTGGACACCGAGCAGGAGGACCCCAGTCCCAGGAAGCAGTGTGACCAGATGGCTAAGAATAAAGATATTAAGAAACTGGCTGCCTGTGATCTTGAAAGTGCAACTGACTCATGGCCATGGGGAGCCTTTTTCCAGACTTTCGCCTTGATGTTTTGAATGGAGCTCATTGTGATGCATGGCTGCTCTGCTTATTTATAGTGATGAGATAAAACCCAGGTGAGTTATTTGGCAGCAGGGAATGCTGCTGTTTTTAATCAAAGCAAATAAAAAGACAATCTCTTTATTGGAAAGATGTAACCTCAAGGCCTTTTACAGACTGCAGATGTGTGCACCTTAATCTTACATTCCTTTGAAAAGAGAATGCTCTTGAAAAGCAATCTATATATTCCTAATTTCACAAGGAAATACTTGAATAGTTCTGTCTTTCTGAATCAGAAAAGAGAAGAAAGGGGAAAAAATAAGCTGGCTGTGACATAGGAACCGTCTCATGTCACCAGCTGGAAAGCCACATGCTGGGGGAAAACCAAGTTCAAGGCCACCAAGCCTCAGGCTGCTAAGAGGCAAATTCGATTTTGCAATATAAACATGACAAGTCAAGACAATGACTGAAATGTGGCGATGCAAAGGATGGACAGACCAGCAGAACCCAGAGTGTCTGGGGCGATAGCTGCAGAGATGCATACTGTCCGGAGACCTCACTCCCACGATGAAAGGTGAGGTTGCACACCACCCGGTATCTGCTGCGCATCGTCAGTGGGTGATGGAGGCATGTGGGTAATCATGCTGGAAAGCAATAAAAAGCACATCAACTTCCGTGTGTGCTCCCAGGGAGATATGTGAAAGGACAAGTGCCCCGGCTGAGCAGACAGGAGCAGCACAGTCTCCTGCCAAGCAGGGCAGAGGGATGAGCTGTCTGGTGGTGTTGCTAAGGAAAAGCTTTTACTCTAAATTGCTCACTTCTCATGGCTTTCTCGATGACAGTGTAGAGAAAGCATATCTTGTCGCTGGGTTTCTAGTGTGATTTCTTCATCCAACCAGGCTAGAAAAAAAAAATAGTATTTCTAAATTTCTCTTTATTTTTTAAGAAACTGGTATCTGTGAGTGTAGATATAATTTTCCCATTCTTCTTTGGTCTTTTTACTATTCTTGCATGACTCTTACCACCAAACCCAGTGATACCTCAAGGAAGTTTTAATTATGGAAAGAATGTCAGCCCAGCAAGATGAGCATAGCTGAGGGGCACCAGGACTCAGAGTCTGAGCCTGAGAAGATAGGTGGGCATGTATTTATAAAGTATGTACTGGGCAAGAGAGTGTCTCCCCAAAATCCACATCTACGCTGAACCTCACAATGTGACTTCATTTGAAAATAAGGTCTTTGCAGAGGTGCCATTATTCAGAATGAAATCATTCTGGATTGGGCTGGGTTCTACCCCAATGACTGGTATCCTGACCAAAAGACAACAGCCACAGAGACACATGGGGAAGAAGCCATGTGACGACAGGCAGAGAATGAAGTAACATGTCTACCAGCCCAGGAACACGGAGGATGGATGGCCACCACCAGAAGGTGGAAGAGGCCAGAAAGATCCTCCCCTTGAGCCTTCGGAGGGAACAGGGCCCACCAAACACCTGGGTTTCAGCCTTGTGGCCTCCAGCAATGAACAGAATACATCTGTGTGGTTTGAAGCCATCCAGTCAGTGGTACTTTGTTACCGCAGCCGTAGGAAGCTCATACCTGGGCCCTCAGCCATCTGGAAAATGGAGTCCACACAACAGCAACTTCCAAGGACTCCTACACACTGAGCATTCAGGTGCTCTCTCAATCTGTGAAGGGAAGAAACTGCTGGAGTCGACTAGGAATCACCATCTTGAGTGACTCCGCCAGCGCCTGGAGTCCTGACAGATGCCCTGACCTCTACTTCGTGCCACCATCTGCCGGGCCTCTGCGGGGGCCGCATCCCGTCCAGTCTTGCGCAGGCTGGTGGAAAACGATTCTCTAATCATTTAACCTGCAATTCCAAAAGCCTGGAATGGCTTTTGTTCCACAGTCAATGGCCTTGAGCTCGGATTCTGGAATTTTCAGCTAGTGTTTCAGGCAGCCTCTGCATCTACTGTTACTTCCATGCTGTCTCTCCTTCCCTCTCTCCTCTCCCACCCCGGCCCCTTCTGCTCCACTCAACCTAGCCAGGCCCCTCGCTCTGTCCGCAAGGCTTCCTCCGTCCCCCTTCTCCCCTCACACCTGCTCTGTCCCATCACAGCCTGGAGCAGGGTTCGTTTCCTAGGACTGCTGCAACACAGCGCCCAAAACTGGGACCTTAAACCAACACAGTTCTACTCCCCCACAGCTCTGGAGGCCACACGTGTGCAGTTGGGGTGTCGCAGGTCCCTGAAGGCCCCAGGGAAGGATCGCAGGCCTCTTCCTGGTTTCTGGCATTGCTAGCCATCCTCGGGGTTCCTTGGCTTGCGGTTGCACCACACTGGTCTCTGCCTCTGTCATCAAGTACCATCATCCCTGGTGTCTCTCTTTGTGTCCCCCTACAAAAGAACATCTGTCCAAGGAGTAGGGTCCAACCTATACCTGCATGGCCTCCTCTTAACTCAGTTACCTCCCCCAAAGACCTCATTGCCAAATAAATGCACATTCACTGTGCCCTAAGAGGGTAAGACTTGGACACCTCTTCCTGGGGACACAAGTCAGCTGACAGCCCCGAGCTGATTGACACGGGGGCCAGCTGGCCCTCTCCCACACTGCCACTCCTCTCATCACAGCTTCCCGTCTGCAGGTCTGCATCGAGCCCAGGGGTAGGGCCACTGAAAGCTCTGTTTTCAAACTGTGCTCTTGCTAGCACAGGGTCTAGCCCTGGCTACCTCTGGGCCCCCTCACTGCACCCCACCTGCCCTGCTGTTCCTGCGTGCTGACGCAGACCCCCACCTCCCCACCCACCCATAGGAGAGTCCCTGGCTGGCGCTTCTTCTGTGCTGTGAGTCTCACCGAGGAGAGTCCCAAGTCTTTGTGGTGATGACACGTCGATGCTAGCCAGGGCCTCCCTCGCCCAGAGCTGTCCCAGAGCCCGTGTGTCATGACTTGCTGACTTTGCTTGCCCAACTTGAGCAGGTGAGGCCAGGGAAAGAACTCCTGCCACCGCAGGGCTGCTCATTTGAGAACTAGGCTTGGTCCGCTCAGGGGCTGGGGTCAGCAGCTGCATCCTGCGTCCCTATCTTCAGAGTATTTGCAGTGTGTAGGGAGTTCCCTAGAGAGAAACAGGACCTGACGCATAATAATAAAAGCTAAAAATAGCCACTAGTTATGGAGGGTTCGTGAGGGCAGGGCAGCACTGTAATGACCTGAGCACATGCCTGCGCTACGCTGTTAAAACCTTGCTAGAGCCTGAAGGGGGGCTTCTGGATCTGATGAGGAAGCTGGGATCGAGGTGACGTGATCTGCTCAGGCTCACGTGAGTACTAAGGGGCCCACAGTGTCTGATCCTGCACCCTCAGCCACGGCGCCCCTGTGCCTGCATCCTCAGGCAATGGCCAGCTCTGGATGCTCCTATGTCTGCATCTGTCCCAGCTACGGGAAGAGCTTCCAGTTCAGCTGCATACCCCTTGCCTCTCCACCATGCTGGCAGCACTGGCCGCCGGCTCTCCCCGAGGCAGAGGCTGCAGCCAGACATGCCCCAGTGGATGGGGTCAGATCCAGGTGACAGCCAGAGCCAGAGCTGCAGACGGAGGCTCACTGGCAGCCAGCCCCATTGCTGACCCTCGTGCCAGTGGCTGTGTGGTTCTGGCATTCTGAGACTCCAGGCACCTGCTAGTCCAAGTGGGTGGACATGACCTCTGGGCTGCTGTGACTGAGCAGGTACTGGAGTTACCATCGTCCTCCTCAGGACCAGCAAATCACAGCACCCATTTTGACTTTGAAGAAGAGTTCTGGGATCCTCATGGTCCTGAATGAGCTTCTATCTCACCTTCTGGGCCTCAGTTTCCTTCTACGTAAAATAAAGAGACTGGATGATGTTATATTTAAGAAGCTTGCTGCTCTTTTCTGGTCTTTTGACTATAAAATCTCCATCAAGACCAAAGCTGACTTTGTCCCAAATAGGGATGAACAAATGCAAACCATGTGCAAGAGACTCTGGGCCAAACACATGCTGGCCTCCCCCAAACTCTGGCCTCCCTGCATGCTGGCCTCCCTGCTAGTCCTTAAATTTGCCAGCTCCACCTGAGCCTCGAGACCTTTGCCTCTGCTCCTCCCCCTGCCTGGAACAGACCGCCTTGCCCCTGGATGCAACATGCCTGGCCGCTGGCCCCTCCTCTTCCTTCAGGGCCAGGGGAGCTGGGCAGTCCTGGGGAGGAGTGGCTATAGTCAGGATATATGTCAAGGACACAGCTCTCAGGACCTGCTGAGGGACTGGGACGTGGAGGGTATGAGCAATCAGTGTGCAATTACTCTGAGTTCCCTGGGCCCGGGCAGTGGGCAGGATGGAGCTGCCGAGTTCCATGATATGGAGAGCAGGGGACAGGTAGCAAGGGCATGCTCAGGGGTTGTATCTGGACATTTCACATCTAGGATGCCACTTGGACTCTCTGGATAGCCACTTAAGAGCTGAAAGTCTGCAGTCAACATATATGTAATGGCTGGAGGTGCAAACTGGGACCCAAGAGTGAACGTGTGACATTTAAAACCAGGAGAATGAAGTGCCAGCAGAGAGAGGAAGAGGCAGGGAGAGGAAGCAAAGGCACAGAGGAGACTGGCCAGGTGGAGGGGACTGGAGCTCCAGCGAGCACGGGGCGTGCAGAAAGACAGGAGCTGGCAACTCATTTCACCACCCTCTGAAGTGCTTTTCCTTCTTTAATTTGAGGAAATAGGTTAAGTAGCTTGCCCAAGATCACTGAGCTGGTGAGACATTGATTGGGGATTCAAATCCAGGTTCTGTAGACTTGAGCAACACTGGCCTTTCCACCACAATATCCTTACTACTTAATAAAGGGTGGTGCATGTTATATGGTTATCACACCGTATCTCAGAGGCTTGGGCTTCCTAGGCCACTGTATCAGTCACAACACTTCAGCTGCACTGCTTTTGTGGATTTTCTTTGTTTTTTATAAAGTGCGTTGTGTTTTTTTTTTTTTAATCAAATATGGGAAAATGAGTCCTGACATGCACAGCTAGACAAACATCACAAAGTGATAATTACCAATGAGCTTCTTGTATCTGTGAGTCAATGTCCTTCATTGGGAGGACATTTGGGAAATGCTCAGCCATCACTTGTTTGAAGATTGTTTCTGATCTGATCCAATCTCTGTTTTCACCTTCAGGGGTATTGATTCTATCAACATCCAACCTTTTCATTATGCTGCTTTGTCCCTCTCCTCTTTGCTGTATTTTCCATTACTTACTCTTTCTATGATTCAGTCTGGATATTTTCCTTATCCTGTCTCCAGCTCTCCCACAATATTCTCCAACCCAACTTTTGATTCTCAAACAGGTTCATCACAATTATTTTAAAGTCTATGTCTGCTAATTCCAATATCTGGAACCCCTGTGGTTTGGTTCCTGCCACCTGGCTTATTTGTGTCACCCCTGTTTGTTTTCATTACACTATCATTCTGTGGGGAAGACAGCCTCTCACTTTGGCCCAGTGGCCAGGGTTGGGTGAATTTGAAGCGGGACTCCTTATTCAGGAGACCTGAATGGTTTCTGGTCTTAGCCCTACTTTTCCATGCTGTCCTGCAAGATTCTTACCTGGTAGCCTGGGGGTCATTCCAAGGACTTCTTCAGGATAGTCTCTGAGATCCCCGGCCCAGGAAACTGTTGAGAACACTACAGATGTTCAGATGTTTGGCTGCCAAGCATCTTGGTGGGAAAGTGGCACCTGACCTCAGGGTTTCCTCAACACCTGCCATCCTTCCAAGGTCCCAGCCCTCAAATCCTGCGGCTTTGGGAGCTCTACAATGGCCACAAACAGAGAGGCCTTTTTCCTTTTTATTGTGTTCAGTTTTCTTAGTGTTCTCAGTTGAAAGGTTGGTCTTCATTAACTAGACTTCCATTCCCAGATATAGAAGTCTCTTCTTCGCTGCTTACAGCAGGATCACAGAGGTCCTCCTATAGGCATTCATAGCCCATCAGCATGGCAGATGCCTAGAAAGACACAGCTCATGGTGCCATCCCCATAAGTAAAAACACAAATGACTACATGCAGTGCATTAAGTACATCCTTTCAAGTAACCTCCTTAATGAAGCTTTTTTTCCCCTGCTTCCTTTTGTGTCAGAAAGTGCCTAAAGATTTCATTTCTTATGAAACTAGTAGATCTCTCTTGGGTTTTGTCATGTTGAGTTCTTAGAAACTGTCCACCTCTCATTAAAACATGCTGATTATAAGTTTCTAAATAGCAGTTGGGGCAGGATATGGAGTTTCAAGATGGACAATCTAACCTCAAACTTAATGAATGTATTTTCAGGGGGAATAAAGAACTCTAATTAAGAAAGTGAAATGACAGATAAGAGAAATAGCATCAAGCAAGTCGATCCTTCATAGCCTAATTTACTACCCATTTCTTCTTGAGATGCAGTGTGGAGGATGAGAGCCAATAATTAGTTTGAGTCAAAGCCTTGTTCAGAGTCTCCCTGTGCACATTCCCCCCCACACCGGGCCTCATCACTCTCAGGACCGCACCCCCAGTCTGAGCATGAGTGCTGGGAAAGGAAACGCAGAAGGGGAGCGTGTTGTACAAAGTAGAGATGGGGCTGGGGGAGCTGTGTCTGTATAAACAAGCAAAGATATGCTCACAAATGCATGTGGGCAAGAAGGGGAGAAAAGCCTGCACACTTCCTGCCTAATGATTATTTTAGGTCACTTAGAAAACATACTCTCAAAAAAACATTTATCTCATGTTCCAAATCTTATCAACGAGCACTGTGTAGAGAAACATTCTGAGGCTGAATCAAGGTCAACGGCAAAGGACACTACGATAAGGAGTGACATCAGCTACAAGCTTGTAGTGCACAGGAATTTCTGTATTTGCCATTTCTCCCATTAAAATATGTGTACAATGACAATTATTCCAGACTTGCTGTGGTGTGTCAGGATGCATCATTATTTTTTTCACTTGTTTCTAGAGCAACCTCATGATGTAGGTAAGACAGGCATCATAAATCCTATTTACAAGTAAGAAAGCTGCAATATGGAATGCCATCGGATTTGACCCCAACACCCCCAGCTCCTTACTGACTGTTGCTCCCATTTCTATTCAACTTTCCCACAGTTGTAAGGAAGACAGCCGGTGCCTGATAACCAGGGCATCATGTAAAAAAAAAAAAAAAAAAAAAAAAAAAAAAAAGGACCAGGCAAAGATATTCACAGCATTGGTCTCAAAGAACACAATAAATATTCTCTAAAGAATAGCAAAGAATTCTTCCCATTCATGATTTTTTTGAAAGACGTATGCACTTACTTAAGAGAGGGAGCACATGAGCCAGGGGAGGGGCAGAGGTGAGAGGTATAGGGAGAGGGAGAAGCAGACTCCTTCTGACCAGAGAGCCCAACATGGGGCTCGACCTCACAACCCTGGGATCATGACGTGAGCAGTAATCAAGAGTCAGATGCTCAGCCGACTGAGCCACCCAGGCATCTCCTGTCCATTCATGTTAAAAAATTAAACATGTAATTCAAAATCTATTATAAAACATAATTAAAATATAAAAAATTATGAATGATCATGAATATAGCCTTTTTTCATATTGCTGATGGAATACCACAAATGGTTAATGCTCCAAACATATAAGAAAATATAAAAGGTGCCATCAGGATTGAAAACTTTAGCTGCTAATCATTGTGCATACCCAAAAGCAAGGCAGGAAAAAAGCAGTTCAACTCAGTAAAATAAATATTTAATTGACCATATGGAAAATGCATAGGATATAACCTATGCATAGAATATACTAGTATATAATCTAATATGGGTTCGATAAATGTACAAATAATTATAATCCAAGAAAAGACATGATACATGATGTTGGAGAGACACAGAGAAAATATCACAGGAGATCACTGAATCAGATTTTGAAATAAGCATTCAGAATGATGACTAAATAAATGAGCATGAATTTCACTTTTATAAATATTTAAAATTTACTTTCAAATTCAAGAAGGAAAAAGAGAGAGAAGTGTTTCTTTCAATTCTGTGGATTGAGTCTGTTCCTATTTTCTTTTTCTGGATTCCTTAGATGGATATGAACAAACCAGGTTGCTAATGTATTCACATCTACACCCAGGAACCTTTGTAGGACTGTATGTAACAAGCATTCAGTAATAAACCAATTTATCTCAAAACTCATGACATGGATTTTAATTTCTGCTTACGGATCTTCAGAGGTTAATAAATGGGACAAAGACTTCTAGAAATGACCTATAGAAACCAAGAATTGATATAATTCCTTCCACCTTAAATAGAAATATCTCTAGACTATTCAGCATGGACTATTATTATCCACCTTATTTTATAGCTGTCCTGGAAACAAGATATGAGAACCCCTTGCATCAAGCGTTTTGGCACTAAAGCTCCTTTGTGTTGTGAGCTCTACTTTTAAGGCTGAACACATGTGCACCAGACATATGGAGAGAAACTCTAGGGCCGCATTACTAACTTCTAAAGTTTCTGATCCATGGACTGTCTCGACAGTGGGATATCTGTTGTTGTGTCTCCCCTCAGACCTTCCCCTCAAGTCAGGCAGGCTGTGACTGCTTCAGTCAGGCAATACGGTGGAAGTGACACCACCTGACTCTTGGAGGAAGGTCATGTAAGTCATGCAGCTTCTGTGGGGCCTCATAGAACCCTCTCTTGGAATGCTCCTTCTCAGAGCTCGGTCCCATGCAGTGAGAAGCCCATGCCTCATGGAGAGGCACTATGCGGGCACTCTGCTCACCATCCCAGCAAAGCCCAGCCTTCAAGCCACCTCAGCCCAGGCACCAGACGTCTCAGTGAGGAAGCTTCTAGATGCTTCCAGTACCAAACTCAGGTCACCCCAGCCATTCAAGTCTCTCCAGATGAGACCCCTGACCTTCTGTACTCTGTACAATTTCCTGACCCATAGGATTTGTGAACATGATAAATGATTGTTGCTTTACGCCACTAAGCTTGGGCTTGTTTGTTACGCAGCACTCAGTAGCAAGAACACACACTAAGATTTTGGCCATGTCACTCCAACTTCTCTGGTGCCCATGTCACAACCCTTATCTATCCTGAGCTCATAGTCTCTGTCAATCCTTATTCAACTTTTCCACCTCACCACTCTCCCAGCCTGCACTATTTTTCAAAATATTGTCATATTCTGTTGTATTTATATTTTCATTTTTTAAAGATTTTATCTATTTCTTTATTTTAAAGAGGGAGAGAGAGCATGTATGAGAGCAGGGGGAGGGGCAGAGCGAGAATCTCAAGCAGACTCCGCACTGGGTGCGGAGGCCAACGCAGGGCTTGATCTCACAACCCTGAGATCATGACCTGAGCCAAAACCAAGAGTCAGACACTTAACCGACAGAGCCCCTCAGGTGCCCTTATTTTCATTTTAAAAACCATCCTATTATTACATTTAGATTATTTTCCATCAGATGCACTTAGGGGTGATGCCATCATGAATAGCTTTTTGTGTGATTTTGTGCTTGAGTTTGGGATTGGTTTTATAAGGCAGATTTTCAGAAGTTCAGTTACTAGGTTAAAGAGGATTAATGACTTAAGGCTCTGGAGGCACACTGTCAGATCTGTTTTCAAAGAGTTAGAACAATTTAGAGTGACACCAATAATACATGAGCATATCTGCATCACTGTACCCTCTCCAGCTAAATTAAGTTTTAAAATTAAGAAAAGTATTAATTTGAAGCATCAAATGCACAGATTAATTTATCTCTCCAACACAGTAGATGTGAAAAAACAACAAGAGCAGCTAGAAAAACAGGCACATTGCAGTGTGGGCTGAAAACCAGATGAAGTAGGAGTTAGAAGTGAAAAAATAAAAGCAAAAAATATAATGGTAATTGTCAGATCTGAGGGAGAGAGAGAAAACAAGAGGGAATAATGTAGCAGGAGAGAAACTCAGAGACCGTGGTGAGACCTCCGTGCATGGGGAGAGAGAAACAAAAATAGAGAACTCCCAGCAGCTGGGTGCATCACTGTGTCAAGTAGGATTCTGAGGCTCCATGAGAGCCCCTGGGGGCTGAGTACCGGGGCGTGCTAGACAAGACTCTGTGTTGGAGGGGTTTTCAGGATTGCTGTGTCTGAGGAGCAGCCCAGGTATTGGAGACACCCAGACAAGAGTCATTAACAGAAGAAGAGAAAAAAATGCCGATCAGTGGTGTCACTAGGATAGAATTCCCACCTTGTTGGTCATCCTATCGCTTCCTCGGAGGGTAGTTAGACATTAGAACACAGGCTTTAGACAAGTAGCATTAGGAGAAAAAAAATTACAAAAAAAGATTTGGAATGGGAGTGAATTTGGCCAAAACTTCTATTCAAATACCCTTACCATTGTTTTCCAACTAGCAGCTCATCTTCTTTCAGGTAAATTTAGCTCCTAGAATGAAGGAATTTATGAGAATATTCAAAATAGCATTTTAAAGAGTGTGTTCCTTGAAATCCCACTGTTTAATGGCCAGCGTGCTGCGCTGTCCTATTTTTTCCCGGATACCAAGGGTGTGTGATAAAAACATCTGGTCTATGTGAGCTGGGTTTTGGCAGTAGCACATTATGTAAATAAATATCTGCTTAAAATGCATCACACCATTGCAACTCATGTCATCAGCTACCCAGTTTCCCAGGAACAATATGAAATAAACCACCAATTAAGCCTTCTCAACAGGAAGAGAACAATAGATAGAATACAAGCCAGTCGTTCTGACTCTGTTCTGCGCTGGCATGCAGCACCCATGTAATTCAGGGCACTCGATGCTACTGGACTTGGAGAAAGAAATGCATCTTCCCTGGATCACATTCATGTCCTTGGCACGCACAACTCACATATACAAATGAATCAAAAATGTTTTTTCTGTATGGCCAAGAAATGGGTAAATTAAATATTCTAGTTTATAGTGTAAGCTCTATTTATATATCGGGTGTGTGTGCTTGGTCCATTATCGAAGATCATTTGTATTTGTACGCTGATCTATGGTATGCATGGCA
Source organism: Canis lupus baileyi (assembly GCF_048164855.1). Classification (NCBI taxonomy): domain Eukaryota; kingdom Metazoa; phylum Chordata; class Mammalia; order Carnivora; family Canidae; genus Canis; species Canis lupus. The sequence goes on from NC_132868.1 coordinate 9,608,911, forward strand.
ATTTCCCACTTGTTATCCCATTTCGTTAGCACAATTCGACAAAAAAAACCCATTAATATCTCCGCCTTTCAAAACTCTGGTCCCGGATGTGTCCAACTGCTTGCTCACATGTGGGTAGCCAATGATGAGGGCAGAAATCATGCCAGCACCAAAGAATGTTCTTTCAAATCTATGTTCTCCCCATGTACCCAAGCCCTCAGCACCCCAGCCATACCTAAACCCCCAGGACCCCCACCACATCTGGCCTCCAAACCCCAGCCACCCTCTGGCCCCCAGCCCCCGTCACACCTGGTCCCCCAGACTCCACCACACTTGGGCCCCAAGACTCCAGCCACACATGGGCCCCCAGCCCCCCCCACCACACATGGGCCCCCAGACCACTGGCCCCAGCCCTTCCACACCTCCAGGCTCAGCGGAGATTCTGTGCTCTGCCCAAGAGCCCACTGGGTGGGCAGCCCTCACCCACCACTCCATTATGACCAGGTGTCCCTACAGGTTCTACCACCTGCAGTTCTCCTGGTGAACCTAACACAGGCTTGTGAAGAATAAAAGATCTCGTAAGGTCTCAGGGGGCGTGAGGCCAACCTTCAACATCATTTTCTGAAGAACTCTCTGGTTTACGTAGACCCTCCTAATGGAACAGAAAGGCCTCTCTCTCAGTCCAGAGCTCTTTGAAGAGATTATGGGTGTTCTCCAAAGAGCTTTCTTCTCAGGGGGAGGCATTCTCTGTTGGGGAAGCACAGGTTCTCCTCTGTGGGCCTTTGAGGAGAAGGAAAACAATATGGCGGCTTAACGCCACTCGGCTAGAACGTGTGGGAGGCACTGGCTGGTGCCAGGGGCCCGGGCTGGCCCCTCAAGCAGCCAGTTAGTGCACCTCTCTGGGCTCCTCAGCAGACCTCCACACGTGACCAGGTGTAGAAGGGACAGCAGGACAGAGAGCAGCAGAGCGGGGTCAGTTCCGGGCTCCCCTGCCTGGAGCTGGGCAGCCTTTGGTGATGTGTCCAGTCGGGTTCCCGAGAAGCCGAGCTGAGACAAGGAGTGATGTGCGTGTGATAAGGAGGAGGGCAAGTGGAAACTGGTGCCAGGGCCAAAGCTGGACATGGGCAGGAAGGAGGCCAAGCAGAGGGAGATGTCAGCACAGTCCCTGGAGGGCAGCTCAGCCGACCCCACAGGGAGCCAGGCGCCCGTACCCAGGGACACGGGTGACAGTCACCTTGGGTGCGGTGGCAGGACCTAAACTCCTGGCACTTCTACTCTGTGTAGAAGGAGGACAGGTCCAGCAGCCTGAGGCCAGAGGCTTGAGGGGGAACCCCGGGTGCTGGCCACTGAACGGACACTGAAGAGGGGACAGGGTAGCACCAGATGGCCCGGTGCCCCGATGACTCAGCCCGCGGCTTCTCTGTATCTGTCACATCTGTCACATGCCTTCCTCAGAGCCCTCTGCTGCCATGTCTCTGGACCCCTGAGCACTTGACTTTGCCTGAGCCACAAGGCACCTCCAGGTCCCCCGGGGGCTCCCAGGTTACTGCCCAGAGGCCGGGTCCTCTCCAACATCATGACCTGCCACCACTTCCAGAACTGGCTAAGATGCCAACATGTGGGATCTACACCCCAGCAGCTGCCCCAGAGTGCAATCTCATTAACTTGGGGGATGTTCGCCGATGTGAGCCAGGGTACAGGAGCACACATTTCTCTCCTCTTCTGCTGCCTGTGGTGATTTTGCCTGGCGCCATCCTGGAAGCAGGTTCACCTGTGCACACCTACCTGACCGGGGCTCTCCCTGGCACTGCTTCCCACCTGCTACGGACTGAATGTGTCCCCCTCCAATTCATATGTTGAAGCCTAACCCACAGTGAGATGGTAAATGGAGATGGAGTCTTCGAGAAGTAAATAGGTCTCCACGAGGTCATGAAGGTGGTGCAACCATGATGGGATTGGTGTCCTCATAAGAAGAGACACCAGAGAGCTTGCTTCCTCTGTGTTCTCTCTGACTCACAAGGATGCAGCAAGAAGACAGCCATCGGCAACCCTGGAGCAGACCTCCCTGAGTTTGCCAGAATCTTGATCTCCAAAATGATGAGAAACAAGTGTGTGTCATTCAAGCTGTCCGGTCTTTGGTGATTCGTCATGGTAGCCTGGGCAGATGAAGACAGAACCCCTGTGCTCACACCCCTGCTCCCTCACTCCCCAACACCCATAATCCAGCAGCATGTACTCCTTTCCTCAGGCTCTGTTTTCTGGAGAATACAGGTTTGGTTTCAAGTATTTTGCTTTTAAAATGGAGGCCAGAAGACTTGCTGTGAGGATGGAATCAAATGTGGAGAAGCCAACACCTACTGTGCGCTAGCTGTCTGCTGATACCGTACTAAGCATTGTACAATCAGGGTCTTCAGTCTTCGAACAATCCGTGACAGAGAATCCTGTTGCCATCCTGCTCACGGAGGAGGGAAGTGAGGCAGAGAGATTTGCAGAGATTTGGCCAAGGTCAAATTTTGAGGTCAGGGTTTCCACACTTGCTGTTCTGGCCTTGGGATGACACCTTTACCACTGTAGGTGATCTGTAAAGCCAGAGTGGTTAGTAGGTGATGGCTTCCCTTCCCTCTGTCCGTGTTTGCCATTATGTCAGAATATCAGCTCTCTTCAGTTCAACATAATTTTGTTACCTGATAATCCCCAAATGTGTGCTTCTAGCTCTGGGGACAGCCGTCCCCAGGACACCTCCAATGAGCACTGCTATCACATTGGGAATGGAGTCTCAGAAAAAAAACCAAAATGAATGGACTGTAGAAGGGATGCCATTAAATTATTCTGCAAGATCCTTAAACATGCACAAGTGCCCATCTTGATAAATATTTATTCTCAGAAGCTGGTGTTATTTCTGAAACCACTTGCAGCATATTGATTTTTATTATAGTACCGAAAAGTTATGCAATTTTATTCTATTTGGTTCTTTTTGACTTAACGATTTTGCAAATGACTTTTTGATCCGGGAAAATAGATGAATTAGAAATCGACTATAGGAACGGAGCCCCTTGCGTTCTTTCTCCATATTATCTGCTCGTGCACCGCACAAAGGTTGCACACTGTGCCTCTCCTCTCACTCCTTTTCCTTTCAACTGTAGAAGAAATGTGTTACCGCTCATGGGAAGCCGGCATGGTATGCTATTTCCAGACAATTGGAGAAATTGATGCCAGCTATTTTCTGTGGTTCTGGGACAGTCTTCAGGCACAAGCCTAGCCCCAGGCCCCCACTGGGAGAGAAGCAGGTAGAAGAAAGAAGCAGACAACGGTCTTCATGCCCGAACTGAAAGCAAGGGGCAGAGCTCCCTGGCCCCCCAGGCAGTGGGACAGGGAGGCAGCCTCCTAGGGAAGGCTGCACAGGGTGAGCCTTCCACTCTTGAGAAGCTTGGTACTTGTTGTCCAAGAGACTGAAGGGAAGGAAGTCCCAGATTCAGGTAACATGAACAGAGCCTTGGGAGATGGAAGTGCACCCAGGTGGGTGTTCACAATGCAGATGAATGTGAGAAGATGAGGCTGGAGAAGCAAGGAGCAAATAATGCTGGTCTCCTCGTGGGCCCACCAAACAGCCAGAGTGACAGGTAAGTGGGGGCAGATGACCCCTCAAAGGCAGTGGAGTTAGCATACTAGCAACCAGTGGGGAAACTGACCCAAGCCTGGAAGGAGACTGAAGGCTGGCTGTGTGTCATCTCCAAGGTGAGGGGAGCCAGAGGATGGACAGGCTTCCTGGCCCCACCTGGGCCCCATCTGTCTAATCTTTGAAAAGGAGGGAAGGAAAGAGGAAGTGGGGCACTGGCGACAGGAGTGCTTGCACCCCCTGGAGGACAGCAAGGTGGGGTCCATCAGGGTCTGCACTAGCTGGGTGATTTCATGTCCTTAAGAGGAGTCGGAGATCAGGTGTTGCTGCCTCATTTCTTTCTAAGCCCCCAGCCTTTACCTTCCTTTGGCTCTGGAACCTGTTGTCTATCCCAGTTTGGTTGCAATGGTCCTCTTCAGCTCTGCACTGATGACAACCCTGCACCACCAGATACTCTGAGGCTCGCGGGCTGCAGCTGGGCCCCATCCTGGGATTCCGCAGTCCACCTGGTGCACCCCGTATGAGACGGCATTTGGTGTGGCTCACAAGAGGCAGTGGTGTGACTATGGAAGGAACTGCTGATCTGAGATTAGAAGCCAAGGGCTTCATACACCCTGAGGGTGAGGGGATGGGGGAAGCCATGAGGGTGAGTGGAACATTGTGCGTGCCTTGGGTTGGCGTGGACCAGGGTGGCAGGGTGCAGGCAGAGTGGACAAAGCTCCCATACCCATTCACTCTGGGGTTCCAGTCACAGCCAAGCAACTAATCCTAGGATGGCTCTGAGAACTGACATTTCCCCCACCTGGTGTGTTCACACCAGAGGAACCAACTATGTGATTGCCCTCAGTAGACAGGAGCACATGGTGACTAAAACGCCCACAAACCCAAGATGGAGAGGTTACAGTTCCACAAGTCTGTGGCCAACCACTGCTTTTCATTGAGGAAAAGATGAACAGGTACATTGTGAAGGAGGATGTGATGAGCAATACAACACACTGCTTTAGGGGATCTGGATTCAGAAATAGGAATGTCCCTGTCTCCAAAAATGTCTACCTGAAGACCCCCTTATCGATCACTTCAAGAATGTATCCTTCCAAATAAATGACCTTTCATACCAGGCCACCTGCTTCCTCTGAATTGGGATGCTGTGCTGATGTGTCAGTATGGGTTCTCCAGAAACACAGACCAATAGGACTTATATTAGTAAGGAATATGTGGTTCTGTGTCTCTGAAGAATCCCTATATGATGGACGAATGGATGGATGGATGGATGGATGGATGGATAGATTAGATAAATGAGATAGATTAATATGGATAGATAGATCTTTATCTATAGATAGGTAGATAGATTCTATCTTTAATTCTATCTATCTATCTATCCATCTATCTATATTGTATCAGTTCAGTCTTTTTAGAGACACAGGACCAAGAGGACATATATTAGGAATACGTAGTTCTGCATCTCTGGAGAATCCTGACTAATGCACTATAGATAGACGATAAGTAGATGACAGATGGGTATGTATTAGCTTCAGATATATCTAGATATGATATCTCTATACATATCTCTGTATACTATACAGTTATTTACATAGATAAAGAGATTATGTCTCTCTATATACATACCTACACCTATATATCTATTGTGGAGCTTAATCGCATTTGGAAAGTAACCTTTACAGCAACATGTAAACAGGTATTTGGTCAAACAACTGGGACCCACAGCCCAGCCAAGTTGATGTATAGTTAACCATCCCAGCTGGCATGTATCTCCTTCCTTCTAGAACTTCCACGGGGCAAGAACAGCCACCCTTCCCCAGAGAACACACATGCTGCTGAGTCTATCAGCCCTGGGTCATTTAGCAAAGGGAGCTGAGGTGATAGGAAGCCAAGGAGGGTGGAGGGCCTGGGGGTTGAGGGGCAGGCAGAGTGGTGCTGCTGAGGGTATTCTCAAGATCTGCTCCTTTTTCCCCCCCATAAGAAATTTCCCTGAAGGCAACTTCACAATTCAGCTCTGCTCGCACAGCCTCAGGAGTAGCAAAAGTACCCAATTTCACACAAAGAAAATACATCTTTGGGGATCCCTGGGTGGCTCAGCAGTTTAGCACCTGCCTTTGGCCCAGGGCGCGATCCTGGAGTCCCGCGTCGGGCTCCCGGCATGAAGTCTGTTTCTCCCTCTGCCTGTGTCTCTGCCTCTCTCTCTCTCTCTCTCATGAATAAATAAATAAAATCTTAAAAAAAAAATAAAATACATCTTTAATGTGATTTACACACACTGAAATGCTCAGATCTCAAGTGGGTCATTCCGTGAGGTGCTGCAATATCCACTGAGACACACAGCACTTCCCTGAGCAGTTCACTCCTCCAGACAATCCATCCCTCTTTGAGGCATGCACTGATCTGATTTCTATGATCAAAGGTCCCTTTTGCTTATTCTAGAAATTTGTACCTACAGAATCACACAGGATGTACACTTCTGTGGTTTTCCACTCAGCCTAACACTTTTGAGACTTAAACATACTATGTGTGTATGTGTAGTTCATGTCTTCTCATTGCTGAGTAATAGTCAACTGTGTGAGCATGGTTTATCCATTCTGTTGATCATTAATCCAGGTGTGACTATTATAAATGTCTTATTAAAAGGTTTCCATAGACACATACATTTATTTTGGACAAATACCTAGAAGCAGGATTACTGTGTCATAGGACCTGACAGTTTGACAAAGTGTTTGTATTCCTGCTAACAACATGTGGGAGTTCTGGTGTCCCTTATCTCTTCCAGGCTTTGCTGTGGTCAACCTGTGCACCTTAGACATTCTAGCACATCATGGATATCATTAATATCATATCATAGGCAATATTGCATTGGGTTTCTAATGCACAATTTTCTCAATGATTAATAAAGCTGAATAGTTTTTCATGTGCTTATTAACCATTTATATGTTTTTTGTGTACTTGCTTTTATCACTTTTGAACTATGTTGCCCTATTATTGAATCTATGAGTTCTTTTTATATTCTAGATACAAATATTTTGTCTTCTGAATATATCCTCACAGTCTGTGACTTGCTTATTTATTTTATTGATAGTGTCTTGTGATGAAGAATTTTTTTTTATTTTCATGAAGTCCAATTTATCATTTTTTAAAGTTTTATGAGCATACCTTTTGTCTTGTAAAATATCTTTGCTTATCCTAAGCTGTCAAATTTGGTCTTCTATGTTTTCCTACTTTCTTGTTTGAGTTTTTACATTATGGTCTATCTCAAATAGGATTTTGTATGGAGTGAATTCATGATTGAGGTTCTTTTTTTAAAACATGGATCTCGTTCAGGGGTGCCTGGGTGGCTCAGTTGAGCATATAATTCTTGATTTCAGCTCAGGTCATGATCTCAGGATTATGAAATCTAGTCCTGCTTCACCTCCACATTCTGGAGCCTGCTTGAGATTTTTTCTCCCTCTTCCTCTGTCTCTCCTTCCTGCTCATACACACTCTCTCCCTCTTTAAAAAAAAAAAAAGGATCTTGTGCAAAACACATTTTAAAACCTGAATTATAAGGTATTATTATAGAGCAACTGTATACTCTTTCCTTAATTTGGCAATTAACAGATTTTGACCACTGGCTTTCATATACCTGGGGGCATTAGAGGACCCCGAGATCTGTGTGCTCTTCTTGCCTTTCCAGCTGCTCTCCATGGCTGCCTGGACCTCCCAGCCACACTCATCATCACAGTCAGTCTCCTTGCCATCAAAATAGCACTTTCTTCGCATCCCTGTGTTGTATAGCACATCATGTGTGTGGCCATCTCCAGATGGATTCACCTCCCTTGATTTGTCCATCTCCCTACTTTGAGTGCACACACACACACACACACACACACACTTATAACATCTTTTATATTTATACAAATATGTACCTTCTCTGGTGCTCTTCATTGCTTCCTACAGATTCAGAATTGGAGCTGACATATTTCTTTAGCCTGAAGAAATTATTTTTAGTGTTTCTTGTAGAGAAGATTTAATAGAGAGAAATGCCCTTAGCTTTATCTTCTCAGAATGTATTTATTTTGCCCCTATTTTTAAGTTAGTCTTTTTATTTTGAGATGTTAGATTCACATGTGATTTTTTTTACATGCGATTTTAAGAAACAGATTCCATGTACCCTTTACTCAGTGCCCTCCAATGATAACATGTTACCAAAACTGCCTATACTACAGCAGCCAGGATCCTGACACTGGTGCAGTCAAGATACAGAACGTCCATCCTACAAGGATCTACTGTGAGTAACACCTCACACTCTCTACCCGCCACCCCCTTCAGTGACCCATGGTAACCACTAATCTGTCTCTCCTTTCTGAAATGTTATTTCAAGAATGAAATTGTACAGGATTGTACAATTGAAATTGTAACAATTTGAGGTTGCCTTAGCTTCATTTTTTTAAGCTATTTTTCAGGATATGGAATTCTGGGTTGACAATTGTGTACATGTGTGTGTGCACACATGCATGCATCCTTTGTATTTTTCCTGATTGGCTTTTTCTGAGCATTTTAGAATTGTGAGTTGACATATATCATCTATTTTAGACTATTCAGAGCAAATATTTCATTAAACATTGGGCATCCCCAGTGGCATAGCAGTTTAGCACACCTACAGCCCAGGGCATGATCCTGGAGACCCGGGATCGAGTCCCACGTCAGGCTCCTTGCATGGAGGCCGCTTCTCCCTCTGCCTGTGTCTCTGCCTCTCTTTCTCTCTCTCTCTCTCTCTCTCTCTCTCTCTGTGCCTCTATGAATGAATAAATAAGATTTTTTTTTTAAAAAAAGAACTAATTAATTAAACATTTATTCTTTCTCATTCTCCTTTCTCCTTTTTAGATTACGATTACACACCTGCTGGACCATTTGATATTGTACCACAAATTAAGATACACTCTTATCTATTCTGCTTTTTGGTTTTGTTTTGCGTATTTTTAAAATGTTTTTCCTCTTTGTATTTCAGTTTGGATACTTCCAATTAACCTATCCTCAAGTTTACTGATTATTTCCTTTGCTGAATCACTCTACTATTAAACTTCCCAAAATATTTCTCTTATTTCTAGCATTTCTACTTGATTTTTTATAGTTTCTGTGTCTGCTAAAAATCACCATCTCTTCATATCTACTGCATACTTTTTCCAGTAGATCATTTAGCATATTTCTAGTTATTTTGAAGTTTTTGTCAATTCCAACATCTAGACCATTTATGGATCTACTTCTATTTACTGTTTCCTTTCTTCATCATGATATCTGAAAACAGTAGAGACTGAAGTAAATAATAACTCCCTCTAGACAAGGGTACTTCCCTTCTGGTTCAGGCCACTGGTTTGGAGCGACCAAGTAAATGTGTGGGTTTTTTTTTTTTTTAAGATTTTATTTATTTATTCATGAGAGACAGAGAGAGAGAGAGAGGCAGAAACACAGGCAAGCAGAAGGAGAAGCAGGCTCCATGCAGGGAGCCCCATGCAGGACTTGATCCAGCGACTCCAGAATCATGCCCTGGGCCAAAGGCAGGCGCTAAACCGCTGAGCCACCCAGGGATCCCCATAAATGTGTTTTACAGTTAGGCTAGCTCTGAGCTTTTTGGTAAGTGTAGTTAATTCAGTACTATCTTCAAATATCTTGAGCATGGGTTTAGGATTTTCCATTCTGCAGTGCTTGGGGTCTGGGCAGTAGCAAGATTTCCTAAATTTCTTCATGTTACTCCAACCACCACTTTCCCACACCATGAGATCTTTCTGATTTATAAGTCAACCAATAGCTTTGTACATAGTTGGAAGCTCTTTTTGCTTTCTGGTGCAGCCACAGGCCTTGGGATATGTGCAAAGATGTTGTTGCACCTGGAGTGCATGGATGGGCTTCTTCAGCTCTCCTACCCCACCTGCAGTTAATGTCCATGGAGACAATCCCCAGGTGTCTTGCTCACACCCAGCCCTTGGCAGCTGAAAATCCAGAGCGCCTCTGACTCATCTACATCAGTTCTCATGCTCAGCTTCTCCTCTCCTTTTGCAGGTGGTTGTCTTGAAGTTAGAGGAGGCACCATGACCTTCAGGGGACATTATCCAGCTTTCTGTCCAACCTTGATCCTGAACACTTGATTAAGGCCTGTGGGAAAGACTTGCTCTGTGACTGGGGTTCCTCAGAGTTCTCATCTGCCAGCCTGGTGTGGCCACTAAAAGATTGATAAAATTCATGCCCACTTATTCGCATCCCCATCCATGGAAGAACACGTTTTCTCTTATTATCCATATCAACAATGAGAATAGCTATGGGTCTCTTCTAACCTCTGAAAAAAAACCTGCCATTTTCTGGAGTTCAGTGCCTTATGGGATTTTTTTACATCCTAAGGTCTCTGATTGGCTTAGAAAGACTAGGATTTGGGGGTTTCTACATCTTGTTTGGGTTACTGAGAGCAAGAGTCTCTTGCGAGACATCTTCCGTGTCTCTTACCTTCCATTTTCTACCATTTTGTGGGTTCCTTTCTGTGATTATTTGCAGAGCAATCTTAAGCCAATATCTCATCATTTGTAACTAATCTGCTTATATCCTACCTCCTGGCTTTATACTTTGAAAATATATACATGTGTGTCTGTATCTTTTCATTTTTAGAAGTTCTATTTTGTTCTTCACATCTGTTGTCTGATGAATCTCCATAATCTCGTTTTCCTGTTATACTTTCATATTCCCATCCAATTTCTTTAAGATATGAAGTATCCTTATTGTATGTAGCCTAAATCTGGGAAATAAGACATATACAAACTCCATAAATCTGACTAAAAGACCTGGTTTGTTGTTTCTGGAAGTTCCCATTCATGGGATGGGTTTTATTTTTGCATTTATTTAGTAATTTCATGGGTATGAGTATGAATTCATGTTCCTTGAAACTTTACCTATGGGAACTCTTTAAGGCCTGGGCTTAAAAAAAAAAAATCTTTCCTCTGACAAGAATTTGCATCTGACTCTTCCAAGTGCTCTAAGTACAACTCAATTGGGATCACTGTGCAGAATCTGGAGGGACGAGGGCCATATCAATAGTGTTCATTCCTGTCCATGTTCACATGAGGGCTGGACTCAGGGTAGAAATTCTGCAAGAGTGTGTCTGTGTGTGTGTGTGTGTGTGTGTGTGTGTGTGTGTTTCTCCTTGTTCCACCCATAGCCAGGATGGAGAGGGCTTCTGTCCCTCCTCTTTCTTGGCTTGACCCAGAGTTTCATCCCTACCTGCGTCCTGGCTTCATGGGATGTGGTTATTGCCAATGGACTTTCTGTTCTTCTGGCCCAGGCCTTGTCACATTTACCCTCTTCTGTGGCCTGTAAACCTATTTGCCATCCCAGACTGGTTGACTCCATCCCTTCCTCACCCAGGCACATGCTGCAGTCCATCCCTCCCTTGTGGATTTCTGCTGCCTTGTCCTGTCTCACCTTCAGCACATTTTCTGGTTACCACTTCGACTGTGCATTTGATTTTAAATGTTTTCTTCAACATTTTGTAGTTGTGCTATACTCATCTACAATTCTACAGGATTCTCTTTTACTTCTACTGGGCTTTCCTGACAACTAGCGGCAAGTCTGTGGTTCCAGGGGCCCTCAGCAGCCATATTTTTATTTATTTATGTTAGAGAAGGTGGGAGGGGTAGAGAGAGTGTGAGAATTTCAAGTAGGCTCCACACCAAGCATGGAGCCCAATGCAGGGCTTGCACTCATGACTCTGAGATCAAGACCTGAGCAGAAACCAAGAGTCAGACACTTAACTGACTGAGCCACCCAGGGCCTCCAGGAGCCATAATTTTAAGGCACACTTCAGGATTTCGGTAAGCACAGGGTAGTTGTGAGTACCTCTCAGACAAAGTAGCCACACACTCATCTGCTGCCCACCTTGCGGAGCTTGAGGGGAAAGCCTGCTTCTTCCTCAGGCCACTGGCCCATTTCAACTTGAAAAACATTGGGTTAAAGTGACTTTTATATTAGTCTTTGTTTTGGCAGCTGTAAATGTTGAAATGAATGCAGATATTACTAAGTTGAATTGTAAATGTATGATTACCACAAACTTACTTTCAGCCAAATTAAATTTCAACAATCCCTTATGATTTAAAAAAAATGCATAATGATAATTTCTAATTTTAAATTAATCACTGGGCAGAAACACGTACTTCTAAATGAGGACTGCAAATCGTCCAGCGTTAATTGCTCTTAGAGATTTTTCTGAGTGAAAGGTGGAATAAGAGTCTGTGCGAGCTCAACAAAGGGAAGTACATAATCAAATCTGGAATGACACAGAAATGCCATGAGTCAGTCCAGGGTAAAGTGGAAGCAATCTTGCGATTCTCAGCATGCACTGCTTTTCTTTCTGCAAAGAAGAAACACCTCACGTGTGGACACACGCGCTGAGTACAGACAGCGGGCCCAGGCATCAGAAACAGCAGGTTCTAGACGGAAGCCATGGAGACTAGCCTGCAAGTCATCTCTGCCGCTGTGTGGCCGGGTCTGGGGGCAGCGGGGCTGAGAGCGCTCTTGCCTCCCTGGTCGTCTGGCTCATGCGGCCCTGGCCTTCCTGCTCTGCTGGCCAGGGCACACCCGCATCCCCCTTCTTCCAAGAGGCATCAAGAGACAATGGGAGTGGCTAAAACTAGGTCTGATCTTTCTGACACCTTCCGTCGTCATGCTTTCCTTCAGTCCACCTGGTGAAACCCAGGATGCAGGAAACACCTTGTCCATGACCATGGACCTTCATGAGGCTGCCAGAACCAGCAACGAGTTCCTGTCATTGTGCCCAGTGCTCTTCCCAGCCCACATCATCACTGAGGTTGGGTCCCCTTGCCTGCCTCCCTCCCCCGGCTCTGGGAGCAGCTTCGGTGATGGCCAAAGCTGAGTTCCATGCAGCCTCTAAGGAAGACAGAGATATCTGATATTCCTCCATTTTTTTTTTTTTTTTTAAAGTTTTTATTTATTTATGATAGTCACACAGAGAGAGAGAGAGAGAGAGAGAGAGAGAGAGAGGCAGAGACACAGGCAGAGGGAGAAGCAGGCTCCATGCACTGGGAGCCCGACGTGGGATTTGATCCTGGGTCTTCAGGATCGTGCCCTGGGCCAAAGGCAGGCACTAAACCACTGCGCCACCCAGGGATCCCTATTCCTCCATTTTTAAAAAGATTTTATTTATTCATGACAGAGAGAGGGAGAGGGAGAGATAGAAAGAAAGAGGCAGAGACACAGGCAGAGGGAGAAGCAGGCTCCATGCAGGGAGCCCCACGTGGGACTCGATCCCAGGGACTCGATCCCAGGGACTCCAGGATCACACCCCGGGGCTGAAGGCGGCACTAAACCGCAGGGCCACCAGGCTGCCCATATTCCTCCATTTTAATAAAAGTAGTTTTTCTTGAAAAACTCTCTACCAAAGCAAACATTTAAAAAATTCAATCAAATGCAATTAGTGGCACTTAATTATTTCAATGGTTAACAAAGAATACTCTATTTGGGTCTACACTTGAACACTTAAAGCTAATCTTCCATCCCACTCCCCCCCCCCTCCCCGCCCCGCAAACAAAAACAAAAACAAAACCAGAATCAACGTGATCAACAAGGAAGGCAAAAGAAAGCGATGAAAATAATTCTATTCCGATGGTGAAAGATTACTAGCTGCCAATTACTAATGCACAGGATCTGGCAGAAAGCTGTCGGAGGATCAGGGACCTTTGCTAGTGAAAGCGATGTTTCCTGGGTGAGATGCCTCCTGAGCTCAAACCCTCAAAACCCGAAGGGGCATTTTTCAGGGGCGCCGTCTTTTCCTCAGAACAAGTTTGAAGGCCCACCAACATTTCTCAGGGGACTATTGTAAAGATGCGCCTGGCGGCATGCATCGCTCATGACAGCAGAGTGCAGGGCCGCCCTGGGCCTCGGGAAGTCACAAAGGAATAGAGGCAGCGCGGATTCCCCGCCCGGGGCTCCAGGGCAGCTGCCTCGGGATGGGCTTAGCAGGGAAGGGCCGACTCCCAGCCCCTGCTCCCAAGCTCCGCAGACGCACGCCTGGGCTCACCTGCAATGTGCCCTAGGTCTGGCTGTGTCTCTGCTCTCCCGAGCCCCAATCTGCGGCTGGGCTGGTGTCCGGCGTGGGGGGCCTGCAGGCTGCTGGCGGGGGCAGCGCGCCCCGTCCCGGGCAGGCCGGGCACTGCGCTTCCCACCACGCCACCTGCGCTGGTCTGTTACTAAACCCTCAGCACAAGGGTCTTCTTACTTGAAGATTTTTCTTCTCCCTGCTCGGCCACACCGTGGAATCTGAGTGACCGGGAATTCCCAGGTAAAGGGCCAGAGGTAAAAACAAACCATTCACCCCAACATCTCCCTTTTCCAGAGTGCGCCACGACAATGGGGGTGCGCCGCTAAGAAAGCCAGAAATAAAGCCACGGGAAGGGACACGTCCTCAGGTTGTAGTGATCTTCCTTTATTTTGTTTCCAATGCCAGCGTTTCTATTTAGAAATCAAAGTTACACATTTCCAAACTGCATCAGAATCCAGAAAACTAATTGCCTCATCCCTAAACAAACAGGCTTTATGAACAGAACGACGCACGGAGATCTTGCTCAGGAGGATCGCCACCGAGGATAGCACTGGAACCAGTTCCAGTCTCCTCAAAAACAAACTGGGAAAGGTCTGGAGTGAGCGCTTAAATACCTGTTTTCTGCTCCAGTGCCAAGGTAACAAACAGACTTGCAGTATTTGAACCAATGCTGGCCCCGTGCGGTGTAGACTGTGCGACTCCCCGCTGGGGCTGTCACACCCCCCTCCCGCCCAAAGGCTGCCCCCGGGGTCTCTGCGGGAAGGTGACTAGAACAATGGCATTCTGGAGATTGCCGGCTCATTTTATAAAGCATTTCCTTTGCATGGGGGGGGGGGGGGGGCAGGATCCTGTTTGCTTTTCTCCATTGGTCTCTCCTTGGACATCTCCAGAAGAGACGAACTCTCAGCAACTTGCTGCCAACAAAAAGGACCCCAACTCTGCTTCTCTAGATGTTTCCACAGGAAGGAGACTCTGGAGGAAGTAAACACCCTACAACTGGCATGTCCTCCCCCCGGGGGGTCTCTCTGCTCTTCCCCCCAGAAAGCAAATGCTGCAGATGAAATCATGAGAACCCTTGAATTACTGAAGGGGGTCCCCCCCCCCGCCCCGCTCTGCAGGCACAGGGCTGTGCAGGCATCCCCCCTGACCTTCCTCTGCCCAGGGCAGGTATGGGGGCTGGCAGAGGCTCCCCTGTACTCTAAATGCCCTTTTTTTTTTTTTTTTTTTAAAGATTCCACACTCTTGGTCCACAAACTCATTTTCTTCCCCAAAGGAGAAGCACTGTTGAAAAAGTATATACAGGTCAGGAGACCTTCCTGCCTGCATTAGCAACAGCAAGCCCTTACCAAGGCTTCTCATGAAGGAAGTTTCTGCAGGTCACATGTGGGTCGTCCAAACATTTGCAAACACAACTGCTGTTTTCGATTAAAGTAGGAGTCCTGGATTTTATCTGCTAGGGTCTGATGGGCAGGCGGGAGCAGGTTCCTGGGCCCCTGGGGTCATGAATATGGAGAGGGCCTGGACAGGTCACAGGGCACAGGCCCTGGCATGTGCGGTCTGGGCCACGCTGTCCCCTAAGCTCCCGCCCCCCGCCCCCCGCCCCTCAGTCTCCACAATCAAGATGGCCTTAGGCACAGTGTGGAAGAGACACTCATCTGGTTCACTCAGCATCCAACACACCTATTGCCTCCAGACTCCAACCCCCAAAACATCACTAGGGTTTTATTTTAGAGGATTGTCACCACACCTCAAATACGACAATTCCTCAGAAGTCAGAATGGTTCCTTCATTTGGGGGGTGCCGCCTATTTTTTAGGGTCATTTGTAAGAATCTTGTGTTGGCTTGGATGTCAGGGATCCTAAAACAGGATCCACCCGAGTGAGGGGTTCAGGGGTTAAGTGTCGCCTGGGTGAGAGCCAGGTTCAGAGCCCCCACATGCCCCTGCTCACCGGCCCTCCCCTCCAGCCAGTGCCCCCCCACACCACCTCCAGGGAGCTCCTGTACCCACAACCCTGAGGCCCTCCAGGCCTGACCCTTGGCACCTTCAGCATGGGGTGGGGGCTCTCCTATAGGCTAAACCTGACTGAGCTCTCCCAGTTGCCCCAGGCCCTCCTGCCTTCCACCAGGGGAACAGCTTTGGGGGGAGAGGGGGACATGTGGCACCTGATGTTGGCCTCAGGACATCTGCCTGCAGATGTGGAAGGCAGCCCCGGAGCCTGGTCACAGAGCTGTCACCCCGAAAGCAGGGCCAGAGGAACGGGGCCAGAGGAAGACCGATGGGCCAGTGTGTAACCTTTCATTTTTAATTTACTACATGCATATACTACAAAATCAACATGGAAAATTAAATGAAAACTACACTGGATCACAATTTAAACTATTCAAAGTAGTTACATAGTAATACACATCACCAGACAGGAACATGACAATCTCCCGAGCAGCCTGTGCCTGGGAAGGAGCCCTGGGCTCCGCGTTTATACGTTCGACCCCTTGTTTTCCTCCTCTTTCATCAGCTGTACCCTCGATTTAGGGTGACGTTATCCCAGAGCAGCACTTCAGGACAATTTGAGAAGGAAAACATTAACATTCTTAGAGAGGAGGTGAGCGATTTTACAAAGAACGAGGGTTCTGGATGGTGGGGGGAGGGTAAACAGGCTCCCCTCCTCTTTCTTTCTCATTTCCCCCCAAAACAGATGAAGAGGTGACGGTAGGGGGCTGGGAGGGCAGAGGCAGAGCCTGGCCCGGGGCAGCAGCAGCGTTCAGGTCCCCCAGATCCCTGCCCCCCCCACTGCTGCTGGGGGCCCGCACTTCACTGGAGGATCACTATACACAAGCCCAGACAGCCGCCCTCTAGCACTCAGTGGGTGCGGGGTGAAGCTGTGCCCTCCAGGAGCCAGGGGTCCCCCTTACTGCCGCCCCCTGCATGGAACCTCTGGACGGGCTGGGCAGCACCAGCTTTCCCAGCAGCAGAGTCAGAGGCCCCCCGGGGGGAGGCTGGGCTCCAGTGTGGACACCAGGGCGCTGGGGCACGAGCGTCAGGGAGCCTGGGTCCTGGTGTGGTTCACAAAACCCAAGTCCTCCACAAAAGGCAAACCTGTCGTTTTAGTACAACTGGCAAGTCACACACACAGCTCCACCTCTGCCCACACTGTCCCCGCTATGTAACCGTGCCCAGGGCACGGGCTCAGTGATCTGCTCTGTGATCTGCAAAAAATAACCCAGCACACAGAGACAGAAACGTCGCGCCGCACAAATAGGTCTGCTCGGAGTTCTCGGGGCAGGAGAAGGATCGGTTTGTGTGTCACAGCCACGCACTCATTTCTCTGGGAAAACACCAGGAAGTGGAAGGAGGCAAGGGAGGAAGGCTTTTAGTGGCTGTTGTCTTCCTTTTGCAGCACTTCCCCTACGTTTCTAGAACATTCCACATGGAACCCTCTGTGGCATCTTCATGAGACAGCTTGGTTAGACTTCCTTTTCTGGGCCCTGCGCACGCCGCAGCCTCCTGACAACATGGTTCTACGCGGGAGGACGGGTGGGGAATGTTACCTGGGGGAACTGGGCACGCTTGGCGCGGGCAGGCTAACATCACCACCATTCACACGTCTGGCTAAGCAGGCAAGCACTCCGGGCCTCCCCACCCACCAGCACCACCGCTGGCCCACCTGGCTGCCTTATTCAGCTGCCTGTTTTTGCCAAAGCATTCTGCTCCAGGATCATCACCAGAAAATATCCAGGAAAGAGCCCAATGCACAGGCCAGCTCCAGACATTTGTTGTTGGCAGGGAGGGGGAGGAGCGCTCTCAACCCCTCGGATGGACAGTTACCCTGTCCACGCATCCTCCCCATTCACTGCGGGGAGGAGGGGTCTACGCGCAAAGACCCACTCCGCTCAAGGTCCCGCATCTGACAGCAAGCGGGTATCCCTGGGTGACTGTACCTCGGCCACAAGCCAGTGAACATGTCCTCCGTGGCCCAGACCGTGTGGCTCACGGGTGAGGCTACAGCGCCCCCTAATGGCTACAGTGCAATTCTTTCCATTCCCAAGTCCAAAATCCTCTCCGGTTCTCAAAATTGATTTGTGAGTTACCTCATCACAAAGTGAGCAGTGACTGGGGTCTCTCAGGGTGTAAAATGATAGCCCCAAGCACCACCTGCAAGTGGATCTGTGCTTGGGATGAAACGCAGGGACGTCCTCGGGGGAGTCCATGGGGACAGCACTCAGAAGTGAGCAAAGACGATGCCACACTGCTCACTGCCCACTGCCCCCGTCCCAGGAACTGCTCCCCAGGCTCCTGCGCCCTTAGCACCCAGCAGGCCAGGCCAGAGCGTGGGGCTTGCATGAGCATCACCGCAGGTGCAGGCCTGTCCCAGGCTGCTTAGTAAGCTGTGCAGGAGCCAGCTTGGGCTGCCCAGAACCTGTGTATTTCCTGGGTGTGGAGGACCCAGCACTAGTCTAACGCCCCATCCAACTCCAGGTTCAAATATTCATTCACTTGGCTGTTTACTCACTTGTGTTAAATGATAAAACCCACAGCAGTGTTCTGCTTGGGTACCGGAAATTAAATCCAACAACAGCTTAAACCAGCCTCACCCCTGAAGGTGACAGCGCTCCCGGGGAGCTCACGTCTGCTTTTATCAGGCCACACCAAAGGGAGGCCAAGTCAACTCCACCCACCTAGTGGCCAGAGGACTGCAACCAGCAGAAAATGGCTGGTGCTACCTATTCTCTGCCAATTACAAAACACATAAACCTACCGAGGTTAAAAAATGGTTTCAAAGCCTACGACCAAGACACTCACCAGGCAAACTGTCCCACAAGCTCATCTGTAAGCCTAATCTTCTCTTTCCATTAACGGCTTTCCCTATGGGAAGGCCACCGAGGTCACCTACAGGAGGCACAAGGCAACCATCATCTCCCCTGACCTCGAGGCTCCAGCACGGAGGGCCACCTGCCAGGGCCAGGAGACAGGCTACGAACCACCCTGCTGCCTCCAGCCCACCCACTGTCAGGTATAGGAGGTAGTGGCCGGCAAGGTCTCATTCCCCGTGACCATATTCTGAGCGTTAAACGCCTCCCCACACCGTCATCTCCCCGTCTGCCTGATGTAGTCTCCACCTCCAGACTTGCCTGGAAAGGCTGCCACCTCCATGTGGATGTTCGAGGTTCCCATATCCTGAAAGCAGACTGAAGATTTGTGATTCCAGCCACCAAACGTGTGTACCTGACCCCAAGTCCAGGTACCAACTCAGAAAGCCAGGAACCTCGACTCCTACGTGTCCCTCTACCTCAGTGCATGACTGCAGCTGTGATCCCACCTCGGAGACATATCTGAAACCCACGTGCCCTTGACCTTCTGGCCTGCTCTCTTGTGTTCTCCGCAGACCTCCTGACAGGTCTTGGCTTGCCCTTTTGCCCTCCTCCCATCCTTTTGCCTCAGAAAAGTTCCCCCAGTAAAAATATGACCTCTTATGACACCCCTGTCAGACCTGCTTCCAAGCATAAGCAAGCCCGGGGCTGGCTGCCCAGACCCCAGTGACAGGCAGTCACCCGAATGACTGAACACTCACCCCTCAGACTGTGTGTTCAGGCCACCCCAGCCTCCTTCCCGCACACAGTGGGCTCTTCCTTCCCAGAGCCAGTCCACCTGCCCAGGACAGTCACTTGTCTTGTCTCAGGGTTGGCTCCCTCCTCCCAGGTCCTAGTTCACCTGCTACCTCTTCAGAGGGACCCTCCTTGACCAATACTCAGAAAGATAGGAGTTGCCCCTGTTATTCCAGGGTGAACCTCCACGTTATGACATAGCACTTACTGCAACTTGACTGCAGATTTCCTGGATGGGTGGTTTTCTTTCCCAGCGAGGTCCCTATCATGGAGCGCACGCTCAGCAAATACTGGTAGAAAGAACACCATGCCAACAGAAAGCTTCCGAAGGGCAATGCAGAGTTATTTATAAATCTCAATTATGATTGTTATAATTGCTTTAAAAACATGAGGCAGGAGTAACAAAATAGCTGTCAAATGTAATTTTTAAAGGGCGGCAATATTTGTAGGTATACAAACACATCCAATCATGAGGGTCAATCAGTACACGTAATTATCTGGTATCCGATGTCACTAAGAGCATCTCAGAGAAACCGGCTAGACAATGGCAACGTCACATTATTTCTAACTCTTGGAACGGCCGTTTCATCTTTGGTTAGAGTGAAGAACTTTCCATCTTTGGTTGGAGTAGAAGTAACACCCAGTGTCATTCTTCACTGATCAGAACAATCATGTGCATGGCTTACTTTTATTTTTTATTATAAAAAACACATACAAGAGTTTTAAGAAATGATGAATATAAGACAAATCAGACCCACGGTGAGTTATTAAACCCATTTTCTATGTACAAATACTAAAATTCCGAAAGTGGAATATCATCAAATGTGAAACACATTATAGCACTGTCCATATGTACACGGCACACACAGAGACGAGCCTGCGCGCATCTCTGAATCGTCTATATACATGTCGCTGACACAAACCCTGCAAGTGAACTTCTACTCTTCGGCTCCCCTTGTCCTGATACAGTGACACTTTTAAGGAACTGCAGAGACAGGAAGAAGATGCACTAGAATGGGTCTCTAAGGCTCTGCCGGGTTTTCCTCTGACTAGGTGCAAGCCGCTACACCATGAGAAACAATTTTGTAGCCCATTTCCAGCTAAGACAGTGGAAGTCTTCTAGCTCTTTCTTAGCCAATTTACTTTTTCCTAAGTCAATCATTTCAGCGCAAAGTCCAAAATTAGCTCAGGAATCAAATCAATGCTTTTATATTAAATTCATTATAAAATGCCACTCCATTTTAAAAAGCGACTAAAAGGACACTTTCTGCAGCAAAAAGGGCTAAGTTCAAGTTTTTTGTTGTTTGACCAAGGACACAATACTACAACCCACATGTCATGGAATCACAACAGCCTTAAGTGAAATGTATGCGGTTTGGGCAAAGGCAGCCCTGCCACGGCTGGCTTCTGTCCCTCGCCACAGTGAGAGGAGAGCCTCTGGGCACTGTCTCTCTTCGATGTCTTTCCTTTTGGAACCTGTTTGTGCTCTGCGAGCAGACTCATCTATTTGTACTCAAGATATGTAAAGGCACTTCTCTAGACGCAGTGGCACGCCGCGGCTTAGCCGATCTCCTCTGCGCACAGTGAGCTGACTTCCTCCAGGCAGCTGAGCACCGCGGAGGGCACGCTGTGCGCGGTCTCTTTGCGCCAGGCTTCCAGGATCTTGGATATCTCCGCTGGGTTGCTGGGACTCAAATCACAGAGAGCGTACACAGCCGCCAGCTGGATGCCCCATGGTATATCTGGAAAGAATTTTCATATCAGTCATTCCACAAGAAAATGCCTGTTACTCAAAATTTTCATCATCTTCCACTGAGTTACTAGTCAAATACAAGGCACTCTCTGCCGGCAATGGAAAATATAAAAGAAAAAACCCACAATAAAAAAATTAATTAAAGATCCATCTGCAAATGGAAAGAGACAAAAGAGCAGAAGAGTCGTGTGCAGGCCCAGCTGCCAGGCTGACCTCAAGCACTGCCAGTTAGCACAGGACACGCGGCCACAAAGATCCAGGCCTCACAGCTTTAGAAGGATCATGCTCCATATTTAAGTTTCAATAAAATGTGGATCCCAAAGCAGTTGTCAAGTAAGTAACTCCATTAGCTATTCACTGAAGTGTTCTGAACACGAAGAATGCAGAAATGAGGTGAGACGGGGCCCATCCTCCCACCTGCTGCAGCACAAAGCACAATGCACGACCAGAGGGCCAGTGGGTGCCAACAGGCCACGGTAAGGTCCAACATTCTGGTAGGTGAGCCTTCTCATTTAGCAAGGTTATTTATAAGTTATTTAATTAAAATATAGTAAGTTAAATTTTAGTCAAATCATCATTCAAACAACACAAAACACAACCTGTTTTCTTGCTGAAAACGGGCAAAGCGGCAGCTATCTATTTATTTATTCATTCATTCATTATTGGAGTTCAATTTGCCAACATATAGCATAACACCCAGTGCTCATCCCATCACTGCAGCTTTTCAAATGCCCTACCTCCCCCTAGCATGAGGCACTAAGCGACACAGAGAGCCCGGCCTGCAGTAAACACTCAAACAGAGTTTAATAGGAGAACGCAAGGGACTTAAAAATAATTTCAGTTAACAAAGGTTTTACCTTCATCCTGGGCGTGCTGTATGAACATACCAATCACAGAACTAATATTCTTCACAGCAGATGGGAAGCCTTCCTTCAAGCCCAGCTGGCCTAAACGACCTAGGGGACATAAGGGAACCAGAATGCAAACAATCCTCAGTGAAATGTGAACTTTCTGTAAGACTTGAAAATTTCTGCTCTCTTTCCTAGAACACTGTGTTCATTAAGCTTAACGATCCTGAAGTTAAAATAGATACTTCTTCCAAGAAAGCAAGTAAAAAGGGTGAGGCACCAGGACCCCACCAAGCACCGTCTGTCTTACTGGGGGGTAGGGGTGGTGCTGAGCAAGACCACCAATCACCCCACGTTCACTCACACTCGGGGGACGGGCAGTGCACAGCTTTCTCGGGGAAGCTTATGGTACATAAGGAGTGCAATTAGGAGAAGGAATGGTTTCAGCAGGCGCAACGTGAAGTGGAAGATTTCTGTGAGGTTCTGAGACAACCCCCAACCCCGTCCTGAAAGGCTGTCCATCAGGCCTGGTTTGGACCCAATACTTGGCTGTTCTAAGTAAGCAGAGCAGCACCCCAGCTCTCAGGTGTGATTTGCAGACCCCCACGGTACTCAGGGTCAAAATGATTTTCACAACAACACAACTTTCACTTAGCGGCAACCTGCCTTCTCCCCAGGGCTGGGACCAGACAGACGGCACAAAGGCCAAGGGCCCTTGGTACCTATAGGGTGGCAGCTGCAGGCAGTCCCCCTTACAAGCCAGAAATTCCCAGTGCAAAAAGTGAATTGCACTTACAAATGTCCTCTGTGAAGCAATAACAATTCTTATTAAATCCAGATCCCTAAACTACAGAAGTCTGCAAAGTTCGGGGGAAGGGGATTGGGGGGGGGTGGGGAGGGCAAGAGCCCATATGCCACACACCCAGGCACGCTGGCTGTCCCGAGGACATGCACTGGTGTAAGCTGCTTGAACTGGGAAGGGAAGGGAACTGGTGCTTCTCCATGCAACACCCACATTTCACTGAACAGATAACTGACAAACTATAGCTATTCAGACCGAGAGACATTTTCTCAAAAATGAATAAAGTGAACCTGTCACTGAAAGGAATTTATCACTGTTGTCAGAGATAAATTGTGAGCTCTTACGCAAAATTAGAATTCTGGAAAAACTTCCATCAGCCACCCTAAGCTTGACAGCTTCAAAAATTTAAGACTTCTCTGATGAGATCAGTGATGATATTAATGTCTGTTTTCTCGATATTGTTGACATTTGGAAGATCTATGCAAATCGATATTTTTCAAGTGAGCAGTGCATGTCACAGAATCATGAATGGGCAGACAGCCTCTTCAACGTGCACCGGAGACCAACTGGCAGTGAAGCAGGAAGGCCCCCTGGTAAGGGTCACACCTCACACTACACATTCAGCCTTCAAGAAGCTACCCCTTGGGGAATTTTAATGCAACATCAAAGAGGAATAGCCACAATGATCTGAAAAAGCTATTAAAATACTCCTCTCCTTTTACCAGTCCCATATAAAACTGGATTTCCTTCATACACTTCAACTGAACAACACTGCAAGAGCCTGAGTGCAGATCAGACAGGGCCATGAATCCAGACAGGAAAGAGGTCTGCAACAAGGTAACGTGCCCATCCTCTGGTTACTGTGGTTGGGGAAATATCTTTCACTGAGAATGTCCTTTATGTTAATGTTGGTTATTACTGATTTTAAATGAAAAGCTAAATGTTATTTTAAATTTTGAATATGTTAACACCTCACAGATACAACGTGGAGGGACAGAAGCAGCTGGGGAGGTAACTCCAACTGAAGGCTGCAGCAAACCACATTCTGCCCCCTGGCTAGCCTCCACTCACCCGGATACTTCCTTTCTTCCAAGGGTCTCTGGATACAAACTTGCTTCAAAGCAGAGGCCCCCATCCCTCCCTCAAGACGAGGCCTCATACCCCTCATCTCTTATACAGAGAGGACTCTGGGACATACCCAGATGCACTCTTATCCAGATTCTTTTCCTGGGTTCTTACGATATGCCCTGCAATCTCCTTTCTGTGTCCACATTTTTCTCAATATCGCACATGTCCTCGGGGTTGTATGTGAACCTAGGCCACTGGGCTCCCTCTTAGTATCCCCGAGAAAAACCCACTCAGGGCTGGTTCTGTGCAACCAGAATGTTGCTAGAGACTTGGTCAATTCCCACTGATGGATGAATCCCTGGAAAATTTCAATCCCAGGATGAAAATATAAACACCTGGGTAATTTCCTGGGAAATCCTTCATTGAGGCTGAAAAGTAATGTCCTTCAGAGATCAGGAATTTCACTTATTGATCAATTATCTGCTTCTAATTCTATCAAACTGTTAGCCAGATCTGTCCTCCGACACAGTCTACTAGGGTGTTCAATATGTAACGGATAGTACAGACAGGGATGGGGTGTGTGCCAAACACAGAAATGGGCTTCTTTCAGCCCTGGGATGTGTATTCCCAGATAATAGAGAACCCTGTTATAATGGCTCCTGTTCTTTCAATTAAAAATGCATAACAAATTGGATTTTACAAGCTATTTAAATTAATGGAGCTATCCGGAGTAAAGTAAGAGGAAATCACAACATGGAGATGGGGGGGGGGGGGGGCTTACATATATGATGACGAAGATGATAGACAAATTTGCTCCATACATGGGAAGAAAAGTCCTCCTACAGAAGGCATGTGACTCCAGGTGGCTCAGCCATATTAAAATACAAGTAAGAAACATGCACCTCATCTCCATGTCAGAAACAACATTTCACAGCACCCAGGAAGTGTGAGGGCAGCTGGGGGCCTGCAGAGAAGGTGACCTGGGGCCACTCAGGGATTTCATTCAGATCACAGGTGCAGAGTAAGGGAAAAATGAGTTGAGATCATTTCAGAACAAAGGCGACAGGCCTCGGAAGAGACTGGGTACAAACTGACAATGGCTACTTCAGCTAGCCCTGCAAAACCCTGCTGTGGGAAACCGCGTTATCCTAGCTTCTAGGCTCCGGGCAATACCAGGTGGGCCATAGTGGGGGTTAATAGGCTCTCCGAGGGCACTGAACTCAATTTAGCAGCATGCAAACTTTGGTCTCAGCTCTGCTGCCACCCCAGGGGGTGACCTCAGACAAGGGCTGAACCTCCCAAGCCTCACGTCGGCCCCGAAACAAGCAGAGTGAAGCAGGTTGCATCACTTCTCTGAGGCCCCCAAATCTAGAGCAATGCAAACAGTCTACAGAATGCTCTAACACATCATCGTTCAAGGATGTGAGAAGAACCCCATCTAATAATCATACATGGCCCCCCACTAACAGCAATATTCACATCCCTATCCAACATCAGAAACACTGAACTGTTCTGACAGAAAGCATCTTTTATTTCCCTTGGAGTGAAAATCCAGTTAGGGTTTTGCGAATCTGGAAATCAGAATAAACACAACACCTTTATTTTGTAAATGATGACTTCGGTCATTATTATTAAATCCTGTCCTAGCAATTTACTTACTAAATTCTTCAGTGAGTATTAGCTTTGGAAGCTGCAAGAAGGTTCTCTACAGGGTTTCTTCTTACAAACAGTTCAAACTCCAAATCGGACAGGTGTGCAGAAGGGGCCATGTACACCTGACCCTGAAGGGATTCCTTAGAACTGCCAGCAGGTCTCACCTGTGTCTGCTTACCACCCTTGGCACCCCATCACCCAGCAATAATGCTTCAGCCAGCCAGAGCAGGCAAAGTTGTGCCACCAGTGACTCACAGGAGCCCTCTCCACACAGAGCTCAGTCATACATGTTAGCTCAGCCTCCCAGGCACATCTGCAGACCAAAAAGGGCTCGCCAGGCCTGGTTCTGCTCTTACTTTCACCATCACCATCTCCTCTGGATCACATTCAGTATTTACATATTATCATTTTAACCTGCAATACTATTAACTATATGTTATCAATTATTCCCATAATATACAAATTATCATATATGACTAATTATGTGTGTAGCCACACTTATTTTCTAAAAAGCTTCTCAGGCCATTTGCATGACCAGCCAAAATGCGGAAGAATTCTGAAAGCCAACTGCAGGGGAGAATGACACATGAGGCTGACCTTCCACCACAGATGCAAAGGACTGTGTGGAAGTCACCAGCAGCTCAGCTTTCCACTCTCCCACACCCGTCTCCTCCTATTATGACCAGTACATATGTAAACAGACACGTTTGCAAACAACAGCAGCAAAAATCACACCATATTTTATAAGTGTTCTTCAATACTTCAAAAGTTTTGAAGAGCTCTTCAAGACTTCAAGAAGTTTCATGTTTTCAAAATTCCGATGATATTTTATCTAGGTCAATAAATGTATTTATGAATTTAACATTACCCAATTTTTTAAATTTTCAAGAAGGTTTTGTAATTTAAAATGTCAGTTCCAAGTATGAACATTTTTCTTTAATCTGTGAGAGAAGATGCTATTAAAAGCAGACCGCAGACATCCAGATGCCAGTGGATGTTGAAAATGTGTCCCTGCCCCTGAGGGGTCCTTAGTGCTTCTGGATTAGGGCTAAAATTGTTCAAGGCATCACAAAATAAGGAATTCTGCAAACTATAGTTTGAGATGGTCCCCCACAGAGCAGTTCACTCACTTCCACTTCTACCCCCCTATCTTTGCGGGCATCTCTTCTAATTCCCCCACCGTCTCTACCAATCATTTGGCACACACACTCTCCATTTGGTAACTTCACTCCAAGCGTATTTCTGGTTATATCCAGTGAAATCAGAGGTCTTCCTTGAGAGTAGGAGTACCTATTTAATGATACAGTAACAAAACTAGCCCGGATATACAAGTCATAACAAACCTATTTATGGGACTGACTTACATAATTTAGTATTTGGAAGCCTAATTTCAAGTGGTGCTATCTTGAAGTTCTAATTAATTAAACTCCAAGATATTCAAAACTCATGGTGAGAACTTCCTAGGACCTGAGGGGCTTACAACACAGGTCTCAGAGGAGCCTCGATCTCGATGCTGTGTCCCAGGGGCAAGGAATACATGCTGCAGATAGAGAAGTCAGTTCAAAGTAAGGAAAGTCTTCCAAAAATTAATAGATCACTGATAATTCTGCAGAGCCTAGAGAGCAACTTGTCAGAAATTAGGCAAGGAGGAAAAAAGAAGTAAAAATAAAAAATAAAAATATGCAGGTGATGGGGAG
The DNA here is from genome assembly GCF_048164855.1 of Canis lupus baileyi. Lineage (NCBI taxonomy): Eukaryota > Metazoa > Chordata > Mammalia > Carnivora > Canidae > Canis > Canis lupus. The sequence continues at coordinate 9,636,012 of NC_132868.1, forward strand.
CAGACTCAAAAAGCCATTGCGGTCCTGCTCATCAAGGATAGAAAAGAATCTACGCCTCATTTAAATAAGGACTTTAGGGCAGCCCAGGTGGCTCAGCAGTTTAGGGCCGCCTTCAGCCCAGTGCCTGATCCTGGAGACCTGGGATCGAGTCCCACATCAGGCTTCCTGCATGGAGCCTGCTTCTCCCTCTGTCCGTGTCTCTGCCTCTCTGTGTGTGTGTGTGTGTCTCTCATGAATAAATAAATAAAATCTTTAAAAAAATAAAAATTAAAAAAAAATAAATGAGAATTTTAATCTCTGTATATGGGCTTGGAGGAAAACAGAGCCAGGGCCCAGTCATGAAGTTACAGAATGTGAACCTGCCTGGGCCAATAGAGAAGCAGCTGTGAGGCGGAGGTGGTGGGCCTCAGAAACCCAACGAGACTCGAGTGTCACTGACCACAGTTCTGCCTGGGTGTGTGCATCACCCTCATGTCAGGGTGTTCACGGTGTGTGTGAGTGGCAGGAACTGAGCAGCGCACATGTAATCACACGTATAGTGTCCCAGCATGAAGACTTCATCTCTGACAAAGTGGGAGAAAACATTAATTTATAAAGAAAGATCAAGTGAGGAGAAGGAAGCGACAAAGCATCTACTCTAGTGGTGTCAGATCAGTGATTCCAGTGACGTTTCATAGCTTTGTTCCCCCACCAGGACATGGTCAAGAAGAAAACACTTCATAAAACAGACAACTCACCAATCAGCCTCAGTATCGATGCTATAATAATATCAGGAGTATATGCGATGTTCGCGTGTCCTTTCCTGTATTTTATCCACTTATCCATTACAGGCCACAGCTCTTTACTAGAAAACAACAGCATATATATATATATATATGTTTATTTATGTACATGAACATGAAAAGTATGCACATCCACCATCAGTCCAATATTAACAACTTATAAATGGTCCATAAGAGACAATTAATAAAGAAGAGGGACTTCTAAAAATTTATTTACTTATTTTTAAGTAGGCTCCATGCCCAATGTGGGGCTTGAACTGACAACCCTGGGATTAAGAATTGTCTGCTCTACTGAGCCAGCCAGGTGCCCAAAAAAGGGTCTTCTGAAGATGTAACTTCTTAGGGTAAAATGAGAACAGACACTGGAAGCTTATACACTCTCCAACTATTCCAGATATTTGGGCCCACACTGGCTTAAATGAGGCTATAGATACTCATGCTTGCATCTTGATTCTATTTTCACCCTTTATACAAGGCTCCGAGTAGAGATGCCAAACACTGTCCCCAAGTCACAGAACTGGAAGAAGTGGCAGTCAGGATCTTCACTGAGACCTCCAGAGACCTCTATAGCTCGGAGGAGCAGAGCAAGGAGCTCAGAGGAAACAACCACACTGTAGACTCGCTACTGACTGCAAACACTGCTGGCCCCTCTTTGCTTTCTCTTCTTTCAAAAGTGTATTTACTTCTTATATGGTATTTATAGTATTAGAAATGTTAAAATGCCAGGGCGCCTGGGGTTGAGCATCTGCCTTTGGCTCAGGTCATGATCCTGGGGTCCTGGGATGAAGTCCCGCATCAGGGTCCCCGCAGGGAGCCTTCTTCTCCCTCTGCCTGTGTCTCTGCCTCTCTCTCTATGTGTCTCTCATGAATAAATAAATACAATCTTTAAAAAATAAAGAAAAGTTAAATGCTAACACACAGAAGAAAAAGGTAAATTAAAAGCACCCCAAATACATTTTCAGATATTACTCAACTAATCCTGGATTTGTCTTTCCATGTGCTTCTCTACATGCGTGTATGTAAACACGTGGTGAAGGTGACCACAGTGCTGCACGATCTGGGCCTGGAGCTGCTTAGGCAGAGATCCTGACCCAGCCGGGGGACCTGGGCAGAGCACCTCTACCAAGAACCACTCCTGGTGGGCTGATTAGTCATCCTACCTGCTGGGCCCCACGAATGAAGAGTCAGGGACAAGGCCCACAGGAGGCACTCATACCTTACATACACGCGACAGACCGCCCCACCACTCCCCGGTGAGCGAAGGAAGAAGCACTGAGAGACCCTCACGCGTTGTCAATGCTTAAACATCCACTTACAGCTAGTTACTTTAATATGGCAGTATTTCATTATACAGAAGAACCATAATTCAATTCCCTATCGCTTGACATTTAGAGAAGTAATATGTCCCTAGTGTTAAAGAGGAAAGAAAGAGAGCAGAGTTTCCCACAGAACACATTCAAGTATCTCCAGGATATGGACCATCAATCCTTTGTGAATCCTTTTTAATGCCATAAACTCCTTTCAACCAGCCTTTCTCAGTCGAGGTCCCAAGAAAACTAAGATCTGTGGAAGTCATGTGTGTGATCATTTTCTCCATTCTCCCAAAGATGGTACATAGCTAGTGAAGAATTCCCATGCACAGAGGAAAGCGGACTCATTACATAAAACAGATGCCCGACACTTAGTTCTCTCCTGAAACCCAGGTGAGAAAAGCTGCTAACCTGGAGCTCTTAATATGTCTGCTCACATGGGTTTCCCAGAGTATTTGAATGTGAAGATATGATCATGATGCTTCCTCCTACACTACTTCCCTTTGTGGGCACTGCTCTGTGAGCTGGTGATGTGCCAGTGAATCCAAACCCCTCCTTCACCAGTGTCATGCTCCTTAAGGGAGAGACAGCACCAGCAGAATACAATGAAAAGAAGTTACAGCCACCACAAACACATAAATTAGCAAGGGGACATGATAATAATACAAATCCTTTAATTGGAGTTTTACCAACTCTTACCCAAATCAAAATGTCACTTGTACATGTTTCAGTGGCCTTCAACAGCAGTAACTATTCAAACCACAAGTCAGCAACCATTCGACCAGCTACCATCCAATTCAAGAACCCAACTTTCAGTTAGCAAAACAGCCCTGTACCTTATAATGTTATCATGTGTCCAAATCCACTTCTGATGGCAACAAAGCAGATCAATGGCAAATATGTACTCCCAAGTGTTATCACTTAAGTCTTCACCAAATTTTTCACTGGACTGAAACTCTGTTTTTGGACACAACTGTATGGTCAAAAGCAGCTTAGAAACCATGAAACCCACATCCACAGGAGCATTCTAGCAAATGAAAAAAGGAAAAAAACAAAATATAATTCAGAGTTTCAAATGTTACAGATCTTGTGTTAGTAATCTCAGAGCGTTACAAGCATCAGATGAATAACCATTTAATTTTAAACACTTTTTTTTTTTTTTTAAGATATTACTTATTTATTCATGAGACACACACAAAGAGAGGTAGAGACACAGGTAGAGGGAGAAGCAGGCTCCATGCAGGGAGCCCAATGCAGGATTCGATCCCAGAATCCTGGGATCATGACCTGAGCCAAAGGCAGACAATCAACTGCTAGGCCACCCAGGTGCCTCAAAAGACACTTTTTAAAAGTTGTATTTGAATAAGGAACTATGTTTATCTTAATCATAACACTTGTCCTAAAACGATTATAAGCACAGAGGTTGGTAGGCCAGATAAAAAAAGCTCCAAGCCTGGAGTCAACTTAAACAGCCAACTCTTGGGTTGGGCTCAGGTCATGATCTCAAGGTCCTAAGGTCGAGCCCCCAGTTGGGTTTTGTAGTTGAGACTCTTTCTCCCTCTCACTTTGCCTGTGCTTCCACACTTGTGTGCTCTCTCTCAAATAAAATCTTAAAAAAAAAAAAAAAAAGGCTGCAGGCAGGATGCATAATCTAGTCAGGTAGAAAGGAGATTAGCTGCAATCCCGACAGAAACACAAGTTTTTATTATCTCAAATTAGAAAATTAAAGTTATAAAGTTATAATAACATTTTTTAAACTTTAAAAAAGTTCTTCAAATTCTATCATCCTCTGACTTTAGTTATCAGTCTTTTCGTAGAAATTCATACAATTGAATCAGCTACTACTAGACTCCTCTGTCTGGCTTCTTTCACAGTTGTAGATGTGTGCTGATAGGTACCTGCACTCTTATACCTACCAATCGATGAACACTCCTTCCTGTTGCTGAGGATTATCCTTTACATGATGGACCAATCCATTTATCTACTCACCTCCTGACAGACATCTGGGCTATTCCAGTCTCAGGCTACACGGGATAATGCTACTATGAACGTGCATGTAACATGTCTTTGTATGGACATTAATTGACTTCTCTTAAACAAAGAACTAGCAGTGGATTTATAATTTTTTCTTACTTGTGCAATTTTTTTAAATTGGGTTTTGTTATTAAAAATAAAGAGGGGTGCCTGGGTGGCTCAGTTGGGTGAATGTCCAAATTCTTGATCTTAGCTGAGGTCTTGAACTCAGGGTCTTGAGTTCAAGCCCCACACTAGGCTACACACTGGTCGTGGAGCCTACATAAGAAAGTAATAATAGTCAACAAATAAAAAATAAACAGAAAGCTTTTACTCTTTTCATATACTTGCCAAAGACTGGGAATTATTTGGTTCTTCAAAAGATTAGGTAAAATTCAGATGTAATCTACACATGCTTTTTATACAGTAAGTTTTTTATCAACATTTCCACTTCTTTCATGATAATCAAAACAACTGGTTTCAAGTGTTCCATCTCTGAAACCCAGTTTGATCATTTTTATTTTGCTAAGAAATCATCCTCAGCTTCCAATCCTGCACTAGAGTCGAGGGTGGTGGTCTTCTCAACCTTCCTCCTACATCTGGAGTCTGTTTTCTTTCTTGTTTTTGAAATCCTCAATAGTTTCTCTCTTTTTTTTTTTTCATTAGTCTGACCTAGGAGCTGTTTTGTTACTATTTCTTAGGCAATGGGTTTTTTTTCTATGTGTTTTTTGTTCTCTGCTTCATTAAACTCTATTCCTTTTCTCAGACATTTATTTTTTAAAATCTTTATCAGGCATTTTATTATTATTTATTTAATAATGAAAACATTGAAACTATCTTAATAAATCTTGCAAAAACTAGAGATCTTTAGTACGAAGGGTTTTCCTTTTCAATGACTTTATTATTTATTTATTTATTTATTTATTTATTTATTTAATTGATTTATTCATGAGACACACAGAAACAGAGGCAGATGAAGAAGCAGGCTCCATGCAGGAAGACCAACATGGGACTTGTTCCCGGGACTCCAGGATCACGCCCCAGGCCAAAGGCAGACACTAAACCCCTGAGCCACCCAGGGATCCCCTCAATAACTTTTAAAACACTGATTTTAATTTTGAGTTCCTTTTTATTCCCAGATTGTCCAGCAACATGTATGCCAACTTTCAAGTAATGTTTATGGAATCTGTTTCACTGAATTACTACCAGAGAATTTTGAGTATGGAATCTTTACTTTTTAAAAATTAAGGGTTTTTTTTGTGTGTGTGTGGCCAAGATCAGGACTGGTTTTGTAAATGTGATACAGACACACAAAGAAATACATACTCTTCAGGTTTACATTTTATATTATTGAATTCCACTGATTCTACTCATTTTATCTATTGGATCTACTGAATTCTGTGACAGAAGATCTGGAAGTCTTTTTCATTGTAACCCAGGTAATTTCTAGCCCAAGTATTACTCATTTTTTATACTTTGACTTTATATTTTTATTTGACATGATATAAAGCAAATACATTTATTAAAATTCTATTCTCTTTATAAAATCTTTTATCATCAAATTGTCATATCTGGTTTTATCCTCAGTGCACAAGCAGGACTAAGCAGATGCAAGTCCGCCTGCAGGAACCTGGGGGAGGAGCCCTGCAGGTAGTGGGAAGGGGTGGGACTGTGGCCAACAGTGACAGGAGGTGGAAGGGGTCTTCTAAGTGGCTGACTGGAATCGGACAGTGCTCCCAGGACTACACTCGGATTCGTATAGAGGAGTTGCTAAAGAGATGATTACAGACTTGGTTTTCAATATTTCCTTATTTTGTGTTCATCAAGAGTCCTTTCCTTTACTTTCTGTAAGAAATTAGAAGTCCGGGCACCTCTGTGGCTCAGTCAGTTGGGCATCTGACTCTTGATTTCAGCTCAGGTCAAGATCTCAAGGTCGTGGGATCATGTGGGATCAAGCCCCACATCAGAGTCAACTTGGGATTCTCTCTCCCTCTCCCCTGTGCCCCTCCTACATCTCGCTGGCTCAGTCTCTCTTTCTTAAAAAAAAAAAAAAAAAAAAAAAAATTCTCTCTCCCTCTCCTCCTGCACCCACATGCGCGCACGCACACACGCTCTCTCTTTCCAAATAAACAAATAAAAAATAAAAACCAATCAAGGTCAACCCCTCACTGAATTCAACATCTCTTCTTAGTGTGTACCCCTGTAGTGACAACAGTGGTTGCCAACTCAACCTCCAAAGATTCTCACTAGATAAACAGCCGTGATAGAAAAGAACACCAATCTAGACAGTAGGTATATCAGCACTTAGCAAAGAAAATAATAAAAAAAGGGAAAAGAACTCACAGGAACAAAATACTTAAATAAAAATGTCATCAACTAAAAAGAAAAGTAGAGAATATTACATTGAGAAAAATCAACCAGGAAGGAGTTGAAATGGCATTTCTCACCTTCGAGCCCTGCAGATGCACTACACACATACATACACATACATCATACATGGACCTCATCAGTTATAAACAGTGAACAAGATATACTCTTGTTAAATGAACACAACACCTACATCTGTAATTCTTCCCAAAGTGCCTCATGCATATTTTCCAAACTAAATGCTTGCACTTAGGCTAAAGTGGTATTTTTAAAGGATCTAATAATAAGAGTTGTATCTCTCAAATGTTCATAAACTAATTCAACAGTAAATACAAAACTGAATGCAAGAGCTACAAGCAAGGTCTGATGATTTAGAAATTAAAAAAAAACAAAAACAAAAACAAAAACAAAAAACACCTCACCTTTTCCCAGTTGAGAAAGGCTCTCAAACAGTTCCGAACCTCTCCTTTAGCACGTTGCCTGGCAACCAACTGCATTGCCTTATTAATCACCGATTGGGAAATAAATATATCATGCCACATGTTTGCAATGAACAAAGTCAATTTTTCAGACTCTGGAAAATCTATGAGAAAAAAGACAATAAACCTTTATGTCTGACCAAGTGAATAAATTACAAGCTAAGAATACATTTTAATAATTTCTTTTTTTTTTTTTTAAGATTTTATTTTATTTTATTCATGAGAGACACAGAGAGAGGCAGGCTCCTCAAAAGGAGGCCGACACAGGACCCGATCCCGGGACTGAGATCATGCCCTGAGCCAAAGGCAGACACCCAACCACTAAGCCACCCAGGCGTCCCCACATTTTAATAATTTCACTAGTGCCTTGTAAGGCCTCCTAACACTGAAGGGAGGTAGGTGCCTGATGAGGCCCTGCTTCTTTCTCCCACAACTCCTTCCCTTTAGCAAACCCTCTTTAATTAAAATTGAAACATAATACCCAGATATACCCCACTGTAGTATGAAAAGAGCCACAGAATTCAAAATGTGAAGTAAAGGCAAACTTAGCTCTTCAGACTTCCACAAACCTAGAACCTTCCCATTTGTGAAGTGTCAATTCAGTCTATTTTTTATGCATCTGTAAGAACTCACCTGTGAAACATAGAAAAGGCTTTTGATTTGAAGAGATGTTTGTATACATTATGGATGACAGTCTTCTACTGTAAATGTTCTTTCCTACATTTGGCTTTGTTTGATCGACCTAACCCACATGCAGCTCACATACAGTCTGATGAATTTTGATGAATGAATATGTCCATGTCACCCCCACCACAAGCAATACATAAAATATTTCCATCCTCCCAAATTCCCGTGGTCTAACCCACCCAGGGCATCACTTCACCCCAGATACAGACAACCCTGATCTGCTCACTGCCACCATAATTTAGCTGCCTTTCCTCAAATGCTTTCAGATAGCACGTGCTCTCTTTTGTCTGGCTCCGTGACTCAGCAGAGTGTTTCTACGACTCACCCATGTTGCCACACATATCTGGAGTCCCTCATGTTGTGTGGCTAACTAGTATTCAACTGACTGATAGCACATATCAATCAGTTGAATGTTCTCCTCTCACCCACTGACGGACGTCTATCTCCAGCTCTGGGCTGCTGCCAATGAAAATGCCGTGTCTCAGTACCAGTCTAGGTGAGAGTATGTCTCTACTTGGGTTAGCTAAGGGCCTACGAGGGGGATTTCTGGGTCATTCAATAAATGAATATTTTTATAAGAAACTGTCAGTGTTTTGCAACATGGCTGTGCCAGGCAAAACAGATTTTTACCCTGTTTGGCATGAAGTCAGGTCTTGTGTTTAAAGAATGGCTATGTCAAAGCAGTAGCTCACTGTGCAATTCTGAGCTGTGATTTCTGAGATCTGGGGTCTGTGTGGTACTATGTCCTCCCACCCCAGGGCCTCTCCACGTGCTGCTTCATTTGCCTGGCATCTTCTCTCTCACTTTCTTGTAGGCACTTATTGGCATCTTCATATCTCAAGTTCAGAAGCCACTGACAAGGAAAGCTTCTCTACCCCAGAGACTCACAAATCCCCTTCCACAGCACAGTCCCTCACACAACAGATCCTCAATGACTACATATAATGCATTTTTTTCTGGGGAGACGAGAGAACAAAATCTCTGCCCTTACAGAGCACACAGTTTAGTGGAGGAGAAACTGCAATAAGAAGGGTTCAGGATACAAGGTAAAGGGGCATTAGCACCATGAAGGAAAAGCCAGGAGGGTGCAGGATAAAACTGACTGTGGGAACCCATGAACTACTGTGAGCCCCGAAATGTGAAGGTCAGCTTCCCCATGGAGAGACCTGCGGCCCATAAGCCGGACAGGAGAGTGGGCTGGTGGCGTTTGACAAGAACAGAACCTCAGTGAGGGCCCAGCAGAGTCCATGCTGCTCACCTTGTTACTGCTCACCTCCAAGGAGCCCCACATGCACAGTGTCATGCGACCAGCAAACAAAGGCCCCGCTACACAGACGTGTCTGCATCTGGTTCTGGTCGCTGTCCAGGCCTTAATGCCCAGCGTGCACCCTGTGAACTACTATTGAGTCCACCAATGACCGAAAGAATAAACAAAGAAAAGAAGAGGGCAACAGACGGCAGCCCCATTCACAGGTCTGCACACAATGGGCACATTCCATTACATGCTTTACAAGCCCTGTGAATAACACACTATTAGGATGAAAGACCTTCATCAAGAGAAGACTTTCTGATGTGAAATTAAATGCATTTGTGTATCATTTCCCTGTTTACAAAGGTTTCTACTGAGGATGTGCTTTTACGAAGGATGACTCCCGATCTGACCCGTTAGTGGGGATGGAGAGAGGGGAAGGGAGATGGGGATCCCAGGAGAGCCCTCCATCCACCTCTCTCTGCTCCTCTTTTCGCTGTGGGCTCACTGCTCTATTTTAGGGTTTCTGCCTTTTCCAGCCAGTGACACCGCAGTGTGATCTGTCACTGACTTTACATTCAGTCCCTTACGCTGTGTGGCCTATCTCTGACTTTTCAGCAGCAGCACTAGAATGAGACAGGCAGTAATGAGAGATCCTCGATTATATACACAAGTGGAAACGTATGTGCTGATATGAGGAATTCTCCCATTGAAAACCAGGCACAGTTGGTACAGCTAGGCTCTTCATGTCCTCTAGTAAATGCACAAACATTAACACGATTTTAAAAGATACACAGTAATGACTTAGCTGCAAATACAGGTCTCCCAGTATAATAATGAGATAAAAAAGCAGTAGTACATTGACAATATAGAAACGTCACTATCTAAACGTACCTTCCTTAAGTAGGCTGTAGCAAAACAAGCGAGCTCTTTCCAAGTCCCCAAGTTGCCGACAAATACCCACATACACTCTGCAGAGGGCATGAATGTAATTACGCTCCATAGATATCTTCTGAATTTTTAGTTCTGAGAGAATCGAGTGAAGCAAGCACTCAGCTAAATGCTGGATTGGGAGAAAAAAAAAAAAGAAAAGAAAAGGCAATGTACACTGATTTCTTTTGCCTATTAGAGAATAGCTAAAAGCTACAAAATTAAGTATCTATTAGAACCATAAAACATGTACTGTATTAGCAAGTAGAGAGCAGTCACTGTGGCAAGCCATCTGCTTTACTCAGCCCAGTGAGCTTCCCCTCCCCTCCACTGTCCAGGTATGGGGGGGGGGGGGGGGCAAGAGGACCAAAGCAGGAGGCTGCCTGCAGGTGCCAGAGGCCATGTCCAAACACGCCTGCCTGCTTACAGTCGCTGCCACAACTCCAACCAAGTATACACTTTCTTAGTTTTAGCCAAAATAATTCTGTGTATGTGTATCACACCCACTCAGATTCTTCTCCCACTCTTGTTTTCTGAACTCCGATGTGCCCTATACACATTTATCCTGTTTAGATCTTAAAAATGGGCAACATTCTTCCTACTTAGAAAGAAGGGAATTAAATAATTTGATCCATTAGTTCATGTGAAAATAAGTATCTTTTCAAAGCAGTTTGTACTACTCTCTATTCTTTGCCAAAGTAGGTAATCTAAGAAAAATATACACTATTTCTACCATTATGACTCCAAGGATGTGCAGACAACCAATAGAGCAGGATCCGTGGGGCACTGAAAATAATCCACACAAGGTGTCGACATACTTGGAAAATAAAACCCTGTAGAAGTCCTAATAACCCATGTATGTGGACCTGCACAATCCTCCCACTTTAACTGTCCCTATCTTGAAGCCAGCATCTGTTCCGGTTTCATTGTGACATTCATTAAAGGAGGGACGGGGGAAACCCCAGGCTCTTTCTGGAAGACACTCAGACTCCCAAACGTGTATGCACTATTCATGGAAAACAAAGAATCTGTTATGGGAGAATAATTCCACGCTTTGAAGCAAATCATTTTGAGCCTTTAAACATGCCAGAATTGATGGGAAATATACAACTGTAGTCCTGACAGATACTTTTATGTCTTCAAATTTTAAGCTATTTGATGAATACAAATTATCAAATCGCCAATGTCTTATCACATCTAAAGCGTACAAGATGCTACCTAGAAACGAAGTATAGATCACATTTGTATGGATAACTGCTGATCTCTGAAATGAAATTTCTGTTCAGGGTAATCTACCACTTTGCTAAAAGCAGACATCCTGTGTCTCAGGACATGCAATTCCTAACGCACTTAAAGAAAAGCAGTCACATACCTTTTTGGTTGTGCTAAATTCATAAACAACTTCCTTTTCTTGATCTCTCATTACGGGCTTTTTGGAGATGTTTCCCACATAGACGTGACTCCGAATGACAGGTAAGAGATCAAAAGACGACTCTGCGATCTTCTTCAGCGCATCAGCTATGGCTTTGTCGTGAGACTCTACAGTTTCTTTTGGGTTTGGAGGCAACTGTGAAACCGTACTGACAGTCAATAGGGAACTTTCTTCCTCTGTTGTCATGCCTTCAGCTCGAGAGGGGTTCCTCCGAGGGGGCTTGCTGGCTCCTTCTGCAGGGGCACCCCCCATCTCTGGTTCTGGGGACCCACTGTCCAGCCGCAATCTTTTGGCACTCCTCGGTGTGGATGTGGACAACGTCCTTTTCACACCTGCATCCTGGCGAGTCCCCCCATCTCTGCACTTATCTTGATGACAGTCACTCCCAGCGCTGCCCCCCGTCTTAACAAAGGCGGTCGAGGTCGATGTGATTGCCTTGAATCCTGTTATGGCGCTGACTGGCCCTGGTAAGTTCTTAAGGTCCGCAGGTGTACCTCGAGTAAGCTGGATATTTCCTTTGAGGATGTTGAGGGTGCGGGCCCTAGCAGACAACTCTGGGTACATGGTGTCAAGGATTTTAACGGAGTTTTCCTGGGGTCCGGCCACAGCCGTGTGTGCAGATGCCAAGGTGGGGAGACGGCCAGGCACAGGGAGAGCGTGCTTTGGGGTCGCGGCACAAAACTGCAAGGGTGATGACAATATCCTCTCGCCCGCTGGTGCGGTGGATGGGGACGGGGATGTGCATGGGGGAGAGGGGCAGCCCGGCTCTTCCGGCAAAGGAGACATCATTGGAGGCACTGGGATTTCACATAAGGGGGACATCTGGCCAATAGGAGAAGTAGGTGAGGAGGGAGAGGAAGCTATCAGAGGAGAAACTGGTTGCGAAGTCCTTGGAGGTGTAGCGACCAAAGGAGCGAGCAAGGGTGGCAGGGGGGGGCCCACCTCTTGCCGGATTTTACTCAGAGTATCAGAACAGTCTGTAGGTGTCGACGTGTCAGCATTGGCTAGGATGGTCTGCGTCTGAGTTCTCGGAGTTTTGGTGTTCTCTCTTTCCCCTGAAAACGACTGAGAACCTTCACTCTGAGTAGTTTCAACTCGGCTTGATGCCAATGCCTTTGCTGGCTTGTTTGACGGCTCTTTGTTTGAAATCTTCGATCGATTCTTATTTTTGCTGAATGGCTCTAGTTTTGAGTTAAAGTATGTGTGATCAGATGCAACAGGCTGAGACTCAAAATTCTGATCGTAGATTTCAGAACTAATCCTCACACTAGGTTTGACAGGCCTGTTGCGCAAACGACTCTTATCAAAGTTGGTGCTCTGGCTGCTGCTAGAAATCTCCTCTTGGGCACAGGACAGGCTGCTACCGCACTGCGGCTCCTGAAATGGAGGGTCAGGGGGCTCGGTCTCTGGGGACTTCTCTATGGAAGTAATGGAAATGAAGCCAGATCCCAGGCCTCCCCGATCTGGGGAAACAGGGATGTCTTCGGGAGTGTCACACAGTATGACCTGGTCCACATTTGGCATGAGAGCTACCCCATTTATGATGGTCCAGTGGTCCCCCTTCTCAATGACAAGATTCTGATCCTTATTGATCAGAACGTTTATAACTTCGGAGGTCACTGTTGATATCTGACACTGAAATGTCGTTTCTGTCCCATCCTCAGCATTGCCCTCGGTGGTTGGCCCTGCCGCAGAGTCAGAACGCTGGGGTGAGGGCTCTGCTAGTTCTGACATAACCTCTGCCCCACCGCAAACTGGGCTGGTGACCTCGGGATCTCCTTTAGGACTGCCCAGAGTGACTTTGTTACTCGAGGTGCTGCTGGCAGGTGAACAGCCTTTGCTGGCCATGCCGGCTGGAGGCGATGTACCTGAAGGGTGTGGTGGGAAGCCAGTCGCCTCCTGAGGTGGGGCATGCTCTCTGACAGGGGTAGCCGTCACGCTGTCGTGCATATTTAAGAGCAGTAAACTACCAGCATCTTTGCCAGGAGAGCTCCCACAGCTGGTCTGAAGCTCCTGTCCAATCCTGGTGAGGACCTCGGACAGCGTATCCAGGGACTGCCGGGTGAGCTGACTCGTGCTCAAGGGACCGTCATCCTCCTCGGATTCAATCCACTCTTCGGAGGTTCCAAGTGTTTCTTCTTCGCAGAGCTGCTTTCTGTATTTTTCTCCTGATAGTTCACCTGTCTTTAAATCTTTGTTCATTTCTTTATTGAAGGTTCCTTTGCTAGAACATTCTGACACAGAGTCCCCTGAGCTATAATCTCTTAACTGACAACTTTCAAGAAACATCACGACCTCTGATGTGGAGAGTCCATCGATCTCTGACAGGGTACTGATGTTGAAATCCTGCAGCGCGGAGGTCAGACACCCCACCTCGACGGAAGGCCTGGGCTCGGCTGTACCAGCACCTGGACCTCCTAAACCTTTTCTGGAAGCAAAGGCCATCCTTTGTTGTCTGTCCCCCATTGCAGCCTCGGGCTCACTCTCCCCCTCACTGCAGCTAGGTGCCTCACTCTCCTCCACTTCTGTGTCGCCACCTCCTGTCTCCCGAATGCCAGTGTAACACAGGGCCCCGGCGAGGCCACCCAAGGGGACAGCACGTGTCTCTTCATCTTTTCTGAGAATTGTGCATGGAAGAACGGTCCCTGCAGCGCCTGCATCTTGAGAAGCACCACCAGGAGTCTGAGATGGCAGCTCCGGTGGCTCCTTCAGGCTCTGCCGGACACGAGGAGCATCCTCTGGGACGGCCAGGGCCTCCCCACTAGATCTGCCCGGGCCCCCATAGGCTACATTGTCAGCAGGAAAGCTTCCGGACACTGGCACTTCTGCAGCTGGAGGAGGTCCATCTGCATGTGGCCCAGATGAGTCCAGATCTGTGGCATGAAGGAGCAAACTTTGCTTCCGTGCTGCTTCCTGCGCTGAGGCTTCCATCATGATGCTTTGGCTTTGGACTGGGATGTTTTCAGAAGAGAAAGACAGTTTGCTATTTGTGGAACAGTGAGAAATTCCAACTGGTAAAGAATCACTAGGAAAACTGAATGCTAATTTTCTCCATGAGGCAGAAACTTGCGGTGAGGTCCCTTCAGTAGCAGTCACCCCCTGGGCACTCTGTGCCGTGTCCTCTCTTTCTCTGGCACATCCGGCAACAGAGGCTGTGGGAGCAGCCCCAGGACTGGCATGTGCTGCTGTGAAGACAGGCTCAGTCCTCTGCCGCCCCCAGGGCTCCCATCTAGTGCTGGACACCATCTCGGGCCTGGTCTGCTTGGTGATCACTGACACTTGGTTAGGCAACAGAGATGCAGTAGCTCTGAGCGTCACAGGGTTATTTTCTCCAGCATGTTCATGCCTGGGTGTGGATCCTCTACTTTCTAAGGATGGCACTGCCTTTTGTACCTGATGGTTAGTCTTCTGTTCATGTTCTGACTTAGCTCTCAGCCTTTCTTCCCCACCTCTCCTTAACAGATCAGGATGGTGCCACGAAGGGCTTTTAACAAAACCAAATCCACTCTTGGTCAGGCTGCACTGAGACTCTAGCAATGGTGTGGAATCCGCCCGAGTGAGGGGGAGCTCAGTTCTGGGGCCCTGACTTCCACACTGTGCTTCTTTCATAGCTTTTATAAATACTGACTGTGGAAGCGAACAGACTTTGGGCATGCCTTTCACAACGTTTGTGCACTCGGCCTCACTGCTACTCCGATTAAAATTTGATGTTCCCAACTCAGGGCTCAAAGCACACAAGCTATTCTCCAGATGGTTCTCTCTGGCAGGACACTCTGGGGGCTCAGGCTGCAGATCTAGCACATTCAAGGTTTCAGCTTGTAACTTTTGTTCAGAGTGATGCAGTTCCAGGGGGCTAACTTGGGCAGGAATGTGCAGATCATGAGCATACTTGACAGTAGAGGAAGACGGGGAGCCACTGCAGACAGACGATGTTCCCGAGGTAGAAGAGGAAGAAAGCCTGGCGTCAATGCCAAGCCCTGTGGCACCCGCCACGTCACCTGTATCGTCCTCTGGTTCAGGTGATGCTCCTAAAACAAACCCTGGAACATCCCTCTCCTTTCCCAGTACTCTACACATTCCCTGAAAATGGTCAGAAATGGACATATGATCCGATTCCAGAGGGATATCATTAGTTAGTGTCCACTTTGTAAATTGTGATTTGGGTGATCCTATCATTTCAGATAGTAGGGTTTCTCCTTCAGATTCTGTGAGCTCACTGAATGGCCTCTTGCCAAGTGGGGAAGAACACATGTCAGACTTCTGGGGGGCTGCTCCCCTGCCCTGTGCCCGGCTGCCAGACAACATCTCCACACACACGTTTCTGATAGGTTCGTGAAGTGTGTTCTCTGTCTGCACCGACTTATCCACCTCCTTAACCTCTCTCTGTCTCTGTGCTTCGTCTAAAATGCCTCTTCTCCCACCACTAGTGGATTCAGATGACACCATCCAATGTTTCTCATGAGCTAAGGAGTATGTGGCTGAAGGCTGAAGTGTTGCTGTAAATGTCCCGAACCCAACAGTTGTCACTTCGTTGACTTCCAATGTAGTTAGGGCTTGGCTGGCTTCATGTGATTTCGGCTTTTCCTCCCAGGTACCACTACTTCCTTTACTTTTTCTGGACGAACCAAAATACTGTGATCCAGACGTCTCATCTTCTGAAACAGACTCAGGAGAATTTCTATTATGGGACGATTCGTTATCACTGGAATCTGTATACTCTCCAAAGTAGGTTTCCTTAAAAATGAATAAATTATTCTTATTAGTTAAATATCAATCAAACCAACTAAACATACCCATCTATCAAACGCATTGAAAAAGTAATTCTTGTTAAATACTAATTGAACTGACTCCGCATAACCACCAATTAAATGCATTCCTAAAGAATCCTTTAAAATACATCTGAGGAGAGGGTAGCTCCCCGTCTGAAACCCACTGGGTAGGCAAGGTGCAGTCTGAGCACAAAGTTGCCTTGCCTTTGCCCTGAGTGGTCTGCCCGAGTTGCCGTCACTCCGACTGCTCGCTCCTCCCACAACAGACCTAGGACTATTCTCCAAAGGGCCAGACATTCCTACTCTCTCCAGCAATTCCTCCCCATTTCCTGGCATGAAAGGTGTCCAACTCTGGAGGCAGAGCCTCTAGTCCTCCTGCTTCCAGGCCACTCCTCTGCAGGTGTCCAGCTCCAGCCCAGCAGGACTGGCCACCACTTCGGGTGACATCCTGTAGATATCTTGTACCTACAGTTCCTCATGCCTAGGCTGCATCTGGGATGCTCCTACCAAGTGGACAGACTCTGCTTCTTTCAACAGTATGCACACAGACACTGCTCCTTCCCACACAGCCTGCTCTCCATCTCTGCTCCAGAAGGCCCCTGGGTAGCCCCTGCAGTCTTGGCAGAAATGCCCCCATTAAACAGCCCACCAAAAGTGCTGGCCTCTCCACTGTCTGGCCCTGTTCCATGAGGGAGACAGGGGACTGGTGAGTAACAGAGTTCATGTACACTTGCTCCTACTAACAAAATGCTTTCCTCCCCTGAGTTCTTGGGCTCCCTCCATTGTCCTGTCACTTGTTTTTGACCTCCTTTCCTCTCCTCCTATGTAGTCACATACAGGTTGACAGGTCCCCAGGATTCCATTTGGAACCTCATTCTCTTCTACACACCTGCACTCAACAACCTCAAGTCCCATGGCATCTGTTACACCCAAACGCTACAGTGCTCTTCTGTCTGGGCCCACCAGGGCCTCCTTCTGAGTGCCATGCCTGTGGGTCTACAATCCAACTGCGTGCCCCCTTGGAGGCCCTATGCATACCCTGGATCCACATCTGACACAGCACCTTCCCATCCACGCAGGGCTTCCTTTCTTTGCTACTTTCCAGCATCCCTGACTCCTCCACCCCCCTAACCATCACACTGAAAACCCTGTCAAATGCTGCTCATTCACCCTCAGCATTTCTCAGAAGAGCCCCACCTTCTGAACCCCAGTGCTGTTGCAGGAATGAGGTGTCAAGAACACTGGAAGCTGCTGATTAAGTCGGTGATTGTTCCCTCTATGCTCTCGCCTCTGCCAGACTATCCCCACTCCCTACTTGATCACACAGCAGCTAAATGGAAACTTGCAATTGAAAATCTATCATTAAGTCCCCTTCTCAGGATCCACCAAAGACTTCCCCCTGCCTTAGAATAAAATAGAAAGTCCTAAGGGACACAGACAGCCCTTGCAGACCTGGTAAGGGTGGACATTCTCTGGCACAAGCTCATGTCCAGTTGCATGACCCTGTGTAAAAAGCGTCTCCACCTGAAACAGCCCCGCCCTCTGAACACTGAGCTGGGTCCTGTCTTCCCAGAGCATCCCTGTTCTCCCTGGCCTCCCTCTAAACCCACCCTCTGGCGTGGGTCCTCTCCAGCAGGTGTGCTTCCCCAGCCTGGCAGTTT
The DNA here is from genome assembly GCF_048164855.1 of Canis lupus baileyi. NCBI lineage: Eukaryota > Metazoa > Chordata > Mammalia > Carnivora > Canidae > Canis > Canis lupus. The sequence goes on from NC_132868.1 coordinate 9,653,691, forward strand.
CTACCACGGCTGTGCAATCACCTGCTCCCTATCCTGCCCAAATGCCACACAAGATCCAGCCAAGTGGTAACCGTGGCCTATGTCAAGGATCTATGGAATAGAACAGCCATGTCCCCAGGCCCAGCACAGTCCCTGGAACAGAACAGACATGCACTGCTTCCTTAAAGGGAGTAACTCAAAAGAGCAATGCGTTTATCTGCTCCTTAAGCCAAAAAGCATACAAACTTGCTTCATCAAGACTAACTTCCTAAGAATTTACAATAAACCATTCTACAAACACACCAAAAGATGAATTCATCAAGTGAAAGTAGGGAGTTTGGTCAACATAGGTTAGTGGGCCTGCATGCTACATACATGGATTCCCCATCTCTAGAAAACTCCATGCCCACAAACATGCACTTAAATCATTCACTGGGTGAGGGGCCAGGCAGTCCTTCCACGGGGACTTAGAATTGGACTATGGATAAAGACATGCAGAATGCCACCATAACACAAAGTGAAAATGTCCTATGATCCACATTGATCCAAAGAGCGCTAGCAGGCCCCATTATATTCTCACATTCATCCCCAGTAAAATCTGGCCTGTGTATCACTGAGCAGCACCATTCCCTGGGTATGCCTAACATGTCAGGATTGCCAACTCACGGGTGCGAGCGAAGAAGGTAAAGTGCTCAGGGGTGGTAAGGATACCAGAGGGGGGGATGGCACGGGAGACAAGAGTGGAGGTGGGCGTCTGAAGAAGTCGACTGCAGCTTGGAGATCTTCATCGAAACAGGCATCCCGTTCAGAGAAGTCAGTAATGTCCTCGTCATTCTGGGGCACTGGAAGCTCCGGGTGCCGGCCCTCATTAGAAACGTGGTCATCATGGTGAGCGGGTCCACCAGGCCCCTCTTTCCCCACATGCCTACATGCAGAGAAGTCACCCTCTATCTCCATGGACAGTTCCGCCAGGCATGTCTGCAGAGGTGCGGCTTTCAGAGGCCTGCTGCCCGCTGGAGGGGGTGCACCATTGTCCTGGGACTCCGTGGGCCCGGGGGTCTCTTTGGCAGGTTTCTCTATAGAAGAGAAAAGTAAATACCAAACATCCAGAATATTGAGAAAACTTAAAAAAAATTATTCGAACTGTTCAATATGCTTGCTTTATTGAATAAATCCAAATAAGCAGAAACATTTTTGAAAAGGCAACCAATCCCTTCCTACAGATTATCCTGTAAGGCCTGAACACACTTCCTGTAGGCTCACCTCCCTCACAACAAGGACAGGAAGGCAGACAGGCAGATGGAGGTGAGGCCTGGGGCCCAGGGGCAGCAAGGCACTGGGGCAGAAAAGCATGGCGATGGTGGGAACAGGCTTGCACAGCATGCTCCTTCTGTCAGCAACTATCTGTCCATACAACCAGCAGCATTAGGAGACACAGCTTTGTGCAGAGCCTGACAGGGAACACAATTTCCTCTGTCTGAAAAGCAATCAAACATCAGTCAATGTTAAGCCTACCCAATAACCATACTCGTACAATGCTCAAATTATGGGACTCGACGCAAGTCACGCACAATCTTTGGATCACCAAGCAATACAAAAACTATTGGAAAAAGCCAGTGGTCAGGGGGCGGGGGGAGGGGGGTGTCTCAATTTTGGTGAACTGCAATGGTATGAATTGTCAGTGAAGATATTTGGGTCTTGGGGAATAACTGGAAATGACCATTTGTCATACCTGAAAACTTCAAAAATATGTTTTACATAAGGACTCAAGACTCCCTGGTGATGTGACTGACAACTGGGCCTGAAATATCTTGATGAGGCAGAAAGAAGTTCTCAAAACAGGTTGGGGTATGCCTCAAGGGCCCAGGAGTCAACCTGAAGACGGTGCCAATAACCAAAGCTGGACCAATCTAAACGATGAAATAAAGAATGGTAGTTATGAATTATAATGCACAAAAGAAAAAACTCCAATTAATTAATGTAGAAGGAATGAGAGAAATACAAAATCACTATTAGACTAAGTAGTAATCATGGCACACAGGCTTTGTCAGTGGCTGCTAAAATCAGTGGGCTAGATCAGGAGAGAGAGAGACTATGTGCAGTATCCAAGAGTCTCTCTCAAGATAATTCATGGTAATGTTAACGATGAAGCCACCAGGCAGACACCGCCTCGAACAAGCAGTCCCACCGCCACCTCGTGTCATCCGTCCCCCCAAACCGCTCCCAGAGCAGAGCACAAGGGCATTACTGTGAAGTTCTCGCTGTAAATACAGTCTTCACCTAAATGAGAAAACAGCACACAAGCCAAAACTGACAGGCTTCCTACAAAACTTCCTCTCTGCAAAGTGGGAAAGACATGGGACAAAGTGACACAGAGGAACTGCCAAACTGGGGGCGCGACATGCAACAGGGGGTCCAGGGAATAACACACAACTGGAGACAGCCACGTGAGTTTTGGCTTGGTTAACAGTCTTATGCCAAGGGTTAAATTCAGAGGAATCTGGATGAGAAGTCTAAGGGAATTCTCTGCACTGTTTTTGTAAAATTTCTCATATAAAAACAAAAAAAAATTTTTAAAAAGTATGTTTTAAGATTGAAGATTTCAAAGATGTCATGTTTTTTCCCTTTCTACTTGAAAAAGTTAACATTATGCAATACGCTTATCCCTCAAAATAGTTTGTTTTAAATAAAAACATGAAATTACTAAATGGAAAGCCTTTTTCACACCTTGAACAACATGAAGCGCTCAGGATAAATATGACTACTAAGGCACTGATGCGGGCTAAGAGGAGCCCAGGCTGCTTCTCCCTGAACAGACCAATACACAGGCTGTGAGCGCAGAGGCTGGCTCAGGAGACGCAGGCACCCCTTACCCCCTGCCTGGATCAACAGTGCCCCATGCAGCACGTGACAATTGACCCAACAGACCTCTCTCCACGTCACAAAACTTCATGAGCTCTCAGTCAAGCACAAGTGAGAATCAGCAACTTGCCTGGTAACAGTTTTCTGAGGAAACTCTGCCTTCAGAAGCCTATGGGAAAAACCGGTACAGGGATCCCTGGGTGGTGCAGCAGTTTGGCGCCTGCCTTTGGCCCAGGGCGCGATTCTGGAGACCCGGGATCGAATCCCACATCGGGCTCCCGGTGCATGGAGCCTGCTTCTCCCTCTGCCTGTGTCTCTGCCTCTCTCTCTCTCTCTGTGACTATCATAAATAAATAAAAATTAAAAAAAAATAAAAAAAAAAGAAAAACCGGTACACATCTCTACAGATTTAGATTCTTAATGATCTGTGAATTCAATGCAGCTCATCATAAGAAACCAGTTACGTGAAAAAAAGAAAAAAAAAGTAAGGAGCACTTTGATATCTTATGCAGGACAGCAGGACAGCAGGACAGCTACCTTTCCCTATCCACTCTGGGGGACTAACATCGATTTCCAAATCTTAAATTCCCAGTAGAGTATAACTGAGAGCACGACAGAAGGTGCCACAGCTCTGCCTACAGACCAAGAGAGCCCACAGATGAAGTCAAATCTGAAAATGTGTCAGCGGATGGTGCTGCAGAGTAATAACCTGACGTGACAGCATGAAAGGAAACTGTTTCTTATGGGACAACACCAGTGTTTTTCAGGAGACCGTGAACGTGCAGTAGATCGGCTGCCAACAGTTCAACCAAAGGAATGAGGAAGTTACAGAAGTAACTTCAGCCAGGATGGATGAATGATGGGTGGATGACACTCATGAAATGATTCAGAAAACATCAAAAGCCTCCCCATCCTCTGCGTGTTCCTGCCCCACACGCCCCACTGTGAGTCTCACCAGCTTCTTCACATGTCCTCTGATGAAAGCTGCACTTGCGGAAGAGACTAGAAGCCAGCTGAAGGGAAAGAAGCCCTGTAACTGAAAGTACTCGTTCTAGTTTACTTCACTCTTTCAACGTCAGATTCAGGACACAGGAGAAGCTAGAGGTATATAATGCCCCTGGTAAGCATTTCTACTTTCATGCATGAAATGTTCTTCTTGAAGCTTCTCTCTCACCTATGACACATCTGCTGCCTTCGCCAGGTAGTCTGTGTGTGGTATTGATGCAGAGCCAGAGTTCCTTCAGGAGTAGTTTTACCTTTCCTATGAAAGAGAGTAAGATATTAAAGACATGCCATTTAGCTTGATCTACACACAAGGACAAAACATACACCTGAGAAATCAAGACTTCTGAGGGGCTGGGCAGACAGCTAGGCACTAAGGCTTCTTCCCTAAATTCAAGCACCATCTGTAACTAGCTAAGCTGTGGACGGGAAGGCCTGAGAGGCTCCAGCTGAACACTCAAGGCTGAATATGGGCTTGTTTTTGTTTTGTTTTGTTTTGTTTTGTTTTTTTCCCAGGGGTGAGGGGACTAGGAGGGCCCAGGACTCAAAAGACCAAATCTACTTGCTGGTCAAGGTCTTTATCATCTTTCTGTATGTATGAACTAACACCCATCCTTGGCACTTTCTAAAGAAAGTGGTAAGAGATGAGGGACAGAAGCACCAATATAATGACCGATATAAAAGATGCTATGCTGGCTCTGTGTTTACAACGAACAACAGCAGAGAGGCACACTTCAGTAACATGAGGGTGTCAGAAAACCCATCAGAATTGACCATGCTGGGGTGCCTGGCTGGCTCAGCCAGTACAGCGTGCAACTAGTGATCTGGCGGTTGTAAGTTCAAGCCCCACAGTGGGTGCAGAGATAACTTTTAAAATCTTAAGGAAAAAAAAAATAAAAAGGAATTGGCCGTGCTGTAACTAACCTGGGGGTTTTGTGGATAATAGAAAATCCGTAATAGTCTTAAAGGGTAACAGGGAGGGAGACAAAAATATGGGTGTATAAACACTTAGAAAGGAAGAGACCATCACACAAATGAGCAGACATGGAGAAGCACATACTTTTAGAAGGAAAGTGAAAGCACTGGAATTTTTATAAATTTTCAAAGGGGTCAGGATTCCTACAATATTTAAGAATCATTGGTTCAGGTTGAAAGGTACACATTTCTACAGATCTGGATCCTCAATAATCTGTGAATTCAGATTGTTGTAACTAAGACAGACCTAATAAAGTTCATATAACATTAAGAATATGATACTATGGTTTTAAAGTGAGCTTAACATTTATATATATACTATATATATAATATACATATATATAATATATATAATATACATATATAATATATATATTCCCTAAAATCTCCCAGAATAAAAAAAATATTCATAAAAATTTAAGTATGACTAGCTGTGGTCAAATGTGCATGAAAAGACCAGCTATACTGATAAAAATTCAACTAAAAATAAGCTTTAAGTATTAGGTAATTTCAGGCCATCTCCAGTTCTATTACAGTTTCCTTGCCGTTCTACTTAGCCTGAAGCATTTGTTGAAAATACTGAAATCTTTAATCCAGTTCTAGAAAGGATAAAAGACCAACCTTTTAACCCAAAATATCTCTAGGAACTCAACTCTGAAATAGGTCAGCCCTATTTAGGCTGGCAAACTCATCACTACAAAGAGCGGACCAGGATAAATGGTGAGGAGGACATAGTAACAGGCAAGCTCTCCTGAGACCAATCACCTTCTGACTGTCGCTGTGTATGAGGCACATCCATTCTTGAGATCCAAAATTCTATGATCAAGTAACTTATCTACATTGTGATTTAACCTACCCAAAAGCCTGCTTCCAAATACTGTAATCCCCTTTGCTTAAATGACCTGACCAGGATCCCTGCTTATTACGTATACCCAAAGCAGCAAACAAGGAACCTTAAAAAAAAAGAGAGAAAGTTACTTTTCTATTCCTATGGAGGCTGTTAAGCAGAGCTATGCCTATTTTAACTGAGTACTCGTTCACTACTTCTAATCTGACAAATCAAAACAGAATTCTCCATTCCCAGTAGAGCTGGAAAAAACCCTTACAGGGGCTTCATTACTTGGCTGTGAAGAGAAAAGCTCATTAAGTCAAACTGCACGTCTTTCCCCAATCCTATAAAATCCTGTCTATATCAGAATCTTAGGCCTCCGCGTTTCTGTACTTGTGCTCCACTGATTTGTTAAGTGCCACACGAACAGTATGCTTTCACCATACCGTCACAATTACGTTTTACCATCTGTGTGGGCAGGAGCTTTGCTCAGGTTTTTCCTTTCCAAAAACTTGATTATTCTGAGTATCTATTCTATCCTGATAAGCTTTTGCCATCTGCTTGTCCTTTCCTGTATAAAACACCGGCAGGATTTGAGTAAGACTGAACTCCATAAATATATGTGGGGGAAACTCCCATCTTTTACACTACGAGCCTCTGATCCAGGAACAGTGTTCATTTACATGTTCTGGTCTTTCATGCTCTTCAGGAGCTTTACAGGCTTCCTCACAGAGGCCCAGCACACTGCTTGTAGCTTTTTTCTCTGCCTAGACATGATGGCTCTGTCACCTAATGGGCTGTTCTCACCCAGACCTTATTCTGATAGGTTAATGATGGCACACTGGGTGTACTCACAGTATGTAACACCACTCTACCAAACTCCTGTACCTATATTCCAGTTGAGTCTACAAAGACAGTCTCATCATTTGAAACTGGACAATTTTGACTCTTCCTTATCAGTATTTACAGCTCCTGCTATTTTGTGTTGGCTCTGCTGTACTGCGTAGGGCTCCCAGCGCATACAGAATGGAGGGAACAAAAAGCATGTGTGCCTGCTTCTGAGTCATGACTAGGCTTTTCAGCTTTCACCTTTCTCAATTTCAAAATGTGAAATAAATAAATAAACGTGTTTTTCTATTACCTCACCCAATATTTTGTTTTTTATGAGGCACTGGTGCTGAATTGAGATGATCACGTTTTTCTCTTAACCAGCGGTTGTGGTTTTCGTGAGCTAAATCCCTACATCATAATGTGTCTGTGTTCTCTATTACTACAAAACAGAGTTTTCCAAATTCCATTTGGTACCTTTGCAACTATATATTCCTAAGTGACAGCGCTCTGAGTCCTGAGGGTGTGCATGTGTCACATTTAGCTGGCTCTGGGGCCACTTGCACTTGAGACAATGACATGGAATTGTTCTAAGACAAAATAACAATAAAGACTTTAGTTTTATTCACCACAGCCCTTACAGAACTCATGTGTAAGTCCTTCAGATCTTATATGGTGTTAGATCTTTATTAAAATTTCTTCTGTGTTACTTTAATGTTCAGGATTCCAACAACTACCCCAAGCCAGTCTGAGCATGTTTTCCTTGAAAATGGTCCATTTCACAAACATGATCAGATCTGAACATGTGAATTCGGAAATTCTCGCACTGCGGCTTTTCCCTAAGCTTCCTCAGTCATGGTGCTTCTGTGCTTCTGTTCCTTCTTTCTTGATCAGACTTACTGAAAGGCTGTCGGTCGCAACAGCCCTGCAAAGATCCCGCTGTTTGTTTTAATGGGCCAAGATCAACTGCTTTGTCTATTTCATTAACTTAGATTTTCTTCTTCATCAACCCATTCTTTCCACTCTTCCCCAGTTTCTGTTGCATTTTCCTACTTTCCTGGCATTCCATTTCTATAGTTCTCCCTTTCTAAAATAATCACATAAGACCATTCATGCTTATGAATTCCATACTCTCAGAATCTCAGAGATTTCAATACTGCCCTACGGTATATTATTTCAGTTTTTATGTTCTCTGCTATCCAAGAGGAGTTGGTTTGTGTTAATGCATGATCACTTACCAGACGGGTTTGGAAAATTGTGAAGTTTTGGGGAAAGGGGAGAAGACAATCTTATTAATATCTTATTAAATATCAGAATATTAATAATGTATTAGGCTGGAGTTTCTGTTGTCTAGTAGAGAGGCAGCTTTCATATATGTCTGAAAGTATTTTAGAGAATTCTAGGTTTATGATTTCAAAGAGTTAGATGTAAATCATCAATCCTGAAATCACAAATCTAATTCTACCTATTTTATCTGCTTTTATAAATCGCGGCCTTTAAGAAACATACTAAAGTCTCTCATGGAAACAATAGGACTATTCTAGAATTTCTAGGCATTTTACCTGACAGTTTCATGCTTTATGTCTATGATAGTAGCATCTTTATAGTGAATCGTACCTTTAATCAACCTGAATATTTCCTTTTTAATTCATGTAAATTCACTTCTAGGCTTGCATTACTTTTTGCCTAGTTACCGCTTTCAAGTTAGCATTTGCTCAAAATTTCTCTATCCATCTCTCTACAATCTTTCCACTTCATTTAATTTTAAAAATGCTTCCTACTAACATGCCAGAAATGAAGATTGTACACAAAAACTATGTTCAACACCTGAAAGGCCTTTCTAATATAAATATTATGTGTGTGCCCTGCTCTGAGAAGTGTCCTTTACACATTTCTTGCTGATCTTCTCTTCTTAGGACTCTGTCCTAAGGGTGATCCTGATGGGTGATCACCGTGACATCTACGATTTTGTTTTTCATACTTGAGAACCCCACTGGGTCAATTTCATAGCAGGAGCTGATGCTCTAAGGACACTAACTCTATTCTTAGCACTTTCTTCCGTCCCATTCATGATTTAATACCATTTCCTCAGGGTTTTTCTCCTTGAGCTGGTGCCTTTCTTTCTCATGGCTGCTGCTTCTCAGTTTTCAACAAAAAGTTGAAGCAGGACACCTTTGAGAGCCATGTATACTTCTTTACCCTACATTCCTCTGACAATAAATGAAGGTTCTCATTTCATGGACCTATAGGACCCTGCCTATAGGGATGCAGAGTGAGGCAGTTTTGAGGATTTACACAGAGAATGTAGCATCTCATTTTCTTCAAACAGGAGTGGCTATCTTTCAAAGCAGCCGTAACTACCCAATTTTCTGATTTTCTTATATCCACGCTCATTCAGTGCCTCCTATGTTGTAAATGATACTTCACAGGACTAAATTTTGGGCCACAACATGTGGACAAATGCCATAAGCTGTTTCTGAAGGCTACACATTCTTCACTCCGAATCCGATACCTGGCAAACCACAAATGTCCTGCTCCATCTCCCACTCCCTATGCCTTTGATTTGAAAAAAATGTAGGCCTTCTACAATCAAACTTGCTTTCTGAGGCCTGCTATTTTCTCTGTAATTGTAGGTTTCATCACCAACTGATTCCAACTGCTTTACATGTTCTTCCACTGACAGTAAACTTTTTAACTCTAAAGGAGAATATTTCTTTTATTTACTGTCATCTCTCATGGAATTTAGAAGGAAAGGCAAGTGTGTCATTCAGGTGGCCTTTTGAAAAAGTGCAGTAAACCCAGCACACTTTCTAACTTGTTAATTTCTTTCAGAAGTACACATGAGCTTTGAACATGGGGTCAAGGGCACTGATGCCCTGCACCACTGAAAATCTAAATGCAACTGCGACTCCCTTAAAACCTAGTTACTAACAGCCCAGTGTGAACCAGAAGCTCTCCTGATAGGCAATAATATCTTATATACTATATGCATCATATATTATATTCTTACAACGAAGTAAGCTAGAAGAAAGGAAATGTTGTTAAAAAACGATAAGGAAGATACATTCACAGTACTGCACACTGTATTTATAAAAACAAACAAAAAAAAACCCATATAGAAGTGGATTTGCGTGCAGTTCAAACCAGTGCTGCTAAAGGGTCACCTGTATCATGAGAGAAAAGTGTTAAAGATATATCTAGGCATTAGGAATTAAATCCCCCAAGGACCACAGGTGAATAATTAACAAGTTCCCAGGGGATCCCTAGGTGGCTCAGCGGTTTAGCGCCTGCCTTTGGCACAGGGCTTGATCCTGGAGTCCCGGGATCGAGTCCCACATCGGGCTCTTGGCATGGAGCCTGCTTTTCCCTCTGCCTGTGTCTCTGCCTCTCTCTCTCATAAATAAATAAATAAATAAATAAATAAATAAATAAATAAATAAATAAATAAATAAATAAATCTATCTATCTATCTATCTATCTATCTATCTATCTATCTATCTATCTATCTATCATCTATCTTAAAAAAAAAAAATAAGTTCCCAAAGACTTCACACCCTTATCTGGAAGAAGTTAAATGTATGGGAGACACTATCCACCCACGCTAAGGGTAGATAAAACAGAATGCCAGGATAGAGAGCAACCATGGGGACGTGGTGGGAGGGTTCAGTTTTAAATAGTATGGTTTGAGAACAGTCAAATCCTAAAACAAATCCATCAGTCCAAAAGAGAAGATGATGAAAGCAGCAGCTGACTATGGCTGGGAGAGCCAGGCTGGGTGAGCCCTCCACTCCTCTGGGCAGCTACCTACAACTCAGAGCCTGGCTCTACACACGGGCGACTGAGAAGAGTGCTGAAGCACATGTAACTATGTGGTAGCCACAGTCCCAGGCAAGGGAAAGGTGGTAACTATTAAAGCCCTGAACCCAGGGAATAGTGATCTTGTGCTCAATTAAAAACCAAAGTAAAGGATGAAGAGACAAGGTAAAGGAAGCTTCTGAAAAGACACTATATTCTTGTGGGAAGGACGCAAGTGGTTTTAGTAGTCTCCATTTAGAGGAGAAATAATACATCAGTGACATGAAAATATCATTATTTACTTATTTATCATTTTAATTCCATCTCTACCAGGAAAGTGTGAGATATAAGTAGAGCAGAAATCCATAATATTCTTTTTAAGAATGAAGAACAAAACACAGAGAAGTAAACGGTCAAGGATCACACAACTAATAAAGAGAAATATTACAGGAAAAACTTCAATTTCTCGGCATCCGGTGTTATATCTCCTTACCTATGATAACACTCTGCTGATAAAATGAATACTGAAATGTCTGTGATTACCCTTGCTCCAAGACTACTGTCTTATTATCCCTTATAACGCTTAGCCGTCCCTAAATTCTTCTGTCCAAAAATACACTATAGGGTCTTGACTCCAGCTTTCCTGCCTGACCTTAATAATTTTTATATATTTCACACCTAAGAAATTTTACAGATTAATTTGGCAAATTGTAATCTAATAAAAAACTATACTTATTTATCTTAAAGTATGGAAATTATACCACAGGCTAGTCTTCCTTTCCCAAACAATACTGCTTTTCAATGCTTTCATTCACTGGATTATCTGATCAGAGAACACATACAATAGATCTGACAAAGACATAAAATGGGATAGGACTTCTCCAACACAAACATCTGCTAAACCCTAGAACTTCTGCAATTACAGGTAAGAGCGACAACTTCCCAAGCCCCTGAAAGCAATGCACAGAAATTAAAAAAGAATCTGTGATATACTCACTTTTATCTATGCTTCCGTAGGAATCACTTGAAATTTGTGTTCCAATATGTCTCAACTCTAAAACATGGGAAAAACAGTTAATAAAGAATATTACATGTCAAAACAGAATTTTTAAGTAACCAGTAAGTGAATACTCACCCTTTTCATTTTTCTGTTTAGAAAATTCGTCGAGTCGTTCCTGTGGAAACAAAGTGCTGATGGTATTTGTAAGGGGCAGGGAGGACAGATGCCCCATACACAGTAAGGGGGGGCAGCCCAGCGGTGGCGCAGACCACTGTCACCAGGTGGCCCCGTTCCTGACTCCTGCCTGAGGAGGATGCCAAAAGCCCCAAGGGGGCCAGGAGCGTCACCTGGGTGGACACTATTATCTATTACCTGGGTCTTCTTAAATTCCTTTTCAAGTATTTTCTTTTCATTCCTCAGCTGCTTGAAGTCCTGTGTTTGCTTGACAGCAGCCTCTTTAAAGAGCACAGTGAAGAAAGACAACAATTTACCAACTTTAGTTACCATGAATGAAATACTCCATAAATCATCTAAGGAGAGTTTTCTCATTTCATAAAACTTTGAAACAAATCTTGTAAAAAGTTACTGTTCCTTCAATACTTCCTCAGTCAGGGACAAATGCAGGAACACTTTGTTTAAACTGTTATCTATAAAACCACAGACTTGGCAGAGGATCCAAGATGCCTTTGCAATCCCTGCGTAGGGCAGCCTACGCCCTCTGGTCAGGCCAGAACCCAACACGCATGAACTTTCGAAAAGGAGGGGCACAGCTCCCCCTTGCTCTTCAGCAATAAGCAGTGTTCACGTTTCAGAGATTTCAGAACTCGGAATATAGTGAATACCATCCTCTGTACTGGGGAGGAGGGACAATCTTCTCCATGTTGATAATACTGTTACCTCTTCCTGGAATTCCCTTCCACAAGCTAATGATTCTAGCTGCTAATACCTTGGTTCTAAATCTACTTTAAAGGTACTGTCATTGGGATGCCTGGGTGGCTTAGTGATTTAGTGCCTGCCTTTGGCCCAGGGCATGATCCTGGGGTCCGGTCCCAGGATCAAGTCCCACATCAGGCTCCCTGCGTGGAGCCTGCTCCTCCCTCTGCCTATGTCTCTGCCTCTCTCTCTCTCTGTGTGTCTCTCATGAATAAATAAATAAAATCTTTAAAAAAAAAAAATAAGGTGTTGTCATAGCTCTTCCCGGATTTTCAGTAAATTCTTCAGTCTGGTTTTTGGTTCTGAAGCACAAAGTCCGAATATATTATTAAGAATCTAACCAGCACTGACTTTACCCAAGTATGTTCACACACAACTGCCATGAAAACTAAAATCCCATAAAACACCATAGTAACGATCCTTTCCTGACTCCTCTCATGAGCTTGAGTATTTCTTTACCTGGTTGTTATGGCACATCACTCACTAGGGAAAAAAATGTTTGCCACATGGGAAATAAAGGCCACACTTCTCTTCAGAGGAAATCTGTTCTAAAAGCTACATATAGGCCGAAGTGCACAGGCATCTCAGATCTCTCTAAAACATTTCCTTAGATAGACACTTCTCCACACACCAGCAAGAGAAAGCCATACTTAAAAATTCAAGAACAGATTCAGGTCATATTTACTGCCATATTGTCAGTGTTTGTGCAAAAACCAACTCAGAGGAAAAAGTGAAAATATTTACAGAGTTTAAATCTAAAAACCTGGGCTCAATCTAGGTAAAGTCATGGGTGAAAGTATTTTCATCAAATTCTCTTTTATATGCCCGATCCAACTAAATTTGAATTCTTATTTTACACTCTAAATGAAAAGTGAACCGTGGTCTGCAGCAGAGCACCATCAGCATGGTGAGAAAGCCAAGAGCAGGCTCAGTAAGATGTGGCAGGGAAGAGGCCCACTGCAGCCCCCGCGGGAATGAAAGGATGGATGTGCAGCACAGACGGCACCAGCAAAGCCCCATGGTCTCTCCCCAGTCTTGGTTATTTCCATGCCCCAATACCCAATGAAAAGGGGGAAAAAAAAAAAAAACCCAAGAAATGACCATGAGATCCATTCCCAGGAGGGCTATCAGCTGTCACATGAGGACATACCTGATCTTGTTGTGGTCTCACTGTTCTCTGCTTATTCAGTGCAGACCAGAGGCCCATATTCAAACAGTGGGGTGGGGAGGGTCAGGGACACAGGGGTCATCCTCAATGCAGGCAATTTCTCACCACCTTTCCATGGATGTGTCATCACTATCTAAAAATATCAAGTTTTCTGGTACTAAAAATGGTAACTTTTCTTACTATTAACCACTATTCTAGGAAAAAATGAGAATGCCCCATAATATCCAATTTTCAAAATTAAATCCTTTTACTGACTGCTACTTCTTAAGGTAAAAATATGGACTACAATTATTTTGAGTGTGCAACATTTCAACCACTTGCCACATGCCCTTCCCATATTCCTATCCAGGAACTGAGCCGAGTACTCAAACTCCTCCCTAAAGATGACCTTAGCAAGGTCATTCAGGGTGCACCCTCGAAAATACAATGACTCAGCTACCAATAAGCCCTATGACACTGTAGTTACCAATGATCTATGTGAAGACCAATGACTTCCATTAGCTCGACAACAATAGTGCCAATTACCTTCCAACTTTTTCACCTTGGCTTCTAATTTCTTCTTCCTAATAAGACAATTTATAAATTAAAAAAGTTAAAATATATATATATATATAAACACACACATATATGTAACAATCTGTGATACATCTTAATTAGTAAAATTTATATAAAATTTATATAACAAAAACTTATATAACAAATTTATATATACACCATTCAGTATGTAGTATTTCTAGAAAGAAATCTGTATTTTTCTGGCATGTCATATCTGGGAGTCTCCCTGAGCCACAGAAGCCTCATCTCTAGGCCAAGCTGAGTATCCAGGGGGTCTCCCAGAACCAGTCCACCATCTGTGTCAGCAATGTTACTTTTGGGAGCATGGCATGGTGGTACTGCTCACAATTCCATTTTATGGAATGGAATGGAGGCAGAGGCCGGAAAGCTGCACCAGTTTCCAGATAGATTTCTGGGTCAGAGAAGGTAAGTAACTGAGAAAAAGCCTCTGAGGTACCACTACATCATGCCTACATTAGGTTACTGTGTGTGTAGCTCACAAGCTCTATGAATCATAGGACTATAATCTCCTGGATGTTTTCAAACGGCTCTTTTTATTAATGGTGACAAAGACATTCATTCCACAGGAGACCTGTTAAAGTCCTAGTACAGAGGAAGGAGCTGACAATCATGTTTGAAAACACACAGAGACAAGTGTGTGCATGCACATGTACAAACACTTTTATGGAATTCTTTCTTCGTGCAGCAATTTAGCATATCGAGACTTATCCATTTTCTTTATAATCCCTCGGGGGAGGTATAATTTCCATTTTACAGACCTAGAGATTAAATATTGAGTGACTAACTAGTTTAAGATCATAGTTAGGGCAGCCCGGGTGGCTCAGTGGTTTAACGCCGCCTTCAGTCCAGGGTGTGATCCTGGAGACCCAGGATCGAGTCCCATGTTGGACTCCCTGCATGGAGCCTGCTTCTCCCTCTGCCTGTGTCTCTGCCTCTCTCTCTCCATGTCTCTCATGAATAAATAAATAAAATCTTTAAAAAAAAAAGATCATAGTTAGTTATAGCCCACAACCTAAAGACAGAGAGGAGAGAGACAGCACTGATTTAAGGACCAGCCATTTTCAGAAATGAAAATCGTATGTCCATAATCATTTTAGAACTTACTGAGCATCAGTTTTCAAGCATTCTTCTTTTACACGTGCATATTCCTGGTGAGTATCTTGGTACAACTTCAGAGAACTCTAAGAAAAAGATATCTATTGTCAATTTGAAAATCACTGACCATCAGTAAGAACTTACTTTGACCTTGATAAGTGAAATTACTACCACTTAACCCTAAGAAATCAACCAAATGAATACACATATTCGGCAGGAAACCAAAGAATCTTCTTTGAACGTTTGAACAGAGATAACCAGATCCCTAACAGATGTAATATGATTAATCTCATCAAACGAAGCTATGCAAATTAAAACATATTAATTTTAGGGCAACTCCAAATCTTTCTAAGAATAAACAGCCAGTATTTTTGCCCCAATCAGTTAAAATTCAACAAAATCTAAAAAAATTTTAGAGCTCAATAAATATAAGCTATCATTACTACTACAAAAAAATATAAAGCAGATCATCGTACGTAATAACTGGGAAAATGTGCTACCACCACTCAGCATACACATCCTGACGGCCACCATGGAATGGGAAAGAAGCTGTTGCTGAGTGCTGTATCCTATTACAATGTGTGCAAGATCGTATAGCTTGGAGATGGATTTTATGGCCCCCTTTCACAGATGAGGGGGTCTGAGGATCCACAAGCTGACTTATCTTTCTGAAGTCACAGAATGAGCATTTCTCTTTGGGTTCTGACTCTAGTGCTCACACTTCCTCTCAGATACAGCTGCCAAGATTGTTATATATTAGAGGCAGACAAAATTCGATGTTGCGGTTGTTTCTGTTTAACCTTCTTCGAGTAGTTCAATATATAATGGAGACTTCCAACAGAAGTAGGAACACAAAAAAAAATAAATAAATAAAAAGAGGTAGGAACACCAATCACTGCTGAAGTATATAAGACCCGCAATGGGTGCGTGGCATTCCTACAAGAGCACAAGTCCACGACGGACAGGCTACGCCGCATTGTGAAAAGAGTTCAGAGAACATGCTGAGAAGCAGGCACTGTTCCAGCCTGGACAGGACACGTGGCAGGCAAGCCAACTTTTACTGGCCTCTGATGTACGTTATCTGTAAAAGCCATGAATTCTCTCCTAAGAACCCTGAAGACTTAAACCAAAGTTTTACTGAAAAACAAGTTTATAGCATTTTTAAAAACTGTTTTACTGCAACCTGATTTTGAAACAGAAAACATGATCTATCTTTAAGTTTAAATTTTTGCAGGTTATTTTACACTGAAAGCAAGACCAATAAGAAAAGGCAAACAACACAGGACACACAGAGTGCTAAAGATTCACAGCTAGAAGGTTCCTCTGCAGAACCTCAAAGAACGCAGAGGCAGCCCACACAGCATCACAGAGCTAGTCATTACTGTGAGGATCAAGCCATTAACCAACTAGTTCAGTGTCTCTAAATAGAGGAATATACTTAACAATTTTTGAGTATCCCTTGTTTCCTCTGTAAGACAGAAAATACTCCCTCATGCCAATGACAGTGAATAGCAGATCTTAATTTATGGAAGATAAACCTTTGTAAGAAAATTCCTATAGGTACCTTCTTCTCTTCTAGCTCTGCTTTTAAAGATCCCAATTCTTCCTGACATTTCTGCAGAGGAGAAATTTTTTGAAGCATCTGTTCCACTTGGTGATGCAGAGTACTATTCTCTCTAAAAATGGACAACACATTAGCATTATTATACAAAAGTATCTATAAATATATTGACTATTTTTCTATTTTCTCTAACTTGGAAAAAAAGGAATAAAAGAATTTCTCTTTAAATGCATTCTATTTATACCAACATGATCTTCATACGGCTCTTTATTCTTTGACATTATAGTCTACTCTAATAAAACTATATGATAAACTACTTGAGAAGTAAGTAGATTCTCAATCTGATAGACAATATATGAAAGGACAATATGCCAAACAATTAGGTTTTTCCAACGTTGAACTCATCCCCATTTATTCAAATTAAATGACAGGCAATTTTGTGATCAGTTTATCACAATGTTTTGCCCTCTTCTAGGGGATGAATGTATTCAGAATATGAAACACTGCTAAATTTTCACTCCACTTTAAACTGTTTAAAATACACAAGATAACCACATTATTAAACAGTCCAATTCACATAGACAACAATCATTTGATTAACAGTAAGCTTCATTTCAATGGCAACATCATCAGTAAAAGTAGTGAAAATACCAGGCTGTAATTTAAGACCTTGGTAAGAAATTCATTTGGATAATTTAATAGTAAGGAAAATGTAAATCTTCTCTTATTATGACCATCAAAGTAACATTCTACATAATGAGTCAATCCTAAGTGGCACTATGATTGAGTCTGTTTCAAAACCTAGCCTGATAAATATCTACCCCCAAAACAGTTATGAAGACAGATAGCTTACCTTCTGGCAAACTGCAGCTGTAAAACTTGTTAAAGAAAACTCTCAGTTTTGTCTGATACTTGTCTGAAGATTAAACTCACTTTAAAATTACCTGTAATAATCTCTGTTCAACGTATATACATGCAAGATCACAATTCCTAGAAAACAATATTCCAAGGTCCATTTATAACATAGTGATAAAACTATCACTAAGTTACTCAATTTACCATAACATGTACCGAACGTCAAAATATCTACTTGTCTAAATTAAAATAGGTATTCAATTACCTCGATGATTAATACTGAATTCTAAGAATAAACACAAAGCAAAATCCAACAAATGAATACTACCTTGGATCCTATAAATAACAAAATCCCCAAACAACCTATCCTGAATTTCTCAAATAGTCCAGAGCATAATTCCAGCAAACAAGAGTTAGGTACCTATGAGAACCATATACCACTATGCTCAATGAATAACGGGAAAAGAAATATAGGGAGAACATTAAACCTAGACGACCTCTAGCTTTTACAGTTTACACAATATAACTTCATTTCTCAATTCATCATGCCAATGAAATGTTCTAGGACAGCAAAACAATGATCTCTTTAAGTGTCACCTCCTAGAAGTTTCTATGCTTATACCATGAGGTGGCAAATGTCTATAGCAACATGCCTCCATCCTCCCGTCAGAATACAGACTTCTCTCCACATTAAGGACTATATTCACCCTAAGTTATCAGTCTTTGCAAAAAAGATTGGTTCAAAAATACCTGATGAAATAAAATTACCTGTCCTTCCAAAAAAGGAAATAACAGAACAGTCAGAATTACACAAAAAGGTACCAAATCAAGGGGCCTGCCTGGCTCCATCAATTAAGCATCTGACTCTTGATTCGGCTCAGGTCATGTCAGGGTCTGGGATAGAGCCTTAGGTGGGGCTCCATGCTTAGTGGGGAGTCAGCCTGAGATTCTTCCTCTCCCTCTGCCCCTGCTTATGTGCGCTCACTCTCTCTCTCTCTAAAGTAATAAAATCTTGGGATGCCTGGGTGGCTCAGTGGTTAAGCGTCTGCCTTCCACCTAGAGTGTGATTCTGGAGAACCAGAATAGAGTCCCTACATCGGGCTCTCTGCTTCTCCCTCTGCCTATGTCTCTGCCTCTCTCTGTGTGTCTCTCATGAATAAATAAAATCTCAAATAAATAAAATAATAAAATCTTAAAAAAATAAAAACAAAAAAAAAAATCCACTTACATAACAAAGCCTTTTAAGCCTGCACCATTAGCACCCTGGGTTGTAAGAGCAAACCATTGTACACCTAAGGTACAAAAAATACGTACTGGGGGCAAATATCATATGTTTTGTTGTTGTTGTTTTTTAAAAGAATATTTACTTGTAGGTGAGGCTGAAGAAGATTACTATGTCACAGAATGGGTATTCCAGAAGAATCCCAAGGTTTACCAATTTTTAATAAACTATTCTAATAATTTTATAAATTTTTAAGA
This sequence comes from Canis lupus baileyi, assembly GCF_048164855.1. NCBI lineage: Eukaryota > Metazoa > Chordata > Mammalia > Carnivora > Canidae > Canis > Canis lupus. The sequence continues at coordinate 9,672,628 of NC_132868.1, forward strand.
AGTAAATCACTTACCCCACTAGATTACATGTGTAATTACCTCAAAAAGTTTATCCCAAAAAGGAAAAGTATATTCTCCTAATACTGGAATTTACTGCCTATTTCCTATCTAGATAATTAAAGGTACTTAATTAACAACTATTTCTGTACAGTTTTCATAATCAAAGATATCACTCTTGTGATAATATACATTTATGGTTAAACAGAGTTTCAACAGATGAAGTACGAGGGGGGATTTTCACAGATGTACATTTTTTTAAATGTGGAAATTCAGTACTAAAAACAAATCTAGGCCTTATGCCTTGATTTTATTACTCTAATCACGCAACTTAGACATAACGGTTCCAACACAGACAAATCATCAGTGATCATGGGTAAGCTGAGGGAATGCCAGAAATACTACCAAAGCAGGCCTCGTGTTCCTGCCATAGTTGGAGAACAGCCTCTGTCCCAAGACCAAAGCTGAAGCTGCACTTCAGTGAATCCCTAAAAGTACACCTGAACTAATTTTCATGGGGGATTTCATTCATGGGCAGTGTTTTCACCAGGAAATGCAGAAAAGTCAATCACACACACAGTTTTCACACTACCAATAAAATATCTCAGCAAAGGCCAACTACACTACAGGTGCTCTGAATGGTTATTGGACAAATGCTGACCAAACTTGTCTTATAAATACAAAATCACTCTATGATTAAGGAGATATATATCCATTCTCTACAAATCATAAAGCTAATTAACAAGTCACTTTTCCTATGTTCTGAATATTCCCTACATTGCAGATCTTACAGAAATTCCGAAAAATTCTCATAGTATCATGTTCAGCTTCATTTTATTCCTAAACCTGCAGAACATATGTCACATCCTCAGTACAGATGAAAAAGACCTACCCCTTACAACATCAGGAGGCCCTAAAAAACCAAAACCAGTGATAAAAACAGAATATTCTAGAACAGAAACCAGCATTCTTCATCATTAAACACATACTCACAGGAAGAGACTCGCCCGCTGCACTGCTCAGGAGGGTTCCTTCCTCAGAGTCTGGAAACACTCCCTTCCTAACAATAACTGAACATTCCTACAGCTCTTTAAGAAGCTAAAGACAAGTACCTTTACAAACTCATAGTAAAAGGATATCATCACATTTCTTCTGATATTCTGTTAATAAATTACTGCAACAAAGAAAAGAATGACATTACTTTCTTGATCTAGAAAATACTGTTAAAATCACATTTCAAAATACGCTAGGCACCTGTCTTCCAAGGTTTCCTGCAACAAATTATGTTTAATTAATTAAATATGTATACACACATGTATGTATCACCTTCAATTCTTTAAAAGCACTGCAATGATGTATGAACTTTAGAAACACAAAAGAAGAGCTCGTACGATGGCTATGAAATACTGTGAAGGAATCTGAGGCCCAGTCCCAAAGCTCAGAAGGCTTTAAAGATAGAAAACAGCTTTAAAAAAATGTTTGCTCTACCAGAGTCACCACCCATCCCCTGGGCTTGCCGGAAGAGGCTCAACCACAACCCACAGTTCAGGGTCCCAGGTGAGGACCCGTTCTACACCAGAGTCACCACCCACCCCTTGGGCTTGCCATAACAGGCTCCACCGTGACCCACAGCCCAGGGTCCCCAGTGAGGACCCGCTCTACCAGAGTCACTTCCTACTCCTCAGGCTTGCCATAAGGGGCTCCACTGTGACCCACAGCCCAAGGCCCCGGGGAGGATGGAAACTCTCTGGGCCCAGGGACCCAGCACCACCTGCTCTGGCTTGTCTATCAGGTTCATGAAGTTCAACAAAACACATGAAAACATACTCACTCTGTATTAATAATTTTCTGCTTCAAGGTAATTAGTGCTTCAACATACTCGTTTAAATTCTGAAAGAAAAAAAAAGCTATAGTCAGCTACTTGTTTTTGTAATATGAATGACATTTTCTGTAATATGTGACTTACTATAAAACATGAACATATTTACTCTCATGTAAACACAGAAATACATAAAGATATTATTTATGTTACATAGAAACACTGACCTACTCTGTGTGATCTTGAACCCATGCTCTAACTCTGAATCTTTCTTTAGGTAGATGACCCTCTCTCTGACAGCAAGGGGGGTGTACAGACATTCTGACGAGTGCTCTTATTAATCAGTGAAAATCTGATACATATTCACTATTTTAGTTCACTAATTACTAGTAATCTTCAGTCTATGACTCACTCAAAATTGTCTCTGAAAGGATTTAAGACAATCAGAAAGTCACATAAATTATAAAAAGAGCAAAAAATAAAAATAACATGGGAAGAACAAATGGGAATACTAAAATAAGGATGAAATTCAATGAAAAGGGATCCCTGGGTGGCGCAGCGGTTTGGCGCCTGCCTTTGGCCCAGGGCGTGATCCTGGAGACCCGGGATCGAATCCCACATCAGGCTCCCAGTGCATGGAGCCTGCTTCTCCCTCTGCCTGTGTCTCTGCCTCTCTCTCTCTCTCTGTGACTATCATAAATAAATAAAAAAAAAAAAAAAAAAAAAAAAAAAAGAAATTCAATGAAAAATCTATTTTATATAGATCTTTATAAAGATCTATATATTTTAGAGACCTAAATATATAGATCTATAAGATACATAATATACATATATATACAAAATATATTTGTAGTTGGTCTTTATAAAGATCTATATGTTTTAGGGACCAACTACAAATCTGGCTTTAAATTACTGCTATCAATCCAACAGGCAAAACATCATTAATTACACTGCTCAAGATGTTCCTAAGACTTAAAAACAGGTATTTTTTAAGTGATTTTTTTACCCTAACATCTCCATATTTCATTAGTAAATACTTCAAAAGAACTTATTTTTCACATTGATTATTCCCAAACACCTTTTTCTAGATAATCCAAATGACAGAATTTTAGAAGTATTTCCCTATATAGTAGTCTGTGCATCTTCTTTGCAGTCATACATGTAACATGTTAAAATAAAAAAGGGTACACACTGAAATACATAAACAAAAAGTCTTAATTTGGGATGCCTGGGTGGCTCAGTTGTTTGAGTGCCCAACTCTTGGTTTCGACTGGTGTTTCTCATCTCAGGGTCATGGGACTGAGCCTGAGTCAGGCTCTGAGGTCAGCTCAGAGTCCCATCTCCTACATGTGTGCCCTCTTTCTCTCTCCAAAATATAAATGAAATCTTAAAAAAAAAAAAAAAAAAAGCCTTTGTTTTCTTATATTCCCACCACCAATCAGTATTCCTCTTTGAGTATCTCCTTCCAGAACTGTTCCTGCATAAGTAAAGGATATCTGGATGTGCTCATTCCACCAACTCACCACTGAAGGCCATTCAGGTTCTTTCTGATTCCAACAGCAACCCCATGACTATCCCTGCCCATTCCTGTGAGATCCTTCTATCTTTCCTTAGGATCAAGTCCAAATAGGCTTCCTGCATTGGTGATAGTTATGAGCTTTGAAAAATCTTAAAGGCCTATTTTTCCATTTAAATTTCTTTATGAGTATTACTGAGAAATCTCTTGCCATTCACAGTTTTTCTCTTATTAATAGCTCCTTAACACTGTGTGGTCCTTAACCACTGGTGTGGTGGCACTTTCTTATACCTGAGATATTTGAGCAAAAGTAACATTTCATTAAAAGTTACAAATACATACATACAGTATGTCAACTGATCACTAAAATATAACCACAGAGGCACGCAGAAGCTTTAAATATTCAGAGCTGAATCTGTCAGTTTTTTTAAAAAACAACAACTTTGGTTTCCTGATATATTTAGAAAATTCTATCCCACCCAAGATGCTAAAATAAAAGGATTCTTCTATACATTCTTTTAGTACTTTCATGCTTTCATTTTTTATATTTACATCTTTAATCATTCTGGTATAGTATATAGTAGAGACTCTGAACATTCTAAGTCAAAAGGGCAATGAGTGGACCATTCCATATTTGTGTTCAATGTATATTTTTGCTTTCCACATTAAAAAATAATCATCACGTACAAAATAAATTCCACATAACAATAGATTTCTGGGCACAGAGGGTAAATAATGCAACTGCTTTTCTTCCCTCCCTAAAAGCCACCTAATACTAAAGCCAAGGAACTTTTGCCCCAAAGGCAAAACCCACAAAGATGAGAGCAGAATAAAGGACAAATGGAAACTGGAAAGCAGATTTGAGAATACTGACTTAGGCTCAAGAAAGCAGGAGAGGTGGGAAAGGGGGGAATCTGTGACACCAGGTGCTCTGAGACAGGAAGAGAGCAGGGTGACACCAAAATGAGAACTAGTTGCAAGCTTTTTTAAAAGCATGAATTCCTCAACTTCCTACCTCTCTGCCATGCCACCATCCAGCAAAAGCTTTGCTGTCTGAAGAATCCTCTGCCTGGGACACTGCAAATATTGTGCCAAAAACAAAGGGACAAAGCACCTCCTACAATACTGACCTGACCCTGACCACCTGCTTGTCCCCACTGGCTCTCAGACTGTCACAGCCAGTCCATTGCCCTCCAAGCGGGAGACTAAAAGCGCTTTCTCAGAGGACATCTAACCAGCACTGGCACAAGACAGCCTTCAAATAAATGACCCACCAGACCTGCATGAAGCTCAGGGTCCAGAAACCCTGCACACTCAGCATTTCCAGCCAGCACAGTAGCCAACAGTTTTAATAGGAACAACCATGGATTTCCACACATCAGAGAGAAGCCTGTAACATGAAAGAGACACCAAAACAAGACATAGCAAGTTGGAGTAAACAAAAACTGAGAAGAAAACTTCAAAAATATTAGTATGATCAGAGATAAATGATGTTATGTTCATGAAACAACAGTACTTTTAAAAGGAATATACAGAGTTCCAAGAAATTTCTTTTTAAAGCTCTTAAAAATTAAAGACAGACCCATTAGGATGGCTGAAGTCACAACGACAGACAAGTGTCAGTGAGGATGGGAGAAACTGGAGCCTCGGGTTCTGTGTTGGAGTACGACATGTAGCAGCTGTTGTGGACAGCAGTTTGGCAATTCCTCCAAGTGTCAAACACAGTTCACCATGTTATCCAGCAATGCCACTCCTCGGTCTCTGCCCAAGAGACCTGAAAACACACGTCCATGCCAAATTCGAACTCTGCGATTTACGGCACTATCCACACTAGCCAAAAAGTAGAAATAAGCTAAACATGCACCAAATGATGCATGGATAAAGGAGATGTCACACAGCCATACCATTTGATCTCAGCAATGAAAACAAATAAATGACACCTGCATGACAAGGCTAAACCTGGGAAATATCACATACATGCAAGAGGCTGGTCACAAAAGGCTACATGCTGTATGAGTCCACTCATATGAATTGTCCATCACAGGCAAATCCAGAGACAGAGGAGGTTAGTGGTTGGTTGCCAGGGACGGGGCGGGGCGGAGGGGGGGTGGGGTGGGTGGATGGAAATGATGGCTAATGCCTAAGAGGGTTCTTGGCAGGGGCATGGGGGGGGGGGGGGCGGGATGAATGTGTCTTACAAAGTGATGACAGAGTTGCGTAACTGTGAACTAAAAACCACTGAATTGTACACATAAAAAGGATGAATTTTATGGTATGTGTATTACATCTCAATAAAACTGTCAGAACTAAATTAAAAACAGGAAAACAAAATAAAAACCTCAAAAGGTTTGATGATAAAACTGGGGAAAAAAAAGTTTCTCAAATAAAGCAAAACAGACATGAGAAAGAACAAAGAAAAATAAAAACAATTGGAGTATCAGTGCAAGATCTCACGTGCCCAGCAATAAGAGTTCCAGACAGAGAGCCATAGAAAAGACACACAGATAACCAAAGAAATTGTGATATTCAAGAAGAAATCTCAGAATTGAAACCAGAAGTTTCCAAACTAAAAGTCCCAGCACACAAACAGAAACAGACTCCAAACCACGGAATATCGGCACCAAATTTCAGAGCATCAGAGACAAGCAAAGATCCTACAGGAACCCCAAGAGAAAAATAAAACCGAGCAACTCATATACAAAGAATGTGGCATCAGAATGGCTTCAGCTTTCAACAATAACCTAGAGACCGAGAAAGCAAGTCTTCAAAATTTTCAAGCAAAGTAATTTCCAAGGTAAAATTCTGTACAAGGCACCAATCAACTGAGATGGTAAAACAGCCATTTTATCTCCAGAATTTCTATGAATTTACTTCCCAGACAGCCTTAATAGGAAAATCCTGGAGGATGTGAACATGTTTCACCAAAACCATGGAGTAAACCCAGACAAATGATATGGCACACAAGACAGAGGAAATGGGAATCCAGGAAGGCAGCTGTGCCCAGAACAGAGCAGGTCCAAAGGCTGAGGAGGAGGGAATTTCTTTTCCCTTAAGAAGAAACTGACAGAAATATCTGGTAGAATGAAAGCATTAAGATGACATTTCTGGGACACCTGGGTGGCTCAGTGGTTTGGCGCCTGCCGTTGGCCCAGGGCGTGATCCTGGAGTCCCGGAATAGAGTCCCGTATCGGGCTCCCTGCATGGAGCCTGCTTCTCCCTCTGCCTGTGTCTCTGCCATTCTCTCTGTCTCTCTCATGAATAAATAAAATATTAAAAAGAGAGAGAGAGAGAGAGAGAGAGAGAGAGAGATGATATTTCTGACAGAGAACTCCAAGTAAATGTAGTTGGTGTTCACCATGCATTTAAAATTATTTTTTAAATATAAGTGATTCTTCCCTTTTTTCCCCATCCTCTTTCCAGTTCTTTGCTAGTGGGCCTCATCTCCACCTTGCTTTCAGATGTCATTCTGTAACATAAAGTACTACACAAGAGACATTCCAGAAACCTGACTCTAGAGTCACACACAGTTGGATTCAAATTCTTGTCCCACCTCTTTCTGGCTGAGTGAAACTTGGGCATATGTTTAGCCTCCCCTTGCTTCAAGATCCTTTCCAATTCCACAGATAAAGAGACTGAAGCGCTGGGAGGGGCACAGCTGGTCAGCTATCAGGAGTAAATAAGATGAGCCACAGGAAGGGCTTGACCCAGTCCCTGGCATATGGTAAATAGTCCTTAATCTTTTCAAGATGAGCAAGTTGAATTACAGATATCATCATTCAACAGTGGAAAGAAGAAAACACATAAGGAAAAGTAAGTATAATTTATCCAGAGTATAGCTCTGAATAGCATATAGAGTCGGGACAATGTCCACTTTGAGGAATGACTTAATGCAAATCCTATGTAGGCCGAGAAGACTGAGGGAGCCATTAAGGGAGGCTCCAGACGGCTGGGGTTACAATGTAGGACAGCTCAGTTCACCTTCCAAAGTCAGAAATTGAACAATATGCCCTACATTGAAAAGCAAGAAGCAGCAACAGAAGTCTATTATTTAACGACATCAGAGTTCATTAAAAAACACAGAGTGCAAACCATTAAAAGTGGGAAGGGAGAAGTGGGGCTGGGGGCCAAGGGCTGGCTCACCACGTCCCGTACATCTAGCTACCTCTCTAAACTGTATTCATGTATGTCTGAGAAAGAATTCAAGACCACAAAACATAGCATTACGCAGGAAAAGCCAAAAGACTAAGTTCAGACGACGTCTTGGCTTCCTACAGCATTCAAGGCCCTGACTTCTTTCTCAGAGCTCAATTTCGGGCAAATACCACAGCATCCTAATAACTTGGCCTCTTGGTTTTCTCCAATCTGGTCTGAATGTTGCTTGCGGTGGTTGCAACCATCTTGAACGTACCTCGGAAGCATGAGCATGCAGCAGGCTGGGTCTCAGGGACCAATGTGCGTCTCTGGGTACACACTGTGCCCCAGTGCTGTCCAGCCTCCAGGAGGAAGCAAGGTGCAGGACACACCTGTCCAGAAGAGCTCCCAAGGACCTGCTTCCCCTGACTTCTCTCCCAGCAGTCACGCTCATCTGGAATGCCCACTGCTACCGCTACTGCCACGCTCAGGCCTCTTCCCAGCCCTCCCCACTCAACACCATCTCGCTTTTTCTCTGGCTCCTGGCATAGTCCCTCAACCTGTACTTTGTACTTGTTCATTTGTTCACTAATATATTCCCAGAGTAGTACGTTCTGCTACTTTTACATTTTACTCCGTTTGCTCCTTCTCCAAAGCACACCATTTTCATGTCATCCACACAACATCCTCCGAATGTCCCTGCCAACATTTAGCACTTGAGGAAAATAAAAGAAATCCAGTCTGTGCTTATCTCCCCTCCCTTCTCCAAGAGGTGGAATCAACACAGGGGCTGAGCACACAGGGCACCAAGGGGGCAGAGGGGCAAGCCAGTGCTCCCGGGGCGGAGGTGGGGAGACGGGATGACAGAGCATCTGGAGAAACAGCAATACTAAGGAGTCAGTACACCATGTACAATCACAGCAGATAAGTACAGGGCCCAAGTCAACCTCAACACTAACACTATGGGCTGGAGGATTGTTTGTGGTGGCTGTCCTAGGCACTGTGCAAATGTTTGGCAGTGTCTCTGGCCTCTACTCCTGAGGTGGCCAGAGCACTCCCTCAACCCTCAAGGTGCCCATACAGGTCTGAGATGCTGTGTCTGCCTGCTAGCAGAGTAGGCCCCTGGTGATGTCTGGGCACTTGCATTTCTGGAGGGTTCCCATCATTCTTTTAATGCCAAGAATGACTCCCTATGCTTAACTACACAATGTGGTTTATGCTCAAACTTGCTTTCCTTCTGAGCATCTGGAGTTTGGGTATGTGCTAGGTAGGCATATGCATGAGACCAGTGCCCCAGTAGACACTGTACCATGTCACAGCCGCTGCTGGAGAACTTCAGTGAGTCCAGTCACCCTCACTGGGTTTCCTCAGGGCACCACCACGTGGCCTTTGCTCCTGGCTGATTTTGCATGTATGCTCTTGCTGTGATAAGCCACCTGGAGAGTAGGATGACACTGAGGCTGGGGTGGGTTTTGGGCTCTTTGATACAGTGTGATCCCCAGAGTGTTTCCAGACCCTGCCAATGAGAAGCCAAAGCTGTGCTCTTTAAGCTTTCAGGTACGTGAAAGGCAAAGAGAGACTCAATTGGAGGAGGCTAGAAGTACTGACAGTGCTCTACAACACACTTCGTCAACTGGACCAGGAACCAGCAAAGCAAGTGGGATTCCTGAGCCTCTAAGCAAAATCTGAAGGGCCCAAGGATGGGAGGGACTGGCTGCACCAATGCTAACTAAGGTCCAGGCTGGAGCACTGCGGGCTCATTCTGTCAGATAATGGGTCAGATTTCGGGGAAACAAGCCCTGCAGTGTTGCAGGGCACAGAAAGTGTGTGGGTACCAATGACCACGCAAACGAGGAAACATCTGAACACCCAGTGAATGGGCTAAAGAGAATACCAGAGTTCTTGGTACTATTCTGGTGACTTTCTTTTAAGTCCTAAGTTCTTTCAAAAGAAATTATTTTTAAAGATCATGCTAATCCCATTAATTGCTCTGCTGGGGATGATCTGGCTCACTGTTCAGCTTGAATCCTCTTTGATATGCCACATTTCCTCCTCCTACTTAACTTTTTATTCAGTGCTCTTATGTAAAGTCTACACTGATCTGCATAAGAGCTGTGTCTCCTGAGCAGTAGCAAGGACCCCCATGTGATGTCCTCTGGCACAGAGTGGACTGGAACAAGGCAGGAAGGCAGGAATGCTCCCCCTACTCCAAGGCCAATCAGGGCACTTCCCCACCAAACAAGCTGAGTGGCTCTGCCTCCTGGGAAGGCAGGCCCCAGTCTCGCGCCTCATCTTCAGCTGCCCTGACCTCACACTTCGTGCTTCATCCATCACAAACCACCTTTTCCCACACTGATCTCCACACACGGTGCCCGCCGGTCCACTACACACTCCCTCCATCTCTTCCCTCTTACTCGACTAAGAATCATCCTTCAGACCTCAACTCATTCCCTGCTCCTCGTAGATGCTCTCCGCCTACCCTGTACACCCCCCAGCACAGTACTCACTGACAGGCTTCTTCTGTGGTAGCTTCCTCACTATCTGGAACCCCAACTAGAACAAGTGCACCAAGCCTTTCCTGACTATACTCCAAAACAAGCCATGGCATCCTAGACCCGGTGATGCTCAGAAAATGTCTGCTCACCGAATGGATTACAACTTTGTGAGCCTTCTTTTAATAGAATAATTTACAAGTCAGTTCATCTAGGAAAAATCACAGTTCAGGGTCCAAATGATGAAATTCCGACCCCTGGCAAGTAGCAGGGGGGAGGCCTACACGAGTTGAGTAGCAGGCTCAAGTCTGCACCAAGGATGGCCAAACACCACGTACCCTGAATCTACTCTAGTGGCACAAGGTCAAGGGTATAACCACGTGCTCTCAACTCTCACCAGGATGCCCAAAGGTTAAACTGTTGTGCTCTGCAGTGAAGCAAACTCATGAAGAAAAGGCCTCTCCTCCACCAGAATGGAGCAACTCATGCCAGCAGACTTAAAACAACCCAGCACAAGCAGCATGCAAGTGCACTCCGCCACCGCAGAAGAACCCACGCTGCTCTGCTGTGACTACTCAAGTCCAGCAGCCACAGGGACCCGGGGCTGGAGCTCAGGGACCAACCATCGCCACCATGTGGGTGGCTAACAACAGGTGAGCTGCGGGACAAAACAAAGGGTGCCTAGCATGGAGTTAATTCACATGCTTCCAAATGGAGTGACCATCATCACAGCAACACTGAAACAAAGAGGGCAGGGAAAAGGTTTCCAGCACAAGGAAAGGACGGCTCCGCTCGGGACAGAGCCAGCTTCCCGCTGTGGTTCAGAACCAGGCCCAGTGCAGCCGCAACAACTGGGAGACGCCTGCAGCGAGCCTGCCCGTTTCCAGCCAGATGCCAAGTGCCTGACAAAACCACCCAGGGGCCCACTGTCTCTGTGCAGGGCACCCCCTAGTCTCCCTGGCACCAGTGTCCCTCCAGGAGGGAACCTGGTAGCCTCTCCTAGGGGAGGGACGTACCCCGAATGACAGATCTCCACCTGCTCCCTGTTCTCGATCTTTCCCGCCCTCACTTCCTGGGGTTCTTGTTTATGTTTCCCTTTCTCACCCACCATTCCATGCCCGCCTTCCGTCAGCAGCCAGCAGCTTTTCCCTCACCGACTGCTAGTGCCAGCACCTAGTCTCAGGACGTGTCACAAAGCTTCTCAAAATCTCTTCAAGTGACAGATCGTGCTCCCTCATTCTCCTATCACCATCTATCTCCCCCCTCCAAAACAAACTTCTTACAAGGAACCCCGCTCCGACCTACCCTGGCCTGCTCTGTCTTCTCAGAGCAGGATATCAGGTGCTCTGGAAGCCTCGTGCTCCACAATGTGAAAGCAGCTCCCAAGTCCCAGTTCTGACCTCATTCTAGAACTTCAATCCCACATTTCCAACACCTCTTATGTCTTGGTTTCTATTTCTCTTTCCTCTACCAGTTCTCAGACACTCTGGTTTTAATCTCTGGATCTTTTCTTCCCCTGACCTGAAATCCGCTTTGTAGCTTCTCATATCTGGACCCTTTTGTTTTTTTATTCCCATTCCCAGGAAGCTTTGTTTCACCCAGACTTTTGTTATCACGAGCGTGCATTAATAAAATAAGGTTCCAGAGCTAGATGCACTCCTCTCATCCAACCTGTACACCGCCACCTGCTATTTTTACCAAAAACACCGCTGGTAATTGTGCAAAACCTTTCTCTACTCCTTCTGACAAAACTATAAAACTTGAAGGGGGTTACTATTCAAGATCTTCAATAATGTGCCACAAACCTATTTTTCCAGCATTCCTTTGCAAAATTAAAGACTTGTTCAAGACTCTACACCTAAGTAATTATTCTCTTCCCCTAAAAAACGTTCCAGGCAAAAGCCCAAATGCAGTGGAGTGTCCTGACCTAGGGAAGAGGTCTGCGAAGGCAGGCCCTGCTTTTGTAAATCCAGTTTCCCTGGATCACAGCCAGGCCCATTCCTCTACTGCTGCCTGCGCTGCTCGTGCCCTACAAGTGTAGAGGAAGACCTGTGAATAGACCACAAGCCCCCATCCTAATAATCTTGCCCCTCGTGGAACAAACCTACATACGCCTGGCCGAAGGATCTAACAGGATTCCTCCTACTGCTATTCTGAGAACCAATAGCAAGACTGCAGCAACGGTGGAAGAGAGGGGGAGTTCTCTGGAGGCTGAAGCATGAATCCCTAGGCCAGAGATCACACAGGTTCACACAAGGCTGGAAGCAGCGGGCAAGAGTGAGGAGGGGTGGATAGGGAAGGTGAAGTCAAGGGAATCAGCGGACAGACTGGACGCAGGATGTGAGAGAAAGACAGGCACCAAGGATGACACCTAGTTTCTGGCCTAAACAACCAGAGTTGCAGTGGCTACTTTTAGCGGAGATGAGGACTACCATGGGTAGGCCAGGTTTTCGGAGAAAGACCAGATTCCCAACTGAAAAGCATAATTCACGCCAGTTATTCTTCACAAAAGCCTCTGACAGCTCACACTCCTTTGCAGAGTAAAAGCCAAATCATTTGCAGTGGTCTCTAAGGGCCCACACCTCAGACCCTTCTCATTCTGATTTCTTCAGACTTCCTGACTGCTAGAAATTGTTTTTGTGCTCCCTCCCCAAATTTGTATATTTAAACCTAATCCCATGTGGGCGGCCAACAACAAAAGTGTGACACCTTTGGGAGGGGATTAGGTCATGAGGGCAGAGCCCTCATGAATGGGATTTGGGCTCTTTACAAAAGACCCCCCCCCCCCCCCAGAGCTCACTTTCCCCCTTCCACCAGGGGAGGACAGGGCCAGACAGTCACAAACTAGGAACCCGGCCCTCCTGAGATGCCAGATCTGCCTGTGCTTGGATCTAGGACTTCCCAGTCAACAGAACTAGGAGGAATAAGTTCCTAGGACTCATAAGCCACCCAGTCTATGACATTTTGTTACAGCAGCCCAGAAGAGACTAAGACATCTACACTGGCCACCGTGCTTTGCCCAAGCACACTCAGCAAGCCCATGTCAGGCTCCACACCTACTGTATGCGATGCTCTGCTCCCAAGGTATCTCCAGAGCTTATTCTCTCACCCCTTTTGCTCAAATATAACCTTTTCAGAAAGGCCTTCCCAGGACTTCCTACATAGATTCCACCAGCCGGTGGCCCCTTCCTTGCCCATTTGTTCTTGACACCTTATTCGGTCAATTTCTGACATATTTATCATCTTCTCATGTGACTTGTTTCCTCTGTCTCTTCCTCCCACCTCCTAAAATGGAAGCTCCAAGAGATCAAGGATGCTTGCCTCTTTTCCTGCTGCTATAATCACACTGCTTCAAACACAGCAGGTGACCTACAAATACTTGTTGGATGAGACTGGCACAAAGAATAATCTTATTACAGATTCAGGAGAACTTCACTCATGTTCCTGGGGTCTTGAGGGAAAAGAGTAAAAGCATATTACAGATGCATATACAGCGCAGCCCGGACAGTTCTACCACCAGTTCCCTTCCATCCAGGGTGCCGGTGCGTGACTCCCTTTCTATGTCCCCCGCTCTCAACACTGAGAACACCTGGGATCAGTTCACAGACAATGCACTTAAACAAAAGCCCGCCCAGCATATTTTGATGGTGTGTATGGCCTACATCCCTTCCTGGTCCCATCGAGGCAGCCACCCTCCCCTCTGCACCCTGCTCACACCAACCCCACACTGTTCTGCTTCTCCTCACCCCATAAGGGTCCCACCTGTTAATCCGTCCGTGGAGGGAGGTCCTCCCACACCTCTGGTGCTCAACATTCAGCTCTCCCCACCTCCCGTCCCCCCAGAATATCCCAAAAGCCAAGACCCCCATTCCAACTCCTCCTCTACTTTCTCTGGAATACTTAAAATCTTCTAAGGTCTTATTTGCACACGTGTCTGACTTTCAGGAGCAGATCATCCACTCTGTTCACCCCTGTGACCCTGCTGCCCGGACCACTGGGCAGAAAGGGCGATAACTGAATGCACTCCTGCAGGCAGGGCTGTGTCCCTCTTTGCCGTCAAAGGCACCGACCCTGGAGGTTAAGAGACTCCCGACGGCAACGAGACCCTGGGCCTATCCCCTCTACCTCGCAGGACCTGGAGCCAGACGGCAGCAACGCCTCTTCCGTGCTGCACACAACGGTCCATTCTGCGGCTAGAAACTTGCGGGAACCGCAAGCCTTTCATTGATGAGTGGCCCTCCCAGCCAACCTGCACTCGCGCCTCCAGGCAAATATCTCCGGATGAGCCAGGGCCCTAAAAAAGGTCGCAGAGAGGGGCAGCTTCCCCCGGCATTTGGCCCGTCACCCCGGGGAGCCCCGGGGCTGGGTACGTCAAGGAAGGGCCCCCAGCGCCCGCTCGCGCGCCCCCCCGCACCACTGCATCCCGGCAGAGGCTTCCCGGGCCGCACGCCCGAATAAAGCAGAGGAGGCGTTTCCCCAAACAGCCGCAGAAACGGGGAGCGGGAGCGGAGGAGGGGGCTTCCGCCGCGGCGCCGGACCCCCAGCCCCGCGCCCGGCCCGGGGAGGCCCGCACCTGCTGCAGGGACGCGCAGCCCTGACACCGCGACAGGTCCGCCGCCGTCCCGGGCGCCGCCGAGTGGGTCTCGCCCGGCATCATGGTGCCAACGCCGGGCCCCGTGGGCCCGCGCGCCTCAGGGACCCGCGGCCTCGGCCCTGTCCTCCCTCTGCTGACGCTGCCGGGGCCGCCGCCTGCCAGGCCGCTTCCCGCCGGGTCCGGGCGGGTCCATCCGTGCACAGAGGTCCCCGTGGAGGTGGCGAAAGGCTCTCCCGACCGGAGCCGCCTCGGGCACTGGAGAGAAACGCGACCCGGCGCGGCCCCCGAGCGCGACACCGCCCAGCCAGGACCCCGCCCCGCCCTAGCTCGCCCCGCCCCCCGCCGCGGCCCGGGGCTGCCCGCGGCGCCGCCTGAGCGGAATGGGCAGGGGAGCCGGGCCGGGACGGCCGGAGAGGCGCCCGCCCGGGACGAGTCCGGGAGCCCGACAGCCTCGAAGGTGCACCCCTTGTGCTGTCTGGGCGGCGACTCTTCCGTTGCCGGCTTGGGTGTGACAGACTTTCCATAGACACCCACAGCCGCCGGCCAGGGGGCGGGGACCTTGGGTGACGTCACTCGGGCGCCCGCCGGCCCGGAAGGACCCGCACCCGGCGGGCAGGTGTGCGACTTGTGACCGGAGGGAACCGCTCCGCGCCAGTCCGGCGGGTCCCGGAGGGGCCTGGAGACCGCGGCGCGCCGCCCCCGCGGTCCTTGCCGCGCGCCGTGGGGCGGCCGGACACCTCCAGGCCGCATGCGCGCCTCGGGACCGGGGAGGAAACCAGCGCCGCCGGGGCGGCTCGGGCGCGACCCCTCGGAGCGCGCGGGGCTTCTCCCGTCACCCGCCCCCGCCCCCCTCCGAGGACCGCTCGCCCGCCCGCCCTGCCCCGCGCCGCCGTGTAAGGTCCAGATCCCTGGCATCCCGCCCGCCGGCTCCTTCCAGAGCGCTGGGCTCGCGCTGCGGAGCGACGGGTCCGGGTCGGGGGACCGGGGGACCGGGGGACCCGGTACCGGCGGGGGCAAGGAGCGGCGTGTGCCTGGGCCGCGCGGGACCCTCTAGGAGGCCCGGCCACCCCCCGTCTCCGGATTCTGATCCCAAACACGTAGATTTCCAGGGGAACTGCCCTGTGATTCAAGGTTCCCCAAATAACTGGAGGTTTTGTCCAGATCAGTAGTTCGTCCCCGCCCCCCCCCCCCCCCCCCCCAGCACGGCTGGAGCCCTCCTCTGCCCTCCTCTGCCCTCCTCTGCCCTCCCGGCCTGGTCGCCGCCGCCTGCGCCCGCGTCTGGACGGCCTCCTCCCGGCTCCCTCCGCCGCCGCCCGCCGGCCGCCTCCACCCTACGTGACACCCGCCTTTTCCGCACTGATCGTTTGCGACCCCCACCTCTTGACTTGGATCACAGTGATGGTCACGTCTTCTTGGGCCTCTCCGTTTTCCTTTAAACCTTGTGAAGGGCCGTGCACAGTAGCTGCTCAGTGAATGCCCGAGTCAACCAAGTTTGCTGCGAGTAACTGAAGGTCAAGAAGAATCCGCGCCCACGTTCAAGGATGAAAGTGCATTTGTTTCTACCACGACCTTTCTCGAGCCAGTGCTGCAGACATTGAGAGAAAGAAGCAAAAATCTATGTGTAACGCAGGGCAAGCAAACTCTGTAAAGAGCCGCGTGGTGATGATTTTAGGATTTGGGGGCCCTACAGATCTCTGCGCATATTTGTCGATAGTTTTGGTTTGTGAAGAACCACTTTTAAGAACAAAACCTGCCCCCCCGCCCCCCCCCCCTCGGTCAGTGGAGCGGGTGACACTTGATCTGGAGGTCCTGAGTTCAAGCCCCAGGTTGGATGTAGAGGTTACTTGAAAAGTCTTAAAAAAAAAAAAAACAAAAAACGTGAAATTCATTCTTACGTTGCAGACTGTACAAAGACATACGTTATAGGTATAACGGGAGTTGAGGTGGGCCACTGATCAAGGAGCGCTGAAAACTAGGTTTCCCCCTTTCCCACGTGGGGAGCCACAGCTGTTCCTCATTGTGATGGAAACAAGCAGGTGTCTATACCGCAGACAGTGGTGAACGGTCCATTTGGAACCACACACCTGGCTTTAAAGTCCAGCAAGTGTCCAATTTGAGCTGCTGTTGTCTTACAGAGGATCAGCTGCCGTTCAAGTGAAAAGTGACCAGGACGGGGCCAGGTGCAAGGCACCTACTAGGCAGAGTAGTTAAGTAACAAGTTCTTGATGGCATCATCCATCTTGGAAAACAAATGTATCCTTAGCCTACTCACAAAAGTAGTTTGTGGTGTTTTGGTTTGGAGTTTTCAGTTTTTTCAAAAAAATCATTTTTCTCATCAGACTTCCAAGAAAAACGTTGCATTTTTCTGCCTGTGTCCTCACACCTGGAGAGAAGTCTAGATTCGGGCTTCTGATGTGGGGCCTCCCTGTGGAGTCCAGTCCACAGTTCAGAGATCAGACCCTAAAAATCTCAGGTTTTGCTTCAGGACCTCCCAGGTGCTCTCTCAGTAATTTCTCCAACCTAAAGCTTTAGGATGTCACATAACTAAGATGTGACATGAACTGATGATTTAATTTATTAATACGTGCTTCCACTGAAACAGTTAATAGATCTGGTCCAGAGGCCAAGGAGATTACCATCATACATACTCAGAATGGAAAACGATTTGTTGCCTAGAAGTTCCTGTGTTTTGCTTCATGAAGCGCCTTCCTCTCATTTGATGCACTTTCCATAATAAAAATAAACTATGTTGCATTATTTATTTTAAAACTCCTCTATACATTTTATGGAGTCAGAATCTGATGAAGTCCTGTGCGTTTCCAGACCTGCGATGTAATGTAACAAATGGCCACAGGATGCCAGTCTTTCCCTGTGTGTTGGACACAAATGGACTTTAGGGAGGATGGAGCTCACTCAGATAGCAGAAGAATCCATTTCCTACAACAAGCATGTGCAATAGAGCACAAAACCGGTGTGACTGTTAAGGATGAAGCACAATTTTAAAGGACTCTCACAGTTGTGTGACCCTCTTCGGGAGCACACGTTCACTTCCCTCGTAGGGTATTTTGTGATCACCAAGCAGCTGTAACAGCTTGTCGCGTGAAATGCTTCCTGTGGCTTCTGGGATCTGGAGAAGGGAGGTAGCAGTCTCGGAGAGGCGAGGGAGACAGGATTCTGTTAGGGAGCGTTGGTGTGCACGGTGCAGCCCACCCCTCCTAAAGAAGAGGGCAGGAGAGGGAGGAGGGGGAAGAAGTGTGGGGTGAGCGGCTCCAAGCTAGACATGTGCCCTGGCGTGACTCAGTGGGAACCCGGGAAGGCCAGTGGTGGGAGATGCCTGAGGCCGTGGGGAGTGGGGTGGGGCACACCAGAAGCAAGCCACATGTCGGCTTTGGACAAAAGTGAGGGTATTCTGTGCACTAGATCCTGCAGGCGTCCCGGTGGAAGCTGTCCGGGCCCCAAGAGGACGGCCAGGAGGCACGTAAGATGCCTAGCAGGTGTTCGAGATGCCCAGGGCCGAGGCAGAGTGGAAGCAGACAGCCGGAAGTAAAACGTGGCTCCCACACACCCCCCTCAGGAGAAGCTCAGCTGGAGAGGGGCTGCCCTCGCCCCATCCTGGGGTCCACTGCTCAGGGAAGTATTTCAGTTTCTCTGAGGGATTCGAGACCTCCCTGGCACCCCTGCAACTAGCTTGCAACTACATTCTGGTTGAGCGTCCGCAGCAGCGGCCTGGCTCCTAAGACCCGCCCAGGCTCTCCACCACCTGCCGGTGGGAACAGAGATGCACCCCAAGGCACTGAGCCTGTCCCCCCCCCTTGCATACCCTGCACTGTGATACTGGGACCGTGGAGCCACGTGGCCACCTTGCCCGCTGGGGTCCGGCAGGCCCTGTGGAGAGCAGGGCACTGGTCCGCCTCCGCCTCCCCTCTCCTCCCGTTGAATTCTGGGTCCTGTCCGGGTCTCTCATCCTTGCTGTGCCCCAGGCCACATCTGATTTTATCCCCAGTTTCTCTGACATTTGCAGAACCAGACTGACACGGGACCCCGCGTCCGAACGCAGAGACCCAGGCCAACCCAGCAGTCCCCCCTCCTCGGATGCCTGAGTTGGAGCTCGGGCGGCACGTCCTCCGAGTGTCCACAGTTTGCTCACCCCATCCTCTTCCCTTGTTACCTGCAGCCTGAGGAGCGGTAGGAGCTTCTCGCGGGATGGGAGGTCCCCGCAGGGCTGCAAGCAGGGACTCCCCTCAGTAGCCCGTCTGTGCAGCTCGTCCTCTGACCTGAGCAGGTCGTGAACCCGAGTCACAGCAGAACCAGCCACAAGCTGTCTCCTCATCGCCTCATTGCCTCTCCTCCCAGCCCAGCCCTGGAGCCTTTTCCGGGGGGGGGGGGGGGGGGGGGAGGGGTGGAGATGCTGGAGGCCAGAGCCCACCCGTGCCTCTATCTCCCCGACCCCTCCCGCTGGCATCTGAGAGGAGCTAAGCCACCGTAACTTGTGCTGCATTTTGTGTTGCTGGGAAGTGTCTGTGAGGCCCCCGGGCTCAGACGTGGTCCAGGGTGAGAGGCCCCAGGGAGCCGGAGTCACAGGAACTGGTGGCGGGACCCTCAGCAGGGCACCTTCATGAGGGCTGTGTCCAGTGGTGCCCTTGCACATCTGCCTTACATGCGCCGTGTGCCCCCCTCCGCGATGCCCTTCGCAGCAGGCTCCAGGTTCCTGGCCTGCACACCAGGCCGCTCTAGGCTGCCACCCTGCAGGGTGGCACTTGGCGTCCCAAGCTGCACATCCTGCAGTTCAAGGCTCGTGCCCGCGCACCTGCTCTGGGGACCTCCCTGGGATTCTTCCGCATGTCTCATTTTTCTTTTTTAAGATTTATTTACTTTGGAGTGAGAGACCAAGTGTGTGTGCAAGCAGAGGTGGGGGGAAGGGTGGGGATGGACAGAGAGGGAGGCAGCGAGAATCTTGAGCAGGCTTCACACTGAGCAGGGAGCCCAATGTGGGACTCAATCCCAAGACCCTGAGATCATGACCCGAGCGGAAGTCAAATGCTCAACCGACTGGCTACCCAGGCGCCCCTGCAAGTCTCATTTTATTGTCTTATTTTGATACCATTCCCACTCTTCCTTTTACCCTCCCACCCCTGCCACTCCGCGCAGCTGAGCATCATCAGGCTCTGCGGTCCCATCTCCACCTGCCCCCCCCCCTCGGCCCCACAGCTGCCACTACCCTCCAGGGACCTCCAGCTCCGATGGCCAGGGAACCCCTCACTGCGAGCTCTCCCCCCTTCACCACCAGCCATAAGTGGCATCCAGCTGCTCATGACAGTGATGCCGCAGAGAGGAGAGGTGGACAGGCTCCGGATTCAATGCACCGTCTCTGCTGCAGCAGAAACAAAGTCGGGACCCCCTTCCACAGCCCGCATGGCTCCCCTGGATCTGGCCCAGGCCACGCTTTGTCACGCACCCCCACTGTCCTCCAGATCTTCTGGGGCCGGCTCATTCCCCTGGTCCGGGCCTCATCCCACCTGCCCCTCACATACGGCTCTTGTATTTCCTTTGCAACACTACCCCACTTGTCCCAGAAAGTAGATAAACGTGAGCGATGTGAAGGGGCCGAACTCGAGCCAAGCCTTGCCTTGCCCCCTGTCCTCCTCCCCGGAATGTGAGCCGGGAGTGGCCACCTGCCCAGCTTGTGTTTCCCAAAGCTCAGAGCCACAGGCCGTGTGGGGTGCTGGGAGCACCTGCTCGGCAAGGGGACAAGTGTGCTCTTCGGCAGCTCTAAGTGGCTGTTAGTGTAGAAGCAAACGAGCGGAGAGTCAGAGTGATGAAGCGCTTGTCTCCCACATCACAGGGAGGAGGTGGCAGAGATGCGTCCCCAGAGCCACACCTGCCTCTGCGCCCATCGGGGCCTCCACCTGGCTCTTCCCCAAACTTGGCCTAACACCCCAGCACCTCCCGTCTGAGGGTTCCCTGGGCTCTCCCGCACCTCCACCCACCCGGTGCCCTCCTGCATCTCCCCACATCCACCTGAGAGCCGTCCAAGAGGTTTTTCCTGCCAGGTCCCTGTGCTGCGACTCCTTTAACGTGGGCCTGGTTCCTGCTCACCTGTGTTCACAGAGACCAGAGACAGGGGCCGTTCACCTTGTCTTCTCTTTCCCAGTGTTCATTCATCATGCAGCAAACATCACTGGATGAGAACATGTGCCGGAGATTGGAGCAGGCCCACAGCAAGCCTCAGGGAGGGGGCGCGGGACACACCTCCCTGCCCTCGTGCAGCTTGCTCCCTCCCTTCCTCTGTCAGCCTGGACCCTCACCACCAGGCTGGCTTCTAAAAAGCACCTGCGCCGCAGGCCCAGCCAGCTTCCAGCTGCTTCCAGCACCAACACCGGCTGGACAATTTGTGGGGCCCAGTGCAGGATGAACACCAGGCCCCTTGTTCAAGGCATAGTAAAGCTTTTTAAATGCCAACAGCAAAGCTCGAGAGCAAGAATGAGCCCTGGAGAGTGGATGGTGGACTGGGAAGGGGCCCTGCTCCCACACTCCCAGCCTGACCTGCTCCGAGCCTCCTGCCCCACGGGGTCTCCCCTCCTCCCAGGCCACCCTCCCTTGCAGATGCAGCAGCTCACCACAGGGGAGCTGGGCTCCTACTTGCCCCAGCCCTCCTCCCCCTTCTAGGCACCAGGTTCCAGCCCGTCCAGGGGCACTGACTGATTTCTCACCCTCACCAAACTCTGATTCCTGGCCTCATGCTTCTCTCTCTGTCTGTCCAGGCCCTTCATGATTCTGGTTACACAGGACCTTTACCGCCTGTGCTCTTTGTTACTCGTCTCTCCCGGGCTATGATCATAAGGCTCTAGGAAGCCCTGGGACAACTGCCGAGCGACCCCAGGAAGCAGCCCAGGAATGGAACGTTTCTTTTTCTTTTTTTTTTTATTTAATTTTATTTACATTCAATTAACATATAGTGTATTATTAGTTTCATAGGCAGAGTTCAATGATTCATCTGTGTATACAACATCCCGTGCCCATGACGTAAGAAATGGAATGTTTCTAGGAAGGAACACTGTGGGGGCGGGGGAAGGGGGCTTCAGGCAAAACTGACCTAACAGGATGTTTGCCAGAGACAGCCAACGGGACTTCTCTAGGGAACAGTGGATTAGGCTTCAGGAGGGTCAGATATTGAGGAGGGGGGGGGTTCTGGTTAAATAGACTCAGTGGGACTCTTGATAAGATTGGGACAGGGCGCCCGGGTGGCTCATTGGTGAAGTGTCTGCCTTCAGCTCAGGTCATGATCCTGCAGTCCAGGGATCCAGCCCTGCATGGGACTCCCTGCTCGATGGTGAGTCTGCTACTTGCTCTCCCTCTGTCCCTCTCTCTCTTTCTTTCTCTCTCTCTCTCTCTCTCATAAATAAATAAAATCTTATAAAAAGGGGGAAAAAAGCCACACAATGGAGAGATGAGCATAGAAGCCCCGGAGTCAGGCCCTCGTTGAGAAGAGACCTCAGAGTGTTGCTGGCGTTGGGTCAGAACAAGAGGCAGCCACTGTCTCCTCGTGCCCACTGCTGCCAGAGCAGATCTGCTAGTGGGGCTCCCCCAAGATGCCACCTCATGGAAGGATGGCACCCCCAGGAGAAATGGGAGCCTCTGCCAGAGTCAGAGCCAAGGCCTGCTGAGGGAGGCTCTGCTCCTAGGAAGTCCACCAGGACATTTCCAAGTCAGACGCCTTGTAAAGAACCTTACCACCTCGAGGCCAAGGTGATAGGAGCCGGGCAGACTGCACCAGAGAGCCGTGCGAAGAGATGCCCTTATCTTTATATATATATTTATTACATAAAATGTATATATTTATTACATAATATATACTAATTACATTTTATATATACATATATATATTATTTATTTGACAGGGACAGTGGGCACAAGCAGGAAGAGCAGCAGAGGCAGAGGGAGAAGCAGACTCCCAGCTAAGCAGGACACGGGGCTCCATCCCAGCACCCTGGGATCACGAGCCGAAGGCAGATGTTTAACCGACTGAGGCACGGAGGTGCCCTTACCAGGCACCTGCCTGCAGGTTTACATCTGCCCCCCTGGTCCTTTGAGGCAAGTGTGAGGAGGGCTCTCTACTGGACCCGGTCTGAAGACCGGTGCTCCCGTAAAGACCGGCTCCTTGTTCTACTTTCTGGGGATCCCAGCCACTGCCTAGAAACAGCCGCACCAGGCCCCGGGGAGCCATCCCCCGGTGGGAGGCCCCTCCATGGCCGGGGAGCAGCTGGGAGGGGGGGTCCGCGCCACCTCCTCCCGTCCCGCCCTCTGCACACCTCTGCCCGTGGGCTTCAGGGGTCCCGGGCAGTCCCTGTTCTACTACCGCTCCTCGGAGCCGGTGCCCTATCCCGTGGTCTCTGCGCGCTGTGCTCCCGGCCGTGCTCCACCCGCTTCCACTGTGCGTCCTCAGTGCCTAACGGTGGGTCCCACGGCTGCTGCCCGCGGTCTGCGTCCTCACGTGCCCCTCCCAGCACCCACTGTGTCTGCCCTGCCTGCCGTTCCCCTCCCCGAGCACCCGTCCCCCGCTCACGGCCGCCTTGTCCGTTGTACTGAAACACCCCTCGACTGTCACCACCCTACACCGTCATCTTTTTATCATTGGACGATGAGGTCTGCGGAAGCCCTTTCGGGCCGCCCCAGGCTGGCCCATCGGCCGTGGGCGCCACACAGGGGAAAACTTTCATGCGTTCGTGAGCTTGGTGAGGGCACTTTCCCCGGGCTCTGCGGGAGGGCCTGGAGCCTGTGGCCGCTCCTGGCAGGCGTCCTGGGGCTCCCGGAGCTGGGGCTTTGGGGTACTGCCCCGTGCAGCCCCGCGCAGCCTCGCACTTGACCCGGGCCAGGAGCTCCCTGACCGCCGTGATCGCGCAACTCTCCGGGCTCTGCCTCTTGTCCTGGGAGGAGGAACCGCTGCTCTGCATCTCAGCAGTTACTTTTAAATTTTCTTGGTGCCTGGAAGGGAGAATATGGAGTCAAGGGAGAGTTTTGTTTTTTATTTTTTCCTGGAAAAGGATCCAATGAAACACGTCTGTAACCTTGACCACAGTGTAAACCCATGGAGCTCTTCCTTTGTCATTCCTCATGTTGGACCTCCTCCTGAGAATACGGTACAGACACTTTCCAGGGACCCAGAAAAGCCCTGCACGAGGAACCAGAAAAGCCCTGCAGGTGTTTTCCCTGGGCCCAGGGAAAGACAGATTAGTAAAGCTGGGGGACCTGCATGTTGGCCGGGTGCTGGCAGGGCTCACAGCACCTTGGTTACAGTGCTGTCACCCTTCCTCCCTGATCCTGTGTCCTCAGGGGCCTGGGACCCTCTGGCTGGACACCCCCCTGTGCAGGCAGCTCCCTCTCAGCTCTCTTGCTTGCCCCCCTGCCCCGTCAGCATCCCCAGCCCCGGAGCTCAGCCCTCAACTCTCTCTCCCTCACTTCCTATCCAACCCCGGGTGTGTGGCTTGCAGGACCCGTTTTTGCCTGGGCCTCTGGCCTAGACTCTAGAGGCAGGTGCTCAGGGAGCATGTGCTCTCTCCTGCCATGTGCGACAGGCATCCTGAACATTCCCCAGCTCGCTGAATTGCAGGGCAGCACGTTCTGCACGTCCAGGGCCCAGAGCTGGGGAGTATCCCTCATGCCCCGTCCAGCTCCCCAGCAGCTGGGCAGCCACACAGTCAAAGCACCTGCGGCCCCCACCCCTCCCACCCCTCTGTCTCACGTCTGTCCCACATGCTCATGCAAGTGATGCTTTCTTTTTTTCTTTTCTTTTTCTTTTTTTTTTAAAGTGATGCTTTCAAACATAAACCAGAGCAGACTCCTCTTTGGACCAAGAGAGTGGGGAAAAATCACAATCTTCCTGGAAGACCTGTTCTTGTTCCCACCCCTCTTCCACATGCATCCCATTGTGGGTGGGGGCCTTGGGCTGCAGAGGGACACCAGGCACCCCCTGACTCTTTGTATTACTCTCCCTTCTTGCAGAATGTTCTCCCCCCGCACCATATCTGCCGACCTCTCTCCTTACCCCATTTGTGTCCCTGCTGCAATGTCCTGTGACCACAGATCTCTCCAAGACAGCGAGTTTGGGCCGTCTCTCTTTCCCTGACTCCTCGTCTTCTGAGCTCTCAGCAGCACCTGCCAACACCCATTTGTGGAGAGCTTCCCAGTGCTGGACCCATGCTTCGTGGAGGAGATACCCACCCTTTGCTCCTTCCCTTCCCACACCCTTAGTCCTGGATCATGCCTCACCTGCGGCAGGCAGTTGACAAATAGTTGCTGAAAGAATCCCTGAGCAAATAAATAAATGGCTATTCATCTGAATGAAAGTATAAGCCTAGTGAGATTAAGAACCAAGACCTCCAGCAATTGCATGCCTTGGTATTTAACCAAATGAGTTGAAGACTTGCTCCACATGAAAGCCTGCACACACGTTGGTAGCAGCTTTATTAAAAACTGTCAAAACTTGGAGGTGAGCAACATGTCCTTCAGTAGGTAAACAGATAACCTGGGGTCCATCCAAAGAGTGAGATATTATTCAGGGGTACAAAGAAATGAGCTATGAAGCCATGAAAAGACACAGAGGAGACTTCGACTGTCAGAAGCCAGCCGGACAAGGCTCCACATTGTCTGATTCCACCTTGGTGACATTCTGGAAAGGGCAAAACTGTGAAGATGGTA
Source organism: Canis lupus baileyi (assembly GCF_048164855.1). Classification (NCBI taxonomy): domain Eukaryota; kingdom Metazoa; phylum Chordata; class Mammalia; order Carnivora; family Canidae; genus Canis; species Canis lupus. The sequence goes on from NC_132868.1 coordinate 9,697,872, forward strand.
AAAAAGATCAGCGGTCGTCAGGGGTTGGGAGCAGGAGGAGGGATGAACACGTGAGGCAGGGAGGATTTTCAGGGCAGTGAAACTATTCTGCGTGGTACTGTAATGACACACACATGTCAGCATACATTTACTAGAATCTATGCAATGTACAACATCAAGAGTGGCCCCTGATGCACACCACGGGCTTGTGTGATGATGCATCGGTGCACGCTCACCCTTGATAACACGCGTACCATCTGAATGACGACAGTGACAGAGGCTATGCACAGTGTGGGGGCAGGGGCACGTGGGGACTCCACCCTTCCACTCTATTTTGCTGTGAACCTAAAAATGCTCTAAAATATAAAGTTATTTAAAAAAAAAAAAGAACAGAAAGTTGCAGACAGTGGGAGTAACAACAGAAAGTCTCCAAATCAGGAGTGAATTTGGCATATCAAAGCATCAGAAATCAGCTCAGGGTCTGGAGCATGGAGAGCAAAAAGCCACTTGGTATTAATTACTCGAAGGGATGAGGGTGGCACAGACCCAGACCCCTAACATGGGGTCTTGTAAGCTGGAGTGGAAATGTTTTAGATTTTAAATGCAAAGAGCAGCCATTAGGAGTTTTAAAAAATGGAAAGGTGTTATCTGACTTACATTAAAACCTTTTGTTCTGGAAATAGAGGGGTGCTGGGTGTCATCTCCCCAACTGGGAAGGAAGAATTGGCACAGGAGAGGAAAGTCAAGGATGTGTCCATTCCAAAATGTATGAAACTTAAAAGAGGTCGTTTACCTATCTCTTGGAAGAAGCACATAGTAAAATTATCGGGACCTCGGTGTCACAAAAAGTTTTTGAAAAGCAATGTTTTTGCATTTCTTAAGAAGCCTTAAGAAGCCATGGTTATCAAAACTTATTTCTGAAATTGATGATTCAGATTGTGGGTTGGAATGGTTGTATTCTAAGATCATGAGAATATAGCACATTCTGTAATTTGTCCAGGCAGAAAATTTTTGCCAAGAAAAGGGGGGGGGAGGAGTATCTTTCATTTAGAAGAAGTGTCTAGCAATTGTTTGAAATTTAAACAGAATGATACCAAACATCTTTGGCCAGAACTTTCCCTTTGGGCTCATCTTCAAACCCTGCCATAAAGAAAAATGGTGCTACACTTGAACACTACATTCCAGATCTGTGGCGGATGCTCCAAGAACTGGAGACCATCATTCAACATATACTAGGATGAAAACAAACCAAAACAAAACAAACATAACTTAATGTTCTTCACTGAAAAACAGACAGGGAGGTATGATTCCCCCTCCCCAAAGATCTTTTGGATGTATCCTGTTGAATTTGTTGTTATATTCTGAATTTCAGTTAAAGAAGTGATTTTCTATACAGTGAGGCATTTTATGGTTGATGAGGGAAAAAATTAAATATTTAAGCACAGGTTTCTTTCTTCCCTTCTGCAGAGAAGATGGAATTACTTCCCATTTGTATGAAGAATAAACCTGTTAGGTTGCGCAGGAGCACTAGGTGTCCTCCCAGTGGTATGGAAGCTTCGGAGTGCAATGGTGTGTGTAGGTACTGAGTTGGGGCCCATTTGGCAGATCGGTACTCAAGATCCATTCAAGACTTTTCCTCAGGTGCCTTCCCAGAGGTCAAGGGTCGAGAGGGGGTTTCTATCATTCCATATTCCATTCCAGCTCCGTCCTGCTGAGGAGGACCTCTCCTCTCAGGAGGTTACTGTCTGAGAAGCAGCCACTGTCGTGGGAAGGCTGCCAAGCAGGGGACAGGGGTGCCCACCCCGCAACCGCCTAGGCCAGTGCAGCTGACACGCAGTGCAGAGATGCTGGGTTTCTGCAGCTGCAGCCTGCTGTCTCGGGGGCCTCACCTGCTGCACCCCACAGGCAGCTTTCTGGCATCTGGAATGCATCTAAGCCTGTGTGTTCCTGAAGCAGGATTCCAGTGGTGGCCTCACCCTGCCTCACCTTCCTTTGGGTGGTGGACACAGATCCTAAGAAAGGCCTTCCAGGCTTATTCATGCAGTCCGGGGCACAGACTGCTCCTGCTTTGACCCTAATGGAAGCACGTAGTTCTTTGCACAAAGTCTGGTTTATTATTTTATTTTATTTTATTTTATTTTATTTTATTTTATTTTATTTTATATTTTTTCATTCATTCATTCATTTTAGGTTTTATTTATTTATTAATGAGAGACACAAAGAGAGGCAGAGAGAGGCAGAGTGAGAAGCAGGCTCCATGCCAGGAGGCTGATGTGGGACTCGATCCCAGGACTCCAGGATCACGACCCAGGCTGAAGGCAGGCGCTCAACTACTGAGCCCACCCAGGTGCCACCCATTGCACCCAGGGATCCCATGTCAGTTTTAAAATAGCTGGTGATTCCTGCAGTTTGCTTATTAACGTGATGTGGCTTTGGAAGCAGGATGGCACACTGTTCCCGAACCCCATCCCGACGCTGGCTCCTGCTCACCTGCCTCACTTCTGCCAACGACAGCACATTCTCCCCATCAGCCCACACTTCGCCTGCTTCCTTCCTCCTGCCTCTGCTTCCCTTCCTTCGCCTCATCACAGCAAAGTGTGCACCCGTGTGTCTGCTGACTTACACGGCCCGGCACTGGACTCCTTCCACTCCTCTCTACTGCTTTGCACACTAGTTCTCTTAAAGAGTTGCCTTTTTTTTTTTTAAAGCAGGTTGCTCTCTTGTCCTTAAAGCTTGTCACTGTGGCCAACCAGCCATAGAAGGGAGTTAACATCCTCTTCTCCTGCCTCCCCCAGCCTTCTGGAAGCTCTCTGAAGTTTAATTATCAATTAGAACATTAAATCAACCCTCAGACTCCCAACACGCCTTAGATGATCTCACCTTTCATTCCAAACGTCTCCCTCCTGCCCAGAACTTCATCCAAGTGCTCCTGTCTCTCACTTCCTGCCGCTGTCCCACAGGATGGGGGGGTGGGGGTGGGGTGCAACCCTAATTTATCTAGCCCAGAGCAGCACCCTGACCCATCCATCTGCCTGGTGTGTCATTGGTACTTCTCTCGAGCTGCTCTGTACTCTTCAGTGGGCAGGACACAGATCCTTAGAACACAGAGTGACGCAGAGTCACTGCCTTCCATAATGCATGCGGCAATCCAACTCATAAGACAGGCTTTGATCTCTAACCACACGAGGGGTACGGACACTTGGGAATGACGGATGGGAAGTACCGCTCGGGCAAATACTTTGTGTCTACTCTCAACTTGGTTTTGCATTTCTTGTGTGCTTAAAAATTTATTTTTTGCTTGTGTTTCAGATTTTCTGCCCAAAAAGTGAGGGGAAGCATATTGACTCACTTAACAGGAATCCTGCGAAGCTCAGTGTTATTTATAAAGTACCTTGTTTCTCATTGATAAATAGCAACATGAGGAAGACACTGTGATTTTCTTTATGAAATATGTTTAAGTCACAGACCTAAAATTTGGGAAAAGCAGAAGGAACTTGATAAATCTTAAACTTGACAAACATGATCGATCGTCTTTGAACCCAAGTGGTACTAATTTAGCAAAGAAGACAAAAAAAAAATCCTTGTTCCTGCCAGAGTTTATGTTTTTAATTCACTTATCTGAAAGTCTTTCCTATTCTTTTGGAAGGGGAATTCCTATTTTGCCCTAGGTTTGATGATGCATCCTTATGTTATAGGAGTAGAATGCACAGTTTCCTCATGTAAGCATCTCCCCCAACACTACAGGCTCATGCTAGAACCTTCAACTGCCCTGCTTTTACTCACTGAGCAGTGCAGATGGAGCGTGTGCTCAGGTGGGGCACTGCTCTGGGATGTGGAGGTGCTGGGGCTGCACTCTCAGGCTGAGATGCTCTGTCCCAGGATGACGCCAGAGGAACATGTGTATCTATAGGTACATGGTGTGCAAGCTCTGCAGAGTGTAGCAGCAAGCCTAACTGTGGCTTTCTGGAAATGCCAGGGGCAGTATGGCATTGTGGGGAGGCTTAGAGTTTAGGGTTTAGGCGCTCACTATGTGGCCTTGGCCAAACACTCAGCCTCTGGGAAGGCTTCTTCATGCAGCTGTAAGATGGCCCGACAGGACCTTTGTCTGTGTTGAGTTAGTTGCAAATATAACATACCTGCCCAGCAGTCGGTACTTAGGAAGGGACAGCTGCTGAGCTATGAGACACATGACATTCGTAACTTCGGCACCTGCAAATTTCTCTCTAGCCTTTTGCCTTGGCTGCGATCTCACTGGAAGCAGGTCTACCCGGCTACCTGAACCGCCCCCCCCCCCATTCTTCTAAATAATGAGAAGAGCTCACACTTTGTCAATGTTTGAACTCACCCCAGCGTTCAGCCCCGGTGCACCCACCCCTCAGTGCAGAAGGCACTCCTCTAGTTAGATGGTGGGCAGCACAGGTCTGTGGCTGGGCTGCAGCAGATGCCCTTGCCACTTACAGAATTTGTCCCCCTGCTGTCTCCAGCTCCACACTTTCTGTCACTTGAACACACCCTTGGAAGTCATTCAGGGTGTGGGTTTGGAAGTCATACAGAGAAAATGTTCTGCTCCGACAGTGGCTTCCCTTGCAAACTACCCAGGTACCCAGGCGACCCCCTCCCATCCTCACCATTGGCCCGACTGTCTCAGTGTGCACGGGGGACTTCTGGGTTTCTCTGTGAAGTGTGGCCCTCCCAGAGGCATGCTCTGCTCTAATTTGATTCAGGAATTTTTGGTGGGCCAAGTATCGAGAACCAAAGCCTCTATACCCACATAACTGACTGTCAAAATTAACATCTATTTTTTCTAACGATTTTTAAAATTTGTTTATTTGACAGAGAGAGAGCACACGCAGGGGGAGCAGGAGAGGAAGATGCAGCTCCCCGCTGAACAGGGAGCTGGATTCCTGGACCCTAGGACCAGGACCTGAGCCTAAGACAGACACTCAACTGACTGAGCCTCCGGGGCACCACCATTAACATCTATTTACTATCTCATTGTCTTGATAATCAATCTGACGTCACTACTCTAGATAACTCTTGCCCAGGAAGATAAAACTTGCAAATAACTTTATTGCTAATTTCAGGAACTTCCCCAATATTAATTTAAAAGGGTACCAAGCCACTCAATTTACAGTGAACAACATTGCATGAGTATATGCTCTCAAGGCTTTCTGAGTCTGTTTCTCCCAAACCACAGGTGACCCTTCAACAATGCAGAGGTCATGGGTGCTGACCCCCGCACAGTTGGAAATCCCCTTATAACTCTGACTCCTCTAAAACATCGCTACTCATAGCCTACTGTTGACTGGAAGCCTTACCGAAAACATAAAGTTAATTACATATCTTCTATGTCACAGGTATTATTTGCTGTGTTCTTATAATAAAGTAAGCTAGAGAAAAGAAAATCTTAAACTCGGAAGGAAGTATTTATAATACTCTACTGTAGTAATTTCATTATTTATTTATGTTTAAAGATTATATTTCCTTGAGAAAGAGAGCACATGCTGAGGGAGGGGCAGAGGGAGAGGGAGAAGCAGGTTTCCCACTGAGCAAGGAGCAGGACAGATGCAGGCTGGATCCTAAGACCCTGAGATCATGATCTGAGCCTAAGTCATAAGATTAACTGACTCAGCCAGCCAGGCACCCCTACTGTATTTATTGAAAAAAACCCATGTATAAGTGAACCCATATGGTTCAAACCCATGTTGTTTCAGGGGTCAACTGGATTATATCATGGATTTTAACCAGTTGTAATCAAGCTCCACTTCTACTTGGAAGACTGGCCTCAAAGGAAACATTAGAAACTTCATAAATATGTCACCTTTTCCAAACCCTTCCAGACAAATCTAAGACTGTCAAGGTAGTCCTAGCAAAGAGGAGACGGCCATGTGAAGACAATGGATGGGGCCACAAGCCCAGGAATACAGGTGTCCTGAAAGCTGAAAAAGGCAAAAAAAACAAAAAAAAAAAAACAAAAAAACAATCTCTGGAGCCTCCAGAAGGAACCTGTCCTGCGGGACACCTCAATCTTAGCCTGCTTGTGGACCTGTGCCCTCCAGGCTGTAAGAGAATAAATGTGTATTGTTTCAAGCCACTGAGTTTGTAGGAATTTGTTACAGCAGACACATGAAATGAATACTCTGTTTTCTCATGTTTAAAATGAATATAGAAATAGAACCCGTCTCCAGGGGTTTTACGAGAGTTCAATGAGTCAGTTCACATAAAGCACTCAGGTCAGTTGCAGCCAGCCAATAAGGAGTGTTATTACTGTATCTATTATATCTTTACCTAAAATCAAGTATCATATTACATCTATCTGCAAAGCTGCCTGTAGGCAGGATGTGTGTGTCCTTTCCAACTCAGGGGCACACAGGCCGGAAGAGCCTCTACAACTATTCGTTGACCCCATCAGCTCATTGAATAATAGACAGCTTTCTCAATCATGCAAGGTGTTCAGCCCTTAAAACTCTTTGTTAATGAAAGAAAGCAACTGCACAGATGATTCCAAACACTTACAAAGCTCTGAAGTTTTTTTTAATTCGACTTTTGAACAAATTACACAATGTTAGTGGCCACAGAATGATGTCCCTCAATCTGTCTTGATCATCCACAACTCATTTTTCCTGGATGTGTAACCCGATGATAGAGGAAACGGTCTGGGTTGGCACTGAGTGGAAGGGGCCATAAGAAATGAAGAAGGGAAGGGGCCAGATGTGAACACTTAGCTGAAGGTGATGGAGAAATGAGAGTATTCGACAGTCCCACCTGTGGTCATGAAACTAATTAATACCAGGTCCTCCAGAAAAAATAAAGGAAGAGGAGATGATGGATAGAATGATAGATGGATAGATAGGTAAGTAGATAGAGAAATGGATAGATACATATATACATATATACACAGTATCGGGAGTGAATGGGAAGGGAGAGATTTTAAGGAATTGGCTCACATGATTCCAGGACCAGATGTCATAATAACTCTCAACTAGAAAGTGGAAAGAGCAGAATGAGGCTAATGCTCTCTGGTTAAAAAGCAACAGCCACTCATATTAGCCAATGTAGAGGGGTGTTTAGTTGTGTTTAAGGTTTTGACAAAGCTCTTTGCTTATGTCCAGACTGATTTTGGAGGGATCTTCAATCTTCATTTCACCCTGTTCCACCACTCCCATTGAGTGGCCTTCTGTGACACTGGTGCTCTGTGACACTGTTTAACCTCAGCAGGAGCATAAGCGTGGCCAAGGGTGCCAGGGGCCTGCCAGCATCTGAGACTTTTTTCCCTTCTGATGTATTCACAGTTTCCAATCCATCAGGTCTTGGATAATTAAGAGCCCACTATTCCCTCAATATAGAGATAGCTGGAATACTTATGGAAGTTTCTTGGCTCATGTGTTCTCAACGGAGAGGGGAGCTTCCCACATTCTTAATCTATTGCTACATAACAAATCACCATGAATTCAGTGACTTAAAACAACACATGTTAATTATCTCATACTCTCTGCAAGTCAGATGTCCGGGCACAGCCCAGCTGGATCCTCTGCTTTGGGTCTCACCAGGCTGCAGTCAGGTCTTGGGCAGGGTCATGGTCTCATCAGAGGCCCAAGTGGGGAAAGATCAACTTCCAAGCCCTCTCAGATTGTTGGCAGGACTCGCAGGATAGAAGTCCCCATCTTGCTGCTGGTTGTCACCTGGGGACCACTGTCAGCTCCAAGAGGCTGCACAGTTCTCTGTCACGTGGCCTTCTAATGTGGTCTCACAAAATGGCAGCCCACTTCTTCAAAGGGAGCAAGGGAGACTCTCCCTTCTTCAAAGTCTATAATCAAGGATGTGATAGCCCATCACCTCTGCCATATTCTATCACCCCAAATAAGCCACAAACCCTACTCACTTTCAAAGGGTAGGGATGATACAGGACATCAGTCATTGGGGAAGATCACCTCGTGGTACATCTATCACATAACCTAAGAGTCTACTAAACATCTGTATGAACCCTTCCATTTTTAAGAAAATTGTTCCTAGTCATTACTATTTAAAAAATATATTTTATTTATTTATTTGACAGAAAGTGAGAGAGCATGAACAGGGAGAGTGAGAGAGGGAGAAGCAGGCTCCCCACAGATCCCCTCCTGGGATCATGACTTGAGCCAAAGAAGATGCTCAACTGACTGAGCCACTCACATGCCCTGTTATTACTATTTCTACCATGAAGAGATGATCACTTATGACACTTAAGTGCCACAGCTTCCTTCAGTCATGGTTTACTGGTCAGTGTGACTGAGGACTCTTCACAAATACAGTCTTAGACCAGCCATGTTCTTGGCTTCTGTCTTCACTGGTGAGAGAAGCTTCTGGAGTTCCTACTCCACCTGCCAGTGGAGGCCATTGGCCAACTGGGTCAGTAAAGCCCCAGGTAATGTGACATTTTTGAATTTTTGATTATCACACTGTTCAGGGTAGAGAGAGTGCTACTGGCATCAAGTAGACGGAGGCTAGGAATATTGAGAAAAATCATACAACACGCAGAATCATCCCACCTCACACATCCAGGGTGCCAAGGCTGAGAACCCCTGGTCTCAATCCTTAAGTGAGAACATTGAGCTAAAGATTGTTCTGGGACAGGGAGGGTATTTACAGAGGTGCTCTTTTCTCTCAATCATGCCTCCTAGCTCAACCCAATGGAAGTGAAGAGTGACAGTCACCTGGTTGCAGAGCACTCACCGAACTCAGCTGGTATGCAATCCCATAGCAATCCTGGGTAGACATTCAGGGGCAATACCAATGAGGCAAAAATTGTAAGTGCTGCAGACTGGGAAAAGATTTATGGGGCCTTAAGGAATAAAAGACGCAAGCCTAAGAACTCCACAGGATGGGAGCGCTGAGAACACCCTGGAGACAGCTGGGCCCACACCCTCATTCTGCGGACCAGAAGGCAGAGCCAGGGTGGGGCGGCAGGTCTGGGATAGACAGTCCTGTGTCCCCCCACCTCTGTGTCTTCAGTGAGTGGACACACAGGGCTGGCCAAGGGCAGGCAGCAGGACCTGCCTCATCTCCTCACTGTGCTGCTCGGAGGTGGGCCCTCTTGGGGGAGCAAATGCCATGTTGGAGGGGCCTGTCCTAGCTCAGCAGCACAGCCCTCTGCTCTGGTGGCGGTGGGGGCCAGTGGGGGGGTTCCTGTGCAAGTGATGGACAGTCGGCCTATCCAATCAGGTGTGTCCTGGCAGGGCGCCGGCTGATAGAGAGTCAGTGGGCCATGTCCCCAGGACAGGAGCATTATTACAGATTTAACAGAGTCTTCACTTAGAGACAAGGCTCCTTAATGAGGGGACCCCCGGGCATCAGCGCACCATATAGGAAAGCTCAAATACAGAGAGAGAGAGAGAGAGAGAGAGAGAGAGAGAGAGAAATTGGAAAAAGTGTAGAGGAATAGACAGTATCACTTGTGATTATAAAAATATAATGAATTTCTTTTGCATGCTACTTTCTATGGAGGTATATAAAATACATCCTTTCTGTGGAAAATGTGAAAGATAATATTCTACAAATATATATATATTCTATTAACATATTTATATTTTCTAACCATGTGACTGTCACAAATGCAATTTTATAATCATTTTTTCACTCAACAAAGAACTCTAAGCATAAATATGAATCACAGTTTTTCCATATGGCTGCAAAACATCCCACTAATTGATTTGACTTCATCCCCGCAGTTGTGCACTTTGGTCAGAGTGGCTCAGCCCCAGCACCCTGGGCTCTCTGGGCTGGGCAGGCCTGTGCACAGCGCTGAGCAGCATCCCTGGCCTCTGCCCCCTGGATGCCAGGAACGATCAAAGCTGTCTCCACCTGTGGCCAAACGTCCACCAGGGGCTGAATCACCGAAGGTTGAGAACCAGTAATATAAGTTGTTTTTTTTTTTTTTTTTGGTTTGTTTGTATTAACGTTTTTCTTTAAAGACTTTTTAAAAGATTTTATTTATTTTTGAGATACAGAGAGAGAGGGGCAGAGATACAGGCAGAGGGAGAAGCAGACTCCACGCAGGGAGCCCGATGTGGGACTCAATCCCAGGACCCTAGGATCACGCCCTGAGCCAAAGGCAGATGCTCAACCACTGAGCCACCCAGGTGTCTCTTTCTTTAAAGATTTTATTTATTTTTAAGAGAGAGAGTAGTGGGTGGTTGAGGAGCAGAGGGAGAGGGACAAGTAGACTCTGTGCTGAGTGTGGAGCCCAATGTGGGGCTCGATCCAATGGCCCTGAGATCCTGACCTGAGCTAAATCCAAGAGTAAGATGCCCAATCAACTGAGCCACCGAGGTGTCCCCCACCTTTTAAAAATTTTTTCTAAATATTTTATTTGTTCATTTTTTAGAGAGAGTATAGGTTGTTTTATTTTGTTTACTTTGACTATCATTACAAAAGCTGCTTCCACCCAAGTACACCCAAAGCGCACATTCCTAGATGCTATATTACTATTGCAGAAAAGACACATCCATTGAGAACTCTGATAATTTTTTGCCAACTTTCTGTCCAAGTATCATTTTAAAAGGTTAAAAGCACAACCGTCACACGCATATATAGGGAGCCTATGCAGGCTGGGGAGACTGGTTCAGGAGGAAGCAGAGTGAAACCCCTGGAGGCAGCTGTTCAATCTCATGCAGGAAGGAGGCTCTGACCTTGGGCTGCATCCTCTGCATGGCTCCAGAACATCGGTCATCTTTGCATTGTGGTCAGTCTTCTCTGGGTCAGTGTGGACTCCTACTGGGTCGTCAAATACGCTGATCAATGGAAAAGAATAAATCAAACCAAGGTAGAAACCAAGAATAAATCAAACCCCTAATGACTCAGATAGGTCTTGGGAGGCTATTGCACACCCCCTCCATGCATCCCTGGAAAGACAGAGCCATCCTCCTGTCTATTTCTGCATTTTGATATTTTTCTCTCTTACTATTGCCTTCCTGAGGTTGGGCAAACTGTCTTATTCCTTCAACTTTGCTCCCCTGCCCCAGCCACCACCCGCACAGAGGAGGAGCATTCCTTTTCCTTAGCGTCCATCACCCATCAGACAGGTACCCGGTGTCCTCGTTCCGTCCCTGTCACTGCTGTGAGCTCCAAGGTGTTTTCATACATTTAGGGGCTGCTTTCACGGTGACTTATTTTGCCTGCATATCCTTTGTTGATTTTCCTACAGGGAGTCCCACTTTTCCTCATCCGTTTGCAACCCACTCATCTATGTATCATCTGCCTCTTATCAATATCAGAAATGTTTCTCCAAATTTCTCTTTAATAGAGAACTCGATACAGAATCCGGTCCACCAGGATCTGTCTTTGTGGTTTCACTTCTGAGATGTTATGTTGAAAAGTCCTTTCTCAACCGTCGGCTTAAATCTTCACCTATGCTTCCTTCTAATATACCGTGAAGCTATTATTTTTTTTTTATTTTTTAAAGATTTTATTCATAAGATAAATAAGATTTATTCATGAGAGACACACAGAGAGAGGCAGAGACAAAGGCAGAGGAAGAAGTAGGCTCCATGCAGGGAGCCCAGTGCGGGACTTGATACCAGGACCCCGGGATCACGCCCTGAGCCAAAGGCAGACACTCAACCGCTGCGCCACCAGGTGCCCCAAGAAGCTATTATTTTATCCTTAAGTTTGTGTTCCATCCGAAGCCCCTTTCTAAAAGATGAGGGGTGGAGATCCAGCTATCTTTTCCCCTAAGAGTTAGCCAGTTTTCTTGACTCTCTTGAATTATCCATGTTTTAAGCCCTACTGCTCAGATGTGCAGTCTCTGTGAGGAAGAGCCTGCTCTGGACTGCCTGCCATCCCGGCCCCAGGCCACGAAATGTAAATCGCTATTGATACATAACACACTTATTTATCTGCCCAAGCAGGTCTCATTTTAAGTGTCACAGTGTTTATTTGCAAATGGGAGCGTGACTATTTGTATAGAACTTAGATAGGTAAAAAGGTGTTTTATTTTTTTTTATGGACAGTGGTTTTTCATGATCTTATCAAACCAACTATTTTCCTATTAAACAGATATTTTCAGTTCTTAGTGAACACTGTGAGGGCATGGAATTTCCCTCTGTCTTAAATATTCTTACCAGGCATGCTTTTCTGATGCCTGAGTGTCTGGGAATGTTTAGATCCAGGATTATGGGGGTGGGGTGTGCAGGAATCGCCTGGAGGGGGGGGCATTTGGACACTTGAGAAAGTGCAGACCCTCCTATGCTCGTAACACAGCATGATCAGAGCGCTTGCAATAACCAGTCAGCAGCTCTTTATGTGTTTGTTTGTTTTTATTAACCTCTGAACCAATTTTCTCAAACAAGGCTCCTCCAGTCCTATGACATTTATCAGAGTGACTGTAGAAAAATTCTTTCAAAACAGGAGGGTTAGAAAATACCCTGTTACCCCATGTCGAGTGAGGCTCCCTGCAGCAGGACTTCTCAGGAACTTTAATCTGTTCCTGTATCCCGTGACTGTGATGGAGAGTGTGATGGAGAGTAGACCTTGGCACCTTCCTCCAAGACCCCAGTCAACACTAGGCCGTCTAAGCTCTGCAGCCTGGCAAGCTATCTCCCTGACACTATTATTTTTCAAGCAAAACTGAAAAAGACAAAATGTCGCCAACATAGAGAAAGAAAACAGCTATAATTAATGGCAATTGTTGACAACAAGAACACGATCCACTCTATCTGGGGTGGCGGTTTCAGCTTCCCCGGGTGAGCTCTGTAGGTTTTCTTGGCAGGCCTGCTGCTCCCCAGGGAGGAGTGCAGGGGAGGACCTACCGTCGCTCTCTCCTGGAGCAATGATGGCTTGCGGCCGTGGGACGCTGTCGCCGGGTGGGATCTGCACCTGCCGAGTGCACAGCACATGTGGTTACCTTCCCTTTGCTGTGTGTCCTGTCACATACAGAACAGCCACATGTCAGCTTACGGTCCTCGGGGTCAGGAATCCCACTCGGTGCGGCTGGGTTCTCTGCTCGGGGGCTCACTCGGTGAAGTCAGGGTTGGCCGCCCTTCCTTCCTTTCTGGAGACTCTGGGGAAGATTCAGCTTCCAACTCATGTGGGCTGTTGGCAGAATTCATTTCCTCACGGTTGTAGGACTGAGGACTCTAGGTCCTGGGGGCCGTGCATGCTCCTTGCCGTGGGATCCCTCCTCTTCCAAGCCAGTAACAGGGAATCTCCCTCGTGTTAATCCCCTCAAGCCTCAAGTCTCTTTCTTCAGGAAGCGCTCCATCCCTTCTAGGGGCTCACCTGATTAGGTCAGGCTCACCCAAGATAATCTCCCCATCTTGAAGGCCATTTGTTTTAGACCTTAATCCTGTTTACAAGATCTGGTCAGGGCAGTACCTACATTAGTGTTGAGCAAACATCTGGGAGACAATGTGTGTGCACAGTGGGGTTGGGGGAGCATTGGGAGTCGGGGGGGGGGCGGCCATGTGAGGGTTCTTCTTGCCACCTTCACTTCCCATGGGTGGGGCGCCAGCCAGTCCTGCACTTGCCTTGGAAATTTTCTGTGCTGCTAAGATGGTCCGTATGTCTTTGGGGAAGTAAAAAATGAGTCAGAAGAGATTTGATCTCAGAGTTAGTAGAACATGTGAGAAGCCCAGGGAGGCTCCCAAGAAGCTCATGCTAACAACCAGGCCACGTTTTTTCCACGTCTGGCAAAATCGCTTCCCTCGGTGCTGCCTGCCCTTGCTGTCCTGGGGATGGAAAGCATTTGTGCAGTGGTTCGATGGTTGCCTTTTACTGAATTATTTTATTTTATTTTATTTTATTTTATTTTATTTTATGTATTTATTTTTTTACTGAATATTTTAAAAAGACTCTATTTGAAGCCCCATTTGTCGTCTGTGGCTGAAATAATGCTCAATGTACTGGGGGCAGTTAAATCATTCACAATTCTGGCACTGCTCTTCTTTATGGGATGTTAAAATTATTCATGTTTTGTTTGTCCTTTTTATCTTTTAAAGATTTTATCCATTTATTCATGAGAGACCCAGAGAGAGAGGCAGAGACACAGGCAGAGGGAGAAGCAGGCTCCATGCAGGGAGCCCGATGCGGAACTCGATCCCAGGACCCCGGGATCACACCCTGGGCTGAAGGCAGGTGCTCAACCACTGAGCCACCCAGGTGCCCCTTGTTTGTCCTCGATGATCATTCAACAGAGACTGCCATCGCCAAGCCCCCAGACTGACACTTGTAACGAGGGTGTCAGATCCTTGCCCTCCTTGCTTCGCCGGCTACACCTGACCTCACCTTCTGAGCTCCTCATCCCAACTTTCTAAACCTCACTCTATGCTTTCAGTGAAATGCGGGAAGTGAAAACATTTAGCCAAACCAGATGCCCTGCGGTCACTGGTTGGTCACAGCACCCCCTTGTAAGCCAGTTTCTGGGGGGCCGTGTGGAACTGGGGAGATGCTGAAGGAGCAGCCCCTCTGCTCCCCTGCCACACACCCCCCTGCAGGAACCGCCAGCCTTCCCACTGATTCCCTGTTACAACGTGAGACAAGCCTCCCCTGGGGGCTGAGAGCACAGCCCCCACCGCACGCTCCCCCTGCTCCAGGGCCCGTCACCCCCCCACCCCAGCTCTGATGTCATAGGTACCACGGGCCCAGGGAGCGGGGCCGGGCTGAGTTTCTCAAGCAGGCCACACTAATATCATTAAGCCGCCTGGTTTTAATTTGCAACCACTTCCCAACTGTCTACTTAGAAGTGTTTAAAGCCAAACTCTTTCATTCTTTCCACCATTTACTGGTGATTGGAGAAGTTTAATGATCATCCTGTGAGGAGGAGGAAGGGATACACATCAGGCAGAGGCAGAGAGTGATGAGAAAGAAGAATTACAAGCTGGAAGGGAAACGCAAGATAATAAAAGTGTAATTTAAGACATCATACTTGTACAATTACCGCGGTGTGTCACGCTTAGCAGGGAGTCTAAATTTATCTCACTGCTGATAGTCCACTGTGAGAAATAAAAATGTACGAAAATCTGGGGGGCGTTCCAGAATTTCTCAACAACTTTATCTAGCGCGGTTCAGCGTGTGGGCAGGAGAGTGGGGGGGACGGCAGGGCCTTCGTGGTGTGGGCCCGCAGCCACCGTGCTGCTGGGGCCGAGCTGGCTGCCCCCGCCCCCCCCCCCCCGAGCCAGCAGAGCCCCCTGGGCCTGGGACAGAGCGAGGACCCGCTGCAGCGCCGCCTCGCATGCCGGGCCCCATCCTGTCCCGGAATAGGGGGGGTGGCGGTGAGCTCAGTTGTTCTGGACCCCTCCTCCCTTCCCCGTGCCCACAGGGATGCCCCCTCCCCGAGTCCCCCTCGCGGACCCCCGATCTCACGCTTCTCCATCAGCAGCCCCACCGCCCACACACGTCACTCGGGCTGAGATCTCGGAGCACAGATCCAGTGATGAGAGGTCCTCCCCGGCCCGCGTCCCTCTGCCTCCCTCCTCTGGCCGGGCCACGTCTCAGCCGCAGGCCACCGGGGGGGATCCCGCCCCAGTACCTAATGTCCCCCTGGGTGCCAGAGGGATGAACTCCCAACACCAATGACATCACTTGGTGCCCCTGCGCAAGCCCCTCCCACAGCTGCCATCTGGCTTTAAATAAAATACAAATATGACCTCGGCGTGCAGCCTGCCTTCTCTGTTGCTGCCTCGACATCCCCCTGGCCTCTGAAAGGGGCCTCTCCTTTCCGTCCACCATGTAAGCCGCATCCCTTCCCACCTCAGGGCCTGTCAGGTCCCGAGCCCTGTCCATGGAGTGCACTTCCTCCAGATCTTTCCTTGGCTTGTAGGCCTCTGCTCAGTGTCGCCTCTGCTCGAGTGTCGCCTCTGCAGAGGGCTTCCCCCATCGGAGGATGGGGGCTCCATGGGGCAGGAGTCCCCAAGGCAAGAGCGCATCAGCTTGCACGGGGCAGTCCCACAAACGTTGGGAAAAGGAATAAATGAAGACATGTAACTTCCCTGACATCTTGGAAGGTTTAACTATTTAAACTAAGAGCCAAGATAGCAGGGCGCCTGGGTGGCACAGTGGTTGAGCGTCTGCCTTCGGCTCAGGTTGTGATCCTGGGGTCCTGGGATTGAGTCCCGCATCGGGCTCCCTGCATGGAGCCTGCTTCTCCTCTGCCTGTGTCTCTGCCTCTCTTTCGGTGTCTCTCGTGAATAAATAAATAAATAATCTTAAAAGAAAATAAAGAAAGAGCCAAGATAGTTTCTCCTCAGTGCACTAAGTGCAGTTCACTTCAGGACTAAATACTCTATTCCGAGCACTAAGACAGCTTCTGGAGTTGTGTTGTCCAGTCGGGTCACCACTTGCCACGTGCACCTGTGGAATTAGAAACTCAGTCTACTTAGGGTAAGCCACAACTGGATATTTGATTCCTCAGCCACACTATGCACACCTAAGAGCTCTACAGCGAGTGGCTGCCTGTGTGGACTAAATGTTTGTCATCCCCCACCCCGCCATGCCATTCATGGTGAGCCCCCAGCGCCCAGTGAGATGGCTTCGGGAGGCAGCGCTTTCGGGAGGTGAGAAGGGCTAGGTGAAGTCATGAAGGTGGGCTTCCCAGGATGGGGTTGGCGCCCCCTCTAAGAAGAGGAAGAGACCAGAGCCTTCTTGCTGTGTGCAAACCAGGAGGTGGGTTCTCACCAGACCCTACACTGGATGGCATCTTTCTCTTAGACCTCCAATCTCCAGAGCAGTGAAGAGTGTCTGAGTTTTTGAGCAGCCCATCTGTGCTCCTTGGTCATGGCGGCCTGAGCCGACTAAGACATCACCTCCCCCACTCCCAGACAGGTCCATGCAGTCATGGGACCGCTGTGGGGCACCTGCATCCCTGCCAAAGTCCCACTGCACAGAGGACATGTGGTACCAAGGATGCCGTCATCCCCTCAGAAGGTGTGCAAAGTCTGCTGCCGAAGGACGGAAGGGGAAACAGCATCCGGTTAGTCCCGGCTGATGAATGCACAGGTGCCCAGGAGCAGCAGGTCCAGCAGGTGCTGACTTTGAACCAAGCTTTCAAGGATGAGCAGGAGCCACCCGGGGAGGCAGAGTGTGACAGATCCAGGGTTGACTCTACCAAACATCCTGAAAATAAATACAAATGCACACAGTGTAAAACCTCAAGCATGTGTCAGCTTACCCCTTATCCCAGCACTTCCTGACATGTCCCACTTCAAAGAAAAGAGCCTGTCACTTGTGTTCCTTCGCAAGATTGATATATATATGGAGAGAGGCACAGCATAGTACGAACGTTGGGGTGTGGAGACAAGTTAGTGGGTGTGGAGACGGCTTAACCAGCGTTCATGAGGTGGAAGAGCTAGCCTGAGATCGTGGGAGGGGCCGTTTTCTCCTGAGAGTGAAACACCTCAAGGTAAGACCATGAAGGCCCGCAGACACAGCGCCTTGGGGCCAGCAGTGACCGCAGCTGTAGAGCAGGTTCCGTCCACGCAGGTGGGGTCCCCGCGCTCACACGGTGTTACTGCATAGCCTCCCCACAGGAGGAAGCTCAGTCAGCCTTCTCTCTGCTCACCTGATGTTGCTTTTTGCCAGGATGACCCATCACCAACTTGCCGACATCCAGGAGTTTCAACTGTTCATGTGCTTTCCCGCTGAGACTTTGCTTCCACGGTTTCTAAGTTCTGGCAAAGTGTTTGCAACCATTTCCCAGACTGGTCTTCCCTTCTCCCCAGCACCTGGCAGGATGCTCCCCGGTGGCAGGCATCAGACAGGTGAGCGCACACCTTGGAGAACGGCAAGTGGACGCCAGCCGCCCCGGCCCCGAGCCAGTTCTCAGCTGGGTGTTGGCCTTGCTCCGCTCCTTCCCATCCGCCAGGGATGTGGGCAGCAGGGAAATCAGACAGAGGACCTCGGGCTCCCTGACAGGCTCCAGAGGCAACCGGTGGTAACTCAACGAGGATCTCCAGGGATCTGTGCGAGGACAGTCGGCCAAGGAGGGAAGGGGCGGCAATCGGAACGTGATGTGACTTGGGGTGGGTTGAGGGAAGGAGGAAATGGCACGGCACGGGCGGGAGACTCTGAGGCTGCTCTCCCAGCGAGCAAGCTCTGCATCCAGCTCTCAGACCCGTCTGTGCTGCGACAGGGAGGATGGCGGCAGTGGCCATGTGCGGACGCAGAGAACGCTTTTCCTTGCCCGGTCCACACGGGCCATTTGTCACAGCTCTTGGGGGCTGTGATTGCTGCCACTCTATGTTGTGTTCGAGGGGATACAGCCGGCTGAGCCTGGTGTTGAATAAATGTTGGCAGCCACACCAACTTTAAATTGATATTAATGTCAGGGTTGCTTTTTATAGTTCTCCTGAAGGCTTCAGCAACAATAGACCAAGGCAAGCTTCATGGTACCTGAACCTGAATCAAGCCCGCATTTTTCTGATGTGTATTTAATTTGGTCTTGGCACCGAATCTCTGTTTTTCTTGGGTTTTACATCATTTATGAGGTTGCATGGATACACTCTAACAAAACATCATCTATAATCAAACGAGGCTCACAGAAGAAAGAAATGCATGCCAATTCCGACTAATCTTAGCCTTTATGGGAATAGCTATTTGCTCTGAATGATTAGCCAAACATCTGTGTCAACACTTTCTGAGCTGGAGAGAGAGATGTTGATCGCCACATTTACGATGATATTTCTAGTTCCACAGAGGGGAAAGGCTCATCGCAAACAAATGTCTCAGCTAAGCTCTGCTGAGAGAAATTTACGCTCCTAATTAATTATAATAATTAAAGGCACAGCTTTTCGCAAGGGGCGCTTGTGAGGGCATGGGGCAAAACCCGCTTGCCTTGCCTCACACTTAACTTTCTAACGAAATGACCTCCGGTCATCCTACGGGGACATTCCAGGAAGAAAGCCATTTACTTCTCCGCTTGAGACAGAGGTGTGTGGTCTCACCCACCGCTCTAAACCAGGCATCACTCAGCACTTTCTGGGTTGAAAAAAAGACATCTGTGCTCATCAAGGACGGTTTATGTGATTAAGGATGACCAACTGAAAAATGTCAATAATTGAATCCATTGTAAAACATCTCCTACGAGAGGCAGCATCTGTGCTTTGCTGTTGTGCACACGCAGGGCAGGACTCCGTGTTTGCTTCGGGGAGCATGTGTCTCCTGGTGACTGCAAACACACAGCTGCGGCCGCGGTGCTTCCCGGAGCACACACTTGCTGCCCTGGGAGGACGGCGGGCCCGTGTGGGCCCCAGGAGCAGGGTGCCCTGGGCAGGGGGATGGAGTTTGCTCGTCTGTGACATCCGTCCGTGTTGACCTTCTGCAGAGAGGACACAGTGGTGAAGTCAGGTCTGTGCACATGTGGCAGCCGGACCAGCTTTTCAGTTCAGAAAGAGTCACAGCTGTGGCTGATGAAGAACCAGGACACCGTTCCTTGCCTGGGGCGAGGCTCTTGCTTCTCTGTGTTCCTGCAACCGGAGGGCTCGGTGCAAATGGGGCATTTCCATCCCAGCTAAGCCCACGGAAGGTGCCCATTGATGTGGGGCTCGGCGGCCTCTCTGTTTTATCAGCTGCATCCTCTGTGGGCATGCGAGGCTTTCCCAAGCCCTTTGAGTCACAGGATCAAGTCTCTAAACCTAGAGACAAATTCCTTGAGTTTAATATAATGAAGTTTTAAATAAAATGAGATGGGTTCCCCCCCTCAAATGTCTGCCCCTATTGAATTTGGCTCCTTCTTAAGCCTCTGAACCATGGTTCAGAGTAGAGGAGCGAGTGATGGAAACAGAGCAGTCGGAGATACTTCGGTCTCTGATTCCACTGGGTTCTTTGAATTCATCATGCCAGGTGGATGGAATCCAGTTTCAGATTTGATCTCACCCTGAACAAACAGTTTTATTTTTTTCTTTCCTGAAGTCTGCCTTTCTGTTCTGCAGAATTGACCTAGGAGGCAAGTTATCCTGAGGCTCAACTGGAGAAAGGAGCCCAAGTGTAGCTAGGTAAACTGTGAGGCTCGCAAGTCTCTTTCCAGACTGTTCTGGCTTGCTCCAAGAAAGCACAAGCTGTGCCCACAGTCATTGGGTTTATGGCATTGTGATCAGCTTCCTCAATGGCATCGAGCTTTTGCCTGGCCCTCTGGGTTTTCCCTACTTGGGGTCATTAAAAACACTCACATTGTTATGTTTTTTTTTGCAAAATTAACCAGGAAAATCATGTATCAACCTTGACCAAGAAACTTAAAGGTGACAGGAGAGAGGATTGGGTTTTATTCTATTTCAAGGTTGGCCAATCCGGAGGCCAGGAGACAGCGTGTGTCCCAAGGTTGAATGAACCCCTCCCTCTGGTTGGAGGGCCATCCACAGCATCACGGGTGTCCCTGAGCCCTGCACTCCGGCCTGGGAATTCAAGTGCTGAGCAGAAGCTCGTCCAGAACGTCTTCATGGAAGCGGATTGATGCGTCGGCACCAAATGGGCAAGGGGACAGAGATGTAGCTGGAGAGGATGCTCAGGGCTCACTTCACTTTCACTAACGTGGAGGTACTTCCTGTTTTTCTTTGCAATTTTATCGTGCACCTTCCAGGTCTGTGGGCTCCTCCTCTCAGGCATACTCGTGCCTTCACTGGACGATAGCGGCACACTTCATGGGACGGCGGCCTCCCTAGAGGATGTGTTAAGGACAGGGATGATCGTTGAGTGCCGCTGGCACTGGGGTTCAAAGCCCTCATCCTGCCCCCCACACTGTCGTCGGGCTCTCAGGAGATCAGAGCCTCAGGCACCTGCATCCGCTGCCCGTTTAGAGCGCTACGACTTCTAAATTCTTCAGTTTTGAAAATACTGTTTATGGTAACAGATTCGATCAGAGACCCTCTTATTGTTCAGGACCGCAGAGAGCTCAACTGCTGGGGTTGGCACCTTCCCTTTGTTTTTGTTTTGTTTTTTTCTTTAAAGATTTTATTTATTTATTCATGACAGACACAGGGAGAGAGAGGCAGAGACACAGGCAGAGGGAGAAACAGGCTCCATGCAGGGAGCCCGACACAGGTCTCGATCCCCAGACTCCAGGATCACACCCTGGGCTGAAGTTGCCGCTAAACCCCTGGGCCACCGGGGCTGCGGGGCATCTTCCCTTTGAAACAAGTTGCTTTTGAGTCAAATCTACGCCAGGCCCCCACCTCCCAACTCGCCTGTCCGGGAACTCCCAAAGGACACACGGGGGCAGGGGAGGCCAGACCACACGGCCAGCCAAGGTCCCTGGGGCCCTTCTGCGTCTCTTCTGCGTCTCCCCCAGCAACGCTGCTGATACAGTATTGGCACAAAGATAAAGGCGGAGGCCCTCGATCTATTTACTCAACTTATTTATTTCCATAAAAGATTCCAATTTTACAGGAGTTGGTTTCTAACATTTGGACTAAATTTTGAACATTTTAAACCAGTTAATTGGAGTCATGCAGAAATTATCACATTTTGCTCCATTTCCTCCCCAAATGTTCCCTTTTCATCGCATAGTTTTGTGTCTCCCTATTAGAGTGATCCACGGCCGCGCTATCGGATGCACAGGTGCCATCTTTCTAGTTCAAGTATTTCATTTTGAGATAAAGAAATATGTGAAAATACGAATCTTTGGAGCTTGTTGTCTAGAAGTTTCAGTTGTTTCTTGGGACAGTGTTTTTATTTTCTGGCTCAAAAGGACTGTCCAACCACGCTTTCAATAACACCTTAGCGGTTTGATGACCATCCAAAAACAAATAGAAAAGATCAGTAAAAGCAAATGAAGTGTTGATGAGCCTTCTCCGCCCTCGTTTGCTGTCCGTTCTGGAAATGCGTCCGGGGGAGAGGAGGCTGTCAGGAGGAGCTGAGGAGGGGCAGGGAGGACAGAACAGCAGCCCACCAACACTCCACAGTGACGGAGGAGACGACAAGCAGAACAGCTGAGAAGGGCTTTGTGTCCCGGGACTGTGCTCCCAGGGGCTTGGGCTGCGCAGGGCAGGTCCCTCCTCTCTGAGCGGGTGTGTGGGGGCTGGGGACAGACGTAGGAGAAGAATCAACACAGGAAGGGGGTTGAGGTCAGCATCCTGCCGGGAGACAGCATTTGTGTTTGGATCCACTTTGCCTTGGACCCAAGTCCATAACCCTCCACCTAGGAAATAACTGGGATCCCACCACGGCCTCAAGCCCCGTGCGCCACCGCCCTGCAAACGTGCTGCGGGGATGCTGTGGGCCAGCGTCACTGTGCACACTCGCTGCTCTCCCTGAGTGACCAGGCTGCTCCTTTTCGGGGGGGGGTCATTATCCCCAGGGTCTCCCCTTCGCCCATCACACACCCCACTCTCACCACATGCCCTACGCAGCACAAGACCTGCCATCCTGCTGTCTGTTCACACCTCTGTTCTTCTTCCACATGGGTTTCCGTGCCTCTCTTGTGTTGTGTCCCCTGCATCCGCTAGAGTTTAACCCATAGTAGGTGCTCAGCAGATGTCAACTGAGTGAGTGGACGAAACACCCACCCGACCGCCTACTCATTCAGTCTCAAGTGTTGGGGAAGACATGTGAGCTTGTCCTCACTTGTCCCCGGGGGGAAAAAAAAACCTTGTCAAGATGAAGATTCAACACCTCAGTAACCCCTTCCTAAAATAAAATAAAATAAAATAAAATAAAATAAAATAAAATAAAATAAAAATTTTAATATATACTTTTTAAGTCATCTCTACACCTAATGTGGGGCACGAACTCACGACCCTGAGATCAAAAGTCATATACCCTTCTGACTGAGGTGGCCAGGCCCCCCTGTAACCAAGTATTTAAAACTCACATTTTACTGGGGATTTGTTTTTATTAGCCACTTTTGTGGAAATGAAATATAACTCACTTCCTTCGGACAGAAGCAGTCCATCCCCTCGGCTATTTTTCTCTTCTCCCTGGGCACAGGGACGCTCACTATCCGCTCACACAGCCCTTCCCTGGAATCGTAAAGTATATTTCTCTTACTTCCTATCTGATACAACCATTTCCTTCCCATCCCATATCCACAAACACTTGCGTACCTCTCCACTCCGCTCCAGCCCCCTCTCACACTCCCCATGGCAGCTGGATGGGGCCAGCTCATAGTTTGGGAGATTAGGTCACTGGGGCTTGTCTATACAGCTGTGTTTCTGGCAGGGCCCCGGAACCACTAATCCCATCCCTCATGGTGAAGCCGAGAGTTTAGTCTCAGGCATGCTCATACTTCTGGAAACATGACACATTCATAATAAAGTCAAAACACAAGTCACCTAGCCCTGGAGCCCAGCTCCACTTCCAAATGTGTTCCTGCAGCTTCCATGACCTGGGTGGGAGCTCTGGGCTCATAGAGACTGTCCCAGCTGCTGGTGGAGTGGCTGCTGTCAGGACCACCATGGCTGGTGATTGTGTGGTCCGAGGACACGGGGTTGGCCATGTGTGGTGGGCTCTTCTGGGGCTTACAAGAACAGTGGTTGCCATATCAGTGTAGAGGAGGACTGGCATGCTGGCCTCACACTGGCCCCTCCTTGTGATGGCCCTGGACACACCTAATTCGGAGTTTGATGGGTGAAACAGGACCATAGATTGGGTCCAAACCAGAAGAATGTCAGGCATGCCAGAAGGGAGTTGGGAATTAGGTCATAGGGAGTGAGAGGGGCTAGTCCACAACTGGACTCTTTGTCCATCTGTGGTCACCAACAGTCATGGTTGGCTGAGGTCAGTGTGAAGCTAAGGTACAGTCATCAAAACAATGATTCTGGTCGAACGCAGACCACACAGCCAAGGCATGCCAGAGGAGGAAGTGACGTTCAAGGTCAGGCCATTGCCCAAGTCACCAAATGCTCCCCCTGCCCCTGTGACCTTTCCACCATAACACATAGGGAAGGGGCGCCTGGGTGACACCGTTGGTCAAGCATTGCACTCTTGGTTTTGGCTCAGGTCATGATCTAGGGGTCTTGAGGTCGAGCCCTACGTCCAGCTCTGTGCTCAGCAAGGAGTCTGCTTGAGTTTCTCTCTTCCTCTCCATCTGCCCCTCCCACTCTTTTCCTCCCTCTCTCTTCAAAATAAATAATTTCTAAAAAAAATTTAAAAATAAACACCACAGTACTGACAGGTGAATGTAACACAGGGAAGTGATGCTGGCTTCTGCTCTGATACGTCACTGCTCTTACCCATGAACAGTCAGGGACGTAATATGGTTTTGTAGTCATTGGAAGCTTTGCATTCTGGCATCACCTAGAAGAAAGAAAATAACTCCTCTGCAGCACATGTGAATAGTGACTGGAAATAGTGACACTGTTCTTGTCAGCCCCAGAAGAGCCCACCAGACATTCTCATGTCTGCCTGATGCCCCCTGGCCTCCTCTTCCACTCGGCCACCTCGGGACCTGTCCTGTTCTTTTATGACTTTATCTCCGGGGCTCCTGGATTAATCCGGCGAGGGAGACCTGCTCCTTGCCAGGACACCCTGAATCTCTCCCCCAGGGTTTTGAACAGGAATTCCTCAGGGGCGGAAGCCAAACGTCAGCCACGGGCACCCTGGGCAGCATGTTCTCTGCTATTCAGAGGAAGGGGTCTGGGTTCATGGTGGCCATGGAAAGAAGCCTGAAGGCACCGGTGTCCAGGGGTCAGTACCCCCGGGGTTCAGAAGTGCTGCCCACTTCAGGCGCTGTTCATGCCTTCCTTGGATTTTGTCAGCCGATCAGCCCATGTTTTCCTGGTGCTCATTCACATCAGATTTTCTCTTTCTCGCCACCAAAGGTGTCCTATTGCACTAGCAGCTTTCCATTTTAGAGTCTAACTATTTTTTAAAGAGAATTCTCCTTATAGCTTTGAAGTCAACTGGATGGATATCAAACACCTTATTTTAGGAATAAAAATGGCAGATGCTAGATATGGGGCGGAGAGACTAGAAGATGAGCATGGCACATCTCACTGTGTCAGAAAGTGAGAAAATATGAGAGAGAGAGAGAGAGAGAGAGAGAGAAGGGGCTTGTGACAAGGACAGAGGAACCACTGAGCACTGAGGCGATCCCACTAGCCAGTCTGGGCCTACTTGCATTCCACTATGTTTGAGGACGACAATGACTTACTGCGAAGTAGCCACGAGTCTATGTCAATAATAAGTAGATACACAAAATAATGGGGGGGACGGGAGGGTTCTGGCTTGCGTGGAATGCTCAGTCAGGCTGCTCACGGTGGCAGGTGTGCTGGGGAGGAAAACCTTCACTTGGCAGCCATCAGCGTCAGGGGCGTGTCAGGCAAGATTCATCAGGGAACACTTGGTCTCCTGGGGATCGGGGGTGGACTTCCACGAGGAACGAGGAGCAGGAAAGGGCCACATCTTAGAGTGCCTCTCCAGAGCACGGGAGAAACTCATCAGTGCAGAGTGGGGAAATGGGGCCACAGCCTGTGCTCCGGGCGCGACACAGGGCAGTCACCTGTCCCATGTGAGTGGCCACCCACTGAGAACATGCTCCATGCAAACAAGACGGGCCCAGTTCTGAAAGGATTCAGGGGAAAGGAGATGGATGTGGGTGACCACTGGGTGTGGAGAGCTCCGGGACAGGAGGGGTGAGGCCTGGGAGGGCGTCCCGGGGCCCATGGACAAGACAGAGGGTAGGCTGTGGGCCAGACCCGAGGGCTGTCTCCATGTGAAATCCACTGTGGGTGAAGACTGCACCATGACCAGCGGAAAGCATCTCCACTGTGTGGGGTGAAGAGACATGATGTATGCAAGCTGCTCTCAAATATTACGTAGTAATACGGAAAATATTATATACAGAGAAAGAACGAGGGAGCTGATGGATAAGAAGGAAACAGCAGTTAATTCTAAGTACGGGGTATACAGGTGTCCTTTTTCTAATTTTTAAAATTTTTCTCCTGGGGCACCTGGGGAACTTGGTGGTTGAGCATCTGCCTTCAGTTCAGGGTGTGATCCCAGGGTCCTGGGATCAAGTTCCACATCGGGCTCCCTGCGTGGAGCCTGCTTCTCCCTCTGCCTGTATCTCTGCCTCTCTCTCTGTTCTCATGAATAAGTAAGTGGAATCTTTAAAAAAAATTTTTTTTTCCTCTAATTTAGCAGTTATTTCAAAACCAAGTGTTAAAGACAACAGCAGAAGCAGCGCGGTCTGTTCCCAGAGAAGGAAACCCTGGCCTGTGTGGGGGTCACTCCCACTCTGGGGCACCCTCCTTTGGGGTTTTTGCTGTTTGAACTTGGTAATGGGCGGCAGGCCGGGCCTGAGGCCACTCACTTTTCTGCCACGTGTTCGGGGACTTTCTCCTTTGTAGGATGTTTGCTTCAATTAACCTCCAGGTAGCAGAGGGCAGAAAAAACCCAGCTGCGCGCCAACAATAAGGCTTGGCTTTCCTGCGGCCTCAGAAAAACTGTAAATAAATCAAAACGCAGGGGATGTTATTTGATCTGGAAAAGGGTCAGTTAAATATTCCAGGATGTTGGAAACAAAAGATGTTTTAAATACCACAGGGCGTTCGAGAGTAATCGAGAGGATGTAATTCTGCCCATTATTAGCTGACATCAATCGGAAGGAGATCGTAGCTAAAAACTGAAACCCCATGTGTCAGGAGAAGAATAAAAGAATCCAGTGTCTTTGACCCCAATGCTTAGTGATTGCCGGGTTTGCGTGGGATCAACCTACACGCAACCATCCTTGAGCTCCCTGTGACTCGTCAGCCACCCTGCTCGCGTGACCTCCTTCATCCAGTGGCTAGACCCTGGAGGGCTGTGGAACTGCCGTGGGGCAGAGCTGAAGGGACAACCTCAGAGCTTCTCAGAGGGGGGTCCCCGGACCTGCAGTGCCGGCATCGCGGGGGGAAGTTGAGAAAAGCCTATGATGGGGCCCCACCTAGACCCGCCCGACTTCGATCTCTGGGTGGGTTTCAACAAGCCCCCTGGGTGACTCCCAAGGCCACTCCCGCTGGAGAATCACGGGGCTACTTCTCTGTCCCTAGTATTTACTTTCATGGGAATGTCAACTGCTCAAGGAGACAGGCTTTCATCTGGTGCCCGTCCCTCCCTGTAGCCCTCAGCACATCAAGTCAAATTACTGGGCTTACTGGGAATTCAGGGGATTTGACCAGATGGCTCCTATATTCCACCTCTTTTTTCTTCTTTTATTGCTCCAGCAGGACGTCACGATGGACTCTTCTAATTCAAAGGCATCTTCAATTTTGCTGCAACCTCACATGTCCTTTTATTGATCTCTCCACAGCCCAGGGGTCACGGAGCACGTCGGATTTCTCTCCTAAGGGCACATGCAGAGACTGGCTAATGTGTTGAGAGCCCAGGTCTGGCAGGGGCCGTGGTGGGACAGGGGGCTGGCTGGCTGGGAGCTGGGGGCACACCCCAGTCCGGAGTGGAGGCATCGACACGGGGGGCACACAGGCGTCCAGGACAGTGGCAGGGCCTGGCCCACAGCAGGTGCCCACCTGCAGCACTACTGGGCAGGAGCTCTGCCAGCGTGTGGGTCTGGTGTGGTCGGTGGGCCACAGGCCTGTGCTCACACGCGCAGGGACATGTTTCCTTTCTAATGGGTGCCCTTTGGGAAGCTACAGGTCCACTGGGGACTTTAGGATCAGGATCCACCCGTCCTTTGTCTTTGGGTGCCTGTGGGATCACAGGTGGTGCAGTGGCCCATCAGGGAGGCGGAGACTTCCTCCCTCACTCAGCTGAGAGGAGAGGCATGGGGCAAAGGAGCTCCCTCACCTTCCCCCGAGTGTACCCCCTCATCTCCCCTGACCAGAGTCCCACCTCTGACCCCTCCCCAGGAACAACACACCTGCTCCGCATGATGGGATTAGAAAGTTCTTCACCAAGTGGACAAGTAGCAGAGCCCTATCAGCACAAATGGGAGGAAGTCAGGGAGGAGGACAAGGCTGCACCAGCCCTGTGTCAGCTTCTCCCTGCCCCCCGTGAGGACGGCACCCTAAGACTAGGGCTTCAAGCCCTCATGCCGGTTCATGCATGCTCTCCCCTGCAGCCCCTGCTCATCTGGCCACCGCAACCCTCCCTCGGGAGCGTCCTGCTGGGGTCTTCCTGGGTCCAACCCCTCTACTTACGCCGGCAGGTCCCCAGCCTGCGTCTCTCACTGTGGGGGCTCAGCACCAGCAGCCCTCTCCCCTGCCTGTGCCCGCATCACAAGACCCTCGCAGTAAGCTCACCCAGCTTCCAAACTGAGAAACAAACGCAAAACACCCCAGAGCTTGGCTGTGAGAAAAACATAAATTTCTCTAACTTCACCAAGGCTCCCTCCCCAATTCTGGCCCTCCCCATAACATGACCCCATCGTTGCCCAGGGAGGGGCTGGGTCACTTCTGACTGGCAGCAGCGAGGACTCTGCCGAGTGGGGCCTGGAATCCTGGGCTTCCCAGCTTCTCTGTTGATGGCCTTGGGGATGGGCCTTCCTTCCACCCACTCTGGTCCTTGCTGATTGTGCATTTCATTTCATTCTGGACCGAGCCGACTCGCAGGATGTGCTGAGGGGAGTGACGGACCCTGGCTAACACTTAGCAAAGTGGGAGATGGGGCGCCTGGGTGGCTCAGTGGTTGAGCGCCTACCTGTGGCTCAGGTCGCGACCCCGGGGTCCTGGGATCGAGTCCTGCATTGGGCTCCCTGCAGGGAGCCTGCTTCTCCCTCTGCCTGTGTCTCTGCCTCTCTCTGTGTCTCTCAGGAATAAGTAAATAAAATCTTAAACACACACACACACACACATACACAAACAAAGCAGGAGATGCATCAGGTCCTTCCCAGAGGCTCCCCTGCCGCAGGTCCCTCTCCCCGGACGGTGGGCTCTGTGCACAGCCGTCTTGCCATCCTGTTTTGTGCCCCAGTGCCTTCATCTCAGGCACACAGTTTGTGCCCAATAAATACATCTGAAAGAATGTGCATGAGAGATAAGGGGTCCTTCTCCTGCTTCCATGAGAAAAGCAACATTTAAATGTGAAATGAGGTCAAACTGAAGCTGTAAAGCAGAAATATCTCCATAGGCATTTCCAGAGCCCCTGACCCTCCTTTGGACTCCCCACCCCTCCCCAGAGTCACAGCCAGCAGGGAACAAGGAGGCCACAGCAGGTGGCAGGGGCACGCGGTGGCTGGGGACCGGGCCACACCTGCCATCAGACACCCACAGCTCCAGGGCCTGGCGGCAGGCATCAGCGGAAGGCTCGGCAGGCCTAAGGAGCAAGGGCCAAAATCAAGGTCAGAGACTAGCAAGCTGTGAATTTACACAGCTCTCGCACCAGCCTGTGGGAGGTAGACAGCAGTCACTGACTCCTTATAAAATATGCATTTATTCAGCCCTCAGTTGGCACCATTGGTTTTCTTCCATCCGAAATTTCTGGGTGCCTCTGTCCATGGCCTCCAGGGCAGAGGTGACACATGTGCAGCAGGTGGACGGCTAACCCTTGGCAGTTCCTCGGAGGAGGGTGGGTGGGACGTGCTCCGGAAGCGGCTCCCACGGGGAAGGATCACTGGGGTCTGGTAACCTGAGAGGGCAGCACTGAGGTGCGGGGAGATCGGGAGATTTTCTTGAGCTGGTGAACCTCCGCTGTACTCCACTCCCAAAACCAACCTGTTTACTGATGGAAAATATAAATTTGTAAAAAAGGAAGGAGAAGGGAAATGGATCATGAGCCTGGGAAAGAGGAATCCTGGACCTCTGAGGTGAGCGGGACTGGATGCCAAATGTGCATGAGTGATTGTGTGTGTACCTGTGTGCACCTGTGAGGGATTGTGTGCATGTATATATGTGTGTGCACATATGTGTGTGAGTGTGGATGTGTGTGCATGTGTGCACACATGTGCGTGTGAGAGTGTGTATGTGAGAGATTGCGTGTGTGCATGTGTGAGAGTAGCATACACGTGTGGGCACCCGTGACAAGGTGCGTGTGTGTGTGTAATACACATGCATAAGTGACATGTGCAAGCATGTATGTGTAGAAACGTGTGGTGTGTGAGTGCACACAGAAGTGTGTGCACCATACACATGTGAGGGTGTGTGCACTGCCTTCGTAACGGTCCAACACCCACACGGTCTTAGAGGCCGCCTCGCAGTGGGAGGCAAGGGCGTGGGCCGGGGGAGAGAGCAGAAGGTGGACCCGCCCACCGAGAGCTGGGACCACCGAGCAGGCCGCCCCGGGGGCACGGAAGCCCAACCTCCCCCATCTCTTCTGCACCATGTTCGGTTCTGCTTTTGTAGGGAGCTGACACCTCAGTTTGACAGATGTTCTCAGGGAAGAAAGAAAACATTTATTTATGCTTGTGGGGAAGGGCAGTGGAGCCAGGTGGGCCGTGAACCCTGAGCCCCAGCTTGCCAGGGGCCAGCAGCGCACCCCCGACCCCGACTTCCCCTCCCTGGGTAAGTTCTTTATCAGACACTGTGACTGCTCATGAGATGTTAGTGGGGCGCCTGGGGGCTCAGTAGGTGAAGCGTCTGCCTTCAGCTCAGGTTGTGATCCCGGGGTCCTGGGATCGAGTCCCACATCAGGCTCCCTGCTCTGTGGGGCACCTGCTTCTCCCTCTCCTGCTCCCTCTGCTCCTGTTCTCAATCTCTCTCTCTCCCTTCCTACAGGAAAGCCAGCGGCCTCACGGTGGCCTACGAGCAGGTTCAGAAGGGGCCCCTGAAACTAAAAGGTGTTGCAGAGTTCAGCGTGACCAATCAGAAGAAGAAACAGAAGGACAAAGACAAGGCGAAACTCCTGGAAGTGATGGGAATGAGCAAAAAGAATGAGAAGGAGAAGTGGCGCGGCCTGGACAAGCACACCCCGGCCCAGGCAGCTTTCGAGAAGAGTCAGGAGAAGTGGCAAATGGAAAGGATCCTAAAGAAAGCACCCAAAATCCACAAGCAGAGAGTGGAGGACTTCAACAGACACTTGGAAACCCTTATGGAGCACTATGACATTCCAAAAGTCAGCTGGACAAAGTAGCCTCCCCACCCAGGGTATGCAGCGGCATCAAGGGGAAACGGAAGGCAAAGTTAGGGTTCTATTTGGTGCCTTTGGTATTTTCTAGAAACATTCTTTTACACACACCCTTGCGTTTTCTGCTGAGACAAATGCTCTCCAAAGCAGTGTGCCCTCTTGCTGGAACTTGATTAAAGTAAGGCTGTTCTTTTAAATAAATAAATAAATAACCTAAAAAATACGATGTTATAGATACTCCTATATATAATAAACACACGTATATGATGTGAAAGCATGTTTCCTCACTCACACAACACCCCCCCACCCACCCCCCCCCGGTACAGAAAGTTCTAGGTGCACGTACCTGGAATCAGCTACTACTTTCACACCCTTTCTGATCCAAAACCCAAGTCAAGCTCTGTGCTGACATTCCGATTTAATAGTTGAGCCAAAAATAAAACAACAAATGATTACATGGAACCAGGCTCACACAGTAAAACAAAATGTGGATGAACTGAGTCGTGCACTTGAAAATGAGTGAGATGGTGAAGGTTTTGCTGTATGAACTTGCCCAGGAGAAAAGCTGAGTCCCTAACGCAAGCCCAGCTGAGGCAGCAGCCCTGGGGGACGCCGTGGGCTGGGTGCTGGAGAAGCAGCCCCCACGTGTGGAGGCCCGGGACCCTCCCCGCACTGTGCCCTTCCACGGAGCCGCCTCTCTCGCCCTCCACGCTGACTCTGGTCCCCTGGGATATTCTCTGGCTCCTGGAAGCTGATTTCCATCTCGATCTTTTCTTTGAATCCTTTCCTCTGTGGGGAACGTTCTCTCCTTGACCCACCAGCACCCTAGGGTCTGTGCCAAGGCTCCTTCAACATGGGGGCATTTCAGAAAACAACCGATGTCAGGTCTCACTCCCAGAAACCCTAATGCAGTGGTCTGTGGGGACCCCAAGCAGAGTCCCGTCACCCGCCTCTCCCCACAGACCTCGTGCCTGGGCTCCTGGAAGCCTCTTCTTGGGGCTCTTGTTCAGAGCCCTTAACCAGAGCTTTGCTGGCAGCTCAGGGTGGGCAGATGGAGGCCTCTACCTGCCTGGGTCCCTCTGCACAGCCCCATGTCTGTGTGGCCAGTCCAGGGGCCTGCTCCAGCACCAAGGCAGAAGGCAGTCACTGCTGCCCTTGAGAAGCCTCCCCTTGCCTGTCCTGGGGGCTGGGACATCCTCTGACCCCATCCATCCACTGTTTGTCCCCACATCCCCACACCGAGTTCTTCCAAGCCCTGTGCCATCTCCTTTCCCTGACTCTAGAAGCGTGCAGACCCGATTATCAGAATGTTCCTCACACTGCAATAATCCTTTCCAATAAAGTCTCCCCTTCCTAAGTCTGGATTGGTTTTTATTTGTCGTTGAGCTGAAGCCCCTCAGGGAGATGCGCACTGCGGGTCTCGGCAATCCCCCACCTGCTCAGAGGCTGAGCTGTGTCCTGCAGTTGGGCCCCGGCCTGGGGCTGGCTGCCTATGAGCAAGCTCAGTGGCCCGGCCACTGGAGTGGGGGGTGACCAGAGGGCCCAGCCCCAGAGAGATGGGGCCCAGGACCAGCTTGCTTCAGGGTGGAGGGGCCTAGGACTCTGAATCGTCCGGCGGGGTGGGCACTGAAGCGGCCTGGCAGCGTGGATGCATCCCTGGCTCCAGGCGGGCCGCCCTCTGGGGGTCATGGGCCCCAGACACCCCTCCAGCTCTGAGTCCAAAAGCAGAGGTTAGTGGACAAGAGCAATGAAGAAGTGACCCTCTGGGTGACTGTATCGGGGGCGGTTACAGCCTGCAGCTGTCCGTGGACAAGGCACCTGAGAGGTCAGCATCATACACTGAGGTCACCTCGAGCTGCAAGGGACCCCAGGCAGCAGCTACCCCTAATCCCTTCTTTTTCCTCAGGAGAAAAATGGGAGGCTTGCTCCTGAGGTCCAACAGAGAAGTTAAGCAGAACTGCAACTATTTCCCCCAGTCAGCCCCTGTCACTCTCCCTGTCACCTCTGCCATCGGGACCCCTCCACACATGGTATCATGAGAACACAGAAAAGATGGGCACAAAGATGTGATTGTATTCAGTGACATTCTCCTCAACATAATGTACCAGATAAAACAAATTTGTGGGCAATGGGCAAAAATCTTACTCTAACTTCTGCCAAAAATGGAAAATTTTTGCACAAGACAAAAGAATTGCAGTGACTTAGCTTTCTCCAAAAGCAAAGCACCTAATAAATCCATGAACCCATTTTGCCAGGGAGACATTTTAATCATTCCAGGAACAATTGTCTGTTGTGTTTATGCCTCAGAAAGACCTCCTAATGAGGACAAGTAAAACAGAACAACTCCCGAATCTGTGTCTGGGTTTGGGTGACTAGACTTCAGTCCCTTTACTCACTTTTATTTGTGAACTTTTTTAAATGAATCACGTGGCTTGTAGGTATACGTTGAATGTAAACTATGCACCCTTTTCAGGTAAAACCTAACTAACCTGTGTATATAAAGGGGGCTCTGATAGAGTGGGCATGTTTGTTTTCGTTTCTTTTTTTTTTACAAAGGAGATTCCAAGATTTTTTTTTCTTTTATGCTGCAAATAAGCACCATCTGAGACTATGACATGAGAGCAATGGTTTTAGAGCAGAACCAACCCGCAAGACACCAAAAAGAAGCCAGTTCCCCATTGAGTTCGGATGTGGTTATTTATCATATTTTATATATGATATACATGATTATATATAATATATATTTTTTAAGATTTTATTTATTTATTCATGAGAGACACACACAGAGAGAGAGGCAGAGACACAGGCAGAGGGAGAAGCAGGCTCCATGCAGGGAGCCCGATGTGGGACTCGATCCCAGGTCTCCAGGGTCATGCCCTGGGCTGAAGGCGGTGCTAAACCGCTGAGCCACCCAGGCTGCCCAATTGATCATATTTTAAATGAAGTTTTGGACATGGAATCCCCTAGCCTCAGCAGCTTCACATTTGCTCAGAATGCCTCTCATAAATCTCACTCTTTGGGCTCAATGTCTTACGGGGTAAGTGAATCTCTCCTTGACAGAGGCTCTTGACTCGCCCAGAGTCTGGGATCTGAATCAGCTCATGCAGGACAAGGGGGTGGGGGACAGAGGGACTGCAGGTGCACTGAACTCCCCCGCCCCCTTAGCTGCCGACTTACTCACCTGACTGTAGGGATCAGCCCTTGGACACTGAGCCCTGCCCCCATCTCTGAGTCCCTGGTGACCGTCCTTGATGGAGACATTTATCCTGGCCTCTCTGGGCAGATGAAGAGATATTCAGATTTGCGGGGCCTCACCTTCTGTGCAGAGCCAGCTCTACCTGCGACCCCGTCTGATCCCCCAGGGACGCTTTTGTCTCTGGTGGACACAGAATGAGCTTTCAGAGGCAGAGCAGCCGTCTGTGGGGTCAGGACCACCAGAGCCAAGGGTTGTCCCCATTTCCTGGGCTCTGAGCATCATGTGTTCACACTGAGCCCCATGAATTCCAGCAGACGCCTCGCACATCAGGCAAAAGTGCTCCACTTAGTTTCTGTTATTGCCTTTAACTCTCTGGATCTGCTCACTTCCCCCTTTATTTAGGCAAAACTACAAGAACTGTTCACTTAAAGAGGTTGCATTTTAAACCTCTAACCCTGGACATGACGTTTTGTAGAGACGTCTTTGGGAGATTTGGAGGGAGGCAGGGAGCGGCAGTCAGGCAATTCTTTATTGTGGGTCATTTTCCATCATTTTCCATTAGCTTGACCTTAAAAGTCCGGAATGGTCCACATGTGGGGAAGGAGCCCTCTACAAGCCCACCAACCCCACCCGCCTTCACCCCACTTGTCTCAGGAGTGGGGTTCAGCCCCTGCAGGGGAGCAAGGCAGGTTCTTGAAAGCAGGATTCGGTGGGCAAGAATGTGGGAGCTAGAGATGTAAAGGTCCTGGTGCAAGTGTATCAGTCGGTGGAACAACCCAGCACCAGCGCACGCAGGGTGGGCTTCAGTGTTTCTATTGCTGGCACAGGTGCCCTTGATGCCTTCCCAAGCCAAGCCCCTGCCCCTGCCCTCACTCCCCCATCCTCAACCATCTGTCCCCTCTAACGTGGTCATCAGCCACCTTAGCCCCTCTCCTGCACACCTCCCACTTTGCACTGTGGATCTGGCAGTGTGGCTGCCTTTATGGTAAAACCCAGCCCCTCTCCTTCCCTGGGGAGGGGGCACCAGGTCACCCTGGGGGTGGGCCTTCCACCCCATCTTTGCTCTACCTTCTTCTTGCTCCCCTTGCCTCGACCCTGTGAGGTCCTTTCTTTTTCCAGACTCTTGCTTTCTTCACTGGTTTCCATCACCGGGACCACAGGATCAGGATCACTTTCAGGAGAAGCACATGGTGTGTGACGGTGGGAGAGACACATGCTGGGAATTGCTATGGTCTTGGCAAGTCCAGAACACAGGGTATTGGATCCTGCACCCAAACTGGGAGGTGGAGAGATGCAGTAACAGCGTCAGTGGGACCTCACAGATCCCCAGAGTAGGCTCACAGCCTTGGCATCCTGCTATGACAACTCACAACCTCACCTTTGCTTTTCCCTGTCAAGAACAAAGCACATGGAAGGATAGTTCCAAGGGGCTGTGGACTCATGTTTATGTCTTCTCAAATTCAGATGTAGGAAATCCTAATCCCCTGAGCTGGTTGGGAGGTGATTAGGTCATGAGGTGGAACCTAATGAATGGGATTTACGTCCTCATAAAAGAGACCCCTGTGAGCTACCTCGCCCCCCCCCCACCCCGCCCGCCATGGAGTTAAGTAGTGTGCCAAAGCTTTCCTTCACCAATTATCTGAACTCCCCTCTTTAGGATGGCCGTGAACTTGCTAGTCGTTAGTAGAAGGACAGCAGCCAGGCCGTCTAATCACACACAGTGATTCAACTATAATAACTGACCTGACCAGCCAAATCAACGTTTTTTTAAAAGGCAGCCCAAAACATTAAAATTTTGAAATATTAGTTCCATCCATGTCTTTTTTAAAAAATTTCTCCCCATAATGTCCGATAATGTGGACATTTCATTATGAAGTGACTTGAAAGGAATTGTTGCATTAGTCAGGATAATCAAAATGTTTTGTATTGACAGGGCAGTTTGAGTCTCTGAGCTGTCTTTGTCTTTACACCCACTCCATCTGGCAAGATCCCGCAGCTACTTAGGCTGCAGAGGGCTACATGGGGCTGCCCAGGCATGCTTGGGGCTGAAGTCCCCGTGGGGGTGCATGGGGCTGCATGGGATGCACGGGGCTGCCCTAATGTAGGTAAATGCTGTGTCTGCATGTCTCTGCCTTTGATGACCTGCAGCAAGATAAGAGTTTTCTTAGTGACTCCTTGGTGACATTGTGCTTTGTGTTTATATATTTGAGGCTAGTTTATTTTGTTTTTAGGTGTGGGAATATTTCATGTCCAAAAGTGAGTCTCTGTTTCATGATCACAGACTATTTACATTTTAAGGCATTTTATCCAGTAGAGTTCATTCCAGTTCCTCAAAAATGCCAGCCTCTTTGGCTTCTATAATACTTATGGCCTCCAGCTTGAGAAAAGACCAAAGTGTTCTCTGGTAAGCATTCCCAGGAGGTGATAAACTTATGTCAACAAGAATCGCATCTTTCTGAAGGTAAGTGTTCCAAGTCTGTGGACTTGACACAGAAGATGGCTGATTGGGGTTTGATTCCGTAAAGAACTAAACATTAAATGTTATGACCGCAGGCTATTTCTAAGAAGACTATAGAAACACACACACAAACATATACAAGTATATTCATAACTATGATTCTTACTGCATGGTTGAAAAAATGGGTTTGTATTTCAAAAATGAGCACCTAATTCAGGGGCTTTACAGATAGTTAACAATCCTTGAGTGAGGAATGGCATGTTCTCCAGAATTTAGCAGCATTGAGGTTTAATCTATCCCTACAGGAATGACTGTGGAATTTGGTGAAATGATTTTCACAGAAAAGTAAAATATAATTTTGTCCTCAAATTTCTGATAATTGAGTAATTGAAACCTCTGTGACCTTAACTTCCAAATATTTTGGCCCTATTAAACAAAATAAAGTCCATTTGCCAGCAGTGTCAAGTTTTATGGATACAATCATCCATCTACCCTCTCATTCACCCACCATTCAATCATTTATTCTCAAAATGTAGTAAGTTGGGTTCTTCTTCTTTTGGGGAAATAATGTGGGACATGATGGATCATGAACCAAGCTCATTCCTTCATTCCTTCTCTCAGGTCAAAGTAATTCAATTTCAAGAGTTAAAAGGATATACAGAATGACCATGGTAGGGAGCTTGGCGATGGTCTGAAGCCACCATGTCCACCCCTCTCAATCCATACATTGAACTCCTACTCCTAGTGTGATGGTATCTGAGAGTGGGGCCTTTGGGAGGTGAGTAGGGTTAGGTGAGGCCATGAGGGTGGGGTTCCCATGATGGGATTGGTGCCCTGATAAGAAGAGGAAAGGCCTGCTAGCTCTCTCTATGTCATGTGAGGACACAGCAGGAGGACCGCCCTCTGTAATCCAGGAAGTGGGCCTTCACCTGAACCTGGCCCTGAAGCCATTCTGCTCTCGGATTGCCAACCTCCAGGGCTGTGGGAAATTGCTAGTTGTGTGAGCCTTCCAGACTGTAATAATTTGTTAGAGCAGGGGTACCTGGGTGGCTCAGTCAGTAAAGCATCTGCCATTGGCTCTGTCATGATCTCAGGGTCCTGGGATCGAGTCCTGCATGGGGCTCTCCTCGGTGGGGAGCCTGCTTCTCCCTCTCCCTCTCCCTGCCACTCTGCCTACTGGTGTTCTCTCTCTGTGTCGAATAAATAATTTATAAGAGCAAACTGAGTGACTAAGGCAGGGCTATCAGAGCAAGTTGCTAAACAGAGCTTCTTAGTCCAACTCTTGGAGTTGGAGCACAATCTGGAAGCAGGTGCATGTCTGCCTGGAACTGCAGGCAGTTTCTCATGTGCCAAGGGTGCTGAGGACTGTCTCACCATCGCTGGGGCCTGTGGCGGGTCCAGAAGAGGAGCTGGTACAAGTGTTGTGGTTTGGCTGTGAGGAACCAATTCTTATCCATGACCAGGCAACGGAGAAAGTTGCACGTAACCGAACACTGCTGGTCAAGGCTGCAGTCAGCACGGATATCGATAGTACAACAAAATGACTGATTGGCAAAATTAGCACCAATGTTATAATCAAACTGTAATAATCAGATGAAGCAATTTATTTTCTCAAGAAAAAAAGAACAAATCAGTCTATGGGCCATGTCCAATGTTAAACGCACACTTTAATCCTACGGGGAAAAATATCAGTGGTTAATGTGAGGCTGGAGTTTTTGTCAATGAATCAAAGATCTAAAATGAAAGGGATCACATATTTCTGGGCTTCATGGGCAACTAGTCCTCTTGAGTGATTTAAGATGAAAAGTCCTTTTTAAACAGCTGAGTCCATGATTTTCTTACATAAAGAAATATCAGAAACATGTACAATTACAAGACTTTTTAAAAATCCATGGGGTTTCACCACCCTATGATTGATGAGACATGTTTGGGGCACTGATGTGTCACCCCACAGGGAGGCAACAGTGCCAGACTGTGTTTATTTATCGAAAACTTAAAAGAAGTACAAGACCGTTGGGATGGTCATGATTTTACAAACGGTAAGATCAAATACAAGTGGGGCTTTAGCACACTGTCCAAAACCAATGTTTAGAATAGGATAAAGGAAGCCCAAAAATGCAACAAAATACAAGTCCCTGGGCTTTTTCATTAAGATGTTTATCCCGGGTGGGATCGCGTTTCCTTTCTTCTGAGAGTAAAGCCTTGGCACCACAGTTGGCCCTCTCTCTTTGGGTCTGAGTGAGGCCTCTGCAGCTGAGGTGTTGGATGGCCTCTAGGGGGAGCCCTGGCTCCTGTCCTCCCCTTCCCTCCTCCTTCTCTTGCCCTCCTCCCCTCCCCTCCCCCCTACTCTGGGTGGAGGAGAAGCAAGCCAATACCAGTCTTGATGGCTGTGGGGTGTACAGATTAAAAATAGGGGACACTTAGATTCCCGTTTAGCCCTCTAGTGAGCTGGCAATGCGATGAGCCTTGGGGGGCATTCCCCAGCGCTGCCGAAGCTGCAGGTTGCCCAGAAGAATCTGCTGCCCAGAGGCCAAAGAGAGAGCCTTAGCCTGACCCTGTTCCTCACTCACCCAAGATGGAGCATGCAATGGATCAGGGTCAGTAGGCGCTACCGCTTATTGCTGGGTGATCCTGAGTAACCACTCCCTCACTCTCTGCCTTGGTTCCCCCATCTGTCACAGGCAGAGGAGATGACCCCACTCTCTTGCTCACTGGTTTGAAGATTAGGAGGAAGCTTACATAAATACCTTGTCCACAGCTAGGTAGATGTAATATGTAATATGAAAAATAAAAGCTATTCCAACAAAGGATGCTGGAGCCATTGGACATCCTTCTGCCAAAAAAAATGAGGCTCGCATCTAATACAAGTAACTCAGAGTGGGTCACAGACCTAAAGAGAAAACCAAGTTCTAAAAAAACTTCTGGAAGAAAGCAGAAGGGAGAATATCTGTTATCTTGGATCAAGCAAAGATTGCTCAGATGCAACACCGAAAGCACAATTCATAAAAAATGAAAAATTAATTAATTCATCAAATAGCAAGTTTATGCTCTGTGGAAGATGATGTTAAGGAAATGAAGGGAAAAAAAAGCCACAGATAGAAAATATTTGTTAAACCCATGTCAGGTAAAGAGCTTCCATACAAAATAATCAAAACTCAAACATAAGAAAACAAATAATCCAATTAAAAGTGGGCAAAAGATTTGAGAAGACGTTTTGCCAGAAAGATGTACAGATGGCAAAGCTGCCCACAGCTTAAGGGCTCAACACCACCAGATGCCAGGAACCTGCCACGAAGCTGGGCGGAGTTGGGCGGAGTTGCCATGTGTCCCCGGTAGGGTGGCTCGATGGGACACCCTGGGCCCTGAGATGCCAGCCCTGGCGGGCTGGGGATTGGGCGAGGCAGCGGGCACCAGCAGGGAGGACGTGGCGGGCTGGCTTCTCTGTGAGAAGAGGCAGCGGGGCAGAAAGTCCCGTCCCTGATATAGCTCAGTGTATCTCTCCGGAAAGTGGCAGCAGGAGAAGCCCGAGCTACGGTTTATTAGCCAACCTCTGCCATCAGCAATGCGACGGGGGTTTGGAGGAGTTCTGGGCACTACAAGGAAATACAGCGACCACATCTGTTGCGTTGAGATAGAATCGACGTGTAAGGGTATGTTAGTGTCAGGTGTACAACATGGCAATTTCATATTCGTGTATATTGTGAAATGCTCACCCCAATGCATCTAGTTAATACCCATCACAGCACTTAGTGACAGGTTTTTCCTCGTGATGACCACCTTTAAGATCTCTTTTATGAAGCGCCTGGGTGGCCCAGTTGGTTAAGCCTCGGACTCTTGACTTCGGCTCAGGTCATGATCTCAAGTCGTGGGAGGCAGCCCCGCGTCGGACTCTGCATCAGGCTTCATGCTGAGCATGGTATCTGCTTAGGGTTCTCTCTCTCTGCCTCTCCCACTCATGCTCTCTATCTCTGTCTCTGTATAAAACAAAAACAAAAACACTACCCTCTTAGCAAGAAGTCCTGCTTGCTGCATTTGTGCATTTCATGCCTCCTGCATAGTCATCCACCTATTTGATTAGTGCATTTGAGTGCATCTGAAAAAAATTTTTTTAAAAGATTTATTTATTCATGATAGACATAGAAGAGAGAGAGAGAGGCAGAGACAGAAGCAGGCTCCATGCCGGTAGCCGACGCAGGACTCGATCCCGGGTCTCCAGGATCGCGCCCTGGGCCAAAGGCAGGCGCTAAACCGCTGAGCCACCCAGGGATCCTCCAGCATCTGAAAAATTTTAAAAGAAAATTCTCTCCATAAAACTAAATGACCAGGGAGCTAGAGTCTCTTTCTCTCCTGCTGTCAAATGCTTGACCTAGAGACTCAGCTCATAGGCATGTGGCAGGCATGTCCCCCAGAGGAAATGGGCTGAACTCGACAATGGTGAGTACACCATGGAGATACCAGGACAAAGGGCGAGTCTCTCCTTCACTAAAGCAGATGGCATGTTGAATGACTGTACTGTAACAGCCTTAAAAAAAAAAAGGCACTAAAATCCTTGTTCCCAGATATAAGCATACACAGAACCCCAGTAGGCAGCGGACACAGAGGGGGCTAGGCCGAAACCAGTAGCTGCCTTGCTGATGCATAATCGCTATTCCTGAGGCCAGGAAGGGAGCTCCTTCCTGAGGCCCTGGGGCCCCTTCATTCTCCCCAGGGAGATTCTGGGGAGATTTTATGCATCTAGTACCAATCGCGGAGTTCACTTTTTGAATGGAGTAGGACTCTTAACATCCACTAGTTTGTAATCCCAACATACTTTTCAAAAGGCTGGGAAGAAATATACAATGGTTAAGTAGTGATTATTTCCAGCTGATGGGATGGTGAGAATTTTTCTTTCTTTTTCTTTTTCTTTTTTTTTTCAGTGCTTTCCAAATTCACCTACAGTGAGTATGTGATAATTCCATAATGAGGGGAAAAGTGGAGTGGGCTGCACTCTTTGGCAGGCTGCCCTCGGTGTAGGCGGACACCAGGGGGAGAGGCTGAGCCACAGCAGGCTGGCGCGGCCGGGAGGGAGGGCTCCCCGAGGGGTTGTGGCTTATGATGATGGCTCAGCATCGCTCCAAGCAAATGGGGATTTTACATTAAAGATTCTCCAAGGGGCCATTTTCTTAATTGGTAACCAATGAAACTGTCTTCAGGAAAAACAGCTTTTTATAGCCTTTGTTTTTCTGTTTAGTGAAATGTGATTTCTGCATCCAGGCTGATTCCTGTTTGCATCTCAGTGACACAGTTAAGAGGGTTTGGTAACGCTCATTCCTTAAGGAGACTTGTTTTTTTGTATTTTTCTGTGAAAAGCCTTGAGCGAGGCAGCCCTCGCCTGGAGTGGAGTCAGGAGTGCTCAGCATCCCTGTCCCCTACTGGCCCGGGCCCACGGGCAGGTCGCCACCCTCCCCCCACCACCCCAGGCTCCATCTTCTTGTCTGTCCGAAGCAGAAAGGCACCCCGCCCGTCCTGCTGCCCACGTCACCTGCTTTCTCTGAGGATCAAATGAGCCATTGTGGATTAAACAGTTTTGCTGTGTTAGGGAACATGTATGTGCTGGCAGTGGCAAATGTGTGGCTGAATCAAGTTGGAACTCGGGAAATAATTGCATCTCTTTCCGCTTGATTACCCAAGGGGTTGATTTTTAATGCACTTGGAGGGACCTCACGGTGTGCATCATTGGTAATTTCCAGCCCAACCACTTTTTAGAACCCATCATCGATTCTTGGGGACTCTGCAATGTGCTTATCGGAGAGGATTTTGCTGTGACTGTGGACAGCCTGTCGACCCCCTCTCTCAGTCCAGGATGGTGTCTTGATTGCCTTAGAATCCCAGAGATGGGAGTTTCTCAAGAGAAGGAAACTGGAGCAAGAGCCAGCGTGTCTAATGTTTCTGTGACTCTATCTCCCTAATGCCCAAACCACTAGATATCAATAGAAACTCATGTTCTTGGCATTTGAAGGACCAAAATGATCCTGATTTAAACTCAAGCAGTTTAGATGTGCTGATGGAGCCAGCGAGGAAGCTTTAGGTCACAACAGCAACAAACAAAAGTCTGAGTCAGCACAGATTGTCCTGTTCTTCGGCAGAGGATCTGGGCTGAAGGCATTGGCTCTGTTCATGCAAAACACCCTTGGGGTGGCCTGGGTTCCTGCTGCTGCTCTCTGGGTCACCTTACTGATGTGGTTTGAAAGTAGGGGTTCAGAGCCGATGGCCAAGAAAAAATTCTGGAGACGTCTTCGGTGCAGAAAAGTGATATTATAGCACGGGGACAGGGCCTGTGGGCAGGTCAGGCTACCCTGGGGTCCTGAGGGGTGAATGATTATACAAGATGCTCTATCCTATGGAGGGGAGGATGATGTTAAGGCCTCAGGAAATGGAGTCTGTAGGCTCCTGGAGATGGCTTTTTTCTTGTAAATCATTCAGACAGTTGCAAACTGTTGGAGACTCTTGTCCTATAGGCCAGGGATCTCTATCGAGTGCTATCAGTTAACCATTTGTTTTCTCCTTTCCTTTCTTCTAGGGCAGCCAGGAGGGCCTGAGGAAAGGCACACATACCCACTTGGGTGTGGGGGGGAAGTGGGGTGTGTGTGGAGTATTAGCTGGTGCTTTGCCCTCAGCTCACCTTCTGCTCCCTCATCATTACCATCT
This sequence comes from Canis lupus baileyi, assembly GCF_048164855.1. NCBI lineage: Eukaryota > Metazoa > Chordata > Mammalia > Carnivora > Canidae > Canis > Canis lupus. The sequence continues at coordinate 9,741,089 of NC_132868.1, forward strand.
CCCACCGAGTCTGATAACCCTTACCTGATTAACCAAATCCTTACATCATGTCCCCTTTGTCTTTAAACATTCAGCATGATTTCCTAGTTGGATCCTGTCTGATCCACAGAAGAAGCCTAGGCACAGAGAGATTGAGCCCAGGGTCACAAAGCTAGTATGCAGCAGAGCTAGGATCTGAACCAAAGAGTGGGCTCCTGGTCACATGTGGGATGAGTTCTGGATTTGCTCATGTGGGACATGTGGTTCTGGGGAGCCCTCGCACATCAGACTTGGTTCTGGTCTTTGTGAAGTAAAACGTGTAGTATTTATGTGGTTTGTAGCCATTTAGCACATATAGAATGCTAGGTTTCTATCTTTTTTTTTTTTTTTTTTAGTGTGTTCCTAATGAAGGTTTTAAGTGTCTTACCACCACCCCCATTGCCCTATGAGCTCTGTTGTCTTTATTGCACAATTTCACACAGCTCAGTGACTTTTAGGAACACCCATGTCACATTACAACAGAACTCACTGTGTGTACTTTCATGCACACATGCACGCACACGCAAGCACACATTTCCACATTCGTATACACACAATCGCACACATACACACACACACAAGCTCCTCGTTCCCCATCCCATTGCCTCCACAGGAGAGAAAGTGCAGCAAGCTGCTGCTCCTTGAGCTCACCCGGGCTCCCTGGATGATGACTTATATTGGATCTGCCTTCTGCAGTGTGACACAATCAATGTAGTGATGGCGGTAACTGATGCCAGACTCCTTATGGCCCCATCAGCGACCACTTTACCATCACCTCCTTTCTGGCCAGAAACTGGAGGAGACAAGTATCATGTGCCTAGACTGACCATTAAGTAGGAGCTAGGGCCACTTGAAATAGCCAATTCCCAATTCTGTTGAAGCTGACCCAGATAGAGCATTTACTAGATTCTCTGTGGTCAGAGAATATCAGGCCATATAGTCTCTCATTATCAGGGCTCAGGGCCCCTCGTACTTTTTCTCAGCTGCCCCCAACATGTAACTGTGGGACTGTGGATAAGTAGGTAGCTGTGTAGAAGACCACCATGGTGGTGTCACCCTGATCATTGGGGCTGGCCACTATGATCCTTGAATAATTAGGAATATCTTAGAAGAGAGCATGAGAACCTTGGTGATCTGAAGAGAAGGGGTTAAATCCTATAGCCAAATCTGCATATTTCACCAATTAGGCCACAATGGTGGTCATGGGTGTTGTTGGCTTTGTGTTGAGTGTTTTTATTATTCTGCTTCTGGTTCCAGTGAGGCAGAGGGTCGGTTTTTCCACACTGAGCAAGCCTGCCACACCCGCTGGGTGTCCTACAGTTCATCCCAATTCTGACACCACCTGGAGATAGCATCAGATCCCCAGGTGAGGGACTCGGTCCTACAAGAATGCCCCTATCCCCTCCTCAGACACCCACGCCAAGTCGAGGTTTCAACTGTGCTCCTGATCAGCTGCTATAGGTCAGAGATTTCCAGAACCTCCTCTTTGGGTTCAATTAATTTGCTAGAGCAACTCACAGAGCTCAGAGGAACAGTGTACTTACTAGCTCACCAGGTTGTTATAAAAGGATATAGCTCAGGAACAGCCAGACAGAGGAAAGGCACCGGGTGAGGTCTTCCTTGTCTTCTCCTAGTGGGCTACCACATGTTCCCCAGCCAGGGGCTCTCTGAGCCCCATCCCCCATCCTTTGGGGTTTTCATGGATGTTTCATAACATAGTCATGACTGATTAAATCATTGGCCATTGGTGATTAAACTCAATCTTCAGTCCCTCTCTCCTCCCCGGAGGTCTGGGGATGGGGATGAAAGTTCCAAACATGTAACCACACAGTTGGATTTCAATGCAACTGCCCCATCCTTAGGCAACCTCAGGGCTTCCCAAGAGTTATCTCACTGACGTATAAAAGCACCTTTACTGCTCTCGATACTGCGGGAATTCCAAGGGTTTTAGGAGCCCCGTGCCAGAAATGGGATGAAAACCAGATATGCAGTTATTATTATAAATCACAATATCACAGTTCTACTTAAAATTAGATTATCAAGTATTTCAAAATGTAGTCGCAGACAAAAAAATAGAGAAAGAATCGGAAGAAGTTTTGAAACGATGTCAATTTCTTAGACCCACCAAGGGCTGACATTAGCAGCAATGATTAATATTAAGGCATTTGATTCAGGCTAAGGTTCAGATCTAGGGAGAATGAAGAGAAGAATCCCTTTCTGAGCATGGAAATAAGCTGAATGGGATAAAGTTAAAGAAGCAGAGAGTATGAGAGTCACTGAGAATCTAAGTAAGATCTCGAGGGTGATTTACGCTGGTTGACAGGGAACCGCTAAGTGGGAGTAGATTCTACAGGACTTTCCCAGAAGGACAAATTTGTGAAGGTGGAAGTGTGAGTCATTTGTTGGTGCCTCCTCTACCTTCAGCATTTGTTTCCTGCTTCTGCCACCAAATGAACTGATTTTTGTTTGGAGAACTCCTTCCTTCTTCATGGCCTGGCATCCAGGCTTGGGTAGATCTTCACAGACAGAAAGAATCCCCCTCACCAGGTCACCAGGTTGTTGTAACGATGAGCCAGAGTGTTTGGGTCAAAGTCCATGCTGAAAGGTGTCACTGAAGGTCCCACCCTCCTTCCCCAGGACAGCACTGGTGCAGATCCAGGGGAAACCTGCTGCAGGCTGGGGCAGGCCTGCAAGTAGCCTCCCACTCTGAGACCAGGTGGATGGGTAGTTCTGATCCCAGGAAGGAAAGGAATCTGAATACTTTTGGGAGATAAAAAAGGTTAATTCTTTAGGAAAAGATAACTAGCCAGTGATTCCATTTGGAGTCAAGGGAGAGAAACAGGCAGCATGAAGGGATGATTTGTAAATGTGTGGCCAAAAAACTGTGTGGCCCCATTGCCCCCGAGGTGCTCTCCACAGTGAGCCCTCCTACCTTGGTCTGTAGGTAGGAGTGGGAGGGACATAATCCCCAGGGGAACTGCGGCTCACCATCCAGAGTGAAAGATCCCCCTGGGCCCCAGTGTGAGATGAGTCTGAATGTTCCTCATGGGTCACAGAGAAGAATGGCGACCAAGGCATTCATCTCTCCATTGCGCGCCCCAACCCCGGCCCCACCGCCGGCACCCTGCAATCAGCAGAATGGAGAAGAGGTCAGGCAAGCACACAAATACTATTTACATTACTCCTCAGCAGGATGAAAGAGACCTAAGACGTTTATAGTCCAGACAGAGATATTTAGTGCTGATTTATAAATATCATGTCAGCCTCATGAGTCCATTTATCAGTCATCTTGACAATTGCCATAGCTTGTCGCTAGGATCTCAGAACAAAGTGCCTGAGAAAGTTTACAAGATCAGGGAATTGAATCATGGGCACAAATAGAAAAAGAGAAAACCAACAAACCCTTGAAGACAGCTGTGGGCTGCTCTGGCACAGTGACCCAGGCAATATTTCCCCTGGAAACTGAAAAGGCCACCGTCAAGCAAAGCTTGGGAAAAAATGGATTATTCCTTGGAGATGCCAGGAAACCTCAGAGGCTCTTGAACATGGATGGATGAGAGTCTGGTAGCATTCCTTGTCCTCATCCTGTCCCCCCACTCATCTGTCACCCTCACCGCAAACTCTAGAGTTCACCCCCATCAAGGCACCCAGTAGCCCCGAGGGACTCCACATTGAAATAAGGTATTCTTCATTATCCTGCTTTCTACCTGATGTTTCCCTTTTTCAAATTCCTTCAGAGGCCGGGACTGCCTGGTATGAAGTTTCCCTTCTAAAGGTCTCATGATCTGTTTCTTCTAGCTGCCCTTTCAAAGGGCTGGATGAGCCCACCAGGTTGCCCTAGCACATGTGCATCTCTGTGGGTCAGGGGCTGATGGGAAGGTTCCTGGGATCCTGGAGCCTGTGTTCCAAATCATCTTGTAATATGCGCTCTTCTCCTCCCTGAGGTTCTTGGTAGATCTCTGTTTAGCTCAGGTGTCCATAAACTTTTGACAAGAAAGGATTAGAGTCCCTAAAATTTTATAGGATGGATAGGGAGAGCGTCTGGCAAGGAAGACACGAGTTGCTTTCTGCAACCATGGGTAGAGACCCAGGACTGTAGGGAGTCTAGCCTGCTTTGCCATTCCCCATGGTGGAAACCTGAAGGAGTCACTTAGACTCCTTGGCTCTCAGTTACCCACAGGAAGGGGGTGGCTCCTATGCACTCTCCTTTTTAAGATCCTGCCACAGAACACTGTTTTTTTTCCCAAACACAATGGTTCATTTTAACTTTAAACAAATTACTTTTCTCTTTACAAAGTCAAATACTTTATCCTAAGCCACTAATTCTCATTTTCTAAATGTGTAACATGTGTCTATGTATATATGTGTGTGTGTCTGTGTATATGTGTGTATATATTTGTATATGTGCGTGTGTTGGGGTGCATTTAATTGTGTGTATGTGTGTATTTGTATTTATATGTATATTTGTGTATGTATGTGTGTTGGGAGTGCATCTGTGTGTATGTGTACATGTGTCCATCTATGTATGTATGTATGTTTGCGTGGGTGTGCATAGGGAGTACCTTTGTTCATCAGTTGTCACCCTAGTCCCACAGGCAGGTACTCATACAGCTGGGTTTTAACTTAGATGTTTGAAAGCCTAATTATTGCTTAAGTTGTCCTTAAAAAGATCAGCGGAAGAAGGAGATGTTGTGCGCATCCAGATGGTTGCCTGTCAACAGAAGGGCCGTGAGAGGCACCCAGCCTCTTGGGACACATGGGGAAGGCTCGGGAGCTAGATGGTCAGGGCCTCTGAGCTCGCATTCAAGGGTTTGCTATTTAAGTTCCGACAATACAGTTCAAGGAGGAGTGTTTGACCAAAGAAGAAACAAAGATGAAAATTCAGTGTTCCTCAAGGCTCATGTCGTCCACACACTAAACCTCCTGGTTCTGCCTTTTCTCCTGTTCAGTCACAGAGGGAGCCCAGGCCCAGCCTTCGGTGTGTCGGTCCCAAGCCCCGGGATTGTCATTGGCCCTCTGCTCATACTCAATCCCATCCATCAGCAAGTCTCCCTGTTCCCACCTCCAGAATGTCTCCAGGCATGGCCTCTCTCTCATAACCTCCACCTCCACTGTCTCCTAGAACACTCTCCACCCTCCCTTTCTTGCCTCCTCATCTCTCCTGCTCAGAGTGGCCAGAATGGTCTTAGCAACCACAGCCCTTCTTGCACCTACTCTTGCCCTCCACCCCAGTGCTCAGACGTGACTGCAGAGGCCTACGGACCCTCCAAAATGGCGCCCTCATCCACTGACCCAGTCCCCGCCACGCCTGCCTCCCTGCCTCCCTGACACATCTCACCCTCCAAGCAAGATCCTGCTGTCCCTTCCAACTGGTATGCTCTTCTCTGGGTCCCTGGCCAGTTCCTCTACTGTGACATTCTTCCCTCTGCCAGCCTGCCCCCAGCCCTCTCCACATTTGCCATTCGTTTTTCTCCATAACACTTTTGACATTATGTGTGCATGTGTACTGGTTTTGCTCTGGCTGCTGTCACAAAGTACCACCAAGCAGATGATTTAAACTATAGAACTTTATTATCTCTCACTTCCTGAGACAGAAGTCCAAGGTCAAGGTGTGGCCAGAGCTGGCTCCTTCTTCAGCCTCCCTCCTGGCATCTGGTGGATGGCTGGCCATCTCTAGCATTCCTTGGCTTGTAGAAGAATCACTCCCATCTTTGCCTTCACATTCACATGGTGTTCCCCCGAGTGTGTGTCTGTGTGTCCAAAACTCTCCTTTTTATGAGCACATCCTTTTTATCCAGGTCCACCTTAATGACCAGGTTTTAACTTACTCTGTAAAGACCTTATCTCCAAATAAGGTCATATTCTGAGGTGCTGGGATGAGGACTCCAACATACGAATTTGTGGGGACACAACTCAACCCCCAGTGGAATCATTGTTATGGAATTCTCAGTTACCATCTGTACCACCACCACCCCCAAGTGTGGAAGGATAACGGAAGCTCCATGAAGGAAAGGACTTCAGCTGCTCTGTTAAGCGCTCTCCACTCAACCCTGGAACAGAGTCGAGGTCATGGTAGTGCGCCATACGGAAAGGTGAATCTCAAAAGGTAGCAGGTCACTCCACCATCAGCTGTTCATTTCTGCTGGGATGGCGACCAATGCAAAAAAGACCTCCAGAAGAATCTCTGGACTGAATATAGAGAGATTTAGACTCAAACTTTGTGACCCTGAAGAGGGAAGTTGAATGAATGCTACTCTAGGTTTTTACGATTATTAATGTGTACGTTTTTGATTCTCCCACTTAGCAGCACCCAGGAGTCTCAGCAGAGCTAATGCTCATTGACAGCGAGTTTCACAGCTGAGCATTTTATAATCACAGGAACAGTGTGGTCACAGTCGGCTCCCTTGTTCTGACTCTATTTCTTGATTCCTTGAACCTCAGGCTCTCCAGGCAACCCCTGTTTCCTGCAACCTCTCTCTTTGTCTCCTTAACCATTCTCGAGCTGACTCTGGGTGCTGTAGCCCAGGTGGTGAGACCTCCTTCCCAGAGCATCTTAAATGATTGCACCTGTACATTTGCATACAAGCAGTTTCATCCAATCACAAATGACTTTGCTCACATCATTTGCATACAATACTAGTGCATCCAATGCAGTATCAGCAAGATGTTCCAGAAAATACCTTCTCAGCAGGTACAGGTGAGACTAGAAATCTGAAAGAGAAAGTACATCTGAAGAGAAAGGTTATAAAAAAAAACAAAAATTACAAAACAATTCAGAACTCAGTCATTTCAGGTGTATTCAAATTCCTTTTCCAGCTTTTGGTTCTTTCAAAAGAAAATGGGGGGCTCAGGTACAAACTAAAGTCTCTTCCAGCTGCAAACAAGAGCCTTAATCCAACCTAGTTTTGCTCTTTGTTCTAGATTTTCCCCACTCTCCCCCATGTGTTCCCATCCTTTTCCCCATGCTCTCTCACTAGTAGGATTCACAGCCGTGGACCCCCTCACACTCCTAAGCAGCGTGCTTTGGGCCAGGGTCATGCAGCCTGAGCACGAACTATCTGCTTCCACACCGCACCCAGCAGGCCAGGCACGCAGTGGCCTATGAGTCAGTGCTGGTCAGTGTGGTCATTTGTCCCCTGGGGTTCATCCCCTACCCCCATGCCAGTCCCCTGACTCAAGAGCCCTCCTGTGGCAGTTTCCCAGGGCTGCTATGCCAGGTGACCCCAGACATAACTCCATGGCTTCAAGTCCACAGTCTGGAGGCAAAAGCCTGAAACCAGCATCCCGGGCAGAATGGATGGAGGGTGCAGGCGAGCTGTGGTCCCTCTGGAGGCTCTAGGGCAGAGTCTGTCCCCTGCCTTTCCCAGCTTCTGGTGGCAGCAGGTACTCCTAGCACCTGGATCTCCCAGGCCAGCCTGACAGAGCTCAGGGTGCTCTGCATTGACCACAGCTTCCTTCGGGGGTCAAGCCGCCTTCTCTTCTTTCCAAGATAACACACATACACATAAGCCAGGCTAGTCTCCTGCCTGGAGATCCCCGGTGGCCTCTGTGTCTCTCTTGCTCTGTAGAAGATGGTGCTCATAGGTCCCCGGGGATTAAGTCCTGACTGCCTCAAGGCCATCATGCAGCCCATTCCCGCCGCCAAAGAGGAAAACATCTGGACTTGGGGGATGCTCATCAATCACTCATGAAGAAAGAAGTGCATGGAGGCTGAACTGCTCCATGCAGCAGCAGGAGGATACCTGAGCTGTGAAACAAGAACCCAGACCACTCTAGACACACAGTCACGGCCTCAGAGAGCATCATGGCCTTTGGTGATCACCTGTGCCATCTCTCTGCCCACCCTGGGCTGCAGCAACTCTGACTGGGCAGTGGGGAACTTACAAGTCACTCACTCTCAGACCACCTCTTCCAAGACAAGCTGGTTTCCAAGCTTTCCAAGCCGGTTGTGGTGTCAGGTGCAGCCTGATGCCCCATCCCTCCTTGTGTGGCAGTGTCCGCTCCACGTGCTGGCATTTTGAGGTCCAGTGGGCCTAATATGCCATATCCTGCAACTGGGCACCTGCTGCTTGCTGGACCGGATGGAGGGCTCCCTGGCTCTTCCCCATGCATCCCATTGTGCTGTGGGCGTCCACCTGGCACTTTAGGCAGTTTTTCTTTATCTACTTTGAGGCTCTGTGAGGACAAATTGGGGAATGTAAACTAACTCCCAGCCCTTCCCAGCTGGAGGTCATGCAGGACGTTCCCCATCCGAATGCTCTCAGCCTGAGAGCCTGCTCTGACCTCAGCACACTGCCTTGCTGCAGCTGCTCTCCTATGTTCTTGGTACAGCTTTCTCCCACCTTTCTCCTTGCAGCGTTCACACGCCTTTCTGCTGTTAGCGTGTCACATGTAACGGCCAGGTTTTATATTACTTTAATTTTCATATTATTTTATCCCTGATGGCTTCTGTCTAGTTATTTTTGTGTGTGTGTCAATAGTCGTACTTCCTAAACTGTCACTCAGGTAAGTCCTCCATGATTTTACCTCCCTTTGAACTTACTCGATATTATGTGTTGTATACATATGCCTTCAGATTGATTCCATTTAAAATAAATTTAAATAGGTCTGGATGCCTGGGTGGCTTAATGGTTGAGTGTCTGCCTTCAGCTCAGGTGGTGATCCCAGGGTCCTGGGATCGAGTCCTGCATCAGGCACCTCACAGGGAGCCTGCTTCTCCTTCTGCCTGTGTCTCTGCCTCTCTGTGTCTCTCACGAATCAATCAATCAATCAATCAATCAATCTTAAAAAAAGAAATCTTAAAAAAATAAATATAAAAATTTAAATAGGTCCTCCATACTTTTCCCTTGTCCTTATCCTTATTAATAACATTAATTAATAATATCTATATGATCACAGATTTAATGAGATGTGTGTGTGAACGCATGTGTTCTACAGTATATTAAAATAATGAAATGAAGATAAAATGCCCCTACACTGCTTGCCCCTACCATGTCTATGGTACCTTCCAGGATGCATATTGTTCTTTAAGAAACCCTGTAAAAAGTAATGATCTATTATTTTCTAAAGTAAAAGAGTGGTCTGTTTACGTAAGCCAACTTAGATCAGCAAAGACTTGAGGGCTTCTACTGAATAGAAGCAGGATGACTAAACTCACAGCCACGGGCATCTGGGACAAGCAATGGAACCAGAGTTAAGATGTGTGCCCCATGGAGGGGTCTGCTAGACACAAGCCCCAATTTTTAGTTTTGTAGACAAACTAGCAGAGCAGAAGCATGAGTCTTTACTAGTAGTGGTACCATAAAATAAAAAAGGAGGAAACAAGTTCAGAAAGAACAGGAATGTTCCAGTAATGGAAACATGGAGAAATCACCCCAGTTTCCCATGGAGAAGACACCGTGCAGTATGGGCTCCTGGGGCAGTCTGTGGCAAAGGAGGAGCCCGCAGCCCTGCCCCGGGACACCCCCTGGACACCCTTGGTGTGCACTGAGAGTTAGGCCAGAGCAGATCCCCCTTACCCTCAGCAAGCACTCTGCTTTGCTCTTTCCTGCCTGGTACTGCCTCATCAAGGCAGGATGTAGGGAGCACCTGGGACCCAGGGAAGGAAATCTTCCGTAAATATGACTCCTGCAGGTTGAGCTTCTGACAAGCCCTTGAGCACCAGGAGCTCAAAGGTACCCTTGAAACATACCTGGAGGGTGGCCCCGCTCCCTTACTGAGGCCACACTTGCTCTGGCAGGTGCGCAGGTGCCCGTGAAGGCTGAGAAGCCTGGCGAGGTGGTGGCCTTGAGCAGCAGGCTCCCCGGAGGAAAGCAGAGCCCGAGAGGCTGTGAAGGCCATGACACTGAGACCCCAGGCTCCGGGCCCCATACCTGCCCCAAGCCTGGTTTCTCCTGCTCTCTGCTTCCTGGGGTCAGCCCTGACATATGTTGCATTCATTCATTTTTAGGTTTCTTTTTTTGAAAAGTTATACACATGATACATGAATACATTTTTACTGGGGAAGATTTAAGCGACACGGAGCAACCAAGGAAATACCTCTTCACCATTCCCATTAGCCTCCAGAGATAACCCCTTGGCATTCTTCATCTATTATGCATTGCACACTTACACACACATGATACTCACACATGCACACATCCCCCCCACACCATACAATACACTCATACATGCACACACACCACACAACATGTATTCACATATGCACACACACACATGCACTCACATACACAATGCAAAATATTCATACATGTACACACCCACACACTTACAACACTATGCGTAATGTACATACACATGCACACACACACCACACAAAAGACATTCACTCATACATATGCACACACTTCATGTACAATACACACATGTACACATATGCACATACATGCATTATGCAAAACACACTCACACACATAAATGTACACACAGGGACATACGCATACACACCCACATGTGCACACATGCTCTTACAACCTTCACATACAGACCCACACATAAAAACACCACACACTGGACACACATACATACTCACTTTCCTTAAGGTTTTCAAATATAAATTACGTGTATATATACTATTTGTTATAAATTAAGATGCTAATACTATTTTATACATTTTGGGTTCCTGTTTATAAACGCTTGGCATTTTGCTTGGCTCATAGTTAGAGGTCTGTTATTGATACACATTATTAGAAATTTAATATTGCTCTGAAAATTTATGTGCCCTAAATATCAACTCAAAATAAAGACGGTTTCCAGACTAGAGAAGAATATTTTCCTGATAAATTCTGTTAGTTCTTTTTTCCCCAAAGGGACCAGAAATACTTTTTCTTCAGATGTTTTAGAGATTTTTGCCATTTTATAGTCACATATTCTGAGTAGACCTTGCGATTACTATCTATCTGATCCAAAGCTCACCTAGTGCATTTTCCTTTTAGATTATTTGATTGATTTTGGTCATAATTCTGGTCCGAGGGTGGAGAATTTGAACAAATACTAGCATCCAGGGAGTGGTTGGTCTGTTGGGTTATCTCAAGGCTACGGAGAGCAGCCAAGGAACGCTGGCCAGGAAGAAGCATCACAGGTAGGGGAGGGCATAAAATAAGATGTCTCATCTTTTGACACTAAATGCATTGAAAAGTGCAGTGATGACAGATTAACTTGCGTTATGATCCTATCTCTGATCTGATGACTGTGTTTGAGATGTTCCTACCACCCTGGTGTGTGTGCGTGTGTTTTTAAAACTAGCTCCTTTCTTTTCCCTCAAAAGTCAGTTGGTTACAAAAAAAAAAAAAAAAAAAAAAGTCAGTTGGTAAGAGTGGTGGGAGGACGGATGGAGGAGATGCAAAGTGTGAGGATGCCAGGATTTGGCTTTAACTTCCCGCCCCTCCCCTCAGCGTGGCAACAGAAAACTAAACACACTCCAGGAATCACTGTGTATTAATGAGAACCTCCTGCTTCCAGGGGCAAATGTGATAAAATCTGTGAAAATTTGGGGCTTTAGGGATGTTGCCTACAAAAGAACAATGCTTGGGTTTTTCCAGGGCAGGATGTGTGGGTTGAATGGCTTTTTGTTTCATTTTTCCTTAATTTCCTGAATATGTAGGCAATGGTTGTGAGCCCCGAAGGCCTGGGGTGGGCGTTGGGATGCAGCCTCCCCACAGCGTGCTCAGAGAATCACAGACGGAGATGAGGGAAGGTTTGGGGAGGCCAGTTTGTGGAACTCAGCTGGACTCGTGTCTGGGAGAGAGGGAAAAGCAGGCTGAGGCGCTAGTCTTGAACACACGTTCAGGGAAGGGGAAAGGCCTGCAGTCTGCAGCCAGGGCTGGACCTTTCCTATAAGCCCCTTGTTCTGCAGGATGACAAACCCATTTGCGGCAGCTTACATTCGGAAGAAGGGGCTTTGAGGGGCTGAGGTGTGGATGGAGTGACTTCAGGAGGAGCTGAGAAAAGACTGATTGATTCTCCTAAGCGATGTCAAGTTCATAGTGTAACCTGCAGCATACAAGTGACATCTATAGTCTATCTTGACCCTGGGATGCACGCACTGGATGTCACAGTCCAGCCACATGCTGGGAAAGTACCAGTCACCAGGGTCATGTTGCAGGGGACATAGCAGCAGGTGGTGCTACTGGAAAGGGGAGAAGCAGGGCGTTCGTCCACAGAGTCATGGCTACAGAAAGACAGACGTCATCAAAAGGAGCTTCCACGCGCCTGGCCTCAAACTGGCACAACCAAACTGCACTCGTAATGCAAACAGTGACACCCCAGTCAGTGGGGTGTCAGGATGAGACACTGGAGGAGTGAGCGGGAGTCTCCCTAAAATACACAGTGAAACTATGTCTGCGTTGCCCCAAGTACTGGTCTTCCCTATCACGCCAGGCATTACTCTCTTAGGGTTACTTAGAAAACAATAAAATGAACTGACTCATTTTCTCTGTAATTCTTCCCCCCCGCTCCCCACTGGTCCTCCTTGAGAAGTGTAGATATCACTTCACTCTTCAAAAACAAAGAGGGATGGAACCCTTGGAAGAAAACATAGACATAAATCTCCATGACCTTGGATCAGGAATCCGTTTCTGAGACATGACACCAAAAGCAAAAACAAAAGAAAAAAAATAGATACATTGGACTTTACCAAAATTAACTTGTTTTCAAGAAAAACACTTGAGAAAGTGGTAAGACAACCCACAGAGTAGGAGAACATATTTGCAAAGTCACATATCTGCTAAGGGACTTGTCTCTACATCCACGATACATAAAGATAAATAAATACAACAGTAAAAACGCCTCGGAGGCAGTGGGACCCTGACACCCTCCTCTGGGCACACAAAATGGTGCGGCTTCTTTGGGAATCGGTTTGGCAGCTCTTCAAATGTTAACTGGGGATGCCCCAGAGGATCTGCTATTCTACTCCTAGGTAAAAGCCCAAGAGAAAGGAAAACATTTGGCCATACAAATACTTGTGCACAATTGTTCATCAAAACAAAAAGGTAGAAACCACCCAAGCCTCCACCTACTGAGGGGTGGATCCATCAAATGCGGCAGCGGTTACCCACACCGAGCCAGGCCACGGCACGAGTGGACGCTGAGATGCTCGGTGAGGGGAGCCTGCCACGGGGCCATGCACTGCGCGAGTCCTTGGGTATGAAGAGTCCAGAGTAGCCACAGTCCCAGAGACAGAACGTCAACTGGGTGTTGCCAGGGGCCGAGCATCTGCAGATAGCATAGAGTTTCTTTTTGAGATGGTGAGAATGTTCTGGAAGTAGGTAGTGGTGCTGGTTGTAGGGCTTTGTGAATATACTAAAAACTACTGAACACTGCACTTTAAAAAGGTGAGTCTTATGGTACGTAAATTATGTCTTCATTAAAAAATAAAGCAAAGAAGAAGGTGTAGGCCATGCATAAGCGATTTGTAAGAATGACAGTGGGAACTTTATTTAAAGACCAGAGTGTCGGATCACCAAACATTTCAACCAAAAAATATATAATATGCACGTTTTGGGGGCTCTCGCGGGTGAGGGATGTGTATGGCTCAGGTGAACCGCCTAGCACCCTCCAAGGCTCAGCGGATGGGGAATTCAGGGAGGCAGAGCACAGAGGCAGGGTAGGGTAGGCCGGCCCGCTCTCCCAGCCCGAAGCCTCAGGCCTGACTGTGAGCTCTGGATCCAGCCTCAGGAGCCTGGACCTGTTGCTGCTTGGTCACAGCCTCTGACCAATCGGGTAGCAAACACGGGGTCTTCAACCAGGAGAAGCCCCCCAGCACCCCTCCACTACGAATCCCTTCCATTGGCAGTCGTGATTGGCTTCTCTTGTTAATGCAGGTATTGTGGCAGGTGTCCGGGTGGCTGTGCCACTCGTTTCACTGCCAAGGTACCCAGCGCAGGGTGACTCGCCGCGGTCCACTCACTCCTAGTGCTGCTCTGAGAGGTCAAATTCAGATTTCGCTTCTGCAGAACGGCTAGCATCGGGGGCTGCGGAACTCCCACGCAGGCCGCCCGAGAGACGCCCGGGGAAGCGGGCCAGTGCTACCCAGTTCCATCTGCAACTGGTTCTTTGGATCCTTGAAGATAAATCCATCAGAACCCATTAAGAGAAAAGGAGAGGCGAGGGTGCTCCGTCAGCCGCCTGGGGACGTGCGGGAGGCCTCTGCTGTGTGAAAGCTGAGTGATGGTAGGATGGGTAATGGGAGGAGGAAGCACGCGTATGGAGGCTTCCACAAACAGGGGGGCCCTGAGGGGCTGGAGGTGGTGGGGGGTCTGGGAGAATCCACTCACTTTCACGCTCAGCTTTCCTGGGATTCCCCTGTCACTAATTACAATCTCCTTGCAAGGCCACATCACAGTAAATTTTCCATAAAGGCATTGCTCGATTAATGGCTTTCCTCAGTAATTTGCCTTTGAGAGCCTCACCTCCCTGGCCAAAGAACTGGCTCTCTGGAGACCCATGCATTTTCCTTCTGGCCTCAAATCTTCAGGAGAGAGGGAGGCCCCACGACGAAGCTGCCAAGCTTAATCAACTGTACCACAAATTGTGTTAATACAAATTGAAAAGGCAACATGAAAAGTGTTTCATATATTTGGACTGTTTAGAGACTCAATGTGGATAATATGGGTTCAATCATAAAAGACACTGATTAAAACAAAAGGAGGCCCTACCCTGGAAATGGTTTAATGTCTTTGAGAAGGAAAGAAATCCACAGGTTTGTATGTTTGCCTTTGAGTTCTAAACTCGACTCTGGGAAGTGGCTTACGGAGGAGTCCCAGGACAAGGAAAGGGGAACTCTGGACCAGTTTCCTCCAGGTCCTGGGTTTGCCAAATCAAGGAGGGACTGTGGTGCCCCTTCTCACCTGAGCTGTGTGAGAACTGTCCTGCTGCTGAGAACCATGCCAGTGGGAGCCACAGCAAGCAGAATCCTGGGGGGGGGGGAGGGGGGGATGGAGACAGAAGGGCAAGACCCAGCTCACAACAGTGGCCAGAGGCTGTGGCAGGTGGTGCCAGGTGGGCTTCTGGCAAAACTGGGGCTTCCTTGACTTCCTATAAAAAAGCGATGATTTTTATGCTCTTAATTGATGTTTCCATGAGGAGAGAGAACTAACATTTACTCTCACAAAGTCTACTGGGTAGGTGACCCTCCAGACTGGGCCTGGCCACCATGAACAATGCTGCCAAGAATTGGTGTACATGCTTCTGTGTGAAAAAATTTTCAATTCTCTTGGGTATATACCTAGAAGTGGAGTTCCTGGATTCTGTGATAATTCTATGTTTAATTTGTTTGTTTGTATGTTTAATGGTGAGGAATCTCCACACCATTTTTCACACTGGCTGCAATACTTGACATTCTCACCAGCAAGGGTATTAATTTCTCCACACCTTCACCAACACTTGTTATTGTGTGTGTGTGTGTGTGTGTGTGTGTGCATGTTTTATCATAGCCAACCTGGAGACTGTGAAGCACTATCTCATTGCAGATTTAATTTTTATTTCCCTAATGACTACTAAATGATTAACATCTTTTTATGTGCTTATTGGCCATTTGTATACTTTCTTTGGACTCTGTTCAAATCCTTTGCCAATTTTTAACTTGGGTGATTTCTGTTTTTATTGTTAACTAGTTAAGGGTTCTTTATATATTCTGAATATTAGGTCAGTATCAATATATGGATTGAAAATATTTTCCCCCATTCTTTGGGCTGTCTTTTCACTTTCTTGACAGTGTTCTTTGACATGAATGTTTATCATTTTGATTACATCCAATTTGTCTATTTTGTCCTTTGGTTGCTTGTGCTTTTTATGCCATATCCACGAAACTATCATCAAAACCAAGCTCATGCAGATTTATATCTTCTAACAGTTTTATAGTTTTACTCTTTTATTTAGGTGTTTGATCCACTTTCAGTTGACTTTGGTAGGTATATGGTGTGAGGTAGGGATCCAGCTCCATTCTTTCACATGTGGATATCCACCTATCTCAGAAACGTTGGTTGAGAAGACTGTTCTCTCCCCATTGAATTGTCTTGGTTGGGCTGGTGGCAGCTCCAGGACAAGCTGAGACATCACCAGTCGTCAAGCCAGGGCTAGGGGGTCCAGAAGCTAAGTCATGTGACTTGAGAAGGAAAGGAAGAGCAAACAGGGGACCCTTCTCAACGATGTGGCAAAGGACCTTGGAAGCAATGGTTAACCATTCCTTAGGAAGAGGACTAAGGAGTCAATTTCTGGAAGTAGAGAACCTACTGAGGTCAGGCTGAACCACCAACTGCCTGAGCACCTGGGAAGGTGTTGCTTGTCACAGAGGACCGAGGGCCTCACTGGACTGATGGCAACATGACCCTTTTCCTCGTGGAATCCTATTTCTCCTGCATACATTGATTAAATGACTGATGTTTTCTCAACAAGTATTAAATGAAATTTTCAGGATTTTTTTCTAAGCTGATGATAAATTTTCCTTGAGGAGGGAAGGTTTCCCCAAGTAGGCTCCCACACGGTGGGAGCTCAGATGGTTATTGATGAACTGGATCAAAAGAATTGATCTACATGCTTACTAATTGTCTGGTATTTTTAGCCTTTGTGAGTCTCGGGGCAACCTTGTCTCATCTCATGGCGGCACTGGATATTTGAAAGCTTGACTGTCTCAGCTGTCTGAGGATAGGTAGAACCGGCTGAAAGAGGAAAGCAGAGAGGAGGAACTGAAGAGGATTCTGGGGTGAAAAGTCTCTTGGACTTTGTGAACCTAGAAGCCAGGAGCTTTGTGGTCCTGGCGCTGACAGATTGCTGATCCCCTGGGGAATATGTGCATGCTCACCCTGGAGCTCTGTGACCTGGGAACATCCCCAAGGAACACCTCCTGTGTACAGCCTAGGGAGGGGGGCGCTGGTACACAGCAGCTGAGAGCAAATGCCAGGGAGGTGGGTTTCCTCTACTTAGGGTTCCACGTTGAGAAGGGTGCTTACCCGGTGTCTCCTTGCCATGCCTGCTGTTCACTGAGCCCTCCGATGAGAAGGAGAAACGGAAGGTATCTCCAGAGGTTAGCTGTGTTGTCCTTTGTCAGAAGACGGTAACTGAGAGGTGACTTAAGGAGATCTGAGATGTGTGGAAAAGATGACTTTTCAGAGTGCTACGTCATCACCGCGGAGTCGTGACCACTCGATCAGAGTCATGCCCCATATTCTACAGGGCTTCACAGTTACAAAGCACTTCATGGTTTTCATGTATTTACTTCACAGGAGGAAGCCTGATCCAGCGCTTGGCTTCCCAGGCTCATGCCCTCCCCTCCACCTTCTCTTTCTGTGGCTGTGTGTGCACAGATCTATAACTCGGGCAATTCCACTGAATTTCATGTAATCTGTATTAAATACTCAATATTTGTTAGCCACTTTCATATTTCCTACTTCACTAATAAGGAAATATGGTTCAAACACATTCATTTCCTGTCTGCACAATAATACCCTCCCCCACCAAACCAACTTGCCAGGAAGTTCGGTCTATTTCAAAACATCTTTGTTTTTCCATTCTGTACTTTTTTTGTCCATTTATGATAGGTGTGGAAGGCATGAAGATAAGTTTTGCCCTTCTTTTTTTGGCTAGAAATGCCCATTTCCTCTGTTGAATGACTGTGCTTCTGAGGTCAGCCTGAGACAATCTCAGGATATTCAGGCTGAAGGTTAAGTATTCTGGTGATAATGGAGGGAGAGTGTTGGGGGGCCCCTTGGATGTGCCACAGAGTGTCTACAGTGGGAAGAAGGGATGGCCGGGGTGTGGAGCTGGCAGGGGGGCCGGGAGGCACCTGAGCTCACACCTGGACAGGAGGAGTGAGGCTCTGCCAGAACTCCCAGGGGAGCTGGTCCCAGGGGCTGCTGTGGACTGAATGCTGTGCACAGCCCCCACTCCAAGTTCTCATTGTTAAAATTCTAATCCTTAATGCAATGGCATTGGGGGTGGGGCTTTGGGGAGGTGACTAGGAGAAAATGAGGCTGGGGACCCAAAGTGGGGTTCATGCCCTGAAACCAGAGCCTCTCTGCAGCCTAGGAGGCTCCAGTGAGGAAGAGGCTGTCTGCAGGCCCGAGGAGAGCTCTCACCAGGCACAGGATTGGTCTGTACTTTGATCATGGGCTTCCCAGTCTGCAGTATTCTGTTAATGGCAGCTCAAACAGACTCAGGATTAGTTGAAAAGAAGCTCCTGGAATAAGAAAGATCGTGAGGAGGAGGACATAGCAGGGAGCTTATGAGTGAGGCTAGGCTGTCCACAGAAGGGTCTATGAGGGAAGACGGACCAGAGAGGACCCTGCTACTGAGGAAATGAGGTGGCCTAGAATCTTCCAGAAGGAGCCACATGGAACCAGAATGGGGGTTGTGGTTTTTCTACATCTTTGACTCAGTTGGATCTGAAACAGGCAAAAATATTAAGGGGAGCTCAGGTTCAAATCTACATGGTGAAAACTTGGAAAAAAGTTGAAAAAATTTTTAGGTACTTTCTAGAGAGATCATCTCTCTAACTCAGAGCCTAAGAAGGATCTCATTCTCTTCAAAGACCTTGAAATCCACCAGGTCACTGATACACGCATTTTTCAGCCTCTAGGATGGGGCTCATAGGCTGAGGCCCATTCAATCCATGACCTACCAAACACAAATGGTGATGGTTTCCATATATAGTCTTCTGACCCTTACTCCTAATACCTGTATCTCAGTCCTAAGTTCTTTCCAAAAACACTTCCTCCCCGAGCTGAGATAGCAGCAGTAAGCTTAGATAAAAGGTTGAGAGATAAAACCATGTCTGAGTTTGGGAGTCAGGGTGAATATGGCTGTTGACCTCTGTGTGCAGTCAGAGAGAGCAATAAATATAAACAGTAACAACACAGCCTCAGGAAATCTCTCCCGCCGTGAGCCGCACCAGAGAAGGCATGGTGCTGCCATGATCCTTCATGATTATTTACCATTTCCTTTATGTCCAAATTAAAAAAAGATGTTGCTTGTCATAGGCACAATCTTGACACATTGTGCCCTAAGTTAAGATAAATAACGAAACCAAGGGGTGGCTCAGTTGGTTGAAAGTCCGACTCTCAATTTCAGCTCAGGTCACAGTCACAGGCTTGTGAGGTTGAGCCCTGAGTCAGGCTCCATGCTCAGTAGAGTCTGCTGTCCCTCCCTCTCTGCCTGCCCCCTTGCTCACTCGTGTGCACACACCTTCTCTCTCTCTCTCTCTTTCTCTCTCTCTCTCTCTGTAAAATAAGCAAATAAACAAAATCTTTTTAAAAATTAGCAAAACTAAAGCAACTGTGGTTTGCTTTCAGGTTGTTGGTATAGGTTGGCCTCTCTGGCTGCACCTTCCAGTAATGGATGGTTATGCCCAGAACCTCAACACCTACTTGGCAACAAACCTTTTCTCTCTAGAGAGTGAGAGCATTTACCAGGAGGCAGAGGTGACTGTAGCACTCATTCTAAACAATGGAAGAAAGAACAGGAAAATTCTCTGGTATCTCTTTTTGAGATTAGTGAAAGAGAGGAAAAAGCTTGGTTGGTTTCTTGCAAAATTTACAATGTCCTCCCTTCTCACTTGGACAGGCACAGATGAGTGTGTGTGTGTGTGTGTGTGTGTGTGTGAGAGAGAGAGAGAGAGAGAGAGATCTGGTGCCTTCCTTCCTTCCTTCCTTCCTTCCTTCCTTCCTTCCTTCCTTCCTTCCTTCCTTCCAATTTGGCATCTTCGTGGAGGCTCGCCAGGCCCAGGGAAAGCCTGGTCACTGCTGGCAACAGGGTTCATCATTTGCGAGGCTGCTAGTAGCCCAGCTCCCAGTGCTCAGGGGTTGCCAGCGACGGGAACCTCCTCTGGCCTCACTCTCTTCCCAGACACTGCGTCTGCACTTCTGGAAGAGCCCAGACAGAGGGGCAGGCAGTAAGGGCAGTGGAAGTGAGGAGGACTTGGCCTGCCAGGCCACCGCTCAGGGTCCCAGCCAAACACAGGAGCAAGAGCCTGCCAGGGCGTGGTGCTTCTCTTCCTCTCCCCATGAGGGCATTGGTCCTATGAGGTGAAGGTTTCACCTATGACCTCATTTAACCTTAATGACCTCCTCAGGGGCCCCATCTTCCCATGGGGGTTAGGACTTTAACCTATGAATCTGAGAGGACACAATTCAGTCCCCAGCTGGAGACTGAATGCTGAAGACTGGTATGCTGGAGGAGAGGATTTTTGGGTGCCCAAGGTCTGGGAGTAGTCTTGAAGAGCACAGAGGAATGGCAAACGATAGCACATTCCACAGCTATTGAGCTCACTCAGAAATGAGAGCAAATTAAAGCTGAACAAATATTTGGTCCATTTCCCCTGAGGCATGAGCCCAAGTGGAATGATGGGCTAGTTAGGTGTGCCCCAGCTCCAGAAGACAAACAGACCCACCTGACCCCATCTGCATCAGTAGGAGGTGCCCTCCAAGCCTGGGTGGGGAGGCGTGGTGTCCCACTTGATGGACATGTGGGTGCTAAGGGCACGCGACGGCGCACCATCCTGTGGGGAGATGAGCCGGAGGATGGGATGTTTCAGGGAATTTAGGCAAACGTGGCATGCACATCTCTCTGGATGGTTCTGTGCCTAATTTTCCTGGGGAGAGTGGCACGTCCTGCTCAGCCCCTGAGAACATGGTGACGACCAGATGTGCAGGCAAAGCAGGCAGGAACATGCTTCCTGGCCCTTCACGCTCCAGGCCGGCCACCCGGGGGCCCCCGCTGGGGCCTGCCCTCCTGCCAGGGCTGCGCACCCACTCCCCACTCGCCTCTTAGCCACGGGACACCCAGGTGTTGTTGAGTCTCTGTCCAGACTGCAGATTAAAACTTTCCCAATTTGTAAACTCACCAGAAGCCCTCTGGGGTTTTCAGACCCCAGCTGGGGAGCCAGCTGCCTGGGCCAGCCATCAAAACCCCTGAGGTCGGAAGAAGAAATCTCCATCACTGTGAGTCACAGGCGGGAGCCCTGGGAGGCTGTGGAAGGGAGCCAGGCGGCTGTAGGGGGAGTCTGGCAGGCGCATGGGCCTGGGACAGCTCCTGTTGAAGACCCCGGCAGGAGGACCCTCCGCCCCGCCTCAGGCGGCCTCCCTTGCCAGCTGGGTTGGTAGCCGTGGACACCTGGCTGTGGGCTCACCGGCTGGCCTCTGGGAGAACTACAGGTGAGTTCTGCTCCGCGGGCGTCTGAGCGGAGGTGTAGGGATTTCAGGAGGCATTGCCAAAACGCTCCTTCCAAACTCCCCAAGGTCCTCTTTTCCATCTTCTAATGCAGAGCGGGGGAACCTCCTTCCCTTCCAGCCAGATGGCATGGCTAAGATCCTGTTCTCAGGGCTGATTCACGACCTCCAGGAAAGGATTAGTTTAATCATAAGTGAGGTGGAAAGGCCAGCACTGGAGAATTTCTGAGAAACCTGAAACCTCTAAGTACGTTTTTTATGGCTAACAGGAAGCCAGCAGCCAGGAGGGTGAAATGACCTGCGCAAGGTGCCACGGGGGCAGCCTGAGCAAAGGAGTCCTATGCAGCTGGGGACACAGGAGCAAGCCCCGTGCCTGGCATACAGCAGGTGCGAGGTGGTGTGGCTGCTCCCAGTTACTCACTTCCTTGCCCCCTGAACGCAGTGTCCACCGCACAGCTGTCCTTTGCCATGTGGGGCCTCCCTGCCCGAGTCACAGGGACTTCACCACGGGCCTTGCTCGGCCCAGACAGTGGGGCGTGGGTACAAGTGGCACCGTGCCCATTCTGGGCAAAGCAGTGAGAGGCCCCGGCACTTCCAGGGCCTTCTTGCCTCCTCTCCCTCTGCCTAAGGACAGCATGTCCTGGGGAGGGACAGTTCTCCCTCCAGGACAGACCCACGGACAATGTGCTGCCAACATGCAACATGATCCAGAAACAAACTAAGGCTGCTGTAAGCCCCTGAGGTCTTGGGGGTGTCATTACCGCGGCCGAGCTGAGGGCTACGGCGGGTGTGCGGGATGGACGTTGAATTAGTGGAGGCATGAATGGTGGGGACACGATGCCGCTTCTCCTGTGTTGTGCTGAGGCTGATGCACAGAATCTGGGCCTGGATGAGGGGCACCGGGGACCGGCGTCAGCATCTAGCCTGAGGCGTGTGCCAACGGCAGGCCACAGGGATGTGAACGCATTGAGGGCCCACGTCCTGCTGCGGTCACTTCCAGCAGCGCCGCGCACCTGTCATCAGGTAAAGCCATTTCCTCACCTGGAGAGAGTGAAAGTAGCTTCGGTGAAGCCGTGTGCTCTGCGTGTCGGTGACACTCCCGGCTCTCACCCCACCACCTGGGCATGCGCGTTATCATGCCCTCCCTTACGTTCCGTGGTCTGGTTTTCTTCCGAAATTAGCAAAGAGGACTTGCTGAAGTGTCAGCAAAGGCTTTTATAACTTCGAGTTGAAAACAAATAAAAATTGACTGGTACTCTCACTTCGAATGCACGTCTATCATTTCGCGGGTAGTGGGGGTGGGAACGCATGGGCGGAAATCAAACAGGGCGCTGCACGTACAGACTGGGGTCCAGCCCCTCACTCAGCACCTAACCTCACGTCCAGGTGGTCCCGCAAAGCTGGGTTTTGGTCCAAGGGCAAAGACTCACCCGTGTGGGCACCTCCGCTTCATCCTGTGACTCTGCTCACCTGAGAGGAGCTGCAGCGGGGCAGGTCTGGCCACGGTCGCTGCAGCCGCCCACAGGCTTCATTTACTCTGTGGCGGGCATTAAGCCAGGTGTCTTCCCAGGTGTCTTCCCCCGGGCAGGTGCCTGATGACTGTGGCAGAGGGAAAGAGCATGCGCTGTTGACCCAAGGCGGGAAACCATCCCGCTTGGTCGGGCCTGGGCCCTGCGTGAGCAGCCTGCCAGCCCGCAGCCCCTCTACGGCCGTCAGCGCCGACCCGGGCCCGGTGCGCAGCTGGGCTGTTCCAGAACGGCTGCCTCGGGCTGCCGGTGCCCATAGGACCCGGGGCTAAAGCGCCTGAACAAACAGCCCTGTGGTAGGGCCGCCACTCACAAGGTGAGCCCCATGCATGGCAGGTAAGGACAGGATCCTCCACAGGGGCCGGCGACGTGCATGTGTGATGGTCAGTTCTGGGATTCAGCAGCGGGAATGAGAGTTTATCCAGATGGTCCTTAAGTTCCATGAGTCAAAGATATGTTAGAAAACAGATTATTTTTCATGTTTCAACTATAGTTTTGATGCTGAAATTTGTGATATTCTATTTCTAGGCTCTTTTCTATTTGGTCTTCCACCTCAGTCTCTGGCTGCAACATTTTCTTGTAAAGGATTCTGCAAACATTGCACAGTGCGGTGCTTTCTCTTCTGTCTGCATGATAACTGCTTTCTTTCCTGAGATTTAAAGTTTGCCATATGAGAGGAGGTGGGTGGGGGGATGGGGTCACTGGGTGATGGGCACTGGGGAGGACACTTGATGAGATGGGCACTGGGTGTTATACTATATGTTGGCAAATTAAATTCAAATTAAAAAACAGGAAAAAGGAAAAAAAAAAGAGAAAAATACAGCTTGCTATCTAAAGAACGAGGCCAGAACGACAGAGTCTGTAGTATGGCTCAGAGGGGCTCAGCAGCTGGGGCGGCGCTCCCTCCTGGACTTAGGGATGGAAACCCTTCCTGGTGGCCACCAGCCTTAAAAAGGGAGCCTATGTAAAAAAAAAAAAAAAAAATAAAAATAAAAATAAAAACAAATTAAAAAAAAAATAAATAAAAAAAAAAAATAAAATAAATAAAAATAAAAAAAAATTAAAAAAAAATAAATAAAAAAATAAAATAAAAAAAAAAAAAAAAAAAAAAAAAAGGGAGCCTATGGGGCAGCCCCGGTGGCGCAGCGGTTTAGCGCCACCTTCAGCCTGGGACGTGACCCTGGAGACCTGGGATCGAGTCCCACATCGAGCTCCTTGCATGGAGTCTGCTTCTCCCTCTGCCTGTGTCTCTGCCTCTCTCTCTCTCTCTCTGTGTTCCTCATGAATAAATAAATAAATAAATCTTAAAAAAAAAAAGGGAGCCTATGCGTTTTCAGATCCCACAGATCAGTGAGGTCGTACAGCATGTGCCTTTCTCCGTCTGACTTAGCTCACGTAGCATAACGCTCTCCAGGGCTATTCACTCACGCTGCTATGAATGGCAGGATTTCTTTCTTTCTCAAGACAGACTCGTGTCCACTGTGTCTACGTACGCATCTCATCTTTATCCATTGATCCTTGCGTGGACACTTGGGTTGTTTGCACAACCTGGCTATCGTGAATAATGCTGCAGCGAATGGGGGCGTAGGCATCTTTTTGAGATCCTGTTTCCATTTCCTTTAGGTAAACACCCAGGAGGGGAATTGCTGGGTCATATGGTAGAAGTATTTTGAGAGTAGAATGGTGGTTCCGAGGCCCCGGGGCCTGGGAGAGGACAGAGATGGTGTTTAAGGTGCACACTCGCACCTGGTAGACAGACCAGTCCTGGAGACCCAGGCCACAGCGCAGCAAACACGGTGAACAGGACACACGTCTCTGGCATGTGAGGAAAGGGACAAGAAACTCAGCGTTTGGAGGCTCAAGCCCAACATCTGGCATTTTTGAAGGTCGTGGGCAGGAAGCCAGGGATGAGTGACATGCAGACTATTTGGGGAGGGGGCGGGGTAAAGGTACAGACTCGGTTCTGGGTGCTGGGGAGGGTCCCTTCACCCTCTAGAGCCTCCCTACTGACGTGTGTTGCTGGGGCTGCCGAGCTGGGAGCTAGAGGGTCTTCACGTCCAGCAGGGCTGGGAGAGTCAGGTGGTGATGGATGGACGGATGGAGGACACGGACCGGGTGACCGCGGTGTGCCTGGCTTATGTGGCTGGGCTCCTGCCCCGCGGCTTTGCTCAGCCTGGAGTCCCCGGGGGCTCAGTCCAAGGCGGTGGCTCCCGGGGCACGGCGATGTCACCCCTGGGTGGGATTCCGCTCTGGGCGGCTCCTGGGAGGTGAGCGGCTGAGGAGGAGGCTCTGTGGCTTGGTCGTGGCCCCCGCAGGGAGCCCCGGGACAGGGGAGCCAGGCCTCCCACAAGCACACGGCACAGCGGCAGGGCAGCGTCAAGCCTGGGGCCAGTGCGTTCCCCAGATGGTCACCACGGCCCCGGGACTCCTGTCAGCCCTTTCTGCCCGCATCCCGGGGCCACCGCGTGGGGTCACACGGGGATCACTCAGCACGGGGTCACCATGAGCCCTGGGGTCCGGAACCCGGAGCGCGGCCCTGGTGCTGCGGTTTCGCAGGGTCGGCTTGTCCTCGCTCAGCCCCCGGCAAGGTGGGGAGCCGCTGACGCCCCCAGCTTAGACATTTCCTACGAGGGGTCGGTGGGGGGCCGTTCCCTCTGCTCAGATTCTGACATTATCCCCACGGGACCTGGAAGCTTTGCACCTAGAACTTTCTCCCCCTTCTGAGCACGGAGATTATGTGGGGAACAGGACATTTTCAGGAGGAACTGGGTTGTTAAGAAGAAGCTCACGTCCCCTCACTCCTAAGGAAGGAGGTTCTCGGTCCCAGGGCACTGGGGGTGGGGACAGCGGGGTTCTGGACACCGAGTAGAAGATTCCAGTCACTGCATCTTGTCTCCGGCCTCTGGGGAGCTCCCAGCCCCCCCCCCCCTTGCCCCGGTCACCAGGAGCAGACACGGGTGCGCCGACCCCACTGCAGTGGCCTGAAGACAGCGGTGCTGACGACGGGAGCCCCTACGGCTGCTTGGGTGGACGGGGGCCTCACGGGGGCCAGGCTGCAGGTGATGGAGAAGCCAGCACCCCTCCCCACGGAGGGGGGCCATGTGGGGTTCCACACACAGCACCGTCCCCGTGCTCAGCAGGTGGCAATGCTAAATAAATGTCAAGGGACGTGTTGTCTGGGCCATTTTGATGCTCATGTGTTGGCAGCAGGGAGAGGTGAAGGTTCTGGGCAGAGGCTGACACAGACGAGACAGGGTGGGGCACAAACCTCAGGGCACGTGTAGGGTCAGGTTGGGGGACAGACCCTGAGCAGGACACCCCTGGGGAAGGAGGCTGACAGAGGGCTGGGCGTGGGTGCCCAGGTGCAAGGCTGCCCTCGCTGGTCCCACCTCTTCCCTCACAGATGGGAGCCAGGCTCCCCCTCCGCTACCTGTCCCTGTCCCCGTGACACATCTCTAGGCTGTTTCCCGAGGGAACATGAAGTCTCCGGAGGCAGGACCACGTCTGCCCATTTTGCCAGCCTTCCCACAACCAGGCCAGCCGAGGTCCACTGAAGGGTCCCTGAACACGGCAGTGAAGGATTTTTGGAAATCTGTAGAAGGACAGGGGTTGATCCTTGCTGCCTCAGTGGATCACTGAGACCCTCGTGTGTTAGAAGGAGCTGCCCGAGTCCAGCAGAGTCCCAGCTCTGCCCCCTCTGGCTGTGACACCTGCAAACACTCGGTACACCTTCCTGCCTGTGGGGGGATTGGGATGATGTCCACCTGTGGGCCCAGGTGCCAGGGAGGCGGGCTTGCTGAGCTGCGTCAGCAGCTGGGGTGTCTGCAGGCCGGGTAGGCTCCGAGCGTGCGTGGGGCCAACCATGCCAGGAACTGCACGTCTGGCAGCTGGCGTCCCACGCTGCCCCATTACGGCTGGTTTAGTCCAGGCCAAGGGGAGCCGTGTGATGCTTGATTACACACAGCAACGTGCCCCATGTGGTCAGACGCTAGACTCAATGCTGCTATGAAGATATATCTTACGTGTGATTGCTATTTAATGGTTAAATCAGTAGACTTTGAGTAGAGCAGACGATCCTCCATAACGTGGGTGGGCCTCACCCAATCAGTCGAAGACCATATGAGCAAAGACGGAGGTTTTTTTTTTTCATGTTAAAATGTGAATTTTAATTGTAAAAATTGTATTCTGTAAATATAGTTATATCAACCTCTGCACACAGCTTGGTTCAGATATATACAGATATGATATACACGGATGTTATTTGTACCACAGAACAAAATCCATTAAACATTTACTCCTAGCTTCAGGATTAACCCCAGCTTTCTTTAAGCCATTAAAATTATTACCATTCAAAAAAGACGGAGGTTTTCCTGAAAAGGAGGCATTTGGCCTCAAGACTGCAACACAGAGACCCTGCCTGCTTTCCAGCCTTCTGCTCTGCAGAATTTAGATGTGCCAGCCACCCATAATCATGTGAGCCAAATCCCTAAAATGAAGCCCCCTTGTCTCTCAATAGACTACCTGTCATTTCTGTTTCTGTGGAAGATCTTGAGTAATAAAGCAGGAATCACAGGGTCAGGGGTCACCCTTGAATTAACTGTGGAGGCGCCTGGAGAGGCTGCCCCCGCTCAGGTTCTAGTGGAAGCCGCAGAAACCTCGGTCTCAGGGCTGCATGGCCCCTGTGTACTGCCCACTCCCACCCCCTGGTCACCTGATGTCTTCCCCCCTCCCAGGCTCCTCATTTAGGGGCCCTTTGTCCTCAGACTAGTTCCAGCACTTTCTCCTGGACCAGTTCCCCACCTCCCTGCCAGGCCCCCGGATCTCAGCCGCACAACTCATGAGCAATCACAAGCAGCTCAGAAGCAAGTGGTACAATATAAAATTTATTATAAAACTTCAGCAAATATAAATATCCAGGTGCCCATTCCACACAGAGCGAGTGGCGGGGCAGGAGGAGGAAGGGTAGCACCGGCGGGCAGTGGAGTGTCAGGGGCTGTGTGCAGCCTGCACCCAGGAAGGCTGGCCTCTCCGAACGGGTCTTACAAAACAACAAAATTCATGGAAAAAAAATCCCAAAACAGCACAACACACGGGAAGGAAACCTGGGGTTCTGCGGGTCACCACATCAGCTGAGGACATCTGTCTGGGTGGGACGGCCACAACCTCATCAGGGCAGCAGGGGTGTGGCGTGATGGTCTAAACTCCAGTAGAACCTGAACGTCTGTCATCTGAGAAGCATGAAGAATGGGTTGGGATAGAAACGCTCGCTTGCAAATAGCTGACAAGGGTGACACACAGGCTACCAAAGTTCTGTTCTCCAGGCGTGAGTCTGAAAGGGACGGAAGCACTGTGGCATGATTTTGTGTTTCCCGTTTCCAGAAGCAAAGTCTCAAATCAGGACATGGAGGCCAGAGTCTGGTGTCTCCCTGGCAGGGCAGATGCCGCTTAGAGGGGACACCCAGTTCTTGTTCCAGAAGCAGGTCTCAGCAGACAGCAGCTGGGCTGCTGCGGCGGGAAGAGGGGGCCCTGGGGACGCCCACCTCCCTGGGAGCTGTCCCAGCTGCTTCTCCAGAGGGAGGCCGCTCACTCCAGACCCGGGGAAGGGGCCTCTGCGGGCCCAGGGGGGCCGGCACACTTGGCGGCAGAGCTGCTGTCCTTACTCCTAATTCCATCACCTTCTTTCTCCAAAGCACCACCCATTTAGCGTTTAGCAAGTTCAGCTCAGCTCCTTCTGTTTTTCTGACATGATTCATCTCAAGTGCACGTGATGAGCATGCGTCCAGGTCTGTAGAGTGGGCCTCCTGCCCACCTCCATACTTCATTGAACAGGTGTGTGCACCTGTGCCCAGACAGGCATTCAGAACCACGGTTTGCACGAGCACACACACACAGACACACACACACACTCTGTCCCGTCAGACAGCCAGACACAGCTCTCCTTCTCCCACTTCCGTCCTTCTTGGCTGCTTTCCATGCTCCCTGCATGGCTGATGTGGGCTGGAGATGCAGCACCTCGTATTCTCCGCCCTGGGAAGGGGCCCCCGCCGCCGGGGCTCACAGGTTGGTTGTGGAGCACGTCTTGCAGCACCGCTCGCCGTAGAACTGGTGGCTGCACATCCTGTGCTGGGGGACAAGAGAGCACCAGGGGAAGTGGTCTCTGCAGGTGCCATCTGAAAAGCAGAGGACACCGCGTTAGCCCGGGGTCCCGGGGGCCGTGGCTCTGAAGCAGCGGAGGGCAGCCCTCTTGGGGAGAGGTAGCTGTGTGCCGGGGGGGGGGGCTGTTCCCCCAAGACCCTTCTTGGAAGGCCCCTCAGAACCGAAGTGTCCTCCCTCCTGTGCTACCCCCACCCACGGAGTGACTCTGGTGATGACGGCCTGGCCGCGTTCAGTTGTTCTCTTCATACCAAACTTCAGTTATTAATTCTCCAAAAAGGAGAGAGAGAGAGACAATGTCACAGACTCAAGGCCCCGAGGCCGGGGCTCTCTACCAGTGGGCACCCCACTTCCTCGGGCCCATGAAGGAACCGCTCCAGAAACGTGACAGCCGTGCCCTGAAAAGCCACGGCCAAGCCGAGGGGCTCTGGACACTCACCTGTCTTCTCTGCGATGGGGCAAAAGTGGGTGTTGCAGGCCAGGGAGGCTGCGGGCTTCTGGTGCAGGAAGCAGCCCAGGGCTGGCCGGCCCCCCGCCAGGCACTGCACGGCCCTGGTCTGCACGCCGCCCCCGCAGCTGGCCGTGCACTGTGAGAAACACACGCACAGGGGTCAGCCTGGGCTGCCGGGGCCTGGGGCACCCCCTGTCTCCCGAGCTTCACCCGCCCCCCAGACTCCTCAGTAATTATGGGTGAGCTGACCAGGTTCTGGATCAACAGGGGGCCAGTACCAGAGTCTGAGACAGTCAGTCTCGGGGGTCCACAGTGTGATGATCACAGGGAAACTGGAGCGTATCTGGGGGGTGCCATGGTCGCTCCCCGGGCCTACCCCTGGGTCCACACCAGAAAACAACCCCCTTCATGGGAGTCCAACACCTGGGCACCCTCTCGGGACTCTTGCCGGGGAAAACCTTGACAAGCCAACTCCCACGGAGGTACCATAAAACCACGTTCCTCCTATATCCCAAGTTCCCGAGCCCTGGATGCCTGCCTGGAGGCGGCCACACACGCAGCCTGGGCTCGCTGGCATCCTGCGGGCATGGCTCCGAGGCACGCAGGCCCTGGTGCTGTGAGGCAATCTAGCACAGCGGGGCACGAAGGAGCCCATGGTCAGGCGACCCCTCCCTAGCTGGCCAGGCTCCCCCCGACAGACCATGTGAGCGGGCCCATCTGAGCTCCACAGTGGGCAAGACATCGGGGGATGGGCCACCTGAGAGACGGGGGAACCGAAACCAGCAGGCAGTGAATCTGTCCAAAGAGGAGCTCCTTGAAGTCTGGACCAAATTATGTAAATTATGCTTAAACCAGGTTCCTGTTTCAAAGATGCCAAGGATGTAGGCAAGAGGGGAGCACCTGCCAGAAGAGGGGTCAGACACCATGGCAGGTATCTGGTGCGTGGGACGTACGCAACTCCCTGGCTTCCATGCAACGGTAGACGGGTCTAAACGGAACTGGGCATGACAGCACGGCGCAGGCTGCTTGCCAAAACGTATGGCACGGCCAGGAGACAGTGACCACCGGGGCCACCCACGGGCATGCCGGGGGCCCATTCGAGTGCGTGAGGTCAGCAAGCCCTGGGCACCCCTTCCCAGCGGACGTCAGCCTGCCAGTGAGCAGCGCCGCCCTCCTGCTTCGTTCCCAGGACCCGCTGCAAGCAGAGCCTCCCGAGGTGGCGTTTTAAAGTCCCTGGGGGTAGGGGCTCCGATGCAGCAGGTAAACCTCTTCGTCGAGTCCGAGTCCTGGAGGGTCATAAGCCGAAGGAATTGTTCTTTCTTTTCCCCTCTTTAGGTAAAGGACGGCCGGGGCCCTGGCGGGGAAGATGCAGGACTAGCTGATCAGCATGTGGGTCTGGATCGTTTCCGAGGGGCTTGCCCCTTCTCTTCAAAACCAGCTTCAGCTAAAGCCGTCAACGACTCAGGTTCAATATACAACTGTAGCAATCAGGAAAACAAAACAAAACAAAACAAAACAAAAACAACAACAAAAAAACCCAAACCCATTGTGGGCAGATCCCAGTCTGGCTGCAGAATTAGCAGGCTCACCCAGGATGGAGCAGACGTTTCCTACTGCCTACTGCACCCATCTGAACGTTCCGCAGCAGCACAGTCACGGCTTTGCGCTCTGCCCTTCGAGCCCCTCCCCGGCCAGCACGGCGGAGACCTTGAGGAACGCGGGCTGCCCTGGCCCAGGCTCACGGCTTCCCACGGGTCACATCTGCATCTGTATGCAGCCACGACCTCTCTGCCCCCAGCGGAGGCCCCGTCATCAGCAGCAGCCGGGCAGATTTTCAGCCTCGCTGGCGACATGTCTCATCCATGTGTCTCTCTGTGGCCATCATTTTGCACCACTTAAAATCATTTGGAAGCGACCTGATTCTGTCACTGACTCATTTATTCACAATGGGAATCGCTACCTCCCCTGTACCAGGCACCGATCCAGGCACGAGATACCAAGTGCTGGACACAAGCGACTTGCCCGTCTTCGGGATTTACCGCCTCTACTCAAACTGGGATCCTTCACACTTCGTGAAGAGACTCCAGGACTTGGATCTGCAGGTCGGAGCTCATGGCCTCTTCCTCAACTTGATGGGGTTTCACTTGAGCATTTCAGGAAACTGGAAATGGGGACCTGCGTTGGTCTGTCGACCTACACACGGCGACAAATGCCACAGCCACTGTCCAGACCGTTGGCTGCTGGCCTCACCCCAGGTCAGTGGCTCTCAGAGCCGCTGTGCCAGCAAACCACCTGCTGGACTCACCTCAAACCTGGCACTTCAGCAGCCCCAGTGGAGCCTGAGAACCTGCATTTCTAACCATGGTGCTCAAGCTGCGGGTGGGGCCACGCTTGCTGGGCCACAGCTCTAGGGGACAAGAGCTGTGTCGGCAAAGGTCCTTGCCTCCAGAGCCGACTCCAGTCACATCTGACAGAGCGCATGGAGCTGGTGCATGGTGTGATGCGACCAGGTGAGCCAGCCGTCTCATAAAGGTGCCCGTGTGTGGCCTCGGCGGTCACTGTCACCTGGCGGCCACACGGACTGCTCCTCCTCACCCCCCAGCCCACTTGGCTTACTTCTGCTCATCTTCTCGTGTCCCTGCTGCAGGTGTGGGAGGGCCCTGCACCCTGACTCTAGGGGAGCCTCTTCTTGCCTTACAGCCCCTGGAGGGCAGCCACCGCCCAAACTCCCCAGCAAGGACGGCCTACAGGTGTGCAATTCTGGGTCTGTCTGCTGAGGGGGCAGTGAGGCACCTGCAGCTGCCAGGGTGAAGCAGGAATGTCACGCCCTGAAGAGTGTCCCTGGGCTGCTATCCTCCACCGCCACCAGGCTCCTCAGGTCCCCGGACCCCTCTGTTGTCATCCTCCACAGGCCTGCCTCCCTCAACCGGGACCTGCGGTCATGCACAGCTGAGCCAGGGCTCTTTTTGGGACTGCTCTTTCCGAGGATGCCCCACCCCGAGGTCAGCAAGTAGGGTCTTCTTGCCATTCCAGGATTATACAACCTTGTGGAATGTGAATGTGACAGCACCTCCTGGGAGCCCTCTGTGCTGCCCGCCCTCTGAGACGGCCCCTGCGGGTGTGTCTCAGACTTCCTGGGGGTCTGAGCGGTGACCTGCTAAGCACACATTTTCCAGAACACTAAAATCCTGAAAACCCTCTTCCTTCTGGATTTCATCTGTTTCAGGAACAATCTCCGTGTTTCTAGGGACATCTTGCACCCAGAGGTGCTACGTATGCTCTGAAGAGATGAGTGGGAAAAACTGATAATCACTTAGTGGTTAGCAAAAATCCAAAGAGTGCAATTTTAAAATAACGTCTGCCTCTGGGTTTGTTTTAAATGACAAGGATTGCCTTTCTGTGTCATTGGCCCTGATGGCAGAAGGCTGGTGATGCCTGCCATTTGCCGATGCTCTGGGTGGCTTGATTCAAAGGCCAATTCCCACCCCCTGCATTCACGGGACCCATGACTGCCTCAGGGCTTCTTGCAGGGGGAGGCTCATCTCCCAAACTCAGGTCCGGCTAGGAAACAAATCCACTTTCATTCCTGAGAGTCAGAGGTCTCACACCTTCCTTGTCCCCTCTTGATATCGCTCCCCTCCCAGGAGACCCACCAACGCTTCTCCCTTTGTCTCCTTCCTGGGGCCCTGCGGGCTGTGCTCTCTTTCCAAGTCTGCAGCTCTGCCCACCAGAGCACTCCCCACTGTCCTGGAGACCAAGGTCCACTCAGGTCAGGGGGGAGAGAGCACAATCCTCAAGGGCTTCACCATTACAACCTCTGCTCTAAACATAAATGCAGCTGGGAGTTTGTGTACGGATTTAATGGCCTACAAATAGAAACTCTCTCCAACTCGGGTGGCTCGTGCTGTGACCTTAACCAGCACTGCCAGCAGGAAGGTTCTGGTCTCTCTGGGCGCCACCCATAGCTGCAAGACAGAGAGAACAGGTCAGCAGTGAATTCTTAGAGGTGGGTAGGCAACTGGATAGAAGGGGGCAGGGAACCTGTGTATTGTGTGTGTGTTTGTGTGTGTATGACTGTGTGTGCATGCCCATGGGTGTATGCTCATGGGGGTGCATGCCTGTGTGTCCATGCTTCTTTGTGTGCATGCCTGTGTATGCATGCCCGTGTGGACATGACTACATAAGTGCATGCCTGTGCACGTATGCTCACACGTGTGTATGCTCATGTGTGTGCATACTTATGTGTATGCATGCTTGCATATACTTGTGTGCGCATGCCCATGTGCGTGTATGCCTGTGTGTATGACCATATGTGTGCATGCCTATGTGTGTATGCGTGTGTATGTGCGTGCGTGCATATACCTGTGTGTGTGCATGTGCCTGTATGTGTACAAGTGCATATTGCTTGTGTACATGTGTATACCCACATGCGTGTGTGTGTTTGATACGACTTTCATACAACCGTAGTCATAACTGCCATATCGATCATAAGCGACATAGCTCCTTGCCTCTCAGAGCCTATGGGTTTCTAGGTCATTTGTGCACAGTCCTGCTGAAGAACCCCCAGAACAAGCCAGGGCTCCCACATTCCAGCACTAAGGACACACTCTCATCTCCGTCATGTAGAATCAGACAGTCCAACAGGTGTTCACATGTAAGCCATTCTCAGAGCAAATCAACGTGTGAACCACCTGACACTAAGCCCAAATGACCAAAACGATTTCAATCAGTCCTACCAGGCAACCCACCATGAAATGCGGTGATAAGCAAAGCCATTTAAGTCAACAGAAACCCTACAGATCACATAATAGAAACCATGGTCTTTTGACTGTGACAAGAATAAACCTGTCTGGGGGCAGAGTTCAGCCAGGCACTGGCCATCCATTACAGCCTGACAATTTCCCACAGTTCGGGGCGCGGAGTCTCAAGTACCAGCGCTTATAGCAAACATAACCCTTTGAGTTATTACTGCCAAGAAGGTGAAGTCTCAGAATGTAGTAGATGAGTCACCCAGGATAAAAACCTCAGGCGGCTTCTGTAAACATGATTCCTTAGACAAACACATTAAATACTTCAAAAAGCTACACAAGATGTATTTTAGGCTTTACATTTTTAAATGAAATGCTGATAAACTTTGTTTTCCTAAATTTTCCCAAGGTCTCCACATTATGTACCGGGGGCTGAACGCTGGCTCAGGAGAGGCTGGGGAGCTGCGGCGGCTTCAGGAGCCTCAGTTTCCCCATTGACAGAGGAGGAGCGGTGTCGGGAACCACCTCTACGTGTCTCCGACCCACACCTTCCGAGGGACAGAGTACAGCCTCTGCCCCAGAGACAACTTGATTCCGCTTCTTTGCTCATCCCTCGCTTCCTCTTGCTGCATGGACTGTGTTCACAAGAAAATTAAGGTGCCTGCCTGGGAAAATGTGGCTGTTGATGCATTTTGTCGACTTAACATAGAAAATGCTTGGGAAGGATATAGCTCACACGCCCCTGCTCCGACCATTTCAGCTGAACAGTTTCTAACTGAACTACTTAGGGGAGAGGGGCTCATCTATTTCTAAATGCAAGTGCTTGGTCAGGTTGAAGACCCGCAGAACCAGCAGCAGGCTGGGACGCAAGCAGCGGGGTGGGGGGCACACAGAGGCTGGCTGCCACCACACACCTATCCTCCCCACCCCTCCGTCTCCTCTGCCTGCAGCTCTTTTGAAAGAGGAGAGAGTCCAGGCCGGGCTGCCCCGTGCACATGAGAAAGCTCCTTCCCGTGGTTCTGCTCCTCTGGCCAGGCCAACAGATGAGAGATTCAGAAAACGCTCCGCTCCTGCTCGCGGGGCCGGGCCGAGGTGAGCATCCTCTCTCCTGGGCACACCAGCATCACCGGACTCGTTGGGGTCTGGCCAGTGGGCCTGGCTCAGGACGCCTGGGCCCCACACACCCCTCCAGCCTGGGTGCACCCTGGAGCCAAGAGCAGCAAGGGCAGCAGATGTGCGAGCAGTGAGGGGACCTGGGACAGGCGGGAAGCAGAGACCACGTCCGAGGAGCAGAACCACCGGCAGGGACGGGAAACAAGCCCCAGGATGAGGACGGCCAGGAGTCCAAGCAGGAAACAGGGCAACGTGAGAGGTGGTTAACACACCACCAGCAGAATTCTTCCCTAGAGTGGAAGGTGGTGTAGACAGAGGTGGGGTGGGGGCATGGATGAGCTCCCTTGTCCTGGGCTGGCCTCGTCTGAGGGCCCGGGCAGGCCTGGACAGCCGGGGGCACTGCACCCCCTTCCCACGTGCACGGCCTCGGGGTTACCGGGGTAGACAGTACCGTCACCGACTTATTCCAGATCTTGTCCTTCTTCCCCATTCACACTCACCCCCGGGGAGGTCTGCTCTTACATAAAATAAAATCAAGTTCGCCCACACTTAATCGGGTGACGATTTAGAACACGGCATGTGGGCCCCAGAGCCCAGCCTTGGAGAGCTGCACCCACACCTGGGAACACAGGCTCCGCACCTACTCTGGAGATAAGGGTTGGGAACTGGCTCCGTGGGTTCAGGGGGTACGCCCCCTCCTCCCCCCGCAGAAAGTTCTCTACCTACACCAGGAGCCAGCTCCCAGAGCAGGAGGCTCTGCTCACCCACTCCGCGGGCCCCGAGTGCCAGCCTACCTGAGACCAGGGTGAGGCAAACCAGCTGGCTTGAGGGGGGCCTGCGGCTGTGTGCAGGGGGTGCCGGGGGCAGGGAAATGGGGTGCAGGTGCGCTCCAGCTCCACGCTGGGCCGTGGCAGGTGCAAGCACTTCTTGGAGACCAGCTCTCGATATTTCCCAGAAACATGTTTTTCAGCACATTTTAAGAATCTTTTCTGTGTTCCTCTTTCACAGGTAACAGAGCACTAAAAATAAAAACAGAAGACGTGAGTGAACCACATTTCTTTGCTGGCGGCTGTCTCTTTTATAGCATCTGAGAGTCGCACTGTCTTCTGATTATATCAGCTTGAATAGTAATATAAGTGTAAAAATTCAATGAAATGGCATTTTTTGAAGGCATTGCTCTTGTAAAAAGGAGGATTTTAAGGCGCAGCATTTTGGGAGATCCGTAGGGGCAGGGCAAGCATACACGACGGGAGTCGTCCCGAAGCTGTCATTTGAGAAGTTGAAACGCTGGGTTGCAGCTGATGCTGGAATGTGCAGAAATCTAATACACATGGACGAGAACAAATGCCAGGGCTCCAGGAGTAGCACCGTTCAACCGTGGTGCGATGCTGGCCCCCAAAGTAGGGGCAGGCGGAGGACTCCCAGGGCTCATGACGCACCTTCCTCAGAAGGCTGGCTCAGGGCACAAATCCATTCTTTCCCCACCAGGGAGTGCTCTGAGGCCGGGCTGTCCCTCATGCCGCACAGGGCACGGGCACAGGGGTCCTGGGCAAACCATGAACAGCGAGCCTGGCCAACGGCTGCAGTCACAGCATAGTTGCAAGCGATGCACACTGCAGCACCACCAGGCCGGGCTCTGAGGGTCTCAGGAGAGAGGTCCCGGCTTCAGACACTGCCGCCTCGAGCTAGCGGAGTGGGTGGTGCTGAGCCCAGTGATGAATCCGCCTGGCTCAGTGTCTGCAGATCACATAAACGGAGGAGCCCGGTGTGTTTCCGCACCACAGAGGAGATGGCCCTGGGAGGCTCCTCTCTGCTGCTGCTGGGAGAAACTGGCGTGTGTGCGTGCACGTGAACTGTTCAGGGTGGAGACTTTCCACCTGGACACCACCCGCAGATTGCATGGCGCGGTGGCTTCCTTCCTACAGGCTCAGCCTTCAGGGACGCGCGCAGAAAGAGATGTCACTCCTGACGACAGTGCGGCTCAGTCCTCGGAGACACCTGCCCTCCCGCGTCCCAGGTGGGAGAGAACGGGAGTCCCTGGTTGGCAATGGCAGGCTTCCTCCGGTGAGCCAGCGTGTTTTTATTTTTCAGTGTCTCCGCAGGATTCAAGGCCCTGCTTGATCGATCTATCCCGCCCTCCTGAACAAGGCCTCACCGGAGCTGTTGGGGGGAGAGCCCAGGTCGGCCCCCGAGGGGAGTGGGGCTGGGGAGCCACTTCAGGGGTGCAGATGTGCATCTCTGGGACTGCGGTCTCCCAATACCCTGTGCAGAGGTGTCCCCGCTGTGTGCGGTGCTGCTGTCTCTCTGTAGGGCGTTACCTTTCTGATCTTACTGTCACCTCCACCAATGAATTGTTGCACGGGGTGATTAAGGAGATACCCTGGCCCTCAGGGTGCTGTAGAGATGCAGGGACCTGGGGGTGGTGTACCAATGACCCCTTCCCAGGGGAGGTGGCACTGGGCACGGGCAGCACTCTGTGCGCACCCTCATGTGGGGCCCCAGCCTCACTGGGCCCAAGCTGGTCATGTAATCTTTACCAGTCACACTTCCAAAAGCTTCCAACCAGCACACAGGACATCCGTGCCAGCGAAGCCAACAGAACAGATTCTTCCCAAAATGCAACCACCGTCCATGGAAACTCGTCTGGGGAAATGGTCCCCTGTCTCTTCCACCTCCTTCCTGGTCGACGCTCCAGAAGCACTGCCCCGGGAACGGTCACAGCTGTGCTGGGGTTACCTGGGCCCCCAGGACCCCTGCCAGCATGCAGCGCGTCCCTCACTCGTCCTGCCCTCAACACCGAGTGATGCTGCTGGGCAACCTGCTTGACGGAGAGGATTGGAGAGTCCCAGGGACGCCGGGACACGAATGCTCTGAAGGAGCTGGAGCCCAGAGGAGTGACTTGAGTGGAGGGAAGCAGACTGGAGGAAGAGGAGCGGGAAGCAGGGAGAGCAGGGGCGGGGAGACAGCCCCGGGGGACAGCCGGCCACGCGGTTCCGGCTGGACCGGGCGCACATACCTGGGACCAGGCAGACAGCAGCCATTGCAGCTTCTTGTGCTTGTGGCAGCGCTCCAGCAGGCAGACTTCGTGGGTGCGGGGCTTGGGCTCCGAGCTGCACACGGCATCCGGCAGCAGCTGCGCCCTGGCCGAGGGGTTCGTGCTCTTACAGGCCACCGACCTCTTCCTCCATCCCTTCCCGCAGGTTCGAGAGCACTGCAGGGGAAGAAACGGGCAGCTCCCAGCAAGGAGTGCATGCGACTGAGCCCGGGGGTCCAACCGCAGGTCTTGTGGGACCAGGTGAGAACCCAGCTCTGCGATCCTCAGGAGGAGCCCACCCTGCCCCCGTTACCTCTGCCCAGGGCCCGGTGCTCCAAGCAGGCGGGCAGCTCTGAGTGTTGCAGGCCTGTCGGCTGGAGGGCACGGGCTGTGGACACAGGCTGGCTGCCACCCGCTCTGACACGTAGTGTGCCCGTCGTGTGCACTGGACGGGCCGGCTCTGAGTGCCCCCGCCGCACGTCCGGCTGCACGCACTCCAGTTCCCCACTGACCAACTGGGAGGAGACAAAGACGTCGTTGAGGGGCACCACCTTTCCAGCAGACACAGTGGCACCAGTCCCACCAACAGCCCACGGGCACCTGGGTATTTCTAGTTGCTCTCCAGGCCTGTCTGGTCCCTGTTGATTCTCCCTGCCTTGATTAGCTGTCCTGGTTCACCTGCCGTTGAAAATGACCGTCCTCAACCCATTCTGTTCTTCCCTCCAGCTTGGTTTTAGGTGAGAAATTCCACACATGTGCAAAAGGAAAGCCCCGTGTGTCCCCATCCACCCGACTTCAAGAATCTTCAACTTAGGCCCCAAACCCCATAGCATGTTGAAGCAAATTCCAGATGTGACCATGTTTCAATAGGCATCTCCAGAAAATGAGGATTCCTTGGTTTTTAAAACATCACCACAATACCATCATGACATCTAAAATATAAACCACGATTCCTTAATATCATATTATTCATATTATTTTATATTGTACCAATTCATATTGTATTTTTCAGTATCATATTATTCATTAATATCATAATATTCGGGGTTTTGTCCCCAACCGTATCATAGACATCCTAACTGCTTGTTAGAGTTCAGAACCAGTTAGTCCACACTGTGCGATGGGTTGGCAGGTCTTTCTTCTCCTTTCCTCCGTAGGTTCTTCCTTAATCTATTCTTCTATTCCATTTATTGGCATCAGAACCAATACTGCTCAGCTTGCTGAGTCTGCACAACTCTTTCTGATCATCACATGAGTTTGCAAATTATACCTCTGTGGTTCCACTTAACACGTTCCTCTGTCCTCCCCACTTTTATCTTAGCAGCTGAATCCAGTGGCTTGAGAACATTTAGGTTCTACGCATGTATGTATGTATGTATGCATTTCTTTTTTAAAAAGATTTTATTTATTTATCTGACAGAGAGAGAGAGAGCGAGAGAGAGCGAGAACACAAGCACGGGGAGTGGCAGGCAGAGGGAGAGGGAGAAGCAGACTCCCTGCAAAGCAAAGAGCCCAATATGGGGCTCCATCCCAGATGAACTGAGCCGAAGGCAGATGCTTCACCGACTGAGCCCCTATGGATGTATTTCTGGTATGATGGCCTCAGGCGTGATAACTTCCAATAGGAGGCTCATAATGCCTGGTCATCTTTCTTTGAATTTGTCAGAAGCTATAGAGAGTCTCTCTCAAAGTAACCTTTTTTAATTTTCTTTTCTGAGAATTAAAGTGTTTCTTGTTGACATGCATGTCGGCAGGCTGATGGAGGTGGGATGGATCCATCTAGGCTCAGCCCGCGGCACCACGTTGGGTATCAGATAAGCCTGCAAAGGTCAACAACGCTGCCTGCTGGCTTTGCACAAGCCCATCTGCAGGAGGCCCTACGATGCACTCTCTGGGTGGGGGTCATTGGAGGCAGGAGGGACAGAGGGTGAAATGTGGCCCAGGGACTAGGGTTCCTGTGATGGGAAGGCCTTGGGCTCCCCAAGGGTGGCAGCCTATTGGTCTCTCAGAGGACATGATGAGTCTCACTCGTATTTGTCTTCCTATTCAGGGCATTCAAGCAAACACCGGGAATTTGGCAGGTGACTTTGGGACCCAAGGGGCTCCGTGCTGGTGGTTGTGAAGAACTGCCAAGAAGGGCAAGGAGAAGCCATGGGTTCCTCACTCAGCCAGCTCGGCATGCCTGTCCTGCAGCGAGGAGCACAGATGGCCAGCCACGCTTCCTGGGGCAGCATCTGTGTGCCTCTGTCCCTCGAGGATGCTCCTGGGGGCCACAAAAGGAACGCCGTGTCTCCTCCACAGCTATTCCTGGTGTGACTTAATCCAATAATGGTTTTCTTCTGAATCGTGGGGTCAAACAGAGGATTTGTGCCCTGATTTATCCTTTGGCTTTGTGACACACACACACACACACACACAGAGCACGCTGGACCCTGACAGTCACATTCGGGTTAAGCCACAGCCAAGAATGCCTGGTGGAGAGCCCAAGAGACACCTTTCAGAAACACCCCGTGCCCAAGGGAGAGAGTCTGTCAGGACCCAACAGGGACCCAACCCATGCAGAGAGGGATGCAGCGCAGAAGACATGGACTGCCCAGAGGACCACTGGGATTGCTGGGTCTCTCTCGCAGCGTGTGTGCACATTTTTGTTTATAAACAGAGGTGAGGGCTGGCAATATATGCAACTTCCAAGTTTGTCATTTTAAAATGTGTTATGGAGCCTACTTAGGATTAAAAACCAAACAAAACAAAACCGAGAAAGTGTTAGAGCCAAGAGGAGCCTAAGAATACACAATCAGATAGAATGAGAAAGTTTCCTAAACCAAGAAAAGAACAGTAAGTAGAAACTAAGAAAAACTGAGTAACCTTGGAACTTTAGTTAATAATGTGTCAATACTGGTTTATTAATTCTAACACAGGCACCATAGTAATGTAAGATGCTAATAATGAGTGAATTGAGGGTGTGTGTGTGGGAGCAATGGAGACTATGTAATACTGAACTACCCAGTTTTTCTAGAAATCTAAACTGTTCTAAAAAGAGTCTATTAATTATTTTATGAGTTAATTATATTTCTGTATTTGAGTAATAAAGAAGTGGCTTACATGGTAAAGCTTCTGTAAATGTGTTTTCAGAGTCTCTCTGGACCAAGGTGTGGTTGGGAATACCTGTGGGCCAAAGTATGGAAATACCTAAAGAAGGAACCAAGGGCTCCGTGCCCCAGGAGGCCCACAAGCCTCACAAGAAGGTGCCAGTTCTGGGGGTGCCGCGCTTACCAGCAGGTCTGAGCGGAATGACAGGCACTTTTCTCACGCTCTCAAAGGGGCCGTGACCCCGCAGAATCAGTAGAACCGTAGAGCCAATACCTGGACTCTCGTGAAAGCTGCGACAAATGAGGTGGCCAGGGGAGAACGGGGGGCTGACAGGGACAGAGGGGCCTTGTCTCTGCGTGTGGGCAGCCCTGGCATGCCTGGCGCCGTGGGGCTGGCACAACAGCTCCCTTACGTTTGTCTGGAGAGGGCTTCACCTATTTCATACCAAGTGTTTTTCCTGAACAGATCCTACCGTGCTTCTAGGAAAACTATAAAAAACGGTGACTCCAAGTTTTAGTCACCCAAAAGGAAACTGTTGGCTTTGTAGGAATCGTTCTAGATCAGCTGTGGAAATGTTTTCATTTTTCAGTGTCGACGAGATCAGTGATTTTTATTTCATGGTCAGCTGTGTAAGTTACACACCCTCGTTGTGAAAAGTCAGCTTTCAGCCTTGTGGCTGCGACGGTTCTGCATTTGGAGCCTCCGGGTGGCTCGTCTGTTGTCTCCCCCCATTTCCTACATTTGCTCTCCCAACCCCGAAGCCTTATAAATTCTAATTGGTGTGTCCACAATGGGGTTGCAAAGATGTCTTGGCTGCTCTCAGGCTTTTCACACCACCTCGTTAAGTCTTCTGTCTCCACCATCTTAAGCTGTTCCAACACTGGGTTGATCCATCCTCTGCCCTTCTCTTAGCCTGTCATTAAGGAATCCTCCCGAATGAAGATCATGCACACGGCATATGGAAGCGCCAAGTGTCTGTTTTATTTCACAGGCAGTGCTCTGGGGAAGTGTCTTGATTTCAGCTCATGAAGGAGTCAAACTCCACGCAAGCTTCTGTGTGGGTGTCTGAGGGTTCCGTGAGCAGAAGCCAGGTGTGTCTGGTTGCTAACCAGTGGCCATCCCTGCCCTGCCTGGTTCTGCTTTCCCGAAGTCCACCATCTGGAACAAAGCAGGTAGCTGGTATTACCCAGATCAGCTGGGCCTCCCAGGCAGGACCTGGAGGACCCAGCCACCCGGCCACCACGGTACCTCCCCGCGGAGGGCCCCCTGGCCCGGGCACCCCTTCGAGGCTCCCGGTGCCGCTGGAGGAGGTAGGAGAATTTATGGCTGTCTCTGGACAACTCAGGCAGGGTTTCCTGGAGCCGTTTGTTCAATAGTCAATATCCACAATTATCACCAGCCATTGGCTGCTTCTCAATAAAATGACTTTCTCTTCTCCATTAAAAAAAAACTTATAACATTTTGGTTTTGATTATTTCATGTTTCTTCTGAAAATGCAAATTCTCAGCAAGGGCATATGAAGCAGGACCAGGGCAGCCCTGGGGTCGCGAACTGCCACTCTGACTCCAAGGTCAGCGGGGCGGGGACCTGAGCTTGCTGCTTAGGGCGCAGCCCCACCTTGGGGCCACCCAGAGGCTGTCATGGATTTAGCGTCAGGAAGTCTCGCAGACAGCATGTAACTAA
Source organism: Canis lupus baileyi (assembly GCF_048164855.1). Classification (NCBI taxonomy): domain Eukaryota; kingdom Metazoa; phylum Chordata; class Mammalia; order Carnivora; family Canidae; genus Canis; species Canis lupus. The sequence goes on from NC_132868.1 coordinate 9,784,063, forward strand.
ATTCATTTTAGAATTTAGTTCCTGTTTCTTTTTTTCTGTTTGTTCCATTTGCAGTTTCAAAACTGTGCACCTGCTTGACCTTTTAGGTCACTGTCTTTCGAAAAGGTAAATGCATGTTCCAGTGGCCATGGTAGATAGGAGGCGTCCACGGCTGGATTTAGTTCAGGAGTGAGCATCAGACACGGGGAGGGTCGGCATGGAAGTTCAGCTGTAACCACGGGGTGGCCACTCCGCTCAGCTGACCTAGGGCACACGGTGGTGCACCTGCCCCATTCCAGCGGGCTGCTCTGAATCAGACTGTCCACTCTTACCTTCCTGTTCCACCTGCCAAGACCTCTGCCCAGTGTGAGCGTGGGTGCTCACAGGCTCAGCCCTCAGAGCGCAGGGGTGAGACAGCTTCTCCTGTGGTCTGGCGGGACGGGTACTGTGTGACTTTGGGGCACGGATGGGCGTGTCTTCATGTGCAGGGAATTTGAGGTCTACCCCACTTTCCTTCTAAATGACAGGTTTTAAAAATCACATGGCACATCCAACAATACACAGATGCTACCTTGAAAATCTGTCTTTTTCGTAGGAAAAAAATTGGTCACAAGTTAAAGAGCACGGGCAGGCTGTATGCTGAAGGCACAGTGTCGGGCGCTGGGAGAACTGGTACCCGGAGCCCAGCCGGCAGGATGCCACGGGCCCAGGGTGCACCTGCCCCGACCGCTGCTCTGAGAGTTCGTTACTGGTCTGTGCCAAGCACGTTTCAACGGCACACACTAGTGCCCGCCATTCTCTGGGCAGGTTCAGAGGCAGGCGTGCTGCTCTGCAGGAGCCAACAATCTTGGTGCTCAAATGTGTAAGTGAACAGGGTCAATTTAGCCAGAGACCCTGGACAAACAGCTTGCACTCAGCTCACACTCCCACATCTGGAGTAATGCACCGAGTCCCCAGGTGCATCTAGAGGGAGGAGCAAGCCGTCAGAAATGACAGCCCGACACTCACCCACCCCTGTGTGTCGGCATGTCCTGTCCTGGGTGCGGTCTCCCAGGGGCAACACTGGGGACCGGCCCTGCATCTCACCTCAGAGCCAGACGTCCATTCCTGGCGGCCGGCTGGCAAGGACAGGGGCCAGACTGCGGAGACCAGGGGGCCTAGCGGGGAAGGCGGGCCCTGCCGTGGGCGCTGGGAAGCACGCGACTTGACAGCTACTTCATTGTGTTCAGCCTCAAAAGTCAAACCACCCCGTCTTGCCTGTGACCCCGATGGAGTGGTTTCTAATGAGCCAGACCCCTTCCATGAGCTGTGCTCCTCCCTACACGTGCTCACTGTGTCTTTGCCCCATCCCACAACAAAGGGCATCGGAGGGCTCACTCCGGGAGCGGTGCTGCAAGTATTCACTTCAGGGACTATGTGAAGCCAAGGGCAGGCGGGTTTTCATCATTAGGAGCCAACATGCCATCTGTACTGGATTTTCCTGTCTCCCCATCCTGCAACCAGATGCTGCCTTAAGGATCGGTAAGACCAGCAGGGCGTCCACGCACATGGGGAAAACCAGGGACAGTGGAATTCCGAGGGACACACAGATCAGAGAACCTGAGACTGCTCCCCTGGACAGGCACCCAAATGCTGTGGCAACAAAAATCCTTCACCGGGAGGTGTTGTCTCTGCAGATCACAGAGGGTGTGTGCATTCTGCTGACTCAAACACAAAACTTGGACTCATTACAGGTCAAGAGCCATCATCAGATTCTAAATGATGCCGCGGTGCTGCTTCACTGAGCTGATGCTCCTCCATCCAATTTCCACGGAAAAATGGGAAAAGGAAGCTGAGCATCAAAGCTGGGGAGGACACCAGCCTGCCTCAGGTCTGGGGAAACTGAGTCCCAAGAAGCAAGGGTGGCCGCTGACACAGGGAGGGGCAGGGCCCCAGGACTGTTCTCTGCTCTCGGAGGTGAGTAGAGGATGAGCAGCATCCTTTCCATCCTCATATTTCTCCCTGGGGGCGCCTCCCTCCTGCTCCCATTCAAACCCATCCAACATCCAACCTCCCTCCTGCTTCCGTCCATACCCATTCAACACCCAACAGCTGAGCCTGAGCTGGTTACCGAGATGACAAACACTTCCGCACAAAGCAGAAATGTTGGGGTGGTGACTATGAACAGTAGACAGGCCAGCAATCCACACCGGATTGCAGCAGGAACTGTATACCCACTGAGCAGGGGGTTCTTTCTCCACTTTACAGGGTTTAACATCCCAAATTCTCCTGCCCGGGGAGCGTGCAGAGGGGCGGACAGGACCCTGGTCTCTGTTGGCAGCCCCACCTGAGCTAAGACAGAGGCTCCCAAACCTCAGCTGGCTGGTGCAGTTCTCAAACACCTCTGTGCTCCTGGTCTCTCCTCCGTTCCACAGGAACCACAAACCAGGGGTGGGAGGAAGGAATGTGGATTTTTACAAAGCCCTTCCTTCCCCACCTTGGTGGCCTGGGTGACCCGCAGAGTCAGAGACACGACTCTAAGAGATGCAACCTGCTGTTCTTGAGGACACTTCAGGGCACGGGCCCCTGCGGTTCAAAACTGCCCTCCCTCCCCTGCATTAGCACTGAGCTGACATTATTATTTAACTATTAAAAGAATTAGGATATGCCAATAGAATCCAGGGCTGAGGAGTCTGGTGAATCGATTCTTTTGGTGGAAGGCAGATACTTTGATTCCCTATTGTTAACAAGTCAGAAGGGCCCACCCAGGTGCTCCTGCAGACCAGTGCCCTGGCTCTGTGTAGCACTCAGGTTTTTAAGACTGTGCCCTGGAGCAGGTTTCTGGCCCCTGACCCCACAGCAGGGCTGCTGGGAGTGCAAGTCATGCAAGCTTAGGCTCCCTTCCCAAGAAAGAGCATCCCAGCACCAAGTACTGAGGAGCTGGCACAGACAGGAACAGCTTCCTTGTGTACGGATGCTTCCAACCTTGAAATGAAGAGCTCTGAGAAGTAGAGGTAACAGTGCCCAATCTGGATACCCTTCCAAGGTCCCAAACAACCCACCTGGAGAACTGCAGAGACATTCCTACCCTAGCACGGCTCCGTGGTGCACGGTCTTGCAAACTAACATTTTACTTGGACACGGCAGGTTGTGATAATGGACATTTTCCTAACTGGTGACGCCAGCGGGGTCCCTGAGCGGCAGGACCAATCTAACCTCAGGGCCGCCCTCAGGAGGACAAAGCGGTTGGGTACTCCTGGGGGAGTTTCTGTCCTGGGGGCCCTCCCCATCTGTTCTGTTCCTCTCTGGACACCAGGCAGACTGCCTGCATGGCTGCCTCCCTGCCGCTGGGTCCCTGCCAGCCTCCAGAGAGCTCTCTTCTCTATTACTCACAAGTGTTCTCTATTACTTCGTTAGACTCACCGGGCCTTTCCACTCTCCTGGCGAGTCACCCTGGCCACCGCCCATGCTGTGTGGAGTGCCGGCCGAGTGCTGGCCAGGGTGGTCAGCATCCTTCTGCTACCACCCAGTGACACGGAGGCGCACATGGGACCAGCTGGGCCTACACCCACCGGTCAGCTTCTGCCAGAAGAACTCGTTACTGGAATTATGTAATATAATTAAATTTGGTGTCACTCGATGCAACACGAACATGGAAACTGAGAAGCCTGTTTCTATGAAAACTAAATCGAATTTCTGGATTGACTCAGGAGAGACCACTCATCAAACAAAACTGCTGTCAGCTTAGGCGAGGCTGAGGACAGGGTAAAATGTGGAAAATAATTTAAAAATGTAAGTGATTTTGCACTCAGATGAAGGGGACAAGTTTCACCTTATTCTTAAAAAGCCCTCAGACTGGACACCATGGGTAATGGGCATGTGATTGCAGATAGTCAGCTCAGACTTCTTACACCCAGTCCTCCTCCCAGGGAGCTTTTGGCTATAACTAAAAGAATCAGAAATTGGAGGCATATTTATATTTAATGTGAAAATAAAGGTTCAGCATGTATATGTATTCTTAAGTGGTTTTTTTCCTCCTTGTTCTATTCTGTTCATCAGTGGGGAGAATAAAAGCTTCTCTTCTATCTGGTGAGAACCCCTGAATCCCATCTGGGGAGCTCCCCACCTGCGCAAACCCCAGCTCACAGAGCATCTCTGCTGACAAGAGAGAGGAACCCAGAGCCAGCAGTCCCTGCCTCGGCCTGTGCTATCCTGCGTGCCCATGTCAGGCAGGGGAGCCTTTCTGGCTTCCTCCCTGCAGCTCCTGCCACATCTCACCAAATCTACTTCCGAATGTCTAGCAAAGTCGCTGCCTCCTGTCCATCTGGCTGAATTCAGGTCTGTGCTGGCTCATTTTATGTGCCACTTGGCTAGTGCTTTGGTCCTGCACTATTCTAGATGATTCTGTGAAGGTATGTGTTAGATGAACTTAACATTTAAGTCAGTAGATTTTTAATCAGTAGCAGATTGCCCACAGTGGAGGTGGGCCTTGTCCAATCAGTTAAAAACATACACATTTATTTTGTTGTATTACCTCCGAGTGATTCCCCAAAGTGGGTAAAAATAATGTGATAGAGGGATTATGATGTTGAAAGTATGCAATTTTAGGATATTCCCGCTTATGAGAATTATTGAGGTAGTTCAGAATTACATTCTAAAAATGGATGAAGGGATATGGAAAACAATGCTCCCCAAGGAAAGTAACTTAATACATTTATTCATAATCTAAAGAAAGGATGCTATCTCAATTATATGAACCTAAATTAGAGCTGGCCCCAGACAGGTGGTCCTCATCTCACCTGAGAATAGGACAAAAGTCAAGACCTCTGATGGAAGAGCATGGCTGAGAAGCTACCGCTGGTCCATTCCCCAAACCCTTATCTTTCAGAGAAGGGGGTAGGTAGGTACTTGAAGAAGTCCTGAGAGACACTGCTGACGCTCATCGAGGCCTGGAAAGGAGGAGAATCTCGGGGCCTGGGAAGCTGCTGTTGGGCAACCCCAAAGGGTAGTGGTTTGTTTCCTGCTTCGTCCAGAGAATGTGCCCCTGAGGCCACCCACTACCTTAGACGTTTGGGTAGCTGGCTAGGATATTAAAACATTTAGGCCAAAGCCAGCTGTATAAATATGAGCTTGCATGTTTATTGGCCCTAAATCTAATTTACTTTATTTAAGAGAAACTTTCTTATCTTCAGGATAAGATGTCTTATCTTTGTTTCCTAACTGAGAAAGGAGACAAAACATCATTCAACTGTTGAGAAGATAGATGCATGAATAAATCCACCATCCAAACCCCCTACGAGATACCTACATACTGATGGGAGGGAGACTGTGGGCTTCAGCCAGGCTCAGGCTTTCTGGAATATGTTGTTTCAATCACATTGACACAGTGATTTTGCCCTGAAAACAGGACAGGCTGATAGGATAGCATTTTCCATCAAGACAGTTATTTTGCCTATTTTGCCATGAAGATGTTTCTATCTAGCCCGGGGGCTGGTAAACCACTTCCCAGGGGGCCAGGTAGCAAGTGTTTTCGGCGGGTGGGCCACACGATCCCTGTTGTGACAACTCAAGTGTGCCAGGGCAATGAGAGAGCAGCTAGAGACAACCCAGGGACACATGGGCGTGCCTGTGCTCCAGCTAAACCCTAGCGATGGTATCAGGCGGCCGGCTGCACTTGGCCTGGGGGCCGTGGTTTGCCAAACCCAGGCTCCAAGTCACTCATGAAGACTAGGATGGAACTGCAGATGGAACACATCTGAGACACCGGGAAGTGAGGGCTATTTTTACGGTAGCCAGGGTGCTCTGACCAGGTGAGTGCTCTGGCGTGTTACACCTATTCTGAGCGCGGCCAAAGCAGATTGCTGGCAGGGCCAGAACACACTGGCTCCATCGCGGGAGACAGATGTTAGCAATAAAACAGCAGCAACAAAAGCAACACGCCCAACACGTTAAGTCTCCAAGCTGTAGCCAAATACTTAGGAATCTGTAAGAGGCAGAGTGAGGCCTGTAGCGGGCGGCCTTCAACACAGCGAGCGGGAGGATGCCCAGCAGCACCGCACACGCAGGCCAGGAGTCCAGCCTACTAACAACTGCAAGCTTCTGAGCGCTAAGGACTCGTGGAATTGTCCCCACGAGCCAGGGAGCAGGATGCTAGGATTCATTCCAGTTCGCCGAGGGTGGGGGTGATGCCAGAAAGGTCCAGGAAGCAGCATGGGGCAGGTGGGAACCAGTGAGTCCAGCTCTGGGGCCCAGGCTCTCGAGGCCTGTGTCTGCTCTGGGCCCTGTGCTGTTCTTGGTATTTAATGCCAATTCATCCATTTACACTCACACATGCACGCACACACATACCCATTAACATCCCCAGAGAAATTCTCATCTTACAGATGAGGAAACTGAGGCCTGGTGATGATGAGAGGCTTTGCTTCAGCCACTCAGGATGGTCAAGGTCAGGTGGGTGGCGAGGGAGAAAACCCCCAGAACCCATGTTCTTACCCACTGCGCAGAGCTGGGAGCTTCTCATGGGAGACTGTTATCCAAAGTGGCCTGGCTCGAAAAGGTCCCAGGAAAAATGCATATGTTCAAGGGCTCGGTAGCTGTGATATATCTCAGCTGCAAATTTTGTGATGCATTATCTATTTCATAATCACAGAAGCGAGCTCGCTACTCTAGGTAAAAGCTGCATCTTTCTACTCACGGCTAATTACGCACACAGGCTAGTGTTTTGAGGAGTCCTTAATGATTCGGTATTGAATCAGGGTCCAAATACTTGGGGCTGAGCTCTTTCCAAATGGCCTTCCCCTTCCTTGTCACGACATCAGACTTCCTGGAACAGCTGAAAGATCCCTCCCAGCCTCTCAAGACGGCCTATTTGGTGGTGCTCTGGGGGAAAGCCTGTGTATCTCACATGAACCTAAATATTCAACAACTGACCTGGGTTCATTTTTCTTTCTTTTAAAATGAATGACCTTCCCAGAGGAGAGGGTTTAATTCGTAGCTCAAGGTGCAAAGTGGAACTGAAATCACACAAGAATCACCCACCAGTGTGTTCCGACTCCTTTTGTTTGGATTCTCATTTTCTGGGGAAGGCACACCAGTTCTTCCCTTCTGTTACAGAAGGTGAACTCTCCCCACTGTGGCTTCTTCCTTTTTATGAGAAGATTTAAAATGATGGGCTCACTCCTCCTACGATTTCAGGCTTTTCTGGCATTTCTGCTTCAGGGTTTCTTGGATGCTCACTCCTAGATAAATACTTTAAAATGATCTTCTCCAGACTCATGAGTCAATTTTCTAAGAATGCTTTCCAGGTGGCCTCTTCCAGAGTCTGGGCCTGGATAGCAGCCAACCAGCACTCAGCCGGTGGGGGTGCAGTGGGGGTCCAGCCCAGGGGTGGGGGTCGGTCAGCTAGGGCCAGGGTTGCCAGGGACTGTCATCCAGGGAGCTTGCAGAGAGAAACCAAAGAAGTAGACGGAACCCATGTTTGACAGGGATGGAACCTGCGAGCAAATGGACCCCTGGGAAGAGACCAATGTTAGTATCCTGCCCTGAGTTTCTGTCACATTCTTTGCTGTCAGGTAGTAGAGACAGTAATAACATCGAGGTCACGTGGCCATATAAAGCTCCCGTGCCGTCCTCTTCGATTTCTGAGCACTTAATATGTGAAATCAAAACAAAATTGGTCATCTAATTTCCTTGCTTCCTTTGGTTTAATTTATGAAAGCGGTAATGACAACCGTATGATGGGGAATGGGAGGCATAAACCTCCCGAGAGGGCTCTAGGCAAGGATTCAAAAGGAAAGGACAGAAATGATGGCAGACACAAATACTGCAGTTTCCATAAAATGATGGCAGGAGATGACTTTTTACAGTGATTGCTAAGAATCCCTAAGTTTTATCTTTTGAGCCGTCAAACAGCTTCCACACTGAGGTCCAGGTGTGAAGGCAGCACATTCTGGTGATGAGCTTCCTGGCTGTGAGACTCCAGAAGGCCAGGTGCCAGCCGAAAACACATGGTTACCATCGGAGGGCAGAGTTCTCTTTCTTGACAAGGCATAACAATTCCATTCTTCGCAGGAAGGATTTCTCATTGTGGCACTTTAAGATTAATCGGATCCAGGAAATGAACACACAGAATTTGTAGAACAATATTGATGTAACCTCGTGGCTCCCAGCCCTGGGAAACCACCTTTTCCAGTTGCATGCACTATTCTTCAAGACATCTGCAGATGAGTCTTATTTTTCTCACCAAGTCTTAGAAACCCGTTGATTGCATTTTATGCCCATCAGGTAGGTCTTATATATTACCACATACTGCAATTAAGTAATATTGCTAGTTGTTAGTAGCATTAGCTAATTACGTAATTTACTTGGTCAAATACTGCTGTCATTTTTGGAGTCGACAAGCTAATGTAAAGCTTCAGATATTCTATCGCAGAACTTATCAGGTGAATCATGCTGTATATGACATATTCACCTACTGCTCTTAATAACACTGGAATATGAGCAGGGATGTATCTCATTAATGACATTCACTGCATCATAATTTGTATAATTAATTAGCTTACATTGCAAAAGAGTCTAATGATCCAATGGTATTTACATTATATACATGGACATAAGAAAATGCTCTACTGTATATTTAAGTGGTTTCACATATGTTCAGGACTCTAACAATGAGTCAGAGTAGAGAGAAGCCCCATATTTAAAGATCTCATTTTCTAGCTCTGCTGGTTTAAGTGACTCAGATTGGAATAGCAGCCAACCCATATAGCATTTCTGATCATTTATCCCAAAATATCATATGCAGAGCATAGAAATGATGTCTGGGTAGTTTAGACAGTACTGTGATGTCTTCCTTTAACTGCCCATATGATGTAAGGTCTACATATGTACAAGTAGCCATGAGAGAATTGCATTAGCATTCATAGACACAGGAGAGAAACCTGCGGGAAATTCAACTCCTTGAACTAGATAAAAGGATCTCCAACAGAAGAACAAGTAAAGGTGTTTGGAAATGCTGAAGAGGTCTCATGTGCAGCTCATTCTATAGCATGATATAACATTGGACAGTCTGCAAAATCTTATTGTTCTAGAGAAATCAATATATGTCCCAAGTTGGAAAAACCTATAGTCAGACAATCTAGTCTGATGAATCTGATGCTTAAATCCCTCTAGTCTGCAGAGTTCCAATACTGGTAAGGATAACTAGCATCACTGAGATACTTTATCTGTATTAGCCTGCTATCTCATGGCAAATGTATATGGTCAGTTCAGTGATTACATCCATTTCAGAGATGGGAACCTGGAGGGCGGAGTACTAAGGACCTTGCTAATGGATCTGCAGGAGCATGTAGAGCCAGGATTTCAGTGAAGTAGCTGAGTCCTGACACCTGTCCTCTGGACCATGTTAGGCCCACGACTCAGAGGCCAACTGGAGGCATGTCACAAATATGGGTCACAGTGGCCACTAGGATTGTGTGACTAATCACCAATCCTGGAGGAATGCTCCAGAAGCATCTCCTTCTGCAGGCTGGATGGTGGTGTTGCCTGTAGGGATAAACAATGCTGTTGTTGATCAACAGACTTGATTCTGAGTTCATGTCTTTGGTAACCAAAGGTAGGCCACATAATTATTTGATGGGTGTGGACCACTCTTCAATAGCTTTATAAAGAAAGCACATATGTCTGACACTCTTTTTTTTTTTTTTTTTTTTTTTTTTTAATGTAAAAATCCTGGTGGAGATTTTGGGTAAGAAGGTACAACCAATGCAGTACAGAGATTCCTTTACCAAAAACAAATAAATAGCTGACAATTTGTGAACATATCAAAAGAACCAAAACAAAAGGACTAGTCACATTATAAACTATATTTGTTCCAGAGGTTCTTGGGAAAAAAGTACCACAGGAGCAAGGCCAGGAGGAAGGAGATTAGCTCCACTCTGGGTGCTAAAAGACTTGTCTGGAAATCCCCTGCTTCCACCTGAGCTGGGGAAAAGGAACGTTACATGGAACCTACATGAAGATTATAGAGTAACCCATGCAACAAAATGCACATGTGAAAAAGACAGCACTCAAAGGAAAGATGAAGAAAATAAAAATATTGTGAAAAAAGACCGTATCAAATACAATTCTGTAAAATATCTTACACTGCCCAGAAATTAAAAAGAGAGAAAGAACTGTATGGAGGAAGAGGTAAGATGACTGGGTGGCATTATAGGGAGCAAGAAGAGTACCAAGAGAAAGACACTCCAAGGTGAGCAAGGGGTAAGGTGATCCTTCTTGAAAATATCCTGGAGACACATTCCTGCTGGCCAGGAAAAGATTTAAACTACTCAACTCAAGAATGGGAAACTTGTGGGATCCAGGGATTGGTGAGGCCACTGGATCTAATTTTTTAAAGATTTTATGTATCTATTCGTGAGAGACACACAGAGAGAGGCAGAGACACAGGCAGAGGAAGAAGCAGGCCCCATGCAGGGACACCAATGTGAGACTCGATCCCAGGACCCCCGGGATCATGCCCTGAGCTGAAAGGCAGTCGCTCAACCATTGAGCTACCCAGGTGTCCCTACGAGATCTATTTAAATAGACCAGGAAGGTTGTAGCTCAGAATGAACCTGTCTTCCTTATTGAAAGAATAGACTACATGATATCAAAATCATAATAAAATTAAAGTTAAATTGAAACAAAACACCCGAAGACCCTTATAAGAAAGATCGGGACCTGAACTGAAGTATGATGAGTCAAAAACAAAAGAAGGCGAAATATACCACTTGCCTTACTTTGTCCAACAATGTTTTTACAGCTTTAGTTTATTTCGTGATGTTGAGTAAAAAAAAAAAAGAGTGGCTTACACATATCATTTTAAGTTTTATAGGTAAGTATACTAAAATTTGAAATAGATGATATATTTCTGAAATAACCAGAGGGGCAGAAAAAGAGAAGACCATAAATCCAAAGTTAGCAAACAGTAGAGAACTATTTAAAAGTCACAAATAGGAAGCCAACACAAATGAAAGAATTAATGTTAGACATAGCTATGGAGACATCATATGCAAGTAAAACCCCAGATCACTCTGATAGAAATGGACACACATTTTAAAGAGAATACTACCAAATTAAAGGCACCTGTACAATAAAGGACACACAGTGGCCAACAGGGGGTCACTGTAGGAGCACCATCTGGTGCTGTTCATCACTTGTCTCAGGTATAGGATGACAGGTGCTTTCTTTCTCATCACCAATTTAATGTCCCAAGGGCTCACTTGTCCAAATGATGGAAACATATTCCAGTGACTTGGGGGCTGACACCATGTCCCTCACATAAACACGCAGAGCTTCAGTGCACACTCAGAGGTGTGTATGCTGTCTCTGGGCTCCCGTGATTCCATCTTTGACCTGTAAAGCCTGTGGAGCTGTGTGTAGATGAGGCTTATGTTCCAGGTCAAGGGACTAGATTTTTTTTTGAGGCTTTGCAGCTCTGTATCCTGAGGGGGGTGTCCTGTGGGCTTCCTGGGGGCAAGGTGGGGATGGGAAGCAGGACCCCACCCTGTACTATGCTCAGAACCTCACACACTCTAAAAAAACAGATTCATCAGTCTTTCCTTTTTTCTTTATTGTTTCAGATTTATTTATTAGACAGAAGGAGCACAAGGGGAGGGGCAGAGACAGAGGGAGAGAGAGGATCTCAAGCAGACTCCCCACTGAGCAAGGAGCCCAATCTCAGGACGCTGAGATCATGACCGGAGTCGAAATCCAGAGTGGGACACTTAACTGGCTGAGCCATCCAGGTGCTCCCATCAATGTCTTTTCTTATTTTTTTTTTAAGATTTTATTTATTTACTCATAGACACACAGAGAGAGGCAGAGACACAGGGAGAGGGAGAAGCAGGCTCCATGCAGGGAGCCCGACATGCGACTCGATCCCAGGGTCTCCAGGATCACACCCCAGGCTGCAGGCGGTGCCAAACCGCTGCGTCACCGGGGCTGCCCCAATGTCTTTTCTTAAAACCTCTTCAAGTCTACTGTCATGTCAGGAAGATAAGGCATTCACTAAAATTCAGTAACTCTGAGAAAATACAATTAAGTGAAGTTTCTTATTATGATAAATCAAAATATAAGCGGCAAGTTCTATCAAATAAAGAGCTGAAATTGTTGACACATTCCAGTAAGGATCTAAAAAGGGACAGACACATTTTACTTTTATTCTAGAAGTATATGCCTTTGCAATTAAACTGAGGTGGGGTAGACAAGAGGTATAGATATTAGAAAAGGAAACCAAAATTATCATTATTGATTTATGATATTAAAGATCTTAGATTATTGACTGAAAAAAAAAATGGAAAATATAAAATGTTAGTGTCTGGTTACAAAACTCATTTGACTATAAAATCATAACTAATTAAAGTGTAATGGTATAAATATTTTACTTGCAACACTAATAAACATGCGAAATATCCAGAAAATATAAATGCTCATAGTCACTTAAGTAAATAAATCTATGTATGACCTCTTCTCAAGGAACTTAATGACAAAAATGGAGTAACAAAGAAAAAAGAAATGGGTTTCTGGTAGATGACTTTCATATTTTCAAGATCTTGATTTTGTCTAAATTAGTCTACTAAGGCTGTATAATCCCAATCAAAATTTTGGAAGGATCCCTTTAAAAAAATGTAACTTGGCAACATAAAGTTCACATGGAAGAAGACATTTGAATATCCAGAAAAATTCTAAAAAAGATAGATGTTTCATAAAGTGCTGGTCATCAGAGAGTGAAATTCTGGCATAGAAAAATAAACCAGGAAGGGCCCTCGGGCCAGTGAAGCAATGACCTCTGTGGATAAAGCTAGGATGGAGCTGGCCTTCCAAATCAATGGGCAGAACATGAGTTTTTTACTGAACGGCATTGGGGGATCGCTGGGCTGTGGAAGGAAAACTGTGGGACGTGGACTTCACCCCTCATGTCAGAATATAGCCTATTTTGATCAAAGTCACACATTTAAGGTAACCAAAATGTCCAAAGAGAATACGAGTAAATATTTCATAATATTAGAGTACAGAAAACTTTCAAGTTACATCTATAAACAGGAATCTATGAAAAGTAAATATAGTCTTCATTGCATCGCATACTCATTTAAAAATTATGTAACAGTAATAAAAATGTATCTGACAAGGTGCTCTGCAGATTTCCAGGGGTGGTCATCCCGAGAGCAAGGGTTAGGTGCTCAGTGACTCATCGGTGTATCACCCAGATGAGGACACTGGAGGATGGAAGGACTCTACCTGTTGTGGAGGGGCTGCAGGGACCAGGTGACAGTGGATAAACTGGAGTTGCCCTGAGCAACCTGGAATGTCCGATGACCCTTATGGTGGGAGTTTTGTTTTCTATGCTCTGTACATGCACACACATACACACACACAGACATGTATCAACATAGACTAGTTAACATATATTAACATGTTATCTGCTTCGATCACATGTACTTTCCTAATAGACACACATGTGTGCATGCGAGGAAAAAGAACAGAGGACAAGTAAAGATGTGTCAAATATACTTTCTTTTTCTTTTTAAAAAGATTTTACTTATTTATTCATGAGAGACACAGAGAAAGAGGCAGAAACACAGGCAGAAGGAAAAGCAGGCTTCTGCGAGGAACCTGATGCAAGACTCGATCCCAGGACTCCGGGGTCACGACCTGAGCCGAAGGCAGACACTCAACCACTGAGCCACCCAGGCCTCCCATCAAATATATTTTCATATGAATTCATTTATACTGAAAACTTACATGACTTTGATGGGTGCCTACGCGTGCCTATGATAATTTTCTCTCTGCACAACGTCCTGTGGCCGTCTGTCTGAGAGTCTCCACGTCTCTACCTCAGGATGATAGCAGTGCCGACTGGCCTTCTTGTGAGGATCAAATGAGCGGATCCCTCATTCGGGATCAGACTACTGCTGTGCACGACTCCTCCTCAGTCAGTATCATCCCCAGCACCGCTGGTGGATCCAGGTTTGTAAGGCTTGGAGCTTATATGATTTAAGGACACTCACCTCTAAGACTAGTAAAAACAAAACTGGGAACTTGCAATGAGAGGATCTTTCGCATCAGCTTCAGGGGAGGGTTAGCTTCAGGGGCTCCGTGCCCCCCCATCACTAGCATCCCTGCACTGATGTTGCACCTGCATCTCTGGAAGCTTCTATATCTCTTTTCAGAGTTACTGCTTAGGCTCCAAGGGTCACTATCACTGGCTATGAAGGAAATCCCTGGATGAGCATTTTCTATCATAATTCAGTTTGTTTTCATGTCACACGTGGAGCACGAGGGCGCGGTGACCCTCCACCCTGGCGGCCTGGACCTGTGGGTGTCCTCAGACACAGGACCATCCTGGGTCATCTGGGGCATGTTGATCGCTCTACAGACAATTTTCTTTCCTTTCTGCTCAATACCAAACGGATTTAACCCTAGACTGGCATCAAGGTTTCCAATAATTTTTCTCCATGTTTCAATTGCTTTTGCTTCAACTTTTTACTTCTAGCTATTACTGTGAATGCCGCGGCAGCACCCACATTTTCAGGATCCTATGACTGTGTCGTTGTTACTCCAAGCACCACCAGCAGAAGCCTTTAGTAAGACATGGTGGACTGAGCAGCCGTGCTCACCTCCGCTGTGTCCCCCAGTTCTAAGGGAGCCCAGGCTTCCCACTGGAGATGGGGCTCGAGAGAACCAGGCGGGCTCGGAGACCCCCCGGCCAGCCCCTTCCCCACTGAGCCCGGTGGCTGGGCCCACCCGCCGCCTCCCCCAAACACGCTCACGTCTGAGGGCAGGACCCTTCCTGGAGAAACCCGTGCTTCCAGGGGAGGTGACGGACCCACTGATAAGCCTGTCTCTGCACAGGCAGTGTCCACTGCTCGTCCTAGGGTCTCTGTCTCACTGTGTCTGGACAATGAGGATCACGAGGAACTGGAGGAAGACACCAGCAGGACAGAGGGAAACCCACCAGCCCACTGCTAGAATAAAGGGATACAGAGGGAATAATTTGGGGGGGGTGTGGGGGTGGAGAGAGAACAAAGAAAACATAAAAGAAAGAAAGAGAAAGACAGAAATGCTGATGCTGTCCAAGCAGCACCTGCTCTGTGAGGTACGCCCGACACTCTGGGCCTGCTGCTCTCACCTCTCCCATGTCCCCTGCCTTGCTCTACTTTTGTTCTTTTTATCCCTGGTTCTGATCACCTTCTAGAATATTCCATCATTTAAAGAACATCTTATGTTGATGGCTGACTGCATCTCTCTTCAGATAAACTCCCCTAAAACAGGGACCTCTTTCAACCCTACTCATGTTTCCGCACGTGCCTGGTGCGTAGCAGACACTCCGATTATGATACTGGTGAAGTGAATCGATGAACTTAATATGTCTCTTGGGGATTATGTAAAGAAACCTAATGAGGCAAAGTTCAAGCAGTTATTGACTCTTAGGAACATAAAGTTTTTATATGCAAAAGGACACAGAATCAAATTATCCTATAGCCAGCAAGGACTATTCAAGAATGATGTGAACAGTTCCAACTATGGGACGTGGCCACATGGAAGGATGCAGGGCAAGAGGTGGTGGCCACACAGCACAGCCGCCGGAGGGTGATAAAGGAGGTGCAGTGGACACACCCTCCCCTGTGATGGAGAGAGGGGTAACCACGAGAACCACTATGTGGGGCATGGTCATCATGCCTGTTATTTTTTTTATTTTTATTTATTTATTTTTTATCATGCCTGTTATTTAGGAATATGGGGAAAGATACCAGGAGAGAGAGCTAAAGTGAGAGATTTTTGCCCCTGGTCAATGGGATTGGGGATGGAGTGGTGGGCAGGCAGGATTGTGATTTCTCATGGTGAGCTTCAAAGTACAGTAGGACTTTTTGAGCCATCTGCAAAGAGTTCCTAAATAGAGTAAAAATCAACTAAAATGATAGTGAAAAAGGCCAGCATCCTTGAGAATGTAAATGGATTCTTCTCTTTAGTTTTCTTTATTAAGGAAATACATAATAAATGCATCAAAACAATTAAAAAAAAACCCTGTTAGAATTTTGTTTGTCATAAAAGCCATGTGGCAGCTGGAGGAGGAAGGGGAATGCTTGAGTGGGCTCTTGTCTTGCATTGGATCCAGACAAATCTAAACATTCCGGGAGACTGTGGTCTTTCCTTTCTGGAGATTACATTTCTGACCACCACAGTCAGAAGCACATTAAAAATTTGTTTCCTGTTTCAGCTCTCTTTGACCTGAACTTATATGGAACCTGTAGGGGGAAAAAAAGCCACATGAAAATGTCTTAAGCTCTCATGTGGTCATATTTTTCACCGTGCAGAACTGTTTCCTCAGAGTGCAGAGAGGGCTTGTCCTGAAGGCATTATTTCAATAGAAAAATGTAAACAAACTTGTCTAAACAAACGAATTTGAGGATCTCTTTGGTTGTGGGAATACTGTTTAAAAATCTAGGCATGCCTTTAGAAATGAAACAGGTAAGACTTCCTGATAATTTTGTAAATGAAATAAGGACTGCTTAAGCAGAAACCCAAGGGAAAAAGAAGAGGGATGGGAAAAATCTAACATTGGGTGACTGCATTAATATTGTCGGAAAAAGAAAAAAAAAGAAAGAAAAAAATATTGTCGGAAAATTTTGTAGCCATATGACAAAATTCATGTGTAAGTCTGCTTTTCCTTCTAGACCCAGAAAACTCTATAATGTCCTGACAACTGGTAATCGGCTTGGTAAAATCATGGTTTACAGGTAACTTTGGAATGACAACACATCAACAAGTCAACCAAACTAACCTGACTTCTTAAAAGCAAATGTTAATGTGAATTGTGAAATAAATCATTAAATTCCCGTATCAAATTCTAAAGCCAATTACATTTTACCCTGGAACAACGTAGGTTTCAGTTGCTTGGGTCTATTTACATGTAGATTTTTTTCGACTATGGGGCGTGGCCACATGGAAGGATACAGGGCAAGGAGGTGGTGGCCACACAGCCCAGCCACTGGAGGGTGACAAAGGAGGGACAGGACTGTGAGTGTGTTTTCTGTTCCTTATGATTTTCTTAACATTTTTTTCTCTAGCTGACTTTATCCTGAGAACACAGGACATAATATATACAACCAGCAAAATATGTGCTTCTCAACTGTTTGTTATGTGTAAGGCTTCCAGTCAATAGTAGGCTGTCAGTAGGGAATTTCTGGAGAAGTCGAAAGTTATACTCGGGTTTTTTACTGCATTCAGGATTGGGTAATGCAACCCATTGGGCACCCCAATATGTACTGATCAACTGCAGCTTGGTTTCCCTCTTTCGTAAATTTTTAAAAAAGATTTTATTTATATATTTTAGAGAAAGGAAGAGAGCACAAGCAGGGGGAGGCACAGAGGGAGAGAGAATCTCAAGCAGACTCCCCGCTGAGTGTGGAGCCTGATGTGGGGCTCCGACCCAGGACCCTCAGATCGCAACCTGAGCTGAAATCAAGAGTTGGGACGCTCAACCCACTGAGCCACGGAGGCACCTCTCGTCTCCCTGTCAGCTAAGGCTCTTTCAAGGTTACAGGAGCTCACTGGACTCATTGGCTAATTTTCCTTGCCCTGTAATGCCTATGATTTCTTTTTCTTTTCTTTCTTTTTCCGTGACATTCTTTCTTATGATGGTGGCAGTGGAGTGGGGTGGGGAGGCTAAATGGGATTCTGATGGGAAAAATAACTTTTTTAAAATCGAAAACCTTACAGAACCCTCTGAAGGCTCAATAAGCCAGAAGCCCATCCTCTGCAGTGGTTGCTATGGAGATGGGTGTCCAGCTGAGCAATTGCAGGGGTCCAGGGCACAGAATTTCTGGGGTGTCTGAGCAATGCAGCTGTTACAAGATCTACAGCATGATGCAGAAAAGGAAGGGCCACCCCACCCTTCCACTATTCCCCTCCCTCCACTGCAGATGTGTGTGCTCACCCTTAGTGGGGAAATAACGGGTGGGTCCCCTCCCTGTCTTCCCACTCATGCTGCCTTCAGAGTCTGAGAAAGTCGGAGACACAGCATGCTTCCCTTGAAGGGAACTTCCAAGAGTTTTGTCTAATGCTATGGCCTTGGACCTCTCAGACTTCTTTTTTTTAAGGAGTCAGTCTTAAGAATGTCTTCCTTTTAAAAACCTGGTTTATGACAATGTCGTATCACGTCAAATACCAGGAACCAGGCTGGACACTTGTCAACCCCTTTCAACATGAAAACAGTGGCCCTGATCCCTGAGCATCATTTCAGGGTAATCACATGAAATGCCCCAAACTCACCAACAGCGCCGTTTGCAAATTTTCTCGTCAGCTCCAAACACTGCCTTAAAACACCACCCTCTAATGAGGTCGGTCACTGGGTCTTGTTAAATAGGATGCAATGATTTACAGACACACCAAAACTCAGAGCGTACATCATTCAACCATCTTCTGGGAAGAAATTCATTGCAAGCAGATGGGTTGCTAGCGGCGCCAAGGGCCTTTTTCTTTCCTGTTCGATTTTTGCTAAGTCACATGGTTTCGATTTCTTGAGCTGCATCATTGGGTGAACATGTGATTTTGCCAGGACTGACGTGTAGAGCCCTGTGGCCGGCTTGGGCACGGGCTACTGTGAAAGGATACGGGGCGACGTGAGCTGTGCTGCCCTTTGGGTGCGGACACGGACTCTGCGGAGGCTGCACGGGAGATGGGTCTGCGAACCCGCATCTCCCTCAAGGTGGTGCCTACAGAAGAGCTTTAAACGACCCACTCTCAACCGAAACCGCTCCTCCCTTGGCGGTTCTCCTCTGGAAAACACACCACGGGAAACAAGCCCAGCCCGAAATGCCAAATGGCCCCTCAAGTGTCAGTGCACTGAACAACCCCTGGTTCTGTTGCCTTTAAAGTTATGTCTCTCAAAATCCGGCTCTTAGGATGGTTTGGCTTGTGACACTGACCAAGTACGCCCTCATCCAACGGTCCTGGGAGTGCATTTATTTCAAGTTAGTCAGTACAGAAGCGGGCCTAAGAGATGTCATGCAGGGCGGAGCTACATGATCCCAGGAGCTTCTAGAAAACACCATGGTGTCTAGATACTGGAAGCCCCTGGGACACCAGGTGAGTGGTCTCCAGAAGCAGGGCACTCCTGCTTTGGGGACTGAGCCGCAAGCCAAGCACTAGGTGCTCATGTTTGGTGGAAAAAAAGGCACATCTTTAGACACTAGACAAAAACAGCACCGTCACATGGTACCAAAACCAAAGTCAGCTGGGGAACAGAGGGACCAGGACGGCCCCCTTTCTAGGACTGAGCTGGCCTTTCTCCCTCATTCATTGATCACCAATTGGCAGCTGAAAATGCTAGTTGTACATGCCAAGCGCACATGCAACCACACAACAGGCCCTCTGAAGTGCCGGGCAGCACCTGGGAGAGATGTATTTCTACTGGTGAATCACTGAAATGAGATGAATGATAACCTGTTTTGTTAATTTTCTTGTATTCTGGGTAAGCCAACTCTGCCCATCATGTCTGCATCCATGACCAGGGTGCTACGCTCAATTTAGGGCCCTTGGCCGGGTGCCCGGAGGTGCATGTCCCTGGTGTGGTCACTGCCCCACCTAGCATTCTCCTTCTCTGCCTGCACTTCCCCTCACGCTCCAATGACTGAGTCCCTTTCACTGCAAAACCAAACACAATGAGTACAGAACTTCCTGAACGTGGGCCACCACCTCTCAAGCCACGTCCCTCTGTGTGCCCAGAGAGACTCTTACAGGTACCCGCCACGTCCGCTCTCTCCATCCTCCTGGCCGATCATCTCCAAGCACTCACGGGCAGCTCTGACATGAAAATTTGAATAAAGGCTGGGAACCCTCCATGGGCTTCAAGGTCACTTACTGCTGCAGCCCTGCCTCTCTGCTGTTCTCGGCGGCAAGACTTCTCGAAAGAGGTGCCGGGGCCCAGAGCTCTGCTTTCTCATCTGTCCCTCTGTTCCCCACTTCTCTCTCACCTTTGTCCCCAGGGCCCCTGGAACTGGATCGTATGGTACCAATGCTCAAAATCTTCCCAAGTTTTATCAACACTCAAGGAAGGAATGGAATGCAAACTCCCCAGCCTGGCCTCCAAGGCCGTGCACACTTGGATCTACCTGCTACTCCCCTCTGGTCATGGCCTCTGGCTCCCTTTGACCAAGGCCACCAAGGCCTCCCAGCTCTCTGCCAACATCCAGTCTCCCTCTGCCTCAGGGCCTTTGCACTTGCTGCTTGTCTTGGCTGGAGCACTCCCACAACCTAAGAGCTCAGAGCAGTCTACTTCAATCCTCTAGCGGAAGTAAACACCCCCTGGATCTGCCACTCTCCGGATCAGCATGCACATCTGCAAATGCACAGGTCCATATCTGTGCCTGTTGATGGCTGGCCCCCTGAGTTCTGTGGGTCAGGGCCCAGTTGCAAACCATCTAGAATGGTGGCACATACTAGGTCATCACTCAAAGGTCTGGCAGATAACTGAATAGATGTTGCAGTACATATGGTCTCTCAAACTAAGCCCTGCTGTGTGTAGTGAAGAGATGTGACTTTTTCCTGTGATAGCGTGCAGATGCTAGCCCTCCCATGGCCTCCTGCTTGTTCTTTTTAATGACATCAGTGAACCTCATGCTTGGAGACAGTATAAAGGTACATTTCAGTCCAACTTAGCTTTAGAAAGTCACAAAGTCTAAATAAGTGACGTCTTAATAATTTCAGGTCACCACATGTGAAAGTATCAGAATGAAAGCATTATTCACATGTTCCCCAAATTTGGGCAATGTTCTCTCCACAGAGGGCGACACTCTTTAAAATGAGACCTCTGTATTTCCAAAACATAAGTGGCATTAAAACATTTATTCTTAATGAACACAGGGTTAAAGGAGCAGTTTTCTTCTTCGTTTTTTTTTTTTTTTTTTTAATTATTGTTTATTGTGTTTTGTTTTCTGGCAAGAAAAAACAAACTTAGGCTAGAGGCCTTTCTGGGGAGGGGAAGTGTTGCCTTTCTAGGGCCAGTGGTGCTGGTCATGTCTCTGAGGCTCCCCCCTGCCAGCTGACTTCACTCTGGTGCAAATGGCCTGCGGTGCTGCTGTCAGGGAAGCCTTGAGCCTTGCTTCTTGAGACCCCACACTGGGGGTGTGTCCTTTCAGTCTGTCTCCAAACCCAGAGATTCCTAACACTCTCCAAAGACATATCAGAGCACTCTAAAATACTACACCATCCATCTGTGAGAAGATGTACTCACTTTAAGCTCTGCCACTGTTCACTTAGCTTTTTCCATATTTCTAAGGGCTTTATGATAATCACATGTGAGTGACCACTAGTGGTCTATTTTATTTATTTTTATCAGAAGACCACGGTGTGAAGAAAAGGAGAATACAGAGCTTCTGCAAATAGTGGAAATAAAAGGGAATAAACACAATCCTACAAATTCATAAGCAATCAGTAGAGTCACAGCTCATAAAAGCAGGTTATGTGTGTGTGAGAACTTATATTCTTTTTTAACAATTTTATCTATTTCTTTGAGGGAGAGAATGTGTTCACATGTGTGAAGATACACATAACCAGGGGGAGGGCAGAGGGAGAAGCAGGCTGCCCACTGAGCAGGGACCCTGACATGGGACTCGATCCCAGGACCCTGAGATCATGACTTGAGCCAAAAGCAGATGCTTAACGGACTGAGCCACCCAGGCGCCCCGAGAAATATATTATTGATTTGATAAAAATCAAATCCACGAGAAACGATGATTCAGTCAAGATGCAGAGAAGCCTAATAATGCTGACATTTAAAAACACAGAGAATAAAGAAATGTCAGGCACACCAGAACTAAGGGCATGGAAGCAAGGGTCACACTGTGAGCTTTCAGAAACAAACAGCTTAAGTTGGAAAACAATATTAGGGGTGAAGATGGTCTTCATTTAGCAACAGAGAACAATTCATGTGGAAGCTGTAATGCTACCAACACAATGTAGAAATTTAATGTTAATGATGAAATAAAAGTAGCAGGAGAAATTGAAAAATAAGCAACTATAAAGTGAGATTTTAAAATATTTCTCTCAGAAACAGATATACGAGACAGACAAAAAGTCAGAATATATTTGAATAGATAAATAAGGATAGTGATCTAATTGCCATATAAATAACCCTGCTCCAACACAGAGCACACATTCCTCCGTTCCCACAGGAAACGGTTATAAACACTCCCATGTTCAAGTCATAAAGGAAGTCTCGAAAATGCGAAAAGTGATATAATTTTAACTCTTTCTTTGATCTTGATGTCAGAACATCTGAAATAACAAAAAAATTACCACAAAGCTCCATAAATCTGGAAATATTAAACTACAATAATTCTAAATAATTCACAGGTTTGAGAGTAAAGCAGTGGTACCTAATCATACCTAAAATCAGTATCCTATAGTTCTTCCCCCACAAAATGTGATTCTGAGTGAAGCTTCCAGTTTTCAAATATTTTCAGAAGCACTGATTAGCATATGTAAAGTGAATATATAGCTGTAGGTAAAGATTTGTAGTAAGATCTATTCTTTCTACCTGTCATGTATCTTCATCCATCCAACAATCATCTATATCTATCTACCACTGGTCTAGAAGTTATTTTTAAATTTTTATTCCAAAATATTTGGAGCATATATCATAGTGTATGTTATTTAGGGGACAATGATGTTGAACCTGATGGGGGGATTTGGTGAATTCTAGAGTCAATCATACTAAGGCCTGGAAACCAAAATAATAAAAATATTATGAAAAATTATTTATTTTATATTATTTAATGTATAAAACCAGTTAAGTTCCCTGAAAAAATAAAGTATTCCCAAGGTGACTTTCTGTCTTTTTTCATATGGATAAATAAGTAGATATGTACAGAAATATACAACGACAACAATACACACACACACAAACCCCAAACTAAAACAAATAAAGCAAACACAAGCAAAGAACCCTAAAACACAAAATATTTTACAGAACTACTACCTAAGGCAGATTCTTAGGTGTCAAATGACAAATTCAAATCTAGAAAGCTGGTTATTTTTATATTCCTACTGCCATGATTTCTACATTAATATTTAAGTGACTGAGGAAGTAAAGTAAATCAGCCTTGCCTATGACAAATTCCATTTGTCCATATTTATAACCTGACTTTCCTTGGGGATGCATTCTAACAAATATCGTACCAGCTTGAATGCATTTTAAAGATTTTAGTTTTAAGTAATGTCTACACCCAACCTAGTCCTTGAGCCCACAACCTTGAGATCAAGACCCACACGCTCTGCCCACTGAGCCAGCCAGGCGCCCCTTGAATGCATTTGAAATTCATTGTTTTGGTGTCAAGTGACATCTTTCCCCAGGGGATGCTATAAGACATTACCATCTCTTTTTTTTTTTTTGAAGATTTTATGTATTTATTCATGAGAGACACAGAGCGAGAGGCAGAGACACAGGCAGAGGGAGAAGCAGGCTCCCTGCGGGGAAGCCGATGCGTGACTCGATCCCAGGACCCCAGGATCACGACCTGAGCCGAAGGCAGATGCTCAACTGCTGAGCCACCCAGGTGTCCCAAGACATCATCTTCTATACTAAGATTCCATCACATGAAGATGATGTGATCGTGATGCTCACTGGTGACCTCATGCTTTAGCAAAACATCCCTCTAAGAACAGTGCCAATTCCGGACATTTTTGGTTTCCCTGATCAAATGGAGCAGGTTGGATGCCTTCTCCCTGAGGGTGCTGGGAGCAGGACAAGACACAGGGATAAGAGCCGGGTCCTCCATGTAGGGGCGTGAGCCACAGCATCAGGCTCCCCGATGGAGCTGCGCCACGGCCAGATGATGAGGACTTGGGACGCATCTCAACAGACTGTGGACCAGTGATGGTCCTTCTGTTCAGCCTTATTGGCGTGCATCCCATCAGTGAAGGGGAAAGTCCAGAAGAGATCGGCACCGAGTCGCCTCCATCCCCTACATGTCCCATTGTGTCACAGGAGACATCTGTGATTTGAAGTCACCTTGGATTCACCTTCTCAGCCCTATTCTAGATGTCACTGTTGAAGCAGAAGCGGGGCTGGCTGCTGGGCAGGGCCGGCTGCATAATTTGTGGAAACCAGTGCAGGATGAAAGGCTGTTAGGAATTTCAAGTTGGAAGGGCAGAGAATGAAAGCGCGTGGGGACCCCCTACTGCAGGTCATATGCCCATTCTGCTGCTCGTTTATTCTCAGACACTCAGATAATCAGATGAACTAAAATGCTCACTTCTTTGGCATTCCCAGGCGTTAACCCCTTTCGTATGTGGGAATCACCTCAGGGACGAGGGCTCTTTTCATTCCCTGGCAACCCATGCACACCGACTGGCTGGCCGGCAGTTAACGTCTCTATGGCTTGTATCTAAAGGAGCTACGAGACAACATCACTGCCCCTCTCCTGTCACTGAAAATGTTGCTTCAGGAGAATATCAGTAATGAAGTTATCCTGCTCAACGTTATCTTGCATTTCCACAGTGTGCAACCAAATGCACCCAGTCACTGACTCGGGCACTTGGGGTGAAAGCAAAAGATTCTGCTAATGGGTTTGTCACCAGAGTGTGGGCAGAAATACCCTGCGCCTGGTGGAGAGGATTACAGGGCCGGGCTGCCTTCGTGTGACTTTCTAAAACAAGAAAACAAAGTATATTTGACCACCATCTATTTGACCTGAACACTTACTCTGCATTCGCAGGACAACAGGGCAGAGGGAAGAAAGGACCTGTTTCCCATCTGGAAAGCATTTCCTCTTGCACCATCCCTCCATCGTCCAGGAAGTCACGCTCTTAGGTGTTCACGCATCCAAACCCAGACAGTAGTTTAGATAAAGGACACGAGGAGCCACTCTGTTTAGATAAACTGAGAAATATAAGGGAAAGAAGTATCTGTGTGATTCATGGTTCGTGTTTCAAAGGCAGGTGATAGGAGAGCCTGACTGACTCTCAGATGAAGACAGAGGTGGCGGGGCCCTGGGCGCACCCGGGCCGTGTGTTCCGGGCCGAGGAGAAGCCTGGAGGAGCAGCTGGGAACTGCTTCTATAGCCAGAGCCTCCCCGACATTTTAAGATCATCTTCCTCCTGAGGTTCTTCACCCCCGGACCCCCACCGCATCGCCCCCGGGAGAGAGGGACAAGCTGGGGGAACCAGGCGGCCAAGGTCCGGATGCTCGCAGGGAGCTTAGCATTGCAGTCGGTGCGGCAGGGTTTCATTTTCATTTCAGTTAAAGAGGAGAAGGCTGGGGGCACCTGGGTGGCTCAGCGGTTTAGCGCCACCTTCGGCCCAGTGATCCTGGAGACCCAGGATCGAATCCCACATCGGGCTCCCTGCATGGAGCCTGCTTCTCCCTCTGCCTGTGTCTCTGCCTCTCTCTCTCTCTGTGCCTCTCATAAATAAATAAATAAATAAATAAATAAATAAATAAATAAATAAAATCTTAAAAAAAAAAAAAAAGATGAGAATGCTGTGGATTCAGATGTTTTAAAGACTGTTTTAAAGACTGCACTCCCGGATCCTTCTGGGACCCTCCCTGAAGGGGAACCAAAACACCAAATCACACCGACTGCATCTGGCATTCAGTCCCCGGAGCCAGCCTGGTGGCTCAGCGCTTGGGTCCCTCTGAGCATCTGCTGCAGCTTCACACCGCCACTGGGACACCAGGACAGACCGCCCGCAGCTGGGACATGGCTCCTGACCCTCACAGCAGACAGAGTCTAAATAAGAAAGGTGCACACACACCTTCCTGATCAGAAAAATGAAACTTGTCTTTTCAGCCCATTTGGTCAGAAACAAAAAACTGCCAGCATTCTGGGCAAGAGAGAAATGCATCTTACTTACATCACAGAGGAAAATAAAACAACTTTTTGAATTAAGATCGATTTTCCCAGCTCAATTGTTCAACTAAAATAATCCATAAGGATTAATATATGTAATATAAGCTCATTCTTCTGCATTTTGTCATAGTCTTGCTTTGCAGACTAAATAAATAACGGATGTGAATTTGTTTCTCCTTTTACACCACAAATAAAAACAGCCAAGAGTTGTCGAGTGCTTAGCACATGTGCTGTGCCCAGAGTACCTGCATTTTATGTGGATTCCCTCAACAAAGCCTTGTTCTCTCTCACCCCAATTACACACAAGTTGGACACACAAGGCGATCTGAACCAGGTCACTGGCTGCACAGTCCACACCTTTAAACAAGTTGCCAAGCTCACACCACCCTTGCTCTCAATCATTCTCGTAATCCTGGCCAACCCAGGCCACTCCATCTAAAGGACTCTGATGCACAGAGTTGGGGCCAGAGGCTGGGGCCACCTGTTCAGTACAGACCCGCAGAGTCTCACGCGTCATCAGGCCTCTGCTCTCTTTTGGGGAGGTATCGAGAATCTCGTTAGGGATCTCCCAGCAGGAAAGCACGGCCTTAGGTTTGCAGCAAACTCAGGACTGTCTCCAAAAGCTTTCTCCTTCCGAGAAGAATACAAGTACTCCAAGACATTAGACATAAATCAGACAGCCAGATGGATGGGGGTCTCTGGATGCTTCTTGGAGGAACTTGGGGGGGTGTCCTCACTATTTCTCTACAATGCTGTTCCCACATCAGAGCCAACCTCTCCCAGACTAGTCCCTTTCACTCTCAACTGTGCCTTTTTTTTCAGCACACAAAGCTCCCAATGGAATTTACTTATACAATTTTACCTGAGTAAGTTTAGAACACATCAAAGAACGTAGAGATGTTTTAGCCATAGATCCCTCAACACCAGAAACACAAACCATAGGGACGCAAAGGAGGCCCGGTGAGAAAAGTAAGGGTCCCCAAAGATGACTCGCAGGGAAAATGAGTGACTTTCAAATAGGTGTGTGTTTACAAGAGTGAATAAGGAAAATCCAACAACATCCATTTAAAAATCTTTCTTGGAAGGAATCAATAAGCATGAAGGGAAAGCAGAGTCAGAGACATAACCTATGAGGACTTTTCGGGAAGAAATGAGACTGTTGGCTCACCATGAAGGAGGCCGGAGTGAGTGGGGGATTCACAGGTGGGCTGTAGCAGAAGCAGAGGTGGTCCTTACCTGGCTGGTTCTTGTCTCTGAGGTCTGAAGTTGTGGGTTGAGAGAGTGGATGGGGAGGAGGAGGAATTCTGGAGGACACTGGAGGTGACACGGAACCCCGGGAGGGAGCAGGCGAGCAGGACGGGGTGGTGGGATAGCCTGCCAGCCTGGGTAGGTGGCCACATCAGAGAGTGGCCATACTTTTCAACTGAGAACGTGGGCTTTCATTTCCTTGGCAGGACGTATCGCTCCTGAGCCCCACAGACAAGCGTGGGTGTCGCCAGGGTGGTCTTAGGGTAGGATAATGGAGGAAGAGCTGGGCAAGATAGCTGGGCGGGCCGGCGGGATGAGGGTTACAGCGCCATCCCTGGACTCTGGGCTAGGGACAGGCCAGGGCATCCTGGACAGTGAAGGGGGGAGAGGCAACCGCCCCGGTGAGACAGAAGGGAGTGCAGGTCCGGGACTGGAGAATGGCAATGACAAGGGGTGGTGGTGGCCCGCAAGGGGTGGCTCGGACCCAGGTTGCACAGGAGGCGCCCCGGAGTTAGGCGAGAGGCTTTGACATACCGGCAGAGGCCTTGCAGCCAAGGCTCAAACACAGGAGACTAGATGCCCTTTCCTGGAAGCCCGAGCTGGTAGGCAGGTGGGGGCCAGGTGAGGGCAGCTCTGCTTCAGGAGGTCACCGGGAATCTGACGCCCTCCATCTGTAACGCCACAGGCTGAGAGGTGGCCTTGCCCCAGGGCTGGGGCCGGGGCAGTGAGGCCAGCCCTGCTGCAGCCCACGGAGCGTGAGAGGAAGAGGAGGAAGCAGCGCCTTTGCGGGGCGCCCACAGAAGGCACCTGCCTCACTGCCGCTCGCTTCCCGCAGCCCAGGGGGTGAGCGGGGAGGGGATGGCGATCATCTAGCTGGGCTTCCACGTGAGAGTGGAAGAGCGTCTGTGTGTATGTGCACACACATATGTGCATGTGAGTGCATGGGAGTGTGCACGTGTGAGTGCATGTACCTGTTGGGGTTCTGCTAACAAAGACAAGGAGAAAACAGACGTGGAGGGGGCACCTCCTGGAAAGTGATGACGTGTTGACACAGGTAGGACAGGATGAGACAACAGAGACGTGGCATGCCATCGGGTGCGACCCCGAACATGCAGCAACCGGGTGTCCTCTTGAATACCCCACCTAGGGTTTCTTAAAAGAATAGAGTCTGGGCGAGCCCACCAGGAGGGAGCGAAGAGGGGGTGGGGGAGCCCCAAGGGGGGGTGGGGCTGTGGCCCTCTGGGAGAGGACCCCCTGCTCCCGCCTGTGGTTCTGGCCTTTCCTGCTGCCTGGCCTGAGCCCGGCGTGGGTTGCAGGCACAGAGAGGCCTAGTCTGGGGTCTCCACCGGCAGCTCACATCTGACCTAGGTGATGCTTAAAGTCACAACAGGGAGCTGGTGACTTAGTTTTGGGCAGGGTGTGTTCTCTGCATCCCCTCCAGAGGAGCCTCACTGGTCAGGCTGGCCTGCAGCGGGGTGAGCCACTCACAGGACATCCGGGGTGATGCCATGCAAACACTAAACGTTCCCAATTATCTGGAGCTTGAATGGATCCACCTTCACTAAGGCTGGGTCCTCTGCACCCACACGGGACATGCACACACTTATCTTAGTCTTGGGGAGGGAGGCTTCCCTGCAGCACAGCTAACTGGCTGTTCTGAGGCGCACCAGGTCGGCGGGCCCTGCAAGAACTCAGCACATGCTGCGCGGCCACCTGTTTCCTTTGGACAGGATGATCGGGGTGCCACACTGCCACCAGCCTCCCTCTGCCAACCACAGGTTTCATTTCCTCAACTATCCAGGACTTTGTGCACTTGGCATGTTGTTTGGACCCAGAGCAAACCTTTGGTACCCTGAGTGCCCGATGTCCAGCTCAGTACCACCCACAGGGTGCATGAGCCAGCGGATTGACCACGGAGGCCTATGTAGTGGGTACCAAGGCGTGTGGCCATTCCAAACACCTGTGTAGCCCCAGGGAGGATTCCAGGTGGGTGCCTGACACATGGTGGGTCATGGGGCTCCAGCACCAAAGTCCTCATGTCAGTTTTGAGTAGCATGTCTCTCCACGGCAGGCCATGGTGGCTGAGGAGCTCGGGCTGGGGCTGGGCAGGTGGCTCTCTGCGGAGTGGTGGGTCCCCAGCCCCCAAGGGAACAGGGAGACAGGAGGACAGGATGTTCCCAGGGAGGACCCTCCTCATCGTGGTAGAAGGAAAGGTCCCTACCTCTCAGATGCTGAAAAGTAGCCTCTGTCTCTATCCTGGGCCAGTGACCAGGGACCCAACAGCTCAGAGACCAAGGGAGCAATGGGTCCCCTCTCCCTCCTGTGTGTTATTGTCTCTGGGAAAAGCGTCATGCCCCTGAGGCACATTTCAGCAAACCTGGAATCAGTGTGGCAGCCACTGTGGATCTTTAAAATCAAGCAGTGTGAGTTTACCCTGCGCTGTTTTCAGTGCACTGCCTGTCTATTGCATCTAGTTGGAGTTTAGATTTTTATTCAATAGGCATGTTACTCAGGTGATTTTCACAGTCTTTTTGGGATGTGTCCGTTGTGAAGATGAAACCATCAGCACCAGAGAGGTGACTGGCATGCCTGGGGTGTCACAGCTGGGAGCAGGGCCGGACCATGGCCACCTCCTCGGGGTCCTGCCCAGCCCACTGACTCAGGGCACTGTGCTGTCCTGAGAACTATGGGGGCAGCAGTGCCTCGGGCAAAGCAGGATGCCACAGCCCCGGCTTTCTCGTTGTCACAGGAGTGAGCAAGGATGTGCGTGCGTGTGCATTCATGTGCTACAGCGATCCATGCTCCCTGACCCACCAGGCAGCTTGTGAATGGAGCCTTCCCACCCGTTTCATTCAGGGGGCAAATAAACCAGAGTGAAAGGAAGTGGGGGCTGAGGGAGAAAACATTACTGTCTGCACAGTACGTTCTCACTCCTGCCAGCCTGGAGGAATTGAAGGAAAAATTGAGCAAAGAGGATGCCGTTAGGAGAGCTTCCACTTACATTCACAAGATAGTCCAGACTACCTCCCCCAAACATACCTGTTCAGCAGGTTCCGTTACTCTTGCCTCTTCCTGTTCCGGATTACATGACAACAATCAGCACTTCCATCCTCCACACTCCGGAGCTCCCAAGACTCACTAAGTATATAGTCGCACAACTGTGAACCTGTCTGGCTGAACGTGGCAGCTCTTACCTGGGAGGACAGGCAGATACTTTGCAGGACACCACCCCCGGGACCGGTCGGGTGCTGGGATTACAGAATGATGTGTTGACCTGAAACCGCAGGTCTCGGAAGCAGCCAGCCCTCGTGGTCATCTGCCCTGCAGGGAAGGGTGCAACGTACAATAAAGACTCAGAAATGTACCCCATGGGGGGAGGCAGGTAAAGAACAAATGAAATCTCTTTTTAAAAAACATTATATGGTCTCATTCATTTGGGGAATATAAAAAATAGTGAAAGGGATTAAAGGGGAAAGGAGAGAAAATGAGTGTAAATATCAGTGAGGGAGACAAAACATGAGAGACCCCTAACTCTGGGAAATGAACAAGTAGTGGAAAGGGAGGTGGGCAGGGGGATGGGGTGACTGGGTGATGGGCATGGAGGGGGGCACTTGAGGGGATAAGCACTGGGTGTTATGCTATATGTTGGCAAATTGAACTCCAATAAAAAAATAAAATAAATTCAAATAGAGACTTAATACATAAAAAAAGACTGATGAATCACTAAACTCTACCTCTGTAACCAATAATACATTATATGTTAATTAATTGAATTTAAATAAAAATTTTAAATGTGTTATGCACAAAAAAAAAAAGAAAACATTTGAGGGTAAAAAATAAAAAAAAAATAAAAAACATTTACCATATTGGCACGTCTTTATGCTAATGACTCATTGGCCAACTACTAACATACTAGTCCTTTTCTGACCTGTCTTCATGTCTTTTATCAGGGAATTTCATCAATTCTAGGATGTGCGTACTTCTCTCCTCTATCTTCGCATCTTTAAAGTCAACATGTGTCTTATAAGTGGTGCCAGTGTATGTTTGATGACACAGTTCTTTCCTATTGTTTCTGGAGTTGGGAGCACTGCGCATTTCTCAAAAGAAACACAATACACCAGATTTGTGTTTCCGCATGAGAAGTCACAATAATTGATAATAAGTCAGAAACAAATACAAACAAAAATACATAAAGCAGTTTGTCACCAGAGAATTCAGAGGCAAATTTTGCCACGGTTGTAACCTGACTGGAGGCATTTCACAATAATGACTTAGGTGTCCTATCGAATGAGGTCAGTGGAAATGGTTGAAATGAAAGTTGGATCCATCCTCAGCCCCCATGCACATCCCCAGTGTTATTTACAGCTTCGCAACTCTGCCCAAATTTGTTCAGTATTTCAATTCATTAAATTTACCCAAAAAAGGTACTATTCTTCCTAGAACAGTCAAAGTCAGAGAGGCAGAAGGTTGGATGTTGGTTTGCCAGAGGCTGGGAGGAGGGGGTGGGGAGTCACTGTTCCATGGCACAGGATTCCCGTCTGGGAAGATGAACAAGATCTGGAGATGGACAGTGGGGATGTTTGTACAACAGTGTGCACAGACTGAAAGTGCCCTGAACTGTACACTCAAAGATGGTTACATGGCAAACGTTCTATCATGTATATTTTACCACAATACAAAAGGGACTTTGACTAGATACACATTCTGAAGGATGATGTTAAAGAGTTCATCCAGTGTAGAGAAGACTAAAGAAAGAACCCAACTGGCATTGTTTTAAAATGAAGATAATTAAAATATACTAAGATCGAAAAATGATTTCATTGTTGAAAGGAGCAGAGATGTGCTGCTCATGTGGCCCCTCTGTCCCCGTGGTGTGTAGCCAAAGCCCTGGCACAACTCAGCAGCCCCTCCTGTACACGTCTGGATTTCCCCGCCAGGCAGGTATTCAGAGCCAGGAACAGACGAAAGACACATTTTCAGAGGAGAAAGCAGCAGGTTGTAGATGCCGGCATAACCATCTCTAACATGAGCGTCCATGTGACGACATCCCTCTTTACTCAAGGAAAACTAAAAGTCTCTAAAACATACATTTGACAGTTTGGGTAAGCTTGGTCAGAAGGAATAAGACAAGTCAATGCCTTAAATGAGGAAAGCTACATTCTCTAGGGAGTTGACTTTTACTTTTCTTTTTTTTTTTTTTTTTTTAAGATTTTATTTATTTATCCACGAGAGGCACAGAGAGAGAGGCAGAGACACAGGCAGAGGGAGAAGCAGACTCCCTGTGGGGAGCCTGATGTGGGACTCCCAATTTGGGACTTGATCACAGGTCTCCTGGATCACGACCTGAGCCGATGACAGATGCTCAACCGCTGAGCTGCCCAAGTGTCCCATTTTGCTTTAAACTTGAGTCTTCCCAGCCCTGCCCTTCTAGCCCCGCTGTGTCCCTCTGTGCTGACCTCCCTGCTCCTCTGATTCCGCAGCTGGTCCACAGGCTGTCTTGTCCTCCCTGCCTTCACCTCTGCATACCTAGCAGATTCCTTCTCATCCCTTTAAATGAAGCCCAAAAACCCATCTGAATCCCCTCTGGTCAATGGCTCTTGGTCTGGAGCGGGCTTCAGAGCTGTCCTGTTGGTTAACATGCAGAATGCCGTGCCTACCTGCAGAGTCTCGGATTCAGCAGGTCTGGGGTAGGGCCTGAGGATTACATTTCTGTCCAATGTCCAGGGGCTGCTGGGGCTGCAGGCACAAGGACCACACACTGAGAACCCCTGCTCTGGGCAAAATCTGTGGCCAGGACTTTCAGGTCTCGGGCTACACCCATGTGACAGAGCAAAATGTCAGTGTTTGGTCTTTGTCCCAAGTTTCTGACTAACAGCTCCTAAAACTCTGGAAATCACAGGAGCTGTCAGAGTGTCTTTAGTAGGCTAAGAGGTGGCTGGAGGCTGGGGCCCTGGGGAGCTCAGGATGGGGCTGGACTCCAGAAAGATCCAGAGAAGAATAAAGGATTAGGATTTTTCAGCCCCATCCCTGCCCTCCAGGGATGGAAAAGCGGGGAGATTCAGTTCATCACCAAAAGGCAATGATTTCATCGATCAGGACTAGGTTACAAATCTCTGTAGGAACCCTAAACCATCCGGAGAGCTTCTGGGTTAGTGAGATCTCTGTGCTGAGAGGGTGGGAAACCCCAGCTCCACAGGGACAGAAGATTCCATGCCAAGGGCCCTTTGGGCAGTCTCACCATGTACCTCCTCTTCTTCTGGCTCTTCATTCCTTTCCCTTGGCACCCACAAGTCCTGTGCCTTCCTAGGTTCTGTGAGCTGCTCTAACAGATTATCAAACCTGAAAGGGAGGGATTGCAAGAACCCCTAATTTATAGTCATGTCAGACAGAAATGTGGGTACGGGGATGCCTGGGTGGCTCAGTGGTTGAGGGTCTGCCTTCGGCTCAGGTCATGATCCCGGGGTCCTGGGATTGAGTCCTGCATCAGGCTCCTCTCAGGGAGCCTGCTTCTCCCTCTGCCTGGGTCTCCACCTCTCTCTCTGTGTCATAGATAGATAGATAGAAAGAAAGAAAGAAAGAAAGAAAGAAAGAAAGAAAGAAAGAAAGAAAGAAAGAAATGTGGGTACATTGGGCACCCAGTCCTTGTGACTGGTGTTTTAATTGATAACAGTCTTCTGCGACGGAGCCCTTAAACCTGTAAAATCTGAGTAACTCCAGGTAGTTTGTATCAGAATTGAACTGTAGACATCCCCTTGGCCACTGGGTAATCGGTGTCTGTTGGCGCTACAAAGGCCACACACTCGGTGTCAGAAGTGTTGTGAATAGAGTTCAGATGAGGCTAGCAGTGGTTGGTGCTCATCTGTCCTGGCAAACCTTAATAGGGACACCCCTTTCCCTCTCAAAGTCTGTAGGTGTGGGCACCACATGTGGTGAGTCTGCGGACAGGGTTCCTGAAGACATATGTGTCATCCCTTGGAGCATATTTCTGGAGGGCAGAGAACATTATGCTGCCTGTCTGCATAATCCCCGTAATCCCTGTGATCTCCCTAATCCCTGTAGCATGCGTGGGTCAGTTTGTCCTCTCACTTACCAAAGAATTTTTAAGCCACTGGCTAATTTCATTACATTCAGGAACTTCTAAGCTCAGACAAGTTAATAGTGGGGCAACTAACTGCTAGCCAAAAAGTCATCAAAGTTGTAAGAGTATAGTCCTTTCTCTTTACATTACTTAGGCAACACATGAGCTGGGCACGGTTTTGGTGACTCATCAATGTACCAATACAGACCTGAAATCTGAATCCATGTTTTATGAACCTGCTTTTCCACCTGCTAACAAGGAATAAGAGACTATAAGATTAGAAAAAAGAAACAGATGTCTGTTTAAGATGTTCTGCAAAGAAACTTGGGGATTCCCTAAATTAAGCCAGTTTATCACAATGATCCAATTTATATGGCATCCTATTGAGCAACAGTACAATGTCCTAAAATTGCTAAGTTTGTTCACCCTAATGAAAAGAAAAGGAAAACTAATCTTTTCTCTTCACTTATGTGAAGAGAATTTAAAAGTCCATTTTAAAAAATTCTTTAACCAAATTCATATGACTTTTTAGGAGGTGTGATTCTATAAATAATGGCTTCTGTTTGGTTTCCTGTTTTGAAATTAAGGACGTGTGAAATCCACCCCTTCTGCTCAGGCCCCAACAAACAATCCGGCCTTATCGTTCGCTGGGGGTTCTGAGCAAGTCACAGGCTCTTGATGAAGTAAATACGAAATTTCGTTTTGCTTTAAATAGCAAAAGAAGTTTACTTTATTAATGTGGTTGTTTTTTCTTTTTTATTTGTCTGGCTTCTCTCCTGAGTGCCTCAGTGTCAGCCAAGTGCCAGGCTTTTACCTGTTAACTGGGTAGGAGGGAAATCTGAAGCTAGTCACTCTTTAGGAACGATGTATTAAACGATATATATATATATCACCCAAAGGAACATGGGAATTTGTCTGACACATGTGCAGGTTCTGACTCTGTGGTGACTTTGGAGACTGTTCCTCTTCCTTGGTGTGGCACCACGGGCTTGTGGAGCAACCACATTGTTTGTTGTGAAGCACAGCCCCACAGATTGCAAGACTTCCTACAGGGTCCTTGGATCCCACCCACTGAATGCCAGGAGCACTCACCCCCAGTCATCAAGGCAACTAAAATGCCTGCACACATGGGGAACACACACTTCGGACATCAGCAGATAAGGAAGACCACTTAGGGCTAGGAAAATAAAGGGTGAATATGAAGCATTGCCTTGAGATATTTAGCAATTAATAGAAATAGGACAAAACAGAAGGGTTGTTAGTAGGTCTGAAAGAATTCATCTAAGAAAGTAACAATGGTGAACATGGTATAAAACAGAATTTGTGGAATGCGGCTAAAAGTAATACTCAGAGGACCATTCATGGTCTGAAATACTTACACCCATAAATAAGAATGGAAATCAATGATGTAATATGGAACAAAGAAATGAGAAGAGCATAGCTCAAGGAAGTAGAAACAATTGATGTAGCTTGAAACAGAAATCAGTGTATTAGAAAATGGAGAGATTCCAGTGTATTTGATTACAGACAAAAACTTGAAGAAGCAACTATGTTACAAAGTGGAAAATCCAAGAGCTGATCTGGGGGACAGGGTTGTCACCTCCGGCCCGTGAGACTTTAGGTTAGATCCCACAAAAGAGAGGCATGAGCATAGGATGCGGGGAGCAGAAGAGTGTCAGAGCCCCACCACCACCTCCCTGGCAGCAGCGGGCATGAGCATGTGCTTGGCAGGCATGAGGTTTGCAGAAATGCAGGCATTTTC